>NC_091764.1:83769748-85108748 GCF_029378745.1 Bos indicus | reverse complement strand
CCTAAATCTCAAAGGATTTTAGTAATGAATCCAATTATTATCAAAGAAGGTCGGAAGATGTGAAGAATTACACAAAAACATTGGTACATAGGTATTAGGACTTTCCTGTAGCTCAGATGGTAAAGAATCTGCCTGCAATACAGGAGACCCAGGTTCGATCCCTGGGTCAGAAAGATCCTCAGGAGAAGGGAATGGCTACCCACGCCAGTATTCTTGCCTGGAAAATCCCAGGGACAGAGGACCCTGGCAAGCTACAGTTAATGGGGTCACAAAGAGTCAGACTTACGTAAAATAATTTTTAAAATGAAGAAACTGTTGATTATAAGACATGTAAAGAAGCACAGTACCTTTGAAAATGTAATGAAATTCATAAGTTGGTGTCAGTTACTCTCAGATTATATGGCAGCTACTAAGCCTTACTGAGTGTGAGAAGCAGTAATTAATAACAGACTGTCATGTCACAGCTCAGGAAAGTGAAAAACACCACTTCTGCCCTTAGGGTGAAGTGAAATTTTCAAAGATAAAAATATTTCCACCTTGGTACTAGTTTGCAGTTCCTGGAGGAAATAAAGTGTTAAAGACTGCTAGACATATTTTTAATTCTTTCACAAGACTTGGGATGGTGATTCTATTGCAAGTTTTTTAAAAATCTCTGGAGACTTTATTTAAAAGCAGAGTGTTTGATCTTGGATCCACGGATTTAGATTATTTGGGTTGAGGTGGGGCCCAGTAGAAATATGTCTATTGAAGAATACAGAATATTCTCTATACACGAGTGCCATACCAGAGACTAGAGACCTAGTACATGTGAGCAAGTTGGTGGTTACATCATTTTAAAAATTACCCAACTCAAAGTAACTCTTGGATAAAAGACCCACTTAATCAGTTCAGATAACCATGAAAAGAAGATGAAATGACAGATGTTAGCCAGATGCTGCACATAAGACCAAAATACCAGATAACAGATATAGAGGTGGTCCTGCAATTCTATGAAGGCAGAGACAAGACAGAGCCATCAGAGAACCAAGTAACATAAAAAGGCAAGGAAAAGTTAGTCATCCCAGATGGAAGAATCCCACTGACCTGGAACCCATGGGCACCAACCAATCCTCCAGCCTTTATCTCATGTATCAAATGTAGACACCATGGAAAGGTAATGTGTGGTAAGTATCAGACTGAACTATACAACATTTGTGTGGTGTGCAAATGTTTAAATCTATATGCTTTACTGAATGCTATTTGTAACATGGTCATTCTGAATGCCTGGTGATTGTTTTTTTTCTGCCTGTACCATGAATTAGAAGATTCTAGTTGATATAAACATAGCAACCAAACACAAACCATGTTGACATCAAATGATATCAGTTTTATCAGTTTTTTCTTTCAATTCTTAGCTTACTACTTGGAAAGCAGATATTTAAAAATTCTTGATTCTGAGATCCAAAGTATGATCACATATATAAGCTAATAGAGAGCCATGGGAGGGGACTACTTGGCAGGATTTTTGTCACTGAGGTTCTTAAATTTGGTTGAGCAATAGAATATTCAACTGGAATATCCTGGGATTGGTATAAATATGTGTATTTTAACCAATATCTGGGTAATTCATATGAAAATATTTGAAGACCATCAATAAAGTGAATTATTGGGAGTATCAGCCAGACTATAAAATCAGACTTAAAAGCTTGTTTAACTCTACATTACAGAATTTCAGGAGCCTAAAGACTTAACTAAATCACAGAACGAGGTATATTAGAAAACTATAGACCAATAACTTTCATAAGCACTGACACAAAAGTCCTTAACAAAATATTTGCAAAATGCATACAGCAAAATATAATGTGAATTATTCACCATAATCAAGTAGGATTTAGCCCAAGAATACAAGTTTGTTTTAATATCTAAAGATGAGTTAATATAATACATTATAATAGAATGAAGGACAAAACCACATTATCATGCCAAGACATTTAGAAAAAGCATTCAACAGAACCCAGCCTCCATTTATGACAAAAACTCTCAACAAACTAAGACTGGAAGAATCAGATCTTAGAATGGGAAAGCACCCCAGATCACAAAAAGGTAGTGCTTTGAAAATTTAAAAACTGCTTCTTCCTAAAATTAAATAATAATATTTTAAAACTCAATAATATTAAAATATCAGCAACTTAAGGAGAAGATGACTCTTTAAATTGTTCCAGTTCTTTAACAGTTATTAGGAAGACTGCAATTTGTGAAATTCATTATCCAGATGCTTAATAGTCTTTCAAAAGGCATTAAAAGGATGCCAAAGGACCACGTAGGTACTTATCCTCTGGCCTTATACATTTCTCTATTGCTTACATTCATATGACCCAGTGGAAAACCTGGTAACCATACAATTACCCCAGAGAGCAAAATGCCTCTACCATAGCAAATGCTCTGTCCCATTTTCCATATGCCACACCTTCCTCATCCACCATCTACAATCAATCTCCCCCCTCACATCACCCATTCTCCATAGGGCCTAACCCTGCTCAGCAGAGAAAGGAGACAGGGACAAGGTCTTTGTATATCACATACTCACCCACACAGATGGCCATGGTCACTTCAAGTATGTCCTTCTTTTGAAAAGTCACCAACCAATAGACTGAACGACTGGGAGATCTTATAGCCATGTGGTTTAAACCTGTCTCTCTAGCTCTCAAGTATTTCCCTAATACCCACTGTGAACTTGATTTTCAACATTTTCTATGGGAGAAGAAGGTCCTTCACTCCCACTCTTTACCAAGTAATCCCAAGACTTCAAGAAAATGAAGATTTAAAAACAGGAGCTCTCTCTCCTTCAAATTTCAAAACCATGACCACTCTTACCTTGGAGGAGAATACCCAGATAGGAAGCATTACACTGGTAAACTGAGGAGACTACGGTTAGTCTTAAAGGCACACAGCCTCGGTCCTTACTTTACTCATTTATGCTGGTGGCTGTGGCTGTGTTTGTACCACGTGGCAGCGCTGAGTATGTCAGAAACCATATGGCTCACAAAGCTTAAAGTGCTGACTATCTGGCCCTTTAAAGAAAATGTTTACAGTCTTAATGATCAAGGGAAAGGAGCATCTTTGATGCTACTGGGGGGTTATTTCAAACTACATACTAGAAGTTCCACGCAAGCATAAACAATGATAATCGCCCACCAAAGTACCCCGAAATAGGAAGTCGGTCTGCACCTCAGTTCCAATGAACGTAGGACGGATATATAGACTCGCAGATGTTGAGTAGGGGACCCATTCCTCATCCAATTTCACGAGCTGCTGAATACACTCTAAAAGCTCTTTCTTGTCAAACGCCTGAAGGAACGAAAAACACCATGAATAATGCAACATTTTTCCACTGCAGCCGTAAGAAATGATCCTCATGAGAGCTTTGACTGTTTAAAAAAAGTACTAAGAAGGAAATCCCTGGAGATCCAGTGGTTAGGACTTGGTGCTTTCACCGCAGTGACCCAGGTTCAATCCCGGGTCAGGGAACTAAGATCACGCAAAGCCATGTAGTATGGGCAAAAAAAAAAAAAAAAGTACCAAATAAATAAACAAAAATTTATAACTACTAATAATAAAACCAAGCAATTTTTTCTGTGACTTTTCCCCCTCAAATTGTGCTGGAATGATAGACTAATCACATAAGGAAGATAAATAAGTGGTTCCCTACCTCTTACCAAACCCAAATACCAACTGTAGTTGATGACATACTTAAATGTGAGAAAACATTAAGATTTCTATTAAAAAAAACACCAAGCATTACTGTCACCTTAAAGCATAATTTGGGGAACACATGTATACCTGTGGCGGATTCATTTCGATATTCGGCAAAACCAATACAATATTGTAAAGTTTAAAAATAAAATAAAATTTAAAAAAATAATAATTCTTAAATAAAAGACATAAAGCATAAATCATTAAGGGAAAAAAACGGACAAAATTTGACTATTTAAAACTTAAGACCTTCTATTCTTCAAAAGATAAAAAAACTGACACACCAGGTGAAGTTTTTTGGTAGTATAACCAACAAAGGATAGTAGCTGGAAAATGTTACAATAATCTGAAAATCAGTAAGAGACAAATGATACAATAAGAAAATGAGTAAAAGCGAAGAGTAATTTATTTCACGAAGGTGAAAAAGGGTTTTATGTACTAAATAGGTGACAGCTTATAAAATAAGTAGTTTCTATTACTTGGCAAGGCAAAGAAACATACTTTCAGAGAGATGTGATGGGTTATTCAAGGTAGACATGAGTCAGAAACACACATGAATAGAGTTCATGACATCAGGATTTGGCTACTGAATAACCTGTAATAGCAATTGCAGTGTAGCAGTGTTACAGAAATCAGGACTGCCAATCATCTAGGACATACCATCTCCCTGTGTCAAGTACAGGGTTTCTGTTACTCCTGTCTAGAGGTAAGATTTAGTGGAAAGAACTTGACTAGGGAGTTAAAAACTTACATCCAAGTTCTTACCCTGCCCTTTATTCTGTGTGAGCTTAGGCAAGTCATCCAACCTCTCTGGGCTGGAGCTTTTTAATCTGTGCAAAGGTGCTGCTAAAATTTACAAGGCATACTTTCTTGGCAGTGGCTCACTGCTACGATTAAAAATGCAAAGAATGTAAAACCACATAATGCAGTTTGCGGCAGAGTTGATGTCCAATAAATGTTACTTCCCTTTTCTTCTGTCCTCATTTTAAAAGGATTTCCCGATGATTTGTCTGTAACGGGTAAAGAGTAGAACTAGGACTGAATTGAAAGAAATCACCTGAATGTTCCTTCTGCTACTCGACTATGGCCTCTGAAGAAAGAGGGTAAAGCATGCGTTCCAAAAGGAAGAAGAAGGAAGGGCTTCCCTGGTGGTTGTGGTTAAGAATCCACCTTCCAATGCAGGAGACGTGGGTTCAATCCCTGGTGGGGTACTAAGATCCCACATGCCGTGGGGCAACTAAGCCTGCATGCCACAACGAAGAATCCGCACAGCCAAAATAAAATTAAAAGGAAGAAGAAGGAAGAGCCTGGCTAAAAAAAGAGTCATCACTTGGGTTTCTTCAACTGAAGACCTTCAGGTGAAAGTCAGGGACAAATGAAATATCGCAATGGAGAAAAGACTTCTTTCAGTTTAGAAAGGCAGCCTGTTCAAGTCTCAGGGAATGAAAGTAATCTAAGTCACCTCCTACCTAGGCATGCACCTTAGGGTCTTTCAACCCACCTCAGAATGAATTTTGCTCCATAACAAACAATGGTATAGTCAGGAGCCAGTGGCTATGAAAAAACATTTTTACATCCTTTAAAAAAAAAAAAAGTTAATAAAACTTGGGGTAAAATATCAAAATTACTAATTAAATCACTGCATACTTCGTAGCATCTTAAGCCATTAGGGAAAACACTCCCTAATTATCTGTGCAGTACACCATATTTCATACTACAATTTCATATAGTCTTTAAATTTTATTATTGCAGTTTGAGGCATATGTTTCTTCCTTTTCCTATTATCTCCCACATACACATTAAATCCCCACAGACACTCATAAAGAAATAGATTGTGGAATTGCCAGATGGTTACTTCTTGCATTTTTACCTCACTGATTAAAAAACAGCCCAGAAATAACTTCAGTGCTCATATGGTTTATAGTAAATACTGATCTAAATACTCAGCAATGTTTCATTTGGTGGAATTCAGTGACCCATTACAAGAGAAATTCCTAATTTACATACCGGCAAAGTGGCCCTCATAGCAGATCGGTACATCCTATCCATGTTGAGGTTTGGCCGAAACAGACGAATTTTATTATCTACTCCTCGAAATGCCTTCAACCCTTCAAATAACTGAAGATAAAATAAAAATAAATGTTAGAAGGTAAATAAATGAAAACAATCCCCATGCTCTGAAGCCTGACTTTTCTATGCCTCTTCATCACCTTCACCATGTAAAGCTATTGACACAGACCCGAAATCTAGAAAAGCTAGACAGACTGGTGTTAGTCACTGGGATAAAAAGAAGTCCCTTTATCACCAAGATGTGGAGGGAATTCAGAGTTATGCTCTGTACTACAGGAGCTGGATGGTTAAATAACACATCAGTGGAGGCTGTAAGAAAACACGTCTACACAATGTGGACTGACTACCTACAAAACAGAAATGGAATCAAAGACCCCATGGTACTGCCCCCAATCCACTCCAAAACACCCATGTATCTTTTCACTTTATCTGGCTCCCATGAACTCTGGAGAGTGCATATCTATGTGAGTGGAGGTGGTTCAGCCTCCCAAATCACAGAAACCAAGCAGTTCAAGACTCTGGTTAGGGCAACACCACCTTCTTAGGGTGAGGCCACAAACAAAATGCTGAGGAGGGAAATGAAAAGACTTTGAAGTTAGTGCATATTGATAAATATATAGAAAAGAGGAAAAATCGAACATTAAATGGGAATTTTTTTGTGTGATAAACTATTTGAGAAAAGAATCTAAAAAGAATGAATGTATGTATATGTATAGCTGAATCATGTTGTTTTAAACCAAAAGCTAACACCACATTGTAAATCAACTATACTTCAATAAAAATTTTTTTAAAAAAAGGGAAATTTCTACCACAGGTTCGCTAAGTGATTGATGAAAACAAAGTAAAGATATGGATGATTTGAACAATAGGAAAAAACTAACCTAGTGGACACAGAGCCCTGCACATACCACCTGCAGAAGGCATGTTCTTTTCACATGTTTAAGATAAGCTATTTCAAATCCTGAAAGATGATGCTGTGAAAGTGCTGCACTCAATATGCCAGCAAATTTGGAAAACTCAGCAGTGGCCACAGGACTGGAAAAGGTCAGTTTTCATTCCAATCCCAAAGAAAAGCAATGTCAAGGAATGCTCAAACTACCACACAATTGCACTCATCTCACATGCTAGTAAAGTAATGCTCAAAATTCTCCAAGCCAGGCTTCAGCAATATGTGAACCGTGAACTTCCAGTTGTTCAAGCTGGTTTTAGAAAAGGCAGAGGAACCAGAGACCAAATTGCCAACATCCTCTGGATCATCGAAAAAGCAAGAGAGTTCCAGAAAAATATCTATTTCTGCTTTATTGACTATGCCAAAGCCTTTGACTGTGTGGATCACAATAAACTGTGGAAAATTCTGAAAGAGATGGGAATACCAGACCACCTGACCTGCCTCTTGAGAAACCTGTATGCAGATTAGGAAGCAACAATTAGAACTGGACATGGAACAACAGACTGGTTCCAAATAGGAAAAGGAGTACGTCAAGGCTGTATATTGTCACCCTGCTTATTTAACTTATATACAGAGTACATCATGAGAAATGCTGTGCTGGAAGAAGCACAAGCGGGAATCAAGATTGCCGGGAGAACTATCAATAACCTCAGACATGCAGATGACACCACCCTTATGGCAGAAAGTGAAGAGGAACTAAAAAGCCTCTTGATGAAGGTGAAAGAGGAGAGTGAAAAAGTTGGCTTAAAACTCAACATTCAGAAAACGAAGATCATGGCATCCGGTCCCATCACTTCATGGCAAATAGATGGGGAAACAGTGGAAACAGTGTCAGACTTTATTTTGGGGGGCTCCAAAATCACTGCAGATGGCGACTGCAACCATGAAATTAGACGCTTACTCCTTGGAAGGAAAGTTATGACTAACCTAGATAGCATATTTAAAAGCAAAGACATTACTTTGCCAACAAAGGTTCATCCAGTCAAGGCTATGGTTTTCCAGTGGTCATGTATGGATGTGAGAGTTGGACTGTGGAGAAAGCTGAGTGCCAAAGAATTGATGCTTTGGAACTGTGGTGTTGGAGAAGGCTCTTGAGAGTCCCTTGGACTGCAAGGAGATCCAACCAGTCCATTCTGAAGGAGATCAGACCTGGGATTTCTTTGAAAGGAATGATGCTAAAGCTGAAACTCCAGTACTTTGGCCACCTCATGCGAAGAGTTGACTCACTGGAAAAGACTGTGATGCTGGGAGGGATTGGGGGCAGGAGGAGAAGGGAACGACAGAGGATGAGATGGCTGGATGGCATCACTGACTCCATGGACGTGAGTCTGAGTGAACTCTGGGAGTTGGTGATGGACAGGGAGGCCTGGTGTGCTGCGATTCATGGGGTCACAAAGAGTCAGACACGACTGAGCGACTGAACTGACGTGAACTGAAGATAAGCTAGGTATCAAAAGCAAAAATATAACCATAAGATATACACATTTTGAAGGAAAAAAAAAAGATATACACATTTTGAAAAAAAGAAATCCACTACTTAATATTAAAATGTGAGTTAAAGAAGAAAAAGAATGGAAATAGAAAATATGCTAAGCTGAATGAGAATGAAAAATAGGGCCTTCAGATGCTTATAGCCTCAAAGCTTATAAGAGAAAAGAAATACAAATTCTGGAGCACAATTAAAAAGCACAATGTGAGATGTTTTGCTGAAGTGCAAATATGTGGTTAATTTATTAACTGTAATAAGACTAGAGCTTTGGTTAAAAGATATGGTTGTTAGATTAATTCAGGTGATAACATCTGAAACAAAAAAGCATAAAGAGCAATGTCATATAAACACTTTTAAAAATGAAGCCAGTGAGGTTATATTGCTAAATATATAACAAAACAAACTTTCAAACAAGAAGCACCGCTGGAAATAAAGAAGATAAGTAACTTTATAAGGCTCAATTTATTTCAGTTTAAAAATTATACACATTTGATATAGATTCAAATTTACATAAAGATTATATGATAATGTCATTGAATAATGAAGATGCAAAATATATAAAGGACAACAGTCTAAGCTGGATTTATCCCAAGAATAGTCAATGGTTTAACATTAGGAAACATGAAATTCACTATATTAATAGTTTATGTGAAAAAAACTATATATCATCCCACTGATGTAATAAATGCATCTGATAAAACCGAACATTCATTTATGATTTTTAAAAAAAGTTTCCTCAATAACTAAGGAAAAATAGAATCTTCCTTAAGTGATAAAGGCTTTCTTCAATAAATTTGCAACAAATATTATATTTAAAGTGGCAATTTTTTAAAAAGTAGTTGATTTACAATGCATTAGTTTCAGCATTAGGTATGCAGCAAAGTGATTCAGTTTATATATATATATATATCCTTTTTCAGACTCTTTTCCATTATAGGTTATTATAAGATATTGAATATAGTTTGTGTTATATAGTAGGTCCTTGTTGTTTATCTATTAAAGTGATCAAATTTAAAGCTTTTCTTTCAGATGGAGGACATCACACATTACCTGCTGTAACTACGAATACTTTAAATCAATATTGCACTACCAATACTGGGCTTCCCTGGTGGCTCAGAGGGTAAAGCATCTGCCTGCAATGCAGAAGACCTGGGTTTGATCCCTGGGTCAGGAAGATTCCCTGGAGAAGGAAATAGCAACCCACTCCAGTACTCTTGCCTGGAAAATCCCATGGACACAGAAGCCTGGTAGACTACAGTCCATTGGATCACAAAGAGTCGGACACGACTGAGCGATTGCTTGCTTGCCTTGCTTGCACTACCAATAAAATAAAGCAAGGGTCATGAAATAACTTCAGGGGATCTTTCCGACCCAGGGATCAAACCCTCATCTCTTATGTCTCCTGCATTGGCAGGAGGGTTCTTTACCACTAGCACCACCTGAGAAGCCCTGAAATAGAAGTATAAAGTTAGGAGAAGAAAAAAACTGTCATAGATCTTGAGACACAGAAAAGAGTAAATGTAGAAAATCCAGAAAAACTGACATAATCTTTTGAAATTATCTATTTAGGCAAGGTAACCAGATAAGAAACTATATTCCCATGTAACAGCAGCAGTTAGAAAATAAAAACACTATTTAAGGTAGAATTAAAACCAATTCTTAGGTGGGGAAAATCTAACATAAGTGAAAGACATAAGGAAAATATAAAACTTACCAAGTTATTAAAGACCTAACTGAAACAGAAAGCAATTTCATATTCATAGATTGAAAGATTCACTATTATAAAAACTGCACTAATGAAGAGTGCAGGGAACTCCGCTCAGTGTTACGTGGCAACCTGAATGCGAGGAGAGTTTGAGGAAGAATGGATACATGCATTACACGGCTGAGTCCTCAGCGGCCCACTTGAAACTATCTCAATATTGGTAATCGACTATACTCTAATCAAAATTAAAAGTTTAAAAAAATAAAATGCTTTAGGATGAAAAAAATAAAAATATAAAGATGCCGATTCTCCCACAATTGGCTAATAAAATGTAATGCAATCCAAATGAAAATCATGTCAGGGCATTTATTTTTCTTGCAACAAACTGAATCACAAAAGTTTGACTGACATGATAAACTAAGCTATAAGAAAAAGCAAAAGAACAAGAAATATCCAAGGCACTCTTGAAGAGTGAAACAGAAGGACTTGTTCTAGTAGACAGCAAGACTCCTTATTAAAAGAAAAAAAAAAAGACTCCTTCTAGTGATTTGGAGATAAAGACAGTGTGGCTTTTGCCAGACGGAGAAGCAAAACAATGCAACAACAGAGAGATCCAGATAGACAAGACAATGGAAGGCAAATAGAGATCTAGAAGCAGAACCTCACGTATGTGCTAAGATGTGCTATGATGTATCAGAAGGAAAAAAGCCTTCTCTAATGGTGCTGGGACAATTGGGTATCTGTAGGAAAATAAAACAGACAAACAAAAAGAAAAACTGGACCCCTACTTCATACAAAAATCAACTTCTGAAATTAAAGACCTAACTGTGACGGACAAAATCAGTAACACAGGAAGATGTTTTCATAATCTAGGAGTAGAAAAAGACTCTTTAAACAAGACACAAAACCAAACCTAAAGCAAAGACTGATAAATTCAACTTTTAAAAATTGAAATGTGGAGTTCCCTGGTAGCCTAGTGGTTAGAATTCTGGGGTTTCACTGCCTTGGCCTGGGTTCAATCCCTGATCGGGAAACTAATAATCCACAAAATGCATGGCATAGGCACTGCCCCAAAAAGTGAAATTTATTTGTCATCAAAAACTTATGGGGAGAATAAAAAGTCAAAGTGTGGAAGAAGATATTTAAAACACATATAAATGACATAAGACTTATATTCAAAATATATAAAGTACTTGTACAAATCAAAGACACCACAATAGAGTGAGCAAAAGATGGAAACAAGCAGGCACCTCAAAGAAAATGAAATCCAACTGACAAACATTTGAAAATGTGTTCAACTTCTTCAGAAGTGGCAATTAATATCACAATAACATGCCATTTTATTAATAAGCTAAAAATTTAAAGTCAGGCTATAAGAACTGGCAAAGTTGATGAGTTGTGATTGAATGTATTTGCTAATTCATGGCTAGTGGGTATAAAAACTGGTAAAATCACCATGGAAAAGTTTCCCCTTTCTCATAAAATTGAAGATATGTTCAATACCAGCAGCACATTCCTAGATATACCCTCAAGTAGGATTTCTCAAAGTTTTCTGGTGTCAGGTGCCTTCACACTCTTAAAAATTATAAAGGTGTCAAAGAGCTTTTATTTAAAAAGTATTCTATCAATATTTACCTTAACCATAGTGAGAAATTGTATTTATTAATAGACTATGACATTAAAATACTTTCATTCACATTATCTATATTTTCCAAGAGGATTAATATTAAATGTGGCCCTGTTTTACATTGTTGCAAATCTTTAACATTTGGCTTAACAAAAGACAACTGGATTCTCACATCTGCTTCTGCATTCAGTCTCTTGCAATAAGAAATTTTGGCTGAAGTACACAAAGAAAATCCAGTCTCATATAGATATATGGTTGAGGAAGAAAGTACTTGTAATAACTTTTTCAGATAATCGTGGGTATTAATCTCTGAGACTCCTCTAAAACTTGACAACTGCTGGTCCCTTACAGCTTAGCTGTACCACAGAATCTGAAACCCCATCAATGAGGTTTTTATACTCTGTTAATTTCTTAAAATCCAATGGTCTCAGTCAGGGTTCAACTGAGAAGAAACAGAACCAGGAGAAATATATATAACATTTACAGATTTATTAGAAGAAATTGCCCAAAGCATCTGTGGAGGCTGGCTAAGCAAAGTCCAAAATCTGTAGGATAAGCACCGAGAAACAGAAGGTCACAAGCAGGCTGGACCAGGAGATGTGAGCTGCAGCCCATCCCCAACTGACTCAGGAAGGGAGAGACAGGGCAAGAGAGTGAGTGCATGTGAGCAGCCAGACCTACACGGATGTCCTGAGGTCAGGCTCACCCACAGTAATCTCCTTCTGGATAACTTCAAATCAACCAATCAGGGACTTTAACCACATCTGCAAAAGTCCTTCAAACGGCACCCAGATTAGTGTGGGATTGAATGACTAGAAGAAGGCGTGTGCACACCACAAAATGACCACTGCCTCCCAAAGTCCTCCAAGGTTCACATGAGAATGTCCTTGCAGTCCAAAACCAAAGGGAAACGAAAAATGGAATTCTAGGGACCTCAGTTTACAATAGCCAAACTGACACATCAAAAATCCTATCTTGTATTTGGAAGAATTTTTTTTTTAATGTACTTCAGGGATTTGGGGGTTTTGTTTGTTTGTTTGTTTAATTTTATAGCTGTAGCAAGCAGGATTCAGTTCATTGACCAGGGATCAAACCTGTGCCCAGTACAGTGGAAGCATGGAGTCTTAACCCCTGGGCTACCAGGGAAATCCTGCACTTTGAATGAATCTTTACTCACACATAAATTTGTAATATCATGGAACACTCACTTGGAAAAATACTGGTTGCCTGAGTTATACAGATCTTTCAAAGGGTAACTCCTTTTAAAACTACCAACATCATTAAAACATTGGTAACCACCAATATAATACAAAATAAGACCTCTTTAATAGGAGGAAAGGGTGGGGGAGACAAATGTTCCAAAAATTCCAATTTTCACTTGAGAGCTAGAATTTTATCACCGCCAATAAATACAGTCCATTGTTTTACTTGAAGTGACAGGCTTATTTCATTCATTTTCAAAAACACACACACACAAGTTTGAACAACTTTGTTCTTTCAAGGAACAATGGCGCCGGGTAGAAAAAAGTAGCGAGTTGAGTTCACCACACAAAAACAATCATGTGGTTGCTTTTCCTTGAGGCAACCATAGCACTTCAGTTCTACAGAGTGCTTCATGTGAAATGGATGTTTTCTCACACAGAATGTTTATGTAAGAGTCAAGATTTAATAGACTCAATCATTATTACGCTTCATTGAGAACATTAAGTAAAGCTGACGTTCTTTTTATACTGTAATGCATGGCAATAAACAATACAATGACTAACACAGGTTGGGTGGCAAAGCATTATCTGGTACAAATGGCAACACAATGAGGAAGAAAAATAATACCTTGGTATTACTGTGAAGATTACCTTAGGCAATCTCTTCAAAGGGCAGCCTAGGGGGTCTATGGACCATGCTTCGAGAACTGCTGACTTAAAAAATCATGTAAACAAGTACACCAGCACACTATGTACAAGAATGTTCACAGAAGGAAACTGAACAAGTGCCAAGTCAACAGCGACTGAATATATTCACATAACATAACACTACCGCTATAAGGAGCACACGATGTGGTAGCTACCGCCCTGAGACTCAGATAACACAGCTCTCCGCCCTGAGTTTCACACTTTCGAGGGCCTCTCACCTCTATCTTCCCCCAGCTGTGACCTCCTTGGAGCAAGCAGTTGACTGGACCCTTTTCTAGACAGACTCCAAATACTCAGTTCTAGGGATTCCCTGCCCAAATGGCCCTGATCCTATTTTCAGGGTCTGAACCGGCCTCCTGATCTCTTAAGAACAGACAGGATCACTAGGGTGCTTGCGTCAAAGTCCAAGGGATGGCCAAGTGTCATCTGTTTGCAGGTGGGGTGGGCATCTACGTGCATGTGCAAAAGGCCCCTTGTGGTATAGGATGAGTCAGGATTGAAAGAAACAGAGAGGGTGGACTATGGGATGTCTCTGTTTTTACTTTTGTCCCAGACCCCACGGACGTTAGGATTGGTCCTGGATGGATAGAGCTCACATAATATTGAGCTCAAATAATAGATACGTGTGCACGAGCACACACACGCAATATATATGTTTATATAATTACACTTACACGAAGTTCAAAAAGAGGCAAAACTGTAGTGTTAGAGGTACATATAACCCAAAGTGAAAAGCAAAAAAAAATCATCATAAAAGAATAACAAGTGCCAGAAAATACAGGATTTACGACATAGAAGGGGCACAAAGAAGGCTTCTGGGATGCTTCAAGCTGGCCATTTCTTTGCCTGGATGGTAGCTATTTGGGCATTCCTTTATAAGCATTCATTAAATAGTATGTTGTCCACTTTTTCAAATTATGCTTTATCTCACTAAATATTTATCTTAACCTGAAAATGAAGTACATGTTGTAAAATTTCATTTTCTTTCATCTAGGTTCCCTACTCACACTTCCATTTCTCTCCTTCACTATGTGAATATGTCACTATTTATGGTCGGGAAGATCTACTGCAGAAGAGATAGGCTACCCTCTCCAGTATTCTTGGGCTTCCCTTGTGGCTCAACTGGTAAAGAATCTGCCTGCAATGCGGAAGACCTGGGTTCGATCCCTGGGTTGGGAAGATCCCTTGGAGAAGGGGAAGGCTACTCACTCCAGTATTTTGGCCTGGAGAACTCACTGTATAGTCCATGGGGTTGCAAAGAGTCAGACACAACTGAGCAACTTTCACTTTCACTTTTCACTTTTTTATCAAAAAATACATTTGAAACAAAACCACATGTAGTTTTAGCTCTAAAAACAAACAAAAAAAATGGGGCTAATTAGTGGAGGAGAAAGATGTCCAAGGAGACTATATGCATGTTAATTTGTGGGTCAAAATAATATGACTCTAGACAGGATCTGAACTTAGGATGTTTAACTCCAGAATCTGAATGATTACATTTTTCTCACTTAAAACAATTAGAAGAGCTGACCTATATAAGGTACCCAGTAGAGAGCATATTGCAGGATTTCAATAAACAAATGTAGTTATTTTATCAATATCAATATGAATATTTACTATTTCCATCTTTCAGCCCCTTAAATAATAGGCCACTGCTTGATTCTTGAATTCCAATATTCTAGGAAAGATATCCAATGCATTAAAAATGAGGGACAGCAGTCTGCAACGCTTCTCTGTACATGGGATTTCCCAGATAAGAATACTGGAGTGGGTTGCCATTTCCTTCTCCAGGGGATCTTCCCTACCCAGAGATTGAACCTGGGTCTCCTGTATTGCAGGCAGATTCTTTACCACTGAGCCACCAGGGAACAGGGAATATATTGTATATTTGGCTAAGTGTGTATCTTAAGGACCACAAAAAGCATCTTCTATTTAATATTTAATGCTTATAATTATTCCATTCATGCTTGAAGGCTGACATTTGATTAAATGTCCCTTAACATGCATAACAAGTTACTGCTGTCATAAAACCATGCAGTTAGCATTAAAATATAAATATAATACTGTACCTAATGATCCATTGTCAATCATTAGAAGATCTAAGAGCAGTGACTTAGTGAGATATTAACAGTACAGGCTTTTTGATTGCTAATTTTCTTGCAAACTGTCCTTCCCATTTGCTCCAAATAATTTTCTGATAATACTGTAAGCCAATGTTACAAGTTTCATGTGCAAAACATTATATTTCTATTCTCTACACCCTAGAGTGTGCTTACCACCTACATGATTTTTCAATTGACATTTTAAAAATTCAAGATACTCTGAAAAATTAGTTAAGACTCACCTTCAATCCAACTGTTTATATAGACACTTATGATTGCCTCTAGTTAATACGGTAAAGACCATGCTGCCTTAGAGCTCTTTGAGGAGGGGAAGCTACTTAGTAACCACAGTGAAGACCAATATGTCACCATCATTAATTTCCAAGTACTTACTTCCACAGCATAGTGGAAAGCCGATGAACCCGGATGCAGTGAGAGGTTTTGAAGAGGTTTGATGCGTGGTTTCTCCCATCCAAGCTCCAAGGACCACTCCACTGTTAACATGTGATCTGTAAAAACCGTTCCAAAAACCAGAGTACTGGAGTCTGGTTTTTCCTTTAAAACGGTGGCTCGTGTGATTATTAGATCTTCAGCCTGGGGAAGAAAGTCAGCACCATTAAAGAAAAGTAACTGAACATCCACTAGCTAGAGGAGCTGCTGCTGCTGCTGCTAAGTCGCTCCAGTTGTGTCCGACTCCACGCGACCCCATAGATGGCAGCCTACCAGGCTCCCCCATCCCTGGGATTCTCCAGGCAAGAACACTGGAGTGGGTTGCCATTTCCTTCTCCAATGCATGAAAGTGAAAAGCGAAAGTGAAGTCGCTCAGTCGTGTTTGACTCTTAGCGACCCCATGGACTGCAGCCTACCGGGCTCCTCCATCCATGGGATTTTCCGGCAAGAGTACTGGAGTGGGGTGCCATTGCCTTCTCTGAGCTAGAGGAAGCAGAGAGTAAAAAGACATAATTTAAGTCACTGGCCATTAAAAAGTGAAATCATTTAACTTTTAAATGTTGGCAACTAACTTAGAAACTTAACAACACTGGGTGAGCCAAGCAAAACCATGCCTCCATTCAAAATCTGTTGTTTCATATCTCTGCAATGTAGGGAATTCCCTGGCAGTCCAGAGGTTAGGTTGGGAGCTAAGATCTCAGAAGCTGCAAGGTGCAACCAAAAAAAAACCCAAACAATTCTTTGTAATGTATACTACCAAACAAATATCAGAACTAAAATTTTCCAGTGACGTTTAGAAACTGGGAGGAAATAATAGATGGGGTCAAATCATGCTAAAAGAAGAACATATCTCTTCATTTCCATCATTAGACCCGTGTAGCACATTCGGGAAAGAAGAAAGGCGGGTCTTAGAATCAAAACAGCAGCACTCACAATGACTTATTAAACTAAAAAGAATGTCACTAAGAACTGAATCTCTTGGGATGGTTATACTCCGGCTCCCCCAAAGAATTCTTGGCAGCAGCTTCCAAAACCCTCTGGGTACATGGTAGGAGACAGGCAGCAGAGTGAAGCAAATGTTTTCCTCGTTGAAAACAGAAGTAGAGATTGAACACTAAGATATAAATCCTCTATTCTGTGTTGAGGAAACAGTGAACAAAGGACCCCTTATTCAAAGAAAGATAAATAAGAGTAATAGGAAACAACTTCACACAGCCCCATTGCACCAGCTCTCCACAGCCGGCTTGCCCATTAATGACCACCACATACGCATCCGGATCACACACAATAGCATCACTAACTTTACAATAACTGTAGAACAGCTGACTCAAACCACAGGGGAAGGCGCACTCAGACTACTCAAACACAAAACGAACCAAGGACAAGTTCAGGCTGTGATCAGGCTGTTAGGAAGGTCAGATTTCATTTCTTTCAATACACAAAGCAGTCATTTCCCCACCCCCACAAAGCAAGTACAGAACTTCAGAACTTCACTTTGTATCATCACCTCTTATCATTATTTTTTGAATGACCTAGTTATATCTGGTTAATTCACTGCTTTACAGCCACCTTTGTGGTTTGATATATTATGAATAATAATCAGTTAATTTTAGAGTAATATTTAGGTCCAAAATGTTATTTATTTTAAAACAACCAGAAAGCTTCCATTACAATGAAGCATAAAGGACAACATGTGTGCGTGCTAAATCGCTTCAGTGAGTTCGACTCTTTGCGACCCTACGGACTGTAGCCCACCAAGCAGTCTCATGTACTTCCACAGCTTCAGTTATCACCTGCGGTGGTGGTGGTTTGGTTGCTAAGTCTTGTCTGACTTTTGCGACTCCGTGGACTGTAGCCTGCCAGGCTCCTCTGTCCGTGGGATTCTCCAGGCAAGAATACTGGAGTGGGTTGCCATGCCCTCCTCCAGGGGATCTTCCTGACCCAGGGATCGAACCCGTGTCTCCTGTATAGCAGGCAGATTCTTTACCACTCCAACATATGTACACCATGGCTAATTCATGTTGATGTGTGGCAGAAATCAAACCAATACGTAAACCAATCATCCTTCAATTAAAAAGAAATTAAAAAAAAAAAAGAAGTTTGCCAGTCCATTGAGACTGTTTGGATAAGAACTCTAGCTAGAGTACTTGCAGTTAAATGTCCAGCCCCAGCATGGTGCCAGGCACACACAACAGTAAAGGTTTTCTTAGATACTGAAAATAACATTTGGTTGATTTCAGCTGCACTCGATAATGAATGACAGACTCATTCCCAGAAGATGGCCAGGATTTAGAGTGAGTGAAATCCTAACATACACTTTTTATTACATGAATGGTTTCACAGTATTCTTGTACAATGAAGCCCTTGTGCTTTCGCTTTGGTTAGTTTTTCTTCAGTGGCTTGGGGGATCCTGGGCTAAGAAAAGTCTGGAACTATAGCAATACAAGAAGACAAACTCAATGCAAATTTTCACTTATTAACACCATTAACATAAGTTTCTTAATAACAGGGGAAAGTAGTAAGATACACAACAAAAACAGAAAGATGAAAGTAGATGAAAATGGGGTGGAGACATTGTGAGTAGAAGGGGTGAGTTTTTAATCCATGTATTCAGGATACATCTTAAATACTTCCAAGGCAACAGACATTGGCTTTTTTTTTTTTCCAAAGACAAAACCAATGATTTGCATGGTTCTTCAAAAGTAAAATGACTAAATTCTAAATTCTATGGTTTTAATAAAGCAATTTAATTTTTTTAAAAAAAGTAAAATGAAGTTTGACTTCCCATCTGCTATTTCTAATATTAGGTAGTCAATTCTATCATTAGTTAATCAACAAGAACCCAATCACACAGGGTCTTTCTACCTTTTGGGATTTCTAGGTTTTCCAGTAACCCTACCTGCCATGAAACCAACAGGCAATGGAATATATACAACTTTATTCCAACAACTTGCAATGCAGGAGACCAAGGTTGATTCCTGGTTGGAATGATCCCCTGGAGAAGGGAATGGCTACCCACTCCAGTAGTCTTGCCTAGAGAATTCCATGAATAGAGGAGCTTGGTGGGCTACAGTCCATCAGGTTGCAAAGAGTTGGACAAGACTGGGCAACTAACACTACCGTTAGTATTTCAACAACAATCTGCATAGAAACTTTTAAAAACAAGACTATGGCTTTGCCTCGTATCCAACTGTAGGGTGATTTCTTTTCCTTCCCTTACTCGTTTCTTCCTTATCTGCTTTATTATTCTTAGTATTTTGCGTTTTTATTCACTCAGTGAACACTGTACCAGTACAGTGGCTCAGGCACTGCACTAAGCAAGCACAGGAGATACCAAGATGCAAGGGTTCAGTCTTCCTTCTCTGCCACGCTCGCTGCCAGTCAAGGACAAGTGGTAGCCACTGTGAGCAAGTGTTACTCATTCAGTTTCCAAGGTTGTTACCCCTGCCCTTCTGTCATACAGAAATCAACAGAAACTTATCTACGTTTCAGGAGGAAGCTACAAAGAGGAAAAAAAGCAGAACTGGTTAGAACTAACCAGGACCAAGATGGCAGAAGATCTGACTTCCACTAGACCTTGGGCCTCACTGTACATCATTGTAATACAGTAGCTAAATGACACACCCCCCAGCACCATGACAGCTGACAAGTGCCATGACAACAGCCGGAAAAGCCACATATAGGAACTGAAAAGCAGAGCTGCATCAGTTCTAGGTCTAAACCACACTCCTGTTCTCAGATAACTCACGGATATTATAACTCCCACTCTTTCCAGTTGCCTCCCTTATACTTCAATCCTCTTATACATTTGGTGTCTTTGCCTGACTGGGGTTGAAGTTGATTTGTGAGGGTTCCCACTTCACCACTGAATAAAGCTTGTCCTGTTCCAGTCTCAGCTTCAGTTTTGTTATTGGCTGCACAAATATGACCAGAAAAAGAACCTCCCTGGCAGACACAGGGGTCTTAGCTTAGAGTAGAAACCTAGCATAGGTCCATTCAACCAGTTCAGCACCAAATTAACCTAACAATTTTTGAGCTACTACATACCTGTATTGTGCCAGGCACAAAGAAACTCAGGGAATGAAACAAGTCCTCTTCTCTTAGTGAGGGGGAAAAACAATATAAAGAATAAGTGGTTTGGGCCAGGGGGATGTGCCAGCCTTGACAGAAGGGGTTTGGGGGAGAATGGATACATGTATATGTATGACTGAGTCCCGCTATTCACCTGAAATTATCACAGTATTGTTAATCGGCTATACTCAAACACAAAATGTTTTTGGTATTAAAAAAATTAAATTTAATTTAAAAAAAAGGTTTTTAACATAAATAAAAAGAAGGCAGGCATATTATGATTCGGAGAAGGCAATGGCACCCCACTCCAGTATTCTTGCCTGGAAAATCCCACAGATGGAGGAGCCTGGTAGGCTGCAGTCCATGGGGTCGCTAAGAGTCGGACATGACTGAGCGACTTCACTTTCACTTTTCACTTTCATGCATTGGAGAAGGAAATGGCAACCCACTCCAGTGTTCTTGCCTGGAGAATCCCAGGGACCGGGGAGCCTGGTGGGCTGCCGTCTATGGGGTCGCACAGAGTCGGACACGACTGAAACAACTTAGCAGCAGCAGCAGCAGCAGCAGCAGCATATTATGATTATAGATAACAAATACCTGGAAAATTCAGAGCTGGCCTAATTACCTTGTGGAGTTCTTCTACTCTTTTTTTAAAATTCCTTCACAAATGGCACTTTTTTTTCTCATTATAAATGCAGTATCTGTTACTTGTCAAATATTTGAAAAAGACTAAAGAATTATAAAGAAACAAAATAAAATCAACCACAATCACAAAAGCAAACAAAAAAGAATAAGGAGATAAACAGATGTCAAGAAGTGATCAGTGCTATGAAAAAAAACGAAAGTTTAAAGGGATAGAGTGGGAAAGAGAATGCTTATTTTAGATGGAAGGGTTAGGGAAGGTGTCCCAGATGAGGTGACATTTGAGCAGAGACTTGAATGAAGACAGTAGGTCATGTAGAGATTTAGGGGCAAAGTATTTCAGGCAGAGGAAACAAGTGCAAAGGCCCTGAGGTGGGAACACACTTGGTAGGAACAGGAAACAGCAGAGTCAGTGTGACAGGGATGCGGGGGAAGTGAACTGACAGAAAATCTTAGAGGCTCTGTGACTGCTGGCGTAGGGAAAGGGAGGGGCTGAGAGAACCAATTACCCCATTGTGTGTGTGTGTGTGTGTGTGTGTGTGTGTACATGCTGTCACACCAGTCATGTCCAACTCTTAGTGACCCTAGGGACTGTAGCCCACCAGGCTCCTCTGTCCACAGGATTCTCCAGACAAGGATACTGGAGTGAGCTGTCATGCCCTCCTCCAGGGGATCTTCCTGAAAAGACTGAACCCATGTCTCCAGAGTTCAGGGAGATTTTATTTTAGATGGAAGGGTTCTTTATAGGCAGGTTCTTTACCGCTAGCAACCTGGGAAGCCCACCCCATTGTACACTGATTGACATTTCAGTTCTCCATGTACTCTGCCTCTATGCAACCAAGATTGTAGCCCATCTTTCTTACTTCCCCAGGACCTTTACCACAGACATTGCTGGCAGTTGAGGTAACCCAAGTTTCTCTCTCCATTCCTGGTACTTTGTAGGAGCCATTAAGGCATGGCTACCATGTTTTAATTTGCTTCTGTTTTTATGAAGCATGAAGGAGCAAAGTTGAAAGGAGGAGAGTTTCACCAGTAAAATAAGAGAATCTGAGTGATGTTGAGCTTTTTTCTTTGAGCCTCTACACTTCCCCCTTGGCATCAGAGATTCTCAATCCTGAAAAAACATTGGACTTAATTGCAGAAGTTTTTAAAACACAAAGCTGGACACCATTCTAAAATCCCAGAGGGATGGAGCAGGACTGTGCTTGTTTGTTTAAGTTATCCAAGTGGATTCTAACTGTAGTCAGGGCTGAGAAACATACCATACCATTTCTCCTGAAAATTTCACCAACTTAAACAGCAATGGTTCCCAGCATCGGATACTGAGCTGATTTACCTGGGAGGATTTATTTTTTTAAGAAAAATATCAATGCCCATGCCCTACCGTAACATCAGTGAAAAAGAGACTCAAGAGTGGGGCTCCACATCAATTTCAGTTTAAACTCTTCAGTTCAAAACTCTCCAGGACAGGCTAGTGCACGGGAACGGCTGAGAACCAGCAACAAAGATTCAGATCTAACGGATCTGTGAATTCTTACTGAAAGCCACGTACTCTCTCACAATCATAGGAACTTGGTCATCTCAAAGTGAGTATGTCCAAAATGGAACACATAATATTTCCTTCAAAATTGGGTACCTATGTCTGATATTCATATTGCTTTCTACTTCCTGACTTCTCAATCATTAATTTTTTCAAAAAAGTCTACTAAAAGAAGGAAAGAGAAATGAAAAGTAAAAATCTCTAACCTTTACCTGGCAATCACATTTACACTTTCCAGAGATGACCTCTGCTAGCAAATTCATTGTGTGCATGCTAAGTCGCTTCAGTCGTGTCTGACTCTTTGCAGCCCCATGGACCGTAGCCCACCAGGCTTCTCTGTCCATGGAATTCTCCAGGCAAGAATCCTGGAGTGGGTTGTCATCTCTTCCTCCAGGAGATCTTTCCAACCCAGGGATTGAACCCACATCTCCTGCATTGGCAGGTGAATTCTTTACCCCTAGTGTCACCTGGGAAGCCCAAGGATCTAATCAAAGTCCAAAGAAAGGGGAGGAAAAGGACAATACCAGACAAATCTGTACCCTTTGGTCGCAAAAGCAAAATTTTCTCAGAAATTCCCTTATGCCTTATTGGTTAGAAATGTATCACACTGATATCTTCAGCTGCAGGAGAGGTTGAAATGCAGGTTTGTCATTCAGGGTTGGTTGGAGAACTGCAAATAAAACCAGAGTTCTGTTAATAAGGAATATGTCTGGGGCTGTACATGAGGCTTCCCAGGTGGCTCAGTGGAATCCATTGCCAATGCAGGAGACACAGAGAAGCATGAGACACAGGTTCGTTTCCTGGCTCAAAAAGATCCCCTGGTGGAGGGCACGGCAATCCACTCCAATATTCTTGCCTAGAGAATCCCATGGACAGAGAAGCCTGGCAGGCTACAGTCCACGGGGTCACAAAAGAGTCAGAAACAACTTAGCAACTGAGCACGTCTAGGGCTGTATTGGGTGTACACATTAGCCCAGCGCACAGCGCCTCAGCACTTAGGAATTCTTGTTTATACGCCTTTGTCTAACATGGGAATAGACAGAAGGACTAAAACTCGGCTGCAGATAGCTTCCCACTCTCACCTCTTTTTTTCCATTATTTCTTGCACATGTAAAATTGAACATAAGGCACCTCCAGCTTATCTCAACTCCCTCCCTTCTTCCTCCAGCATTAAGTGTGGAAACCAGAACCCCTACCCAACCCAGTAGTCTGGGGTGTCCTCAGCTTTCCACCACCAACCACTTGCCTTACCCATTTCTCATGCAACCCTTTGATATAGACAGCTCACTCTCCCAAGTGCTTGGTTTCCTCTATAAAGTCCCTTGGATTGATTTAAACAATTGGGAAAGAGAGTCATTTTTCTTGATCATATTGGCCTCTCTCGTTTAGCACATTATCATATCAAATATGTTTGACTAATTCTGTTCTAAACCTGGATTGATCTTCATGGTTTTGGATATCTCAACATAATACACTGCTATAGGAAAAACAAAACTGAAAACAAAAACCTGTACTTACTATAAATCATAAAAGTCCTTTCTGTTGTCATGATTTCAAACCCTTACAGAGTCAACTTGAATAATAATCTGGGCCTAGAATATACTTTTCTGAATCCTCTCTTCAAAATACTTCTAAGACCACCCATAATGGGTGGGACTCACTGTTAATGGCAAAGCCTTTTTTATGTTTTTAAGTTCAACTAGTGCTACTGTAATAATTTGCTAATACTAGTTAAGTTGCTTGAAATCAAAAATAAATGATTATATTGCTAGGTATTAGTTTCCTTTCAGTAACTACTACATCTTCTTGTAAGACATGTAATTTGTTAATGAAGTGAATTGCAACCCTCTAACATTCTGATTTGTGCACGAGGATTGCTCCCATATGCAGCTTTGTAAAATAGCACACTAATAGGTGCCTTCAGAATTTCATCAAGAACTCCAATTTTCCTTCACTGACAAAAATTCCTGCAATTCTGGAAACTAAAAATAACAGCTGTTAACCTGAATGCAAAAAGAAATTACCTAAGAAAACTAAATATAAACAACGAGGTGATACAGTTGAATGAAATTCAAAATTAAGCAAGCAACATGCAGGTGTGTGACTGGTTTGAGTAGATGTGAAGTACAGTTCAAAGAGGAAAAGAGCACTCATGTAAAAGAAACAAATTTTCTGCACAATTTTTATCAGAGTTCTTTAGAAGCCATCTTTTTCCTATAGTTCCTTTCTAAAGATGAATAAAATAACAATATTTGTAACATGTTATTTCCTCCTTCATGATTACTCTGTCTCTTCCTAATGCTCCAAGGTTCTCCAGTGATTTCAAAGTCAGGATGTCTCATAACATACGCTTGTGGAAAAATTTGTAAGGTCACAATGACTGGTCTGTGAAACAACATGAAATATGACAAAAATAGGGCATATTAAAAAACAACCATTTCTTGACACAAAATGTGTGGTTGGGGAACCATTTGCTCTGAGATGGGGAAGCATGCACCAGGCTAGTGCAATTAGGTTAAGAGCCCCTGAGGGCTATTATTAGCTCTGAATTCAAGCAACATCCAATTGCCATCAGTACTTCTGAGTTGGCACTTAAACTTTCAAAGGCTGTCTCTGGATTACAACTGTCAGGACTTCCCAGGCAAGAATACTGGAATGCATTGCCATTTCCTCCTCCAGGGGATCTTCCGGATTCAGGTATCAAACCTGTGTCATTTGCGTCTCCTGCATTGGCAGGCAGATTCTTTACCACTGTGCCACCTGGGAAGCCCTTAGAAATTGCCTAACTTTAAAACAAGCGCATCTGTCTTGCTCTAGTTGGAAAGCCATGGGTGCTACATTTGTTATCATTTAGAGACACTTTTTAAAAATCTAATAAGGAAGTTGTACGGATGAGAGAGTTAGGGCTGTGGAGAGAATTTGGGCTGTGGAAGCAGAGGGAAGGGGAAGAAACAGACAGTTGATCTCCTTGAAACAAAGATAACCCTGGAGTCCACAGAAAGATTCCCTAGGATTTCCCAGTAATAAGGGACCTCATTACCAGACTCTCGGAAAATGGTTTCCTTACTTTAAAATTACTGTATCAACATGTATATGTATGAATGAGTCCTTCTGCAGTCCACCTGAAACTATCACAGCATTGTTAATTGGTTATACTCCAATGTAAAATAAAAAGTTAAAAAAAAAATAAAACAACTGTATCAAAATGGGAGAAGGGATACAATATGAAAACTACCCAAGAGAGATCAAAAGGCAATTTAAAGTTATAAATGAGGTGATCAAGAAGGAAACAGAAAAAGTCCAAAGCCAACATGGTCCTATAATATCCACCATTTTTTTGCCCCACAAATTACCGGTTTCATTTTTCATTTGCCTCATCACATTGCACTGTGAATTCAACCACAATTACCACTGATGTTTTGATATGCAAATACATAAGCACAGAATATCAGTGGGCTTCCCTGATAGCTCAGTTGGTAAAGAATCCGTCTGCAATGCAGGAGACCCTGGTTGGATTCCTGGGTTGGGAAGATCCCCTGGAGAAGAGAAAGGCTTCCCATTCCGGTATTGTGGCCTGGAGAATATCAATACACTCCCCTTAACTAAAATCTAAAGTATAGAAATTTAAATTAACAAAGAGAAGATTATTTACATGATGAATTAACCCTTCACTTTGCAAACAATTCTTCTATGTATAAAAGTATAAAAGCCTTTTGGGAAATTTTTTCATTAATCTATAGCCTGTGAGGAATTTACTATATAAGATGACCCTTAGAGATTATCAAGTAAGAATCCTTTTTATTTCATTCTTTCAAGGATCCATATCTCAACATCTAAGTCCCTAAAATGTATTAGAACTTAGTCTTCATAGACTAGCAGTGTATATCTATCTACTGTTGGGTTAGAGGACACTATCTTTAAAGGATAAGGAATAACACGAACAAATAAATTCACAAACGTTTTAGTAAGGAAATTACTATATCATATTTTGATTTTTTAAAAATCCTGAGAGTAGAGATCTTACATTAAATTTATCTTTGGATTTCTAATGCCAAGCACAATCCCCAGCACATAGTAAGAGCTGGGTATGTGTGAAATTGATGAGCAAGTCTCATCCGTCTCTGAACCCTGCCAGGATGTGAGATCATTAGGACACTCTGTGCTATGGATGACAGTTGACAGTGACTGAAACAGGCAGAAGAGCAGAAGGAGGAAAAAAGAAAAGCCACGGAGGAAAAAATCTCCATGGCCTGGAGGAGTCGGGAATAGGTGGAGATAATGAATTAAGGAGAAAATGATAATAAACCTTACATTTATGTTCTTATGATTTTTAAAATACTTTACAAGATTCTTTCTCTCTTGCTTCTCACTATTCCTCTGTGAAGTACAAGGTTATTTAATATATAAACCCCAGAATTTAGAGAGAAATGAAGGAAATACAACCTTTTTTTTTTTTAACTGTAAAATGTTAGGTGCTGCTTAAAGAGGAAACAAATGAGTTTAGCTTTTTCCACAAACAGGGTGAAGGGTTAAAAGTATTATATAATAAGATAAACCTCAAGGTGAAAGTCACGAACTGGTTATTTTCCAAGAAAACTTTTATAATTCATGAAATAAGCAATTAACTGCCCGGTAATTTTATACGACTGTCCTACACTGCTCCCCATATGACTTTTTCCCCAGAAGAGTGGAATTTAAAATGCATGGCAGGTTATTTCAATTATTGTATAAACCTGTGCGGAGAAAACTGCCCCAAATCTCAACAAGAAATGGCTGTATTCAACTGAACTGCTGTTTCACTTAGCCTCTGGCAAGTAACTTACCTTGAAAGTCTCCACCATCTCTTTGGATCCGCCTTCTCCGGTACCTTCTGCGGAGCATCCATTATTGCAATCCTTAAAGAAGAATTAAATCCATTAATTAAAACTAGGTGTCTCACTGGGGTCTGGGGTAATCAATATCACTCACCATCACACCCTTCGCTGCTCTCGGGTCTGGTCCCCAAGCAAACAGGAAAAGGAGAATCAAACACCCAGGCACCAGCCCCAAAGAAGAGCGTCCTGCGAGAGCTGTCCTTCTCTTTCTGCCCTGTCGGAGGTCGCGGCTGTTTTTGTCCTCCACCGCTGGCTTCGAGCAGACTGATTAAATTCCAGGTTCGCCCTGAAGCGCCAGGGTTCACCAGCAAAGAACAAGAAAGTAATTGTCTCCCTTTTATCCGAGGAAATAGTCTAGATTAGGGCTTAAAGCCATTAACAGAGAAATCTCCTGGGCGCACTCAGCCTCGTGGTCTTGTCGATCACGGGCGCACAATAGCAAGCCTGGAAAAGCGATGGGGACCAGAGTGAACCATTTTCTCCACGGGTAGGGTCCTCCAATGCAGGCTCAAGGACACTCGTTAAGGACAGAACTCATGGAATGAGGGAGTAAAATTTTAAAAACACTTAAGGACGCAATGGAAACAGGTCGAACAGGAAAAGGTACTGACTTTCAAAAAAAAAAAAAAAAACCTAATCTGCTACATCACTAAGGAAGAGAGGAAGAAAAGGATTCAGGGAGGCAAAAGGCTACGGGCAAAATATTTTGGGGTGGCGAAGGCACGCAGGATGTGGCTGTCAGTTCTGGCAGCCCAGAAATTCCTTTCCCTCTGCTCCCCCGCCCCACCCCCGCCGCCCCCACCTTTTCCACCAAAGCGGATTCCATAGCGACCCTCACGTTCCCGGTGGCTGTCCGCGCCTCGCTCCGGAGCAGGTCACCGGCGGGACTTTTAGATCTGGCTGGCGGGGGCCTCTCCGAGGCGTTCGCAGACTGGGACTCTAGATTTGAGGCAGGGATGGGGAAAGAGGAGACTCCCGGATGGAGAAAGAATGGTGGTGCAAGGCGAGGCAGGATGGTGCGGGAAACAGCAGCTGCGCGCCCGGCCAGGCCCGTGGACTTCCGAGAGCCTGGGGTCCGATCTGCCCCACCCCTATTCCTACTCCCACCCCCGCGAAAGCCTGTGGTCTGGGTACCTGAGGGACGAGGGCCGCGGCGGCGGGGGGCGGGCTGGCCATGGGGAGCCTTCCGGGGCGCGCGGCAGCGGAGAGCGGCGGCGACACGCTGCGCCCGGCTCCACGAGAAAGCGGGCGGAGCGGCCAAGCCCCAGCGCACGCACCGCGCGGAACCGGCCGCCACCGCCCGGGTGCCCCGGCCACCAGGCGCAGGGAACAGCGTAGCCCCTCCATCATCCCTGAGGGAGAAACTGATCCTCCAGACGGGAAACTCCAAGCCTTAGTCCCAGCCCCCAGGGCACGAGAGTGCAGGAGCGCCTTTCCGCGAGCAGGCACTGAGCAAGCATCCTTATTTACCAAACAACGCCACGGTGGGCCCTCTGCCCGGGGGAAGCCACCTGTGGTAAATTAATTTTCTTTAGGACAGATTTTCCTTTGACAAACCCACAAAAGGCAGTTTCTGCTTCCCTCCGCCTCTCCTGCCCAGAGAGCTTACAACTGGGATTGACAGTTGTGCCTGGACGGTTATCTGCCACTGACCCCCAAAACTGAAGGAGAACGTGAATCCAGGCTTTGGATTTCACCACCAACCAAGTCGGATTTGCAAACTTGAGGTGTTAAACTTTTTTCTGCTCAAAGACCTCAAGGCCACTTAGACCCACTTACGACCCCTCCACCCCCATCCGTCCGTTTCAGGCAAAGTAGACCACGAGCTCCTAACCAAGCGGCTTTGACAGTTTTTTGTTGTAGGCGTGTGATAAAAACATTTAGAAACTGAGCTGGGAAAGTGACATCGGAAAAGGAAAAGGAAGAATGTAATGGCTATTGTCTGCTGTGTGCTCCTGGAGCAATGTCAGATTAAATTATGAGCCTTTCTGGGCTTTTAAAGGAATAGGAAGTGGTGACTTGTGCTGATTTGATCTTAGAAAGTGGGAGGGTGGTTAAGGAAATGGCAACCCACTCCAGTGTTCTTGCCTGGAGAATCCCAGGGCCCGGGGAGCCTCGTGGGCTGCTGTCTATGGGGTCGCAGAGAGTCAGACATGACTGAAGCGACTTAAGAGCAGCAGCAGCAAAGTCAATATAGCTGTAATCTTATCGCCCAGAAATTGCATATACTTCTCCCTTCCTCTCTCCCCTCCGTACTAGACATAGAAAAGCCTCTTAGGCTGGGGTGGAGCCCTAACAGGTCACATGTCACTGGCAACCAGAGTCTCTTGTTAAACAGATGTAAAATTGAACAATTGAAAGAAAATACAGATTAAGTATACTCAAGTATACTTTTGAACAATTAAGAGAAAATATAGATTAAGTATATGCAAGAATATTTGTGAACTATTGAAAGAAAATACAAATTAAGTGTACTCCTACCCCAAGCATAAAAATAAGAAACGCTTAGTTGAAGAGTTTCAAACAACTTATTTGCATTCAAAAGTCTGGTTTAAATGTGTATGGGGATTCCCAGGTGGCTGAGCAGTAAAGAACCTGCCTGCCAATGCAGGAACCACAGGAGACTGGGAGTCTATTTCTGGGTCCAGAGATGGGGAAGATTCCCTGGAGAAGGAAATGGCAACCCACTCCAGTATCCTTGCCTGGAGAATCCCATGGACAGAGAAGCCTGGTAGGCTACAGCCCATAGGGTCACAAAGAGTTGGACATCACTGAGCAACTGAGCACAAATGTCTATACCTTACTATTCATTCAATTATTTTATAGGTTATTATTTTATAGGTAGATACTAAACAGCTCTGATTTCCTTGCCATTTTAAGGAATGACCTGTAAGTGACCATCAAGGACCTGTAAACCCTCCCTATTCAGCCAAGAAAGCCTGTATCATACATGAATGATGTTATTAAAAAATTACTACAGGGCCCCCCTGACTTTTCCTCTTTCCTCCCCTTCAGAGCCAGACTCTGGTGGGAAAGCACCATCTTTATTAACTGCTGCTACTTCCTTCCCTTTCAAGTGACTATAATTTGACTTCTGTTCAATTATTCCCCCTAAGCAAGGTTCCTAATAGCCTTCATTTTGCTCAACCCAATGGTTTTGCTTCATGAGCATTTTTATGGCTCCACCTATATGCTGATGACTCCTAAATACTATTTTTTTTCAGTCCGCCTCTCTTGTGAGCAGTAATGTGCTTACAGTCAAAAGTCTAAAATATTCATTAAGTGTGTAACATTTGTGCCTGCACTGGGCTAAGTGCTGGATATGCAGGGTGAGCACACCTCCATCCTGTTATATACCATTGTCTCCAGTCAAATAGAAAAATGTTACTTGTGTTTAAAAGTGTTAACTAATCCCTGCAAATGTGAAAATGCATATGTGGCTAGTGCTACCTGTGCTTAAGAGCCTCTAATGATGAAATGTAACTGACCTAGAAAAGTCCGGCAAGGAATCCTTGAGGAAAGATTTGGATAAAAAAATTCACTACAGGAAGAAAGGATGAAGAGCGTCAGGGATGAAAGTGAGTTCCAGCCAGAAAGGACATCTCTAAAAAGGAAAGGAATGTGGAGCTTACAAAAGAGGGTGGGCTTCCCTGGTGGCTCAGTGGGAAAGAATTCTCCTGCCAATGCAGGAGATAGATACTGACTCAGTCCCTGATCTGAGAAGATCCCACATAACTAAGAGGAACTAAGCCTGCATGCCACAATTATTGAGCCTGTGCTCTAGAGCCCTCAAGCTGCCACTACTGAAGCCCACACGCCTTAAAGCCCATGTTCCACAAGAAGAGAAGCCACCGCAGTGAGAAACTCAAGCACGGCAACTAAAGAGTAGCCTCTGCAGCTAGAGAAAAGCCCTTGCAGCAATGAAGATCCAGCACAGCTCAAAAAAAAAAAAAGATGAGAGCTGGAGGAGACATCCGAGGAGGTGATCCAGCTAAGGTGAGACTGGGAGGGCAGGCAAAAAGCCAACCAGGTAGTGGCCTTTGGTAGTGCCTTAGAGAGTTTGTTGTTCAGTTGCCTAGTCATGTCTGACTCTTTGTGACCCCAAGGACTGTAGCATACCAGGCCTCTCTGTCTCTTACCACCTCTCGAAATTTGCCCAAGTTCGTGTCCATAGCATGGGTGATGCGATCCAGCCATCTCATCCTCTGATGCCCACTTTTCCTTCTACCCTCAATCTTTCCCAACATCAGGGACTTTTCCAATGAGTCAGCTGCTCGTTATCAGATGACCAAAATACTGGAGTTTCAGCTCCAACATCAGTCCTTCCAATGAGTATTCAGGGTTGATTTCCCTAAGATTGACTGGCTTGATTCCCTAAATGTCCAAGGGGCTCTCAGTTCAGTTCAGTGCAGTAGGTCAGTCATGTCCGACTCTTTGCGACCCCATGGACTGCAGCACGCCAGGTTTCCCTGTCCATCACCAGCTCCGGGAGTTTATTCAAACTCCTGTCCATTGAGTCGGTGATGCCATCCAACCATCTCATCCTCTGTCGTCCCCTTCTTCTCCTGCCCTCAATCTTTCCCAGCATCAGGGTCTTTTCAAATGAGTCGGTTCTTCATATCAGGTGGCCAAAGTATTGGAGTTTCAGCTTCAACATCAGTCCTTCCAATGAATATTCAGGACTGATTTCCTTTAGGACTGATGGGTTGGATCTCCTTGCAGTCCAAGGGACTCTCAAGAGTCTTCTCCAACATCACAGTTCAGAAGTATCAATTATTTGGCGCTCAGCTTTCTTTATACTCCAACGCTCACATCCATACATGACTACTGGAAAAATCATAGCTTTGACTAGACAGACATCTGTTGGCAAAATAATGTCTCTGCTTTTTAATATGCTGTCTGCAGCTGCTGCTAAGTCGCCTCAGTTGTGTCCAACTCTGTGGGACCCCATAGATGGCAGCCCACCATGCTTTCCCGTCCTTGGGATTCTCTAGGCAAGAACACTGGAGTGGGTTGCCATTTCCTTCTCCAATGCATGAAAGTGAAAAGTGAAAGTGAAGTCGCTCAGTCATGTCCAACTCTCAGCGACCCCATGGACTTGCAGCCTACCAGGCTCCTCTGTCCATGGGTTTTCCGGGCAAGAGTACTGGAGTGGGTTGCCATTGCCTTCTCTGAATATGCTGTCTAGGTTGGTCATAACTTTTCTTTCAAGGAGCAAGCATCTTTTAATTACATGGCTGCAGTCACAATCTGCAGTGATTTTGGAGCCCCCCCAAATAAAGTCTCTCACTGTTTCCATTGTTTCCGCATCTATTTGCCATGAAGTGATGGGACCAGATGCCATTATGTTGAGTTTTAAGCCAACTTTTTCACTCTCCTTTTTCACTTTCATCAAGAGGCTCTTTAGTTCTTCTTCATTTTCTGCCATAACTGGTGTCATCTGCATATCTGAGGTTATTGAAATTTCTCCTGGCAATCTTGATTCTAGCTTGTGCTTCATCCAGCCCTGCATTTCTCATGATGTACTCTGCATATAAGTTAAATAAGCAGGGTGACAATATACAGCCTTGATGTACTATTTGGAAACAGTCTGTTCCATGTCCAGTTCTAACTGTTGCTTCTTGACCTGCATACAGATTTCTCAGGAGGCAAGTAAGGTAGTCTGGTATTCCCATCTCTTTAAGAATTTTCCATAGTTTGTTGAGATCCACACAGTCAAAGACTTTGGCATACTCAATAAAGCAGAAGTAGATGTTTTTTTTTGGAACTCTTTTGCTTTTTCAATGATCTAACGGATGATGGGCTTCCCTCATAGCTCAGTTGGTAAGAATCTGCCTGCAGTGCAGGAGATGCAGGTTCGATTCCTGGGTCAGGAAGATCCCCTGGAGAAGGAAATGGCAACCCACTCCAGTATTCTTGCCTGGAGAATCCCATGGACAGAGGAGCCTGGCAGGCTACAGTCCATGGGGTCACAAGAGTCAGGCATGACTTAGCAACTAAACCACCACCACCAGCAGATGTTGGCAATTTGATTTCTAGTTCCTCTAGCTTTTCTAAATCCAGCTTAAACATCTGGAAGTTCACAGTTCACGTACCATTGAAGCCTGGCTTGGAGAATTTTGAGCATTACTTTGCTAGCATGTGAGATGAGTGCCATTGTGCAGTAGTTTGAACATTCTTTGGCATTGCCCTTCTTTGGGATTAGAATGAAAACTGATCTTTTCCAGTCCTGTGGCCACTGCTGAGTTTTCCAAATTTGCTGGCATACTGAGTGCAGCACTTTCACAGCATCATCTTTTAGGATTTGAAATAACTCAACTAGAATTCCATCACCTCCACTAGCTTTATTCGTAGTGATGCTTCCTAAGGCCCACTTGACTTCTCATTCCAGGATGTCTGGCTCGAGGTGAGTGATCACACCATCATCTTATCTGGGTCATTGTAACACATCAGTATGCTAAATGACACACCCGCAGGTGCCATGACCGTAAGCATCAAAAGTGGATGGTGGTCCCATTCCTGAAAATCCTCACCCCTTCCCCAAAAAAGCTGGAATTACTCCTCCCACTCATTAGCCTATGAAATTTTTATTGTTGTTCAGTTGCTAAGTCGTGTCCAACTCTTTGTGACCCCACGGACTGCAACACACCAGGAGTCCCTGTCCTTCACTATCTCCTGGACTTTGGTCAAAAATGTAATCCAACCATCTCATCTTCTGTGTTCCGCTTCTCCTCCTGCCCTCAATCTTTCCCAGCACTAGGGTCCTTTTCCAATGAGTTGGCTCTTCACATCAGGTGACCAAAGCATTGGAGCTTCAGCATCAGTCCTTCCAGTGAATATTCAGGACTGATTGCCTCTAGGATTGACTGGTTTGAGTCCCTTGGAAGAGTCTTCTTCAACACCACAGTTCAAAAGCATCAGTTCTTCGGTGCTCAGACTTCTTTATGGTCCAACTCTCACATCTGTACATGACTACTGGAAAAACCATGGCTTTGACTATACAGACCTTTGTCAGCAAAGTGATGTCTCTGCTTTTTAATATGCTGTCTAGTTTTGCCATAGTTTACCTTCCAAGGAGCAAGTGTCTTTTTAATTTCAAGGCTGCAGTCGCTGTGCACACTGATTTTGGAGCCCCAGAAAATGAAAGTACCCACCCCTATAAAACCTGATAACCCCATACCCTGGCACCTCTCTAGCCTTCTGAGATGGCCCACACTCTGTCTACAGAGTGTGTTTCTTCCTTGTATAAACCTTCTTTCACTTTACTATGGCTCACTCTTGAGTTCTTTCTCATGTGAAGCCAAGAACTCAGACTTGGCAGCCGTCTGAGGCACTCAGATGTGACCCGCGAAGTGACCATCCTCTCACACCCCACTCTCTTCCCTGAAACAGTTCCTTTCTCAGATTACTTAATAGCACTTCCTTGGGGAAAGATCCTTGAGCCCTGTCTAGGCTACATGGACCCTCTGCTATTTATTTCTACAGAATTCTTTCCATTACAAAATAACTGTCATGCTTTATTTTAATTATTTGATTAAAGTTACTCTACTTTTAAGGATGGGAAAGTGTGTCTATTTTGTTTGCTTAGCAATCTCCCCTCAACCAATGCCAGGCACACAAATGAGACTTAACTATCTGTTGAATTGCAGCTCTCAAATTTTTTAAAAGTATGTCTTTAATATATTTTGAAATTTTAGCTACTAAAGTTTACAAATGTAACAGGGCTCTAGATCTAGGCTTCTTTCTCCATAAAATTGTTTAAAATCTTTCTCCCTCCTTTTCCTCTCTTCTCTTCCACTATTTCATCTCTTCTCTTAACCAGCCATCCTATAGGCTTTCAACGTATTATGACTTTTAAGGGATTGGATCGCCTTCCAATCTGATGATGGAAACGTTCTGTCTCTGTGCCAAGTCATGTGTGGATATTGAATAGTTGAAATGTGGTCAGTGTGCCTAAGGAATTGAAGTTTTAATTTTGCTTAATTTTCATTCATTTGCATTTCATTTAAATAGCCATGTGTGGCTCTGGTCTTAGTGCAGTTTGGGAGCATTGTAACACGTTTGATCACAGCTGAGGGTTGGTATCCTGGCTTTATCATTTATCAGTTCTATGATCTTGAACAGATGACTAACCTCTTTTGAGTTTGAAAAAAGCTATTTTTTAAAAAGCTATCCTTTTTCATTTTAAATTTATTTTTAGGAACACTGGGTTTTCATTGCTGTGCATGCACTGTTCTCCATTTTCAGCAAGCAGAGGCTGCTCTTCATTGGGTTGCATATCATTCTTCTCCCCCAGCTTCTCTCCATCACTGCCCCTCTCTTCTGGCCACAGTCTCACAAGAGATACCCCCACCCGCTCCTTTTTTGACCTCCCATCTCCTCCCTGCTTTCCTACATCCACCATGCTGTCATCAAAGTGCTTGCTCTGAAAAGCTTTTTCTAAACCAGTCACTCCCCAGTTCAAAACCATAATGATATCTGCTACAAGTTGAGCCAGTTACAATGTTCTGGGTACTTTGTAACCCAGTGAAGACCTGCTGGGGCCTTCTAGAGAGAGACCCCTCCCCCATATTCTCTGCTTTAGCTCCTCTCTGAAGTACCTAGATAATCGTATCTAATGCATATGTCAAGTTGTTTTACAGAGGCTAAAACCACCACCAAATGGGAGAAGTTAATAATTGACAATCATAAGCATGTAGTCCCCAGACCTATCAGTTCCTAAAGACTGATGCTGTGAACCCCTATTACTATTACTTCACTATCAATCCATCATTACTATGCACCAGCTGATCACATAGACTTGAACATCCCTCCCTCACCTGGACTTTAAAAATGTTTTGCTGAAACCCACCAGGGAACTTGGGTGCTTTGAGCACTAGCTGTCCTGGACTCCTTGCCTAGCTGGTGCCCTGCAATAAACATTGAACTTTCCTTCACCACAAGCTGGTGTCAGTAGACTGACTTTATAAAGTGGTTCTGGAACACTTTGGGTACACATTTTCTCAGCTAGTATTCCAAACAGCCCCCTTCACCCCTCTCCCCTACACACCGCCACAGGTTCTACTTTCTGATTTTCAGTGATTCAGAGACATTACTTAAATTTCCCAGGATGAAACAGCTGTTAGTTAAGTCAATTTGTCCTCAAGGTTGTGATCTCACCTACAAGTCTGTCTTGTTCCAGTGGCTCCAGGTTTTATGACCGTAAACCCATCAGTAAAAATTGCAGCATGTGTGGTAGGCTGTGTTTTCCAAATATTAGCCACTACATTTTCTCCCATGCATATGCTCTTCTGCTCAACCCCATCAAGCAGTGGAGTTTCCCCCTACCCTTCTGAATTTGTGACTGTTTTTAACCAATAGAGTAGGACAGAAATAGAAATGATGCTGCTCCTGTTTTAGGCATGTACTGTAACTGGCCTGGAATCTTCTGCATCTTCCTCTTGGAAGGTGCTTGGGACTCCCGCACCTGGTACCCCGCCACCATGCTGTAAGAAGCCCAAATTAGGGAGAAGCCGCATATAGGCTCACTAATCAACAGTCCCAAATGAGCTCCCAGCCAGCATCCAGCATCAGCTGTCAGCTGTAGGAGTTGTCATCTTGAGCATCCAGCCTCGTTGAGCATTCAGATGACCGAAACCACATGAGAAACCTCAGGTTAAAACTACTCTGCTCTTCTTGAAGCAACTACAGAAGATGGACCATCATCCTTCAGGTTCCCGTAAGAATATGGGAGTAAAATCTCTGAGGGAGGGATGAAACAGGAGGGAAGAGGGCAGGGTCCAACTTTTGAAAGAATGACATAGCTCAAGGACACAACAAAAATGTTTAGAATCAAATGGATCCAAGATGGCAGACAAGTCAACTTGACTTGATCCTCAACCAGCAAGCTAAATGACACACCCAGAGGTGACATGACAGTTTCAAGGCATGTCCAAAGACCAGAAAGTGGGTGGTGGCCCAATTCCTGGAAATCTCCATCCCTTCCCCAAAATCATTGGAATAATCCTCCCACTTATTAGCCTATGAAATTACCCAACCCGTAAAAGCTAACCACACTATATTTTGAGGCTGCTGCACTCGCCCTTTGCAAACTACTCTGCTGTTATAGACTTAGAGAACAAACTTATGCTTACTAGGGGGGAAGGGTAGAGGAGAAGCATAGTTAGTTTGAGACTGACAGGTACACACTGCTATATTTAAAATGGATAACCAACAAGGATGGATTGTATAGCACAGGGAACTCTACTCAATATTATGTAACAACCTAAATGGGAAAAGAATTTGAGGAAGAATAGATATATGTATATGTATAAGTGAATCACTTTGTTGTACATCTGAAATGAATATATTGTTAATCAATTATACTCCAATATAAAATAAAAAGTTTAAAAAAAAAAAAATCCTTACTCTGAGCCCAGATAATCTACTGCTGCTGCTAAGTTGCTTCAGTCGTGTCCGACTCTGTGCGACCCCATAGACGGTAGCCCACCAGGCTCCCCCGTCCCTGGGATTCTCCAGGCAAGAACACTGGAGTGGGTTGTCATTTCCTTCTCCAATGCGTGAAAGTGAAGTCGCTCAGTCGTGTCCAACTCTTAGCGACCCCATGGACTGCAGCCTACCAGGCTCCTCTGCCCATGGGATTTTCCAGGCAAGAGTACTGGAGTGGGTTGCCATTACCTTCTCCAAGATAATCTACAGACTGTGGTAAAACATTTTAAGCCACAGAGTTGTGGGGTAATTGGTTATACAGCAGTGTTAACCAAAACAGCATGCAAGCCTAACATATATTTATATAGTTATTTATGAAAATAACTTAATACATAATGTCATACACAAAAATAGGGATAAAAAGATGAGATAAACATGAAATAATTAGCATTTTAAAATATTTTCTGAATTATGGTTGTTTTCTTATACTATCCTTGGTTAAAGACCAAATATACAGAAGGGCTAAGTAATCAATAATGACAGTTGATAGAATTCCCTTTCAAATAGTCTTCTTGATGATACCACAATTTTGTGCTCCACTGTTTGTTAATTCTGATTAAATCGTCAAAATTTCTGTCTTGGAATATGGATAATGGAAAAGTTGTAATAAGAATTGGAAAAATCATGCTATTTTGATTTTGCTATTTCCTTATTTTTCTATCACTAATACTTTATTATTTTTTTTAAATTTAACTATGGTAGTTAGTGTTAGTCACCCAGTCATGTCTGACTCTTTGTGACCCCACAGACTGTGGCCCTCCAGGCTCCTCTGTCCACAGAACTCTCCAGACAAGCATACTGAAGTGGGTTGCCATTTCCTACTCCAGGGCATTTTCCTGACCCAGGGATCGAAACTGAGTCTCCCTCATTGCAGGTAGATTTTTTACCATCTGAGTTGATTTATTAAAATATTGTGTTAGCTTCAGATATACAGTCTCAGATTCTTTTCCATTATAAATTATTTCAAGATATTGAATATAGTTTCTATGTTGTATAGTAAACCTTTGTTGTTTATTTTATATATGGTAGGGTGTATCTGTTAATCCTGGAATCCTAATTTATCCCTCCCCCTTCCTTTCCCCTGTGGTAGCCATAAGTTTGATTTCTATGTCTGTGAGTCAGTTTCTGTTTTGTAAATAGGTTGATTTGTATTATTTTTTAGATTCCATATATAAGTGATATTATATAATCTTTGTCTTTCTCTGTCTGACTTACTTCATTTAGTAAGAAAATCTCTAGATTCATCCATGTTGCTGCACATGACAAGCTTTTGTTCTTTCTATGACTGAGTAATATTCCATTATATATATATATATATATATATAATATTCCATTATATATATCTCCACAACTTTTTAAATCAATTGTCTGTTGATGGGCACTTGAGTTGTTTCCATGTCTTAGCTATTGTAAATAGTGCTGTTATAAACACTGGGGAGCATATATCTTTTCAAATTATTATTTTTTTTTAATCTCTTTTGGATATATGCAGGAATGAGGTTGCTGGATCAAATGTAAATCTATTTTCAGTATCTTATGGAAGCTCCATACATTCCCTTCAACAGTATGGGAGGGTTCCCTTCTCTCCACATCCTCTCCAGAATTTATTATTTGTAGACTCTTTGATGACATATGCATTGAATTTTGTTTGTGTTTGTTTTCTTCTGTTTGCAGAAATCTTTTCAAGCTAGTTGTCCCTTTCTCAAGGATCATCAGTGAACACTGGCTGACATAATCTGTCTGCAAAGCCCTTTCAGTTCAGGTCAGTTCAGTCACTCAGTTGTGTCCAACTCTTTGCAACCCCGTGGACTGAAGCACGCCAGGCCTCCCTGTCCATCACCAACTCCTGGAGCTTGCCCAAACTCATGTCCATCTAGTCGATGATGCCATCCAACCATCTTATTCTCTGTCATCCCCTTTTCCTCCTGCTTTCAATCCTTCCCAGCATCAGGGTCTTTTCCAATGAGTCAGTTCTTCACATCAGGTGGCCAAAGTATTGGAGCTTCAGCTTCAGCATCAGTCCTTCCAATGAATGTTCAGGACTGATTTCCTTTAGGATTGATGGGTTGGATCTCCTTGCAGTCCAAGGGACTCTCAAGAGTCTTCTCCAACACCACAGTTAAAAAGCATCAATTCTTTGGTGCTCAGCTTTCTTTATGGTCCAACTCTTACATCCATACATGACTACTGGAAAAACCAAAGATTTGACTAGATGGACCTTTGTTGGCAAAGTAATGTCTCTGCTTTTGAATATGCTATCTAGGTTGGTCATAGTTTTTCTTCCAAGGAGCAAGCATCTTTTAATTTCATGTCTGCAGTCACCTTCTGCAGTGTTTCGGAGCCCAAGAAAATAAAGTCAGCCACCGTTTCTACTGTTTCCCCATTTATTTGCCATGGAGTGACGGGACCAGATGCCATGGTCTTTGTTTTTTGAATGTTGAGTTTTAAGCCACCTTTTTCACTCTCCTCTTTCACCTTCATCAAGAGGCTCTTCAGTTCCTCATCACTTTCTGCCATTAGGGTAGTGTCATCTGCATATCTGAGGTTATTGATATTTCTTCTGGCAATCTTGATTCCAGTTTGTGCCTCATCCCGCCCAGCATTTCGCATGATGTACTCTGCATATAAGTTAAATAAGCAGAGTGACAACAAAATAGCCTTGATGTTCTCCTTTCCCAATTTGGAATCAATCCTTTGTTCCATGTCCACTTGTAACTGTTGCTTCTTGACCTGCATACAGATTTCTCAGGAGGCAAGTAGGGTGGTCTGGCATTCCCATTTCTTTAAGAATTTTCCACAGTTTGTTATGATCCACACAACAAAGCCCCTTAACCTAGCTCATATAAATTGCCAGTCACAACCCACTCTGCTGAAAGAGGGTGAATCCTTGAGGCTACACAGGAGACTCTCCCCCTTCCCTCAGGACACTCACTGCTCAGATGGTGACAGTATGACCATCTGATGGACTATAGAGGGTGCCCATGTCAATCCATGTGAATTAAATATTAGTACAATTTTACTTTTTCCTAGATGTTAGAGAAAACATAATCAATGCTTCTGACACCCCAGTAGTCTCCGTTCACATTCTGGGTGTGCACACCCACTTTAACATCACTGGGCTTGCAGACAGAGTGCAGACCCCTCAGTGGATTCTGCATGTCCTGAAGTTCTTGCTTTCTCGCCCTTCCTGCCCTTCCCCTCACTCTCACTGGCTCTTCTCACTTTCCTTGATACACAGAAGAAACCCCTAGCATGGCAAGTCTCTACACTAGGGTCACCTCGACATACTCTAAGGAGTGACAGGTGGACAGAGAAACAGACACCTAAAGACTCCAGGCAGAAAGATTAGAAATTTCATTTCATGTTTGGAAACAATTACGCTTATAATTTTGCATTTTACAGAAATAGAACCACATATCAACTTCTGAGAGGGATAAATTAATCCTAAATAAATGAGGTTTGCTTTTTAAAATCCAAGGTATTATATCCTGGATTGTTTTAGAGAACATTTTGTTTTCCACCAAAAGCAGCTGCTCCCTTTTTTAAGAGCACAAGTTAATCTACTTTGAGGAAATTAACAGCAGAAAGAAAAGGCCTTGCTTGGACCATGACCAAGGTAGATGTATTAAGTTTTAGTCATGATTGTTAAGTAGTAATTACAGTAGAATCCACAACATACTCCCATTAAGATAAACTACTTTTAATAAATACATAGGTAAATAGGAAAAAATGAGAAGTGGTTGATGATCGACCTAAGCAAAAGATACACAGCAAAGGAAAATTAGGTATTTTGGAGTACAGTGAATGCTTGGAAAAAGTTAATGAAAGTGCTTTTCCTGTGAGTGTAACATATGTTCAAGAAAATACAAAATACTAGCTTCTTTCAGATAAGTCTCTTACTCTAAGAAGTGCCTTTCCCTATCAGAACTGTGAACAGGGAACTTATCACCGCCTACTCTTTGAGATCATTCAGAGTATGAAAGAGAAATGCAAGCAAGTGGAATGTGAGGCTGTCAAGCTTTCTCAAGGTGAAAAGGCCAAGGGCATGCCTTGGATATCTGTCATTTACAGCAGGCTTTTTATAAACCTCAAATCCTCTAATTTTAATGTGGAGAGATTAAAAGACAGACGTGTGTGTCTGTCGCCTGGAAAAACAATGGCCTGCTTTCTTCAGTGTTCCTCGCCAGCCCAGATGATTCATTAAACAGAGTCAGGGAATGGAAGAGATAAGGCCCTTCAACAAAAGTTGTCATTGCTTCTGCTGCCTCGATCTTAAACATGGTCCAAATTCAGACTTTCACTACACACACCAAAACTTCCTGCTCCCTTTTTTTGTTTCCGACATGCAACAGGAACCTAGTTCCCCAACCAGGAATCGAACCCACGTCCCTTGCATTGAACGTGCAAAGTCTTAACCACTGAACTGCCAGGTAAGTTCCAAAACTTCTTGCTTCTAATGCCATTCTCCACTCAGAGTGAAAAACAGCAATAAGACAAAGAAGTGAAGCCCTGCAGTGGGTTTATGGTGACTTAAGGCTAAATGGCTTTATTGACACAATCACTTGAACTGTCCATTGCTTCGTGCTCTTGTGGTTTGCTGGGTGATTTGGAGTGAATGAAAGAAAAGCTTTTCTTTTGCAGCATGGGAGAAGGGCTGTTGTGAGAAGGGAGGTGGGAAAAAGAACTAACAAGCTGCTTGCTTCTCAGATGTTTTCCTGCAGGCAGAACTTGGGAAAGACTTAAATAAATAAAGGCTGAGGATCTGAAAGTCAATCATCTTTGGTGGTGCTTTGGAAAGTCTTCCTGGACCCCCAGTTAGGAGATGCTCGTTTAACCTACATTTATTAGAGCTCTTATGACACTTCACCACAGTCTTCTCTCATCTGGGCAGTGACTTCGCTCTCTTTTGGATTTCCAGTGATTAGTGCACCACCAGGCAACTATGTGAACCTCAAAAAATATTTTCTGAATAAACTGATTGAATGTATAAATCCACCAGGTTTTTGTTTCAATTTAAAAAATGATATAATGGATGTTAACGAAACTTACTGTGACAATCAAAAAAAAAAAAATGGACAAATAAGCTGATCTGTTTTACACAAAGATGCATATAAGGAGAGAAGGAGAAAAAGAAGAAAACAGATAGCTAAGTAAACTCAATTGTGTTAGCCATTAAAGAATCAAAGATTTTAAAGAGGCTGTTTGTTAAAGCTCCCTGTCATAGATATATTGAACCTTGTAAACCTTTATCTGTTTACAAGATATTTGGCCTATGTCTCCTAACTTCCACACATTTTTGAATAGAAATGTCCCTTGGAACTTTTTCTGAATCTCAATAAATCAAAAGTTCCAAGTTCATTATAGGATTTTGTTTCAACCTCTAGTTCCCTTATCTAGGAGATCTGTAACCTTGGGCAAATCACCTAATATCTCTAAACCTCACATTAATTTCTTTTTTTTTTTATTTATTTTTAACTGGAGGAAAATTGCCTTACAATATTGTGTTGGTTTCTGCTGTTCAACCACACAAATCAGTCATAATTATAGGTAGATCCCCTCCCTCTTCTTCCTCCCCCCCTTTCCCCCAACCCACCCCTCTACTGCTACTGCTAAGTCACTTCAGTCATATCTGACTCTGTGCGACCCCATAGACGGCAGCCCACCAGGCTCTCCCGTCCCTGGGATTCTCCAGGCAAGAACATCCCTCTAGATCATCACAGAGCGCCAGGCTGGGCTCCCTGTAATACACAGCAACTTCTTACCAGCTATCTATTTTACACACGACAGTAAAACACACACTTCGATGCTACTTTCTCCATATGTCTCACTCTCTCCATCCCTCACTGTGTCCAGAAGTCTGTTCTCTACATCTGGGTCCCCATTTTTTTCCCTGCAAATAGGTTCCTCAGTACCATTTTTCTAGATTCCATATATATGCATTAATATATGATATTTGTTTTTCTCTTCCTGACTTACTTCACTCTGTATAACAGGCTCTAGTAAACCTCACATTAATTTCGGAATCTCAGCTACTTTCCCTACAGAGGTAAAAAGGAAATATGTAAGTTAGAGCATTTTGCAAACTTATGAACAGAATATATTATAGCTGTTTTTTTTTCTAACATGAAGTTATCAAGTTTATAGAGAGACCCTATAACGCAGTCAGAAGGCAAGTAGACTCTGGAGTAACTTTGCCAGCCAGATTCAGTGGCTCTGCAAGCGCGGTCTAGTTGCTTAACCTTTCTGTGTCTCAGTTTTTCCACTTGTGAAATGCTAATAAATAGAGTTTTCATGAGGACTAAATGAGGTAATTCACGTAAGGCCTGTGTTGGCATACAGTAAGCCCTCTCTGTTGGTTATAATTATTATGGTGACAACTCATATTGAATCTTCGTATTTGAGAAAATTTGCCCTCTGTGAAACTGAAATTATTTCTAATTTTAGAGAGATGAAAGGAACCACAGGACTTTCACCTTGCTACAAATAGACCGTGTGGTCTTCACTCAGTCCTGCTGTTTGGCAGAGAAGTGGTAGTTTCACCTCAAATGCCCCTTAAATCCTCTTGGCAAACTGACCACCCTAAGTGGGCAGCACTTCCACCATTGTCCTAAGAGGTCCACCGGCTTTTTAGCCTTCCCTCAGATTATTGGAGCAACATAGAGAAAACCAGTTTTCCATTAATGCTTTAATGCTTGGATTCGGTGCAATTCTCAAGTAAACTAAAAGTTGCTTCAAAAAGCCTGGTTAATTTTTTTCTCTGCTTTTAAAACTTGGTATGGAAGCTCTTTTGCTCTAATGATGACAGTATACATTTTTCCCACTAAACTAAGTCCAATATATGATAGTCTCAATTTACAAAACAGATACAGGCTTTCTACAATGCACAATTTTACCACAGATGGCTTTTAAGTAGCAATTTACTGTGTGCATTTGAGTATGATTAGTTTACAAAATGTAAGTAGATGTTATAAGTTTACAATAATGCACCCATCTACTGTATAAAAATAGGCTCAACAGGAAAGAATTGCACTTCTCATGCCACTCTACTTTCTGCCATAGAAAAAGATGGTTTTAAAGTGTGAGCACATGTATTTTATACTTATATATTTTTAAAATTGAGGTATAATTGACAGATAACATATTAGCTTCAAGTGTACAACATAATGATTCTATATTTGCATGTAGTGTGAAATGATCATCCAGTCTTCTTAACATCTGTCACCATACATAGTTACAGAATTTTTTTTCTTGTGATGAGAACTTTCAAGATCTGCTCTCCTAGCAACTTTCAAGATCTGCTCCCCTAGCAACTTTCAACTATGCAGCACAGTGTTGTTGACCACAGCCATCACGCTGTACATTATATCCACAGTTAGTTTTATAACTGGACGATTATACCTTTTGACTCCCTTCACTCATTTTGCCCAGCCGCCAACCCATCTCTGGCAACTACCAATCTGTTCTCTGTATCTATGAGCTTGGTTTTGTTTCTTTCTTTCTTTGTTTTTAGATTCTATATATGTGAGTGAGGTTATACAGTATATGTCTTTCATTGTCTGACTCAATTTTACATTGCATAATGCCTTCAAGTTCCATCTATGTTGTTGCAAATGGAAAGTTTTTTTTTTCTTTTGGCTGAATAATATTCCATTGCATATGTATCTGTACATACTACAATTTCTTTATTCACTCTGCTGATGGACACTTGGGTTGCTTCCATGTCTTGGCTATTATAAAGAGTGCTGCAGTGAACATCAGTTCAGTTCAGTTCAGTTCAGTCACTCAGTCATGTCCAATTCTTTGTGACCCCATGAACTGCAGCACGCCAGGCCTCCCTGTCCATCACCAACTCTTGGAGTCTACCCAAACCCATGTCCATCGAGTCGGTGATGCCATCCAGCCATCTCATCTTCTGTCGTCCCCTTCTCCTCCTGCCCCCAATCCTTCCCAGCATTAAGGTCTTTTCCAATGAGTCAACTCTTTTCATGAGGTGGTCAAAGTATTGGAGTTTCAACTTCCAACATCAGTCCTTCCAATGAACACCCAGGACTGATCTCCTTTAGGTTGGAGTGGTTGGATCTTCTCGCAGTCCAAGGAACTCTCAAGAGTCTTCTTCAACACCACAGTTCAAATGCATCAATTCTTCAGCACTCAACTTTCGTCACCGTCCAACTCTCACATCCATACAGGACCCCTGGAAAAACCACAGCCTTGACTAGACAGACCTTTGTTGGCAAAGTAATGTCTCTGCTTTTAAATATGCTATCTAGGTTGGTCATTAGGGGTACATAAATCTTTTCGAGTTAGTGTTTTCATTTTTTTCAGATAAATATCCAGAAGTACAATTGCTGGATCATATTGTAGTTCTATTTTTTTATTTTTTTAAGGAGCCTCCATAATCTTTTCCCTAGTCTTTGCACTGATTTGCATTCCAACCATCGGTTCATGAGGGTTCCCTTTCATGAGTGTTCCCTTTCTCCAGATTCTCACCCACACTTGTTAATTGATGTCTTTTTGATAATAGCCCTTCTGAAACGTGTGAGGTGATACTGTTACATGGGATACCATTCTCCCAACCATGTATAGAGTGGGTTGAAACAGGAGGAACTGAAAGAGGGGAGACCTTTGGGGAGTGTATTCCACCATCTGGGGCCTAACCCAGAAAAACGTACAATGAATAGTAGAAATTCTAGAGTCTGCAGAACGAGAACTTACTGGATGGCAGACCAGGGAGAAAGAAAAACAGTTTCCACTCTAAAGTCCATCATGTTTTATTTCCCCATCATGTTTTATTTATTTCTTTATTTATTTTTTGAAATGTGTTTTCTGCATGACATAATTTTTTTTTCCCTAGCTGCTCCATGCAGCTTGAAGGATCTTAGTTCCCTGACCAGGACTGAACCCACATCTTTGGCAGTGAAAGCTTGGAGTCCTAACCACTGGACCATTAGGAATTCCCCTACCATGTTTTAAATACAAAGCATTAATGAACAGTTCTTAAGGATGGATGTTCAATATGAGACTGTTCTCAATCTGGAGTTAAAGAACCAAGAGCCAATACTGTTCTGGAATCCTGCCTTTAATGAGTGTGATTTGTGTTTTCCCCGAAAATCAGCTTTCATGCAATGTGGTGGGTGCTTGTGGTGTTGAGGCACGTCACATGCCAGCTGGGATGCATTCTCCGTGGTTTGCTCTCTAGATTGTAAGAGATATAACACACCTTGGAGGTCTCCAGATTATTTAATGAGACATTCAGCAGCATTTCCTTCACTTCTAGGCAACCAAAGCACAAACTCCGTACCAGCTGTAGTTGTAGAGGGAGTGAAGACTTGATGATGTATCCTTAGTACATTGTTTTCATAGTTTCCATTAGTCACAACTTAGTCAACTGTAAGCGGCTTCGCAGGTGGCTCAGTGGTGAAAGAATCTGCCTGCAATGCAGGAGACATGGGGACACAGATTCGATCTCTGGGTCTGGAAGATCTCCTGGAGGAGGAAATGGCAACTCCAGTATTTCTGCCTGGAAAATCCCATGCACAGAGCAGCCTGGTGGGGAACAGTTCATGAGGTCGCAAAGAGTCAGACATGACTGAGTGACTGAGCGCACACGCACAATAGACTGTAAAGTTCTCTAAATCCATTCCACGCCCCTTCCTCACTTCTGTAATTTTCTATTGTTAGAATACACAATGCATGCTCACACTACAGATTGCCAGGGGCACATCAAAAGAAAGCATGAGAAAAAAAGAAAAAATAGGAAAGAAAAATTGTCTTAGTTCATTTGGGCTGCTGTAACAAAGCAACAAAACACAGCCTTAAGGTCTTTAAGCCTTAAGGGCAGTTAATAAACAACAAGCATTTATTTCTCACAGTTCTGGAAGCAGGAAGTCCAGGGTCATGGTACCACCATGGCCGGTGAGGGCCTTCTTTGGGGATGCAGACTTTTTGTCCTGTCCCATGTAGCAGAAGGGGCAAGGGATCTGTCTGTCTCTTTTCCAAAGGACTAATTCCAAGTGTGAGAGTTCCATCCCCTTCCAAATGACACACTTCCTAATACTATCACCTTTAGGAGTTAGGATTCAACATGTGAATGCTTGGAGGGTGGGGGAGCGGGGAGGCAGGGAGACACATTCAGATCATAAAAAACCCTCAAATTATTTCATATTTGTTAGGTGATGAAACACACCCACACACGTACATACATTTTAGTGAAAGAAGCAGGTGTCCCTATAAGCTGGCATGTGAACCTGTTGTTCTCATCAAATGAGTCATCAAAGATTTGAGAGTTAATTTACATGAGTGGATGTGTCAGTGTTACTTTGACAAAAAAACATGAACACACACAAAACACAAGATGTTCCTTACATAAACAATGAACATACTGCATAGTAACAACCACCCTCTATCAGATACATCCTACATCGGGCCCTTAATTCCACTCACGTTTCATACAACACTGTCAGGTAGATATTATTGTTATTATAAACTCCATTTTACAGATGAGAAAATTGGAAACTGTGCAATGATTAGCTAGGATGATGTGCAGGACTCAGTGCTCACAGCTGTGATTTATTACAGGATGAAAAAGGACCAAAGGCAGATCAGCAAAGGGAGAAGGCACAGGGGACAAAGCCCAGAGAAAACCAGGCACAAGCTTCCAAGAGTCCTCTCCCAGCAGAGTCACACAAGATGCACTTCATTCCACCAGCAACACATTGCAACAACCCGTGTGAAATGTATCCACCAGGGAAGCTCATCGGAGACACAGTGACAGAGGTTTTTATTGGGGGCTGGCCATATAGGCACCCTCTACCAGCGTAACAAATTTCAGACTCTTAGAAAGAAATAGATGTTTGGCAGAAAACACATTGCTTGTACTATTTGTGCCCAAAATAGTTTGGGCACAGTGACCCACTCTTATCTGGGAATTGTGATAAGTCTCTGAAAATTCAAGTTCCCAGACATCAGACAAGGGCCATCCTTGCCAGCAGATTTTTCCAAGATGAGCCATCTCAGGCTTACTTTATTAATGCTTTTTGACTTGACCAATTGTAGAGAGGCTGTCACTGAGGACAAGGGGCATGAAGCATCCAAGTAAAGTTCTCATGTTCACTTTAGAGATAACCGAACTGCATTTCAGGAAGGTTGACTGCCTTGATCAAAGTCACATCTATAAAGAGGCAGTGCTGGTACTACAACCCAGGTCTTCAGACCACACAGAGCACCTGACTGATTGTTATTGTCATTTAGTCAATAAGTTGTGTCCGACTCTTTGTGACCCCATGGACTGGAGCACGCCAGGCATCCCTCTCCTTTACTATCTCCTGGCGTTTGCTCAAACTCACGTCCACTGAGTCAGTGATGCTATCCAACCATCTCATCCTCTGTCACTCCCTTTTCCCCATGCCCTCAGTCTTTCCCAGCATCAGTCTTTTCCAGTGAGTTGGCTCTTCGCATCAGGTGGCCAAAGCATCGGAGTTTCAACTTTAGCATCAGTTCTTCCAGTAAATATTTAAGGTTGATTTCCTTTAGGATTGACTGTTTTGATCTCCTTGCTGCCCAACGGACTCTCAAGAGTCTTCTCCAGCACCACAGTTCAAAAGTATCAATTCTTCATCGTTCAGCCTTCTTTTTGGTCCAACTCTCACATCCATACATGACTACTGAAAACCTGACTGATACGAAAGTAGAAATAGTCTGTGTAGCCCATGCCTATCTCTGCAATTACCCAATCAATTTGTTTAATTTTTACTCATTCACTATTAGATTTTATTATAAGACAAACACAAAAGTATGAGTTGATTTTGCACAGGTGGCTTTTTGGTCTACATGTTGGCATGATTCTTTTCAATCAGGTATATTGTAACTTACTGTCTCATTTCCTTCCTTTCCTAGACTGGGGAAATTGCTCTAATTTATTATAAAATACTCAGTTCAGTTCAGTTGCTCAGTCGTGTCCGACTCTTTGCTACCCCATGGACTGCAGCACGCCAGGCCTCCCTGTCCATCACCAACTTGTGGAGTTTACTCAAACTCATGTCAGTGATGCCATCCAACCATCTCATCCTCTGTCGTCCCCTTCTCCTCTCACCTTCAATCCCGCCTAAAAAATATTGCAATTCTTAATAACTTAAAATAACAATGAGAGAGGAGGGAGAGAAAAGGAAAGCTCCTTCAGAAGAGAATGCTAGCTAACCCATGCTGAGAGTGATATAATTAGATCATTCAAGGGATGCTAAAGTCATCAGATAAAAGTGACTGGAGAATGAGATATTCACAGTCTCAAAGAATCAAGTCACAGCTTAAATTTGAATTAAAAAGGAAGAGGCAATTCCCTGATGGTCCAGTGGTTTAGCACTCAGTGCTTTCACTGTTGTGGCCTGGGTTCAATCCCTGGTTGGGTAACTAAGACCCTGCAAGCTGTGTGGCACAGCCAAAAAAGAAAAAAAGGTAATCAAAATTAAAACAAATTGAAAAAAGCTCAGCTCTTTGGTGATGAGGAAATGACCACAACTCCAGTTATGGGGGATAGAGGGCTAAGAGGAGAATTCAAGGTGATTTACATAGACAAGCTTTATGTAACAGTACTGGGAACACTGAGTATGTTATTATTAATATTTATCCTGAAAATATTTGCTTGAGATTCCAATTAAATATGGTGGAACATACGGCCATTTTTGCACAGTCCTTCCAGAAATTCACTGAGACAACAGTACTTTTTTTTTTTTTTTTGGCCACGCCGTGTGGCATGTAGAATCTTAGTTCCTCAACCAGGAATTGAACCTCGCCCTCTGCAGTGGAAGCATGGAGTCTTAACCACTGGACCACAGGGGTAGTTCCTCAAAGGTGTTTTTTAAAGTGCAATCCACAGAGAAAACAGAATGGGAGACAAAGCAATAGTACTGAGTGATGTAAACCCATTCTGGACGGCAGAAAGCCAAGAGTGGAGAAATTACCAATTCCGCAACTTAGGAAGAACGAAAACCACAGTGCCCAAAGGAGACACTAATGAAAACCTGATTGCCCTCATAGAAGCTCAGAAAGACTCAGAACAAAGGCACCAGAGACTTTTAAAGGTGAGGCTGAAGTAGGGAGTTTTGATAAACATCTGCATAACCATTACTGAACAGCATTAACCCAAGAAGAGTACAATCAGCAAGCAGATCATTTTTCTCTCACCACCACCCCCAATCTCACTTAAACCTAGCCCCCCATCTGGAGATGACCAGGCTGATCCTATTGTGTTCCAGTCATATGCAAGTATGAGTTCAAGCTTGTTTTCAAGTATTTCAAAGACCCAGTAAGAACTGAAATGAAACTTTCAGGTCACATTGACAGCTGCTTCTCTCTGAGCAGGCCCCACCTCAACCTCAGGAGCTGGAATGCAGCCTTTCAGTTTTTTGTTGTTGTTGTTTTTTTTATCACTTTCCTTGTTCTGTCTTCTCCCCACTCCCCTGCAGCTGTTTCTACATCCCCCAGGGTCATGTGTACCAGGAACAAGAGGAAACAGGAACAGACTTGCTAGGACTGTTACAATTGCCTCCCACCCCCATCCCCCAGGGCAAATGGTCAAATGCTGGCTCTTTATAGCGTCACAGTGCATTTATGGATGCTTCTCACACCTGTCTTCTTGTGCCTCATCCCCAAAGGAGACCTCTGCTCTGCACTTCCTCACTGCAACAGTGCATGTTCTGCCTCACCTCCGAAAGGACCCCCGAAGCTCTGACTCCGACATTACACCCTCTAAGCAGGTGGTATAAGGCAGGTCCCAGGTGATTCTAACATGGCTCTTTTCCTAAGAGAAAAGAGCCACATAGCCCGTGGCATCTTTGCCTCACGAAACACTGGAATTATAAACTGCATCCTTTGAAGACCCCTCTCTTGACTCTCCCAGCACAGGCAGCACCAGTCAGCCAAGATTATCCCAAGGGAGAGTCACACTCTGGCTCTGGTATATAAGAGCTCATCCATATAAGATTCATAAACTCTTACCTCTGGGTCTCCATGCCCATCCAGCACAGCCAGGTAACTACTTCCTAATTCTAGTAGGAAATGAGAGATTTATTCCCTGGAGAAGTGGGACATAAGAGATTCAGGCTTGAAGGAATCTAAACACTTTCCTGGGAAAATATGTGAAAATTCACACACTAAATGATGGAACCTTTAGTTCCCTATGAATGTAGTGTTAGTCGCTCAGTCATGTCTGACTCTTTGCGACCCCATGGACTGTAGCACACCAGCCTCCTCTGTGGAATTCTCCATGCAAGAATACTGGAGTGAGCTGCCATTCCCTTCTCCAGGGGATCTTCCTGATCCAAAGATCGAACCCGAGTCTCCTGCATCGCAGGCAGATTCTTTACTGTCTGAGCCATCAAGGAAGCCCAACATAGGCACTAAGTCCTATGCAAATTGGATAATTCTTCCTGCAAAAAACTACATAAGACTCTGAAAACAGAGCTAGAATTAAGACTAGCTGGGAGTCCTCCAATGAAATAGCCTAGTCACTCCCGCATGGTCATAAAACTTTGAAATGGACCAGAGAAGGGACTAAGCATGTACACAGAGATTCCTAGAGGTTTCTCACTGCCCTAAGTATTAACCATAAATGAGGTGCCACTAGCCAACAGATGTTTGAGGAAAGCCTCCTACATAGAAGGCAACCTGCGTGGCCCCTGCCCTAAAATGCAGAAATAAGAGGTGTAGGGGAGGGCTAATACAGAGGGTAGAAGAAAAATGGCTTAATTATAATTGATTTCCTCAGAAATAAAGAAAAGATGTTTCATCCATGAAATGACATTATTTAAATAATTAGAGAATTTTTAAAGATCTTAGAAATATGAAGACTAAAATTTTAAAATTCAAGGAAAAGGTTGGAATATAACATTGACAAAATATCCCCCTCCTAAAACTGCACATTCGGGGAGAAATTTTTTAATTAGAAAATCAGTCAAGGTGGTCTAACAATAAATTGATAGGAATTTAAGGAAAATAAAACAGAGGAAGAGGAGAAGAAATTATCAAAAGATAAATGACCAGAAAATATCCTAGGATGAATAAGGACTCATGTTATCATAAAGTTAATGAGATCCTTAATGGTTCTGGAAAGAACAAAAATAGGTTGTACATAAAAGGGATCTGAAATAAGAGTGCTCCTTGACTTCTCCTTGGTGCCACAGGAAACTAGAACATAATATTGTAATTCCCTTAAAATTTGGATGCAAAAGTCATTTTTAACTCAGAAAACTGTTCTCAACCAACCATCAATCTAGCGCAATAGTAGAACAAAAGCATTTTCGGGCATGCAAGGAATCAAAACATTATCTCTCATATACTGTTCAGTTGGCCACTACTGAAGGGTATGTTCCACACAAATGAGGAAGTAAACTAAGAAAGAGGAAGCCACAAGATTCAGAAATCTTGGGACCCAACACAGAGGATACAGGATGCCAAGTAGAAGTCTTCGAAAGAGTTTCACAAGTGGCCTGGAGAGAAACCAGCACAGACTGAAACAAGAACAAAAGGAGGGGCAGAAAAAAGAGTCCAGGGGGGAAAAAAAGGATATTTTTGACCTATGCAAAATTATAGAGGCTTTTGGAGAGTTGAGAATAATTCATAATAAATACATAGTAAAGGAAGCAAATGGAAGATACTAAGGCAATGATTAACTATAGGAAAAACAAAAAGTTGTGTAAGAAAAACAAAATGTAACCATAATAAACTACTTGACCCACAGTGACGTTTTAAAAATGGAATTCCATCTTCTGCTCAAATGATCCACTACACCTTGAATAAAATCCACACTCCTTATCATGGCTTAAAGGAGTATTCACAATGTTTCCCCTTGCTCACTAAACTCCAGGAAATTTAGTAAGCTAACTCTGCTGCTCACCATGTATGGGACGCCACCTCCATGTCCCATGGTTTGTCATGGTACTCAGGTCTTAGTGAGGCTTTCCCTAACTAGCCGGTACAAGTTAGTACTGGCTTCCCCTCAGTTCTGTCACCATAACATCACTTCATTTTATTTTCTTCCTACTGCATCACTAATTGAAATATTTTATTTGTTAGCATTTGAGAGGAGAAGGCAATGGCACCCCACTCTAGTCCTCTTGCCCGGAAAATCCCATGGACGGAGGAGCCTGGTAGGCTGCAGTCCCTGGGATTGCGAAGAGTCGGACACGACTGAACGATTTCACTTTCCCTTTTGACTTTCATGCATTGGAGAAGGAAATAGCAACCCACTCCAGTGTTCTTGGCTGGAGAATCCCAGGGACGGCGGAGCCTGGTGGGCTGCGGTCTATGGGGTCGCACAGAGTCGGACACGACTGAAACGACTTAGCAGCAGCAGCAGCAGCAGCAGAGAGGAAATTAGAATAACCTTAGTTGCCCTCCTCCAGGGGATCTTCCCAACCCAGGGATTGAACCCAAGTCTCCTGCATTGCAGGTGGTTCTGTACCATCTGAGCCACCAGGGAAACCATGGATAGAAGGGCTTTACATTTGTTATTTCATTCAATCCTCACAGCATCCTTGTGGGGTACATACTATTATTTTCTTTATAGACAAGAAAACAGAGGCACAGTTAAATAACTTGTTGGAGATCACTTGAGAGCAAAGCTGAGAATCACACACCAACATGTGGCCCCAGACTATCTTCATTACCATCATGTTACTTGGCCTTTCCATACAAGTGCCAAGAAGTGTGTCGACACTCCCTACCCTTCCTCCTCAAAGCTTCAAGACCTTGAGAAGTGCCCAGTGCTTACACACAAAGGACTCTTCACATGTTTGTTCAAGAAATGCATTACAAGAAAAAAAAAGAAATGCATTACAGGACTTCCCTGGTAGTCCAGTGGTTAAGAATCCATCTGCTATTGCAGGATTAGATCCTCAGTCTGGGAAGATACTTACATGCTGTGCGGCTACAAAGCCATCAGCCACAACTACTAGAAGCCCACATGCCGTAGAACCCATGCTCTGCACAAGAGAAGCCACCATGATGAAAAGCCCACACGCCACAACTGGAGAATAGCCCCTGCTCTCTGCAATCAGAGAAAGCCCGCTGGCAGCCATGAAAAGCCCAGTGCAACCGAAAATAAACAAATAAATATTAAAAAGATAGAAAAGAAAAACTTTATTAAAAAAAGAGAGAGAAATGCATTACAGTAATCTGAAGTCATCACCCTGAGGAAAATGAAAAGAAGGAGGTGGATGTTTTGCCTTCTTTGCTATTAGTTGTATCACTGACCACATCTCAGCTTTGTTTTCCTTCAGCACCAATGGTTTCTGGTTCTTCTAGGTTTAGGACCTCCTGCTCAAGTGATTTCTGTCTTCCTGACAGGCTTTGGGTCATTTGGTGGCTCCATTACTTTATTATTATCTCTCCTTTATCTCTAATCCTGTTAGCTCAGTTCAGTTACTCAGTCATGTCCAACTCTTTGCAACCCGTGGACTGAAGCACGCCAGGCCTCCCTGTCTATCACCAGCTCCTGGAGCTTGCCCAAACTCATGTCCATCTAGTCGGTGATGCCATCCAACCATCTTATCCTCTGTCATCCCCTTCTCCTCCTGCTTTCAATCCTTCCCAGCATCAGGGTCTTTTCCAATGAGTCAGTTCTTCACATCAGGTAGCCAAAGTATTGGAGCTTCAGCATCAGCCCTTCCAATGAATATTCAGGACTGATTTCCTTTAGGATTAACTGGTTTGATCTGCTTGCAGTGCAAGAGACTCTAAAGAGTCCTCTCTAACACCACAGTTCAAAAGCATCAGTTCTTCAGTGCTCAGCTTTCTTTATGGTCCAACTCTCACATCCATACATGACTACTGGAAAAACCAAAGCTTTGACTAGATAGATCTTTGTTGGCAAAGTAATGTCTCTGCTTTTTAATATGCTGTCTAGGTAAGTCATAGCTTTTCTTCCAAGGAGCAAGTGTTTTTTAATTTTATGGCTTTCAGTCACCATCTGCAGTGATTTTGGAGCCCAAGAAAATAAAGCCTGTCACTGTTTCCATTGTTTTGTCTAATCTTGTTAAGATGGTATTAACTTGTCTGCTGTACAAGGACTGAGGACAAGGTGGCCTCATCCTCTGGTATGAGCCCAGGGTGAAATGGGCGTGATGGTGACTGTGTCTCTGGCCAAGTGAATCCAGTGAGTTCCCTAAATGGCATCCAGAAGACTCACTGGTAAAGTGGAGGGGGGAGAAGAAGAAGCTAGAAGACCACTCTTCACTGGACCTTTAATCCAAGGAGAAATCCAGAGTGCATACAAGCAAAAAATGATGATTTGGTCCCAATCGACACTAAGACAGAATATTCCAGAGAGGGTTTACAGAGAGGCCAGACAGTTCAAGTGGCCAGGAAAGGGAGCACTATAACAGTATAGGCCCAAATGGACCCTAAACAAAGTCCCAATAAAATCAACTCATCCCCCTGTCTTTTTTTACACGTCACACCACCACCACTCCCACTAATCCAAGCATCATCATCTCTTCGTTGCATGTCACTGTAATCTCCTAACAGCCTCAGCTGTCTCACCAAAGCAGGCTTTCCTAATGGTGAATCTCCTCGTGTGAACATCTTACTTTATAATCTGGAGAATCTGATAACATTCTAAACCATCAAAACCTGCCTCCTTGGGGCTTAACAGTTTCCCCTTCAACTTGTCTCTTTCCTCTTGCATTTTCAGAAAGAAGAAACCTTCAGCCATTGCTTGGAAATCTCAACTGAATCTCAGTTAACCACTTCCAAGTTCTGTTTTCCATATAGCTATAACCCCCAAGTCCACTAAGCTTTCTTCTACTATATAATAAGGATTTCCTCTAGTTTCCTTGAATATTTTCCCCAATACTCTCAGAGCCCTTATCAGTAGTGCTTTTAACATCCATATTTCCAACAACAATCGGTTCAAGACATCAAGGCTTTTCTTTTTGTGATCCTCAGATTTCTTCCATCATCTGTCCAGTGCCCAATTCAAAGCCACTTCCTTATTTTCAGGTATTTGTTACAGTCAGTACCAAAATTCATATTCATTTTCTGTTGTTGCTGTAACAAATTACCATAAATTTTGTGGCTTAAAAATAACAGAACTTTATTATCATAGAATTCTGGAGGTCAGAGTTCCAAGTTAAGTGAAGTGAAATGAAGTGAAAATCGCTCAGTTATATCTGACTCTTTGCAACCCCATGGACGGTAGAGTCCATGGAATTCTCAAGGCCAGAATACTGGAGTGGGTAGCCTTTCCCTTCTCCAGAATTTAGATACTAGTCAAATTCTCCAGGGGATATTCCCAACCCAGATATCAAACTCAGGTCTCCTGCATTGCAGGCAGATTCTTTACTATTTGAGCCACCAGGGAAGCCCAAGAGTACTGGAGTGGGTAACTTATCCCTTCTCGAGCACATCTTCCTGACCCAGGAATCAAACTGGGGTCCCTGCATCGCAGGCAGATTCTTTACCAGCTGAGCTACCAGGGAAGCCCCTCCAAGTTAAGGTACAGAATTTGTTTCCTTGCTTTTCCACCTTCTAGAAGCCACCTGTATTCCTTGGCTCAAGGCCCCTTTTCCATCTTCAGAGCAAGCAGTATAGCATCTTCACATCTCACTCTTTCTGTCTCCCTCTCTTGCTCCCTCTTTCCCCCTAACCTCTGCATCCATTGTCACATCTCTTTCTGTGAGCCTCCTGCCTTCTTCTTGTAAAGACCTTTGCAATTAAATTGATCCAAGCCAGAAAATCAAAGATAAGCTCTCCATCTCAAGATCTATAACTTAGTCACAAAATTTCCTTTATCATAAAAGTTTCAGGGGATTAAGCCACAGGCATCACAGAGAGTTCATTACTCAGCCTACCACACTTACCAACCACCTATCCTAGGCCAAGTATTGGATTACATGTGTTTGCACAGTGGCAAAGAACTGGATATGCTCTCTGTCCTGAAGAAATATACGATCTAGTGGGAAAGTACATCAGAGATCAATCCCCAAACCAGAACAGATTATCACACTCACGAGTGCGTGTGTGCATGCTCACTTGCTTCAGTCGTGTCCAACTCTTTGAGATCCTATGGACTGTAGCAAGCCAGGCTACTCTGTTCATGGGATTCTCCAGGTGAGAATACTGGAGTGGGTCGCCTGCCCTCCTTCAGGGGATCTTTTCACACCCACATCTCCTGCATTGCAGGCAGATTCTTCACCCACTGAGCCACCTGAGAAGCCCAATCACACCCATAAATAACTGTAAATTGCAATTCGTGCTCTAAAGGACTTGGAATCACAGAGGATCATACGATCAGCTGTGAAGTAGTGACATTCAGTCTGAGGCTGGCAGGGTAGTAAGGAGCTAGCTTGATGGGGAGCAGGGGGAAGGCCTCCAGGGCAAAAGGATTAGCCCTGAAGAAAAGTTTGGGGGGGGTGAAAGAAGCTGGAAAGATGAAGTGAGGCGGCAAAGGTAAGAGTGATCAGAACTTCTGGTGCCTTGCAGAGCACAGGGGGAGACTTTGGGTTTTAGTCAAAGCATAAGAGGAAGGGTTGAGAAGCTTTTTAAGCCAATGACAGATGTGATCACTCGGCTTTGTGGAGAACAGACTAGGGTGGGGGTGTGGATAAGCTAGAGGTGAACAAAAATAGAAACCTATTAATATTTACCCACTTGATATCTATTTATTACATATATATACCCATATATATTATATACCCATATAATATAAGCCCATTGACTAGAAGAGAGTGGCCTGAACTGTGCACTTGGCAGCTAAAATGGAGAGAACTGTGGAGATATAAGATGTATCTTGAACCAAAAATAATTGATGGGACTTGGTATAATTAAATGCCATTTAAAAGTCTGGGATATGACCATAGGTATGGATGGATTATGAGGAATATTGTGTATTAATGGAGATGAGATGCAAGAAAGGGGAATGGACCATCCATGAACCTTGAAATAATATGAGAAAACAGCACTTAAGATGGAAGAGAGAATGAGGAGCAAGTGCCAAAATCTTCAGTGGATAAGTTTGAGAGCATGTGATAGTTAAGAGGCAGAAAGAGATGGCACAGATTGCTGGACTGAGCAGGGGAAAGAGGATTTTAGGAGAAGTCTGATGGGACAGAATGGGCAGGGTGAAGGAGACCAAGCCCTTCTAACTCGAGAGGGAAAAGAGTACAGAACGTGAGCCCCCAACCCAGGTGACGGAAGTGACCTCGCCAGAGGGCTGGAGGGATGGGAAGCATTTAAGAAAGGAGTGGGGAGGGGGTGCTAATACTGAGTTGTAAAGGGTCCTATGGACAAATTTGGGTGGGAGGTTCTAGTGAGGGTTGAGACAAGAGAGAAAACCCAGAGCATCAAGGGATAGTGAAGCATGGAGATACTGTGAGCAAAGTGTGATGTGCTGAATTTAGTCCCTGGGTTGCCAGTGTTGTGAGTTCTCACAGTTCATTCCTTGAGAATGTTGAGTACACGGGGCCCTGTATTTACCAGCGATCTGGAAGAGAGGCCAGGCACACGCTTCCTCATGGTCTTTTACAGCAAAGGAATGGGTGATTGAATCTAGGTCCAGAAGTCTGGGGTTGCTCCTACCTCCTTGTTCGGCTGGCCTTCTCTCCTGCTTCTGCTCAAACATCACCTCCACTGTAAATCCTTCCTTGACTTCTCTGATCAGCATTTTTCAAATAAATAAATGTACACAGTTAAAAGGATCCTGGAGATTTTCCTTTAATCTGTATATAGAGAGCTTACTCATTCTTCCCTCCACTAGTTTTTTTTTTTTTTAACTTCATTCTTTTTTACATCTGTTGGATATATGGATGACTGCCAATCTTTTGTTATTACAAACAGTGCTGCAGTAAATTCTCTGGTTTGGATGTCATTTCACATAGGTACAAGTAAATGCAAGTCACTTCTAATTAAACATTAACAATGATGTTGAACTATTAAATCTATCTCATAGTGTGTAGTTAAGTTCATGTGGTTGCAAAGGACCCCTCATTCCCAGCATCAAAATGTTGTCTTTTAACATCAAATTGTAGACTGACGGGCTACTGTGAATAAATGTTCTAAGAACATCATCAAGAGGAGGAAAGATGCCTGGTTGCCTGCTGGACTAGCAGACACGATGTTTCTTGTTTTGTTTTCAGACACAATGTTAATGTAAGAGGCAAGCATGAAATAATTAAAGCAGCATAAACATTATTGACATACGATATCCACATATCCACTAAATTACTGACACTACTAATTAGAACAAATAGAACACAGCCCCAAAAGTAAAGAAAAATAAGTTAATTTTCAGGAAACTTTTAAAGAGTAACTATAGTAAGTGGCAAAATTGTCCACAGAAGATTTGAGAAGTCTTGGTTCTTGAGGTATTTGAGTGGAATAGAATTGAAAGCTCGAAAAATAAACTTAAAAGAACAATCCTTCTTTAGCAGAAGTAAATGCCTAAAATGACCTAAGAGGTTTTTTCTTTCAAAATTCCAGTGTTCGATGAACACTGCCTCTAAGTGCCTCTTCTGTTGGATTTGTTTGCCAGCCTATGCATTAATTAGTTTGCTTAAAAACTGCTTGGTTTGCAACAACAACAAAAAATCCCCATGTTAAACAGTACTGGAACTAGTTAACATTCTTAGACACTTAGAATTTGTTCTAAATTCTAGCCAGTTCCTTGGGGTGTGGCAGGGACCCTTTCTCTTTACATACTGCCTAAATCTGAAGGCAGTAGTGATTTAGTGAACCGGCATTATCGAGTTTGTTTCTTATGATTTTCATGGGTCCAGTTCATATTGTTATGTAGCATCTTTTTGAATGAACTTCTCCAGAAATGTTTTCAATGTATGCTTACAATCTATGTACAGTTTCACCACTGACACTCTAAAAACATCAGTCAGTAGCTGTATGAAATGAATCCTTCAATAGGCATTAAAACATGTGTTTACTGTTGTCTGTGTTTTTATAACCCTCTATATTTTGGTAGTCAATTACAGTTCTGACATCAAATAAATTCCGATGTGGAAACAATGTATCTACAGTTTGAAAACAAAGAAATATAAAACAGAATCAATGAATCTGAATCTAGGAAGTCTAGAAAGTGGACGTTGATTTAGCTCAACCAGTATCTGTAAAAAACACCACTGATGGTACAGGGTTCACGCAAGAGAGGAAAGGTGAGTGCTGAGATTGTAGGATATGATCAATATCTTATTTCCTGACTCCAAAAGGAGACTCTACTCTTAACCTTCCCATCTTTCACGTTCTCATTCCACTGTAAAACAAGTCACTGTTTTACACTCCACTGTAGAACAAGTCACATGAGAACATGGGGATGAGCTACATGATGAGTGGCATCATGGAGGGGACAGATGGGAAGAAGGTATAAATGGCAAGGAAGGAATTTTTTTGAAAATTATTTATTTTAATTTTGGCTGCTGCTGCTGCTAAGTCGCTTCAGTCGTGTCCAACTCTGTGCGACCCCATAGACGGCAGCCCACCAGGCTCCTCTGTCCCTGGGATTCTCCAGGCAAGAACACTGGAGTGGGTTGTCATTTCCTTCTTCAATGCATGAAAGTGAAAAGTGAAAGTGAAGTCACTCAGTCGTGTCTGACTCTCTGTGACCCCATGGACTGCAGCCCACCAAGCTCCTCTGTCTATGGGATTTTCCAGGCAAGAGTACTGGAGTGGGGTGCCATTGCCTTCTCCACTGGATCTTTAGTTCTGTGCACAGGCTTTCTCTAGTTGAGGTGAGTGAGGGCTATGCTCTAGTTGTGGTACGCTTGCCTTTCATTGCAGTGGTGTCTCTAGTTGTGGAGACACAGCTAGATGTTCCCTTTGAGCAGGAAGTTATTAATGAAATGGGAAACCTAAGCACCCCAAACTACTAAACTCTACTAAGAAATTATGTATTAACCCTGTTTAATGAAATGGCCATGTATACACTTCAAAATGAGATGAAGATCAAATAAATTTGGGTGCAGCTTCCATGAATTAAGTTCTGCTCTTGACTATTGTAGAGGATCAGAATATGATATCCCAAAATATGCCACTTTGGGATAAGGCTCTAGAGCACTCAGAGTCAGTAGTTGTGGCTTCTGGACTATAAAGCAAGTGCACGGGCTTAGTTGCTCCTCTGCAGCATGTGGAATCTTCCCAGACCAGGAATGACACCAGTGTCTCCTGCATTGGCAGGCAGATTCTTAACCACTGGACACCAGCAAAGTCCAGGAAGGAAGGAGTTAGACATGAATATATGGAAATGTGAAGGCTCATCTTGAAGAATAGTAAATCCTCCACTATGACTGGAGGAGCACATACACATAAAAGAGAGGATAGATTAGAAAAAGGCTTCATGCACTAAGTTAAATTCCACAGACAATGGGAAAGTCATAGAGGAATTTTGAGTGGGCGAGTGACATAATCAAAATAATGCATTAGGAAAATTTTAAAAAATTAATCTTGAGACCAACTGAAAGACTTTCGAAATAATTCAAGCAGGAAATAATGAGAGCATAAATTGTTGTTACACCAGCAATGGGAAAGAGAGAACATATTAGAAACAAATAAAATAGAATCCGTAGAATACAGTATCTGATTGGAATGGAGTGGGGTGAGGGGGATAAGAGAAGAAAGAAGTGAAAGATGGTAGGACTTGGGCCAAATATGCTAAGGCAGGGGTCATCTGGTAGCAACACAGCCATGTAGATGTTCCCTTTGGGCAGGAAGTTATTAATTAGATGGGAAACCTAAGCACCCCAAACTACTAAACTCCACTAAGAAATTATGTATTAGCCCTGTTTAATGAAATGGCCATGTATACACTTCAAAATGAGATGAAGATCAAATAAACTCAGGTGCAGCTTCCATGAATTAAATTCTGCTCTTGACCATTGCAGAGGATCAAAATATGACATCCCAAAATACGCCACTTTGGGATAAGGGTTATTTTAAGCTGAAGGCACAAGAGAGCCAACAGACACACCAGGAAGCCTCCCTGGAGCCTCCCTTTCGCCGACTAAAAGTAGAAACTTTTGAGAAATGAGGACTGCCCAAAGTCACCTCGCCAGCTGAAGTTTTATAGCCACAAAGGAGCCAGAAAGTCAGTCCTGAGATGGACCTGAACAAAAAAATCTTACCCCATTCGTATCCCTTGTATATTTACCTCCCCACAGACTGCTGCCCTTGGAAATCTAAAACGTTTGCCTTTGTCTCATCAGTTCTCTACAAATGTGTTTTTCTTTGTTAGGATGTTATATAAACCCACATTCTAACCACCCTGTGAGTTAGTCATCACTGAGTTTCTCCTGTATTTATGCAAACTGCAGAGATAATCAATGGTTCTCCTCTTCTTACACTCTCTTTGGTCAGCCTAATTTGCAAAACACCAAGAAATGAACCTAAAAGATAGAAGAAAATGTGTTTTCCTCCCCTACACTCTACACCTTGGGTCTTTATGAGATAGAAAGAAGAAACTGATAACATGTTGGTCTAAAGACAGGCATCTTCTTTTTTTAAAAAAAAAAAAATGATTTATTTGGCTGTGCCAGGTCTTAATTGTGGCATCCAAGATCTTTGATCTTCGTTGCAGCATGTGAGATTTTTAGTTGTGACATCAAACACTTAGCTACAGCATGTGGGATCTAGTTCCCTGACCAGGGATTAAACCTGGGACCCATGTATTGGGAGCTCAGAATCGTAGCCACTAGACCACCAGGGACGTCCCTAGAGGCAGGTATGTTTGATATTCAAAGAGCAGTGTGGAACTCTTGCTTATATTTTTAGCTGATTACAGGAGCAAGAGCCAATAGCTCTCCAGTGCTGTAAAAACTAGATTATTTCAGTATCTTCCACCAGTCTTCCATGCTATATGGACTACACTGTCCTGATTTTAACAACAAATAATTTAGATATAAAATTTTGTGCCTATGTATATTTGTACATGTTGTTGGGGGAGACTGTACATTCTTCTAAGATTTATAAAGTGATGTCAGATCCCAAAAGGATTAGAACACCAGTGAAGGAGATAGCACACTGGACTAGGAGTCAAAATATCTAGTTCCTCATCATGTTGTGCTATTTGTGGCCTTAAATAATTTAAGCAGGTTTTCTGATCTTCATTTTCCTTATCTGTAAAATGGGAGTTAATAATATAATTGTCATGCTTTCCTCATATGAAGATTTTGAGGTTATAATTCAATGTTATGTAACTTATATAGCATTTAGAAATATAAAGCAGCTCTACTTTTGTTAACTAAAGAAGTCCTTCTCAAAACCTGGATGTGTTTCCTCTATAAACATCAGCACTAACCTTGCAAGTATACAGACCATTCACCAACCTTGAAAGCCATGAAATTCCTCATAATGCATATTATGCTTTCCCAAGCAGACCTTACAACTCCATTTTATTTTATTTTTTTTTCTTTAATAGAAAATTATTTAATTAGTATACATGTGTTCCCCATCCTGAATCCTCCTCCCTCCTCCCTCCCCACACCATCCCTCTGGGTCGTCCCAGTGCACCAGCCCCAAGCATCCAGCATCGTGCATTGAACCTGGACTGGCATCTCGTTTCATACATGACGTTTCCCATGTTTCAATGCCATTCTCCCAAATCTTCCCACCCTCTCCCTCTCCCACAGAGTCCATAAGACTGTTCTATACATCAGTGTCTCTTTTGCTGTCTCGTATACAGGGTTATCGTTACCATCTTTCTAAATTCCATATATATGCGTTAGTATACTGTATTTATGTTTTTCCTTCTGGCTTACTTCACTCTGTATAATAGGCTCCAGTTTCATCCACCTCATTAGAACTGATTCAAATGTATTCTTTTTAATGGCTGAGTAATACTCCATTGTGTATATGTACCACAGCTTTCTTATCCATTCATCTGCTGATGGACATCTAGGTTGCTTCCATGTCCTGGCTATTATAAACAGTGCTGCGATGAACATTGGGGTACACGTGTCTCTTTCCCTTCTGGTTTCCTCAGTGTACAACTCCATTTTAACTCCACCTTTTATCTTCAAAATTCAAAGAAACATTTATTGTCATTATAGATTCCTGCACTGATATCTAGCACTAAAATCCAAACGATACAACTCTGAGTCTGAATCAGCTAAAAGGAAACGAAAGGTACTAGGCAACACTGCCCTTTACCATAGTGATGGAATGTTAACAACTGCTGAGTGATACCGCGTGCAAATCCATCCTTGGCCTTAAACCCAAATTCCGTGAAGGTCTTTGTTGGTCACATAAGAGACATTCGTGGCACGTTTGGCCTAGAACATCCCAACAGGTGCCCCTTCTATCTAGATTTATAAGGAGTCAGAATTTGAACTTTCATGTCCTAGAATTCTTAAACATTTCCAGTCAAAATAGCAAACTCATTTCTCAGACGAGGAGTTAGACTGTATATGCAACTGGTCACATATTCAGATCCACATAGCAAAATAAAAAAACCAATGAATTAGTTCTTTTTAGATGAAAAATAGACCCGTTAATGTAACTAGCCAAATTTTACAAATATTTCACAATTTTTCAATCACAAAGAATCACATGTTTTCAATACAACTCTTCCAGACCTTTGCTTGTTGTAATGTAATTTCCTCTATTTTTTTTTAACTTGTCTTCCTTTTTCCTCTCTTCTTGACCTTTTCCCTATATTTCCAGAGTGTGATTATCTCTTTCTTTAAGATTTTCTTTCTCCCATTAATCATTGAACACGAGAGAAATATTTTGCAAAATGGTTTTTCCTACAAAAAGGGCATGGCCTATATACGACATAGGAAAATATTTATATGCTATGCTATATTAATAAACTGATCTAATTTCTAAGTTATTTTAAGGATATAAGTACTCAATTTCTAGAGGTAATTCAGCCTGTAGACTTGAGAAGACAAATGAGAAGCACAGGTGCAAGTGACACATGAACCCTCATGTGTGATAGAAAAGACTTTCTGCTTTGGCTTCACATTCACCGTTGATACTGTCAATCAGAGACTAGATCTTATGATAAGAATGTTTGCAATTGCAAAGTTAGGTTTAGAATCAGAGCATCCTCAATACTCCATTTTAAAACATTTAAAGCATGTTGCACCTTAAGTTGATATTATACAGCACCCAATTTCAGTAGACTTAGATGAATGGCCACTGACATGTATTACCAAATGGGCTACAGAGGCTCAGGAAAGCCCATCAGTAGGAATTTTTACCATATGTCACTTTAAATGTTTAGAGCATTTGGACAGCTGTTAAGGGGATAAAGTTACGACACAAAGACTGCCATATTTACAACTGTAAAATGAGCAGATTGGCCACAGTTTCCCCCTGTGCTCAGAAAGAATGATAGTATTATATAGAAAATACAAGATGCCTGGGATAATGATGTCCATCTTGGAAGTTACCAGATTCTCATTCTAATATGGTAACCAAATCCCCTCGGGCATAATAAGGCTCACCATTCCACTAGGTTTGTCTAGAGTGGCATCTGTTAGAGGATTAACAATTGCCAAGCCTAAAATAAGCTAGAGAAAGCCTTTCATTTTCATCTTCTTACCCCCACTAAGAATCAGACAACCTGAAACCCTCAAAGACATAACTAAACCAAACACGTAAGGTACCCACAGTTTAGAAATAATTCTTCATTTATGCACAGAAATAGTTTACTCATAACCCTAGACTATACTACCCAGCTGTGCCCTTCTTTAAAAAAATTTAAAACTTTAATTAAATGACCCAGGAGAACAGAAAAGGGAATTCTCTAGCCCCAGACCCACGATCATAGCAGAGTCCAAAAAGAAGAAGAAAGACTCCAGCAACAAGTCAACGAAAAGCCACGGACTCTGTTTACTACGGCCCTCCCAATGTCCATTTCCCCTGAGTAAAGACTTCTCCCCTTGCTACAAAGAGACTTGCTGTGTGTGGCTGGCCTTGGTTACAGACCCCAAATTTTAATTCCCTGCTGACCCCCAAATAAACCCATCTGTGTCAGAGAAATATTTGCTGCAATCTATTTGTTTTAGGTCAACCCTCCCCTGGTCTATTATCTTGATATCAGAAATAATGCACTGAAGGGGAGCAGAATAGACCACCCCCAAAATATGCCTCTTTAGCATAAGGACAATTTTGAGCTGATCATTTTTGAAAAGTTGTAGACACAAAAGAATATCTGAAAACAGAGTAGAAGTTGCATTTATAAGGGAAATCCCCATTTGGAATGGTGTCTCCCTCTCTGTGCCAGGAAAAGAAGGATAATAAAATCTCTAGAAACTCTTAACAAGGAGAAGGTACTGACTTAAACATGCAGTTTATTCCTGTTTTCTGTGTGTTTTTTTATAACCTTCCATGATTAGCTTGCACCAAACTTCAATATCTTTCTTTAGTCTTTAGCTGAAGATGATATTTAAGGTGGTAACTTGGGTCATTTCAAGGAGTTACTCAAGTTTTCCTGGATATCTTCGATGTACACAGGAGGTATACATGTTATTAAACTTGCTCCCCCCTACTCCTCCCCCATTAATCTATGTTTTATTATGGGGATGTTTCAGCCACTAGGGCTTCTTGATAAAGAATCTGCCTGCCAAAGCAGGAGATACTGGTTCAATCCCTGGGCTGGGAAGATCTAGAGGAGGAAATGACAACCCACTCCAGTATTCTCACCTGGGAAATCTCAGGGATGGAGGAACCTGGTGGGCTACAGTCCATGGGGTCACAAAGAAGTCGGACACAACTCAGGGACTAAACAACAACAGATCAGCCAAGAATTAAGAAGTATAGAGGGAGAATTGTTTTTCCTCTGCTATAGAGCTAAAAGTCCTGATCTGAGCTAAGAGATAATATCTGAAATTATGAAAATAATTGGGAGATACACAATTCCTGAAAGAAACCATAACTTGATTTTAATTCTTCACATAAATCTCTAATAATCAACTATTTTCAACTTTCTTTCACAAGATTTTAAGCCCATTTCAAATATTTAGACCTTCTTAGATTCAATGACCTGACAAGCAAGAGAAATTCTGGCATTACAAATGGAAGTTTTCTTAACTCACCTTCCTTTTTCTCTATTGTTCTAAAATCAGATGAAATTATTTATTACAGAGACTCACTAAATGAAACACTGGCCAAAATGAAACTCTCATCCATTGTTCTTGCTTTTTCTTTTTTTCTCACCACCTCAGGTTCTACCAATGCCCTTTTGTTAGGCCTGCTTAACTAGCTGCACTTCTCGGAGCTTGGCCTGAGGGGCCACATCCTGTGTCTGGAATGTGAATCCCCACCCCCTCCCTGCCAGGCCCCTTGTTGGGCCCCCTGCACACACACAAACAGCCCCCTTCCTTCACTTAACCATGCATCCCTGACAAAGACTTCTTGTCTCTGTCCTTTCAGATACACGTCATCTCCACTTTCATTCAGTAAATTATAATAGGTACTTCCCACTTTTATACACATCTTATTCAATGTGTATGCAATTTTTCTCACTCGGTTGTTTGTTCTGTATGTGTCCATCTTAAAATAATAGCTCCCAGGCAAGACTATGCCTGGAAAATTATCTGAGGACAGAAATTATCAAGGGCTTCCCAGGTGGTTCAGTGGTAAAGAATTCACCTGCCAAACAGGAGATGCGGTTTCCATCTCTGGGTTGGGACGATCCCCTGGAGAAGGAAATGGCAACCCACTCCAGTGTTATTGACTGGCAAATCCCATGGACTGAGGAGTCTGGTTGGCTGCAGTCCATGGGGTGGCAAAGAGCTGGACACGACTTAGTGACTAAGCAGCAGCAGCAGCAGCACAGCAGATCTTATCATGGTGTCATGTGCAAATCATTTTTTTAAAATGATGATTATGATATAAATACTGAGGTAAAAGGTGAGTAGAAAGGTAACACATAATCATTTCTTTCTTAATCTTAGTAAAATATAAGAAAACAGAGATGAGACTACTTGAAGAGATCCTCCAGTTTCCTGTGTAAAGGGCCGGGGGTTTTGTACTCATGCTAAAGCACCCATGAATTTACAAAAATGCATAATCCATTAAATTCCACCTGGGACAGGAGAAAGCTGAAAAGCAAGACTGTTTATTCTCATAATTCTCTCCTTTTACTCACGAATTTGATACTCAGAGTATATTTTTCATCTGAAATTAGACAGGAGCAAGCCAGAAATAGAACTCTCTAGAGACTTTTTTCAACACAGTACATTTGCATGATCCCTTTTAATACAGAACTACATTTTCCACTCATTTCCTGCTTAATCACAGTGGAAATGTTTGTTTGGTGAAAAGACATCCTTTCTTGTAAGCACAGTTGTAGACTGGGATGGGTTGTGGGTAAACCCAGTTAGCAACTGTACTTAATGCTCGCCTAGGAAACTCTGAAACGTGGCCTTTTTCTCCTCAAAGTTCAGACTACATATAGGACTCGCCTGCTTCCAGGATGTTGGATAGCAATAGCACTTGCCCATGCTTCGGTCTTTTAAAATAATTGCAGTTTTCCAACGTGGGAAAACAGAACCCTTAAAAGGGTTCATTTCTACACCTTTCTAAGTAATAAGCAGCTAGGCTCTTTATCCTTGATTAGCATAAGAATAAATGTCACTAGGGTGCTCTTGAATTTAAAAAAAAAAAAAAAAAAAAGCCCTTAGGCTTATTTGATGATTTGTAACTAACTCCTAGAAGCCTGAATTTCCACAAAGAACAGAATAAGAAGAGCCTTCTGTTTTTAATAGAGGTGGGACAGATTCCTTCCATCTCCCACCATCACCTAGTCCTGAACCTTTGTGACTTACAGCCGGCAGAAAACCGCCATGTACTACCAGGGACACCCCCAGACCTCTTCTCCAAAACCCCCCACCTCCTGTGCATTTTAGAAATTGAGAAGAGCTTCCTCTCCCTTTCTATACTTCAAAACAGGCAGGGGAAGGAGCTACGTGCCGCCTTTTATCTCGCTTCACAAATACAGCTGTGAAAAACCTTGAGGCGGCACATCCTGTGACGAGTTGAGCAGAAATCTGAAGAGAAAAATGAAGGGAAGGTTCGGTCCGAGCTTCATTGATAAGGAAGATGCTGCAAGCGTTTTGCCTGGCAACCAGCGAGCCGGTTCTTCCTCCGTCCCCTGTCTGCCAACTCTGTCTGAGGAATCGCGGGCTCTATTCATACACACATTGTTGTACAAGTACAGTCATTATCACAAGCGGTTACCTTCATCGTGGGGCCAGAGCTCGAACACAGCAGCTAGAGGCGAGCGGAGGCAGAGGCCCTGCGTCCCGAGCGCTCTGGGAGGCGCGGATCTGGGGAAGCGGCCGGGGTGGCGGCGGGCACACGTGGCTGGCGCGTCGCAGACTGGCCCGGGCTGCGAAGTCTGCGGGCTCTCTTGCAGATTGCATCAGCAGGAAGAGTCTTGAGGCTGTGTTTCCCCTACACTGCCCCCAGAGGGTAGCGTTTCTTCCAACACGAAAATTCCTCCCCTGCACCCAGCTCAGACCCTTATCCACCTCTCAGCTCACCCGTGGGGTTGGAGGAAGATGCTAGCGTTTCAAACACGTTACCCTTGGATTAGTGCCTTGGCATGTGCGTATCTTTGATGTGAAAATGTACCATGTCAAGGAGGAGGAAAAAAAAACAAAAACAAAACAGATCACAGACCTTGATGGCCGTTCCCTCCTGAGCAGGCTGCCTGCCCACCTGACTTAACGACTCTCCCCAGAGCAACTTTCCCGCATGCCCCTGCTCAAAATTACACAGTGGATGCCCGACATCTAAAACAGATAATTTTAAATGTTGCTTTTCGCATAGTAAGAAGCACATGCATGATTTTTGAGAGTTTGCCCAATCTCTGTTTCTCCCACCCCCTTCCTCTAGTCCCACAGTCCCTGCTCAAACTTTTTTTTTTTTTTTTTTTTGGTCAATTTCTTTTGTACATGGGGAAATCATTTTAATTGATTGACTGAACGTGTAAAACTCTTTCTGATTTGAACATTGCCTGCTAGACCAGTTCATCCTTTCTGGGTCCTCTCTTGTCTTCTATATGAAAGCTCCAACATTGCTACTTCTCCAGGTCTCAGGTCAGGCTACAGGAGTTTTGCTTAAATGCCCTTCTGGTTGACCGCAACTCACTCTGTCAATCAGGCAACTTCCTGTTTTTGTAACTATCTGCTGAAGTCTTTACTATGAAATCAAAGCTGAATCCCTCAGGCAGAATTGAGCCCTTGGTTCCTCTAGTCAAGGCTATGGTTTTTCCTCTGGTCATGTATGGATGTTAGAGTTGGAGTGTGAAGAAGGCTGAGTGCCGAAGAATTAATGCTTTTGAACTGTGGTGTTGGAGAAGACTCTTGAGAGTCCCTTGGACTGCAAGGAGATCCAACCAGTCCATTCTGAAGGAGATCAGCCCTGGGATTTCTTTGGAAGGAATGATGCTAAAGCTGAAACTCCAGTACTTTGGCCACCTCATGCGAAGAGTTGACTCATTGGAAAAGACTCTGATGCTGGGAGGGATTGGGGGCAGGAGGAGAAGGGGACGACAGAGGATGAGATGGCTGGATGGCATAACTGACTTGATGGACGTGAGTCTGAGTGAACTCTGGGAGTTGGTGATGGACAGGGAGGCCTGGCGTGTTGCGATTCTTAGGGTCTCAAAGAGTCAGACACGACTGAGCGACTGAACTGAACTGAACTGTGCAGTGTGCTTTGTCCATATCCCTTATTTTAATTATTTGTTTGCATGGATGTGCTTGGCTGGGAAATCCTATGGACAGTGGAGCCTGGCAGGCTGCAGTCCACGGGGTGGCAAAGAGTCAGACAGGATAGCAACTGAGCATGTATACGCAGTGTTACATCATTAGATTATGAGATTCCTGAGGGTGGATACTTTGTGGTAGTCATCTCCTAAAGCTCGGGTGAGGCAAGAGGCAGATACCTCCTCACTCCACAGCACCAAGCAATTGGAGATTTAACCCCTATGAACTGAAACTCTAGAATAAGCAGGACAATTTAGGGAGGAGGCTGGGCCCTGCCCAGACCACCACATATTTCTTTTCTCCAAGTCAGGAGATCGCCCCAACCACACATGTACATAAAAGGTTCCTTGAAGGTCAAAGGGGGAGTATGTCAAGGGCTGTTCTACCCATACGCCTTTTCAGTAAAATCCATTTTGGCTAAGAGATGCATGTGCACACATAGAAGGATCCTGAGATACACCAAATATAGACTGTGAACCAGGCAAATCAGAATGATTGGCCAAAGGAAACCCAGAAGAAATACCACATAAAAGTAATTCAAACTGCCACAAGGACTCGACTCAGCAACACTCTTGGAGTCCACCTGTGTGGCTATCCACAAGAATTTTACTTTTTTTCCCCCTCTTAATAAATACTTTATTTGGTTCATTACTTTCCATCTTTGTGGGAATTCTTTTCTGCAAAGCCAAAAGGCCAGGGCCTTTGTCACTAACCACTGGTCTAGTGGCTAGGATCTGGTGCTCTCCCCACTGCGACCCAGCCTCAGTCTCTGGCCGGGAACCCATGCCCTACTCCAAGCCATTGCTTGGAGGCCACCTGAGATCATATCAATCACCCTGGAGAGGGAGTGTTCAACACAAATGTGTGTGTGGATGCTTAACTAAATTTGGTTAGGTGAAAGAATGGTTAAATTGTATGAACATAAATCAAGTAGCAAAGTGTCCCTCAACTACTGAATGGATAAATAAAATGTGGTATATTCACAGAATAGAGTATTATTTGGTAATAAAAACAAATGAACTACTGATGCATGCTGCATTTAACCTTGGAAACATTACACAAAGTGGAGGAAGCCAGTCACAAATGATCACCAATCGTGATTCCATTTATCTGAAATATCTGGAATAGGACAGAAAATAGATGGTTATTGCCAATCTGGGGTGAAAGAATGGGGCAATAGAGAGTCACTGCTAATGTGTATTGAGTTTTTTTGTGGGGATGATGAAAATGTTCTAAAATTAGATTGTGGCGAGGGTTGGACCACTCTGTGAATATAATAAAATAGAATTATACTCTTTAAGTAGGTCTTCCCTGTAGCTCAAATGGTCAAGAATCTGCCTGTAACGTGGGAGATCCAGGTTCGATCCCTGGGTGGGGAAGATCCTCTAGAGAAGGGAATGGCAATTCATTCCAGTATTCTTGCCTGGAGAATCCCATGGACAGAGTAGCAGGCTGCAGTACATGGGATTGCAAAGAGTCAGACACAACTGAGTAACTAACACTACTACAATACTCTTTAAAAAGGTAAATTGTATGAGGTGAACTACATCTCAATAAAGGTATTTTTTAAAAAATCAGGTAGCTAGTAGAAAACTTTATGAGAAGAAATAAAGCATGGGAAGGTGATAGAGAGTGATGGGGTGACAGATCTGAATGAATTAATGAGTAGATTCTGAACCATGCCTGGCAATGACATCTGGATCCAATGACTTTCCCATGAAAGGATTCTTTCAGCAATGAAGGAAGAGAGAAGGTGGTATAAAGGCAAAGGGAAGCTAGAAGTAAAGCTAAAGAGGAATTGGTGCAGTTAACATCGGCAGAAGGACCTGAGGACCATCAGCTGTGGCTGTGTTTGTTCTCCCATTTCCCTCTGGTGTTGAGAGGAGGGTCCCACAGATCTCCCTCTCTGTGACATGCACACATTTCCCAAACTTCCCTCCCAGACACCAAGATTTCTGTTCTCAAATGAAGAGTGTCATCATCAGCCAAGACTGTCATCCTGTCAGTGACTCAAGAAAGTCACAGTTAAAAGATATTGAAGGAAGTTGGATTCTTCAAACTTAATGTAGTCCATATCTGTATCCATAGGCAGTGGTTTTTTGGTTGTTGTTGTTGTTTGTTTTTGTTTTTGCTGAACTTGAAGAAGAGAGAGAATTTCTAGCAGTCTCCAGAGACACTAGCTTTGAAGGGGACTTCAGAGTCCCAGAAACCCAGCTCCATTTTGTCATCAGTGTTATTAAAAAATCTGCTTTTGTATTCATTATGAAGATTATATGCCAGCTATGTACCTGCAGGATTTCTCTCATGTATCTTACTAAATCTTCTTTAGAGGAAAGAAAAGTCACATTCTCTCAATTTCTGGGACGTGGTTCAGGAGAACTAGCAGAAAACAATGATGCTTTCTGTCTAAAGAATAGAGGGAGACTTCCTTGGTGGTCCAGTGGTTAAGAATCCACCTTGCAATGCAGGGGATGTGGTTTCAAACTGTGGTCACAGAACTAAGATCCCACATGCTGCAGAGCAACTAAGCCCAAGTACTGAAACTACTGAGCCCAAGTGCTCTGGAGCCAGTGAGCCACAAATAGAGAGAAGCCTGCAGTGCAAAAGATCCTGCCAAGTAAAATAAGATAAATAAATAAGTATTTTAAAGAAAAGAAAAGTAGAGGCACATCTAGTCTAGAATTCTACTCTACAAATTCAGAAAAAGACTCCTTTTCTCTAGTTTTCAAAATGAAAATTGCTACAAGGTTTTATCTTTTTTATATTCCCTCTAATGCCGGCAACTATTATATATGTATATCAGTCAGTCAGTCAGTTCAGTCACTCAGTCGTGTCCAACTCTTTGCAACCCCATGGACTGCAGCACACCAGGCCTCCTTGTCCATCACCAACTCCCGGAGCTTACTCAAACTCATGTCCATTGAATCAGTGATGCCATCCAACCGTCTCATCCTCTGTCAACCCCTTCTCCTCCCACCTTCAATCTTTCCCAGCATCAGGGTCTTTTCAAATGAGTCTGCTCTTTGAATCAGGTGGCCAAAGTATAGGAAATTCAGCTTCAACATCAGTCCTTCTAATGAATACTCAGGACTGATTTTCTTTAGGATGGACTGGTTGAATCTCCTTGCAGTCTAAGGGACTCTCAAGAGTCTTCTCCAACACCACATTTCAAAAGCATCGATTCTTTGGCGCTCAACTTTCTTTATAGTCCAACTCTCACATCCATACATGACTACTGGAAAAAAATATATGTATGTATATACATACACTAAATTTAATACTCAAAAATTCATTTATACTATACTTCATGGAAAGTTTAAGAAATTTTCCAGGAAAAATTGAACTCAATGGATTTACTTTTAGTCTTCTTCATTTTTTTAAATAAAAAATTTTATTTATTTATTTATTTTTGGCTATGCTGAGTCTTCATGGCTGCGCTGGGGTTTTCTCTAATTATGGTGAATGGAGGCTACTCTCTAGTTGCAGTGTGCAGGCTTCTCACTTCAGTGGCTTCTCTTGTTGCAGAGCACAGTCTTCTAGGGTGAGCGGGCTTCAGTGGTTGTGGTGAACGGGCTCAGTCATTGGGATTCTTGGGCTCTAGAGAACAGGGTCAGTAAGTTGTGGCACATGGGCTTAGTTGCTGCAAGGCAACTAAGATCTGGGATCTTCCCTGATCAGGGATTGAACCCATGTCTCCTGCATTGGCAGGTGGATTCTTTATCACTGAGCCACCAAGAACGTGCCTACTTTTAGCCTTTTTTATATACATGAAAGTGAAAGTGTTAGTTGCTCAATTGTGTCCAACTCCTTGGACACAAGCTCATGGATTGTAGCCTGCCAGACTCCTCTGTTCCGTGGAATTCTCCCAAATCAGGGAACGAACACAGATCTTGTGAATTGCAAGCAGATTCTCTACAGACTGAGCCACCATGCATACTAGAATCTAAATTCCATGCAAAATTAGACTCACTGTATCAGAGAGTATTGGCTACCCGGATCAAAATTGGAGGGGGAGGTACCAAGTTAGATGATGTGTGCCCACATTATCATTGGTATTGATAACCAAAGACAGAAAGGGCTCAACAAGGATTTCTTATTGAACATGGAAGATGTAGTAACCCCAGCTGTTCCTAAATAAATTACTAATCTGTGGGTCAACTGTCCCAGGACAAGATAGAGTTTTACAACTCCTTTACACTTTCTTTTCACCTGATTCTTCTTCTTTAATAAGTTAGCTTACTTTTTAAAATGTTTATTTATTTGGCTGTGCTGGGATTTAGTTGCAGCTTGCAGGATCTTTAGTTGTGCATGTGAGATCTAATTCCCTGACAAGGGATGGAAACCAGGCCCCCTGCTTTGGGAGAGAGGAGTCTTAGCCACTGGACCTCCAGGGAAGTCCTTTGATCTGATTCTTTATTCTTGTCCTTCATGGAGCAAACAGACTCAAGCCTAACTCTATATCTCTAAACTAAGTTAAGAGAAAGCTTCCCTGCTGGGTCTCCTGCAATGCAGGAGATGTGAGTTCGATCCCTGGGTTGGGAAGATCCTCTGGAGAAGGAAATGGCAACCCACTCCAGTTTCTTGCCTGGGAAATCCCAAGGACAGAGGAGCCTAGCAGGCTTCAGTTCATGGAGTCACAAAGAGCTGGACACAGCTTAGCAAGTGAACAACCACAAAAGGCACTTTTTCATGAATAGTCATCAAAGTGAAAGTTGCTAAGTCGAGTCCAACTCTTTGCAACCCCACGGACTATACAGTCCATGGAATTGTCCAAGCCAGAATAGTGGAGTGGGTAGCCTTTCCCTTCTCCAGGGGATCTTCCCAACCCAGGAATTGAACAGGTGTCTCCTTCATAGAAGGCGGATTTTTACCAACTGAGCTATCAGGGAAGCCCAACACAAATTAGGGAAAAGCACTGGCTTTAGAACCAGATCTGAATTTGTATCCCCAGGTTCACTAATTTGTAATGTATAACTGTTCATGAAATTATTTAATCTCGTGGAAACTCGATTTCATTTTTTAACATCACTAATACAAAAAAAGGAGTACCTACCTTAGAGGTATGTTTTAAGAGAGAAATGAGTTATTACATGTACAGTGCCCATCACTGGAGGCCCACTCTATTTGCTCCACACATCTCTGTGAATCCTTCAATCCCAATCACTTAGAATAAGTAAAGCCGATCATTTCCCATAAAGAATAAGTGAAAGATATGGACTGAAGGTGTAAGAAAAGAAATTCCAGAATCTTAAAGACATATCTTAACCAAGAAAAGAATACCAAGAGGGAATTCATGGAATCTTTCTTCTGAATCCTTTAAAAATAAGCTAACACCCATCTGTCTTGAGAGGATATTGTAAATCTTTCTGCTAGCTTTCTATCACGTCTCAGGGTGCTTCTCACCCTGACTCACAAAGTTGGCTACTTTTCCCTTGAAACTCTTTCCTTCCAAGATACTAGGCTATCCTGGACCCTCTCCAGTCTCTCCAGCAGGTCCTTTCCCCTAATTATGATCATACTTCTTTTTTCTTCTGCCTTCTAGATGTAGGCAAGATAGCCATCCCACCTCAACCTGGCCCTGACACCCTCTTCCTAGGTTTCTCAACTGTCACTTCCAGTCTGATTGTCTCCAAAACTATGCCTGCAATTCTAATCTCTCTCCTGATCTCCAGACTTTATTTCCAAAAGCCCATAGCTTCCCTCAGAGCTCAGTCTGGGTTCGATTCCTGGGTCAGGAAGATCCCCTGGAGAAGAAAATGGCAACCCACTCCAGTATTTTTGCCTGGAGAATCCTATGGACAGAGGCGACTGGCAGGCTACAGTCCATGGGATCGCAAGAGTCAGGCACAACTTAACGACTAACCCACCAGCATAGCTGGTTCATCACTATTATTTCAAGCCCAGTTGGTCCAAATCCAAGCACACAATCTTCCCTCTTAAACCTGTTTATCCTGCTGTCTTCCTTCTCTCCACCGATGCCATCAACATTCTCCCAGTCATCCAGGCTGCAAACTTTAATATAGTTCACGTCTTCATGATGTTGTTGCTTTGTCAGTTAAGTCATGTCCAATTCTTTGTAACCCCATGAACTGTAGCCCTCCAGGTTCCTCTGTCTCCATGGGATTTCCCAGGAAAGAATGCTGGAGTGAGTTGCCATTTCCTCCTCTAATAGATCTTCCTAACCCAGGGATCCAACCCGACTCTCCTGCATTGTCAGGCAGATTCTTTACCTCTGAGCCACCAGAGAAACCCTTCATGTCTTCATAGATAGCATATAAAGTAAGAAGGAAAGACACAAGCCTCTCACATCCAATTATCACTAAGTCTTCCCAGTTCTATTTTGCAAGACCTCTCATAGCCCTCCTTCTGTTCCCACTCTCATTGCCATAATTTAGTTATTTATTTTACTTTCCCCTTGGATTACTATTATTCCTGGCTTTAATCTCTCTTTGCCACAATCCACCAAATGCACAGAAGGCAAGTAATCTTCTTAACCCTTGGTTCTGATGAGATTTTTCCCTACTCTAAAGAATGTAACTTGCACTCATATGCTCTCATATGTGCCAGTCAAGGATATCTGCTGTGTGGCAAGGACACCTGAAATCTTCCATCACTGTGTTTGCACAGTGTTACTTGAAATTCTCCCCCACCATACACAGATTTATCTAAATGATATCCAGTTTTCAAGATCCATTTTAATTGTCCCTTTGTAGTCTTTCCTGATGGAGAAGGCAATGGCACCCCACTCCAGTACTGTTGCCTGGAAAATCCCATGGACGGAGAAGCCTGGTGGGCTGCAGCCCGTGGGGTCGCTAAGAGTGGGACACGACTGAGCGACTTCACCTTCACTTTTCATTTTCACGCATTGGAGAAGGAAATGGCAACCCACTCCAGTGTTCTTGCCTGGAGAATCCAAGGGACGGGGGAGCCTGGTGGGCTGCTGTCTATGGGGTCGCACAGAGTCTGACATGACTGAAGCAACTTAGCAGCAGCAGCAGCAGTCTTTCCTGAAGTGTGTTCTTGCTGTGTAGACTAGTGGTTCTCAACTGATCAGAGATGGGGAATGGGGGAGGTGAGGAGAATTGCTACTGGAAGCTAATGGCACAGACCAGGGTTGCTGCCAATCTTACAGTACACAGGACAACCCCCCAACAAAGAATCATCTGGCCCAAAGTGTCAGTAATGCCAAAGTTGAGGACTGCTGCTTGTAGTCCCATGTCGACTTTTGTGCTCTTTTGTTGTCTGCGTCCTTCTCCAGGGCACACCATGTGAAGACAGTGAGCCATCACCTCTGTGATGGCTAATTGGCTAGTATGGTGTTAGCCCAGTGACTACCTTTCAGACTACTGCTTCTCAATCCCTTTCTGTTTTCTTCTGCCTCTTAAAGATTTTTCAGATACTGTCCTCCCTCTGGGTTTTATCCTCTGTCCTCATTGCTTTTCTCATTCATTTTATTTAATTTTGTTTATTTCTCTTTTGGGCCATGCTGCACAGCATGTAGGATCTTAGTTTCCTGACTAGGAATGGAACCCAGTGCCCCCTGCATTGGAAGCTCAGAGTCTTAACCACTAGACCATTTTTTTAAACCACTGGACCTTCTTATTTTATTTTTTAAGACTTTTTTTTAAATGCAGACTTTTAAAAATCTTTATCGAATTTGTGCAGTATTGCTCTGTTTTATGTTTTGTTCTTTTTTTTTTTTTTGACAGAGAGGCATGTGGGATCTGAGCTCCCCACCCAGGGATCAAATACTCACCCCTCCATTGGAAGGTGACAAAAACACTGGACCACCAGGGAAGTCCTGCTTCTCATTCATTTTAAAGGTGCTCTATGGATGAGTTCATCTACCCTTTGATACCTCTAGGTTATCTGCCAAAAGGCCACTTCTCTTCCCTTTCTTCTAACAAAAGCCTGATTTTTTTTTTCTCTAGGGTGTGTGTGTGTGTGTGTGTGTGTGTTAGTCGCTCAGTCGTGTCTGACTCTTTGTGACCCCATGGACTGTATCCCACCAGGATCCTCTGTCCATGGGATTCTCCAGGCAAGAACACTGTAATGAGTTGCCGTTTCCTTCTCTAGGGTAATGGTACATAATATGCCTAGTCTTGGGGGGAGTAAATGATAATTAATCTCAGGGAGTAATGACAATCTCCTATTATTTTGCTATAGACCCACACTCCCTTGAGCTAGGGATGCCCAGGGAATCAAGTCTAACCAGTGAGACTTAAGAGGAAGTTATTGGAGGGGCTCCTAAGGGGCTCACCTTCTGATTGGAAAAAAAATTCAGGCAAGAAGTCCTTGCTGGTGTCATTCTGTTCTCTTCCTGTTTTAAATACTGTTTATATATTATGTTTCAGGAAGCTGCCAATAGCCATCCTGCAAGCATGAGTGACAAGCCCAAAGTCTAAACTAATATATTAAGGATGGGAAGGCAGAGAGAGAGAGCAAGTACCGGGCTGTGGATAACATCGCTGAACCACCTTGCCAAAGGTGGAATCGCCTACCTTCAAATTATTTGTTATATGAGATAATTACATACCTTTTTTGTTTTGCCTCTATTGGTCAAGTATTTTATTACTACTCTTGAAAGCATTTCTTGGCTTCAATAACACCTATACTTCAATACCACCTGACTCAAGAACTCTACTGACATTTCGGATGTACATTCATTCCCATGTTTTTGAACCAAAGGCATCTCCTCTCCAACTCAGTAAGAAATTTTTATTTTATGTATCATGAACTTATATTTTTTCTCAAATCCTTTTCTCAATAAAATCCTTTTCTCAAGCACACACACACATCTCCCATATGCCGCATGCTTTGTAGCCTCCTCTTGTATTTCCTCTCTCTCTCTCTTTTCTTTAAATTTTTACTTTTTGGCTGTACTGCTCTCAGTTCCCCAATCAGAGATTGAACTCTCACCCCCTCCATTGGAAGCGTGGACCACCAGGGACCACCCCTGGACACCACCCATTGTATTGCCTATCTTTCTTATCGCAGTACTGTTTAATTAGTAACCCAAAGTCAGCTTCAGGTCCTACTTTTCCTTCACTCTCTGCCAATTTACTCATTTATAATTTTATAAGCTTTTCTATTTATTATTTCTCACATTTGTCTTTTGCTCTTCATACTCTTTCAGTTTAGACTGCCTTATTTCAAACCCTCATCATCTCTTAGCTGGATATTAGCTTCTTAACTGGGTGACATTTAAATATATTAATGTGTTTTGACCTTATTTTCCTTACCTGTAAAATAGGAATTAGAAACTCCATGGCTTTCACAAGGAATAAAAAAGCTGATACAAATTAGACTAGTACTTACCACATAGTAAATGCTCAATAAATATTAACTATGATTATTACCTTTAATTTCTTCTAACTTGTTGCATTTTTTTTTCTGTGGTGTGTTTTTCTATGACATAAAGCACTTTTCACTAAATCACCACTGCCCAAATACTCTCTACTTCAGGCAAACAAATTTATTGGCAGTTCTAAAGATCTTGCTTAGAGAACATCGACTTAGGTTCAAGTCATTCTTATATGTCTTTACAACACATCAATTATGCCTGCTTAGACAATGTTGTTTTGTATTTCTAAATTTTTGTTATATGGCACCAGAGAAGAATTTAGGGAAGGCTGATTTTTTCCCTCTATGAGGCAATATTCTTCTGAGTACTATCTGTAATGGCCCATGTATTACAAAGTTTCCACTCTGGCTGGAGAGAATGACAGCTCTTCTAGGCTCTGTATGATGTTCCCTGCTTGTCCTGCCTACTCATTTCAGATGATTCTTCCCGGGCTTTGAGTAGTCTTCTTATACATGTGTAATGCTGCTGCTGCTATTGTTGTTCAGATGCTAAGTTGTGTCTGATTCTTTGCGACCCCATGGACTGTAGCACGCCAGGCTCCTCTGTCGTCCTCCACTGTCTTTCAGAGTTTGCTCTAATTCATGTCCACTGAGTCAGTGATGCTATCTAACCATCTCATCCTCTGCCACCCCTTTCTTCTTTTGCCTTCAGTCTTTCCCAGCATCAGGGTCTTTTCCAATGAGTCAGCTTCAGCATCAGTCCTTCCATTGAATATTCAGGGTTGATTTCCTCTAAGATGGACAGGTTTGATCTCCTCACAATCCAGAGGACTCTTAAGAGTCTTCTCCAGCACCACAATTTGAAGGCATCAATTCTTTGATGCTCAGCTTTCTTTATGGTCCAACTCTTACATCCATACATGACTACGGGAAAAACCATAGCTTTGACTATACAGACCTTTTTCAGTAAAGTGATGTCTCTGTTTTTTAATATGCTATCAAGTTTTGTAATAGCTTCCCTTGCAAGAACAAGCATTTTTTAATTTCATGTTTGCAGTAACTATCTGCAGTGATTTTGGAGCCCAAGAAAATAAGTCTGTCACCACTTCCACTTTTTCCCTTTCTATTTGTCACGAAGTGATGGGACCAGGTGCCAAGATCTTAGTTTTTTGAATGTTGAGTTTTTTGTTTTTGTTTTAATTTTATTTTTAAACTTTACATAATTGTATTAGTTTTGCCAAATATCAAAATGAATCCATCACAGGTATACATGTGCTCCCCATCCTGAACCCTCCTCCCTCCTCCCTCCCCATACCATCCCTCTGGGTCGTCCCAGTGCACCAGCCCCAGGCATCCAGTATCGTGCATCAAATCTGGACTGGCATCTCGTTTCATACGTGATATTTTACATGTTTCAATGCCATTCTCCCAAATCTTCCCACCCTCTCTCTCTCCCACAGAGTCCATAAGACTGTTTCATACATCAGTGTCTCTTTTGCTGTCTCGTACACAGGGTTATTGTTACCATCTTTCTAAACTCCATATATATGCGTTATTATACTGTATTGGTGTTTTTCCTTCTGGCTTACTTCACTCTGTATAATAGACTCCAGTTTCATCCACCTCATTAGAACTGATTCAAATGAATTCTTTTTAATGGCTGAGTAATACTCCATTGTGTATATGTACCACAGCTTTCTTATCCATTCATCTGCTGATGGACATCTAGGTTGCTTCCGTGTCCTGGCTATTATAAACAGTGCTGCGATGAACATTGGGGTACATGTCTCTCTTTCCCTTCTGGTTTCCTCAGTGTGTATGCCCAGCAGTGGGATTGCTGGATCATAAGGCAGTTCTATTTCCAGTTTTTTAAGGAATCTCCACACTGTTCTCCATAGTGGCTGTACTAGTTTGCATTCCCACCAACAGTGTAAGAGGGTTCCCTTTTCTCCACACCCTCTCCAACATTTATTATTTGTAGACTTTTGGATTGCAGCCATTCTGACTGGTGTGAAATGGTACCTCATAGTGGTCTTGATTTGCATTTCTCTGATAATGAGTGATGTTGAGCATCTTTTCATGTGTTTGTTAGCCATCTGTATGTCTTCTTTGGAGAAATGTCTATTTAGTTCTTTGGCCCATTTTTTGATTGGGTCCTTTATTTTTCTGGAGTTGAGCTGTAGGAGTTGCTTGTATATTTTTGAGATTAGTTGTTTGTCAGTTGCTTCATTTGCTATTATTTTCTCCCATTCTGAAGGCTGCCTTTTCACCTTGCTGATAGTTTCCTTTGATGTGCAGAAGCTTTTAAGGTTAATTAGGTCCCATTTGTTTATTTTTGCTTTTATTTCCAATATTCTGGGAGGTAAAGTGGGCTTTATCCCAGGGATGCAAGGATTCTTCAATATCCGCAAATCAATCAATGTAATACACCACATTAACAAATTGAAAAATAAAAACCATATGATTATCTCGATAGATGCAGAGAAAGCCTTTGACAAAATTCAACACCCATTTATGATAAAAACTCTCCAGAAAGCAGGAATAGAAGGAACATACCTCAACATAATAAAAGCTATATATGACAAACCCACAGCAAACATTATCCTCAATGGTGAAAAATTGAAAGCATTTCCTCTAAAGTCAGGAACAAGACAAGGGTGCCCACTTTCACCATTACTATTCAACATAGTTTTGGAAGTTTTGGCCACAGCAATCAGAGCAGAAAAAGAAATAAAAGGAATCCAAATTGGAAAAGAAGAAGTAAAACTCTCACTATTTGCAGATGACATGATCCTATACATAGAAAACCTGAAAGACTCCACCAGAAAATTACTAGAACTAATCAATGACTATAGTAAAGTTGCAGGATATAAAATCAACACACAGAAATCCCTTGCATTCCTATACACTAATAATGAGAAAACAGAAAGAGAAATTAAGGAAACAATTCCATTCACCATTGCAACAGAAAGAATAAAATACTTAAGAATATATCTACCTAAAGAAACTAAAGACCTATATATAGAAAACTATAAAACACTGGTGAAAGAAATCAAAGAGGACACTAATAGATGGAGAAATATACCATGTTCATGGATTGGAAGAATCAATATAGTGAAAATGAGTATATTACCCAAAGCAATTTATAGATTCAGTGCAATCCCTATCAAGCTACCAACAGTATTCTTCACAGAGCTAGAACAAATAATTTCACAATTTGTATGGAAATACAAAAAACCTCGAATAGCCAGAGCGATCTTGAGAATGAATGTTGAGTTTTAAGCTAGCATTTTCACTCTCCTTTTAACTTTATCAAGAAGCTCTTTGGTTCCTCTTCATTTTCTGCCATTTAAAGTGTTATCATCTACATATCTGAGGTTGTTGATATTTCTCCTTGCAATCTTGATACCAGCTTGTGATTTATCCAACCTAGCATTTCATATTATATACTCTGCATATAAGTTAAATAAGCAGAGTGACAATATATACAGCCTTGTTGTACTCCTTTCCCATGTTTGAACCAGTCAGTTGTCGCATGTCTGGTTCTAACTATTACTTCTTGAACCACATACAAGTTTCTCAGGAGACAAGTGAGGTGGTCTGGTATTCCCATCTCTTAAAGAATTTTCCACAGTTTGTTGTGATTCACACACTCAAAGGCTTAGCATAGTCAATGAAGCAGATATTTTCCTGAAACTCCCTTGCTTTCTCCATAATCCAACTAATGTTGGCAATTTGATCTCTAGTTCCTCTACCTCTTAAAAACCCAACTTATACATATAGAAACTCTCGGTTCACATACTGCTGAAGCCTAGCTTGAAGGATTTTGAGCATAATCTTGCTAGCATATGAAATGAGTGCAATGGTACAGTAGTTTGAACATTCTTTGGCATTGCCTTTCTTTGGAATTGAAATAAAAACTGATCTTTTCCATTCCTGTGGCCACTGTGAGCTATCCAAATTTGATGACATGTTGAGTACAGCACTTTAATAGCATCATCTTTTAGGATTTGACATATCTCAGCTAAAATTCCATCATCTTCACTAGCTTTGTTCATATTAATACTTCCTAAGTCCCACTTGACTTCGCTTTCCAGGATGTCTGACTCTAGGTGAGTGACTACAGCATTATGGTTATCTGGGTCATTAAGACCTTTTCTGCATAGTTTTTCTATGTTTTCTTGCTACCTCTTCTTAATATCTTTTGCTTCAGTTGGATCCTTCTGGTTTCTGTCCTTTTTCATGTCCACCTTTGCATGAAATATTCTCTTAATATCTCCAATTTTCTTGAAGAGATCTTTAGTCTTTCCCATTTTAGAACATTTGCTGAACAGAGAGGAGGAACCTACTGCAGACCCACAGCATACCCTCTACTGTTCAATGCCTGAAAACCACTGTTCCATACAAATTTTCCCAGTGTTTTATTTATTTAAGGCAGAAGGGTTAATCCAGTCCTCTTATTCCGTCTTCTTCCTTTACAGAAAGAACTGGTAGTAGGGAAAAGGTAACTTAGAATTACAACAAAGCTCATGAGCACAAGTATTATGACCCCTTATCATCAGACATAGTGCTTTTATTGTTTTTTAAAACTTGAGCACATTCACATGAACATAATGCAAAGTTATTGTTCATGGGGTTCTCAAGGCAAGAATACTGAAGTCGTTTGCATCCCCTCTCCCTCCTCCTAAATCCTAAAGGAAATCAGTCCTGAATATTCATTGGAAGGACTGATGCTGAAGCTGAAACTCCAATACTTTGGCCACTTGATGCAAACAGCTGACTCGTTGGAAAAGACCCTGATACTGGGAAAGATTGAAGGCGGGAGGAGAAGGGGATGACAGAGGATGAGCTGGTTGGATGGACATGAGTTTGAGCAAGCTCTGGGAACTGGTGATATGTCAGGAAACCTGGCGTCCTGCAGTCCGTGGGGTAGCACAGAGTTGGACATGACTGAGTGACTGAAGTGCACTGAATGCAAAATTACTGTCATTCTATCTCGTATAAAAATAAGATACAAAAGTATATGTTGTTTTCCAAAATTGTATTTTGTGATCAATATTTCAATATTTTATTTTACTTAGAAATTGTCCAGCTATCCAAAGGTTATACATTAGTTAACTCAATTTAATATTAGTTTAAATATTATGTTAACTAAGAATTTTGGATATTATGCTTAATCTAACACATTACAAAATATAACTGCTATTGATATGAAAGTTTTCTTGGTATTATAACTCAATATCACTGATCACATTATTTTGTATTTTCAGTGGTTGTAAACATTATGTGAGAATAAAGTTAAACTATCTGATCTGTAAATGGTACAAGAATTTTAGGAAGCTTAGATTAACTATTAGAAAAGTTAATCTTGCTTTTAAAAATTAGACACTTGTGTTATACCCCACACTGGTAAAATTGGAGAAAAGACATATTGTTTTTATTTATTTATTTATCTTCTAGTTTTATTGAGATATAATTGATATAGCATACTATACATTTAAGGTGTACAGCATAATGATTTGACTTACTTAAAAAATGAAATGATTATCATAATAAATTTAGTGAACATCATCATGTCATGTAGACACAAAAATAAAGATATAGGAAACAATTTTTTCCCTTGTGATGAGAACTCTTGGGATTTCCTTTCTTAAAAACTTTCATACATAACATACAGTAGTGTTCATTACATGTATCATTATATACATTACATCCCTAATCCTTATTTACCTTATATCTGGAAGTTTGTACATTTTGACTGCTGCTACCACTGCTGCTAAGTCGCTTCAGTAGTGTTCGACTCTTAGCGACCCCATGGACTGCAGCCCACCAGGTTCCTCCGTCCATGGGATTTTCCAGGCAAGAGTACTGGAGTGGGGTGCCATTGCCTTCTCCGACATTCTGACTATCTTCATCCAATTCTCCCCCTCCCCCAACATCTGCCTCTGATAACTACAAATCTGATCTCTTTTACGGGTTTGTTTGTTTAAATATTTATCTATTTGGCTGTGTCAGGTCTTAGTTGCAGCATGTGGGATCTTTCGTGTGGCACTCAGACTCTCTAGTTGTGGCTTGAGGGCTCCAAAGTGCATGGGCTTCAGTAGTAGTGGTGCAGGGGTTTAGTTGCTCTATGACATGTGGAATCCTAGTTCCCACACCAGGGACTGAACTTGTGTCCCTGCGTTGCAAGACAGATTCTTAACCACTGGACCACCAGGGTTTCTTTGCTTTTGTTTGTTTGCTTTTGAAGTATACCTGACCTTCAGCACTATGGTAGTTCTTGTTCACAACATAGTGATTTGATGTTTTTATACATTTCAAAGGGCTTCCCTGGTGGCTCAGACTGTAAAGAATCTGCCTGCAATGCAGGAGACCTGGGTTTAATCCCTGGGTTGGGAAGATCCCCTGGAGGAGGGCATGGCAACCCACTCCAGTATTCTTGCCTAGAGAATCCCATGAATAGAGGCGCCTGGAGAGCCACAGTCTGTGGGGTCGCAAAGAATCGGACACAACTCGGCGACTAAGCGTAGCACAGCACACTCATTTCAAAATGGTAACATCATTAAGTCTAATTACCATGTGCCACCATGCAAAGATATTACATAGTGACTGACTATATTCCCCACCCTGTGCATTTCATACCTGTGACTCACTTATTTTGCAATTGGAAGTTTGTACCTATTAATATCACCTACTGATTTCCTCCCCTCAAAGCAATCCCCTATGGCAACCACCAGTTTTTTTTTGTCTGCATCTATAACTTTGTTTCTGTATTTTTATGTTTGTTCATTTGTATTATTTCTTAGGTTCCATATAAGTGAAATCTTGCAGTATTTGTTTTTCTCTGTCTTATTTATTTCACTTATTTCACTTACTTGTTTCGCATAATGTCCTCTAGGCCCACCCATGTTGTTGAAAATGGCAAGATTTCATTCTTTTTTTAATGGTTAATATTCCACTGTTTTATATATAAACCACAGCTTCTTTATGCATTCATCTTTAATGAGCATTTAGGTTATATCCATATCTTGGCTATTATAAATGATGTAGCAATGAACATGAGGCTGCATACATTTTTTTTGAATTGGTGTTTTTGTTTTCTTCAGATAAATACCCAGGAGTGGGGTTGCTGGATCATATGGTACTTCTGTCTTTAATAATTGAGGAATCTCTATACTGTGTTTCAGAGAGTGGCCATGTCAATTTACTTTCCCACAAGCAGTACAAAAGGATTCCCTTTTTTCCACATCCTCACCAACACTTGTTATTTGTTATCTCTTTCATAAAAGCCATTCTGACAGGCGTGAGATGATATCTCATTGTGGTTTTGGTTTGCATTTGATGATTAGTTATATTGTACATCCCATTGCTGCAGTCAGCCCACTGGTGAGTGATGTTAGATCCCGGGGTGCGTAGTTGAAGGGTTCAAGGGTTCTGCCTGCGGATGGGTAGAGGCAAGCCCTGGGGTCTCTGGCTGCAGAGCCCAAGGTGTCCTGGAGCTGGGGCCTTCCCTCTGGTGGGTGAAGTTGGTCCCAGGCTTAGTGCTCACCCTCTGGTATGTAGGGGCTTCTCCAGTGGCTCAGCGGTAAAGAATCCACCTGCAATGCAGGAGACTCAGGTTTGATCCCCGGGTGGCAAAGATCCCTTGAAGGAGGGCATGGCAACACACTCCAGTATTCTTGCCTAGAGAATCCCCATGGACAGAGGAGCCTGGTGGGCTGCAGTCCGTAAGTTTGCAACGAGTCCAACATGAGTGAAGTGACTTGGCACGTGCACACTGGTGTGTGCGGCCAGGTCCTGGGCTCTCTGGAGTGAAGGGCTGGGTTCTGGGGAAGCTATGGGTACCGGGGGTCTTAAGGGGGCCAGCCTGTTCATCCGTTGACCAATGTCCCTGCCTAGCTAGTTGCATGGCCTGACATGTTCCAGTAGTGGTGTAGACAAGCTGGTGGGCGGGGCTGAGTCCCAGCGCTGATGAGCAGGGGAAGGATGCTTGCCAGCACTGTATCCTCATGGGAGAATGAGCTCCCAAATAGATGCTACTAGTGTCCTTGTTCCCCGGGTGAGCTCCAGTTGCCTCCTCCCTCTCCAGAAGGCTCCTCAAGATCAGCAGGTAGGTCTGATGGAGGCTCCTTTCAAATTACTGCTCTGCGCTGTGTTCCAGAGCATGTGAGATTTTGTGTTCACCTTTTAAGAGTGTAGTCTCTATTTTCCACAGCGCTCTGGCTCTCCCAAAAGTAAGCCTTGCTGGCATCAAAGCCAAATGTTCTGGGGGCTCATCTTCTCACTGCAGGACGCCCAGGCTGGGGAGCGCAGTGTGGAGCTCCAACCCTTGCTCTTCGGGGAGAAACTCTGCAATTGTAATCGTCCTCTTATTTGTGGATCGCCCACGCAGGGGTGTGGGTCTTTACTATGTGGCATCTCTGTGCCTCATACCCTCTCATTATGGTTCCTTCTTTATGCTTTTAGTGGTAGATCTGTCTCCTAGTCTTCCAGTCTTTCTCGTCACTAGTTGCTCTGTAAATAGTTATAATTCTGGTATACCTGTGGGAGGGGGTAAGCCTAGGGTCTTCCTACTCTGCTGTTTTGGTCACAATCTCAATATTGTTATTTTAAAATCAAAATGATAAAACTAGACCTGTCCAAGGATTCACATAATGTTTTGAATTTGGCTTTTTATATCAAAATGTTTCAGAGCAGAACTTTCTATGAGAGTTTCTTTTTTTCCTAAAAAATTGGCACTCACAGAGCACTGAATTAAAAGTTCCATTTTTTTATTTTCAAGAAAGTTTGAGGATATTAGACATATATTAGCCCTTTCTATTCTCTATAAGCCAACAAAAACAGGTCTCAGACTTTTGAAGACTTTATTTCCTCAGAGAAGTTTTTGGTTTACAATAAAATTGAGAAGAAGGTAGAGAGTACTCCTTAGATCCCCTTCCCCTATGTATACATCAGATCAGATCAGATCAGTCGCTCAGTCGTGTCCGACTCTTTGCGACCCCATGAATTGCAGCATGCCAGGCCTCCCTGTCCATCACTAACTCCCGGAGTTCACTCAGACTCATGTCCATCGAGTCAGTTATGCCATCCAGCCATCTCATCCTCTGTCGTCCCCTTCTCCTCCTGCCCCCAATCCCTCCCAGCATCAGAGTCTTTTCCAATGAGTCAACTCTTCGCATGAGGTGGCCAAAGTACTGGAGTTTCGGCTTTAGCATCATTCCTTCCAAAGAAATCCCAGGGCTGACTCCTTCAGAATGGACTGGTTGGATCTCTTTGCAGTCCAAGGGACTCTCAAGAGTCTTCTCCAACCCCACAGTTTAAAAGCATCAATTCTTTGTCACTCAGCCTTCTTCACAGTCCAACTCTCACATCCATACATGACCACAGGAAAAACCATAGCCTCGACTAGATGAACTTTGTTGGCAAAGTAATGTCTCTGCTTTTGAGTATGCTATCTAGGTTGGTCATAACTTTCCTTCCAAGGAGTAAGCGTCTTTTAATTTCATGGGTGCAGTCACCATCTGCAGTGATTTTGGAGACCAGAAAAATAAAGTCTGACACTGTTTCCACTGTTTCCCCATCTATTTCCCATGAAGTGGTGGGACCGGATGCCATGATCTTCGTTTTCTGAATGTTGAGCTTTAAGCCAACTTTTTCACTCTCCACTTTCACTTAACCTCCCCCTTATCGACATCACTTATCGGAACTGTGCTTTTTTATTTTAACAAATGATAAATCTACATTTGGGCTTCCCTTGTGGCTCAACTGATGAAGAATCTGCCTGCAATGTGAGAGACCTGGGTCTGATCCCCGTATTGGGAAGATTCCCTGGAGTGGGGAATGGCTACCCACTCCAGTATTCTGTCCTGGAGAATTCCCTGGACTATGTAGTCCATGGGGTTGCAAAGAGTCAGATAAAATTGAGCAACTTTCACTTTCACTTTCAAACCTACATTGACACATATTAATCACCCAGCTTTCATAAATCCATAGTTTATCCAAGGGTTCACTTATGGTTTTATTCATTCTATCCATTTAGACAAATGAATAATGACATATATACATCATTATCATATCACACAGAACATTGTACTGCCCTGAAAATCATCTGTCCTCTGCTTATTCATCTCTCCCTGCCTCCTCCATTTTCCTTTCCTTTCCTTCTCTCCTCACCAAACTTCTGATCTCTTTATTGTCTCCATCTTCTTGCCTTTTCCCAAATGCCACAGAGTTGCAATCATATATTTTGAAGCCTTTTCAGACTGACTTCTTTCACTTAGTAGTATATATTTAAGAGTTCTCTATTTCTTTTCATGATTTGATAGCTCATTTGTTTTTGTGTGTGCTCAGTCATTTCTGTTGTGTCCGACTCTTTGTGACCCCATGGGCTGTAGCCTGCCAGGCTCCTCTGTCTATGGGATTCTCTAAGCAAGAATACAGAAGTGGGTTGCCATTTCTTCCTCCAGGAGAGCTTCTCCACCCAGGGATTGAACCCTCATCTCCTGTGTCTTCTGCATTGCAGGCAGATTCTTTACCTGTTGAGCGATTTAGGAAAGCCCATCTGAACGTCCAACAGTTTATCCATTCACCTACTGAAGACATCATGATTGCTTCCAAGTTTGGGCAATTTTGAATAATGATACTAATAAAAATCCATGTGCAGATTTCTGTGTAGACATAAGTTTTCAAGTCCTTTGGATAAATATCAAGGAAAGCAATTATTGGATCACATGCTTAGAGTTATATGATGACAAATAATGTGGAGCATCTTTTTAGATGAAGAGTCTATTAAGGTCTTTGACCATTTATTAATTGCTGTGTGCTTAGTCGCTTGGTCATGTCCAACTCCTTGTGACTCCATGTACTGCAGCCTACCAGCCTCCATGGGGAGTCTCCAGGCAAGAATACTAGAATGGGTTGCCATGCCCTCTTCTAGGGAAACTTCCCAACCCAGGGATCGAACCCAGGTCTCCTGGGTTCGAGAGGAGGAGGATTCCTTTAACTACTGAGGATTCCTTTATCTACTGAGCCATCAGGGAAGCCCATTTGTTAATTAGGTTGTTGGTTTCTATTGTTGAGTTTTACGGGTCCTCTGTGTATTTTGGATACGTCCCTTATCAAACTATGTCTTTTGCAAACATTTTCTCCCAGTCTGTGATTTGTCTTCTCATTTTCTTGACAGTGTCTTTCACAGAGCACAAGTTTTTAATTTTAATGAAGTCCAGCTTATCAATTTCTTCTCTCATGGATTGTGCCTTTGGTATTGTATTGGAAAAGTCATCACCATACCAAAATATAAGTCTAACTTTTCTCCTACCTTTTCTTCTAAGAGTTTTTATAGTTTTGTGTTTTACTTTCAGGTCTATGATCCATTTTGAGTTAATTTTTGTGAAAAATACAAGATCTGTGCCTAGATTCATATCATTTGCATGTGTATGTCCAGTTGTTCCAGCACCACTGTTGAAGAGACTGTCTTTGCTCCATTGCATTGCCTTTGTTCTTTTGTCGAAGATCAACTGACTGTATTTGTGGGGGTCTATTTCTGGGCTGTCTATTCTGCTCCACTGGTCTATCTTTTTGCCAGTATCACACTATCTTGATTACTGTAGCTTTACTGCTGCTAAGTCACTTCAGTCATGTCCGACTCTGTGTGACCCCACAGATGGCAGCCCACCAGGCTCCCTCGTCCCTGGGATTCTCCAGGCAAGAACACTGGAGTGGGTTTGCCATTTCCTTCTCCAATGCATGAAAGTGAAAAGTGAAAGCAAAGTAGCTCAGTCGTGTCTGACTCTTCGCGACCCCATGGAGTGCAGCCTACCAGGCTCCTCATCCGTGGGATTTGCCAGGCAAGAGTACTGGAGTGGGGTGCCATCGCCTTCTCTGCACTGTAGCTTTACAGTAAGTCTTAAAGTCAGGTAGTGTTAATCCTCCCTCTTCATTCTTCTACTTCAGTGTTGCCTTGGCTATTCTAAGTCTTATGCTTCTCCATATGATCTTTAGAATCATGTTGTCAATATAAATAAAATAAATTGCTGGTGTTTTGGTTAGGATTGCATCCAATCTATAGATTAGGTTGGGAAGAACTGATCTGAAGTATTGAAACTTCACATCCATGAGCATGGAATATATCCCTATTTATTTAGTTCTTTGATTTTGTGTGTGTGTGTGTGTGTGTGTGGCTGCACCATGCAGCATACAGGATCTTAGTCCACAGACTGGGGATTGAAACCTCATCCCCTACATTGGAAGAGCAGAGTCTTATCCTCTGGACCACTGAGGAAATCCCTTAGTTCTTTGATTTTATTCATCAGAGTTGTATAGTCCTTCTTATACAGATCTTGTATATCTCCTGTTAGATTTATACCTAAGTACTTCATTTTGATTGGGTGTTATTATAAATAATATCATGGTTTAAATTCCAAATTTAATTTGTTTATTGTTGTATATAGGAAAGCTATTGACTTTTTTTTTATATTAATCTCTTATCCTGAAACCTTGCTAGAATATTTGTTTCAGGAATTTTTGGGGGGAGGGGGTATTTTTTTTGGATTTTCTATGTAGACGATCACGTCATCTGCAAACAAAGACCATTTTACGTCTTCCTTCCCGATCTGTATGCCTTCTATTTCCTTTTCTTGACACATGGCATTATCAAGGGCTTCCAGTAATATGTTGGAAAGGAGTGGTGAGAGGGCGTTCTTGCTTTGTATCTGGGAAAGCTTCGTCAACAAAAATTCAATTAACCATCAAGTTAAGGAGAAAAAGAAAAAGGATTTTTATTCAAATCAAGCTAAGGATTATAATCCTGGAAGCAGATGCTCAACGCTCTGAGAACTGTTCTCCTGTTAGAGTCAAAGGCGCAGTTACATCCGTTTTTGAGACAAACGATAGTATATCAAAATGATGTACAGATAGTTCACCAAGGATACGTTGTTCAGATAAGCAGTACAAAGCAAGCAGCAAATCACCATGCCCCCTTAAGATCTGGTAGAGAATACTATTCTTTTAAGAAGTTACATTGCTAGCATCAGAAGAAAGAAAAAACATTGATCTTTATGGATGAGCAGTCCTTCCCGACATTGAGGAGCTCCCGTTAATGTGTAATATATATGCATATGTACACTGTATATTACAGAGGAAGGAGGCCCAAGCAAACATAGACAGGAAATTCTATGTTTAATGTTTTTCTTGTTCTGCCTTAAAATATAAATTTTACTTAATCAGATTCATGTTTCTCACCATTAAGTACAACATTATCTTAAGATATTTTGTGGATAGTCTTTATCAAGCTGAGAAAGGTCACCTCTCTTTGTCTCTCCCTAGTTTACTGAGAGTTTTTTTTATCATGAATAGTTATTGAAGGTTTTCAAATATGTTTTCTGCATCTATTGGTGTGATAATGTGATTTTTATTCCTTAGTTTATTGATGTGATGGATCATATTAATTGATTTTCAAATGTTGTACCAGTCTGTTTTTATCAGGATGAATACTAAATGGTTGCGGTATATAAATCTTTATATATATTTTTTGGATTTGATTTTGTTGAGGGCTTTTGCATCTACTTCATGACAGATACTGGCCTTAAAATTTCTTTTCTTGTAATATCTTTGTCTGGTTTTGGTATTAAGATAATACTGGCCTCATAGAATGAATTAGGAAGTATTTCCTCTGTTTTTACACTGAAGAAGCTTGTAGAGAATTGTTTTTTTTTTTTTCCTTAAATGTATGGAAGAATTAACCAATGAACCCATCTGGGTATATTGTTTTCTATTTTGGAAGGTTATTATTTATTCAGTTTCTTTAATAGATACAGACCTTTTCATATTGGTTTCTTTTTTTTTTCCCTAGTGTGAATTTTGGCCGATTTAATCTTTCAAGGAATTGCTCCAGACTCCTTTTTAAAGACACTATAATTTAATGTATTAAGAATTAGATCAGTCGCTCAGTAGTGTCCGACTCTTTGCGACCCCATGAATCGCAGCACGCCAGGCCTCCCTGTCCATCATCAACTCCCGGAGTTCACTCAGACTCACGTCCATGGAGTCAGTGATGCCATCCAGCCATCTCATCTTTTGTCATCCCCTTCTCCTCCTGCCCCCAATCCCTCCCAGCATCAGTCTTTTCCAAAGAGTCAACTCTTCACATGAGGTGGCCAAAGTACTGGAGTTTCAGCTTTAGCATCATTCCTTCCAAAGAAATCCCAGGGCTGATCTCCTTCAGAATGGACTGGTTGGATCTCCTTGCAGTCCAAGGGACTCTCAAGAGTCTTCTCCAACACCACAGTTCAAAAGCATCAATTCTTTGGTGCTCAGCCTTCTTCACAGTCCAACTCTCACATCCATACACGACCACAGGAAAAACCATAGCCTTGACTAGACGAAACTTTGTTGGCAAAGTAATGTCTCTGCTTTTGAATATGCTATCTAGGTTAGTCATAACTTTCCTTCCAAGGAGTAAGCGTCTTTTAATTCATGGGTGCAGTCACCATCTGCAGTGATTTTGGAGCCCAGAAAAATAAAGTCTGACACTGTTTCCACTGTTTCCCCATCTATTTCCCATGAAGTCATTGGACCGGATGCCATGATCTTTGTTTTCTGAATGTTGAGCTTTAAGCCAACTTTTTCACTCTCCACTTTCACTTTCATCAGGAGGCTTTTGAGTTCCTCTTCACTTTCTGCCATAAGGGTGGTGTCATCTGCATATCTGAGGTGATTGATATTTCTCCCAGCAATCTTGATTCCAGCTTGTGTTTCTTCTAGTCCAGCGTTTCTCATGATATACTCTGCATATAAGTTAAATAAACAGGGTGACAATATACAGCCTTGATGTACTCCTTTTCCGATTTGGAACCAGTCTGTTGTTCCATGTCCAGTTCTAACTGTTGCTTCCTGACCTGCATACAAATTTCTCAAGAGGCAGATCAGGTGGTCTGGTATTCCCATCTCCTGAAGAATTTCCCACAGTTGATTGTGATCCACACAGTCAAAGGCTTTGGAATAGTCAATAAAGCAGAAATAGATGCCTTTCTGGAACTCTCTTGCTTTTTCCATGATCCAGCGGACGTTGACAATTTGGTCTCTGGTTCCTCTGCCTTTTCTAAAACCAGCTTGAACACCAGAAAGTTCACGGTTCACGTATTGCTGAAGCCTGCCTTGGAGAATTTTGAGCATTACTTTACTAGCGTGTGAGATGAGTGCAATTGTGTGGTAGTTTGAGCATTCTTTGGCATTGCCTTTCTTTGGGATTGGAATGAAAACTGACCTTTTCCAGTCCTGTGGCCACTGCTGAGTTTTCCAAATTTGCTGGCATATTGAGTGCAGCACTTTCACAGCATCATCTTTCAGAATTTGGAATAGCTCAACTGCAATTCCATCACCTCCACTAGCTTTGTTCGTAGTGATGCTTTCTAAGGCCCACTTGACTTCACATTCCAGGATGTCAGGCTCTAGGTCAGAGATCACACCATTTTTAAAATCTAGTTTACTGGTATTTTGCATTCTGTCAAAAGAGGTAAAAGCTGTTATCAATGACAGACACACAGGTATCAGAGAATTTATAACTTCAGTTCTCATTCACAGATCAAAAGTTAATACAGAAACACAAAAGCTCTCTGGTCATATCTTAAAGAGCTGTTCTCCTTCCCAGTGAGCACAAAATATTGCCTTAATTGACTTGTGCTCACAAATAGGCAAATACAGAAACAACAAAGCCTAATGGGCCATATTCTTCGACTGTCATGTTTCATCCAGTGGAAGATTGGGCCTCATCATTCTCAGAGATAACCAAGGGAGCGGAAGACGGAGTCGGATTCTCAGTTACTGCGATTATTGCTGCCACCAGTGAGGAGTAAATCATCCACTCTGTGCGTTCCAGGGAAGTGACGCCTGAAAGCCCACTACACATGACTTCCTGGACCACACTGTAGGAAAAATGTGACCCAACCACTGTTTCCTAAGGACCCAGGAATATACAGGGTGTTCCCTCACTTACGAAGCTGAGACCCGCCTCTCCGTCCAGGACCACCTGTGTGTTGTGCCCACTCCACTGGCTCACCAGAGCCCTTTGCAGCAGGGACTCTACATTGGTAGCTCATCATTGGCCATATTCAAATATTTATACCACAGAAGTTAGTAGATGCTGAAAATCAGCCACTGTGCCACTTGATGAGCCAGTTGTTAAACATTTTTACCAGCACACCACTGTCCTTTATCCACTAGTTCCTGGACACAGGAATGGAAAGAGAAATGGCCCAAATCACAAGTTAGAATGTGGACAGATGAATTGATTTGGCCAAGAAAAGAAATAAAAACAAATACAGAGAAGTGAAACGAAAAAGAATCTGAGGAAGAGAGTCAGCAGAGGGAAAATTATTTTGACACATGACTGGGCATAAGTAGCCCATGAGGTGCACCTCTAAGGCAGGTAAATTGGTCCTGGCAGGTGAGTCCACTTGGACATCTCAGACTTCCAAAGCATAAACTGCAAAAGCTGGTAACATGACTCCATACAAATATGCAATGAATGTGTGTCAAAAATTTACTTCATTCACTAACCAGGTGTCAACATGAGAATAAAACTGATTCTGAAAAGTATAGGAGATACAGAGTATTTGTCGTCAACGAAAGATGGGATGCAGGATAAGATGACAGACTTAGATACGAACTGGACTTAGGGAAAGGAAAGGAGGAAAATATTTATTGTTGTGGTTTAGTCACGAAGTCATGGTCCACTCTTTGGACTGTAGCCCATCAGAATCCTCTGTCCATGGGATTTCCCAGGTAAGAATTCTGGAGCGGGTTGCCACTGCCTTTTCCAGGGGATCTTCCTGATCCCTAGAGAAGGGAAGGGATGGAACCTGAATATTCTGCATCTCCTGCGTTGGCAGGCAGATTCTTTACCACTGAGCCACAAGGGAAGCCCCAATATTTATTATGACACAGACCAAAAAAAAGAAAGAAAAAATAATTTAAAATAATGTTAATATTAATTGGAGTGTTATGAGCAAAGATCAAGTGATAGTTATTTTTCCTCATAGATTTATCTGGTCTCTGTCATATGCTGCTGCTGCAGCTGCTAAGTCACATAGACCTCTCTTATTAAGAGTGACCAAGATTATAGTAAGATATGGAATAAGCTGCTGCTGCTGCTGTTGCTAAGTCACTTCAGTCGTGTCCGACTCTGTGGGACCCAATAGACGGCAGCCCACCAGGCTTCCCCGTCCCTGGGATTCTCCAGGCAAGAACACTGGAGAGGGTTGCCATTTCCTTCTCCAGTGCATGAAAGTGAAAAGTGAAAGTGAAGTCGCTCAGTCGTGTTTGACTCTTAGCGACCCCATGGACTGGAGCCTACCAGGCTCCTCCGTCCATGGGACTCTCCAGGCAAAAGTACTGGAGTGGGGTGCCGTTGCCTAGTGTTTATCAAACTTTGACCTCATAGAAAGAGTGCATGAGCTTTAAGCAAATTCATTAAAGCATAAAACATTGTCACTTCAAGTGAATCCTTGACTAATTTTCTTTTTTCTTTTTTTTAAATTTTATTTTATTTTTAAACTTTACATAATTGTATTACACATGTATACCTGTGGCGGATTCATTTTGATATTTGGCAAAACTAATTTTCTTTTTTAAAAAACATAGTTTATTTGGCTCTGCTGGGTCTTAGTTGTGGCATGTGAGATTTAGTTCCCTGACCAGGGATTGAACCCAGACCCCCTGCATTGGGAGTGAGGAGTCTTAGCCACAGGACCACCAGGAAAGTCCCAAATACTTGAGTAATTTGATTATAAACACATAATCAAATACACTGAAACTCATGACAGTTTCTGGGCACAGGATGGTCTTTAGAAAATTTAGAAGGTAATGAGGAATATGCTGCTGCTAAGTCACTTCAGTCGTGTCCGACTCTGTGCAACCCCATAGATGGTAGTCCACAAGGCTCTTCTGTCCCTGGGATCCTCCAGGCAAATATACTGGAGTGGGTTGCCATTTCCTTCTCCAACGCATGCATGCGTGCAAAGTCACTTCATCTGTGTTGGACTCTGTGCAACCCCATGGACAGCAGCCCACCAGGCTCCTTTGTCCACGGGATTCTCCAGGCAAGAATACTGGAGTGGGTTGCCATTCCTTCTCCAATGAGGAATAAATATATATATATATATATATATATATATATATATATATATATAAAGAGAGAGAGAGAAGGAAAAGGCAACCTATTCCATTTCAGTATCCTCTTTTTAAAAATTAATTTATTTTTTACTGAAGAATAATTGCAAAAGGTCAGTTCTCATTCCAACCCCAAAGAAAGACAATTCCAAAGAATGCTCAAACTACTGCACAATTGCACTCATCTCACACGCTAGTAAAGTAATGCTCAAAATTCTCCAAGCCAGGCTTCAGCAATACTTGGACTGTAAAAACTCATGACAGATGTTCAAGCTGGATTTAGAAAAGGCAGAGGAACCAGAGATCATATTGCCAACATCCGATGGATCATCGAAAAAGCAAGAGAATTCCAGAAAAACATCTATTTCTGCTTTATTGACTATGCCAAAGCCTTTGACTATGTGGATCACAATAAACTGTGGAAAATTCTGAAGGAGATGGGACTATCAGACCACCTGACCTGCTTCTTAAGAAACCTGTAAGCAGGTCAGGAAGCAACAGTTAGAACTGGACATGGAACAACACAGTGGCTCCAAATAGGAAAAGGAGTACATCAAGGCTTATATTGTCACCCTGCTTATTTAACTTATATGCAGAGTACATCATGAGAAACGCTGAACTGGAAGAAGCACAAGCTGGAATCAAGACTTCCGGGAGAAATATCAATAGCCTCAGATATGCAGATGACACCACCCTTTTGACAGAAAGTGAAGAACTAAAGAGCCTCTTGATGAAAGTGAAAGAGGAGAGTGTAAAAGTTGGCTTAAAGCTCAACATTCAGAAAACAAAGATCATGGCATCTGGTCCCATCAATTCAAGGTAAATAAATGTAGAAACAGTGGAAACAGTGGCTGACTCAATTTTTGCACTCCAAAATCACTGCAGATGGTGACTGCAGCCATGAAATTAAAAGACACTTGCTCCTTGGAAGAAAAGCTATGACCAACCTAAACAGCATATGAAAAAACAGAGACATTACTTTGTCAACAAAGGTCCTTCTAGTCAAGGCTATGGTTTTTCAATAGTCATGTATGGATGTTAGAGTTGGACTGTAAAGAAAGCTGAGCGCCGAAGAACTGATGCTTTTGAACTGCAGTGTTGGAAAAGACTTATGAGAGTCCCTTGGACTGCAAGGAGATCCAACCAGTCCATCCTAAAGAAAATCAGTTCTGAATATTCATTGGAAGGACTGACGTTGAAGCTGAAACTCCAATACTTTGGCCACCTGATGTGAAGAGCTGACTCATTTGAAAAGAACCTGATGCTGGGAAAGATTGAGGGCAGGACGAGAAGGGGACAACAGAGGATGAGATGGTTGGATGGCATCACCAACTCAAAGGACATGAGTTTGGGTAAATTCTGGGAGTTGGTGATGGACAGGGAGTCCTGGCTTGTTGCGATCCATGGGATGGCAAAGAGTCGGACGTGACTGAGCGACTGAACTGAACTGCTTTATAGAATTTTGCTGTTTTCTGTCAAACCTCAACATGAATCAACCGTAGGTATACGTATATCCCCACCGTTTTGAAACTCCCTCCCATCCCCCTCTCCATCCTACCCCTCTAGGTTGATACAGAGCACCTATTTGAGTTTCCTGAGCCATACAGCAAATTCCCATTGGCTATCTATTTTACATATGGTAATGTAAAGAAATGCAAAAAAGCAAAATGGCTGTCTGGGGAGGCCTTACAAATAGCTGTGAAAAGAAGAGAAGTGAAAAGCAAAGGAGAAAAGGAAAGATACAAGCATCTGAATGCAGAGTTCCAAAGAATAGCAAGGAGAGATAAGAAAGCCTTCCTCAGCGATTAATGCAAAGAAATAGAGGAAAACAACAGAATGGGAAAGACTAGAGATATCTCTTCAAGAAAATTAGAGATACCAAGGGAACATTTCATGCAAAGATGGGCTCGGTAAAGGACAGAAATGGTATGGACCTAACAGAAGCTATTAAGAAGAGATGGCAAGAATACACAGAAGAACTGTACAAAAAAGATCTTCATGACCCAGATAATCACAGTGGTGTGATCACTCACCTAGAGCCAGACATCCTGGAATGTGAAGTCAAGTGGGCCTTAGAAAGCATCACTACAAACAAAGCTAGTGGAGGTGATGGAATTCCAGTTGAGCTATTTCAAATCCTGAAAGATGATGCTGTGAAAGTGCTGCACTCAATATGCCAGCAAATTTGGAAAACTCAGCAGTGGCCACAGGACTGGAAAAGGTCAGTTTTCATTCCAATCCCAAAGAAAGGCAATGCCAAAAAATGCTCAAACTACCACACAATTGCACTCATCTCACACCCTAGTGAAGTAATGCTCAAAATTCTCCAAGCCAGGCTTCAGCAATACGTGAATCGTGAACTTCCTGATGTTCAAGCTGGTTTTAGAAAAGGTGGAGGAACCAGAGATCAAATTGTCAACATCCGCTGCATCATGGACAAAGCAAGAGAGTTCCAGAAAGGCATCTATTTCTGCTTTATTGACTATTCCAAAGCCTTTGACTGTGTGGATCACAATAAACTGTGGAAAATTCTGAAAGAGATGGGAATACCAGACCACCTGACCTGCCTCTTGAGAAATTTGTATGCAGGTCAGGAAGCAACAGTTAGAACTGGACATGGAACAACAGACTGGTTCCAAATCGGAAAAGGAGTACGTCAAGGCTGTATATTGTCACCCTGCTTATTTAACTTATATGCAGAGTACATCATGAGAAACGCTGAACTGGAAGAAACACAAGCTGGAATCAAGACTTCCGGGAGAAATATCAATCACCTCAGATATGCAGATGACACCACCCTTATGGCAGAAAGTGAAGAGGAACTCAAAAGCCTCCTGATGAAAGTGAAAGTGGAGAGTGAAAAAGTTGGCTTAAAGCTCAACATTCAGAAAACAAAGATCATGGCATCCGGTCCCATGACTTCATGGGAAATAGATGGGGAAACAGTGAAAACAGTGTCAGACTTTATTTTTCTGGGCTCCAAAATCACTGCAGATGGTGACTGCAGCCATGAAATTAAAAGACGCTTACTCCTTGGAAGGAAAGTTATGACCAACCTAGATAGCATATTCAAAAGCAGAGACATTACTTTGCCAACAAAGGTCCATCTAATGAAGGTTATGATTTTTCCTGTGGTCATGTATGGATGTGAGAGTTGGACTGTGAAGAAAGCTGAGCGCCGAAGAATTGATGCTTCTGAACTGTGGGGTTGGAGAAGACTCTTGAGAGTCCCTTGGACTGCAAGGAGATGCAACCAGTCCATTCTGAAGGAGATCAGCCCTGGGATGTCTTTGGAAGGAATGATGCTAAAGCTGAAACTCCAGTATCTTGGCCACCTCATGTGAAGAGTTGACTCATTGGAAAAGGCTCTGATGCTGGGAGGGATTGGGGGCAGGAGGAGAAGGGGACAACAGAGGATGAGATGGCTGGATGGCATCACTGACTCGATGGACGTGAGTCTGAGTGAACTCTGGGAGTTGATGATGGACAGGGAGGCCTGGCGTGCTGCAATTCATAGGGTCGCAAAGAGTTGGACACGACTGAGCAACTGAACTGAACTCTACTGAATTGAATGTAAGTTTACATGTTACTCTTCCAATACATCTCACCCTCTTCTCCCCTCTCCCCATGTCCATAAGTCTATTCTCTATGTCTGTTTCTTCACTGGTGCCCTGTAAACAAATTCTTCAGTATCATTTCCCTAGATTCCGAATATTTGTGTTAGAATATGGTGTTTATCTTTGTCTTTCTGACTCACTTCACTCGTAAAATAGGTTCTAGGTTCATCCACCTCATTAGAACTGACTCAAATGTGTTCCTTTTTATGGCTGAGTAATATTCCATTGTGTGTATACCACAGCTTTATCCATTCATCTGTTGATGGACATCTAGGTTGCTTCCATGTTCTAGCTATTGTAAATAGTGCTGCAATGAACAATGGGATACATGTATCTCTTTCAATTTTGGTTTCCTCAGGGTATATGCCTAGGAGTGGGATTACTGTGTCATATGGTGGTTTTATTCCTAGTCTTTTAAGGAATCTCCATACCGTCTTCCATAGTGGCTTTATCAATCATTCCAGTATTCTTGCCTGGAGAATCCCATGGATAGAGGAGCCTGGCAGGCTCCAGTCCAGGGGGTCACAAAGAGTCAGACACGACTTAGTAACTGAACAACAGCAACAACACATACACACGCATAGAGAGAGAGTGAAGTGAGTCTGTCATGTCCAACTCCTCTTAATAAAGAAGCAAAGTGTTCTGGAAGGTTAGAAAAGAGAGCTACTTGTTCTTTCAGTGTCGGACATTTCACAGTAGACAATGCTTTATTTGTTGAAAGGAAAATTTTTTAATATTTATCTATTTATTTGGCTGCATCGGGTCTTAATTACAGCACACAGGACCTTTCTTGCAGCATGTGGGCTCTTAATTGGGGTGTACAGGCTTCCCTAGTTGCAGTGCGTGCGTTTCTCTCTAGTGGTGGCAAGTGGGCTCTAGAGCACCAGGCTCAGTAGTTGCGGTGTGGCTGCCAGGGCGTGTGGGATCTTAGTTGCCATTCAGGGATTGAACCCGGGTCCCCTTCATTGGAAGGCAGATTCCTAACCACTGGACCACGAGTCCTTAAAAAAATATTTGAATAACTTAATTCTGGCTAACAGTCACTGAGTCCTGTCTCTCTGACTGGTACCACTTTAAGCACTTTATATGTTTTAAGTCATGGAATGTTGACGAAACCTCTTCATATTGGTAGTATTATCACTACTGTTTTCCTGATGCTGCTGCTAAGGCACAGAGAGGTTAGGCAACTTGCCCAGGGTCACACAGTTAAGACAGTAGCATAGGTGGGATTTGAAACCAGGCGATCTCCTCCAGTCAGGACTTTTAACCACCGTGCTCTGCTGCCAAGGAAGGAAGGGTGTTACAGAAGGAAGTGGAATCAAGGAACTCTGCATGAAAGAGGTGGCCTTTCAACTAAATCTTTCTACAAGAATGAAATCCTGTGTGAGAGTAATTTTTTTTTTTTCAGAAAAGATAAAATTATGTCCTCATCATCGTTTCCCGTATCATTAATGTTTTTCATATGAGAGGGTTTATGGGAAATTTGGAAAGTAAGTGAAGAGCAAGGAAAGAGATAATAGCAATTTATTGTCACAGTTGTAGAGATGGTAATCTCCTGGAAGGCAAGCCTGAGGTTCTATTCACTTTTGCTCTCTCAGTTCCAGGAGAGAAGAAAAACTTCCATATTAGGTACCCATCTGTGTCACAAAATAGGTAACTAGAATATTCTGATGTTGGGTAAGCTTTCTTTCTTTTTTGGCTAATTTTAAAAATTGAAGTATAGTTAATTTACAATGTTGTGTTAGTTTCAGATGTATAGCAAAGTGCTTCAGTTTTATATATATATATATAAAACACACAGTTTTAAATATATACACAGACAGATATATTCACACTCTTTCTCTTTAAAGATTATTATAGAATATTGAGCATAATCCTCTGTGCTAACAGTAGGCCCTTGTTGGTTATCTATTTTATATATAGTAGTGTGTATATGTTAATCCCAAACCCCTAATATATCCCTCCCCCAATTCCCCTTTGGTAACCATAAGCTTGTCTTCTATGTCTGTGGCTCTATTTCTGTTTTGTGTATAAATTCATCTGTATCAATTTTTTAAAAAAGATTCCTTATATAAATGACAGTATATGATATTTGTCTTTCTTGGCGTGGATTAATTCACTGAGTATATTCATCTCCAGGTCCATCCACCAGCAACCTGAAAAGTAATCAAATGCAGCACTGTCAAAACATTCTATGATGGTGAAAATGTTCTCTATTCTGCTCTGTTCAATACAGCCACCACCAGCTACATGTGGCCACGGATCACTTGAAATGTGGCTTGTATGCCTGAGGAATGAAATCTTAAACATTTTTATTTTAATTAATTTAAATTTACATAGCCACATATGGGCAACATAGATAGTCACAGGAGTTCAAATTTTTCCAAAATCTCCATATGGTTCCAGATAATAGGTGGTATGTAGACTGGTCATTCAGATCAGATCAGATCAGATCAGTCGCTCAGTTGTGTCCGACTCTTTGCGACTCCATGAATCGAAGCACGCCAGGCCTCCCTGTCCATCACAAACTGCCAGAGTTCACTCAGACTCACATCCATCAAGTCAGTTATGCCATCCAGCCATCTCATCCTCTGTCGTCCCCTTCTCCTCCTGCCCCCAATCCCTCCCAGCATCAGAGCCTTTTCCAATGAGTCAACTCTTCACATGAGGTGGCCAAAGTACTGGAGTTGCAGCTTTAGCATCATTCCTTCCAAAGAAATCCCAGGGCTGATCTCCTTCAGAATGGACTGGTTGGATCTCCTTGCAGTCCAAGGGACTCTCAAGAGTCTTCTCCAACACCACAGTTCAAAAGCATCAATTCTTTGGTGCTCAGCCTTCTTCACAGTCCAACTCTCACATCCATACATGACCACAGGAAAAACCATAGCCTTGACTAGATGAACTTTGTTGGCAAAGTAATGTCTCTGCTTTTGAATATGCTATCTAGGTTGGTCATAACTTTCCTTCCAAGGAGTAAGCGTCTTTTAATTTCATGGCTGCAGTCACCATCTGCAGTGATTTTGGAGCCCAGAAAAATAAAGTCTGACACTGTTTTCACTGTTTCCCCATCTATTTCCCATGAAGTGATGGGACCGGATTCCATGATCTTCATTTTCTGAATGTTGAGCTTTAAGCCAACTTTTTCACTCTCCACTTTCACTTTCATCAGGAGGCTTTTTAGTTCCTCTTCACTTTCTGCCATAAGGGTGGTGTCATCTGCATATCTGAGGTGATTGATATTTCTCCCAGCAATCTTGATTCCAGCTTGTGTTTCTTCTAGTCCAGCGTTTCTCATGATGTACTCTGCATATAAGTTAAATAAGCAGGGTGACAATATACAGCCTTGACGTACTCCTTTTCAGATTTGGAACCAGTCTGTTGTTCCATGTCCAGTTCTAACTGTTGCTTCCTGACCTGCATACAGATTTCTCAAGAGGCAGGTCAGGTGGTCTGGTAGTCCCATCTCTTTCAGAATTTTCCACAGTTGATTGTGATCCACACAGTCAAAGGCTTTGGAATAGTCAATAAAGCAGAAATAGATGCTTTTCTGGAACTCTCTTGCTTTTTCCATGATCCAGCGGATGTTGACAATTTGATCTCTGGTTCCTCCACCGTTTCTAAAACCAGCTTGAACATCAGGAAGTTCACGATTCACATATTGCTGAAGCCTGACTCGGAGAATTTTGAGCATTACTTTACTAGCGTGTGAGATGAGTGCAATTGTGTGGTAGTTTGAGCATTCTTTGGCATTGCCTTTCTTTGGGATTGCAATGAAAACTGACCTTTTCCAGTCCTGTGGCCACTGCTGAGTTTTCCCAATTTGCTGGCATATTGAGTGCAGCACTTTCACAGCATCATCTTTCAGAATTTGGAATAGCTCAACTGGAATTCTATCACCTCCACTAGCTTTGTTTGTAGTGATGCTTTCTAAGGCCCACTTGACTTCATATTCCAGGATGTCTGGCTCTAGGTCAGTGATCACACCACTGTGATTATCTGGGTCGTGAAGATCTTTTTTGTACAGTTCTTCTGTGTATTCTTGCCGTCTCTTCTTAATAGCTTCTGTTAGGTCTGTACCATTTCTGTTCTTTATCGTGCCCATCTTTGCATGAAATGTTCCTTTGGTATCTCTGATTTTCTTGAAGAGATCTCTAGTCTTTCCATTCTGTTGTCATTCAGGGTCTTAATAATTGCAGATTTTTGGGCCAATGTATTAGTATAACAGATAGGATCTGCTTTGAAGCAGGAAATGGCTTGCCATAGCAATTTCCTCAAGTGTAGAAAATATAAAGCTGGAATGATATATTGGCAGTCATATTTAATTCACTTTTAATTAACTTTTACCACTGGGGAAGACACACTTAAAAATAGGCAGGATTTCAGACGTTATAGGTCCCCTTCAAAGACATAATCAGTCCCAAACCTGGAAAGATATATATTCTCAGTGATCTCAGTTGGACTGTGGATTCTGAGAGAGATTAAATTGTTACAGTGTTCTGAAATAAAATAGACTGCATATAAAATGAGCTTCCCTCATAGTTCAGTCCTTAAATCATCTGTCTGCAACTCATGCTGTGAAGGAAATTTCTAGAGTTGGATGTAACAGATTATTCAAGGATAGCTGAATTTCAGCTTAGTTTTCTATAATGCATTTTGACTGCCCGTTGGTATTGAAAGTCCAGTATGGAAAAACTCTGTTTAAAAAACACATCATACACACAAATTCACTTTATTTTGGAAATATTGGAAGTTGAAGAAAAGTCAAACTTTACTACTCAGAATTTCCATTGTGAATAATTTGGGTTTCCTTTTTAGGCTTTTTTCCCCTTTTCCCTTTATACAGTTGAGATCATAGTATATATAATTTGCTTTTATTTACTTGTAAATTTTAAGGTTATTTTTGTACTATTCCCATTTTACCAGCTTTGGGTGTCCCTTGCCTTTTTAGTTGTATTTGAGAGTTAACAGAAGATCAACTCCTCAGAACTCTGTGCTGCAGAAATGCTACCACAGCTTTTTGAGCTGCCAAAGAGCTTTACTAAATCAACAAAACACTTCTCAGCTTTGAGCCGTTGTGCAGTGAGATTCAACACAGACATTCCACTTGTCTGGATTTTCCATTTTGAGGCTCATGTATGTTAGAAAAATATGTAAGTTCTACCATTTTCTGTCTATTATTTACTTTATTTGTAGCCATTTTTATAAAATAAGAGGTTTTCATAGATGTATGACTTTGGTTCAACTTACAGAAAATCTGAGAGGAAGGTGTTTTAAAGTGTGAATTTTACTTTAAAAAACTTCAGTGTACTTGGCATAATATAATGTACATGCCAATTAGTTGAAGCTGTGTTTCCAGAGGTGACCAACTGCCCTGCTCTCCAATATGCTTCAGATTGATATCTAGCTCAGCACAGAGAAAGCCAGCTCTCTGCTCTCCCAGCTCCTCCATCAACCTTGACAATTTAGCATATTGGATGTTAAATACGGGTTTTTATTGCCAAAACTCATGCCTGTTTAGAAAAAGGATAGGTGTTAGAAGCTGGTTCTCACTGGGGAAAATACGTTTCTCTTGATATACGTATGTGCTAAGTCACTTCAGTTGTGTCCAACTCTTGCAGATCTTATGGACTGTAGCCTGCCAGGCTCCTTTGTCCATGGGATTCTCCAGGCAAGAATATTGGAGTGGGTTGTCATGCCCTCCTCCAGGGGATCTTCCCAACCCAGTGCCAGCTGGGAAGCCCCATAGACAAAATAATTTGGGGGAACTCTCTAACTCAACTTACAAATGAAAGTATGGTGGGTTCACCCCAGTGACCCCTGCCTCTGTGTAATCTCTGAACTTAAGTGTGGGCCAGATTTACTGACTTGATTATAATGAATAGAATATGGCAGAAATTATGGGATATCACTACCAAAATTAGGCTTTAAAAGACTTTGCTATTTCTTAGTCTCTCTCTCTCTCTGTAAATTCTTCATTTTCTTTCCCTCTTTGTCTTGGATTGCTTACCCTGGAGGAAGCCAACCACAAGCTGTGAGGCAGTCGTGCTGAGAGGCCCATGTGGTGAGGGACTGACACTTGCCAAAAATTACAGGTGTGATTTTGGAAGGAGAAACACCAAGCTACATAGTCCCAAATTCCTAACCCGCAGAAACTGTGAGCTAATACATGTTTATTGATATGGGCTTCTAAATCTCAGGATGCTTTACTTCCCAGAAATAAACAATTAATAAAGATGTATAAGAGCTAGAGAAGCTGAAAGAAGCTACTCAAGGGGTCCAATACACTTTTGGCAATTATGTAGTTAGCATTGGACTGACTCCATTGTGCTAAGCAATGTTCTGCATACCTTTACATATAGCAATTCATTTAATCCTCACTTTGATCCTGATATTATCACCATTTTACAAAGAAACTGCCACAGAGAGAGGTTAAGTCCAAGGAAATCTAGATCTTGAGTCCATGCTCTTAACCTCTTGGCTGTCTTGCCCTTCTGTGGTTAATTTTAGCGGGGAGAATGAAGCAGGTTTAGTCAGAAGGCCAGTTTAGCCAGGGGTGGAGGGAGGGCATAAGAAGAAACAAGAAGTTGGAAAGGCTCCCTGAAGTCTAACTTTGATTCTTAGTGGCTCAGATGGTAAAGAATCTGCCTGCAATGCAGGAGATGCAGGAGATGTAGGTTTGATCCCTAGGTCAGGAAGATCCACTGGAAAAGGAAATGGCAACCCACACCAGTATTCTTGCCTGGAGAATCCCTTGGACAGAGGAGGCTGGTGGGCTATAGTTCATGGGGTTGCAAAGAGTCAGACACGACTGAGGCACAAAACATGTATACTGTGTTTCTTCATTGCTTTGTGCAGGCTTTTGTGAACAGAGGCTACTTTTCCTTGTGGTGTGCAGGCTTCTCCCTGCTTCTCTTGTTATAGAGCATGGGCTCTAGTCACAAGGGCTTCAGTAGTTATAGCTCTCAGGTTCTAGAGAGAGGGCTCAGTAGTTGTGGCTCAGGGACTTAGCTGCTCTGAGGTATGTGGTATCTTCCCAGGCCAGGAATAAAACCCGTGTTCTCTGTATTGGCAGGCAGATTCTTAACCGCTGCACCACGAGGGAAGTCCTAACTGACTTTATTAAGCATAGCTCCAAAATCACTGCAGATGGTGACTGCAGCCATGGAATTAGAAGACGCTTACTCCTTGGAAGGAAAGTTATGACCAATCTAGATAGCATATTCAAAAGCAGAGACATTACTTTGCCAACAAAGGTCTGTCTAGTCAAGGCTATGGTTTTTCCAGTGGTTATGTATGGATGTGAGAGTTGGACTGTGAAGAAAGCTGAGTGCCAAAGAATTGATGCTTTGGAACTGTGGTGTTGGAGAAGACTCTTGAGAGTCCCTTGGACTGCAAGGAGATCCAACCAGTCCATTCTGAAGGAGATCAGCCCTGGGATTTCTTTGGAAGGAATGATGCTAAAGCAGAAACTCTAGTACTTTGGCCACCTCATGTGAAGAGTTGACTCATTGGAAAAGACTCTGATGCTGGGAGGGATTGGATGGCATCACTGACTCGATGGACATGAGTCTGAGTGAACTCCGGGAGTTGGTGATGGACAGGGAGGCCTGGCGTGCTGCGATTCATGGGGTCGCAAAGAGTTGGACACGACTGAGCCACTGAACTGATCTGAACTAATATGAGTAAAGTCACCCACCCCTTTCTCCCACTAAGAACAACTAGCAGACTAGGAGGAAATCTGCTTGTTTTGGGAGGAAGAACATTTTCCAAGAGATGGAGAAAGTCTAAGCAAAAGATAAGACAGATATGGTCATCAGTGCTGTTTTGCAATAATGTCTTTTTTGGGGGCCATGTCCCACTGCAGTGAAAGAGCTGACCATCAGAGAATAATTCCCTGTGATGATGTCTGTTTGCTCAAATAAGTTAACATACCCATCCCAACTGACACTCAGAAGACATAAACCCATCAACAGATTGACCAGTCTAGCCTTCCTCCAAGATAATCTTTTACTTTTATCTAGTTTGTTTCACTTTTCCTATTTCACACTCAGTGCTCCCATTTCATTTAGTTTATGTTTTCCAATTTCATCTCTCTTTTCTTAATGTTCTTTCTCAAGCCTTTATCAAGCATAATAGAAAAGCCTTTGTATACATGTATATGAATAATATGTATAATATGTATATTTTAGAAAATATGAATTTTTGGCGGAAAAATTTATGACATTTTGATTCCATTTGTTTTCGTATAAATAGAATGCTAGATTTCTAGTTAAGAAAATAGATATGCAACCAGCAGCAAAGATTTACTGTTTAGCACAGGGACCTGTGTATATGTATAACTGAATCAGCTTGCTGTGCACCAGAAATATTGTAAGTCAACTATACTTCAGTAAAACAAATATATTAAGAAAAAAATTGAAGAAAGAAAGAAAAACTATATTATTGTGATTTTTCATAAATTGAAAGTCGTAGGCTATTTTGCCTGCTTTTTCTTCTTTTTTCACAGTGACCTACATGCACCTGTATTTGGCACTTAAAAGAGTATGAAGGGAGCAAGTCCTGGGGGTCTCAGGAGAGCCTTAGATCCACTCCACTACACTGTATGACATGGTCTTGTCCACACAGAGGACGCCAAGAGATCCTCAGTACCCATGCTGTGAGCATTATCTGATTGATGAAAAAACTAAAGCCCCAGCACACTTTGGTGGTTGTTGATAAAAATGCTTTCTTGAGTGTCAGGAAATGAAGCCCAGTTGAGTTGTCCCAGCAAGACAACGGTAGACAATAGGTAAACAAATTATAGGAAAGAGCTTTATTATATTTTATTTTTTAATTAAAATTCTTTAATTGCATATAACTGCTTTACAATGTTGTGTTGGCTTCTGCTGTGCAATGAACTGAATCATCTGTATGTATACACATATCCCCTCATGTTGGATTTCCTTCCCATTGAGGTCACCACAGAGCACTGAGAGAGTTCCTTGTGCTATATGGTAGGTTCTCATTATGGAAAGAATTTAAATGAAAGTGTAAGTATTGATGATTCCCTCTTATGACCTACATGGTGCTGACATCTATCATACGGGTCAAGATCATTCTACCCTTGTCATGGTTTAAAACCTGGCTGCTGATTTTCAGGAATAGAAGCTCTTGTCTGAGAAACTTCCTCCCACAACACAACAAAGCTGAGCTTGTTGACTGGGTATGTGGAAAATGCCTAGGTTTTACATGGGGTATTTGATTTATTATTCAACTCAGTGTGCTAGTTACTTCGTGAATAGTTTTATGGGGAAAAAGTCATAGTGAATAAGTGATTGCATTTTGCATGTCATAAAAATAAAAAAGTGGATGGAATATTTATGTAACACAAACTTAGCATTAATTCTTACCTGCCAGGCAAGAAAAATAAAACATGTTTGTCTTGCAAACTAAATAGAACTCTAGTTCAAGTATTTATGATTGCACATTTGGGAGGAATGAAATTCCTCTTCCCTTTAAAAAATATGGGTATGTGTTCTATTTGGTATTCTAGTATATAATATGGAAACATGAACCATTTGAAGGTTTATTTTTGAAAGTATACCACAGGTTTATATATAAAATATAAATAACTCAGTCACTAGAGCTGTACACAGCCTCTTCTTGGAAAAAGAACCTAAACTTTGGGTTTACATAGTTACTAAAACACTCAACCACTCACTGCCACAGCCATACCCTTGACCTTGTTATTAGCAATAGACAGAGCCCTGTCATATCCCAGATTCTGGGTTCCATTCTGATTGCCATCTTCTACCCCATCTTCACCATTTTTTTTTTTTTTTGGTCCATCAGGATGTCCCATCCACTGACTGTATTGCTGTTGATCATCCCGAATCCCCCCACTGATGTCCCGTGTTCTCTCCCTGCCCAGACTAAATCCCAGGTGCATCGACCGAGTCACTGCTTCACACAACTCTACCAATTCCTTCTCAATCTCACATCAAACTTGCTTGGATAAATCACAACCCTAGTTAACTCTGATTTTCCACCTACTCTGTGTCTGCACTCACACAGCTAAAAATCATGCAACTCTGCTAGCTGGTCTCATGTGAGATTTGGGACCATGAATCTTGATTGTCATGAGAGTCAGCATGAAAGTGTGAAAGTGAAAAGTGTTAGTCACCCAGTCTTGTTTGACTCTTTGTGACCCCATGGACTGTAGCCTGCCAGGATCCTCTGTCCAAGTGATTCTCCAGGCAAGAAACCTGGAGTGAGTTGCCATTCCCTTCTCCAGGGGATCTTCCTGATCCAGGGATCCAACCTGGGTCTTCTGCATGGCAGGCAGATTCTTTACCATCTTACTGCTGGCTCTCATACTGTTCTGCAATCCCACTGTGATTCCCTATCCAGGCTTTCTCATGCTTTCTCTTAGATTCTGTGATATGTTTTCCTCTCTTCTCAAACTTCCAACACTATTTCCTTTTACAGAGATAATTGAAGCAATCAAAAGAAAATATTCACCACCCGTCCCCTGTACCTACCTACCTACCCCTACGCCCAAATGCAGTATCTTCCCTGTGCTATGGATGGTCTGTCTCTGTGGCTACTAAGCCTGAGCCCTTACTGGATATTAAGCCTCCTCCTTCAACACATGGTCACCCACAGTTTCTACCATTCCCAGCTCTCTCTCCTGCAACCTCAGTTTTCCTCTCTGGATCCGATTATTCCCATAAACGTGCAAGCAAACTGTTATTTCTCCCAACTAAAAGAAACCCCAAAGCACTAAACTCCTTTGACTCATTTCTCTGTCTGCTATTGTCTATTTCTTTCCTTCCTTTCATAGAAAATTCTTTTTTTTTTTTTTGGCAGCTTCATTGAAGTTGAATTAATATGCAAAAATGCAAACATGTTTAATGCACATAATTTGATGAGTTTGGACATACACATACACCTAGGACACCATCACCATCATCAAGGCAATAATTACATCCATTACCTCCCAAAGCTTCCTCATATCTCTTTGCTTTTTTCTTTTAATGGTCAGAATACTTCACACAAGATCTACCTCTTAATAAACTTTTAAGTCCCCTTTACGGACCATAGCCTTATTGTGTGAAGGGGCTTGCAAAACTCAGTGAGGCTATAAGCCATGCTGTGCAGGGCCACCAAGACAAATGAGTCATAGTGGAGAGTTCTGACAAAACATGGTCCACTGGAGAAGGGAATGGCAAACCACTTCAGTATTCTTGCCGTGAGAACCCCATGAACAGTATGAAAAGGCAAAAAGATATGACACCGGAAGGTGAGCCCCCAGGGTTGGAAGGTGTCCGGTATGCTACTGGGGAAGAGCAGAGGGGAATTACTAACTGCTCCAGAAAGAATGAAGCGGCTGGGTCAAAGTGGGAACGACATTCAGTTGTGGATGTGTCTGGTGGTAAAAATAAAGTCTGTAAGCAGAGACGTTACTTTGCCAACAAAGGTCCATCTAGTCAAGGCTATAGTTTTTCCAGTGGTCATGTATGGATTTGAGAGTTGGACTGTGAAGAAGGCTGAGCGCCGAAGAATTGATGCTTTTGAACTGTGGTGTTGGAGAAGACTCTTGAGAGTCCCTTGGACTGCAAGGAGATCCAACCAGTCCATTCTGAAGGAGATCAGCCCTGGGATTTCTTTGGAAGGAATGATGCTGAGGCTGAAACTCCAGTACATTGGCCACCTCATGCGAAGAGTTGACTTATTGGAAAAGACTCTGATGCTGGGAGGGATTGGGGGCAGGAGGAGAAGGGGACAACAGAGGATGAGATGGCTGGATGGCATCACTGACTCGATGGACGTGAGTCTGAGTGAACTCTGGGAGTTGGTGATGGACAGGGAGGCCTGGCATGCTGTGATTCATGGGGTCACAAAGAGTCGGACACGACTGAGCGACTGAACTGAACTGAACTGAAGGAACAATATTTCCTAGGAACCTGGAATATTAGGTCCATGAAGCAATATAAATTGGATGTGGTCAAGCAGGAGATGGCAAGAGTGAACATCGACATGGTAGGAATCAGTGAATTAAAATGGACGGGAATGGGGGACTTTAACTCAGATGACCATTAAATCTACTATTGTGGGCAAGATCCCTTCAAAGAAATGGACCAGTCCTCCTAGGCAAAAAAGGAGTCCAAAATGCAATACTTGGGTGCAATCTCAAAAATGATAGAATGATCTTGGTTGATTTCCAGGGCAAATGATTCAATGTCACAGCAATCCAAGTCTAGGCCCCAGCTACCAATGCTGAAGAAGCTGCAGTCGAATAGTTCTATGAAGACCTACAAGGCCTTCTAGAACTAACACCAAAACAAGGTGTCCTGTTTATCATAGGGGACTGGAGTGCAAAAGTAGTAAGTCAAGAGATACCTGGGGTAACAGGCCAGTTTGGCCTTGGGGTACAAAATGAAGCAGGACAAAGGCTAACAGAGTTTTGTCAAGAAAATACACTGGTCATAGCAAATACCCTCTTCCAACAACACAAGAGACGACTCGACATATGGACATCATCAAATGGTCAATACCTAAATTAGATTGATTATGTTATTTGCAGCCGAAAATGGAGAAGCTCTATACAGTCAGCAAAAACAAGACGTGGAACTGACTGTGGCTCAGATCATGAACTCCTTATTTCAAAATTCAGGCTTAAATTAAAAAAAGTAGGAAAAACCACTAGGCAATTCAGGTATGAACTAAATCAAATGCCTTATGATTATACAGTGGAGGTGATGAATAGATTTAAGCATTAGACAGAGTGCCTGAGAAACTATGAACAGAGTGCCTGTACAAGAGGCAGTGACCAAAACTGTCCCAGATAAAAAGGAATGCAAGAAGGAAAAATAGTTGTCTGAGCAGGCTTTACAAATAGCTGAGGAAACAAGAGAAGCAAAGAGTAAATGAGAAAGGCAAAAAGCAAAGGAGAAAGGGAAAGATTTACCCAACCAAATGCAGAGTTCCAAAGAACAGCAAGGGGAGATAAGAAGGCCTTCTTAAAAGAACAATGCAAGGAAGTAGAGGAAAACAATAGAATAGAAAAGACTAGCGATCTCTTCAAGAAAATTTGAGATATCAAGGGAACATTTCATGCAAGGATGGGCATAATGAAGGACAGAAATGGTAAGGATCTAACAGAAGCAGAAGAGATTAAGATGAGTTGGCAAGAATACACAGAAGAACTGTACAAAAAAGTTCTTATGATCTGGATAACCACAATGGTGTGGTCACTCACCTAGAGCCAGACATTCTGAAATGTGAAGTCAAGTGGGACTTAGGAAGGATTACTACAAACAGAGCTAGTGGAGGTGATAGAATTCCAACTGAGCTATTTCCAGTCTTAAAAGGTGATGCTGTTAATGTGCTGCACTAAATATGCAGGAAATTTGGAAAATTCAGCAGCGACCTGGACTGGAAAATGTTAGTTTTCATTCCAATCGCAAAGAAGAGCAATGTCAAAGAATGTTCAAACTATTGAACAGTTGTGCTCATTTCACATGTCAGTGAGGTTATGCTCAAAATCCTTCAAGATGGGCTTCAGCAGTACATGAACCAAAAATGTCCATATGTACAAGCTGGGTTTAGCAGAGGTAGAGGAGTAGTAGTGTTAGCTGCTCAGTGGGGTCTGACCTTTTGTGACCCCATGGACTGAAGCCCGCCAGGCTCCCCTGTCCATGAGATTCTCCAGGCAAGAATACTGGAGTAGGTTGCCATTCCCTTCTCCAGGGGATCTTCTAGACCCAGAGATTGAACCCAGGTCTCCTGCATTGCAAGCAGATTCTTTACCATATGAGCTACAGGGAAGCCCTTGTAGGGGACCCAGAGATCAAATTGTTAACATTCACTGGATCCTAGAGAAAGCCAAGGAATTCCAGAAAAAAACAGTTGCTTCATTGATAATGCTAAAGTCTTTGACCCTGTAGATCACAACAAACTGTGGAAAATTCTTAGAGAGATGGGAATATCAGATAACCTTACCTGCCTCCTAAGAAACCTGTATGTGGGTCAAGAAGCAACAGTTTGAATCTTACATGGAACAACTGACTGGTTCAAACTTGGGAAAGGAGAACGACAAGGTTTTATACCATTACCCTTCTTGTTTAACTTATATGCAGAGTACATCATGTGAAATGCTGGGCTGGATGAATCACAAGCTGGAAAAAGATTTCCAGGAGAAATATCAACAACCTCATATATGCAGATGACACTACCCTAATGGCAGAAAGTGATGAGGAACTAAAGAACCTCTTGATGAGGGTGAAAGAGGAGAGTGAAAAAGCTGAAAACTCAACAATCAAAAAACAAAGATCATGGCATCTGGTCCCATCACTTCATGGCAAATTGAAGAGGAAAAAGTGGAAGCAGTGACAATTTTTTTTCTCTTGGGCTCCAAAATCACTGCAGACGGTGACTGCAGCCATGAAATGGAAAGATGCTTGCTCCTTGGAAGGAAAGCTATGATAAACCTAGTTGTTGTTCAGTCCCTCAGTCATGTCTGACTCTTTGCAACCTGATGGACTGTAGCATGTCAGGCTTCCCTGTCCTTCACCATCTCCTGGAGTTTGTCCATAGAGTCGGTGATGCCATCCAACCATCTCATCCTCTGTCATCCCTTTCTCCTCCTGCTTTCAATCTTTTCCAGCATCAGGGTCTTTTCTAATAAGACAGCTTTTCGCATCAGGTGGCTTAAGTATTGGAGCTTCAGTTTCAGCATCAGCCCTTTCAATGTATATTCAGGACTGATTTCCTTTAGGATTGATTGGTTTGACTCCTTTGCAGTCCAAGGGACTCTCAAGAGTCTTCTCCAACACCATAGTTCAAAAGCATCAATTGTTTGGCACTCAGCCTTCTTTATGGTCCAACTCTCACATCCATACATGATTACTGGAAAAACCATAGCCTTGACTAGATGGACCTTTGTTGGCAAAGTAATGTCTCTTTTTTTTAATGTTTTTTAATATGCTGTCTCGGTGGGTCATAGCTTTTCTTTCAAGGAGCAAGTGCCTTTTAATTTCATGGCTGCAGTCACCATCTGCAGTGATTTTGGAGCCCAGGAAAATAAATTCTGTCACTATTTCTATTGTTTCCTATAAATTTGTCATGAAATGATGGGACTGGATGCCATGATCTTTGTTTTTTTAATACTGAGTTATAACCCAGCTTAAAACTCCTCTTTCACCTTCATCAAGAGGCTCTTTAGTGCCTCTTTGGCCTTTGCCATAAGGGTGGTGTCACCTGCATATCTGAGGTTGTTGATATTTCTCCTGGCAGTCTTGATTTCAGCTTGTGTTTCATCCAGCCTGGCAGTTCACATTATGTATTCTGCATATAAGTTAAATAAGCAGGGTGACAATATACAGCCTTGATGTACTCCTTTCCCAGTTTGGAACCAGTCATTGTTCCATGTCCTTTTCTAACTGCTGCTTCTTGACCTGCATACAGGTTTCTCGGGAGGAAAGCAAGGTGGTCTGGTATTCCCATCTCTTGAAGAATTTTTCACAGTTTGTTGTGATCCACAACAAAGGTTTCTGTGTAGTCAAAGAAGCAGAAGTAGATGTTTTTCTGGAATTCTCTTGCTTTTTCTATGATCCAATGGATGTTGTCAATTGGATCTCTGGTTCCTCTGCCTTGGCATATTAAAAAGCAAAGACATCACATTGCCAACAAAAGAAGAGTCAAAGCTATGGTTTTTCCAGTAGTCATGTGAGAGTTGAACCATAAAGAAGGCTGAGCACCAAAGAATTGATGCCTTTGAATTGTGGTGCTGGGAAAGATTCTTGAAGTCTCTTGGACAGCAAGAAGATCAAATGAGTAAATCCTAAAGGAAATCCTCCCTGAATATTCGTTGGAAGGACTGATGCTGAGGCTGAAGCTCCAATACTTTGGCCACCTGATGTAAAGAGACGACTCATTGGAAAAGACTTTGGTACTGGGAAAGATTGAGGCAAAGGGAGAAGAAGGGGACAGAAGATGAGATGGTTAGATAGTATCACTGACTCAATAGAAATGAATCTGAGCAAACTCTAGGAGATAGTGGAGGATGGGGAAGCCTGGCATGTTGTAGTCCATGGGGTTGCAAAGAACTGGACATGACTTAGCAACTGAAAAATAACAACAAAACTTTAAATGCACAATATAATTTTGTTAACTATAGGCACAATATTGTATAGCAATCACAGTGAGCTCCTAAAAGCAGGGTCCAGGGGCTTCCCTGTGGTCCAGTGGGACCCCATGCTTCCAAAGCGAGACACTGGGTTCATAAAATTTTCTCCTGAAAATGTCTAACTATCTGAAAGCCTGTTCTGCCAGTTTTCCCCAGAATGCAGAGTGCCTCATTCCTGATTTCTGCCCTGAATTCCCTTCAGGGTGTGTTAAGGCTCAGTGACTGCAGTGGCTACTGTCTTCATTCCTGTAGAACCAGATAGTTAACAGCATTCTTTAGTTTAGAAGATGAAATCACCCTTGTCCCTTATTGCTAATCCAAAGTCATCTAGTCCTCATTTTACTTGACTGATCAGCACTTGATCACTGTGTCTTCCTTGGAACTTTCCCTGCCTGGCTTTGAGAACATCGTGCTCACTGGATTTTCCTCCTTCTACCTTTCTGCTGCTCCTTTTCAGTCCCCTTTGCCGGTTCCTCCTCATCTCATTTCCCAGACTGATAAACATTGACATGCCATAGGGCTCAGGCCTTGGACTTCTCTTCCCCACTCGCCTTCACTTTCTGGGTGAACACCATATGTCCCATGGGCTTATATGCCACCTTTGCGCCGAGGACTTCCGGATTTATACTATCTCTAACACAAACCTCTCCCCTGATCCAGACCATACGCTCAACTGCCTATTTGACAACCTCCACTTGAATGTTTAATAGGATCTTAAACTCAGCATTCTGAAACTGAGCTCCTGATACTTACCTCTCCCTCTAAATCATCTCAATTAATGGCAGCTACATTCCTCTAGTTGCTCAGGTCAATTTTTTTTTTTTTTTAAAGAATGTGTTTTAAAAAATTTTAACCCTTTTATTTTGTATTGGGGTATAGCTGATTAACAATATTGTGATAGTTTCAGGTGAACAGAGAAGGGATTCAGCCATACATATACATGTATCCATTCTCTCTCAAGTCCCCCTCGCATCCAGGCTGCCATGTAACATTGAGCAGAGTTCCCTGTGCGCTACAGCAGGTCCTTGGTGGGTATCCATTTTAAATATAGCAGTGTGTACATGTCCCTCCCAAACTCCCTAATTATCCTTTCAGTTCAGTTCAGTTCAGTCGCTCAGTCGTGTCCGACTCTTTGCGACCCCATGAATCACAGCACGCCAGGCCTCCCTGTCCATCACCAACTCCCAGAGTCTACCCAAACCCATGTCCATCGAGTCAGTGATGCCATCCAGCCATCTCATCCTCTGTCATCCCCTTCTCCTCCTGCCCCAAATACTTCCCAGCATCAGGGTCTTTTCCAATGAGTCAACTCTTCACATGAGGTGGCCAAAGTACTGGAGTTTCAGCTTTAGCATCATTCCTTCCAAAGAAATCCCAGGGCTGATCTCCTTCAGAATGGACTGGTTGGATCTCCTTGGAGTCCAAGGGACTCTCAAGAGTCTTCTCCAACACCACAGTTCAAAAGCATCAATTCTTCGGCCCTCAGCTTTCTTCACTGTCCAACTCTCACATCCATATATGACCACAGGAAAAACCATAGCCTTGACTAGACAGATTTTGTTGGCAAAGTAATGTCTCTGCTTTTGAATATGCTATCTAGGTTGGTCATAACTTTCCTTCCAAGGAGTAAGCGTCTTTTAATTTCATGGCTGCAATCACCGTCTGCAGTGATTTTGGAGCCCCCCCAAAAAAGTCTGACAGTGTTTCCACTGTTTCTTTACCCACTGGCAACCATAAGTTCATTCTCTGAGTCTGTAAGTCTCTTTCTGTTTCGTAAGTTCATTTGTATCATTTCTTTTTAGATTCCATATATAAGGGATGTCATAGGATCTTTCTCCTTCTCTGACTTACTCCACTCAGTATATCAGGTCAAATTCTTGAAGTCATTCTTGAGTTTGCTATTACCCTCATATCCCACATTCAGTCTGCCAGCATATCTTGTCTCATCTAAGAGCATCCATCTATCTATCTATCTGTCTCCATCATCACCATCTATCTGTCTATCTATCTTCATCATTACCATCTATCCATCCATCTATTTGTATTCATCATCACCATCTATCATTCTATCTATGAGTTCATGTCATCATTTCTCTTCGTGGATTCTTGCTATAAACATCTAACTGATCTCACTATTTCTACCCTTGACTCCTTTCACTTGATTCATATATTCAAAGCACATATTTGCTCTCCTTAAAATCCTCTAATGGCTTCCCATCTTGCTTGGAGTAAAAGCCAATATTCTTCTATAACCCTGCTGCTGCTGCTGCGAAGTCACTTCAGTCATGTCCGACTCTGTGTGACCCGAGACGGCAGCACACCAGGCTCTCCTGTCCCTGGGATTCTCCAGGCAAGAACACTGGAGTGGGTTGCCATTTCCTTCTCCATTCTATAACCCCAGGGTCTTATATAACTTACTCTCCCCAGTTTGTGCTCTGACCTCATTTCCTATATTTCTCCTCTATTCTTTTTACTCCAGCCACATCGGCTGCCTCGCTGTTACTCAAATATGCAGGCCAAGCTTGCACCTCAGGACTTTGCATTTGCTCTTCTGCCTGGTTGCATTTCCTCAGGTATCCCCCTGCTGGCTTCTTCACTTCCTCCAGGTCTTTATTAAAATTCACACTCAGGTGAGCCCTTCTTTGGCTGTGTGTGTGTATGCTCAGTCGGGTCTGACTCTTTGCGACCCCATGGATTGTAGCCCACCAGGCTCCTCTGTCCATGAAATATTCCAGGCAAGAATACTGGAGTGGGTTGCCATTTTCTACTCCAGGGGATCTTCCTGACCCAGGGGTCGAACTTCTGCCTCTTGTGTCTCTTGAATTGGCAGGAGGATTCTTTACCACTGAGCCACCTGGGAAGCCCCACCTTCTTTGGCTGCCCTATCTACAATTGTAGCCTTCCCTCCAAACTCATTCTTCACATTCTCTTTATTTTTCTTTCTTCAGCATTTATGAGTCTATAACATACTATGTATTTTTGTCAGTTATGTTAATTTTGTCTCCTTTGGTTGGAAGTAAGCTCTATTAGAGCAGGAATTTTGTCTATTCACAATGTATCCTAGCACTAGGATGGGCCTGATACATACTAAGTACTCAGTATCTGTTGAATGAACACATTAATGAACAGTTGATGAACATGATGAAGGGTTTCCCAGGTGGCACTAGTGGTAAAGAATCTGCCTGTCAATGCAGGAGATGCAAGGACACTGGTTTGATCCCTGGGTCAGGAAGATCCCCTGGAAAAGGAAATGGCTGCAGTATTCTTGCCTGGAAAATTCCATGTACATAGGAGCCTGGCATGCTACAGTCCATGGGACTGCAAAGAGTTGGGCACAACTGAGCAAGTAAGGCAATGGCAAGCCACTCCAGTACTCTTGCCTGGAAAACCCCATGGACGGAGGAGCCTGGTAGGCTGCAGTCCATGGGGTCGCTAAGAGTCGGACAGGACCGAGCGACTTCACTTTCACTTTTCACTTTCACGCAATGGAGAAGGAAATGGCAACCCACTCCAGTGTTCTTGCCTGGAGAATCCCATGGACGGAGAAGCCTGGTGGGCTGCTGTCTATGGGGTCGCACAGAGTCGGACACGACTGAAGTGACTTAGCAGCAGAGCAAGTAAGAAGCAGCAGTAGAACAAGATGAAAATATACAGCCTTATCTGAATATTTTATATACAGCTTTATCTGTATAAAGAGAAACATACACAGTATTGCTTTCTTTTATACATATTGGTGATACCTATTGTTAAATTGGTGATAATTATTGTTAAAAAGCAGTTATTATTTTATTCTCAATATTCCCCTATCATCAAAAGCAGAATTTTATTCTCAGACAACAGATACAAATCTAGAATTGTGAACTGCTACAAAAAATGTGTAATTTTTAACTTTAGGAAACTCCCACCATGATTTTTGAGAATTATTATATGAATATTATCACTCATGATATACTGAGTACATGAGAGAACTGTAATCACAAAATAAGACATAAAATACGTTTATTAATGATTTCTAGGTCATTGAATTTCAACTTATTACCAGCAGAGGGTACTACTGATCCGTCTTTTTTACATCTATGTATAGAAAATGTTTGCTGAACTATGAGGCAGTTTTTAATGATATAAATAACCTTATCTTACAAAACTACATTACATGGTAATGATTCAGTCATCAAAAATAGAATAACTTGAGTTTTTAAAATCTATTATTTTCTATTTTATTCTTTTATTTAAACTGATGATCTTGTACATACAATACAAAAAAATATAAAGAAATGATTAAATCTCTACCCCTGTTTCTGAGTACCCAGTTTCTCTCCCAAAGGTTATTGTTATCTCTAGTTTTTTCTGTATCTATGTGTACCTGTGTTTTGCTTTGGTTTCTACTTTACATATTTTTAAAATGAGAAATAATATAAGTAATGTTCTTCACATTAGGGTTGATTTATATTAATAATTTGACCACATAATTTTGGGATTCCATATACATCCTTGGAGAACCTCTTTTGCTAGTTGTATTTTATCACAAAGTGTGAATAAACTGTAATTTATATAACCGGTCCTTACTGAAGGATGCAAAAGTTTTTTCACCACTTTGTCATTCCAAACAAAACTATAGTAAGTATATTTTGGGAATTTCCTGGTGGTCTAGTGGTTAAGACTCTGTGCTTCCAATGCAGGAGGCGTGGGTTCAGTCTCTGGTGAGGTCCCACGTACCTTGTGGCGTGGCCAATATACATATCATTTACAAAGATAAATGTTTTATATATGTATAATGTTTAATATGGGCTTCCTTCATAGCTCAGTCGGTAAATAATCTGCCTGCAATGCAGAAGACCTGGGTTTGATTCCTGGGTTGGAAAGATCCCCTGGAGAAGGAAATGGCAACCCACTCCAGTGTTCTTCCTGGAGAATCCCATGGACAGAGGAGTCTGGCAGGCTACAGTCCATGGGGTCCACAAGAGTCGGACACAACTTAGCTACTAAACCAAACCAAAACAAATGTTTAATATATATGTATATGTTAAGTGTATGTATTAATGCATAATATATACATATATAACGGAGGAGGCAATGGCACCCCAACTCCAGTACTCTTGCCTGAAAAATCCCAGGGACACAGGAGCCTGGTAGGCTGCAGTCCATGGGGTTGCTAAGAGTTGGACATGACTGAGCAACATCACTTTCACTTTTCACTTTCATGCATTGGAGGAGGAAATGGCAACTCATTCCAGTGTTCTTGCCTGGAGAATCCCAGGGACAGGGGAGCCTGGTGGGCTGCTGTCTATGGGGTCGAACAGAGTCGAACACGATTGAAGTGACTTAGCAGCAGCAGCAAGTGTATCTGTAGGATAACTTTATGGAAAAACCCAGTAGACATCTGAAAAATAATGAAGGCAGAGTCTTATTTCCATATACACCAAAATAAAGTCTAAATGTATTGAATTCTAAAAATAATAGAAAAGAACATGAGAAAATGATTTATGAGTTTAGAGTCAGGAAGAACTTTCTTTTTGTTTTTTCTAATTTTATTTTATTTTTAAACTTTACATAATTGTATTAGTTTTGCCAAATATCAAAATGAATCCGCCACAGGTATACATGTGTTCCCCATCCTGAACCCTCCTCCCTCCTCCCTCCCCATACCATCCCTCTGGGTCGTCCCAGTGCACTAGCCCCAAGCATCCAGTAACGTGCATCGAACCTGGACTGGCAACTTGTTTCTTACATGATATTTTACATGTTTCAATGCCATTCTCCCAAATGGCATTGAATTCTCCCAAATGGCAAGAATTCTCCCATTCTTCCCACCCTCTCCCTCTCCCACAGAGTCCATAAGACTGTTCTATACATCAGTGTCTCTTTTGCTGTCTCGTACACCGGGTTATTGTTACCATCTTTCTAAATTCCATATATATGCATTAGTATACTGTATTTATGTTTTTCCTTCTGGCTTACTTCACTCTGTATAATAGGCTCCAGTTTCATCCACCTCATTAGAACTGATTCAAACGTATTCTTTTTAATGGCTGAGTAATACTCCATTGTGTATATGTACCACAGCTTTCTTATCCATTCATCTGCTAGGAAGAACTTTCTAACAAAAACTCTGAAGCCATAAAGAGAAGATTGAAACCTGAGTTTAATTTTTTAAAAATATCTGCATGGCAAATATGTCATAAAAGAAAAATAGAAATGACCCATTATACAAATGAATTTCTAATGCATAAAATACAAAGAACTAAATTTCTTCCTATGTAAAGAGCTTTTGCAAGTTGGTAAAATCAAGTCCCTGTTGAAAAACGACCAAAGAATACAAACAAATAGAATATAGAAATGGAAGCACAGATATTAATAGCTTTAAACACATGAAACCATATGCATAAGGAGAGAAATGCAAATTAAAATGAGGAGATGCCATCTTTCACTTATCAGATTGGCAAAGATCAACACATTGTGTTGATGAAGGTGTGGGGAACCAAGCAGGCTCACGGATTGTTGGTGACACGATAAGCTGATACAACCGCTATGGAAACCAACGTGGCAACAGCTGTCAGAATTTCCAAAAGAAAAGTTTGTGGAGTGTTTTGGCTTTAGGTGTTTTTTTTTTTTTTTTTTCCAAATCAAATCCCTTTCTTTGAATTAGTCACATGTACTAAACCAGAAGGAAAGGTCACCAGAGTTTAAAAATAAAAACAAAATAATTTAAGATATTATGCCCTTCGTGTAAAGCTGCATAGCAACCATATTGGGGTATGGAAATTACAATGACGATGAAAAGAATCTCTAAGTGTGTATCAGTCAGGATCCCTTAAGAAACAGATGGCACATTTTTTAAAGGGGAGACAGAAAAGAATTTCAATCCTGAAGATGTGGGTAGGATTAAGGGAAATAATGAGGAGTGGGGAGCACCCCATGGTGCTGGCATCCTGGATCTAGGGAACCTATCCTAGCAAGGGCTAAGGTAGGGACGTTCAGAACCAGGTGAGTACTGTCACTTTAAGAGAGGGTTGCCTGGAACTTCCTGGTGGTCCAGCGGTAAAGAATCTGAATTCCAGTGTAGGGTACACCTGTTTGATCCCTGGTCATCCCTAGCTGGGAGCCAAACTCCCACATGCTGAGGGACCACGAAGCCCACTCAGTCTAGAGCCTGTGCGCCGTAACAAAAGAAGCCTTCGAGCTGCAACTAGAGAAGCCTGCACCTGCAACTCAAGAACGTCCCAGTGCTGCAGTGGAGACCCAGTGCAGCCAAAAGAAAAAAGGGGGGCTGCCTGACAGGTGCCGTAGAAAAGCACGGACCACCGTCAGACAGGGCTGGCAGGGTGGGATCCAGGAGAAAAATATCCCAGGCTCTTTCTGTTCATGCCTATTTTATGCAGGTGCCTGGTACTAAGTTCAATGGGAAGTCAGAGGGCAGCAAAGTCGGACTGATGCCATCCACAGAGGCCAGTCTGCTGGAACACAGAACAAGAACAGGTAGGTCTTGCTTTAATTCAGGAGGGTTAACTTGGGAGGGCAATGGGTGATTGTCGTTCAGCTAATACATATCTTGTAATATCTCCAGGGCCTTCATTTTAACCTGCCTCCAAAAACATATTACCAATTTTTCTTCCAAAGTATTCACTTTCGTGTTCCCTTTCTTTTAGAATGGAACCCATAAAATCACTAATATTTCCAATCCCTTTCTTTCTGGGACAGTATCTTTATGAAAATTGGCTTCCTGAAGACACTGCCTTTGCTTAATAAAGCTTAATTAACAGAAACCAATTAAAAGACAATGGCACCTAGAACCTAAGGGCGCTACTATAAGAAACAGTGCATTTAAAAAATAGTGCATTTTACATACAGCAGGTTTTAAAAAGTAAAACGTATGTTATGGGGACTTCCCTGGTGGTCTAGTGTTTAAGAATCTCCCTGCCAATACAGGGGACACAGGTTCAACCCCTCATCCGGGAAGATCCCACGTGTCATGCTACAGCTAAGCCCGTGAGCGGACACTACTGAAGCCCTCGGGCCCAGAGCCTGTTCTCTGCAAGAAGAGAAGCCAGCACAGTCAGAAGCCTGCACAGGGCACAGTGAAGAGAAGCCCCTGCTTGCTGCAACTAGAGAAAGTCCATGTGCAGCAACAAAGGCTCAGCGCAACCAAAATTAAATAAAGTAATTAATAATAACATTTTAAAAACGTATGTTACGTTTGGCCATGCTTCTCATGAAGGAAGATTCCACTATCTGGTTTTCTTTTTTCCTTCCTTCATTTCTTCAATAGTGCCCCTTTTCCCCTCCAATCTACTTTTGATCAGAATAAATGAGTCCCGTAGATCAACCAGAGATTAACTCCAGAGATCCTGCTACTGGCTAATGTCTAACAACATTAAAGACCGCTTTAAAGGGACTTCCCTGGCAGTCCAGTGGTTAAGGCAGTTAAGACTCTGAGCTTCCACTACAGAGGGCATGGGTTTGATCCCTGGTCAGGGAACTAAGATTCCACATGCTGTGCAGGGAGGCAAAAAAAAAAGTATCATTAAAATTTTTTTTTAAAAAGATTGCATTAAAGAGGAGATGTTATTTAAATATATATATATTTGCCTATTTACAAAATATTTAATTTTCTTGAAATGTTATTTTGAAGAGTGGGGATGGCATTACTTAGAGGTTCCCTAATTATAGCGAGACAGTTCCTTTCAGGTCTGGCAATATCAGAGGCCCTCTGGTCAGACCCACCTTAAAGGGAAATGATTTAGAGAGGAAACAATATGTTTCAGTCCTAACAGTAGTTTATTCAAGAGTCAAAGCTCCATCTTGACTTTCTGGGGTAAAGCCTGTATTTTATCCCTTTGTACTCCTTCATGTGTTAACAAAACATATTTTCAGGGCTGGAGAAAATGTTTGCACTGTGCTGTCACTTCAGTCCCGTCCGACTCTGTGACACTGTGCATTGTAGCCCGCCAGGCTCCTCTGTCCATGGGATTCTTCAGGCAATAATATTGGAGTGGGTCGCCATGCCCTCCAGGGGATCTTCCCAACCAGGGATCGAACCCATGTCTCTTATATCTCCTGCATTAGCAAGTGAGTTCTCTACCACTAGTGCCACCTGGGAAACCCAGAGATGTTTGGTTATATGCAAATACTGTGCCATTAAAAAAAATTACTTGTTTATTTTTGGCTGCCTTGGGTCTTCACTGCTGTGCACAGGCTTTCTCTAGTTGTGGCTAGCAGGGTCTACTCTGTGGTGGTGTGTGGGCTTCTCACTGCAGTGGCTTCTCTTGTAGAGCATAGGCTCTAGGGCACAAGGGCTCCAGCAGTTGCAGTTCACGGGCTCTAGAGTACAGACTCAGTGGGCTCAGTAGCCGTGGCGCACGGGCTTAGTTGTTCCAAGGCATGTGGGATCTTCCCCAACCAAGGATCAAACCCATGTCCCCTACATTGGCAGGAGGATTCTTAATCACTGATCACCAGGGAAGTTCCTATGTCATTTTATATAAGAGACTTAAGCATCCACAGATTTGGGTATCCAAGGGGGTCTTGGAACCAATCCCTCATGGATACCAAGAGGCTATTGTATTCTGTTAGAATCAGCCTAAGGCAAACAATAATAAGTGATGGAATAAATAAGTGAAATAATACGTGATGATATAACACATTCATTTGATTCATTGATGAGCCACTGAAATTTTATTCAGGTTTTCCCTGAATAAGTTCAGGCTGCTCGTTTCACTGCTCTGGGAAATATCACGTATGATACATTCATTTGGAGAAGGAAAAAAGAGTTGAGTTTGCCAGACAGGCGATATAGTCTAGTGGATTCAGAATTTGAATATTATTTCTGGCTCTGCTGCTGTCTTTCTTTATGACTAGGAGGAAAATCTCTCTGGGTGTTGCTAGTTTCGGTATCTGGGGATTGATAAGAAGATCACAAGCAGGGATGTTATAAGAGAGTTTATTTCATGGGAAATTAAACAGAGCAAGTCTAATGAGAGACATGGGTTTATTAGTTATTTCTTTCTAGTGCTATTTTGTGTTTTAAGAGGACATTTAATACCTGAATAAATACACTGAGTTTCAGAAAATGTATCATATGCATGTTATTTCATTTAACCCTTGAAATTAACCCAGGAGGTCATTCAGAATAGGATGCAGTTTCAGGGAAGAAGAAACTGAAACACAGAAAGTTGCTTTGTCACAAAATGAGTGAGCAGGGACATCCCTGGTGGTCCAGTGGTTAAGATTTTGCCTTCTATTGTAGGGGATACAGGCTTAACCCCTGGTGGGGGAAATAAGATCCCATATGCCTTGTGGTCAAAAGCACAAAAAGCAGACAAAAAAAAAAAAAAAAAAACAGAAGCAATATTATAACAAATTCAATAAAGATTTTAAAAAAACAACAAAAAGCAAAACCCTAATGAGCAGAAAAGCTCATTGGCCCAGGTTATTTGAATCCAGAGCCCTAATTCTTAGCTACTACCTTTCTCCCTCTCACCTGGGGACAGAGATAATGATGACCCACAGGAATAGGAGTATATATATAAATCTTGATATACCAAAAATAGATTTTCAGAGCACCCTATGCAGGGGAGGGGGGAAGGGGGAGAAGAGGGGATGAGCAGGAAATCACTGATGCTAAGGTCTGAGAAGCATGTGATTAGGGCCTGCGAGGCCTGGCTGGAGAAGCCCTGTGAGTAGTAAGCAAAACTGCCAGTTTGAGAAAAACGTGTTCCAGGTTTGACGCTTCCAGTTTTACGTTTGGAACCCAGATTTTGGTTTGCTTTTCTGTTGGTTTGTTTTGTGGTGAGTTTGTTTTGTTCTGTTTTTAAGATGCTTGTCACAGCTGAGTATCATTTCCTTGGATGGGAAATGACACTATATGAAGTTTCATTTATTTCTGAATCTGCCTGTATGCTCCCTACCTAAATCTACATTTTTTCACTACTCCAACCCCTCCCACCTTTCTCATGGTTCCATCAGACTGTGTACACAGCGCTGGTAAAATAACAGGCTCAGTCTCACCACTAGGCTTCACTCAGTCTCTCCCCACCTCACAGGTGTGTCCACGCCCCTATCTTTGCATAATACTTTATTATTTAAAGCCCGGCATATGTCCCAGCTACTTTATAATGGCTTCTCAACCCACACGGAACACACCCTATCCTGACCTCCCATGAAGCTTAATGTTCCACTCACCTAATTCTTTGCTTAATTTTTGCACTCTGCTCGATTTATATGCTGAGTCTCCCAAACCAGGTCAGATCTCGTAAAAGACACGATGATTAATAGCACTGATGTCTGAGAAACTATACAGCATTTGGCCAAATAGAAGCATATGAAATTTAACTTAAAAAGGGACTTTTCCTAGTATGAAGATATTAATAATTAAACAATAAGCTTGTTTTTAGCATACATTTTATTATTAAAAGCTTTGAAATAATATTGTCTCTTTTAGACTTTCATGGGCTTCACAAATTTTAAATATTTTGCAATGTCTACTTGATATTTCTGTTACAATTTTAAAATTTTAAATATTTAATAATAACCATGGTATGTACTCAATAACTTGTTTTGTACATTCTTTTCTAAGTGGAGAGATTCATTAAGCCAAGACAGCATAGAGCTGAATAGAAGTGGCAAAGAGAAGAGAAATTGGACTTGTCAATGGGGCTGCAGTTTGATATTTAGTGGTATCCCATTTTAAGTGTTAGTTGCTGGCTTGAAAATTCTTCAAGAAAGTCTTTGAGCAACAGGACAATTCATTTTCAGTAAGACTTCCTTCCTACTTCATTGATGGAATTAAGGCTATACATTGTGATTGTTTTTCCTGTTTTCAGACCTAACCCCAGAAACAGAAACAATGGTAACAAAAAAGCTGACTTTCCCCGATTAGAGAGTATATTCGGATGATCTTTATTTTTGTAGTAACACGGGATGACGTGTTAGTGAGCACACCAACATGGCACCCATCCTTTCCCAGTAGTTGACCGCATCCTCCAATGTACCTTTCCTCACACCCCTACTCCTGTGGGCCTGGCTGAACCCGGGAGGCAGGTGTAGCTCATGAGGGGCTTCCCTGATCTCCAGCCTTTGTCTCTCACCTCGCTCGGTACCACTCTGAAGACAGCTCCACCCACATCATCTGGTCCTGAGGGCCTCTCTCTCCATTCTGGGTTTTCAGAAGGTGGTTCTTGGATGCTGGTGAAGTGAAAGTAAGGTGGTGAGTTTTCCCCAAATAATTAAACTTTGGCTGATGGTGGCTCTTAGTCATTGAAGGTCAAGAAAATCTTCCTCTGAATGGGGCAAAAGCAACTTCAGCCGTCACTAAGTTCTAACCTTCAATTCAATGTGTCTGTTGTGAATGAGACAAACCTCCAAAATTGATATAACAGGGTTCAGTGGAGCTCTTTGAAAGTTTGAAACACTTCTAGGAAAAAAAACCCAAAACACTGAAAGAAATTGGGAGAAAAAGCTGAGTGGCTAAAAGTGATAAAGCTAGTTTCCCTTAAAATGTTGCTTTGGAGATCCCAGAAGTGTTTTTTTGAAGGCTTTTGGATAGGTTAAAGCACTGAATTGTTGTTTCCAGTCTTGGCTATTTGGAATGTGTGTTAGGAGAATGTAATTTTGTGGTTTTGTTGACTGTAAGAATGTAGGAGCACCTGAGTTCTTGGAGTTAAGATTTACCATAGATTTTCCCCCTGGTCTCTGAGAAGAAAACCAGACTTCATATAATAAGAACTGAAACAGAAGAACACAGTTTTCAGAAGCATAATGTGTGACTGTGCTATTTCAGGAATAGTTCCAATATGAGATGTTTATAATAAGCTTGGTATGACCCAGCCAAGGAGCTTAATATAACAAGGTTAACTGAGTGGTGGGAGGAGAAGGTTCCAGCTTGCAATTATTAGTAATGAAAAAGGTTTGCAGATGACAGACTCACTGAGCATTTACTAAATCTGGGACTTGTGGTTTGCAAATCATTTTGATTAACAGCTGCTACCATGTATCTGGAGAGGGCAGGAAAACGTGTTGCTATTTTATCACATTAAATACTAGTCAAAGAGAGACTAAAACAGTGTAATTTGGCAAAAATAAAATTTACTGATTGAGTAGAAATCCATGCTTTGCTCTCCCACTGGGCTGCTAAAGATGAGTTTCCCGGGAACATCTCAGTGAACAGATGTTTCTTCTTATGTGTTGATGAAGAGTTTACTGGCGTCTGATTGTTACTGAAGGAATCTTTTGGTAAAAGGAACCCCTTTTTTATCTATCTACATATATACTTATATTTTTTACATACATTAATTAAGGGCTTTGCATTAATTAAGCCACCAAGTGGGACTCACTTGGGTGAGTCATGAAGGATTTCATAATTAAGTAACAAATGATTCTTAAGCCTACTTGATCTTAAGTTTCGAAGTTCAATGTTCAAGCAATAACTATTAATAAAGGGAGAAAAAATTTAAATGGTTGGTGAAGAAAAGATAATTACATTATCCACATAATCTTTCTTGAGTCAGAGTTTGATTCAGAAGGCTTCCTAAAATTCTTCAAGGATGCTATTTTTGTATCTCTGTATAAATCTTAATGTCTTTCTTTGAGAAGAAATCCAACAGTTTCTTAGTTATTGAAGAATATGGATATTGAAAACACAAATTATGCTCTAATATTATAAGTTCCTATGGAAGAGGAGATATTATCTATATTACACATACATGGTGAATTTATTCTAATCTATTGAAGACTTCTTTAGGAAGTCCAAACAGATAGGTTAGTGTGGGACTCTGTAGTTACATCACTGATGAAAATAACCTTACTTTAGATAAGAAACCATGTTTGTTTATAGATGTTGCTATGCATCAGAGGCTTTTAATTATTGCTTTATAGTTTTGGATCAGAGAGATGATTGAAAAGTGTTGAATCAAGACCTTGAATAGGGGCAACAAGGCAATTCAGGCAATAATAATAATGACACTCATTCTAGAAAGGAGGACAATGGGTCATAAGTCAAACAATAGGAGAAATAAATAAAATTAGTGAAATAACTTGTTTGGATAATCTCTAATATTATTTTATATTACATTTATCTAATGTAAACTCAGAAATATGCTGTAGGAATATATATCTGGATATAGATGTAAATATATAGATATAGGAAATGGAATATAGATATACGGAATAGAACAAATATATAGATATAGGGAATGGCATCCAGTCCCATCTCTTCATGAAAAATAGATGGGAAATAATGGAAACAGTGACAGAATTTATTATTTTGGGCTCCAAAATCACTGCAGATGGTGACTGTAGCCATGAAATTAAAAGATGCTTGCTCCTTGGAAGAAAAGCTATGACCAACCTACACAGCATATTAAAAAGCAGAGATATTACTTTGCCAACAAAGGTCCATCTAGTCAAAGCTATGGTTTTTCCAGTAGTCATGTTTGGATGTGAGAGTTAGACTATAAAGAAAGCTGAGCAACGAAGAACTGATGCTTTTGAACTGTGGTATTGGAGAAGACTCTTGAGAGTCTCTTGGACTGCAAGGAGATCAAACCAATCAATCCTAAAGGAAATCAGTCCTGAATATTCATTAGAAGGACTGATGCTGAAGCTCCAATACTTTGGTCATCTGATGCAAAGAACTGTCTCATATGAAAAGACCCTGACGCTGGGAAAGATCGAAGGTGGGAGGAGAAAGGGACAACAGAGGATGAGATGGTTGGATGGCATCACCAATGCGATGGACATGAGTTTGAGTAGGCTCTGGGAGATGGTGATAGACAGGGAAGCCTGGCGTGGGCAGTCCATGGGGTCCCAAAAAGTTGGACATGACTGGGCAACTGAACTGAACGGAGGGAGTGGACAAGGGATTTTTGAGTCCACTTCTTAATTTTCTGTTCACAACCTTAGATTTAGCAAACAATATATATAGCATTATGCATAGCACATGCCACATAATAGATGCTCCAATTTTTCCCTATCCTTAACTCCCAAACTAGAATAACCCCTATTATATTCTCTCACAGCCCTGGCACTTTTCCTTCCTAGTGTGTAATTATTTATTATTCTAGGCTTTAGGGTTGCTAGATTTAACTAGTTAGAACTGCCAGATGCCCAGAGAAATTTGAGTTTTAGATAAACAACAGATAATCTTTCAGTATAAGTTTTTCCTGTGCAACTTTTTGATGCACACGATGTACTTATACTAAAAAAATTAGCCATTGTTTATTGGAAATTCAAATTTTATTTGGCATCCTGGGTCTTTTTTTTTTTTTTTTTGGCTGCATCGGATCTTAGGTGTAGTGGCATGCAAGCTCCCTTGTCCTGTGGCATGTGGGACGTTAGTTCCCAGACCAGGGATCAATCCCTAGTCCCCTGCACTGGAAGGCAAATTCTTGCACACTGGACCACCAGGGAAGTCCTGGGCATCCTAGATTTAATCTGGCAGTCTTCGTAGCTTCCTTCTTACATGTGCATCTCTCACAGACCAAAAGTTTTAGGAGAGCAGATATTCTGTTTTGCTCATGATCGTACCCCCTGTTTCTACTAGGTTTAGCACATTTTTAGGTAGCACATTTTTAGATATTGATTGAATGCCTAAAAGGATGAGTGGTATAGAGTACAATGAAGGTTCAGAGAATTTAAAAATAAAACAAACCAATGGAATTTCTACAGGTGTACCATCTTTACATAGTATTCAATCAACAAAACAGATAAATAAGGAAATTCTTCGTAAAAGACAGACTCCAAGCACCTGATTCTACAAGTACAATTAACCTTCAGTTTTTAATTTTCATTAGTACTCTTTCAAAGATAGTTATTAAAAGCAAGTCAGACTTGTATTTTTCAGTGTTATGGCAGATTGCAGTGGATCTAAAACTAAAAAAAAAAATTTGGACAGGATGGACAGGAGATATTTCCATGCCATATATGGAGAAAGTGGCACAAATTTTGAAATCTTGATCATCACATCTTACTTATTGAACTCCCACAAATGTTCTGCTCTATATTAGAAAAAGCAAAACAAGTTAATCTTGTGAAGCTCTGTTAGCTCATGAAGAGCCAGTGCCTTAAGTGTGCTTTTTCTAAGGTTTGGTTTAATAAACCATGGAGCAGGGCTTGCTTAGGTGAGTCATGGAAGTTTAGGAAACAGATGGTAGGAGGAGAAAAATGCCTCAGAAAAGCAAATAGAAATGTGGTGTCTTATATGCTAGGAACATTCATCTGGACCCATCGCAGATGCCCACGAGTGAAGCCTTTCACTGGGGCTTGAACAGCAACCCACGCTGAGGTTCACAGATGTTCCCATGGAGATTGATGGGTCTGGGAGTCTGAGGTTCCAGTTCTAGGGCTTCTATTAGCCTCAGGCTCAACCTGTCCCTGATTCACTGGCTGTTGAAGAGTAAAATAGTCACAGTACATTGAGAACACTGATAGATACTTCACTGTTGTTCAGTCGCTTAGTTGAGTCTGACTCTGTGCAACCCCATGGACTTCAGCATACCAGGCTCCTCTGTCCTCCACTTTCCCCCAGAGTTTGCTCAAATCCATGTCCATTGAGTTGGTGATGCTATCTAATCATCTCATCCTCTGCCATCCCCTTCTCCTTTTGCCTTCAGTCTTTGCCAGTATCAGGATCTTTTTCAATGAGTCAGCTCTTCACATCAGGTGGCCTAAGTATTGGAGCTTCAGCATCAGTCCTTCCAATGAATATTCAGGGTTGATTTCCTTTAGGATTGACTGGTTTAATCTCCTTTCAGTTCGAGGGATTCTCAAGAGTCTTCTCCAGCACCACATTTTGGAAGCATCAATACTTCAGTACTCAGCTTTCTTTATGGTACAAAGCTCACATCCGTACATGACTACTGGAAAAACCATAGCTTTGACTATATGGACCTTTATTGGCCAAGTGATGTTTCTTCTTTTTAATACGTTGTCTAGGTTTGTCATAGCTTTCCTTCCAAGGAGCAAGCATCTTTTAATTTCATGGCTGCAGTCACCATCCATAGTGATTTTGGAGGCCAAGCAAAGAAAATCACTGCTTCTCACTTTTCCCCCTTCTATTTGCCATGAGGGATGGGACCAGATTCTGTCTTAGTTTTTTTGAATGTTGAGTCTTTAAGAAGGTCGTTAATTGACATGGGGAAGTCAGATGGCTCCTGCCGTGTCCCCACCACAGTCAGCTGTAGATGTGGAATGCCAGGCAGGCTCTCTTCCGTCATTACTATTGCTTCACTTCCAACCTCCTAGCTGAGCAATAAGAAGCTCCCATTTGGCCAGGGGAAATTTTCCAGAAAGAGTGGTAGCTACAAGTCTTTGAGCCAACACTCACTATAGCTAGGGAACAAGTCCACAAGCCTTGTGGAGTATCAATGCTGCCAACAGTAATGTATTGAGAATCTAAAAGAGAATCACACCATGACTTTTGTATACAAGAATTAAAAACATTTTTGAGGAGGCAGTGAGTATACACATTTAAAACAGCCCAAGAATAGAAGGCAAAATCTAATTAAATGACAGAATATACAGTACAATTATACATCCTTGGAGAGAACAGAAAGAAAGCTTGAGTCAAGTGCATATACACTGATTCCAGAATTTCAGTAGGAGAATGTGTTTTAGGCTTGACATTGAGAGATTAGCCTTGAATAGAAGAAACGGAGTGGATTGCAGAGTGACCGCATAAAGATTCAAAGATGACTGTTACCTTAAATGGTGAAGGGTTCTGTTGATGGAAATTTCTTTAGGTGGAACTGGTGGCAATTATCTTGAGGTACAATGAACCAGACTGAGATTTGGAGCATCTTCTTCCTAGTCTTTCTAAATGCCCCTTTGTTCATTTTCTGTTAGGGGACTTTTTAAAAAGAATCACAAATAGAAGCTTTTTTAAAATTTTTATTTATTTTAATTGGAGGCTAATTACTTTACAATATTGTAGTGGGTTTTGCCATACATTCACATGAATCAGCCATGGGTGTACATGTGTTCTCCATCCTGAACCCCCCTCCCACCTCCCTCGCCATCCCATCCCTCAGTGTCATCCCAGTGCACGGGCCCTGAGCACCCTGTCTCATGCATCGAACCTGGACTTGTGATCCATTTCACATGTGGTAATATACATGTTTCAATGCTATTCTCTCCAGTCATCCCACCCTCACCTTCTCCCACAGAGTCCAAAAGTCTGTTCTTTACATCTGTGTCTCTTTTGCTGTCTCGCATACAGGGTCGTTGTTACCATCTTTATAAATTCCATATATATGTGTTAATATACTATATTGGTATCTTTCTTTCTGACTTACTTCACTCTGTATAATAGGCTCCAGTTTTATCCACCTCATTAGAAAATAGACGTTTTTGTTAAGGTTCTAGAAATAATAACTTTTAAATTCTTTGTAACTATTCAACTATTTATAACCAATTTATTGTAACTCTTTGCATAGATTAAATGTTACCAGTTTAGGCACAATTTTGGATTTATTTCCAAGTTCTTTAGTTGCTATCTTATAAGAAGTTGAGATCATGCTTTTTAAAGGTGCTACCATTAAACAAAATTCTGCTGAAGTCAGACACTCCTTGGCACAGATCTTAGAGATGTTACCATTAGCAAGTTACTTGACCTTTTTGAGCCTTAATTTTATTATCTGTGAAAAGGGGATATTTCTACACATCTGACAGGGCTTGTGTGAAGTTTGGACATTATATATGCAAGATACTTAAAGAGGTATTTATTAAGTTCTCAAAAGATAAGAATCAGAGTAGGTACTCAAATGGGAGCTTTCATATCGTCACTATTATCATATTTGATGTATAAGTGAAGAGCAATGTTGTCTACCCTCTCAAGCAAGACTGCATGGGTTCAAATGTGGACTCCAGCACTTATCTAAGCTGACTTTGGGTGTGTCCCTTAATCTCTTTGTGCCTGAAAAAGGAGATAATAGCAGTACTTGCCTCATAGAGTTGTTTTAAGATACGATGAGTTCGCAGCACTGTTTATAATAGCCAGGACGTGGAAGCAACCTAGATGTCCATCAGCAGATGAATGGATAAGAAAGCTGTGGTACATATACACAATGGAGTGTTACTCAGCCACTAGAAAGAATACATTTGAATCAGTTCTAATGAGGTGGATGAAACTGGAGCCTATTATACAGAGTAAAGTAAGCCAGAAAGAAAAACACCAATACAGTATACTAACGCATATATATGGAATTTAGAAAGATGGTAACAATAACCCTGTGTACAAGACAGCAAAAGAGACACTGATGTATAGATCAGTCTTATGGACTCTGTGGGAGAGGGAGAGGGTGGGAAGATTTGGGAGAATGGCATTGAAACATGTACAATATCATGTATGAAACGAGTCGCCAGTCCAGGTTCGATGCACAATACTGGATGCTTGGGGCTGGTGCACTGGGACAACCCAGAGGGATGGTATGGGGAGGGAGGAGGGAGGAGGGTTCAGGATGGGGAACACATGTATACCTGTGGTGGATTCATTTCGATATTTGGCAAAACTAATACAATATTGTAAAGTTTAAAAAAAAAAAAAAAAAGATGCGATGAGTTGATACATACAAAGAACTTAGTACTTTGCTTGGATCATGGGAAATACTTCCTATTTGTTAGCTATTATTTCTAGAAATTTGAGTCCCAAAGTTAAACGTGTGGAAATCTGTTTAAAGCAATTGTTTAAATAACAAAGACCTACATTACAGCACAGGGAACTATATTCAATGTATTGTAATAACCTATAATGGAAAAGAATCTGATAAAGAACATATGATATATCTTAAGTTGCCCAAAAAGTGCATTTGGACTTTTCTGTAAGATGTTACAGAGAAATCTGGATGAATTATTTATTTGTTTGTTTTTGGTTGTGCGGGTCTTTGTTTCTGCATGCAGGCTTTTCTCTGGTTGCTGAGAGCAGGAGCTACTCTCTGGTTGCAGTGCTTGGGCTTCTCATTGGGCTGGCTTCTTCTGTTGTGGAGCACAGGCTCTAGGCTGTGTGGGCTTCAGTGGTGGGCTCGGTAGTTGTGGTTCCTGGGCTCTAGAGCACTCCATAGCTGTGGTGCACGGGCTTAGTCGCTCTGTGACATGTGGAATCTTTCCGGGCCAGGGATTGGACCTGTGTCTCCTGCAGGTGGATTCTTTATCACTGAGTCACCGGGGAAGCCACCAAACACACTTTCTGGCCAACCCAATGTATGCGTAACTGAACCACTTTGCCATACACTTGAAACTGACACAACATTGTAAATCGACAATACTGTTTTTTAAAGCAATTGTTGTAAAGACGGTGGTTTAAAGACATCTTGATCCCCCCAAAGTTGGTTTGGGAATAAATAGCCCATTGCTCCATTATTGTTAGGACAGTGTTAACTGAAAAACATGTCTATATTTTGCCTGTACTTTAGCCTCTTCCTCTGTCTCACTGGAGGAAAGTCCGCAATGGCCTCTGCAAAGAAGGTAGCTGAGAAGCGGCATAACCCCGTGGAAAGCATCTGTAGAAAACTGCGAGCCATCCAAAAGAGAGAAGACATTTCTGATCCCATCCGACAGATTATCAAATACCAGTCTAGCAGTTTTGACAGCCCACAGACTAACCCCAAGAAGGATTTTGAAGAGGTACTGAAGAAAATGATGGCTGCTCACGTCCCTCTGCTCGACACGCTCTTCTTGAGTCCTGAGAAAGATGGCACCTTCACTTCACAGTCTCAGATAGTGTCTCCAAGAACCCCATCCATTTCTCATCTCCGCTCTCCTGAGAATGCAAAATACTCACTTATCCTCGCAGGTTCTGAAAATATCTCAAGGCCAAGATCACAGAGCTCCCAGAATTACACATCTTTGACACCGCAGATCATGAAAAGGGAGCTCTTTGCTAACAAGGATTTGACTAACTATTGTAGTGAAAATGATTTTAGTACCTTAGCACTTGATTTTGATTCCACCTCTGATCAGAGCTCTACTCCTCAGGATTCCGTGGTGAAAAAATTATCTCTGAATGAAGAGGGTAAATATTTATCTTTTAATGTTTGTTCTTCCAATAAAGCAAGGATCATATGACTCTGAGAGTGCCTGATCTAAAATGAAGTATGAAACTTGATGGAAGCATCCATCTTTCCCTTAAAATTTTCTTTCTCTCAACAAAAATCTTATATCTGCAACATCAGTATTTTCTATGCTTTCAAATATAAACCTGATAGCAATTCTAGATTATATTTTCAATCATAATCATGGATATTTTTCTACTGACCTGAAAACAAACTTTCTCCTGGGCAAATTAGAATGTCATGAGAGAAATACGTAGATACATGGGAGTTAAAATTCATATACTTCCAACGTGCCTTGCTGAAAATTAACATTTTAACATTTTTCCCTCTTTGTATGTGAGAGAAACATGTAAGAAAGTGTAGCGGCAATAAGGTACACCAGGAAACAATGCAAATTCTGTAGGCCAAGTTCAATGAAATTTTGGAATTCTATTTAGGGAATTGCTTACAGAATCCCATGTATGATAGACCCTAAAAAGCAATGTAAAATGATACATTTTCTGTATAGCTAGTGTTTACTTTCCCTCTGTTTTCTTTAAAATATTCTTATTTGTGTTAACACTATTTGCTTTTTCACAGAGTGCTTTTTTTTTTTTAAACAGGTAAAGATAGCTTTATTTCCCCCAATTGCATTATATTAACTGAAACCTATCCATTCTGGCACATGAGTTTCTTCAAACATATATTCTTCATAGGACTAAACTGTCTTAATCTGTTGAGCACCTCATTATATTATACCACTTCCTTCACAGTGCCAGAAGTTGTAAGCAATATATCTAAAGTAATATCCAGAAGTAACAACTTTTTTACTACAAATATTTGCATACATTTCCTTGTATAAATGTTCACTTGTCATCAAAAATGCAAAATTAATTTTATCTATTTCACTGTTCCAGTCATGTCAATCATTATTAACCTGTCATAGAATTGCACAGTGGCAATACCTTAGAGATGAAGGTACCAGAGCTGGCAAGAATAGGGATAACACACTGTAGCCCGTTCAACTTTCTCTATCGACTCTGCCAATGAAAAGTACCTACCCGCATAACAGAAATGAATCTCAATTTCGCCTTCTCTCTCGCCTCGCAGAGTGCTTTTACTATCACAGGACAATAAAGCTCAGTTTCTTCTTCATCTTCTCTCCTTTTATTCCACCTTTGTAAAACTTGAAAGGAAACATGAATAATTAAAGATGCTTCAAGACCACTTTTTTCTTGATCTATTCATGTTAAGTAACCAGTATTGTGGGCTGCTCTTTTTTAATATTTGAAACATAACCATATACGTAAAAATATATGTTAGTCACTCAGTCAAATCTGACTCTTTGTTAAAATTAAAATAGTAACTAAGCATGTTAGCACATAAAAGCATCTGGATTTGCAAACTTTTTCTTCTGATAGGGTGGAAACAAGGAACTGATGATGGCAAGGAAGATGTAACCTCTAGCAACACCAGGAGCTATGAAGAAGAGTTGCTTAGGAGTATTTTTAATATATGTGACTCCAAACGCAGAGGTTAGTTGAAAGTTTTCTGCTCAGATTTTCACTGATACTCATCCACTCGTGCTTTCTGTTGTGAGAGAAAGGGAAATGGTTTATGTGTATCTGTGTATCTGTGTCTGTACATATGGCAGGTGCAACCTAATTTGGGAGGGGCGATGGCTATTTATATGTTGGTTAATTTCTTTCTGCCTGTTTTATATATTTTGCCAGAGTCTTGAATGATTTTACTGAGCTTATCATCAGTTTTACCAGCTGCAGTCATTGACTGGAACTATTTACATCTCATAGGTGTTGCCTCACAAGAAATACATACTTCATATAAATAAAACCGCTGTACAAATTTAGCTCCAATTTTTGTCAATTTTAGATTTTCACTTCTGTTTTTCTTAGAGACATGCTTTTTTTAAAATATCCGCAAGTAATGTTTAGCATGTCAATGGTTCATGATCACTGTAACAAAATTAATAATATGGAGAAAAGAAAGGAAAAAAGAACTCATCTGTTATCCTGTTTCCCTGAGTAACCACTGTTAATGACTCATAGTATAACCTGCCCCCACAAATTGCTTGGTCCATATGGTTTCCTTTCATTTGGATTAAAACTTTTTTATTATAGAAACTTTCAAACATATACAGAAGTGGAGAGGGTATTATGACCCTTATGTATATGTCATAAATAATGATGTCTCATTTTTCCTCCACTTTCCTCTGCTCCACTCTGGATTGTTCCTGTTGTTGTTCGGTTGCTAAGTTGTGTCTGACTCTTTCTGACCCCATGGACTGTAGCCCGCCAGGCTCTTCTGTCCTCCGCTATCTCCCACTAAGTCTGGATTGCTGCTAAGTCGCTTCAGTCGTGTCCGACTCTGTGCGACCCCATAGACAGCAGCCCACTAGGCTCCTCCATCCCTGGGATTCTCCAGGCAAGATCACTGGAGTGGGTTGCCATTTCCTTCTCCAATGCATCAAAGTGAAAAGTGAAAGTGAAGACACTCAGTCGTGTCCGACTCCTAGCGACCCCATGGACTGCAGCCTACCAGGCTCCTCCATCCATGGGATTTTCTAGGCAAGAGTACTGGAGTGGGTGCCATCGCCTTCTCCGAAGTCTGGATTAGTTTGAGGCAAGTCTAAGACATATTATTTCCTCTGTAAACATTTCAGTACATTCAAAAGATAAAGACTGATTTTAGATACAGCTATACAAAGTCTTTTAAAATTTTTTATTTTTAACATATTATTGGGGTATAATTGTTTTCGATATTGTGTTCATTTCTGCTGTACTGCAAAGTGAGTCAGCTATATGTGTACACAGATACCCTCCCTGTGGAGTCTCCCTCCCACCCCCACATCCCACCTCTTTAGGTCACTGCTGAGCACTGAGCTGAGCTCCCGTGCTGTACAAAACTTCCCACTAGCTGTCACATGTACATGTACAATTACACATGTACAATGTCATTTTTATGACCAAAAATGTAACGTAATTTTTAAATATCAAATACCTTACCAACATTCAAGTTTTCTCATTTGTACGAGAAATTTATGTTTTCTTAAACAGTTTATTTGTTTAAATCAGTATCCAAGAAAGGGTTGTTCATTGTTATTGGTTATCTGGCTTATCCCTCTGTTCCTTTTTCATTCTTTTTGTATTTTAAGTTATTTGTTAATGAAACTGGCCCTTTTATTGCCTCATTTTCTCCAATCTGAATTTTAGTGGTTGTGGGGCCATAGCAATACAACTTGTTTTTTGTCCCCTACATTTAGAGGCTTGATCAGGTAAATGTTTTATATCTGTTTTTGGGCAAGACTCTGTATAGATAGTGTATTTTGTATTTTTTTTTTTTTTTTTTTTTTGCTACGTCAAGTGGCAGGCATGTGGGATCTTAGTCCCTTGACCACGGATCAAACCCTCACCGCTGCATTAGAAGCATGGAGTTTTAACCACTGGACTGCCAGAGGAGTCACAGTATATGTACTTTTATCAAAAGACAAAACTATTTGAGAGTGAAGGCCTAGATTTATTCTTTCATTAGATGATGTGAAGGTTAGTAGTTTATCATTCCTTCTTACTTTATCAACTGGAATATCTATAAAGAGAAACTCTATGCTGCTTATCAGTTTTATAAGGCTGTGGCTGAGTCTTGTTTCCCAAAGGAAAGGCCAGATAAAAGTTTGATGGTGTTTCTAATTGAAAATAAACTCCAGATACTGTGTCTCTTTACCCTGAAGTACACCAGTATGTATTTCCTACAAAGAAGAACATTTGCTTGCATAGCTGCAGAACAATTATCCAAATTAGGATATTTAACATTGATATGATACTGTTATCTAATTTAAATGTCTGTATTCAAATTTTGTCTATTTCCCCAACAATATTCTTTATAGCTTTTTTGTTTCCTGGTCCAGGATCAAATTCAGAATCACACACTGTGTTTAGTTTTCACATCTCTTCAATCTCCTTTTATCTGGAGTAAGTCCTCAGATTCCTTGCCTTTTATGACTTTGAAAGTTTTGAAGACTATATGCCAGCTACTTTGTAGAATGTCTGATATTTCCTCTTGTTTATTCAGGCCGTACATTTTCGCAGGCACACTACAGAAATGATGTTATGCTCTTCTCAGTACAATATACCAGGATTTTTAACTTTGATCCCTTGATTAGTGTGGTGTCTGCCAAATCTCCGTCTTGTAAAGTTACTATTCTCCTTTGTAATGTCTGTACAAAATGAATCTGTTGATCTAAGAAAGCAATGGAAAATTTTAAGCCAAAGTGAGGACTATAATCCAGGAACAGCCTTTCAGAAAACTCGGAGAACCATTCTACCTGTTAAAAGTCGGAGCACATGTTTGAGACAGAAGGCTGTACATTAAATGGTGTACATATTATTAACGGTTTACACAATCTGGATCTAAGCATATAAGGTGAGTAGTGAGTCATGGGTCATCCTAGCTCCTTATAAGAAGGAAGGTTATCTTTTTAGGGGTTGTCTTGTTGATGCTAGGATAATGTTGCTCTTTATGGTTGAGCAGGTATTTCTGCCGATGGGGATGTTTGGTTGATGCAAAATGCAGATACACAATGCATAGTAGAGGGGAGAGGGGAGGACAAAGAGCAGAGAAAATATTTAGTGCTTAAGTTTTCCTTGACTAGCCTTAACAGTTTCATCTGTGGCTTAAGTAGGGAATGATCTGCTTTAGGTGGCAGAATTCGTTTCTTGCTCTTATAGGACTGAAGACTTCAGAGTCTTGCTACTGTCAGCGAGACAGTTTCTTGCTAGTTGCACCTCTGAATACAGGAAGCCCTTAATATGGCAGATTTTCTTCTTCAAAGCCAGCAAGGGAGTGACTCCAGCAAGATAAAAGTTTGAAAGTATTAGTAACTAAGTTGTGCCAACTCTTTGGAGACTCCATGGACTATAACCCACCATGCTGCTCTGTCCATGGGATTCTCCATCCAAGAATACTGGAGTGGGTTGCCAGTTAATTCTCCAGGGGATCTTCCTGACCCAGGGATTGAACCCAGGTCTCCTGCATTGGTAGGCAGATTCTTTACTGCTGAGTCACCAGGGAAGCCCTAGCAAGATAGGTACTGTGATCTCATGTAAGTTAATCACACAACCATATACATGTATATCCTGTTCCCTTTGCCATATTCTACTGGTTAGAAGCAAGTCCCAGATCATGCCCACACTCGAGGGGAGGAGACTACACTAAGGTGAAAGCATTAGGAAGCAAGGATCATAAAGGGGAAGCCTGGAGTCTGTCCACCTCACTGCCACAGTATGGTTGCAAAAAATGGTTTAAGACCTTTTTTTTGGTCATTATTTTCTCCTTAAGTTATATGCAATATATTCCCTAAGTGTAAGTGGGAATGTTTCCAGCTTGCTTTATAATCTGCTTTTTCTTACTTAATAATTTTGAGTACTTGTCTATGTCAATAATATATATTTTCTCTGTACTCTAGGGGGATGTAACATAATATATTTAAACAATATGTCTCAATTGGGTATTTTTTCTCTATTATGAAAAGCACAAAAATAACCATGATAAACCATAATGAACATTCTTATAGCAAAACATTTACCTGCACTCTTAATTATATCAGTAGGATGAATGGGACTTATTTATTCCTGGTAAGCCTCTCTGCATGGACAGGATTTAAGGAATTGTTTCCTGGAAGAAAATAAGGAAACTCCATTAAAGGGAGATGGGAGATGTATTAGAAACAGAACCAACAGGGTGTGTGTGTGTGTGTAAAATATATAAAGAGATATATTATAAGGAATTGGGGCTTCCCTGATGGCTCAGTGGTAAAGATCCATCTGCAATGCAGGAGACACAGGAGATGCAGGTTCAATCATTGGGAAGATCCCCTAGAGAAGGAAATGGCAAACCCACTCCAGTATTCTTTCCTGGAAAGTTCCATGGACAGAGGAACGTGGTGGGCTACAGTCCATGGGGTCGCAGAGTCAGACACGACTGAGCGTGCAGGCCCACACGCACAATTATAAGGAACTGGCTCATGTTATTATGGAGGCAGGCATGTTCGAAGATCTGCAGGGTGAGTGAGCAAGCTGAAGATGGAGTCCCAGAGAGCTTATGATGGTTTCCTTCCAGTCAGTGTCCAAAGGCCTGAGAACCCGGAGGCAACCTGTCCAAAGGTCAACATCTGGAAACTGAAGAAGAGCTGATGTTTCTGTTCGAGTCCAAAGTTAGGAAAAAAGATAAGTCTTGGTTCCCAGGCAGTCATGCAGGAAGAATTGTCTCCCATTTGGGGAAGGGTCTGCCTTTTTGTTCTATTCAGGCCCACTTGCATTAGGGGACAGCAGCCTGTGTTAGTCTACCAATTTAAATCTTAATCTCTTTCAAAAACACCCTCACAGAAACAACCAGAATCATGTTTGACCACATAACTGGGCACTCTGTCGCCCAGTTGAGTTGACACGTTAAAGAAACATCTCAGGAGATCTTTCTGGTTTTGAGGTATAAGATCAGATTTAGAGCTTTAGTGGAGGAAAATGAGATATAGGGTATTCTTTTTGACTTTCCAACTCTCCAATTATGCAAACAGGAGTAAAAATTATCCTTCTAAATAACTATTAAAATTTTATTTCCATTTCTTTGTGTCACAACCTAATGACATTTTCCATTAAATTAATGCATTCTTTAAAGTCATTCAGTTTCCTTTATAGCTCTCTTTTCCTAATGATGTACTAAGCTTATTCTTTTATTTTTTTATTAAAAACTTTTTTTTTTTCAAATATTAGTGTCTCTACTTACCTCCTGGGGTAAGAATCTTCACCCTATCAAACTTCACCCTATCAAACTTCACCCTATCAAACTTCTACTTCCTTTTCCTTCCCTCTTTAAACTGCTAGCCCAAGGCAGGCCCTAGTTAAGAGTAGAAAAGATGTCTTATGCTTGAGGAAGACTGGTGTGTCAATTACTAACACAGTCTGTATGACTTTAATTTCTGAATGTGATAGTAGGGCTGATTATATCCAAGAATGACTTTTCTACCCCTCCCTCTCCACCCCAAAGAGTCGAACTACTTACTTGAGGCTGAAAATTTCACCTAGGGCCAAGGAAATCCTTCCTTCACGAATGCTTTTTAAAAATATTTATTTATTTTAAAATATTTATTTACTTGGCTGTGTCAGGTCTTAGTTGAGACAGGCAGGATCTTCCCTGTGGCTCATGGGCTTCTTCAGTTGAGGTGCCAGGGCTCAGTAGTTGCTGTAGCTCCAGGGCTTAGTTGCTTCACAGTGTGTGGGATCTTAATTCTCTGACCAGGAATTGAACCCAAGTCCCCTGCATTGGAAAGTGGATTCTTAACCTTGGATCACAGGGGAAGTCCCCACTAACTGTTTTTTGAGGAAAGAATGGGAGAGAAAAATAAAGAGGCAATTTTTGACCACTTCCCACAAGTGATTATTGATTACATCTCTGTGTGTGTGTGTGTGTGCACATGCTCGCTCAGTTGCTTAGTCATGCCTGATTCTTTGTGACCCCCATGGACTGTAGCCCATCAGGCTCCTCTGTCCATGGGATTTCCCAGGTAAGAATACTAGAGAAGGTTGCCATTTCCTCCTCCAGGGGACCTTCCCAACCAAGGGACTGAATCCTCGTCTCTTGTGTCTTGCATTGCCAAGCGGATTCTTTATTGCACCATCTGAGAAGCATATTGATTACATAAATCTTTCCTATTTGAATCTCACAACTCTGTGTAGTAGGCATCATTTCACAGATGAGGACACTGAGGCTCAAAGAGACTGAGTGATTTCCCCAGAGCCACACAGCTGATACAGTCCAGAGCCAAGATTTGACCCTAGTCGGTTAGACTCCAACCTTAAGGCCAGTGCTCTACTTTATGACATCAACTCAGCAGGATTGCGAGGGTTATAAGGCACATTTCCAGGACCCAAGGGACTTGAACGAGTTAAGCACCTCACTAAAAAAAAAATCTTTTGCCACCTTTAAAAACTAACTTGACTTTCTTCTTCCTAAGGTTTAGTCAGAGTCACCAAAATAATAGATTATCTGAGACAGACAACTAGTCAAGGTTCTGAAGATGATGACCTCGAGGAGCTATGGATCATGCTTGATCCTGAAAAGAGAGATGTACATGTGAACCTGGAAACCTTCCAGGCCACTGTGAAGGAATGGATGATGACTCACTGCAGAAACAAATGGTAATCATAGTCCCAGCAGGATGCGTTTTCAGGTTCTGATTTAACAATTGATTACAATGAATGTTAATCACTGTTTTTTGCACTGATAGGAAATATTATCTGATAGTATCTTACTATTAATCCAAGAAATGAAAATCAAGAGAACATATTTTGTGCATCAGTTTAACAAAGGTTTAGAGGAATGACTCTATCCCATGTTGTCAGGGAGGGTGGAGAAATAGACCTTCTCCTTGTTTATAATACTGCAAGTTGGCACAGCTTTTCAATGGCAGTTTAGGAATGTATGGCTTCCCAGGTGGCTCAGTGGTAAAGAATCTACCGACAATGCAAGAGACGCAATTTGACCCCTAGGTGGGGAAGATATCCTTGAGGAAGAAAATGGCAACCCGCTCCAGTATTCTTAACTGAAAACCTTCATGGACAAGAGGAGGCTGGCGGGCTGCAGTCCATGGGGTTGCAGAGAAATAGACACGACTGAGAGACTGAGCACAGCACGAGCATCAGAGCCTTAGAAATATGCAATGTGGTCAAATTATGTAACTTCAGGAAAGACAACCAATTGTATACTCTAATGTATATGCAGAATGTTGTTTATGATTATGATAAATGTAAGCAAACCAAATATTTAATAGTATGTGGTTGGACAAATAAATGATAATACTTCCATACTAATTAGTCACTCAAAATTACAATTAAATAAATATTTGACAGGAGAAATATTCATATGTATTAATTTAAAATAATTGGCCATAGATCTGTGTATGTAGTATACTCCCCTATTTGTTGAGAAATAAAAATATGCACAGGAGAAAGTGGGAAGGAATATATTCCAAAATGATTTTCTTTGCATGAAGACCTTAGCTTCTTTGTCTTATTTTCTTATGAATTTTCTACTTTTCCTAAAATATTTAGGCTTGATTGTATAATACAGATATCAATAATAATACTCAATAATAATCAATAATAATACAGATATCAATATCAATAAAACAGATATCAATAATCCATGGGTAAAGTGGAGTGAGGGCAAAAGAGAAAATTTATTTTTATGACAAATATAAAGGAAAAGAAAAAGAACATGGGAGATATAAATATAAAAGAACAGAGACTCAGAAATGGTGATGGGTGCAGATCTATTAATAGGAATATGAGAGTGAGGACTGAGCTATTCTGCTCAGTCATCTTCTGAAAACATCTCATGTTGAAACACAATAGGATGTAAGTACTAGTCTAGAGGCTTTGGTAGCTGCTCCGAAGAGATTATCTAAGGGTTTGGCAATTGCTAAGATTAGGCAGCAAAACTGAAATCATAATACAAAGACTCTGGGAAAACAAATGGTTGAAGTGTTAATATGTTTATTTGGGGTGTCCTGGGCAGAGGCCTGTGTATAGGGTTCTCCAAATTTTAGGAATGATATGCTCCAAACTACAATTAGTTCAAGTTCAACTTAGTTTTTCATGAGAAAGAGAAAAGAGCACCTTCAGTGTGCCCCAAATTATTAGCTGTTCATGCCTTTCCTTCCTAATTCTCTAAGGCCCAACGTCTTGCTCCCTCTACAAGTGTCCACTTAGTCCTCCAAATCATGCCAGCTTCCTAATCCACTGAGGCTCCCATTGCCTAATTATAGCTATGTGCATCATCACCTACTTACTTATGCATTCATATTCTTTTCTTCATGTTAGATTAAAGTTTATAGGAGGTAGAGACAACATGTTTCTTTTCTATGACTCTGTTTAAGAACAGTGTTGGGCTCCAAATTGTGGCCAAATGGATAGATGGTTTTAAAATTCAGAAAGACCACCATCAATAAGAAAATACAGAACACATCTGAAAAATTGGCTAAGCTTTGGTTTGACAAGGAATTCTAGCTCACTGGTTTTGTTTTTTGGCCACAGGGAAAGAGAGAATAGTGGATCAAGCAGCACAATGGTTGATTCTGCTTTTGAACAGGACAACATAAAATCATGTGAAGCAAGTATGTATGTGTTTCTTTGGGATTGTTCTGCCAGTTTAGTGTGATTTGGAGAAATGGATTTTTTTATAAAACTTTCTTGTGTGTGTTTCAGTTAAGATGACCACAGATAAAACAGATTCTTCATCATGGAACTTCAAGGGGTTGGGTGGAGACTTGCCTAAAGGAGTCTTGTAAGCATTCTTACTTGTAATGTTTTCTCAAGCGCCTCAACTTTTCTTATGGATTTTCTTATTTCATAGATCTATGTATTTTATTTTATTTCTGGGCTTTCCTGCTGTCTCCAACAGTAAAGAATCTGCCTGCAAATGCAGGAGTTCATTTCAGTTCATTTCAGTCACTCAGTCGTGTCCGACTTTTTGTGACCCCATGGACTGCAGCACACCAGGCTTCCCTGTCCATTACCAACTCCCAGAGCTTGCCCAAACTCATGTCTATTGAGTTGGTGATGCCATCCAATCATCTTATCCTCTGTGTCCCCTTCTCCTCCTGCCTTCAATCTTTCCCAACAGTAGGGTCTTTTCCAATGAGTCACTTCTTTGCATCAGGTGGCCAAAGTATTGGAGCTTTAGCATCAGTCCTTCTAATGAATATTCAGGACTGATTTCCTTTAGGATGAACTGGTTTGATTTCCTGGCAGTCCAAGAGCCTCTCAAGAGTCTTCTCCAACACCACAGTTCAAAAGCATCAATTCTTTGGCACCTAGCCTTCTTTATGGTCCAACTCTCACATCCATACATGACTACTGGCAAAACCATTGTTGTGACTAGACAGACCTTTGTTGGCAAAGTAACATTGGCAAAGCAATGCAGGAGACCTGAGTTTAATCCCTGGGTCTGGAGAATCTCCTGGAGAAGGGAATGGCAACCCACTCCAGTATTCTTGTCTGGAGAATTCCATGGACAGAGGAGCCTGGTGGGCTATAGTTCATGAGATCTCAAAGAGTCAGACATGACTGAGTGACTAACACTTTCAACTTTTTCATGTATTTTATTTACGGTAAAGTCACTTAGCTCTGCTTGTGTGCATGTGTGGTAGGGCTAACATAATTTATTTTTAACTCTTAGCTATTATATCCTAATTGCATTAGAAGTAGTTTCACTAGGAACACGAATTGTGAAAGATTATGAAGTGTCACATAAATAAGCATTTTCTTGCTCATGAAAACTTTATTCTTCTTTGACTTTGTGTTTTCCATGCACGACAAGTTCTATCATACATAGAATTATGACATTGACCTTAAGCTCTTTGGGGGGGGGTTGCTTTTTTTTTTTTTAGTTGGAGTGTAATTGCTTTAATGTTGTATTAGTTTCTATTGTACAATGAAGTGAATCAGCTATATGTATACCTATATCCCTCTCTCTTGGATGTCCCTCCCATTCCACCCATCTAGGTCATTTTAGAGCACCAAGCTGAGCTCCCTCTGCTTTATAGCAGGTTCCCACTAGCTAGCTATTTTACACATGGTAGTGTATATATGTCAATCATTATTACTGCTTCAATAGATACTTTTGAGAAGGCAATGGCACCCCACTCCAGTACTCTTGCCTGGAAAATCCCATGGATGGAGGACCCTGGTAGGCTGCAATTCATGGGATGGCTAAGAGTCAGACACAACTGAGCGACTTCACTTTCACTTTTCACTTTCATGCATTGGAGAAGGAAATGGCAACCCACTCCAGTGTTCTTGCCTGGAGAATCCCAGGGACAGAGGAGCCTGGTAGGAGGCCGTCTATGGGGTCGCACAGAGTCGGACAGGACTGAAGCAACTTAGCAGCAGCAGCAGCAGATACTTTTAGATATTAATGAGAAAAGCTGTTTTCTGCTACACATGCATTTGGATATTAAGGAGAAGTGACTCTGTTCTTTATTTTTATTTTGAAAAAAATTTTTTGGCTGAGCCAACATGTGGCTTGTGGGATCTTAGTTCCCCGACCAGGGATTGAACCCAAGTCTCTGCTTTGGAAGCTCAGAATTGAAGCACTGAACCTGTCCTTCCTTATTTTATCTTTGCCACTTCAGGTTTATCTGTGCAAAAAGTGTGGACTAGGAACCGTGTAGCCAACCTATGCTAAAGTCTAGGAAAAGATGGCAAAGAAGAGGAGGCCTGGGACTCCTTGAAAAACACAGTTCAGACTCTCAAAGGGTTTAGGATCAAATGTCAGGGCAAGCGTGACAGCTACAAATATTAACAAGCTGTAGAAAATACTAGGAACCATGAGTACTAAATTGTGAGCTACAGGCTACAATGATAAAACTCTAGGAATTGTTTCCTAGTTAAAGGCCTGTTGAAACCGGCCAAGATTTCTGATTGAAAGCATCCAGTGTCAATTTATTTCAGGATTTTCCATAACCCAGGCAGAAGTAGGAACTCTTCAGTGTCGATAGAGACAGAAGTTGGGAGCAAAGTGAAGAGGAAGAAATGAAAGCTGTAAAAGTTGATTTCACAAGTGGCAGATGCTAAATATCTGGCAATTTTGGAAAAATCTTTGGTGTTATTGTAATAAGTGCTTGAATAAATACTGTGTATGTGAACTATGTTTATGAGGATGAATGAAAATAAAGTAGAAAATCTTCTTTATTTGTTTATTTTTGGTTGTGCTGGATCTTCATTGCTGCATGTGGGTTTTTCCTAGTCGTGGCAGTTGGAGGCTATTCTTTGTTGTGGTGGTTTCTTTCTTTCACACAGCAAAGGCTCTAGGCAGTGGGCTTCAGTAGTTACAGCATAAGAACTCAGTAAGTTGTGGCACGCAGGGCCTAGCCTGGGAGGGCTTCGGCAGTTGTGGCCTACAAGGTTTAGTTGCTCCGCAGCATGTGGAATCTTCCCAGACCAGGTATTGAACCTGTGTCCCCTACACTGACAGATGGATTGTTAACTACTGGACCGACAGGGAAGTCCTCACAGGAATATTTAAGCTTGTTTGGGCTTAACCATAAGCCTTACTTTGACTGGAAGGGATTAGTGATGTTGAAGTTTATGCCCATTCATCCTTTTCCCCGCAGAGAGGTGCCTGATTTGATTACCTATATAGCAGACATGCATTTCAACAAGCAGAAATTGGAAGAGGAAAATAATAAATTGAAATTGGCATTGGAAAACTTGGAGGAAGCAAACAGAGAGTTATCAGAGGACTGTACTGAACTGCGCCTTCAGATAAAAAGGTGAGCCATGGTGTGGGTACTGTGTGCTGGGAATTCTCAGTTCCTTTTCCTTTTTTTTTTTTTTTAATAAATTTGTTTTTTATTGAGATACAAGTCACAAAGCAGAAGAGTCACCCTGTTGAGGTATACAATTAGTTTAGTGTTTTTTAGTATATTCACAAGATTATTCACATGATCTAATTCCAGTTATTCACAAGTATATCCACATGATGTATTCACATGATATCAAGTATATTCACATGATCAGGATATTTTCATCACTCCAAAAAGAAATCCCATACTGATTAACAGCCACTCCCTATGTCCTCCCCTCTCAGCCCCTGGCAACCACTAATCTACTTTGTATCTCTATGGATTTGTCTATTCCAAACATTTTCATATCCATGGAATCATACAGTATGTGACCTTTCTGTCTGGCTTCTTTCATTTAGAATCACATTTTCAAAGTTCATCCATGTTGAAGCATATATTGCTATTTCATTCTTTTTTATGACTGAATAATATTCCATTGTATAAATATACCTCAGTTTGGACATTTGGGTTAGCACCACTTTTTGGCACTTAAAAAACTGCTGTTATGAACATTTGTGTGCAAGTTTTTATGGTATCATATGTTTTCTGTTTTCTTGGTTATGTATCTAGGAGTGAAATTGCTATACTTTTTAAGACCTATACTTTGGTCTTCCCTGATAGTTCAGTTGGTAAAGAATCTACCTGCAATGTAGGAGACCCTGTTTCGATTCCTGGGTCAGGAAGATCCGCTGGAGAAGTGATAGGCTATCCACTCCAGTATTCTTGGGCTTCCCTTGTGGCTCAGCTGGTAAAGAATCTACCTGTAATGTGGGAGACCTGGGTTCGATCCCTGGGTTGGAAAGTTTCCCTGGAGAAAGGAAAGGCTATCCACTCCAGTATTCTGGCCTGGAGAATTCCATGGACTGTATAATCCATGGGGTCACAAAGAGTTGGACATGACTGACTGACTTTCACTTACAACCTATACTTTAGGGCTACCCAGGTAGCACTGGTTGTAAAGAACTTACCTGCCAGTGCAGGAGACATCAGAGACATAGGTTTAATCCCTGGGTCTGGAAGATCCCATGGAGAAGGAAATGGTCACCCACTCCAGTATTCTTGCTTGGAGAATTGCATGGACAGAGGAGCCTGGCAGGGTACAGCCCATAGCATCACAAAGAGTCAGACATGACTGAAGCAACTTAACATGCATGCATGCAACTTATACTTTGTATTTTGAGAAACTGCCACACTTTTCCAAAGTTCCAAAGTGACTTTGGAAAACAGCTTTATTTTCCCACCAGTGAAACTACTTTACTTTCCCATCAGCAATGTTTGTTAGTTCTTTTCTAGCAATGATGTTCTCTATGTCCTTCAAGTCTCTGTGTAAGACCAATATGCGTACAGGTCAAGTGTAAATCTATCCCAACATTCAGTGGTTCACTAGAACTCTACTTATGCAAAGTTCCATGCTGAGTATTATGAGAGATTCATTGATGAGTCAGGTTTAAAATGTGCCCTCGGGGTACCTGTTTGGCCACCTGATGCGAACAGCTGACTCATTGAAAAAGACCCTGATGCTGGGAAAGATTGAAGGCAGAAGGAGAAGAGGGCAACAGAGGATGAGATGGTTGGATGGCATCACCGATTCAATGGACATGAACTTGGGCACATTCTGGGAGATGGTAAGGGACATGGAAGCCTGATGTGCTGTAGTCCATGCAGTTGCAAAGAGTCAGACATGATTTGGAGACTGAACAGCAACAGGGTACCTGTAGCCTAGAAGGATGATAAGAACATTCATTACCTTAGCTTAAGCTAGAAAGGGATACTGGACCTTGAGGATGTAATAGATCAAGTGCAGACACTGGTAAAATAGATGAAGTGGGACATGCTTGAACATCAGAAAACAAGCAACCTGGTTCTCACAAAGTCTGTGTGTACAGGTGTCATCAGTTCAGTTCAGTCACTCAGTCGTGTCCGACTCTTTGCGACCCCATGAATTGCAGCATGCCAGGCCTCCCTGTCCATCACCAACTCCTAGAGTTCACTCAAACACGTCCATCGAGTCAGTGATGCCATCCAATCTCATCCTCTGTCATCCCCTTCTCCTCCTGCCTCCAATCCCTCCCAGCATCAGAGTCTTTTCCAATGAGTCAATTCTTCACATGAGTTGGCCAAAGTACTGGAGTTTCAGCTTCAGTATCAGTCCTTCCAAAGAACACCCAGGACTGATCTTTAGAATGGACTGGTTGGATCTCCTTGCAGTCCAAGAGACTCTCAAGAGTCTTCTCCAACACCACAGTTCAAAAGCATCAATTCTTTGGCGTTCAGCTTTCTTCACAGTCCAACTCTCACATCCATACGTGACTACTGGAAAAACCATAGCCTTGACTAGATGGACCTTTGTTGGCAAAGTAACGTCTCTGCTTTTGAATATGCTATCTAGGTTGGTCATAACTTTCCTTCCAAGGAGTAAGCATCTTTTAATTTCATGGCTGCAATCACCATCTGCAGTAATTTTGGAGCCCCCAAAATAAAGTCTGACACTGTTTCCACTGTTTCCCCATCTATTTGCCATGAAGTGATGGGACCAGACGCAATGATCTTCGTTTTCTGAATGTTGAGCTTTAGGCCAACACTTTCACTCTCTTCCTTCACTTTCATCAAGAAGCTTTTTAGTTCCTCTTCACTTTCTGCCATAAGGGTGGTGTCATATGCATATCTGGGGTTATTGATATTTCTCCTGGCAATCTTGATTCCATCTTGTGCTTCATCCAGCCCAGCATTTCTCATGATGTACTCTGCATATAAGTTAAATAAACAGGGTGACAATATACAGCCTTGACATATTCCTTTTCCTATTTGGAACCAGTCTGTTGTTCCATGTCCAGTTCTAACCGTTGCTTTCTGACCTGCATATAGGTTTCTCAAGAGGCAGGTCAGATGGTCTGGTATTCCCATCTCTTTCAGAATTGTCCACAGTTGATTGTGATCCACACAGTCAAAGGCTTTGGCATAGTCAATGAAGCAGAAATAGATGTTTTTTCTGGAACTCTCTTGCTTTTTTGATGATCCAGTGGATGTTGGCAATTTGATCTCTTGTTCCTCTGCCTTTTCTAAAACCAGTTTGAACATTTGGAAGTTCACGGTTCACATATTGCTGAAGACTGGCTTGGAGAATTTTGAGCATTACTTTACTCTAGCGTGCGAGATGAGTGAAGACTCTACACATGGACATCACCAGATGGTCAACACTGAAATCAGATTGATTATATTCTTTTCAGCCAAAGATGGAGAAGCTCTATACAGTCAGTAAAACAAGACCGGGAGCTGACTGTGGCTCAGATCACGAACTCCTTATTGCCAAATTCAGACTTAAATTGAAGAAAGTAGGGAAAACCACTAGATCATTCAGGTATGACCTAAATCAAATCCCTTATGATTATACAGTGGAAGTGAGAAATAGATTTAAGGGACTAGATCTGATTGAGTGTCTGATGAACTATGGACTGAGGTTCATGACATTGTACAGGAGGCAGGGATCAAGACCATCCCCATGGAAAAGAAATGCAAAAAAGCAAAATGGCTGTCTGGGGAGGCCTTACAAATAGCTGTGAAAAGAAGAGAAGTGAAAAGCAAAGGAGAAAAGGAAAGATACAAGCATCTGAATGCAGCATTCCAAAAAATAGCAAGAAGAGATAAGAAAGACTTCCTCTGCAATCAATGCAAAGAAATAGAGGAAAACAACAGAATGGGAAAGACTAGAGATCTCTTCAAGAAAATTAGAGATACCAAGGGAACATTTCATGCAAAGATGGGCTCGATAAAGGACAGAAATGGTATGGACCTAACAGAAGCAGAAGATATTAAGAAGAGGTGGCAAGAATACACAGAAGAACTGTACAAAAAAGATCTTCACGACCCAGATAACCACGATGGTGTGATCACTCACCTAGAGCCAGACATCCTGGAATGTGAAGTCAAGTGGGCCTTAGAAAGCATCACTATGAACAAAGCTAGTGGAGGTGATGGAATTCCAGTTGAGCTATTCCAAATCCTGAAAGATGATGCTGTGAAAGTGCTGCACTCAATATGCCAGCAAATTTGGAAAACTCAGCAGTGGCCACAGGACTGGAAAAGGTCAGTTTTCATTCCAATCCCAAAGAAAGGCAATGCCAAAGAATGCTCAAACTACTACACAGGTGTCATAGATGTTAAAATTCTGAACAGAAAAGTCCTCACTTAACTTGAAAACACAGAAAAGCATTCTAACATTGAACTCCTACCCTCACAATTTTTGACCATACTCCAAATCAATCTATAAAATTAAATATATGTATATAAATATATGTATATGTATTTATTTGGTTGCACCAAGTCTTCATTGCAGAGTGTGGGATCTTTAGTTGTAGCATGTGGGATCTAGTTCCCTGACCAGGGATCAAACCCAGGCCACCTGCATTGGGAGTGCAGATTTTTAGCCACTGGACCATCAGGGAAGTCCCCCGATCTGTAACATTAAAAAAAAATGCTAACCTCAGGCTCTCTCCATTCCATTGTTGGCTTATGTATTTGAAATATTCAGTTTCTTTAAAAAGAAAACAAGCTATGCTTTGAGTGAATGTGTGATGTTATTTAATAACTATTTGTGTAATTATATTAACTAATATTATGTCTTAGTAGTAGAAGGAAAGAACTGTGTGATTTAGCCAGTGATGGATTTCAAAGGGAGTATGCCAGTCCTTGACTTCAGGAATATGTTTGTTTCCTTCTATCCTTTATCTCCCAGTGTACTCTACCTGAGTCCTTTCCCTTTCTAAGGACTGTGGAAGATCTTGAGTAAATTTTTTTTTTTTTTTTTTCCTTTTACTATTGTTGGCCTCTGGTTTGAATTTTCAGTGGTTTTCAACTTGGAGCTTAAAAACAGTCCGTGGCTTTAGTTAGTATCTTTGACGGTTATATTTGAGGTTTTGCTTATTGCCTTCTCTCCCCACCCCCACAGTGCCCACCAGGCTATTATGAGAACAAACCTGTTAAAAGAAGAACTGGAGGAACTGAAAATTACTATGAATGCTTCAGAAGAGCAGAAGACCATGATTGTAGCCCAGAACAAACAATTAGTAAGTCATCCAAGTACTTTGAAATCAGCGGATAGTTTATTTAACTGAAATCCAAATGGTTTATTTGGAGGCAAAGATCAGAAACCATAGGCTGATGAATGAATTGGTAACCCCTTAGAAAAGTAAAGATAAGTAGGATAAAAAATACTGTTTTCTTTTCAACCAGGGTTAAAATTCTTTACAAATGTTACATTTGCAATGGTTTGTGAAGATCTAGAATGCCTTCTGAAGTTAACAGGTGAATTTATAAATATCTGACACTGAAAGTCACATCTTCCAAAAAAAAAAAAAAATTGTGTGTCAAACTTTCACCTTTTTCTCAGGTTTTTAAAAACATTCATTTTTTTCAGCATGTACAGATTACTAATTAGCTCCATTAATCAGTCCTTAACACTAAATAAGCCCAGGCTTGTAATTTTTGGAGCAAAACATTATTTAGACTAAGCTTCAACTACCAGAGAAGTAATTATTTTTATGGAGACTGTTAAACTATTCTCTGGAGCTTCAGTAATAGTCTTCAAAATCCCTCTAGCACTATTTGAGCATTGCTAACCATGGTCAGACATGGGGGGATGGTCAGCTGAAAGTCATTCAGACTGATTTATTTTTAGGTCTCTAAGGTATCAGGAAACTTGAATTTCAGGCCTGTGTCTTTCACTCATGACCTCCTACAAGCAACAGTTTAGCTTAGCTTTTGCTTCAACAATAAATGTGGAGACTGGACTCACTAAGTATCAGGTGACTCTGCAAGTCTCTATGAATACATTACAGCAAGGACTCAGTCTGGGACCACTAAGGAGCTTCTGTGTGGAAGTCATGTAGAGCAATGACCAAGAGCTCACCTTTGGGAGTCAGACTGAGAACATGTAAGCCCTGTTTCTGAGGGCTGTGTAACTTTAGGCAAACCACATAACCTTTATTTTTTGTTTTCTCATCTTTCCTTCTCTGTCATGGTTAGATTGAGTCAAGGAGGAGAGTGACTTTTCACTGATACCAAGAAACTGGAAGCCAAAGGCTTAACCCCATATTGAGAATATTTTCTGACTAGGCTTATGTGCAATATGTCAATGCTATATTTAAGGTTGCTGAAAAAATGTTGATGACTCTGGAAGTAAATATTTGTTATTTTCATAAGCTTCTCAAATACTTTTAAATTATGTTTCTCTTAATAAATCAGGAGACAGAAAACCGGGCTCTGATTCTTAAGATTCGGATTCTCCAAGAAGAGGTATGTTGAAATTGTTAAGCAGACTATACAGATAAATATGGAAATCATACAATCATGGGTCCTGACCCTGGATTCATATGAAATTCAAATCATACGAATTTCAGGCTCCTGTGGGCAAAATACTAGGTTGCTTTGTCAAATGACAAATGAGAAAGAGTAGACAGGATTTTCCTGTTTGGACAGAAGTATATTACCTTTGTAATCCTCCTCATGTATTTCCTTCCTCATGTAATTTCATGAGGAAATAGTATTTAAGAAATTCAGACTTAAGATGAAATGAAATTAACCCATCTAAACAGTATGCAAATCAAGAAGGAAAATGTAGACGTTATTTAATAATTTTCCAATATTATTCCACAAAACTAGATGGCAAAGGTCATTGATTCTAAGACCTAGATCTTAAATTCTTTGACAGTCTGACCTTGGAAAGGCCATTTATCTTCTGAGGGATTAATAATACCTATTCTCTACAGTTACTTTAAAGGTTAAGATAATCATGTGAAGCCATTTCGTTAACCATAATATACCTATATATATTAGTAAATATTAGTAAAATCTTTAAAAAAAGAAAACTTTTATGCAATATATATTTTTAAGCAACAAAATTAAAACATTGAAAGAACAGGTAAAAAAGCTATTAGTAAGTTACTATTTTGAAGAAAAATTCTCTATAGGTATCTTTTGAATGTCAATCATTATGTATAGTTTTTTGGTTGTGCTTTATGTAAGTTTATTAGAGTTATTTATTAAGCTGCAATGAATGATCTGAAGAGTTATCCAATTCATGGCCTAAGTGGACATTCATAATGGATTGCAAAGGAACAGCTAAAGATTGGAAAGAAATCTTGTATTTTGTTTACATATATTACAGCTGCCAGGCCAGGTTTCCATGAAACTAGTGCTTTTGAAGTAAGTTCCCAGTGTAAGATATTTTTCTTCTCATATTTAAGATGATTGACTACCATCAAAGAATTATAGTATACCAATTTAGAATTGAGATAGAAGGAAGGAGATTTAGAACTCTTCTTCATGAGATGACATTACGATGATTGACTTGTGTTAGAAAAGGCATATAGATGTCACTAAATTTCCTTTAGGAGGTAAAAATCTGATGCATTGTGAAGAGCACAATGGCTTGGGTAATTATTTGATGGAGTGCTTAGTCACTCAGTCGTGTCCTACTCTCTGCAAACCTATGGACTATAGCCCCCTGGCTCCTCTGTTCATGGGATTTTTCAGGTAAGAATACTGGAGTAGGTTGCCATTTCCTCCTCCAGGGAATCTTCCTGACCAAGGGATCAAACCCACATCTCCTGTGTGTTCTGCATTTGCAGGTGAATTCTTTACCCACTGAGCCATTGGGGAAGCCAATTATTCACTTACATTTATTTACTTCTTATACACACATTCACTGGGAGATAGACTCTATTCTAAGTGAATATGGACTTAAACAAAATAGCCTGTGTGAAACTAGCATGTTAGATGAGATTAGTGCCACCGAGAGAAGAAGAACAGAAAACGGCAATTTAAACTAGGGTGATTAGGGGACTTCCCTGGTGGTCCAGTGGTCAAGACTCCACCTTTCAATGCAGGGGATGTGGGTTTGATGCCTAGTCTTGGAGCTAAAATTCCACCTGCCTTGTGGTCAAAAACACAAAAATAAAGGTTTACTTTATAAACTCTAGCTTATTGGGTGGTTAGGAAAAGTAGAACTGTGAAGTTAATTTTTGGTTAAAAACTATGAGGCTCATCTTGAAGAACACTCATGGCAGAGGAGATAGCAAGTCCAAAGTCCTCAGGCTGTAGCCTGCCCACCATTTTTAAGGGATAACAAGATCATTGTGGCTGGAGCAGAGGGAACAAGTACTACAAGGTGCTACAGAGAGTTGTGGGGACCTGGACCCCCAGGATCTTATAAAGGCATTGTTTGGACTCTGGTTGTTTATGCTGAGTGAGATGGGAGCTGCTGAACAGTTTTGAGCAGAGGAGTAACATCATATAATTTCAGTTTTACCAAGATTTCTCTGGCTCCTGGCTTTAGAATTAACTGTGGGGCGAGGGAAGAAGTGAGGAGACCAATTAGGAGGCTCTTGTATTAATATTAAAGCAGGCAAACGTCAGTGAAGGCTTAGACTGAAGCAGGAACAAAAGTAGTGGATAAAGTATTCAGGTCAGTAAATGCTTTATAATATCCCAAAATATTTATTATATATCCAAGTAATATGTAAAATTCACTTCTAGTAGTTTCTATTAGAGAGTCCCTTGGACTGCAAGGAGATCCAACCAGTCCACCCTAAAGGAGATCAGTCCTGAATATTCACTGGAAGGACTGAGGCTGAAGCTGAAACTCCAATACTTTGGCCACCTGATGCGAAGACTTGACTCGCTTGAAAAGACCCTGATGCTGGGAAAGACTGAAGGCAGGAGGAGAAGGGGACAACAGAGGATGAGATGGTTGGATGGCATCACCAACTCAATGGACATGAGTTTGAGTAAACTTCAGGAGTTGGCGATGGACAGGGAGGCCTGGCATGCTGCAGTCCATGGGCTTGCAAAGAGTTGGACATGACTGAGCGACTGAACTGAACTGAATAGTTTCTAATGTCTCAGTGAAATACAGAGCAAAGTCATTGGCTGAGAGTGAGGATGTTGGAGGAGGTATTGGAAGTTCAAGGAGAGATAAAGAATGAAATAGGCCAGGAATTGGCAAACTTTTTGTGAAGGACATGATAGTAAATATTTTTAAGCTTGCCTGGCTAGAAGGACTTTGTCACAACCACTCACTTCTGCCATTGCAAGGTGAAGGCGGCTAAGGACAATCTGAAAACAACGGGCTCAGTTGTGTCTTAATAAAGCTTTATTTATAAAACCAAGTAGTCAGAGTTGGTCTCTGAAAATGGAGAACGGTAGTTGGTACAGTTTGCAAATCCTTGCTTTAGGCAAATGGCCATTTGAATAGATATGATATAATCACCAGAAAACCTTGAGATTAAAGCTTACAAATTTAATATGTGACCTATTGGTTTATTTGTATTTCTCTTTAACAATCATTATCAGAAAAGGTGCTGGCATGGAGTGGATGGCAATCTGAAATTAAGAAAATACTAAGAAATAGGGGAGAGCCAAGGGGATTGAAGGGATGTGGAAGTAAGAGATTGTAATGATTGGCCGTGAAAGAATTTAAGCTGAGTCAAGAGGTGACTGAGTTCATAGGAAGGTGGTAGGGTAATGAGAAAGTAGTGGGCTCATTGGATTGCAGGTTCCAGTGGGGACTGAAGGTTTGTTGATGCACAAAGAAGTAATCTGGAAAGACAAGAAGTAATGGTTGAAGAGTTTAATTGCAAAATGCTTTTGCAATTAAGGTAACAGAAGGGTCACAGTTGCTGTAATGACAAATCTGAAGGTATGTCTAGGGAGTGAGTGGCCCAGGTAGAATGGAAAATAAGAAGGGATTACTGAGAATATTCCTGGATGATCACATTAAAAAGATTGTTATTTTTGGACAAAGTCTAAAGTTCTGTCCCTTAGTTTAAAATGGATTACGATGTCAATGATGAAAATATCACTTTCTAAAAAAGACTTTGTGATGTCCTTTTATGTTTTTTTTGGTCTAAATCTAAGAATACTATCTTACTTTACATTAGAATGCTAAGAACATTATGGATATATATAAATTGGAAGAGAAGATTGAGGACTTGTCTAAAACTGAGAAAGAGCACCAAGTAAGCACTTCTCAAATACTGGTAAAATATTTTCTTGCATCAAATTAATATTACTTTATGAAGGTGTTTGTGACTCATTGACACAATGACCTTTCATTATAAATTTTGAAATTTGTACTCTAGATGTCTGAGTTATATAAAAGACAGCTTCTGCTTTTTTAATGTAGCAGCTTTACTGATACATAACACATATGCCATTAAATTCACTCAGAGTCAGTGGTTTTTAGTATTAAATATATTCAGAGTTGTGCAACCATTACCAAAACCAATTTTAAAATACTTTTATCATCCAAAAAGAAATCCCTTTAGCGGTCATTTTCCATTCTTTCCCAACACTAGACAAACACTAATCAGCTTTCTATCTCCATAGATTTAGTTATTCTGGGCATTTCATATAAATGGGGTCATATACATTATATTGTCTTTTGTGACTGGCTTTCTTCACTGAGACTAGTGTATTAAGAGTTCATTCATGTCGTAGCATATATCATTGCTTCATTTCCTTGTATTGCTGAATAATAGTCCATTATAGGAATATAGCACATTTTGTTCATTCATCAATTGCTGGACATTTAAGCTGTTCCTACTTTTTTTTTCTTTTTACTATAATGAGTAATGGTGCTATGAATATTCATGTATAAATTTTTGTGTGGATGTAAGTTTTAATTTCTCTTGAGTATGTATCTAAGAGTCAAATTACTACATCATATGATAACTATGTTTAACCTTTTGAGGAACTGCCAGATGTTTTTCCAAAGTAGCTATACCATTTTACATTTCCATTAGCTATGTATGAGGGTTCAAATTACTCCACATCCTTGCCACCATTTGCTATTATTTATATTTTTTATTCTAGTGACAATTTCTAATTTAATAGTATCTAATTTTTCAATAGTATCAATAAATTTTCAATTTATTAAGTTAGGGAAAAGTTCAGCTATTGTACCTTCTTAATGCAAAAAATGAGAGATGGAAAAAAGTCCATCTTGATTTTTTAATTCAACTCTATTGAATAAAGAAATTATATCTTACAAAAATGATTTTTTAATCTATATTGATAAAAGTATCTATTTAGTGTATATTTTTGTTATATCTGCCATATTTTATTATCAGGAAACAGAAAGTGACTATTACTAAATTCAGGAATTTGTGTCATGCTTTTTGTTATCTCTGATGGTTTATTTGAACAGTATTTTTTGCTTTATTATATGTTTGAAATGATGATGTACTTAAAATTCATATCTATATGTGGAATTCTCACTTTTCCTAGCAGACACTCAATTCCATGTGTGTATGTACATATACATATATTATAGCCATTATAATGTAGACATTAAACACTGATTTTATTCTAGGAATGACTGTTTTAGAAAATATAACTGCCATAAACTAGTGGTAAGAGCCAGAGAAGATGTGGATTCAAATCCTGTCTTCTCAACTTAAAAGCTTTATGGCAGTGGTGGTTTAGTCACTAAGTCTTGTCTAACTCTTATGACCCCATGGACTGTAGCCTGCCAGGCTCCTCTGTCCATGGGGATTCTCCAGGCAAGAATACTGTGGGTTGCCATTTTCTTCTCCAGGGTAAAAGCTTTTAACCCCAAGCAATTAGTTAACTTCTTTAAATCTCAGTTTTTCCATCTATTAAATGGGTACCTCATCCACAAGCTTGTTGGAAACTCAAATGAAAGGATTATGTGAAAATACCTTGAGGACTATAAAGGAATATCAAACATGTATGATTATGATGACAATTCTACTTCTGACTATGCTATTATTTTTCCAAGTTTTCCATTCAAACAATATACATTTTTCTCAATTACATCCTACTTAGGAGTCTATGCCAACAAGCTTGCATTTGGTTTAAACTGATAATATCCTTAATATTCACTTTGCTAAAAGAAAGCTTGAACATTTTTACACTGTTTTTTAAAAGAGGAAGAGCCTTTTGCATGCTCATATGGAGTCTGTGTTCATGTCCTACCTAGATTTTTCTTTTCACCAAAAAATGAACACACTCTATGTCCTTTTATTATGTGAAGTGTGAAACAGTGGGAAGAGCCCTTGGCTGAAATTGGAGACTCAGATTCTAGGCTCTGTTCTGTCACTTACTAGGTGTAACATCGGGCAAATCTCTGGATAGTGCTGAGCTTTGATTTCCTTCCTGGTAGAGAGAGGGCAGTAACCTTGGCCTTGAGGGTTGTTGTGAGGCTAATGGGAAGGCTCTTTATAAAGTGAAAAATGCATGCATATAAAAAATGCTTCAGAAACATGTCTCCTGATTGTGCCATGATTTTGTGGCATTGTCTTTTACCAAAGCACTGTCCTAGTGGCCTTCCCTAAATGTGTTTCTTTTCAGATGCAGTTACACATGTATGAAAACACTTTGCTTAATACAGATGCAAGTTTACAGAAGGTTGGTACTGTCTCTGTCCATGGAATCCTGGAGACTCCCTCCAAGTAATAGAGGAAGGCGATGATATTTGCATAACTCCACCCCTGTTAAAATATCTGATTCTAATATTCTGTCATAAGGCATTTCTTTATTTGTAAGAATAAAAATTGTTCTTCTGAGTGAAGAATATTGACTTTTCCACTTGGGATATTTAACATATCCTCTGTAAATTCTGGTGATATTCATTCCTTTATTCAACAATATTAGTATGCCAATTTGCCAGTCATTGGCTAAATAGTGGTGATGAAGTGTTTTGTTTTGTTTGTCTTTTGTCTTTAATTGAACCCACGCCCCTGCTGTGGAAGCGTGGAGTCTTAACCGTTGGACCAACCGGAAACTCCCTGTGATGATGAAGTTTTAATTCATAACAACATTAACAAATGTACAGTCATTCATTTCAGGGAAAAACAATATATCCCGAGTTATGTTCTACCTAGTTTGACTGATTAATTTGATAGATAAATATTACTCTATTTATATTTGTCTCTCATGATCATAGCCTATTTGGTAACAAACTTTCCTGGCTACAGCGATGCTGGTTTGGTGGTTTTAAGAGACACAGAAAGGACGCAGCCTAAGTTAATAAGCTTCTACGTTCAAAGACAGGAAGGGGAAGGAGGAGCAGTATTTCACTTCCTTTCCCTGCAGTTTATGACATTTCAAAGGCATCCTTAGCTTGTGGACATTGACCAGAATACTGACTATGGTACCAACTGTGTCTCCTCCTCATGAGCAGTCTCTCCCCATGTAGTGACATTGTAGTAGCGATGACTGCTCACTTCCTCCATAACTTTAGTCCTTCCACCACTCTGCACTCCCGCCCAGCACTCGTAAGATACTTCTCAGGCCCCAGGCATCATGCCATTCATGGGACACAACTGCAGGTCAGGCACTGACTGTACTCTCTGGTCTTGGAGTACAAACTATGATTTTTAAAAGATTATGGTTTGAACTGGGTAAAATTGGATGCTTTTATAATTTATTAGTCATTTTGCAGGTAAAAACTGCTTTTTTTTTTTTTTTTTTCCTTAAATAGGCCGTAGTAATAAAATTTTGACTTGGATTTTAACATTGCCTTTCAGGGTATGATTTCACTGGACCAGGCAGATAGAACATAATAACACAGTCAGATAATAGATGCCTTGCTACCCCTTATGTTTTTCTGTAGTTTTAATCACAAACCCAGACTAGCTGAATTTTCAAATCATGAGATTCGTAGGTCTCATCACATCATTAGGCATATATAATTCTTCTTTGACTCAGATTGCTAGTCTAGTAAATGTGATTTGGTAAACTCATACATTTCTTTGCTATTAATTCTCTCTCCTACTTTTCAGAAGGATGTAAGTATAGAAGAGCTTAAGTCAACGATCATAGAATATGGAAGCATTATTGAGGTATACCATAATAATCTCACAACTTGCAAGGTGGGGATTTTAAACGGAAATGTGAATGTCCCAGTAGAGTAACATGGGCAGCCTAATGTTGTGTGTGATTCCAGAACTTACGAGGGGAGAAAAACAAGCTGGCTCAAGAGTTACAGCACTTACAACAGGAATTCATGATGTAAGTACAGAGTAACCTCTCACCGACTTTCCGTCACGTGTCCCCCACTCCACAGTATTCACCGGCTGAGCTGTGTGCAGTTCTTTGAACATGCCACGTTCTTACCTCCTGTAACTTTGTGATGTTTTCTCAGCTTCTCTCCTAAGAGTACAGATTCCTTCACACGTTTTCCATCAACCTCCCTCACTCACCCTTACTTTTCTCATGTCTTGAGATTAAGTAATCTTTCTGAGTGCATGCATGGCATGTTGTTTTTACCTTTTTCCTGACACACTCTACCTTGTGGTATCATTTGATTCTGATTTTGTATAACATGCTAGTCCAGAAGTCCATAAGCAGCAAAATGAGTAAAGTCAGTGGGGTAAGCGCACATGCTTATATTAGGGGGGTGAAAACGAAAGTACCTTAGCCAGGTAAAGACGGGGTGTTACTCTGCTTAGCTCCAGATAGTTGTTACATCAAGAATATATGGACCCAGTGTGACCACGTATTCTGATTGTTTAAAGAAAAGCAAGACATCTAGATTTTTAGTGAAAAATTTAAAAATTCAACTATTGGCTCCAATTCTTAAAAAGAAAGTATGGCTTACCTGGTTGCAACGACCTAGAATCACTAGTGTGTGCAGCACCTGGAGGGCAAAGACTACCTCTGTTTCTCTCTGTAGTCTTACGTACCTTATGACGTCCTTATACAGCACACATAAGTGCTTACCGTTTGGTGATAAATAAATCTTATTCTTGTGACTTAAAACATAAGGCATACCTAACCAGACCAGACTACTGTTGTTTTTTTTTAAGAAATGGAATGCAATTAAATGTCAGTGGAGAGCATAAAAGTGTCGACTCTGAAGGAGTAAAATCGCTACACTGCGAACTCATTCTTGCTCAGTCTGCAGAGGTAGGTAATTACCATCAAATGGAAACCTTTACAAAAATAATCAGCATGTGCAATAGCTTGCTATTAAGTAAAGGTCTGTATCTTGCTGAAGATCACCCATGACATTTTGAGGGACTCCACTGATAGTTTGTGGAACCTAAGTCTAAAGTTTCTTATCCTGGAAGAATGAATCTTTTTCAAGTTATGGCTGAAAACTATAGTGAGACTCCAGCATGGGGTATGGAAATGTGTGTTCAGTGAATCTGGACTTTAAAAATCTTGATATATTTGTATACACACAGATACAGTGTGCACACACACACACACACACACACACACACACACACACATATATTTGGCCACATGGCATGCGTGATCTTAGTTCCCCAAGGAGGGTTCGTACCCAAGTCCTTGGCAGTGAGAGCGTGGGATCCTACCCGCTGGACTGCCAGGGAATTCTCAAGAAATCTTTACTATCTTGATATTTTTCAGGACTACCTGCAGTGATCCCCAGCCTGGGGTCTGAAAGATTGTGGTCGAGATCATGGACTATTTTTAGTATTTCTTCAAGTCCCAAAGTAAATGTATCTACCAAATATTTACTTGTTTCATTTACATTGTTTTATGCAGAAACATGAAATTTCTTTGCTTGAGAATATAATTGTACAGACTTAAATTAATGACACTGATTATTATATTCTGAACATAAATTAGCATTTTTATATATTTGGGGTTAATTTTAAAATAGCAAAATGAATTAGTGCCTTAAAACCTCCAGCCTGTTGGTAGTGCTTTACAACAGGGGTGGAAACAGTCACACACCTTCTTGTGAATGCAATGTTGGAACCTGACTCCCTAGTATATTTTTGTTCCTTTGCACTTTCCAGTTGTGTGCTTGGAATGCTAGGAAATGTTTTCTGGCAGATTGCTTTCTTTCACTACTTGGATGGTCTTCCCATGTTGGTAGATGATAGATTTGTCCAGAATGTTCTCCTGTTGACAGCTGTGCTATGACCTTGAAAGGAGAGAATGTCCTTGGGGCAAATATCATTTGAATATCTCCTGCCAAGGATGCAGAGCGACATATGTTGCTTCACCTAAGGCATTCTCAGGCAGTCTTGAACATTCTGCTGAGGACTGTGCTTTCCTGACATTCTGTTGCAAAGACGCGTCATTTTTTTTAGTGTGCTTTTGAAACCAAGCCGAACTGCCAGACTGAATGACATGGTGGCTAATCTACCACAGCGATGTGTTTTTATCCCCTGTCCTCTGAGGTAATAGTGATGCCAAGATGCCAGCCTGTAAAGTTTTATAATTCTGAACAGGGGTTAAACAGCTGGCAACATTCTGGTGCTGAAGTTTATCTCACTATTGGATTAGGAAGTCTTTGCCTTCTAATTGGAATCTGGAATAAGAGCCCAATCACTTTTTTCCAACTGACAGCAAGGAGGAAGTTAAACGTGCTGTTGTCATATATCTAAAGTATGAGAGGATGCAGAGACTTGGAGAGAAGTATGAGAAACTTGCTTTGTGAAACATCATCTGAGAGCATCTTCTATGAGTGGAAGAGAGACAAAAACATCTGTCTGTCTTCAGTGGGATTTGTTGAATGCACCCTCCCGTGACCAGCAGTTTTCTTTTTCTGAGAATTTCTTTCCTGTTGCTTCTTTTCACAAAATTAGAGCTGTAGAAGTTTATATCATGTAAATGTAAATGTTATCTATTAGATATATGAGTGTCCTTTAAGAATGAGTAAATGTTAAGCTGAAGGCATCCAAGAGAGGAAATGAGCAGTTTGGGGAGGGGTGGTGTGTAGAAGTAGTTCCAGGTGGCGCTATGGGTAGAGAACCCGCCTGCCAATGCAGGTAAGATGTAAGAGATGTAATGATGTAAGAGATATGGTCTTAATCCCTGGCTCAGGAAGATCCCCTGGAGGAGAGCATGGCAACCCACTCCAGTATTCTTGCCTGGAGAATCCCATGGATAGAGGAGCCTGGCTGGCTACAGTCCACGGGGCCATAAAGAGTCAGACACGATTGAGTGACTTTAGCATGCACGCATGAGGATTTCATAAGATAATTTAGAGTGTTTGATGGGGATCATTACATTGACCCATGGGCATCATTTTCATAAAATAAAAATAATGAATATTCTTTATTAGGATGACAAGGTTGTGGACATTTTGGTAATTGTTTCAGAACAATGAAACTGAGTGGCAGTGCAATTTAATCAGCTTGTCATCTCTGGACATGATAATGGATGAAGAAATGCTGCTGTTACTGACAGAACTTGAACAAAAGGGAGTGGAGTTCACAGCTACGCTTCAGAATCTGGTATTGTATAACATCTGCATATCGTATGCTGTTTCACTGGCCAGCAAGATCTACAGATAACTGACCTACAGCCTGTTTGCTGAGCACAGGCGTATCTATGTGTTGAGAACAAAATATATCCTACTATGAAATGAAAAGATTTTTCTCAAATCTTCCTAATGTGCATCTTCTAATTCTGGGTCAATCAGGACTAACAGGCTGACCATTAGGTATAGATTGCTTGAGCTTATATTCCCTACAAGTTAATCTTTAATATCAGAGGGCTGAAGACTATTGAACTCCTTCTAGCTAATGACTAGTACTTCTTTTTCCATTTTAATTAAAAAAAACATTTCTTCATTTATTTTTGGGTGTTGGGGCTTAGTTGTAGCACAAGGGATCGTTTGTTGTGGCACACGAGCTTCTCGCTAGTTGTGGTACGTGGGTTCCAGAGCACGTGGGCCGTGTGGTTGTGGCAAGAGGGCTCAAGCATTGTGGTGCACGTGCTTTGTAGCATGTGGGATCTCAGTTCCTCGACTAGGGATTGAACCCCCGTCACCTGCATTGGAAGAAAAGTTCTTAACCACTGGATTACCAGGAAAGTCTCTCTCTATCTCGATTTTTGCCTGGGAATCCTAGATGATCAGAGAAAGCTGAGAGCAGCATTTCATGTAGGTATTTCCAGTTCCTTTCACAGTGTCAAGCACACTGTTGTTGTTTAGTCACTAAATCGTGTCTGACCCATAGCCTGCAGCATGCCAGGCTTCCCCGTCCTTCACTGTTTCCCAGAGCTTGCTCAAACACATGTCCGTTAAGTCGGTGATGCCATCCAACCGTCTCATCCTCTGCCGCTCCCTTCTCCTCCTGCCTTTAATCTTTCCCAGCATCAGAGTCTTTTCCAATGAGTTGACTTTTTGCAGGTGGCCAAAGTATTGGAGCTTCAGTATCAGTCCTTCCAATGAATACTCAGGGTTGATTTCCTTTGGGATTTACTAGTTTGATCTCCTTGCAGTCCAAGGAACTCTTAAGAGTCTTCTCCAGCACCATGATTTGAAAACATCAGTTTTTTGGTGCTCAGCATTCTTTATGCTCCAACTCTCACATCTGTACATGACTACTGGAAAAACAATAGCTTTGGCTATATGGACCTTTGTCTGCAAAGTGGTTATCTCTGCTTTTTAATATGCTATCTAGGTTTGTCATAGCTTTTCTTCCAAGTAGCAAGCGTCTTTTAATTTCATGGCTGCAGTCACTGTCTGTAGTGATTTTGGAGCCCAAGAAAATAAAAAGTAGATAATATTTAATTTTTTTTTTTCGTTTTCTGAATGTTGAGTTTTATTTTTTTTTCTTTTTTTTTTGATAATTTCCATATTGATTTTTAAAAATTTTTTTTTCTTTAATAGAAAATTATTTAATTAGTATACATGTGTTCCCCATCCTAAACCCTCCTCCCTCCTCCCTCCCCACACCATCCCTCTGGGTCGTCCCAGTGCACCAGCCCCAAGCATCCAGCATCGTGCATTAATTTAATGAATGAAAAAATATCCATGAAAATGCTTGCTTCCTTCTATTTGAGAGGGGAATAAAATGGGTAGGTGTTGTTCTGGAAAATAGTTTTAACTGATTTATTCAGCATATGTAGTGTAGAGAGTTAGCATCTTCACATGGCAACATCCTGGGATAAAGGAAAGTCACTGGGTGGCATTAGATAACAAGGAATTCTCTCTGATGGCTTTCTAAATTGCCTATATTAAACCTTGTCTAAATTACTTCTTTTTATATGCCTTTCACTGAATTCCTATTTGAAGGTATGGAATTCTTTTTCAGCATGAAGATGTTTCTGAAGTTGAAACACTAATTGATCATTTTCTACTGTGGGTAACTAATCCAGAGATTACTGTGAAAGAAAAGTGGGAGAACAAGCTTACTGTAAGTGTTCTGAATTTTGTGATTTTCCTGGTTTATCTTCTACATTCTAAACCCAGGTAGCACTTATTATACACAGTATCATTTCTAAGATTTCATTGCAGTGTTATGCCTTCTTATTCTGACAATGTGTGTAGAGTTTGCATCTGGGGGTGTGCATAAGGTTGTGTATATGGGTGAGAGTAAGAGTGTGATATGAAAAGTGTGAGTGAGTGTGAGGATATGGGATATGCATTGGAGAGACAAACAGTAAATAAGATGTAAATTAATAGTGTATTTTATTTGAATCCTTGTGAGAACTGGCTGGTCTAAGCTTGAATTTTTCCTTGGCTTTTCAAAATTCTCTCTGATAGAACGATTATTGTGCAGAAGAATCTTATTTTTGAGACTTTGACAGTTTTATTATACCAGAAGTTAGCAGAATATCAGAATGTGGAAACATTTTAGGTAGCTATTCCCAAGTTTTGTTAGACTGGAAGCATATAAAAAGAAATCTCTTAAATTTATTCATAACTTACTATCTGTACTTTACAACTTCCTAACATCTATCAGCCCCCTAAGTTAAGCTAAAGCAAGAAGTAAATGTTGAAAACTCTGGAGTGTTAATATCAGCCCTTTTGTCAATCTTACCTTTTTAAAAGGTTTTTAATATGGTTTTGAATATGGTAATCAACAAATACTGATTTTACTGCATTTCCTAGTCCCATTCTATTCTATTAATAAAGCTACTGTGATTATTGATGAAATGGCCACTTATCTTAAGAAAAAGAGAACAAAGCTCAATTTTAGGCACACTGTATGTACCCAATATGTACTTGTTAAATTGGGGTCATCAGTCCACAGCATCATCCATCTTTAGGCAACTGAGAATTGACATCTGTTCGATTAGAATTTTAGAGTTCAATAACAGTGAATGCTGCTGGTGTTGGAATGTCCAGAACATTTTCTATTGCCTGTTATTTCTTTATATTTAACACTGGAACAGTGGAACTTGTTTTGTGATTCTTCTTATAGGAATTCAGATATATCATGGAGGAGAAGCTAAATCTTTGCATCTTAATGCTGAACGACTTGAGAAACCATAAAGAATCCCTTGATAAAGAGTTTGCCAAATTGATAGACATTTTGAAGAGATTCAGGCTGGAATATTTTTATTTCAGAAAAGAATTTCTTTCCAGGTGATGATCCTTTATGTATAAGAGACCCCTACTTTATGTATATAACATGTTTGTAATTTGCCATGGCATTCTGTTTACTTTTTTTCAAGTTGTATACATTGATTTCAGGTGACAATTTTTCAGGGGGACCATTTTGTTTGACAATTCTGAATTGTGAAATAGTGTGAGATTGACCTATATATTCAAAATTGCAAGTAGTAAGCTTGAAATCTATGGAAACCCAAACAATGAGTTATTTTTCCTAGAGAAGGAGTTTGGAATCAGAATATAGAATTCTTTTAACCAGAAGGAGCATTAGAGATCATTCCACAAAGCTGCATAATTTTACAGAGGACTGAAGCAAAAGAATATAAACTGAATTGATCAAGTTTTGAGTTATTAATGGAAAACATATGGATAGCTCTGTAACCTCAGATATGCAGATGACACCACCTTTATGGCAGAAAGTGAGGAGGAACTAAGGAGCCTCTTGATGAAGGTGAAAGAGGAGAGTGGAAAATGCTGGCTAGAACTCAACATTCAAAAAACTAAGATCATGGCATCTGGTCTCATCACTTCATGGCAAATAGATGGGAAAACAATGGAAAGAGTGACAGACTTTATTTTCTTGGGCTTGAAATCAGTGCAGATGGTGACTGTAGCATAAAATTAAAAGACTCTTGCTCCTTGGAAGAAAAGCTATGACAAACCTAGAGAACATATTAAAAAGCAGAGATATTACTTTGCCAGCAAAGGTCTGTATAGTCAAAGCTATGGTTTTTCCAGGAGTCATGTACAGATGTGAGAGTTGGACCATAAAGAAGGCTGAGCACTGAAGAATTGATGCTTTTGAACTGTGGTGTTGGAGAAGACTCTTGAGAGTCTCTTGGACTGCAAGGAGAACAAACCAATCAATCCTAAAGGAAATCAGTCTGAATATTCATTGGAAGGACTGATGCTGAAGCTGAAGCTCCAATCTTTTGGCCACCTGTTGTGAAGAGCTGACTCATTAGAAAAGACCCTGATGCTGGGAAAGATAGACTGCAGGAGTAGAAGGGGATAGCAGAGGATGAGATAATTGGATGGCATCACCGACTCAATGGACATGAGTGTGAGCAAGCTCCAGGAGATGGTGAAGGACAGGGAAGCCTGGCATGCTGCAGTCCCTGGGGTCTCAAAGAGTCAGACATGACTGAGTGACTGAACAACAACAACAACAAATGAATAGCTCTATTATTGGAAGGACTTGCTGCTGGGTCTGTTGACTCCTATCCCACTGGGCTTTATGTTCCAACTCAGTATACAACGCTTTGCATTGGGCCCTAGTCAATTAAATTTCAAATAAAAGAAGTAATAGGGAATAGAAGACTAAATATAAAATGACTTACAATCTTATCCTTCCTCTTACCTTAATTCTTATGCTTTTTTTGGAAAAATCTTGAAATGTGTGCACTTTGTAAACTAAACATACTAAATACTAAACAAGGATGGAGATTAAATCTTTTGTTAATCACTATTTATATAGCTGCTGATACTTTACTGAGCATTCACTTACATGCTTTTTGACTGGATAAATGAATGTGGGTGTAGTTGAAATTAGAATAAATTAAAAGAAAAAATCATCAAGTCATTAACTCGATGGACTTGAGTTTAAGCGAGCTCTGGGAGTTGGTGATGGACAGGGAAGCCTGGTGTGCTGTAGTCTATGGGGTTGCAAAGGATCAGACATGACTGCAACTGAAATGAAGTGAAAGGAAAAAAATATACTTAGCATAGTTGCTTAAAGAGAATAGCAAGAAGAAACGATTTTATTGCCCCCAAATAAGGAAACTAGATATCAGAGATATCAGAGAGAGGTTAATACCAAGAGGAACTATCAAAAAGATGATCTTTTGCTTTCCCTAAGAAGCCAGGCGCCCAGACTTCCCCATAGTGGTAAAGGCGATATGCAGTTAAGTAGATATGCAGTTTCCTTACACAGATACCATCTCCACAAAAGGGAGCGTTGAAATTCTTCTGTTTAGCAAAGAAGAACTATTTTGAGAGAGGCCTGCACTAGAGTCATCTTGGAGTAAGTGAATATTCTCTGTGATCCTATTAGACACACAAAACAGCCCAGTTAAATCACAGTACGTGTGATTCGTCAAAAGCTCACTGTGTTCCATGTAGTGCTAAAAATTTGACCTATGTTTATCTCCAGAGACATCATCCTGGTGGAGTTAAGTGACAGCTGGGATCAGGCCTAGATATGGTCTACTTCAAAACCTATGTTCTTTCAACTATCAATCCCCCACCATCTAGTTGTTAAAATCTAATATAATATTAGGGTTTCTCAGGTGGCACTAGTGGTAAAGAATCTGCCTGCCAATGCAGGAGACTTAAGAGACATAGGTTTGATCTCTGGGTTGGGAAGACCCCCTGGAGTAGGAAGTGGTAACCCACTCTAGTATTCTTGCCTGGAGAATCCCATGGACAGAGGAACCTGGCAGGCAACAGTCCATAGGGCTGCAAAGAGTCGGATATGACTGAGCATAATATAATAGTATTTTGCTCAACCTAGCATTGGGCAGGAGAAGGCAATGGCAACCCACTCCAGTGTTCTTGCCTAGGAAATCCCATGGACGGAGAAGCGTGGCAGGCTACAGTCCACGGGGTCGTGAAGAGTCGGACATGACTGAGTGATTTCACTTTCACTTTTCACTTTCATGCACTGGAGAAGGAACTGGCAACCCACTCTAGTATTCTTGCCTGGGGAACGCCAGGGACGGGAGCCTGGTGGGCTGCCGTCTATGGAGTGGCACAGAGTTGGACATGACTGACATGACTTAGCAGCAGCATTGGGCAAAATAATGCTCATCAATGTAAAGATGGCTTAGCTCCTGCCTTCTAAACGTAATTTAAAAGACACAAAACTACAAAGTGGCTACACACAAAATGATTTGGCTATAGGTCTTAACTGTGAATAAGGACATGAGTGAAGTATTTTGTGGGAGTGAGAGAGACTTCTATGTTTAGATGAAGTAGGAAACATTTATTAAAAGCAAGCTTTTAGAAGTTAATTGTTTGCTGAGGAGAAAGCCTTCATTCAGGTGCAAGACAGATAGTTCCAGTGCTGAGGATTGGAAAGAGATGAGTGAGGCAACAAGAAACAGTGGAAGAAAAAAAAAAAGACCCTTAGAGGGCTTGGTGAGAAAAGCATGTGATCATTTGCAAATGCTTTTGTACATCCAAGTGCCACTTCTTCGCCGGACTTTTCCCCCCTCTAAATACTAGGGAATTATAGAAAATAAGACGGAAATCTTTACCTCCATAAAACTAACGTCTATTAAGGGACACAGATAATGAACAAACATGTAATTATATAGTACAATTCCAGGGAACAGTAGGTGATATGAAGAGAATTAAAACAGGATAAGAAGACCAAGACTGACCAGGGGCATAAGGACCTAATTTTAGAAAGAATGATCAGGAAAGGTCTGTCTGAGGAATAGTAAGTTAACTAGATAAATGAAGTGAGAAAGTGAGATATTTGATGATTTGGGGAGTATTCTAGGCAGAGGAAATAGTCAGTGGAAAGGACCTGGGGCTGTAATGAGCTTGGTATGTTTGAACAACAGCAAGGGGTCAGTATAGCAGGGGTGGGGTGAGTGCTGGGGAGTGGTAGGCAATGAGGTAGGAAAAATAAGCAGAGGTCAGGTCCTCAGCCTTGCAGATCACATTTAGGAATTGGGGTTTTATTTTGAGTAGATGGGAAGCCATTGACAATTATAAGCAGAGAAATAATATGACTTATGTTTTGGACATTCATTCTGGCTGCCAGGTAGAGAATTGTCTAGAGAGGGCAAAAGTGAAAACAGACAGGTGAGAAGAGCTTTTTTCAATAACAGATCACCAGTTAGATATCTTGAAATCAATTTACTGGATTATAACCCTTTAAAGAAATAAACACAAAACATCAGAATACTTTGCATACAGGAAGAGTAAGTACTATTTAATAAAATTTTTGTTTCAGCCAGGTGCATGTGTGTGTGCTTGAGTGAAATATAAAACATTTACTGAGTCATGGTCAAAAAAGCTATTTGTTAGGTGCCATTGTAATAGTAGTCCAGGTGAGGGGTATAATGTGAGCCAGGGTGATGGTTGTGAAGGTGATAAGAAATGGTTGGATTCAAACTGTGTTCTAAGGATAGATCACATCTGACATACTAGTAAATTAGATGTGGGAATGCAAGAGTCATCCTTGACTTAAGTGTTTTTGGTCTGAAAACTTTGTAAATGGGGCACTAGATGGTAAGATCTGGGGGAGACTCAGACTCGGTAAGACTAAAAAGTCAAGATTTAGCATTAGGACATGATAACAAGAAGAGTTGTTGAATTTAAATACACACACACCTAACCTCTTAACACGATAATGAAAATCTCTATAGAAGAAAAATCTTCAAAGTTTCTGTTGAATACCTTTAATTGATATTCATCTGCTAAATGACACTATCTAATTTGTTAAAGCATTTCTAAGGCTGCTGTGCTTCATATTCATAATATCAAAGTAAATAAATGTTGTAAATAAGATTTATAGGTGTAAGTACACATAAGTCATGAAAAACTTTAGTATTATTAAGTATGGATTTCTGTTGATCTTCACATTCCTTTTACTTTCCCTGGAAAGATAATGGATACTCTTGAGAGCTTAGACTATTCCTGGAAAAGATAAAAGTAGATAAAATGGATGTCTTAAAAAGCAGATGAGGTGATACCAGCAAGAAGGTGGAATAGAAAGTAATGGACCCTCCTTCTTCCAATAGATACACTGACTCAACAGTAATACATGAACAAATTCCTTTTGTGATAAGTCCAGCAGCTACTTAAGAGGCTCTTGTACCCTGGGTAACCATGAAATGAGCCACATCAATGCTGGTAGAAAAATTCTAAATACCCTTTCACCATAATTCCAGCTCCTGGCATAGTGTCATATGATCAGAAGGAACCCTCCAGCTTTGAATTTCTTTCTAGATAGGGAAGGAGTTGGACTGTTGTGCCCAACATTCCAAATTTGCTGAAGACTGCCAAGAATACTAGCTTCTGTTTCATCTGTGTCAAAGATGCAGATGGACTGGGTATACTCCAGACACCTGGGGGACACTGAAAATAAAGCAAGTGGTTTGTTTTAGTACACAATCATTCATCATAGTCCCTACCCCTGGCCAGCATAGAATAAGCAGATGAAAAATTCCTGATCACAGCTTCTCCCTAGGTAAGGAAAGGGTTGGATCATACATACAACACTGCAGGTTTTCTGGGGATTGCCTGCGAGATTGGCTTCTATCATGCCTGTATCAGCAATGATGGAAATCTCATACCCTAGATACTTAGGTTCCACTAAGAACAAAAATGGTGGGTTGAGCTAACATAAAGATTCTGAGGGATTCTTAGAATCTTTGCTCAAAGTGGTTGGTAAGGAATTTTTCCTGTAAAAGGCCAGTCTGTGGATACTGGGAGAGGTGGTTCTTTTTGTGAAGAACCAAAGACTCTTGTATGGGGAAATATATCACCATTTTTGAGGGATACTTTTGCTGGGTATAGTAAAACTATACACAAAGAGTCAAGAAAAATTAAGACATAGGAAAATATGTCTCAAATACAAGAACAAAATAAATTTCCCAAAACTGCACCTAATGAAACAGAGATAAAATATTTACCTCACAGAGATTTCAAAATAACTGTCATAAAGATATGCAATGAGGATGGGAGAGCAATGCATGGACAAAGTGACACAAAGTGAGGCTATTAACAAAAAGACAAAAAAAAAAAAAAAAAAAACCAGCGACAAACAGAAGTACTGGAGGAGAAAAATACCTAAAATTTTATCAGAGGAGTTCAATAGCGGACTAGATCAAGTAGAATAAAAGATTAGTGAACTTGAAGAGAGATCTTTGGAAATTTAGTCAGAAGAGTAAAAAAAAAAAAAAGAGTGAAAAAACTTAATGGACATCATCGAGTAGACCAACATCTGTATTATGGAGTCCCAGAAGGAGAAGAGAGAAGAAAAGGGATAGAAAGGTTATTCAAGGAAATAATGGTTAAAAACTTCCAAAATTTGGGAAGGACCCCAGAGGCCTAAAGGATTTCAAGTAAGATGAACCCAAAGAAATCCACACTGAGACATGCTATAATCAAAGTGTTAAAAGTCAAAGAATTTTGAAAGCAGCAAGAGGAAGGTTTTGTCAGCTAAAAGGGAGCACTCATAAGACTATCAATGGATTTCTCAGCAGAAATCTTGCAGGTCAGAAAAGAGTGGGATGATATATTTGAAGTATTGAAAGGAAAGAACTACCAAACAAGGGCACTATACCCAGCAAAACTATCCCTCAAAAATGGTGATATATTTCCCCATACAAACAAAAGCCAAGGGAGTTCATTACCACTAGGCTTGCATTATAAGAAATGCTAAAGGGAGTTATTGAAGTTGAAATGAAATGGACTGTAGCCCATAAGGCTCCTTTTTCCTTGGAATTTTCTAGGCAGGAATACTAGAATGGGTTGCCATTTCCTTCATCAGGGGATCTTCCCAATCCAGGAATCAGACCCATGTCTCCTGCATTGTAGGCAGATTCTTTACCACTGTGCCATCTTGGAAGCCCTTAAACAGTGATTAAAAGTACACTAAAGTATAAAATTCACTAGTAATGGTAGATATATAGATACAGTCCTGGCCTGAGCCATTAGGCAAGGAAAAGAAATAGAAGGCCTTAGCACTGGAAAGAAAGAAGTAAATCATTTCTGCAGATGACATGATCTATATATAGAAAACCCTAAAGACTCCACAAAAAGCAGTTAGAGCTAATAAATTCAACAAAAATGCAACATACAAAATCAACATACATAAGTCAGTTGCATTTCTATACACTAATAATAAATTATCTGAAAAGGAAACTGAGAAAACAATCCTATTTAAAGTAGTATCAAAAGAATAAGATAAGAATAAACTTTAAGGAGATAAAGATCTATACACTAAAACTGAGACAGTGCTGAAATAAAGATGTAAATTAATGGAAAGACATCTTGTGTTTATGAATTGGAAGACAATATTGTGAAGATGTTCATACTACCCAAAGCAATTTACAGATTCAGTGCAATCTCTGTTAAAATTCAAATGGCATTTTTTATAGTAATTTGTTTTTATTCAGTTACTAAGTTGTGTCTGACTCTTTGTGACTCCATGGACTACAGCATGTCAGATTTCCCTATCCTTCACTATCTCCTGGAGTTTGCTCAAAATCATGTCAATTCAATCAATGATGGTATCTAACTGTCATCCTCTACTGCCTCCTCCTTTTGCCTTTAATCCTTCCTTTTCTAGTTAGTCGGCTCTTCACATCAGGTGGTCAAAGTATGGGAGCTTCAGCTTCAGCATTAGTCCTTACAATGAATACTCAGAGTTGATTTCCTTTAGGATTGACTGGTTTTATCTTGAAGTTCAAGGGACTCTCAAGAGTCTTCTTCAGCACCACAATTCGAAAACATCAGTTTTTTGGCACTAAGCCTTCCTTATGGTCCAACTCTCACATTTGTACATGACTAAGGGAAAAACCATAGCTTTGGCTAGATGTACCCTTGTTGGCAAAGTGATGTCTCTGCTTTTTAATATGGTATCTATTTGTCATAGCTTTTCTTCCAAGGAGGAAGTGTCTTAATTTCATGGCTGCAGTCACCATGCATAGTGACTCTGGAACCCAAGGAAATAAAATCTGTCACTGTTTCCACTCCCCCCCCCCCTTCTATTTTCCATGAAGTGATGGGGCTGGATGCCATGGTCTTAATTTTTTGAAAGTTGAGTTTTAAGCCAGGATTTTCACTCTCCTCTATTACCCTCATCAAAGAAAATTCCTAATATTCATATGGAACTACAAAAGACCAAAACAGCCTTGAAAAAGAACAAAGCTGTAGGTATCACACATGATGATTTCAAAATATATTACAAAGCTACAGACCAGTGAAATAGAGTAGATTGTCTTGAAATAAACCCTCATGTATATAATCAACTAATCTTCAAGTAGGGTGCCAAGAATACACAATGGGGAATGGATAGTCAACAAATGAAAATGGATATCCACATGTAAAAGAATAAAGATGAACCTTATCACATGCCATATAGAAAAATCAACCCAAAATGGATTGAAAAGTTAAACGTAGCTTAAAATTATAAAACTTCTAGAAGAAAACTTGGGGGAAAACCTTCATGACATTGTTCTTGGCAATACTTTTTTGGATATGAAAGGCATAAGCAACAAAAGAAAAAATATGCAAGTGAGTCTACATGGGACTAAAAAGCTTCCACACATCTGAGGATATAACAGAGTGAAAAGGTAACCTATTGAATGAGAGAAAATATTTGCAGAGCAATTATTTGAAAAGGGGTCAATATTCGAAATACGGAAGGAACTTCTACAACTCAGTAACAAGAAAAATCCAATTTAAAAATGGGCAAAAGAAGTGAATAGACCTTTTTACAAAAAAAGATATAAAATTGACCAACAAGTACATGAAAAGATGTTCAACATCATTATTCATCAGGGAAATGCAAATAAAAACCACAATGAGTCATTCACAATGATGAATGAATCACACCTGTTCGGAACGCTATTATATTTTTTAAAAAAAATCCCAAAATATACCAAGTGTTTGTAAGTGTATAGGGAAATTGAAACCCTTGCATACTGTTGGTAAGAATTTAAAATGGTGCAACTGCTATGGAAAATAGTTTGGAGGTTCTCAAAAAACTTAAAAATAGAATTACCATATGATCTAGCAGTCCCACTTCTGGGTATATATCCAAAAGGATTCAAATCCAAAATCTTGAAAAGATATTTGCACACTCATAATCATTGCAGCATTAGTCTTAATAGCCAAGATGTGGAAGCAATCTAAATGTTCATCTAGGATGAATAAATAAAGAAAATATGATATATACATACAATGAAATATTTGCCTTTAAAAAAAAAGTTTTTGAAAGCTTTTTGAGAAAAGAAGGAAATTTGCCACAAATCTTAAAGATACTATAAGTGAAATAAACCAGTCACATAAGGACAAATGCTACAGGATTCCATTTGCATGAAGTGTATAAAATAGTCAGACCTGTAGAAGCAGAGTAGAATGGTGGTTTCTAGGGGCTTGGGGAGGGGAAATGGGTGGGTGTAATTCAATAGATATAGTATCAGTTGTGTAAGATGAGTAAGTTCCAGAGATCTTTTGTACATCATTGTGCCTATAATTAACAACACTGTATTGTACACTTTAAGGTATATAGGGTAGATCTCAGTTTAAATGTTCTTACCACAATTTAAAAAAAAAAGAAAAAACTGACTACATGCTATTGAACAATGCTGAATAGAACGTGTGTTTTGGTAGTTTTTATTTTTGGTTAGGGTTTTGTTTGCTGGCTTACCACAGTGGTAAAGCATTCTCTGAGACCATTTTTGTCTCTCCTATGGTCCTTCTTATAATCAAGGCTGGATTTATGCCAGTGCACAATGGGATTCTGACTATGTATGAACATTTGAGAGGCACGCAAAAAGCCTAAACCTGACCGTGTCTTCCTCACTGTTTTGAAACTCCTGAAGGATATCATTCCATTGAGCTAAGGTCCCTATTTAGGTCAAGTTGCTTCCAGACAGTCATTGATGTGTTAGTACATACCATGGTTTAAATAATCTCATTAGCTAACAGATACATTTGTATATATTTTGAGGTTTAGGATTGGATCCAAAAGAGAAATAACATTACAACAGTAAGAGATTTGAGGTGAGGAAGAAAGGGGAGGGGAGAGACTTTAGAAAAGAGAAGACTGCAGTGGAAAGACTAACTGCTCACTTTTATCTATTCTTGAGAACAGCCCTTCCTGTGTTCGAGGCATGTATTATACCATGATTGACAATTCTTAAGGAGAAAGGCTAATGTCATGAAACAAAGTGCTTATTTCTTTTGTTCCCTCTTTTTTCCTTTCCCTTCTTTCTTTTTCCTTTCTTTTTTTTTTGAAAATGCTAGATGTGATATGTAAATATTGCACCTGTCACAGTGACCTCATTGTGGTGCCAGTGTAGCTAAAAACTATGAATGTAGCTTGTGGGGAACTGAATATTCCAATGTAGAATAGGAAACGGTTTTTTATCTGTAAAGTGAGGTTATTAGACTAAGTGAGCAATATAATTGCTCTAATTAAATTTCTATATTTGTGAACCATTTATCTGTATATAAATACTTTCACTTTTCCCTTTCATCTCTGAAGAACTGTATTAAGTTTGAACTTGTCATAACTTCTGAGGGTTAACTCTTGGTTGAAATGTCACTGACAGCTTGTGGTTGGCACTTTTTTTTTTAACTCCAGGCAGAAACAACTAGAAACAATCACACAATTGCAAGAAGTTACTGTCAAGCAGGAAGCCATCTTCAGGAAGCAGGTCCAAGAAGCCAGCCAGTGGTTGGAGGAGGCAGAGAAGCAGGTAGGGTGGCCTTTGACTGACTACATTACAGGCACAGGAAGTCTCCTCAGATGTCCTTAAAACCCTGAAGTAAAAATGGAGGAGGAAGCAAAAAAACAAAGAGGAACTGCGAAGTTCAGTCCCTCTCGACTAGCAGTGAGCGGAGGAAGTAAAGGGGGAGTTGTAAGAGGCGGTGTCAACAGCCTGCTGATGAAAGAGGCAACTTTGCAGAAGGAGGCAACTTGACATATCAGGACTTTTACCACTGTAGAAATAGCTCAGGCATACGAAGCGCATGCAAACACAGAATTGCAGAAGTTCAGTGGAGGCTTATCGCTTCCCTGAGAAGAAAAGCACATTTTCAGTTTCGTGTGCATAATCAGAGTGAGCATTCAGTTGCTTTCTTTCCCGGCCACCCTGCTAAAATCCAGCGTTAACTGTCGGTATCCAGGTGGAGGATGGAGATGGGGCAGCCCACACTGCCGGGGAAGAAGCGAAGCCTTCACTGCATAAATTAGAACAAGCAATTTCAGATCAACGAAATCTCCAGACTATAAATACCGAGATAGTGAACACTTGCCAGACACTTGGGCAGAGGACAAGAAAACCAAAAAGTGAGTAGCCAATATTTGTTGTGTTCGAATTCAGTCCACTCTGAGGTGAGGGGCAAAAGGGCTACAGCCATTTGTCTTGATTCCAGCTACTGTATTATTACTGAACTCACGGTGCTGAAATGGCTCTAGAAGGCAGAGTTATGGGCATGCACAGAGGTCTGCCTAGTGGCTAAGAGGAAGAATTTAACCATTAACTTTCCCTTTTTGTTGTTTATGAAAGCTAGATTTTTCCATGACTGTTATTTCTTTAAAAATTAAACAAGAAGGAGGGAGGTTCAAGAGGGAGGGGACATATGTATACATATAGCCGATTCACATTGTTGTATGGCAGAAACTGACACAATATTATAAAGCAGTTACCCTCCAATTAAAAATAAAAAATTAAAACTTCTCAATATCTGTAAATGTAAACATGGAAAAAAATCTTGTATGCCTGAGATAGTTGAACTTGCAAATTGTTTACATATTCTGCTCTGATTTTATTAGCTGGTTTGTACCCATCACATGGTAGAAAAGGCCTGCCTCTCTGGTTTTTTCTATTTTCTTAAAAGCAATTATTTTAGGGTTGAGCAAAAATACTTATGAATTCAATGTGTATCAAAATATTATATACATGTGAAAAGTCTTTAAAAATATTAAGGCATTCTTTATATATATATATATACACACACATATATATAGCTTTAAAAATTAGAATATTGTAATTTTTCTGTATTACCTAAAAGTGGAGAAATGTTTACTGAGGATTTGGGTGAGAAGACAGTTGTCAAATGACAGATGTCAGATTATTTTTAAGCTTATTTTATGCTAGAAATATAGTTCAATAAAAGTAAAGCATATATATATATAAAACCATTTATCAGACAAATGCTTTTGTTCAACCAGCTTCTTGTTCTAGCTGTATGAAAGTTCCCTTTATAGAAGGTTACTGATTTGGGTCATAACTAACTATAAGCATGGAAATTTTCAGGCTTGTGTTTATTTTGGATTTATTGTACCCTTTCTGCTGTTATCTGAGAAAGCTGTTTAAGCATTTAAAGGAACTGGCTAGTTCTAAAATAGCAATGGTTGTTCAACACTTCATTATTATTATTTCTAAGCCTTGTAGCACTTGCTCATTTTCAGTAACTCTAAGTATCATTGTACTCTGCTTCACTGTCAGACAATGTAAAGCATGCTTTAAGTTATGTAATCTATATGTTGTTTTTTGTATTGCTCAGAGGGCATTGGAAAAGGTCCCCTTGTGATTAGAGTTGTTCATTCTGAAACATGAATGTGCCTTCATTAAGGCATTCCAAAGTTGGTTTACAGTGTGTTTGCTTTAGATGCTGTGCTTTGAGGTCTAATCTTTTGATCCAGTTATATTTATCCTTTGGTTAAATCACTATTATACCTCACAGTTTTGTAAAATGAAAAATGTATCCCCTCCTCTGTTGGTCTGTAGTGCCTTCTTGGAAAGGCCAAGTTTTACAACTTATTCCAAAATATACATTCTTAATATTATGAACTTGCTCTTGTCTTCCCAGTGTATACTCGGGATAATTGGTCCAAATATCATTTAAAACAGAATATGAAAGCTACCCTGAGTGAGATGCATGTATTTTTGTCTGGCTGGATAAAGTACGATGAATGCTTCCTTTCTGTCTTGAATTGCTCACTGCATATGATACAGCATTGCTTTATCAGCTCCTTCATTTGCTAGTATTTTTTGTTCCCCTAAGAAGGCATGCCTGTCAAAATTTTGCTCTGATGACCTTTTGCTTATGAAGATCTTTCTAAGAATACCCTGAAAAATAAACCTGTGCAAGAAGAGGGAAATTTGGGTAGCACATATTTTCAAGAAGTCTGTAGAGAAGATTTTCCAGAGAGACTGTGAACAGATGTCAGTGAGCTAGGACAGTTATCACACAAACGCATCCTCACACATTCCACCATGACCACTACTACCACATACTATCTGAATTCTGACTCAGACATTTGAATTCTGAGTCAGAAAACAAAACTATTTAAATACATTTTGTTCTTGTGAAACTGTCTGGTTAGCTTTATAAATTCATTAAATGTCATGGCAGTTGCTCTCTGCTTGTACCTAAGAAAGGTTCATTAGCAAATTGTGTGGGGATGCAGTTGTTTAGTCCAAAATTTTAGGTTAATGACAGTGTTCTCAAATTGGAAGTAGGAAGTTGTTTATGACATTTGATGAGATGCCCTGGATTTACTGTTGACTGAGAAAATTGTTCAAGTTTTCAGTTGCCACCAGGACTGGACTGATTTATGAGGTAATTAGTATACACACTTGCCCTCCTGAAATATGCCATTAGAATTATTAAATGTCTTGAATGGTAGCATGCATCCTTTCTTCTGCTTCTTTGTATGTATCTCTTAAGTATCTTATTAACAAGGGCAATACTGGATGTATAAATGAATGTTTGCTTTGAAAATGAAGTGAATAAAGCTTCTTAGATCTGGAGTATGCATACAGCATATTAGGGTGAATCTGATGTGCAGGAAACAGAGACTAAATGATCTAATCCAAGCTATCATCCCTTTATTATTCATCCATTTTTTTATCCCATCTACATAAAATCTTCAGAGAGTTGCTCATACAGTAGACAGTGAGTGAAATCATAAATAATTCCTTTAGAAGGCATAAATATTTCTTTGGGGAAAGAGCCTGAGAAGCTCCTGTATATTATAATTCTGTATTTGAACATAGAATCTGACATGAACTTTAGAGTAGGCTGTCACCTAGATGAGCTCACTGGAAATTCTCTTCCAGCTTCTATACTTAGCATGGAAGGCATGATGTATGGGGCAGATAACAGTCTTACAGCTTTGAGGTTGAATGTGGTTGTGTACTGAGAAATTAAAACACAAGAGTGAAATGAGACTGGAAGGGGAATTTAAGTGATGGAGATACTCAAAGATAGGTGTTGGGATGAGGACCAAGGAGATAACAAAATTAAAACATGGCTTGCTGGACAGTTCTGATGGGATGCGGGCCTCTATTGTCCCAGAGGAAAAATGCATGAATGGATAAAATAATCTAAAAGGAAGTATTGCAGTGATAAAGAGGATGCTGCTGCTAAGTTGCTTCAGTCATGTGAAAATCCCATGGACGGAGGAGCCTGGTGGGCTGCAGTCCATGGGGTCACTAAGAGTTGAACACGACTGAGCGACTTCACTTTCGCTTTTCACTTTCATGCATTGGAGAAGGAAATGGCAACCCACTCCAGTATTCTTGCCTGGAGAATCCCAGGGACAGGGGAGCCTGGTGGGCTGCTGTCTATGGGGTCGCACAGAGTCAGATAAAGAGCATAGGATTTGAAGTTAAACCTATGTTCTGACTCCAGTCTACAAAAGAACTTTATGAATTTGGGCAACTCTCTACCTCTCCGAACCTCAGTATCTTCTTCCAGAAAATGCCAGAGTTCTTAATTTATAAATGCTGTAACAAAAGCACAACAGTAGCTAGTGAGTGGTTGGCCATACTGGGTAAGGTCTGTTCTGCAGGAGTATATTTCTGTATGTAAACTACCTCATTCACAATTGACAAATGGGTGAAGACATGTGAGAACAATATGGACGTTTCAGTCAGTTTACCTGGGTATAGCATCTGGATTAGTAGGAACAGAACTATAACCTTCAGCAGCAAAGGAAAAAACCCTCAGCTTGGCTGCTGACAGGCAGCAAGAGGCTTTCAGCTTTATTTTAAGAAAATTAAAAACAGGTGTCTGCACCTGGGCCTCCCTTGCAGAGGAGTGCCGTCCCGGCCCCGGCCGAGCTCTGCTCTGTGGCAGACTGTATTCCCGCCTGCGTTTGTTTCAGCAGCCCCACAGCCTCCAGGTTCCGCTTTCATGGGCATTTTCTCAGCAGCCCCCCGGCTCTGTGCCACTTAAAGTGTCACCAGCATTTCCACTCTGTTGTTTTTGTGCATTCTAGGATTCTGGAGTCAGCCTTTAGCCATTTTAAGTCGTATGTCTCAGTGATCTAAGCTATCTTCCCTGGTACTAATGACAATTGTGTTCAATAGTGCTTGGGTTACAATGTTGCATATACATTTTTAGTGGTCTCTTCCTAGCCCTATTTACCTCATAAGCTCCATTATTTTTGTTCTTATTGTAGTTTTTATTTATTTTTAAATTTTATTTGTTTTTGCCTGCACTGGGTCTTGCTTACAGCACGAGGGTTTTCTCTGGTTGTGGTGAGCAGGGGGGCTGCTCTCTAGCTGTGGTGCACAGGCTTGCATTGTGGTGGCTTCTCTTTTTGGCAGAGCACAGGCTCTAAAGCCCAAGCTTAGTAGTTGTGGCCTATGGGCTTAGTGGCTCTGTGGTATGTGGGTTGTCTCCAGACCCCGGATCCAACTTGTGTCTCCTGCACTGGCAGGCAGATTCTTAACCCCTGCACCACTAGGGAAGCCTTGTTGTAGTTTTTAAATTCTTAGTTATTGCTGAGTAATTAGTATATCATGAAACGTTCAGATCTTAAGTGTACTGTGGAACCAGTTTGACAACTGCACATGGAAACAGAACTTCAATAACCCCAGAAACCTCCTTTGTGTTACTTCCACTTCTACTTCCCCACCACCAGGAGGAACCAGTGATCTGATTTCTATCATCAGTGGGTTCTAGATGGGTTCTAGAATTTAGGCTGTTCTAGAATTGAGTTGTGTAGTATAAACTTTTGTGTGCTTCTGTCTGTCTTCCCTTCAATGTGTTTATCAATGGGATGCCTTTTCATGGTTGAGTTACATTGTTTTGTAAGAACATTGCACACCATGATTATCTTTTCTCCTATTATTGGACATCTAAATTATTTCCAGTTTTGGGTCTGTGTGTGGACCTGTGGGGTTTTTTTAACCTAGGATAACTATCTAGGAACAGCTGTAACTTTAACATCTTAAGAAAGTGCAAACAGTTTTCATAGTGCTTGGAGCATTTCATGCTCCTTCCAGCAGTGTATAGGCGTTCTAGGTATCTGATTTTAATTTTTTGGATTGATTGGCCATTGTTGTATTTCTTCTTTGTGAGCTACCTAAATCTTTTGCCCTTTTTCAAGTTAAGTCCTTTGTCCTTTTGTTATTGAGTTGTAGAATTTCTTTTCTTTATATATTTTGAATACAAGAACTTTGACAGATATATGTGTTGTGAATTATTTTCTTCTAGTCTGGGTTTTCAAAGAACTTTAATATTTTTAATGCACAATTTAATAGAACATTCAGAAATGCTATGAAGTTGACTAACATTATTATGGCTCAATATCATGGTCTTGATTTTCAACAGCCAATCAATTGCAATGTCTTAGTGCATAATCATTTAGAAAGTTGTTTTATTTCAGCTTCCTTCAAAGGCTGAATGTATCCAAGACAACTGGTCTCATCCTACATCACAGATGGCAACAGCAGGGAATACAGTGGCCATTGTTTTACTCGCTTCCATGTAAAACCTAAATGTCCTGGAGACATGGCAGGTTCAACTCCAAACACATAAAGAAGAATGCAAAGATTCATGCAAATTAAGGTCATAAGCCAGCTTGTTTTGCCTTATGAAACATATGAAAATCGTTGCTACCCATTGCACAAAACATCTGTTGAAATGAGGTTTACAGCTTGAATGTTTTGAGATTGACTGTTTCTAAAACCCAAGACTGCCTGATGGGGAAGCAGATGGGCAATTTAGACAGTCTTATACTAACTCGTTATTTCTTCTGAAACACAAACTTATTTAGAAATTCAAAGACAGTGTATTGAGATATACAGTTTCAGAAGTATAATGTTGGAAACTGGTTAAGAGAACAGAGCCTTCAGAAAACTGATTAGGAGAACAGAGCCTTATTCCTTAATATAGTGAACACAGGGATTTTAAAAAAATTGAGTCTATACTTGAGTTCTAAGTATTCAGAATTTAATTCTTTAAAATTACTTAAATATGTTAAAATAGATTTAAAATATATTCTCCTCCTTGTGGGCCTCATAAACACTGTCAAGCTTAGTTGAAAAATGTTAGTTTTACAAAAAAAAATTCATATAAAATAAATTTTACATTGGTAATTTTCCACAAATTGGAGGTTTTCAAGCTTTTTTCCCTGGAAAATGTTTATAATTAGATTTTGTACTTTTCACATGTATTAGCATTATTTTCTATGGCTCAGAATTTCTTCAGGCTACTGAGATATAAAACTGTTGGTCTTTAAAATAAGAAACACCAGATTTCTGTGTGTTTTGGACACCAGAGTATCTGCTGTTAATTTTCCTGGCTCTTAGTGACTTTTTTTTAAGTGGCAGCTATTAATATGCCTCCATCTAGCAGAGCTTCCTACCCTCATTTAATTTTTGTTTTTAATCATCTGTGGGCTGAGAAAACAGTCAAGCTTGTGAGAATTATGTATAAATTCTGAGCCCACTATTTGAGTGAAGTATAGGACTTGCCACATGAATAAAGGGCATGGATATCAACATCTATTTTGGTTGTTCCAATGATTTCAGCCTATTTTCTGGTTCTTGGCTACTTTTCAAAGGGTATGGATTGTCAAATAAGAAATGTGTTACTATTTAACTTAAAAGTTAAATAGGTGTTTTTCTCACTTTCATTATTTCAGAGATGAGAATTTGGAAGTTGCTGGGAAGCAAATTTTCAGTTAAGTAGAAAGACAAATATTTTTAATTTCACAAAAGAGGATAGTGAATGGAGCACTGTCCTGAGTCTGATCTTAGCTCCATGAATAGCCAGTTACGCACTTCAGTCTTCTGGACATCAGTGTCATCACACCTACTTGTAGGATTCTGGGGCTCTGGGGCTCTGTTTCCAGGGCTTCCTTTCCTTGTAGCTTGAGCAGAGGCTTATTAAAGAGACAATTTCCCCATGGGTAGGAGTTTGGATGGAGTGACCTCTGAGGTGTATTCCCTTTTTAACATGAATAATTCGGTGACTCACTTGTAGAAGATAATTCACTTGCATTGATCAAGGTTAATTTTAAATACTCAAGGGCAATAATAGTTTAGTTGCTCCCTCCTGTTTTGTTCTTCTGCTTTCCCAGTTTGATGAGTCTTGAGAACATCATTCTCAAAAGCCATTGTTTTCTCTCTCCTTTCCTCAGGCCCCAGATTTAAAGCTGTTAAAAGTTTATGAAATGCATAAAGGGAGGCAGTTTACAAATTGTCATATTAAGCTGGTTATACATTCTCTTTATAGCAACAATTCAGCCACTAAGAAAGAAGTTAATTAAAGGACAACTTCATGGCTTGCTGTTTCAGGTAAAAAACAAACAGAAAGACCCAAACCCCTGTGATACGTGTTTACTGTGGGGAAGTTGTCCAGTTGGTGTAAGATTTTGAAGCTAAGTTATAATATGTAATAATTTTAGTCATAAAGTTAAATAACTGACTTAGAAAAAGATGCTCTGGTGAACTTTGTCCTTTCATGCATTTTTGAAAGCATTTTGCAAAACAGGAGAAAACACTCATCAGTGAGTGGTTCCTAATAACATCTTTTAGAGAGGAAGCACCTCAGAATTTACTGTATCTATTAGCGAAGGGCCAGTTTTCTAAGCTTAGTCACATCCCTTCTGAGACTCTTGAGTAGGCTTTGGTGGTTGTTGTCTCTTTTCTTTCCTGTTTGAACCAAGCTCTCAACTCCTTTCTGTCTGGATATCTCAGGATATCCATGGTGGAGTTAAATGCGTTTCTTTCCCTTATGACACTTGGTGAATTCCTCCTTTCTGTTCATAAATGAAGAACATAAGGAACAGTAAGATTGGCACTGGAGGGAAGGGGCTGGAGGAGGAAAAAGAGAAGGGTGACATTTGCATGTATCTGTTCCCAGGGCATAATGCAGGAACATCTGTTTAAACAGAAAAAAAATTCATGTCAGAGATTAAGCTAGGCAGAGTGCCTAAGAAGCCCCTTACAATAAGTTGAACAGGAAAAATCTCCATATCTAAATGTGCTTTAATCATCTCAAGAACACCAGTTTTCTATTATAATGTAACTGATAGATATGTATCTATATCTTTGAGGAAAGTCACAGTTTTATTGCTGTAAAATTTTCACAGACACCGTTTTCACTACTCTGAGTTATGTCTCCAACAAGCTTCTCTGGCCTCTGCCTGAAGATTCAGTGACAAAGCCATTTAGTTTCCTGTTACTGATCCTTGAATTTCATTCCTAGAATAAGTAATGGGGAAAATGCAATGAGAAGCTTACCATTATAAACCTGTTCCCTTAATGTAAAATACAAGATAAATAACTACTCTATTTTCTCCCCCTCAGTTAACATCACATCTTTAATGTGTTTTGTATCTGTGACTCTTCTATCATCCTATTTTTGAATATACTCTACCATTTTCTCATGACAGAGCTGTTTAGATGAGGAATTTCCTCACTGTGATCCCTTGTCCTGCACAGAAAGAATTCATCAATTTCTCCAGGAACAGCTGGTAAGTTTCAGCTTTTTGAAACTATTTAAGTGCCAATTGTGAATTTACTGTGCAAGTATTAGTAAGTTAGACCTCTATACTAATTTTCTTGAGAGATTATCAGGTGAAGCAATATACCTATGTTCTTTTCTTTTTTAAGGCTTGAATGCCTGATTTTAATTTTTATTTAAGGTTCACTTGTTATTTATTTTTGGCTGTGCTGGGTCTTCATTGCTGTGTGTGGGCTTTCTCTGGTTGCGGTGAGCAGGGGAGCAGGCGCTACTCTTCGCTGAGGTGTACAGGCTTCTCACTGTGGTGGCTGCCCCTGTGGCTCCCTTCAGGCTCTAGGTGCATGGTCCTCAGTAGCGTGGCTCCAAAGCTGGAGTGCTGACTCAGTAGTTGTGGTGCATGGGCTGAGTTGCTCTGTTGCACGTGGGATCTTCCCAGATCAGGAATCGAACCTCTCTCTCCTGCTTTAGCAGTCGGAGTCTTAACCACTAGACCACCAGGGAAGCCCTATTTTTTTTTTTCTTTATTATGTGCACACACACAATTCTGATAGGCCCTAGGAAATGGTACTATTAAAAATTTTTTGATTATAGTATCATAAAGAAGAATTATATAACCAAACTTGCCCCTCATATTTCTTTCCCCAACACCTTTGTTTATATGAAAGTGTTTATTATTGGGAATTGGTGTTACCATTCTATTAAATTATTGAAGAGTAATTTTTAATAAGTATTACATCTTACTCATAAGGTATACATCTCAATTCAGAGCATGAAAGCTTTTTTACTTTGGTGTCATTTATTTTCTTCTTGATCTCTCTTGTGGGAGGACAATGATATTCTTTCTGATTCTGGAGATGAGAAGAGTAGATTATGAAATATGTTCAGCCCTTTGGAAAGCTAATAGTACTTGATTTCTGTTCAGAAGCAGCATTGCCATAAAAGATACAGTGATCCAGAAGCAAGAATACATCCGCTACCCTTGGCCTTCAGACACACGTGCTGGTACACACCTCTGCTGGGTAAGCGTGGATGGCCCTCTCCTATACCCTGTTAGACACCGATGGAGGTGGGGCTTTTTCGGAAAGGGAAAATAATCAGTTATTGGGAAGATCGCCTGGAAAGGGGAATGGCAACCCACTCCAGTATTCTTGCCTGGGAAAGCTCATGGACAGAGGAGCCTGGTGGGCTACAGTCCGTGGGGTCTCAGAGAGTTGGACATGACTTAGTGACTAAACAACAACAACAATATATAGCAACGGTTGTCGAAAGCTTATATGTTTATCCCTGAATTCAGTCAGTCAACTTATATTTGAGCACCTACTCTGTGTAAGGCACTGTATTATATATTAATATAATAAAGAGTAATCCCTAAAATAGCTCACAGATTATAAAGGGAAGTAAGACTTGGGTCAGAGAAGGCTCTGCAGAAGAAATGAGTGTTTAACTGGGCACCGAAAGACAAGTTGCATTTGGAAGAGCAAAAAGCATGGGAAAAAGTATTCCAATGGAGAAAATAACATGAATGGGGGGGAAAGAAGAATGCAAAGCTGTAAGAGAAGAGTTCAAGCTGGACAAGTCACTTTGGAAATAAGAGGACTTGGGTCAGGGTACAGCAGAATGTAAGTTTGCAGCAGGTTCACGTCAATGCCAGGCTAAGGAGAATGAACCTTATCTTAGGAGATGCTCAAAACTGGGGCATCTCTCATCAAAACATAGATGTGCTTTGAAAGTAAAAGTTAATGGTTGGTTCTGAAAGGATAAAAGAAATGGGATGATAAAATAACTTCAAGAAGAAATAGAAAGTAAGTAGAGTGATTTGTGGATCATTTCAACTAGAAAAGGGAAAACTGCCACCGCAGCTAACGAGTGACCAGTTCATGTAGGACAATAGATGAGCACTTGCTTTCTAGGGATGATGTTATCCACAGGAACTCAGGGATTATCACAAGGGCACTGAAGGAGAGCCCCCTATGTGCCAGGCACAGGTCTCTGCTCTGAACATACCTCTTAATTCCTTTAATCTTCACTATATCCCTGTGAGGTAGATGCTAATGTAATTGCCATTTTAGAAATAAGAAAACAGGAACATGTGTTAGGAACTTGCCTCAGGTCGTGTGGCACTTCATTTATAAGTAAACTGGGGCTCAGAGTGGGTTAGTTGTTTATCTGAGATCACAAAACTGTACATGGCAGAGTCAGGCTTTGAATAGAAAATTGTGATTGATTCTAAAGTCTATGTTTTTTCTATTAAATTCTGCTGCTGCTTGTACTCAGAAAAACATAACAAGACAGTTTCCACACCCAGAAAACATTGTCATCCTATGTCCTGCACTCTTTAATGGACGGGGACGTCTGCTGTGCTGCAGTCCATGCGGTCTCTAAGAGTCAGACACAGCTTAGCGGCTGAACAACAAAAACAAAGACAATGTCGAACTGTTTTCTCTTCAGCAGTTGGTAAACTGTTTCCGTAAAGAGCCAGATAGTAAATATTTGAGGTTTTGCTGTATGGTTTCTGCAACAACTACTCAGCTTTGCTGTTGTAGCACACAAGCAAGCTTGGATAATGCCAGATGAATGGGTGTGGCTATGTCCCAATAAAACTTTATTTACAAAAACAGGTGGCTGGCTGGACTTTGCTTGTGACAGCAAGTTGCTGTTGAAACCTCTAGTTGCTTACTAGGCAAGGCTTTCTGTTTCCCCTCCTCCACCCTCACTCCTCCTTGAAAGAAGAAAGGCATGAAATCTTAGGGGATGGGGGATTATGTTAAAATATTAATAAAACTGAATTTTTGCTGTCTCAGAAATGGTCTCATCTCCAAAGAGGGAATTTTGGGAGAGTCCCTCCAAAGATTTTGAATTTTGTGGCATCTGCCTTTGAACCATTAATTTCTATTTTTATTTTTTTCTCTTCTAATGCAGATGCCTTGCATCTGGATAGTTTTACAGCAATTCCAAGACTAGAATTGACTCCTTTCTCATGTGTGGCCAACCTAATCCATGCTTCGCATGAAAGGCCCAGATATGAAGAAATAGAGGATGGTGCTTTGGCTGTGACTGAAAGACACAGGTAAGCTAAAAGGGCAGACTGTACTTATTCTGCTTTTCGGGGAGTGGCCTCTTTCCGTTGCCTACCCTTTTAATCAGTTAGATTTTCATATCCTCAGATTGTAACACCTTTATCATGGAATTTTTATTGTGTAACTTGCCTAACTTTCTGAAAATCAATAATTTAAAACAAAGATAGTTTGCTCCATAGCTCTTTTGAATTTCATAATATCCATCCTAAAAGTATAAAAGTTGAATAAGGCTGTTTAAAATGTTTCCCAGCTTTTAGGAATATATTATGTACTGCTAAGTTAACTTAACCTGCTAGGTTTTGATCGTAATTCTATTCCTTCACACTCCAGGCAAACAAGTCTTTGAGAATCTACCCCTGTGCCCCTCTTCCCACACCCAAAGCTCCTCTGAATTTACTCAACTCGCTAAGTACACAGATTGATCTTCCTTAGGAAAAGTTCAGAAAAGTCAGTGGAATCTGTGAGCACTGTCCACTCCACTGAAACTTCCTATCTGTACCAAGGGGTCAGGAAGCAAGACTTTGAATTGCAAATACTTCATTTTCATGGGGCTGGATTCTCTATGGTTATACCCTCTTTCTGATAAAACTTGGAGCTCTCTTTCATCATGTCTCACTGAAGGCATGAACTTAATTAGATATTTGGTAAAATTGGGGTGGGGAAGGAAAACTACATGATAGATTAGTATCTGCTAAAATTTGCAATGTTTCCACTTGTAGTAAGGACTTGACTTTGTGTTGTCAGGTGCCCTGGCCCTTCAGCTGGTCCCCACCCAGGAACAGATCTTTCAGGTTGCATCAGGATGAATAATGACCTAAGTATGGAAGTGAGTACTGGACTATATTTCAGCTTCATTTTTTAGCTCTCCCATATCCTGATCCTCTTCCATGGGTATTCTTTTTTTTTTTTTTAAGTATTATAGACTTGTAAGTATTATAAACTCTTTCAAGTACAAGTCTTATATCACAAAATTCAGATGCATGAGAAATGTCTGTCTACCTTTGATGCCATATGGGGAGCTTTCTACCCTCTTCTATAGTATAAACTCAAGCAAATATAAACAAAGGATATTTTCATGAAGTGTGATGAACTTTTTGTTTGAGAGGTGGAGTTCAGGACTTAAATTCTCTATTAACTGCTAGAAGTCTCAGGTCTCACTGACTCTCTGAGAATTGAGGTCAAGGCTAGATAATCTTTGAGGTGTTGTACTTTGCTGTACAAAGTAAGGCAATGGCCAAGGAGCAATCACTGCCTCAGTTAGGGGTTCGTAGGACTTCTTCTGTATCCAAGAAGAGAATACTAAGTAGCTGACAAAGTGAAAAAGTGAACATGAGAGTAACTCAGTGATGTCCGATTCTTTGTGACCCCATGGACTGTAGCCTGCCAAGTTCCTCTGTCCATGGGATTTTCCAGGCAAGAATACTGGAGTGATAGCCATTTCCTTCTCCAGGGGATTTTCCCAGCCTCGAACCTGGGTCTTATGCATTTGTAGGCAGATTCTTTACCATCTGTCACCAGGGAATCCCCAAGTCACTGAGGGCACTCAGACAAATACCCCAGGTCATGGAGATGTGTCTGAAGTACCTTTCTCCATCAGCAGTCTGAGCCTGAGGGAACATGATCTTCTCAACCAAATGGAATAGACTGTTCTGTTTCAGAATCTGAAAATCCATCACTCTACTTTTTTTTTTAAGATTTATTGTGATATATTTCTCATATCAAACAGTTCATCAATTAAAATTGTTCAATTAAATGTTCTTAAAAATATTCAGAGTTGCGTAACCATCACCACAATCAACTTTTGAACATTTTGATGCTCCTAGAAGCATGACTATTAGGAGTCTATTCCTATCTCTGACCCCTACCCTGACTCCCACTCCGCCCCACTCTCGGCAGCCACTAATCTACTTTCTGCCTCTATAGATTTTCCTGTTCTGGCTATCTCATATGAACGGAATAATACAATACATGACTTCTTATGACTAGCTTCTTTCACTTAGTATAATGTTTTTAAGGCTCATCTATTTTGTAGTGTGTTATCAATACTTCCTTTTTATGACCACATATTTCACTGTATGAATATGCTATGTGGTATTTATGTATTCACCATTGATAAGAGCTTGAGTTATTTCTACTTTCTATCATGAACAACATCACTATGAATGTTGATGTAAAACATTTTGTGTAAATATATGTTTTCAGTTCTTTTGAGTATACATCTGCTGTGGTGTGTGTGCTCAGTCATGTCCGACTCTTTGTGACCCCATGGACTGTAGTCCACCAGGCTCCTCTGTCCATGAAATTTTCCAGGCAAGAATACTGGAGTGAGTTGCCATTCCTACTCTGGGGGATCTTCCCAATCCAGGGATTCAACCTGTGTTTCTTGCATGTCCTGCATTGGCAGGCAGATTCTTTACCACTGTGCCACCTGGGGTACCGCATATATCTACAAGTGGAATTATTGCACCGTATGGGCTTCCCTGGTGGCTCAGACAGAAGAGAATCTGCCTGCAACATGGGAGACCTGGCTTCAATCCCCGGGTTAGGAAGATCCCCTGGAGGAGGGCATGGCAACACACTCCAATATTCTTACCTGGAGAATCCCCATGGACAGAGGAGCCTGGCAGGCTACAGTCCCTGGGATCACAAAGAGTCGGACACGACTGAGTGACTAAGCACAGCACATGGTCACTCTATGTTTAACACTTTGAGGAACTGCAAAGCTTATTTCCAAAGCTGCTATACCATTTTACATTCTCACCAATAGTGTATGAAGATTTCAATGTCTCTATATTCTTAGCAACCCTTGTCTATCCTTTTTTCTTAGTTTACTTAGAAAATTTTTTTATTTTATACTACAACGTAGTTGATTTAAAACCTGTTAGTTTCACGTGTACAGCAAAGTGATTCAGTTATACACATACGTGTATCTATTTTTTTTGTCTATCTTTTTAATTATAGGTATCAGTGGATGCAAAGTGGTATCTGATTGTGGTTTTCATATGCATTTTCTTAATGACAAATGATGTTGAACATGTACTCTTTGGCCATATGTATATCTTCTTTAGAGATATGTCAACAGATCTTTTTTTTGCCCATTTAAAAAAAATGAGTTTGTTTTTTAATTGAGTCACGTGAGTGGTTCTTATTCTCCCTCTTAAGTGGCTGCAGTCCATGGGGTCGCTAAGAGTCGGACATGACTGAGCGACTTCACTTTCAGTTTTCACTTTCATGCATTGGAGAAGGAAATGGCAACCCACTCCAGTGTTCTTGCCTGGAGAATCCCAGGGATGGCAGAGCCTGGTGGGCTGCCGTCTCTGGGGTCGCACAGAGTCGGACACAACTGAAGCGACTTAGCAGCAGCAGCAGCAAGTGTGTGTATCTGACATTTTTCTGTCCCTTAGTACCCCATCCTATTGAGTAGTTAAGAGAAGGAAAGAAAAAGGAAATGAATCTGTTTTGCTATTAGCAGTTCTTGTAAAGTTTTAATAAAGGAAGTTGAACTTGGAAGCTTACAGGATGTCTGGTTATTAGTAATTTCCCTTTTATCTGGTATTGATTTTACCAAGAAGACGGAAGGAACCAACATTAGTTGTGTACCAGGTACACAACTGTAGGAAAGCATTTCTATATACTAATTTTGTCTACAACTTTGAATGGTATTCTCTGCTTCTGCCATCAAGGCAACTGAAATTCAGAGAGGTTAAATAACTTAACCAGGATCACTCAACTAACAAACCTGGGCTGCAAATTCAGGTCTGTCAAGCTTCAAAGATTAACCACTTCTTACAACTCCTCTTATACAACATTGAATTTAGACATTTCAATCATCATAATTACTCACAGTTACCTTGAAAGTAGTTTTTTGGCTGAGAAACAAATGTGCTTCCTTATGTATCAAAAAGGAGCTCCTAATCTATTCTTATTAGAATATGCGACCAAGTTGTCTTGTCTTTTTATTTATTTATTTACCATCGGGTGTTAGTTGTGTTATGTGGGATCTTTCGTTGCGGCAAGGGGGCTTCTCTCTGATTGTGGCATGCAGGCTCAGAAATTGCAGTAGGTGGGCTTAGTTGCCCCGTGGCATATGGGATCTTAGCTCCCTGACCAGGGATGGAACCTGCATCCCCTGCATTGGTAAGCAGATTCTTAACCACAGGACTAGCAGGGAAGTCCCATTTATTTTGTCTTGACACCCATGAAGAAATAGGAGCTAACAGAGATCACAGGTCAGATGCTGCTGGGGAAATATAGAGATTCCCTGAAGGTTTTTCTGCTGCCTCTAAGCCGTTTCTTCCACGGGCCCCAGGAACTAGTCTGTCTGGTGCACTGTGCGGCTATTCTCAACTGTTTCCACCATTCCCTTTCCGTCTGCTTCACTGAAGAATCCTTGCAGCCTGTGCACTCCCTCATGCCTGTCACCTGAGCACATGCCCACCCCCTACCCTGCCATGCCCTCCCACACCCATCTCTTAAACAAATACAGTGCTCTCCTTAGACAGTGCTTGTCAAAGCATTCTCATTAATAAGAATTAAAATTAAATATGAGATTAAAATTACAAAGCATATAATCCATGTTTATCCCAGTGAACCATAGATCGTTGTGTTTCCTTCAGCTTCAAACTTTCAGAATTTCATCACTCTTGAGGGCCTTCATAACAAGCAACTTGCCCTGGTATTCAAGCTTTTCTCTAATCTGGCTGCAGTCTTAATTTTCCACCCTTTCCTCATCCCTGCCTTATAGTTGTCCCTAAATGTCAGCCAAGCCATGTGGTCTGCATTGTCGGAATATATCACACAAAGTTGTTTATGCTGTTTTCTCTGCCCCAAACACATACAGTTCTCCATTTATCAAATTCCATGTGACTGTCAAGGCCCATTCCAAAAACTTTTCTTGTGATAGAAATATTTGCAGTCAAGCATCTCTAGTCCTTTATCTTCTTCTTTTTTAAAAAGATTTTTTTTAATGTGGAAAAATTTTAAAGTCTTTATTGAATTTTGTTATTTTGTCACAGTATTGCTTCTGTTTTATGTTTTGGGTTTTTTGTTTTGTCTTTTTTTTTTTTTTTTTTGGTCCCGAGGCATGTGGGATCTTAGCTCTTCAACACCCTGCACTGGACTGCCCAAGGAAGATCTCTTTAGTCCTTCTTGAAATCGAAATCAGTATGAATTAGAAGTTGAGAGATGAGGGTTTTCCCTGGTTCTCCCTCTCTGCAATTGTGGAAAAGTCTTGTCATTCAGGCCTCAGTTTCTTCATTTCTCAACTATGCCACTTGGGAAAAAATAAGTTCACCCTTTTCTTTTAGACCCAGTCACTGTGTATCTTTTGTCTATATTTTTGGTTACACTGTAGTTCTTTGTTTTCTTATGTATTTTCCTATATCAGGTTATTAGCTTGGTGTAGAATGCCTTTGGCCATTAACCAATGTCCACCTAGCATCCTGAATAGATTTGGTATATGGTAGCTATCCTATTAATATTTGGTGAATGCCTGTTTACTTCTTTATTTTTGTATCCCCTATCGGGTCTATTTAAAACATTGAGAGTGAGCACCCATGAACTTGTTGAAGTGACAGTCTTGCCCTATGCTTTCTGACTGGTGTTCCTGAGAACTATTTTTTATTCCTCTCTGTATTCATAGAGATAGCTATATTCTAGCCTCTTTTGCAGAAAGCACAGCATGAGATAAGAATGAGCATCAGTGTTCACAGGAGGATTTTGGGGGTGAGCAGAGGACTCTAGCAAGATTAACATCTCAATAAGAATATCTCTTAGTAAAATAATTTGGGGTCCAGTTTGGGGCATTCTTGGGAAGAACAGAGCTATTTTACTGATTCAATGAAATCTATTTATTTGGAATATTTTAAATAGGGAAAAAAAAGAAATAAATTATTTCCAGTCCTTGTCTTTTAGAAACTCAGACTAAAATATTTATGAGAGAAATTTCTACAGTACCTGAGTCATACTTCAAAACAATGCCAGGGTAGTTTTAGTGGGTGACAGTGTCGATGAAACAAGATGGGCCACAGGTTGATAATTGTTGAATCTGCAAAATAGGTACACAAGGGTGGTTGTTCTGTTCTGTCTACTTTTGTATTTATTTGAAATATTCCCTAATAGTGACTAGAATTTTTAGCCACATAGCATAGGCTTTGGAATTCAGCAGGTGTGGTTTTAAACTGGCTCTGTTACTTATTATCTGTGTGACCTTGGACAGGTGGCTCAACCTCTTTCAGTTTGCTTGTGTCCCTTGTGAAACAGAGATATTATTTTGCAGAGTTCTTCTGAGAATTCAAATACATACACATACATATATTACGCCTATACACACACATATATCTCTCTGCACATACATATACATATATTATGCGTATACACATGCCTATATATATCTACAACTGTTAAGTTCTGGTCTAACCAGTCCATGGAAACAAACCAGGTTTGTTTAGAGAAACAGACTGTTCATATTTAGAGAAAAGACAAATCTCAGTGCTCTGTCCTCACTTGCTGATGAATAGGAAGCTCTTTTTGTTTCATGAGGTCAACATGAAACAAAAGAACATTTGTTTTTCCAAGAACCTATGTTGATGCCTGGGCTTCCCTGGTGGCTCAAACGGTAAAGAATCTGCCTGCAATACAAGAGACCCGGGTTTGATCCCTGGGTCAGGATCATCTCCTGGAGAAGGAAATGACAACCCACTCCAGTATTCTTGCCTGGAGAACTCCATGGACAGAGGAGCCTGGCAGGCTACAGTCCAAGGGGTCGCAAAGAGTCGTATACGACTGAGCAACTAACCCTTTCATACTGATGCCTACCAGTATATCCCAATGTCCTTCTGACCTCACCAACCAGTGGGTCCCAGGGAAAGGCACTTCACCTCCTGAGAGATTGTTGGAGAAGGCAGGTGGTTTCACCACTCCCATCCCTGTAGTCCTTTCTGTTTGCTGTCTCCACTGGCCACAGGCCCTGCCTGCTCCACTGCTGACCTCCTCAGAACACTGTGTCTGGACTTCTGGTAATCTCCTTACCCTGCTCAGTGGGGAGAAGTCTCTCCCTTCTTGTTCCAGAACTTTAAGGATCCTACTGTAGTGTCGGGTGGACTGCTTGTGACTTAGTCATTGAAATTATCCTTTGCTTTTCAAGACAAATGGATAATCCAGCAGTGCTGCGTGATAGTACAGTCTCCCACTGAGTTGATTCTTGCTGCTCTTTTCCGTAGCTAGATCTAGCAGTTTATTTGGTCCAACTTTCTCCATTCTTCCTCACTCCTGACAACTTCTATTTCTCTCAGGCCTAGGTTGTCTCTCCTTATAATCTGTCTTTCTTTCCTTATTCACTGCTCCCACCCCTGAGTCTGAACAGCAACCAAAGGATTTCTGGGCCTTTGCAAAACTGCATTCATGATTAGGTACCTGTGTGTGTCCCCCAACACTCCAAGAATTAAGATGCTTCATGAAAATCCTGGGACATCCCTGGTGGTCCAGTGGTTAAGACTCCACCTTACTACTTCAAGGGGTTGCAGGTTCAATCCCTGGTCAGGAAACTAAGATCCTGCATGCCGTGTAGTATGACCAGAAAAATTTGGGGGGAGCTTCCCAGGTGGTGCCGGTGGTAAAAAACCAGTCCATCAATGCAGGAGATGTAAGAGATGAGGGTTCGATTCCTGGGTTGGGAAGATCCCCTGGAGGAGGCATGGCAACTCACTCTAGTATTCTTGCCTGGAGAATCCCATGGACAGAGGAAACTGGTGGGCTACTACAGTCCATGGGGTCGAAAAGAGTCAAACATGACTGAAGAGACTTAGCACCATGAAATGAAACTGACTCTCCCCTCTACCTACCTGAGTCTTAGATTTTACCTCAACAAGACTCTTTATAACATATTAAAGTACCTGGTTCATAGTAAACACTCGGGAAATAGCAGCTATCACCCAAAATCAAGATTATCAATAGCATGAAGCTCAGAGGATATAGGTTAAAGGATATGAAGATGAATTTTTGTTTTCCATTTGACTGTTATACACACAAAAAAAGTATACCGTAAATATTAAGTGCTTTGCTATCCCTTTGAGGTCTCCTTCATGTAATTACATGTTTTTTCCATCACTAGAAAAGGGTGATTTATGAGGCAAAGTACAAAATCCATTTAAAAATATCTCAGATTTTCTGGCCATTGTCTGTCCTGTTCTCTCAAGCTATGTGTGGGTGCAGCTTTAATAACCTTGGAGAATAAATAACATTGCCAGTTGCAAAATTGGAACATGTAGAAGTTGGCTGATAACTATATTACAGATGAACCTCGAAGTGGTGGGTGTGTCCTGTAGGTCTCAAGGTGTGGTGTCCTTTGAGTTAGAAACTGCGGGGAAAAAAAAAAAACTTGTGAAGGCATTTAGTTTTATTTAGGTTACAGCAGTTATAATCTTTTGACATTCAATTTTACATTCTTTTCTTTCTAGAAGATTGAAACTTTGACTCTAAGTCAAGGGCATTTTTTTTTAAGTTAGAATGAAATAAGTCTATACAGACTCCCTTTGTTCAGTTTTTTTTTTCTCAGAAAATCATATTTACTTGAGTAGTGTCAATTGTCTAAAATGGATCTAAAAGTGAAAGTTACCTTGGTAACATGAATGTTTCTTAGTGAAAGGGTTTTTGATCATAAAAATCTATGGGTAAAATAGCATTTCATCTAAAAGAGTAACCCTGGAAGATTATCTAGGCCTATTAATTGCCCTTACTGATACTGATAGAGCTTCTTGGTGGCTCAGATGGTAAAGAACATGCCTGCAATGAAGGAGACTGGAGTTTGATCCCTGGGTTGGGAAGATCCCTGGAGAAGGGAATGGCTAGCCTCTCCAGTATTCTTGCCTGGAGAATTCCATGGACAGAGGAGCCTGGTGGGCTAAAGTCCATGAGGTGGCAAAGAGTCAGACATGATTGAGCAACTAACACTTTCACTTTACTTTCAATATCTTAGAAGCTATTTCTTCATATTTTTGAACTGGATATTAAAATAATGCTGCTGTATGTATGTGAGAAAGCTGAAGTGAGAGGGGGTGAGTGTGTGTGTCTTGCATTTGCTGACCCAGCCCGTGGGAGACTATCTCGCTTTGTTCCATAAGTACGTTGGCTACCCCACCCTTACCCTACATTAGACTTTTACTGTCAAAAGCAAATGGGCTGCACCACAGATTCTCATGTAAATGTTATGCAGGTTCCTATTTGAATGGCTTGAACAGGAAGAACATGCTTCCTGCTCTAGGCTGTCAGCATGTGTTAGACTCATTAATGTGAGCCAATCTTGTGCTGTAAGTAAGTCTCTCTCTTCTGAACTTTCTCTTTCTTGCATTTAGTCAGTTTCTTGATTTTCCTTGGTTTTAAGATATATCCAGTAAATTATCTTTTTTTATAATCTGTCTAGATCCTGCAGTTGTTGTGTGTGTTAGGTTCTCCTGTGGGCTCAGTAAACTGGTTTGAATAGGGGCGCCTTTTGAAACTGGAAGAAAAGAGCATAATTGTAGAAAGTGTTTGCTGAGTTATTTTTCATCCCCTATTTCACACACACAGACAGCCTGAGGGGCTATATCTCCAACTTTCATGAACTATTAACTCTAAATTTGGAAAAATAAAAATCTCCTTCTTTTATCTGGCTCTTCTTCTAAGGAGGAAAAAATGTTAGCTGAATATATGAAAATCTAGGATTGAGGTATGTTGTGTATTAGGTTGTTTTTTTGATCAGTGAGATGTATAATGATTCATGAATTGGGACTAATATCCAGTAATATCCAATATCTTTTCAACAGAACAATGCAGTAATGTATGTCTACTAAATACATAATGTTTATCCAAAACCACAGAATTGTTACTTAATCAATAAATATTTTATGTTTACCAGTTTCATGTATAAAAATTAGGATGAAAAAAGGGCTTTACACAGAGCATTATGACAGATGAGACTCATTTTTAATATAATGTATTTTTTCTGTACTTATTATTTTGATTTTAAATAGAATTTTTAGAAAAAAAATTTATAGAAATAATGTTTTCTCTCTCCTTTAATATTGGAAATCAGTTTAATTCTATAGAAAATAGCTGCATTCTCTTTCATATCTCTTAAATTCAAATATAAGGTTTCATGTCTGATTGGTATAAAAAGGAATTTTTCCTGACAAACTTAGGTTTTTAGTTAGTACAGTATAATTATTGCATATATTATTATTATTTATAACACAGTAATAAGTGCTATTTCAAATCACATATAATAATAGATTTCTATGTTATGAAGTGTTAAATGGGCCTGATTTATTATTATTATTATTATTAAGGACTCAATGCTCATTGATTTTTATGGAGGATACTCAATGAAAATGAAGAATGTCTAATTTTTTCCTATTTTACAGCTTCATTTTTTTACATATGTATTGGTAGATAGTTAAATAAGCATATAATAATTACTAGTACAATATATTTAAATATCTCAAGGACAGAGCCAATATTATTTAGCTACCAGTGGCATATAAGATGTAATTTCTCTTCAAAATTTAATGCACATATTTTTCTACTCTGTTCTGTGCATTCCTCTATGCAACACTGCTTATAATTTATGAAGTATTTGTTTTGCATATTTGTCTTTTTGACTGGCCTATGAGTTCCTCTGGGACAAGGACTGTGTTTCTGGTCTCTTTCAGGCTTTCAGTTTTGTGCCAGAAGCAACGCAAGGCTGTTTCTGGCACAAACTAGGCCTTTGCTGAAAGTTGTTGAATTAAACTGGTGCCACAAGGGACTTCAGTCACATATAGTCTGACACAAAGATGTTTAAAGCAGGGACAAGATGAAATAAAAGAGAAGATTGCCTAACATTTACATATACAAGTTGTTGTTATTATTGTTCAGTCACTAAATTGTGTCCCACTCTTTGCGACCCCATGGACTGCAGCACGCCAGGCGTCCCTGTCCTTCACTATCTCCCAGAGTTTGCCCAAACTCATGTCCACTGAGTCAGTGATGTGATTCAACCATCTCATCCTCTGTCACCCCCTTCTCCTCCTGCCTTCAGTCTTTCCCAGTGTCAGGGGGTTAGGTATAAATTCTTACTGTGCAGGTTTGATTGTGGAGTTTTCTTAACATTTGAGGTGAACATTTTGGAAGTTTATATTCAAGTCATTTATCAGTCAAAGATGATCGATGGCAAGTCTCTGCGTCTCCAATAGCCTTAGGGTGTTTCAGAGACAGTTCTGTTTACAATGAAGAGGACACTATATTTAGTCTGATTGTTCAGACAGTTTAGAGGCTGGCACTACCATTCTGAATGCTCCTGGGAAATTACTTTATTCATTGGCTTTACTTTCCTCACCTGAAATAAGTAAAAAATTTTTTTCTCATTAAAATCTATTGCATAAGGTTGTGGAGTGAGTTGAGACGGTATATAAAAGGGATTAATAAATTGTAGTATGCTGTACAGATGTAAGCTATTGTTTTTTGTACTGGATAACTATATATTCAGCAAACTCTCGTTAAACCTTTACCTTTCTGTGAAGTCAATCTTTTCTTGGATAGATTCTCAATATGGTATATGGTATATGGTATACAGCAGGCCTCTATTGAAACCTATTATATGTTATGACACCTAATGAGAAGTTCTGTGTTTGATTATGGAAATTTAAATATCTTTATTTTTGCATTGTCTGTGCAGATTTTGGATATGTCCAAGTGATTTCAGTTTTAATTTATTAAATTCTTATTTGTTTTCCTAAATAAATCAAATCATAATAAAATATATTTATTAGTAGAACTTTTTATTAAAGAGGAACCCGTGTTCCCACTGTATTTTTTGAAAGAGAATAAGTGAATCTGGGGCTTCCCAGGTGGCTCAGTGGTAAAGCATCTGCCTGCCAAGCAGAACATATGGGCTTGATCCCTGGGTTGAGAACATCCCCTGGAGAAGGAAATAGTTATCCACTCCAGTATTCTTGTCTGGGAAACCCCAAGGACAGAGGAGCCTGGCAGGATACAGTCCATGGGGTTGCAGAGTTGGACATGACTTAGTGACTAAATAACAACAGCAAAAAGTGAATCTATGTTCCCACTGCTTTTTTTTTTTTTGAAAGAGAATCAGTAAACCTAATCTCCTAAAGTTCCCTCCAAACTAGGAACTCGATGGAGATTACAAAGCTCAAATGAGACTTTCAAATACTTACCCTGGCAGACTGGGACCACAAATTTTTTTGGGGGGGTAGGGGGACCACAATTGTGTTAAAGCTCTTTTTGAGCCCCAAATAAGAGGAGCTGACATAGATATAATCCCTCAGAACTTTGAGACTTGGATAAACTTTAAATGTATTATGGATCTATCTAGAAAATTGAGAACCATTTTTAAATCAACAGGTCAAAAGTTTTAGGTTGAGTAACAGTTCCATAAATAGAAATGTTGTTTCATGCCCACCTAGAATGCCCACCTAGTTCTGTTTAAAGAAAATTTAAGTTCATGATAGAAACTCTGTCTGCCCTTTAAGATTAGAATTTGTTTTGCCCAAGAATTTATATTTTATTTGAATATTGGACTTGTAAGTATAGTTAAAATTGGACTTTTTTTTTGAAAGTACAGCTTTGAGTAAGTATGTATATCCATCTGCCCTATAGCATCACATTCCCATATCCTCTCCAAAAGAGCAAAGCAAATATGGGTTCATTTAAAACTGTATGAAAATATTTGCTTAACACAACCTCTCTGGAATGGAAAATGTCAAATTGTTAAACTTATTTCTCTCTCTCTCTTTCTCTCTCTTTTTTTCCCTTAAGGAGAATGGTGTTGAATACTTATGTTCTGAGAGCCAGCCCCAATCCAGGTTTGCCTATTTGTTTGTGTGTGAATTTGGACGCATGTTCCATAATTTCTAAGAGAATTCTTTGGACCCAACACTCCAAAAATATTACTTCTACTTTTTTGACAGGGAATATTCTACCCTACCATCTCCTGGTCACACTTCATCCACAGAAAGTACTGTAACTTCAAGTGGTAAGTAGATTAGAAAAGATATAAAAATAAGACTGTTAGTCTGTTATATTGAAAATGGATAACCAACAAGGACCTGCTGAACAGTGCATGGAGCTCTGCTCAATGTTTTGTGCCAGCCTGGATGGAAGCGAGGTTTTGGGGAGAATGGATACCTGTATATGCATGGCTGAGTTCCTTTGCTGTCCATCTGAAACTATCACAACATGGTTAATCGGCTATACCCCAGTTCAAAATGAAAAGTTTAAAGTTTGGGGAAAAAATAAATAAATATGAGGAAACAGAAAAAAACTGAGGATATTCTACGAAAGATCCCATAAGCAGAAAGCTGTACTCTATTTCAATAAATGCTATATTATTTAACACCTCCTTTAAAAAATTAGAATGTTAATATTATAACCATAAGCTTGGATATCTTGTGATCTCCTGAGGTGTATACAAGTGAAAAGGACATAAGCAAATAATCTTTTGCATAGTATTCATGCTGTTAGTTTCTTCCTGTTGATAGATTCTGGATCAGAAATTTTGCATATGGCTTCTGGTGACCTTGACTGTAAACCACTCTGTGAGAAAGAGGAAGATAAAAGATCAGCTTCTGCTGTGACCAAGATCCAAGGTAAGCTGTTGAAGGGTTCAAGCACAGTTTCCATTCTAAAACACGAAACAAACCTGGAAGCTAGCGGAGTAACTATCGTCAGTGGCTGAGTAATATTGTCTTATAAAAGAATTTTGAAGACAGAGTCTGAAGAAAAGAACTCTAAGAGGTGACCATGGCCTTCATATATGACAATGTTACCAACTTTTTCCCAAGTCTATATTTAGAATAAAACTTACAATGTATTTTAATAGGATTTAAATATCTTCTTATGGCCAAAATTTATTGGACACACCTGAGTCTCAGCTGTGATGCAGTTGTGAAATCACTTACTTAGGAAATTCTCAGAATCCTCATTAGAATTTACTGGGTTAAAAGGATGGACCAGGACTTCTCTGGTTGTCCAGTGACTAAGACTCCGTGCTTACACTGCAGGGGCCATGGTTCATTCCCCGGTGGGGGAATTCAGATCCTGTGTGCTATGTAGCATGGTCAAAAAAATTTTATTTATTTATTTATTTTTTAATTTTATTTTATTTTTAAACTTTACATAATTGTATTAGTTTTGCCAAATATCAAAATGAATCTGCCACAGGTATACATGTGTTCCCCATCCTGAACCCTCCTCCCTCCTCCCTCCCCATACCATCCCTCTGGGTCGTCCCAGTGCACTAGCCCCAAGCATCCAGTATCGTGCATCGAACCTGGACTGGCAGCTCATTTAAAAATAAAATAAAAACTGGATATTAAAAGAAAAGAGGATGGACCAATTAGTGATGGTCCACTCAGGAGGCAGTAATTAACTAGACAATGCTCAGTCGTGTCCGACTCTTTGCGACCCCATGGACTGTAGGGACTGGAGTCAGTTGCCATGCCATGTCCATGGGATTTTCCAGGCAATAGTACTGGAGTGGATTGCCATTTTCTTCTCCAAGGGATCCTCCCAACCCAGGGATAGAACCTGGGTCTCCTGCATCATAGACAGACACTTCACTGTCTGAGCCACCAGGGAAGTCCTAGACAATGCATTAGATCCTCCTTTTCTGCCATTTGAGTCTGAAAATAAAGAGGTTATTCTCAACCGTTCCCTGTTAGGCATCACTACAGTTGATACCCTTGGGAAATGTAGACTCCCATTTCTACCTAAAGTGTCAATTAAGGAAAATTCATCAAAAGTTAAATTGTCAATTAAATTTGAGATATAGGTGCTAAGTTAAAGGAGCTGTAAAATTGTAGAAATGGAATCCATTCCTTCATTTAACTAAAGAATATCTTTACATTCTATCTCACACCAAATAAGAAAACTTTTAATTAAAACTACACCAGGATACCATTTTTTACCTATCATGTAGACAAAGATAGAACAATTTGTTTGCACACTTCTGATAAGATTGTTGGAAGAAAAAGAATTTCTTGTCCATTGCTGCAAGGAATGTAAATTATTATAATTAGTATGGAGAGGAATTTGCCAATATCTACCCAAAATTTAAATGTACGTCAGTTCAGTTCAGTTCAGTTGCTCAGTCGTGTCCCACTCTTTGCAACCCCATGTACTGCAGCACGCCAGGCCTCCGTGTCCATTGCCAACTCCTGGAGTTTACTCAAACTCATATCCATTCAGTCGGTGATGCAATCCAACCATCTCACCCTCTGTTTCCCCCTTCTCCTTCTGCCTTCAATCTTTCCCAGCATCAGGGTCTTTTCCAACAAGTCAGCTCTTCCCATCAGGTGGCCAAAGTATTGGAGTTTCAGCTTCAGCATCAGCCCTTCCAATGAATATTCAGGACTGATTTCCTTTAGGATGGGCTGGTTGATCTCCTTGCTGTCCAAGGGACTCTCAAGAGTCTTCTCCAACACCACAGTTCAAAAGCATCAATTCTTCAGCACTCAGCTTTCTTTATAGTCCAACTCTCATCCATACATGACTACTGGAAAAACCATAGCTTTGACTAGATGGACGTTTGTTGGCAAAGTCATGTCTCTGCTTTTTGATATGCTGTCTAGGTTGGTCATAAATGTATGTATCCCATGATAAAATAATTGGTTTCTGGGAATTTATCCTGTAGATCTAAGTACACACATACTATATGACATATATGGAAGTTGATTTATTGCAGCATTGTTTATAATAACAAATAATGGAAACAAGTTAACTATCAGTAGAAGACTAACATATTTTGGCATGTCCAAGTAATGGAATACGAATATGCATTTGTAAAACATACAGAAGGGAACGTTTTTCTTGGAAGAATATCAAAGAACTATTGTTTCTTAGGGAAAAGCACTAGAGTACAAAGCCCTATGTATTGCATGTAAATATTTGTGAAAAAATAGAAAAAGGTTTTTGTACATATAATACATATATAAAATATCTCTACAAAGCTAGACAGAAATTAGTAACATTGTCTATGAGTCAGGAAACTGGCTTTCTGGTGGGCATGATGGGAGAGAAAATTTTCACTGATAAACATCTTATACTTTTGATTTATGGACCATATGAATCTACTATCAGTCTCAAAATTTTTTTAAATATAAATTTTCCACAGGGAAGATTTTTATGTCTTTGAAGATAGTGGTTACCATTTCGTTCTTATTTCCATATAAATTTTAAAAATTGAGTACATCCTTTAGTTATTCTGTTTTCTTGAAAAGAAAGAAACAAAATCTAACTATTGCTGCTGACCTTTGTGTCTGGACTGAACTAAATTTGTACTGTAATGTGCTTGATAATGTGAAGAGGAAAATCATTATCAAGTACTGCTGCTGCTGCTGCTGCTGCTGCTAAGTCACTTCAGTCGTGTCCAACTCTGTGCGACCCCATAGACGGCAGCCCACCAGGCTCCCCCATCCCTGGGATTCTCCAGGCAAGAACACTGGAGTGGGTTGCCATTTCTTCCTCCAATGCATGAAAGTGAAAAGTGAAAGTGAAGTCGCTCAGTCGTGTCCGACTCTTAGCGTCCCCATGGACTGCAGCCTACCAGGCTCCTCCATCCATGGGATTTTCCAGGCAAGAGTACTGGAGTGGGGTGCCATTGCCTTCTCCATTATCAAGTACATTACAGTACAAATAAATACAGGGAAATTACAAAAAGGAATGGCATAAATTAAAAGTGCATCTCTTTATCTTAGTTTGATGACATTTTGCTTAGAAAGATACTATGTTTTGGAAGGATATCATACTTCGTCATCAGCCCTATGTATTGCATATAATTTTTTAAAACATGTTTGTCAAGCTATTAAAAAAAGCTAGCTACCCTGGTAAGGGAAGAGCCAGCTTAGCTGGCTCAGTGGTAGAGAATCTACCTGCCAGCGCAGGAGATGCAGGTTCAGTCCCCGGATCAGGAAGATCCCCCTGGAGAAGGAAACGGCAATTCACTCCGGCAGACTGGCGGGCTACAGACCATGGAGGAGCAAACTAGTTGGGCAGGATTTAGTGACTAAGCAACAACAACTAAGTAATTGTTCATCCTTCTTTCATTCTGTTTCTATAATTATACTAGTAGTGTGTTTGATTAAAAAAGCAGCATCAGCCTTAAAAAGTAGTTAAAAACCCTATTATTTGAAGGCCATACAAGTATTTGTATGGCACAAGCATTTGTATTCACACTTTTAATTTATGCCATTCCTTTTTGTAATTTCCCTGTATCTATTTGTACTGTAATGTACTTGATAATGATTTATACAAATATTCATTTGTTAAGAAATTTTGCATGGCTGGCTTCTTTGGGAACACATATTAAACCCTTTGCCACGTAGGTGTCTGCCCACATTGCTACCCTCAGTATTTCTTCCTCTTTTCCTTGTAACCCTCCTCGCCCCACAGTGTTTGGTGTGTTTCCTCCTTCTTACAGGCGGAAGTCCAGCTCCTGAAAACATTGAACTGCAAGGCTCTGTGAGTGGAGAAAAAAGCATGTTGATTCAGGTAATATATACGTGTTAACAATAAAAGTAATGATACATTACAATGGTAGAACTGGCCCTTTGAGTTTGCAAAATACTCTTAAAAGCATTATTTCAATTTATCCTTTCAAAATATTATGAGGTTCATAGAATTTAGTTATAGCAATATTTTATAGATGAAGAAGTTGAGGCCAGAGCATCCAGGGTCACACAGTAGAGTCAGAGGTAGGACCTCCTGACTCCACACTGGTTTTTCTTTCATTCATTCTTGCATTTGTTCACTCATTTATCCATTAAAGGTCTACTGGAAACAAGCTAAATATCTATCTCTAAAGTCCTCTTACATAAATGAATGCATTAATAAATAAGGCTAAATAAAAGTGATACCTATCTTAAAGATATTCTGTAATTAAGGGAAGAAACATACAATTACTCAGTAATTAAACTGTAGTTAAACTAACATTGTTTTAGTTCGGCCTATTTGATTATAAGAAACAGAGACTCATGTAACTATTAATAACCCAGGTTGAGAGAAGGTTGTGACATGTATACATTTGAAATAATGAGATAAAAATTTTATGCTAAAGGGAGTAGAGTAATTGGATATGTGGTTTGGAATAATTCTTTGTAATATAAATTATACCTAAAGTGTAGTGTTAGCTAGCAGACATGCCCAAAATAGTTGCCTCTTATTAAAAAATGGACAGAGGAAAATTCAAATCCTCTAGTCCTTCATAGTCGGAGAAGGCAATGGCACTCCACTCCAGTACTCTTGCCTGGAAAATCCCATGGCCGGAGCAGCCTGGTAGGCCACAGTCCATGGGGTCACTAAGAGTCGGACACGACTGAGCGACTTCACTGTCACTTTTCACTTTCATACATTGGAGAAGGAAATGGCAACCCACTCCAGTGTTCTTGCCTGGAGAATCCCAGGGACAGGGGAGCCTGGTAGACTGCTGTCTATGGAGTCACACAGCCAGATGTGACTGAAGCAACTTAGCAGCAGCAGCAGCAGCAGTCTTTCACAGTAGTCTTTCAAGAAAACATTTTTTTTTTCTCATTTCAAAAAGAAAAAGAAAAAACCTAAATAATGGATTAGAAAATGTAGTAATGGAAGTACGGGACTGGTTAGAATGCTATTGGAATAATTCGGGCAAGATATGAAGATAGTATGAATTTAGTGATAATGAAAAAAAATGAGACTTATTTGAGAGATATTTATGGAATAACATTCACAGTACATAGTGACTGATAATTAGGGGCCTGGGAAAAGGTACATACTCAGGTTTACAGCTTAACCTACAGAATGAGTAGAACAACATGAGAGAGGGAAAGAGTAAGAAGAATTTGTGGGGTAAATTTAATTAATTTGAGATAAGTTTCAGGTTGATATGTGATATCATCAACAGCCTGTAAAGAGATTTTATAGATAAGCTATATACCCATATTCGTAAACTCATCAATGGGACTTTGGGGACAGAGATATATTTGTGAGTTATCAGCAAAAAACCAAGCATGTGGATGAGATTTCCCAAGAAAGGAGGGCAGGCAGAGAGAGAGAACAGAGGATAATGGACTCTTGATTCCAGTGTCAAATAAGAGGAGGCCAGTGGCAAAGGGGACGGAGAAGGAGCTATTGTAGTGATTGGTGGACATAAGGAAAGGGAAGCCAAGGGCTGAAAAACCTTCAAGAAGGGGATTCTAGATCATTTTAGATGCTACAGTGAGCTTAAGTAAGATACCGACTGAAAAGTATTCATTGGGGTTGGCAGTAGGGAGGTCACTGATAACTGGGGAGGGCACGTTCCTAGGAGTGTTGGGTGCAGGGGCAGAGTAGTTCACAGATCACAATGGGAGATGAAGAACTGGAACAACTCTTCAACAGTGTCCAACAGCTGCCAGCTCTTCCCAGAAGAAGCATAGCCAGGAAGCACAGAAGAAGAGGAAAATGACATCACTGGAAGACATCATAGGATTAAGAGAGGATTAAAAAAAATTAATTGATACAAATGATCCAGTGTTTTACTTGCATTATTGCATTTGTTATATTTTATCAAAATCTTAGTTTCAATTGTCCAAAAATGATGTGATGTGGTATCCAGGGCCCTACGAAGGAAATCTGTCTTGGCCAAAATAAGGAAATATGGAAAAATTTTGAGAATGTTGAATAATAATTATCCGAAAATAATTGTAACTTATAGCTTCTCCTTTAGATTTCCCCAGGCAGTGGAGTACAACTGCTATTGTGGTGATTCTTGTTGCATAGATGCCTTTGTGGGACAGTTGGTCAGTGACCTTAGAGTATATTCAGATGCAGTAAAAGCCAAACAGCACAATATTTTTTTTGAAGTATAATTGCTTTACAATGTTCTGTTAGTTTCTGCTGTACAATGAAGTGAATCAGCTGTATACATACATAGATCCCTTCCCTCGTAGACCCCCCTCCCACTCCTTCCCCATCCCACCTCCTAGGTCATCACAGAGCACTGAGTTAAGCTCCCTATGTTATACAGCAGATTCCTTCCACTGTCTAGTTTACACATGGTACTGTATATATGTCAGTCCTAATCTCCCAAGTCGTCCCACTCTCCCCTTCTACCCCTGTATCCACATGTCCATTCCCTACATCTGAGTCTCATTTTAGCAGTTATTTTGTCAAAATTTCCCCAACAACCCATTTGGAATGCTGCGTGTGAAAGTCCTAGATTACCGCCCCCTTTTCATTCATTCAGTCCTGCCTCTCCCTCAAGCTCCAACTTGTTCTTTGCCTGCAGAGACATTCCATGCTTCTCAAGCCATATGTCTCTCTCCTCCCTTTGCAAAGCATATATTTGTATCTCATTTGGCAGGCACTTAATCCTAGTCTTCTTTGTGGTAATTGGTATCACATTTGCAGCTTTTCAGGTATTTCTGTTTTTTTTTTATGCCTCAACTAGACTGGAAACCCCCCTGGAGCCAGTCCTCTTTTCTTAATCCCTAACACAGTTCATGGCATACTTTGTTTTTGAACAGGGTAGGGCAGGAGAGGACAGGAAGCCAAGAAATGATTGCATATGAAGGATTTCCACTCTATGTACAGCAATAAAATCTCCTTATGTTTTTAGGAAGCCAAAAAGGATCCAGAAACAATAGATGAGCACAGGAAAGAATGTGCTGCAGGAGGTAAGGAATGTTCTCTTCCAACTCCCCACATTAACTTTTATTCCCTGCTGGTAGGTTTTAAGGGAGAGATCTTTCTCAGTAAAGATATGGCAAGCCAACTCTTTGTGACCCCATGGACTTGAGCCTATGAGGCTCTGTCCATGGGATTCTTCAGACAAGAATACTGGAGTGGGTTGCCATTTTCTTCTCCAGGGGATCTTCCTGACCCAGGGACTGAACCTGAGTCTCCTGCATTGCAGGCAGATTCTTTACCATCTGAGCCACCTAGGAAGCCCCCTATAACTCTGCATCTGTAGATAAGACCAGCCAAATAGAACTAACTTTGATTCAATTTGTATCATTTTCAGAATGCCATATTTACATTGCATTGCCTGTTAAGCCTAAAGGTCTGGTAATAACTAGTGCCCCATTGTGAACTAAAAGCTGTGCCAGTGTTGGGACTTCCCTGATGATCAGTGGCCAAAACTCCACACTCCCAGTGCAGAGGGCCTGGGTTCAATTCCTGGTCAGAGAACTAGATCCCACATGGCACAGCTAAGAGTTTACATGCCTCAACTAAACATACTGCATGCCTTAAGGAAGGCCGAAGATCCTGTGTGCCACCACTAATACCCCAGTAGCCAAATAAATAATGTTTAAAAAAAATGCCAGTGTTAGTAGTGAACTCTCAGCAGCTCTAATCTAAGATTGTTTTTTATTGTCCCATCTAAAAGCAAATAAGCCAGTATTTAAAGAATGAGTGTTAATTTGCTTCTCTCCCCGTCTTCCTATTAGGATGGAATAGTGGATAGAGTTCTGCCTTTGGAAATCAAACACTATGCTCAGTCACTCTTACTTGCTGTGACTTCAGAAAGTTGTTTAACCTGAGTCTTAATTTCCTCATTTGCAAAGTGGAAATGATGAGTAAAAAACAATGTGTTGGTGGTTTAGTTGGTAAGTTGTGTCCGACTCTTGCAACCCCATGGACTGTAGCCCACCAGGCTCCTCTGTCCATGGGATTCTCCAGGCAAGAATACTGGAGTGGTTTGCCATTTCCCTGGTAGCTCAGCTGGTAAAGAACCTGCCTGCAATGCAGGAGACCCCTGTTTGATTCCTGGGTCAGGAAGATCCTCTTTAGAAGAGATAGGCTACCCACTCCAGTATTCTTGGGCTTCCCTGGTGGCTCAGCTGGTAAAGAATCTGCCTGCAATGCGGCAGAGCTGGGTTCAATCCCTGGGTTGAGAAGTTACCCTGGAAAAGGGAATAACTACCCACTCCAGTATTCTGGCCTGGAGAATTCCATGGACAAGTATAGTCCATGGGGTCACAAAGAGTCGGACATGACTGAGCAACTTTCACTTTCACTTTCAAAAATCAATGTGCCCTTTATGAATAGACTGTGCTAAGTACTAGGCAAAATTCTTTATGTGCATAATTCCATTTAGTTCTCCCCAATGCCTGTTTGAAATAGGTAAGCTGTGATTCAGTTTCATAGCCTATAAACTGTAGGTAAGAAGGGAACCTACCACAGAAGGCTGGATGTGAGGATTGAGTAAATGATATAAAAAGCACTTAGAAAAGTGCCTGATGAAAGTTCTCATAAAAACTACTATAGAAAAATAGAAAAATCATCCTTATTTTGTGGATGGTTTGATGAAGTTGTGCCAAAAAAAAAACAACAACAAAAAACCACCAGGCCATCCAACATCGAAAGATTACTGCTAATTGTAAAAAACCCAGACATCTCAAGTTAATGAATTTAGCACTTTTCTGTGCATGGGAAGATATAAGAGTCTGAACTTATTACAATCATTCCTTTGATATTCACCTTAACTGTCTAGGGCCTATGTCCTGCTTTTCTCCATCTTAAATCCCTGATGGCTTGATGACAACAACATCTTTTGTTTACTGAAAGGACAGGTGACATTCTTTGTCCACAAAAGCTAGGATTTAAACTAGGTTTTTTCAACTCTAAATCTAACGCTCTTAATAACTAATATTGTGTTCTTTGCAAAATAGTGAAGAGTATCATTAATACGTGTAAAGAGTCTTGTTCTGGGACTGGCCTATAATAAACCTGTGGGAAATGATTGGGATATCATATTTATACTGGCCACCTAATGCGAACAACTGACTCATTGGAAAAGACCTGATGCTGGGAAAGATTGAAGGAAAGAGGAGAAAGGGATGATAGAGGATGAGATGGTTAGATAACATCATTGACTCAGTGGACATGAGTTTGAGCAAACTCAAGGAGAGAGTGAAGAATAGGGAAGCCTGGAGTGCTGCAGTCCATGGGGTTGCAACAAGTCAGACATGACTTAGCCAGTGAACAACAACAACAACAATCATGTTTATTCTTGCTGTTATTGTTACTATTATTATTATTATTATATTATTAATATTATTACTACTAGAATCATTACTCTTCATGTTGTTGCTGCTTTTAAACCCTTGATCTGTAGGAGGACCAGGGTACCAGAGGAAGGTATGCATTTAACCATGGAATTAAATTAAATAAACATTCAAATACAGGAAGAACAAACTGGGCTGTCCCATGATTCTGAGACATCTTCAGGTTTCAAAGACTATTCATATGCTGAAATGTGAGCCAACAATTTTAACATCATCATAATCCCCAAAGCATAACGTAGCACAACATTATCTTATATTAATATTTAAGCAGATATATTATTAGCTGAGGGACATCCCAGGTGGGTCAGTGGTAAAGGATCTTCCTGCCAATGCAGGAGACAAAGAATCAATCCCTGGGTTGGCAAGATCCCCTGGGGGAGGAAATGTCTACCCACTCCAGTGTTCTTGCCTGGAGAATCCCATGGACAGAGAAGCCTGGTGGGCTGCAGTCCATAGGATCACAAAGAGTCGGACATGACTGAGCGACTGAGCATGCATGCACGCATTATTAGCTGGCAAGCTTCTCAGACATGTGTCAATGAAATGCCTTTGTTTGATAACAACGTTTGGTTGAATGTGCCCTTAGCTGTTAATCCTTTTTAACCAAATACTGTTCTACTGTCTTTAATAGGTGCTGCTCTTTCCTCTCTTCCTGTGAAGTCGGTTAACTTTAGACAAAGTGACAAGTAAGTTCTTACTCTTACAGCATGCTCACATTTTTTGCATTTCTGTTGAACTATGTTTGAATAAGTTCTTTCTCTTATTCTCTAGCACTTCTGCTAATGAGAAGGAGGTAGAGGTAAGTTTCAAGCAAATATTTTTTCTTTAATAAAGAAAAAGTGTTTCAGAATCACTTGCCTATAGTCCCTGTATGCTTTTTCATAAGCTGTCCTACCTGTGTTGTCTTTTGGCTTGGCCATGACAAAGTACAGGTAAAGCTCATGCATGCCAGCATTATGTCACTGGGAGGAGAAAGATATGCTTCAGTGTAATTTGGTATTAAGCTGACATATTTGACAACATCCAACGTTCTTCCCTCACCTTCACATTATTTTGACAATAGGCCGAATTTCTCAGATTATCTTTGGGATTTAAATGCGACTGGTTCACCTTGGAGAAAAGAGTGAAGCTTGAAGAAAGATCCCGTGACTTGGCCGAAGAAAATTTGAAGAAAGAAATCGCTAACTGTTTAAAACTGTTAGAGGTAAGAACCCTAACATTTGGGAACTATAGGTTTGTTAAGTTTTCAAAGCTTCATGAGTTTATTTGTATAACTAAAACTATCACGAGGTACCAAACCCTGTCTGATTCAAATGTGAATTAAATAGGAGGTAAGAAGTCCCAATCAAGCTAAGATAAAAGGTTGACCAATAGAAGGATGTAAGCAGTAAAACAAACAAATGTGCTTTAAAGCAGTTATGTGAATCTTCTGCCATCTCTCTAGAGCTTCAAATAGATTTCAGGTAGAAGAATAAGCAGAAAACAATTTTAAGCTTCAAAGAAGATAATCCAAAGACCATTTCCGTTGATTTAACTGAGAAAAAAGGATGGTGACTGATTTCAGTCTTGTTAGATAATGGGCAGACCCTTCTGGAAGGTACACAGAAATGTAATAGCTACTATTCTTCTATTTTGTGAAGTCACCATAAATAACAGATGGGGTGGAAAACTAAAATGGTTAGTTTTTGAAAAAGAAAAATAAAACATGTTCTGTTTTTATTGTGGTTTGAAAAACACATGATGTAAAATTTACCATAATAACAACTTTAAGTGTACATTAGTAGTGTTGAGTATATTCACATTGTTATGAAACAGAGCTTCAGAACTTTCTCATCTACTTACTGAAACTCTATGTCCATTGAACGACTCCCCCTTTCTCCTTCTCTCAGCCCCTGGTAATCACCATTCTATTTTCTGTGTCTGTGAATCTGACTACTTTAGATAGCTTATGTAAGTAGAATCATACAGTATTTGTCTTTTTGTAACTGGCTTATTTTTCTTTTTTTTTTTTCTAATTTTATTTTATTTTTAAACTTTACATAATTGTATTAGTTTTGCCAAATATCAAAATGAATCCACCACAGGTATACATGTGTTCCCCATCCTGAACCCTCCTCCCTCCTCCCTCCCCATACCATCCCTCTGGGTCGTCCCAGTGCACTAGCCCCAAGCATCCAGTATCGTGCATCGAACCTGGACTGGCAACTCGTTTCTTACATGATATTTTACATGTTTCAATGCCATTCTCCCAAATCTTCCCACCCTCTCCCTCTCCCACAGAGTCCATAAGACTGTTCTATACATCAGTGTCTCTTTTGCTGTCTCGTACACTGGGTTATTGTTACCATCTTTCTAAATTCCATATATATGCGTTAGTATACTGTATTTATGTTTTTCCTTCTGGCTTACTTCACTCTGTATAATAGGCTCCAGTTTCATCCACCTCATTAGAACTGATTCAAATGAATTCTTTTTAACGGCTGAGTAATACTCCATTGTGTATATGTACCACAGCTTTCTTATCCATTCATCTGCTGATGGACATCTAGGTTGCTTCCGTGTCCTGGCTATTATAAACAGTGCTGCGATGAACATTGGGGTACACGTGTCTCTTTCCCTTCTGGTTTCCTCAGTGTGTATGCCCAGCAGTGGGATTGCTGGATCATAAGGCAGTTCTATTTCCAGTTTTTGAAGGAATCTCCACACTGTTCTCCATAGTGGCTGTACTAGTTTGCATTCCCACCAACAGTGTAAGAGGGTTCCCTTTTCTCCACACCCTCTCCAGCATTTATTATTTGTAGACTTTTGGATCGCAGCCATTCTGACTGGTGTGAAATGGTACCTCATAGTGGTTTTGATTTGCATTTCTCTGATAATGAGTGATGTTGAGCATCTTTTCATGTGTTTGTTAGCCATCTGTATGTCTTCTTTGGAGAAATGTCTATTTAGTTCTTTGGCCCATTTTTTGATTGGGTCATTTATTTTTCTGGAGTTGAGCTGTAGGAGTTGCTTGTATATTTTTGAGATTAGTTGTTTGTCGGTTGCTTCATTTGCTATTATTTTCTCCCATTCTGAAGGCTGTCTTTTCACCTTGCTAATAGTTTCCTTTGATGTGCAGAAGCTTTTAAGGTTAATTAGGTCCCATTTGCTTATTTTTGCTTTTATTTCCAATATTCTGGGAGGTGGGTCATAGAGGATCCTGCTGTGATGTATGTCGGAGAGTGTTTTGCCTATGTTCTCCTCTAGGAGTTTTATAGTTTCTGGTCTTACGTTTAGATCTTTAATCCATTTTGAGTTTATTTTTGTGTATGGTGTTAGAAAGTGGTCTAGTTTCATTCTTTTACAAGTGGTTGACCAGATTTCCCAGCACCACTTGTTAAAGAGATTGTCTAATAATGAGAAAACAGAAAGAGAAATTAAGGAAACAATTCCATTCACCATTGCAACGGAAAGAATAAAATACTTAGGAATATATCTACCTAAAGAAACTAAAGACCTATATATAGAAAACTATAAAACACTGGTGAAAGAAATCAAAGAGGACACTAATAGATGGAGAAATATACCATGTTCATGGATTGGAAGAATCAATATAGTGAAAATGAGTATACTACCCATGGCTTATTTTTCTTAACGTAATGTCCTCAGAGTTCATCCATGTTGTAGCATGTGGCAGGATTTCCTTCCTTTAAAGCTGAATAAAATATTCCATTGTATGCCTAGACCACATTTTGTTTATCCATTTGTTTATTGATGGACATTTGAGTTGCTTCCACCTCTTGACTGTTGTGAACATTGAACATTTTTGCTATGAATATTGGTGTGCAAATATCTCTTCAAGACCCTGCTTTCAATTCCTTTAGAAATATGCCCAGATGTTGGATTGCTGGATCATATAGAGTTCTATTTCTTAAGTTTTTGAGGAGTCACCATACTGTTTTGCACAGCAGTCACACCATTTTACAGTCCTACTAACAATGTACTAAGGTTCCAATTTCTCTATATCTTAGCCAACATGTTATTTTCTGATTTCTGATAGTAGCTATTCTAATAGGTGCAAGGTGATATCTCACTGTGGTTTTGACTTGCATTTCTGATGATTAGTATTTGAAGCATCTTTCATATGCTTACTGGCCATTTGTGTATCATCTTTGAAGCATGTCTATTCAAGTCCTTTGCCAAAATTAAAGTAATAGATATGATTTGCAAATATTTTCTCCCGTTTTGTGGGTTGCCTCTTCATTCTGTTGATTATGTCCTTTGATGCACAAAAGTTTGTAAGTTTGATGTAGTGCTCTTTGTCTACTTTTGCTTTTCTTGTCTGTGCTTTTGGTATCATATTCAAGAAATCATTGCCAACTCCATTGTCAGGAAGCTTTTCTGCTAGGGTTTCTTCTAGAGTTATCTTCTGGCGTTATATAGTTTGGGGTCTTCAATCCATTTTGGATTGATTTTTGTATATAGTGTAAAATAAGAGTCCAACTTTACCATTTTGCAGTTTTCCAGCATTATTTATTAAAGAGTCTATTCTTTCTCCATTTTGTAGTCTTGGCACCCTTGTCAAAGATCATTTGACCATATGACCATTTGACCACGTACTCTTGCCTGGAAAATCCCAAAGACAGAGGAGCCTGGTGGGCTGCAGTTCATGGGGTCGCTAAGAGTCAGCCACAACTGAGCGACTTCACTTTCACTTTCATGCATTGGAGTAGGAAATGGCAACCCACTCCAATGTTCTTGCCTGGAGAATCCCAGGGACGGGGGAGCCTGGTGGGCTGCCGTCTATGGGGTCGCACAGAGTCAGACATGACTGAAGCGACTTAGCAGCAGCAGCAGCAGCAGGTTTATTTCTGGGCTTGCTATTCTGTTCTATTGGTCTGTCTTTATGCCAATACCATACTGTTTCAGTTACTGTAGCTTTGTAATGTGCTTTGAAACCAAGACGTGGGGTACCTTTAGCTTTGTACTTTTGTTTTCAAAATTGTTTTGCTCTTCACAGTCCTTTGAGATGCCATATGAATTTCAGGATGAATTTTTCTGTTTCTGCAAAAAAAAAAAATTCACTGGAATTTTGATAGAGATTATATTGATTTGTTAATTGATTTGACTAGTATAGACAGTGAGACAAATGGCTTTCCATCAGGAAAGCCATCATCTTAGATCAATGGCACAGGTTTGAGATAAATATTCATAAGGCAATAAAGACCTACTTACCTAACCAGCCTAGGCTCACCTTGTTATCAATGGAAGAGCAAATATAGTGGTCAGAGTCAAATATAATTTGAGTATTTTTCCTACTTTTCTTAAAAGTTCAAACTATGTTCTTCATACAGTGCATTCATTTATAGGAATAATTTCTTTACCACTGCCAATTAATTATATCCCATCCCATTAATTGTAGAAGAAAGATATAAACACACATGAAGGAGTGGCAAATTTGGGAAATTAAAGTGGAAGAGATCAAAATTGTATAACAGATTTTATGAACACCTCCATAGGTCTACTTGATAGCCAATAAAGATCATAATATTTCAGTAGCATTCATTATTTGTCTTTACTGCTGCTTTTCACCTTCCACAGAGATAATAGAGTCATCTGCATTTACAACATAGTCAGCATTAGAATCACTTGCTGAATACTTGGGTTTGATACTTTCTAATACTTTACTTTCTGTGCAGTCTTTAACATCTCTTTGTGAAGATGACAGCCAGGCCCAGGAAATCATTAAGAAGCTGGAGAAGAGTATAACGTTCCTCAGCCAGTGCACAACACGAGTGGCCAGTAGAGCTGAGATGTTGGGAGCCATTAATCAGGTAATTTGTCTCCATTTCTCTAGTTACAATGAAATTACTGAAAGTATTTATTATCTGTAACATTATGGATTGTATTTCTAGGAAAGTACTCTATTTGATCATTTCAGAATATTTTTGGTATTTTGTGTTCTTAAACAATGCAGCAATAAAGATCCTTGTTTATGGATCTTCCCATACTTATTCAGAGAGAAGTAGATTTTTTTTTTCAAAATTTCTTTGTGGGAAGTTCTGGGGAAGATTTTAAGTTTTTGAATCTATACCTAAACAGATGTGTTATATTCATATCTCTAAATAATATGTCTATACAATCACTTTGTGATTTATTTACAGTTTTAGATATTTATTTGTTTCCTACTGTGAAGATGAATATTTAGTTCTTTTATCAGTCTCTCCTCCCTCACACCTAAAGTGTCTTTCACTTTATTGTTGATCTCTCTTCTTTCCTGACCAAGCTTAAATTCCATGGTCAAACACTATATTCACTGTCTTCCATGAACTCTCAACACTTTTATCTCTCTCGTTTTATTCATTTAGAAAATCTACAATCTTGTTTAATACACTTCTTTACCTGCTCATGCCTGTATAGCTGGAAAACCTCACACCCTTATGCTGACTGAGTTCTCTTGAAATTCATCACAAATCTTAAGTGGTCCTTGGGGCTTCCTATCATTCACCCTGCTTCTCTTCTATATATCAATTTCATACTTTCCCTTTCCCCTGAAATCCCCATCCTGTCCTCTCCTACCTTCTCTGTCAAATCAGCTTCCTAATTCAATAGGAAATTTGAGGCAGTCAGAAGGAATCTAACAGAAGCTTTGAACCTACAAGCATCTAAACACTCAACATTGCCTTCCTTCCTAGTACCAAAGATGAGTTTTCTCCTATCCGAGGCTAACCATCCCACCTCTAAGCAAGAGCCCATTCCTTTCAGTTTGCTCAGAATCTGGGCCACAATTCTCCCTACAGTCTTTCCAGTTTTCCCCCACTCTATCAAATCATTCTCATCAGCACATGAATACTTAGATACTTTGTTTTTAAGACAGGAAAAATAACACAAAGCAAACACAAAAAAATCTTTCACTCTTTCTCCTTTGTTACCACCCTGTTTCTCTGTTCCCATTTTTAGCAAATTTCCTCAAAAGAACTGAACTCACTGTTTCCAATTTCTCTCCTCCTGTCATCTCTGAAATTTACTCTAGTCGGCCTTAACCTACTCTTTTTTCTTAACCTCCTAAGGTTAAGCTAAGCTCTTCCTCCTCCTGGAAACACTCTTGACATTTGGCTTCCAGGTACCACAATCCCCTGTTTTTTCCCTCTACATCATGAATCATCATGGACCTTTCCAGACTCCTTTATGGGTCCCACCCTTTCTCCCAGCCTTATTAATCTTAATGGACCCCACAGCTTTACCTTTGCACATCTGATCTCCATCATCACTCAATCCTGGTACTATCCCATCTAATCAACTGATGATTCCCTAATTCACACACTTATCTTAAACATCTGCCATGAGTTTTAGACTAGAATCTGCTACTGTTGACATAGCACTTTGAAGTTTGATAGACAACTTAAACTTAACATGTCCAAAAAGAAACTGCTGATGGAAGGGAAGAAAATATTTGAAGATCATATATCTAATACGGGTCTAGTTTCCAGAATATGGGCTTCCCTGATAGCTCAGTTGGTAAAGAATCTGCCTGCAAAGCAGAAGACCCTGGTTCAATTCCTGGGTCAGGAGGATCTTCTGGAGAAGGGATAAGCTACCCACTCCAGTATTCTTGGGCTTCACTTTGGCTCAGCTGGTAAAGAATCCGCCTGCAATGTGGGATTGGGTTCCCAACCCAATTCCCGGGTTGGGAAGATACCCTGGAGAAGGGAAAGGCTATCCACTCCGGTATTCTGGCCTGGAAAATTCCATGAACAGAAGAGCCTGGTAGACTACAGTCCATGGGGACTCAAAGAGTTGTTCATGACTGAGACTGAGCATACATGCACATACATCCAGAATATGTCAAGAATGCTTTCAACTTAACAACAAAAAGATAAGCAATCCAGTTAAAAATGCAGATAAGACTTGAATAGACATTTCCCTAAAAAAATTATACAAATGGCCAATAAGCACACGAGAAGATGCTTAATTGTTAGCAAATTGAAAATCAAAGCCATAATGATACACCACTTCACACCCACTGCTGCTGCTGCTGCTAAATCGCTTCAGTCATGTCCGACTCTGTACTCTGTCAGCCTACCAGGCTTCACCATCCCTGGGGTTCTCCAGGCAAGAACACTGGAGTGGGTTGCCATTTCCTCCTCCAACGCATGAAAGTGAAAAGTGAAAGTGAAGTCACTCAATCATGTCCGAGTCCTAGCAACCCCATGGACTGCAGCCTACCAGGCTCCTCCGTCCATGGGATTTTCCAGGCAAGAGTAGTGGAGTGGGTTGCAAGGAAAAAGAAAGGAAGGAAGAAGGAAAATAATTAGTGTTGACAAGGATGTGGAGAAATTACAATATTATTTTTTTTATTGGAGGAAAATTGCTTTACAGTGTTGTGTTGGTTTCTGCAGTATTATTGTTGCATTATTAATATAATATTTAGCCACTAAAAGGAATGAAGTGTTGATACATGCTACAATGTAGCTGAATCTAAAAAATTTTATGCTGTAGATGCTAGACATAAAGGTCACATGTTATGTGATTGTGTTTATATATAGTATCTAGAGTGGATAAATCTTTAGGGAAAGGTAGGAGATTGGTGTTTGCTAGCTTCTAGGGGAAGGAGGTGAGTAGGAAGTAACTGCTTCATAAGTATGGGGTTTTATTTTGAGATGATGAAAATGTTTGGGGACTAGATAGAAGTGATGTTTGTATAACATTGTGAATGTACTAAATGTCACTAAATTGTTCACTTAAAAATATTGAATTTTATATTGTGAATTATACACTAGTATAAAAAAAGAAAAAGTACAACAAATATATATTTTGTCAGGTTCCAGTTCAAATAAAACTGTAAATAGATGTTTTTGAGACAGTTAGGGACATTTGAATATGAATTAGATGATATTAAGGTGTTTCTGTTTATGTTGTTAGAAGTGATCATGGTATTATTATTTAAGGACATACACTCCCACTTTTCAGATATTTATTAAAATGTTTAAGAGTTAAATAATATGATCTCTGTCACCTGTACTTTAAAAAATAGAATTCAAACTTTGAGATGAAACTTACACGCCAAAATGTTGACGGGTCTTGAAACTGATTGATGGATATATGTGGATCTATTGTGTACTTTTTGTGTCTGTGGAAATTATCATAATATAAACAATTTTAATTTTAAAAAAGTAGATGAATAATATTAGATCTATATTATCTGTAAATATTATTATGCCCATGTAAGTTCTATTCATAGCATATACAAGTAGTCTTTTACTTGTATATGCTATGAATATACATAGATGTATATTCTATGGAAAATATATTCTAAATGTATATTCTAAAGGAAAAAGATGACTTTTCCTTCTTTGCACAATGTTTATGTTCTTTTTGGAGTTAATAATTTTACTTTACTGTGATTGTTATGCTTAGTTTTCTATTTCAGTTCAGTTCAGTTCAGTCGCTCACTCGTGTCCGATTCTTTGCGATCTTATGAATCGCAGCACGCCAGGCCTCCCTGTCCATCACCAACTCCCGGAGTTCACTAAGACTCACGTCCATCCAGTCAGTGATGCCATCCAGCCATCTCATCCTCTGTCGTCCCCTTCTCCTCCTGCCCCCAATCCCTCCCAGCATCAGAGTCTTTTCCAGTGAGTCAACTCTTCGCATCAGGTGGCCAAAGTATTGGAGTTTCAGCTTCAGCATCATTCCTTCTGAAGAAATCTCAGGGCTGATCTCCTTCAGAATGGACTGGTTGGATCTCCTTGCAGTCCAAGGGACTCTCAAGAGTCTTCTCCAACACCACAGTTCAAAAGCATCAATTCTTCAACACTCAGCCTTCTTCACAGTCCAACTCTCACATCCATACATGACCACTGGAAAAACCATAGCCTTGACCAGAGGGACCTTTGTTGGCAAAGTAATGTCTCTGCTTTTCAATATGCTATCTAGGTTGGTCACAACTTTCTTTCCAAGGAGTAAGCGTCTTTTAATTTCATGGCTGTGATCACCATCTGCAGTGATTTTGTAACACCCAAAAAAATAAAGTCTGACACTGTTTCCACTGTTTCCCCATCTATTTCCCATGAAGTGATGGGACCAGATGCCATGATCTTCGTTTTCTGAATGTTGAGTTTTAAGCCAACTTTTTCATTTACTTATCTCTAATTTATTCTTAACCTCTCCATGGAGTCTAGATTTCACAATAGATACACATTAATCAGATATTCTGTCAATTTTTTCTTTGAGTTGTTGCTTCCAGGGACTTTTGACCTGTCAGTCTCAACTGACAGTTGTGTGTGTGTGTGTGTGTGTGTGTGTGTGTGTGTGTGTGCTCAGTTGTGTCTGACTCTTTGTGACCCTATGGACTGTAGCCCACCACGCTCCTCTGTCCATGGAATTTTTCCTGGTGAGAATATTGGAATGGGTTGCCATTTCCTACTCCAGGGAATCTTCCTGATCCCAGGGATAAAACCTGCATCTCTTGCATCTCCTGCATTGGCAGGCAGATTTTTACCACTATGCATGTGGGAAGCAAATTCTTAAATGAAGACTTCTTTCACTTCTCTCTTGAGTTAAACTCCATTTCCTGAATCCCATGCCTCCTTCTTTGCTGGTTTATTTATTTTTCTTTATTTTAATGGAACATCTCACCCAGTAACTTTTCAAGAAAAAGAATGCCTGGGAGGTAAACTTTTTGAGATGTTATATAACTGAAAATCCAAGTCTTTATTCTTATGCATCTTTACATTAGCTGGGTAAAGGATTTTAGGTTAGAAATCATTTCCTTTAGAATTTTTCTCGCACTGCCTCATTTTCTTCTTAGCTTCTGGTGTTGGTATCAAATTTTGATGCCATTCTGACTCTTGAGCTTTTGTTTATAACATATTTTTACTTTCTAGAAGCTTTTAGAATATTCTCTTACCCCTACTGTCCTTCCCTGGCATGGGTTTATTTTCAGCCACTATTTTAGGTCCTGAGTGGACATAAATTGACAAGTTATTCCTTGAGTTCAGAAATTTTCTTGAACTATTTCCTTTTCTACGCCTTGTGGACTTTTTCTACATTTTCTATACTTGCATTCCTGTTTTTTGGCTGTTGGATCTCCTGAACTGTCCTTTCTCTTCTCTTTTCTACCTTTTAGTCTTTTTGTTCTAGTTTCAGAGAAGTTTCCTCAACTTTATCTTGAGACTCTTCTCTTATGTATTTTTGTTATATTTCTAACTTCCAGACTTTTAAAATTCTCAGATCCTAACTTTTTTATACCTTGTTCCTATTTCACAAATGTAATGTTTATTTATCTCTGAAGATATTGATAGCTTCCTTAAGTTTTCATTTTTCTGTAGTTTATTTCTTTCAGCTTGTTTTTTCCCCCTGTATTTTTATTTTCTTTTCTCAGGTTAGAGGCTTGCCTCTGACTAGTGATGACCCATTAACTAGTCCCATTAATTGATTGGGAACTCGGGATGTGTTAGGTGGGGAAGCTTTTTCCTGGTTCTGAGTTTCACACAGGCCGGGAGGTTTCACCAGCATCCTCTTATACCAATAGTTTTAAGACTTTCATCCTGCAGTGTTAAGATTCCTCAAAGAAAATTCCAACTGCCTATCTTGAGAGTATAATCCTGGCTACCAGTGTTTGGTAGTTAGAAGAAGAATAAGGCTTTGTATCTTAATATTCAACATGTATCAGCAACAGCCACAGGAGTGGAAAAGGTCAGTTTTCGTTCCAATCCCAAAGAAGGGCGATGCCAAAGAATGTTCAAACTATTGTACAATTGTGCTCCTTTCACATGCTAATAAGATTATGCTCAAAATCCTTCAAATTCGGTTTCAGCAGTATGTGAAGGAGAACTTCCATTTGTACAAGCTGGGTTAGAAAAGGCAGAGGAACCAGAGATCAAATTGCTGACATTCGTTGGATCATGCAGAAAGTAAGGGAATTCGATAAAGGCATCTACTTCTGCTTCACTGACTATGCTAAAGCCTTTGACTGTGTGGATCACAAAAAACTGTGGAAAATTCTTAAAGACATGAGAGTACCAGATCACCTTATCTGTCTCCTGAGAAACCTGTATGTAGGTCAAGAAGTGGCAGTTAGAACTGGGCATGGAGCAACTGACTTGTTCAAAATTAGGAAAGGTGTATGACAAGGCTATTGTCACCATGCTTATTTAACTTATATGCAGAGTACATCAAGTGAAATTGCTGGGCTGGATGAGTCACAAGCTGGAATCAAGATTGCCAGGAGAAATATCAACAACCTCAGATATGCAGATGATACCACTCTAATGGCAGAAAGTGAAGAGGAACTAAAGAGCTTCTTGATGAGGGTGAAAGAGGAGAGTGAAAAGGCTTACTTGAAACTCAACCCCCAAAAAACTAAAATTATGGCAACTGGTTGCATCACTTCATAGCAAATAGATGGGGAAAAAGTGGAAGCAGAGATAGAATTTATTTTCCTGGGCTTCAAAATCACTACTGACAGTGACTGTAGCCATGAAATTAAGACACTTGCTCATTGGAAGGAAAGCTATGACAAACTCAGATAGTATATAAAAAAGCAGACATCCCTTTGGTGACCAAGGTCCGTATAGTCAAAGCTGTGGTTTTTCCAGTAGTCACGTGTGGATGTGAGAGTTGGACCATAAATAAGGCTGAGTGCTAGAGAATTGATGCTTTCAAACTGTGGTGCTGAAGAAGACTCTTGAGAGTCCCTTGGACAGCAAGGAGATCAAACCAGTCAATCCTAAAGGAAATCAACCCTGAATATTCATTGGAAAGATTGATGCTGAAGCTCCAATACTTTGGCCACCTGATGCAAAGCTAACTCATTGGGAAAGACCTGGATGATGGCAAAGATTGAGGGCAGGAGGAGAAGGAGGTGATAGAGGATGAGATGATTAGATAGCATCACCAACTCAGTGGACATGAATTTGAACAAACGCTGGGAGATAGTAGAGGACAGAGGAACCTGGCGTGCTGCAGTCCATGGAGTCACAAAGAGTCAGACATGATTTAGGGACTGACCAACAACAGACTTTTGCTTCAATCTATTTTTTTCTGTAGGATCCATTCACCATCAACTGTTACTGCTCAATCCACAGACCCTCTGTTCAAATCTCTCCAGATAGCCACCATTTTAATCTTTCCCCAAAATGGTAGAGGGGCTCAGCTGACCTGAGTGATGGAGGGGATCTGTGGATCTAATTGCTTTTTATACAGATTTTCAACTCTTCGTGTGTTTTACCTCCAAGCTTAATTCCAGACATACCACTAATTCTTGGGCATTTGTGGATTTCTGTGATTCAACCCAGGTTTCTTCCAGACTTTTCTTTATTTTTTAGGGTTTGGCTTTTCAGGTCTTTGTCTTTTACCTCTAGTCTGTCTACTTGGCAAGTGTTCAGAATTTGGTTGCTGTTCTATCCTCTTCCATTCTGATTACCCTTGTATGCCTACCTGCTAAGTTGCTCAGTCATGTCCAACTCTTTGGGACCCTATGGACTGTGGCCCACCAGGTTCCTCTGTCCAAGGGATTCTCCAGGCAAGAATACTGGAGTCGGTTGTTGTGCCCTCCTCCAGGGCACCTTCCTGACCCAGGGTCTCTTTATGTCTCCTGCACTGGCAGGCAGGTTCTTTACCGCTAGCAACACCTGGGAAGCCCTTACCCTTTTATATTCATGCCTTTAAAACACAACAACAAAAAAACTTTTATCATCACTTTAGTGGGATTTATGTCTGGGATGAAGACAAGAACATGTATCTTTTAACTGGGTATTAAGGATAATATTTTCGATGTAAATTTGTTCCTTTTTTTTTTCCTGCTAGGAAAGCCGGGTTAGTAAAGCAGTTGAAGTGATGATTCAGCATGTAGAAAATCTGAAGAGGATGTATGCCAAAGAGCATGCTGAATTAGAAGAACTGAAACAGGTTCTTTTGCAAAATGAAAGGTCTTTTAACCCTCTTGAAGATGAAGGTAATACAAGTTTAAGATAATAGTATCAGTTACATTTTTCTGACATTCTCCTTTTTCTTTCTCTCTTACTAATTCTTATTATACACTGTCTTTAGTACAACACCCTTTACGTTAAGGTTGTTTTAGAAGAATATAAAAAGCATACAATATATAAAATAATACAAGAAGTAACTCATTCCTGTTATTTATATAGCCCAAAGTAAGATGTCAGCATACAAATTAGGAGACAAGTATTTTATGGTAGACACCAAAAATTCATTAAATTGTTGATATGAGACAGTCATATCAACTCATTGACCCCCGTGTTGTCCTACTTAGAAACTGGCTCTTTTGCCACACATAAAACAAGGCCCCATAGTATAAATGAACCACTTTCGCCAACAGTGGTTTTGTATCCCTCGAAGAAGGAATGACCATGGCAGAATAAGCTGATGAGTGTCTTGGAAAATAGTGAGACTACTGAGACCATGGAAAGTATCTCAACAGAAGGCCTATATATACCTTTACTAATTTTATTTTAAATAGATAATATAAATGTTCATAAACAGAATGTTCGTTTTAATGATATGTTCTCTCTTTTGTAAAAGTAATAATGTTTGGTGATCTGATCTGTAATTTTGGGCTCATTTATTCAGCATACGTTCATTTTGTGCCCCATCTGTCTCAGACAGGCATCGTGGACAGTGGCAGAGACACAGAGGACTGTATTTCATTGGTTCAGATATTGCTTTGAATCACCAAATAAATGACAGCTAGATATCTGCATTGTTCAGTAGTCGCTAGGGTCTTAGTTTCCGACTATTACTTTTCTTTATAAAGAATTAAGACCATTATGTTAAATTGCATGTGTTAATTCAAAAAACATGCAAATATGTTTTCCCTTTCAGATGACTGCCAAACTAAAAAACGTTCATCTTCTGTAAACTCTAAGGTAATTACCAATTCACTGAACAAATGTCTATCAAATGTTACAGATGAGATGATTTAAAAATATTTTTTGAAATAACATGGCTTTAAATGTAAATCATAAAGCAACAATGATTTTAAGTCATATATGTTATATGCATGTGTGTTTATGTTTATATATATATGCTTTTATACTTCTTGCAATATTTGTATGTAACAAGGCTTCCCAGGCGGTGCACTTGGTAATGAGCCCACCTGCCAATGCAGGAGATTCAAGAGACACCAGTTCCATCACTGGAGTAAGAAAATGGCAACCCACTTCAGTATTCTTGCCTAGAAAATTCCATGGACAGAGGAGCCTGGTGGGCTACAGTCCATAAGGTCACAAAGAGTCGGACGTGACTGAGCGTGCACACACGCTAAGTTTGCCTGCAGTGAGATGAAAGTCAGTATAACAACAGTTTCTCTTTCATGTGAAACCAGAATTGGGAATAAGCAGTCTAAAAGTGGCAGAGCAGCTTTAGAAAATCTCTAGGGCCCAGTTTCCTTCCCTCTTACTGAATCATCACCCTCAGAGCTTTGCTTCCACCTCATGGTCTAAGATAGCTTTGTCAGTTCTGAGTACCAAGTCCTGGTGATTATTTAATATGTTGCGCCATATTCCAAGAAAAAAGAATAAGAGAAACAGGTGTTCTCTCTTTCTGAAGACACTCCCTAGAAGTCCCAGCTAACATTTCCCTTTTCATTTTTGCTTGGAAACAAGATGAAAACAGAGCTTTTATTCTGGAGGCTGTATGTATAACTGAAAATCAAGAGGTCTGTTACTAAAAAAAGGAGGGGGGGGTTGGAAAATGGGATATTGAAAGTCAACCAGCAGTTTTTGTCAGTTTAAAAATCAGGATTTCACAGAATTTTTGAGCAAGTGAGTTTAAAAATCATTCCATCTAAATTGATCTTTTGCACAGATGAACAAAATCACTTTCACAGAAATTATATGTTTAGTTATGATCCTATCGTGATAGAACCATGATTAGAACCCAGATTCCTGGACCACAATTTGATTTGCTTGATGTTCAGCTAACCTATAAAATTAAATTAGGGATGATGGTTTAAGAAAAGAATTCACATAAAAATTCTCATTTATTTTCCTACATTTACCATATTTTTATTTCCTGTAGTCCCACTTATTTCAACTTTAAGAGTCACAAAATATGACATAACATTTTCCTGTGTAAATCTCAAGGCTAAGGTATAAAAAACATCCATTCATTAAAATGTCATACTTACCCTTATATGTGTTAAATGGAAAAAAATGAAACCATGAAAAAAGAAAGCTCTTAAATAGATGCATATTTATCTCCTCTTGATTTGAGGAAATTTTTCTAAGCATAAAAGAAATGGCAGCAAAAGTGAGGAAAAGATGAAAAGATTTGGCTGCATTAACAATAAAAAAGTTTTTTGCCAAGAAGTATCTTTTGCAAAATTAATATGAGCAAAAATCATAAACAGGTGGTTCTCAGATCAGATACACAGTTATTCAACATAGAAAAATGGTGTTCAGAGTTACTATAAACCTAAACAGAAAACCCTGTATTCCTTACTTGACTGGAAAAGATTATCCAGTGTTGGAGAAAGTTGAATACAAGTTGGCAAAATATTTCTGAAAGGAAATTTGGCCATAACAAAAACCTTGAAAATATGTCTCCTGTTTAACTCAGCAATGGTCAAGTACATGGATGTGTACATACAAGAATACCCATCAGTGTTTCATACAAGGATAAAATATTGAGAATTTTCTAAATGTACATTTCTTCCCTTTGGGTAGCCATCTTCCCTTCGAAGAGTGACCATTGCCTCTTTGCCCAGAAATATTGGAAATGCAGGAATGGTAAGCAAATTCCTAAGTGTTCTTAGTCAGAAGCAAATTAATTTTCATATCACAAAAGTATAAACTTCACTAAATTTGTATTTTATTATTTCCTTAATGTCTGAACTTTAAAGTTGGCTGGGATGGAAAATAATGACCGATTTAGTAGGAGGTCAAGCAGTTGGTAAGTATAATTTTATGATGCCTCTTTGGGAACCTTATGATTTTATAATTTGGCTAAAGTAAATGTTTGAAATAAACAATATAGTAACATTTGTTTTGTATGGACTATATGCAGAATAGTTATAAAAATTGGCATATGATGGTGAAATTGTTTTCTTATGAGATAAGCATTACATGAATATGCTAAAGAAAAAATAACATATTGCTTCTGTATTGATTTAAGTAGTGGGAAATAAATTGGTAATTGCTACACAAGTATTTGATTTGATAAGTGGCTATAATCATCTTTATTTAGGCGTATTTTGGGGTCAAAGCAGAGTGAACACCGTCCCTCATTACATCGATTTATTAGCACCTATTCCTGGGCAGATGCTGAAGAAGAAAAGTGTGAACTAAAGTAGGTGAAGCTTGATGTGTTTATTAACTTGATGTGACTGGGGAATAAATAGTGGGCATCACTTTTAATCTGTGGAGTCCACTGCTGCAGCATCAAAAAGACCATTCATTGTATAAGGCTTTTAGGAAAATACAGCACTATGTAAATGTTACTTATGAGTACATTCACTCAGTACTGCAAGGTGTGAGGTCTTAAGTTAGAAAAGAACCTGAAATTTGCCAGATTTGTGAAGATAATCTTCTTCCTGTATAGCTATATGGTCATCAGGGGGAAAGGTTCATAAGAGAGCCATAGAAATAAAATGTTCATCAACTTAGATGAATTATATACAACATGTGTGTGTGTACATATAGACATATATGTGTATGTTTATATTTATATATATCCTAAAGGCACGTATGTAATATATGTGTATGACATATACATCTGTCTTCTCTTTAGGTAAATGAAGAGTAGGAAAAACAAAACTCTATATTGCTATATCTATATTTAGCAAGTGAAACAAATAAAATATACTTCTATAGTGAAAGGTAGAAGGTAAGAGGGAGGGACATGAAGAAATGCTGCCTCTAAAATCCTTGGTGACATTTGGTCTGTTTCCTCATCTGTAGAGATCTTAATGAAATGATTTTGTGTTGATTGTATACACATTCCTTGCATGCCTATTATGTTAGGCACACTACGCTCAAGCTTAAGGGATATGAAGATGAAAAAGACATTGTTCCTACCCTCAAAGCCTTTTTTCTCTCTTAAATAATCGTGGAAGCCTAATTGCATGGACTGAATTCCCTTTTATTAAAGATTTAGAGTTAACATAATGGATATTTTCTGATCTGGGTTTTAAAAAATTCAAGAGTTTCCTTGAGAAAAATTATCTATTTAAAAATTTTTGTTTGTATGGCATGATTTCTACTGAGAAGTTTTTGCCAACAAAAGACTGAAACCTTGAGAATCCTATAGGAATTCTGGGTTGGAAGTCTTATGTTCTTTAAAAACCAAACTAAAATCTACCACAGGCATTCCCTATAGATGTCTGACTGAAAAACAAAAACTTTGACATGCAGTTCATTTTGGCCCCTGTGGGGGATTATGAACTTGAGATTTCAAAATTCAAATCTAACTAGGAACTCATGAGTGGTCATGAACCATGGAACATGAACAATGGAACAGTTAAGTTTTTTTTCAAGCAAAGGATTCCTCTTTAAATAAGATTTCAATACAGTCAACCCAATTGCAACTTCCCAGTTCATTGAATACTATTGATTTTAAGTAGTTTTATACCAAACCTATCTTCATAAACACTTTTTAAATTATGAAGGTTTTTTAAAGAAAGAAATGACACTTTAATGCTATTCCAATTTAGTGTTGCTCAAAAAACCAACAGAGAAAAGATTAGTTTTAATTATCTATATTCTATTTAATATAGAATGTTAAAAAAAATGTGGTAAAAGAATACGTACTGAGAAAAATTTTACTGTATGTTGAATGAAAAATTCACAGAAGAAGAAATAATGGCATCCACATTTGTTTCTTAAGGTGTAGTTACTTATACATACACATACACTCACACACATGCATGCACATGCCAAGATGGAAAATCACAGAATAACACTGGTTAATTATAAGTGGTGAGAACTGACTAACTTACACATGTTCTTTGCAAATCTCCCCTTTTTATTTGTTCTTTGGCTAGCACCCGAACTTTCTACAACAAACATTTGCTGTTTTTCTAAATACAAAGTTACTTTAAAAAATTAAATTCCTATAAATGATTAAAAATATAAAGTTGGTGATTTGACTTTTAGAATTAGGTATTTATCAAATTTTTCTAAAGCAAGATAAATATCTGTAAGCTTCCTTACAAAATACAGTAAAACAGCAATATTTTATAAATAATTATAGAACATTATGCATACTTTGATACTTAGAAACAATACTTATTTACAGAACTAAAGATGACTTAGAACCACCAGAAGAAGAAACAGTAGAAAAGACAAGAAAGCCAAGTCTTTCTGAAAAGAAAACAAACCCATCAAAATGGAATGTCTCTTCCATGTAAGTTATTTACTTGCTAAATGATATCATTTTGGTAGAATGGGGAAAGGTAAGGCAGGGTTAGAAGTTTTAATCATTTTAATTATTTTTGCCTTTTAAAAATTTATTTTTGGTTGCCCTGGGTCCTCGTTGCTGTGTGCAGGCTTTCTCTGGTTGTGGCGGTTGGGGCCACTTTTCATTGCACTGCACAGGCGTCTCACTGCAGTGCTTCTCTTGTGGACACGGCCTCTAGGTCTCAGGCTTCAGCAGTTGAGGCTCGTGGGCTCTAGAGCGCAGGCTCAGTAGCTGTGGTGCTTAGTTGCTCTATGGCACATGGGATCTTCCTGGACCAGGGATCGAATCTGTGTCCCCTGCATTGGCAGGTGGATTCTTTACCACTTTCCCACCGGGGAAGTCTAGCAGCATTAATCTTAAGCAAATTACTTTACTAAAAGACCTTTGAAAATGTTAAATTTAAGATGATTAATAACAAACTCCATATGGTCTATAAGAATTATTCCTGAACCTATGAGCTACAGGAGGCAGGGGAGTTCAAGTGTAAAGAACTTGGCCTTGGGACCAGAGGACCGAATTATAATGTTTCTACTATAGGAATATAAATTGCCTTACCTGACTTAAAGAATGAAATTAGTACTCAAATGTACTTGTTAGGAGTTAAATAATGCCTAAATCACATAATTTTCAGATTTTTATCTTAGCACCTCATTTCTTCAATTCTAAAATATTATAAGGGATAGCAGGGAGCAGATTGTGGCCAAGCCCAAGACAACAGATGACACTGTGTAGCTTATTACAAGGAGGTGTCAGTGGTAAAGAATATACTTGCCAATGCAGGAGACATGGATTTGATCACTGTGACAGGAAGATCCCCTGGAGTGGGAAATGGCAACCCACTCCAGTATTCTTGCTTAGGGAATCCCGTGGACAAAGGAGTCTGGTGGGCTATTGTCTGTGGGTTGCAGAGAGTCAAAAATGACTGAGCACACATGTACGCTGGTGGAATTATGTAGGGCAGATACATGACTTGATTATTGTTGGCAAAAGGAATGTTTCTAGTATACAGAAGATTGTGGTTACTGCATACTGATATTGTGTTTTTGTTGTAGTTATGATACATTAGCTTCCTGGGCAACAAACCTCAAGACGTCCATCAGAGAGGCCAACAAGGTGCTCTGGCTTTCTGTGGCATTCATTGTACTGTTTGCAGCGCTGATGAGCTTCTTCACAGGCCGATTCTTCCAGAAGCCCGTGGACGCTGCCCCCACACAGGATGGGGACCCCTGGATGTCTCTAGAACACATCTTGTGGCCATTCACCAGACTGCGACACAACGGGCCACCGCCAGTGTGACTGCAGCACGTCCTACTGTGTGTAGCTAGTTTTTAAAGTTTCAGTATCTGAACTTTGTACATTAGTAACTTTTAGCTGGGAAATTATAGAATGGAACAAGAGGTTCTCAGAATGACTGTAAGATATTTTATATTCTCTCTTTTTGTGATTACCTTCCTAACTAAAATGCAGTGGGGAGGAAGCCTGCTTATATGATTTTTTAAATGAGCTTTCTGAAGAGGAGATATTATTGTTTGTTAAAATTTATTGAAATAAAGAACCATTCAAAACTATGAACAGTGAACACTGGAAATCTCAGTAGGCCAAGTACAAGAGAAAAAAAAAAACAACTAATTCTTAAAAAATAAAATGAGTATAAAATGCTGATTAGATCATTTGAACAGCCTGTTTGAAATATAGTCACTCATTACACTTTATTGAAGAAATACCTGATGTTTCTCCAAGTTGTTTGATTCTTCAAACTGGATAAAATTTATCCCTGGGGATTTAAGAATAGCTGAGTAGTCTAGTTGAGAGTAGCATGTGGCATACAGAGTCAACAAACTGGCAGTTGGAACGCCTAACTGCCCTCATTGCTTCCTGAGAAGCAAAATCCTTAACCATGTGATATAAAGTGGAATGAAATTCAGTTTCTTCTTTAAGGGCTTCAGAAAACGCATCACTGGATTCATTGATCTTGAGACTTTGTGCCCTGTCACCACTAAACATTAAAAGGGTCCAGTTAGGGTTCCGAATGGGTTCTTCTTTAAGAAGGTGTTCCCTCACCTAAAAAAAAAAAAAAGAGAGAGAGAAATCTGTGAACAGTTGCTCTTTTATTAGGTATTTTGACAGTTGAGTATGTTACTTTGTTTGTTGTTGTTCAGTGGCTAAGTCATGCCCTACTATTCATAACCGAGCACACCAGGCTTCCCTGTCCTTCACTATCTCCTGGAGCTTGCACAAACTCATGTCCATTGAGTCAGTAATGGCATCCAAGCATCTCATCCTCTCTCACTCCCTTCTCCTTCTGCTCTCAATCTTTCCCAGCATCATGGTCTTTTCCAATGAGTCAGTTCTTCGCATCAGGTGACCAAAGTTTTTCCATATGATGGTCACAAAAATTGTGAACAATTTTTTTGGCCAATCCAGTATTTGAAGGGCTTAAGTTTCCCAAATTGATAAGATAAAAAGAAATATTCTTAATGTACCATTTTTTTTAAAGCATGAAACTGTTTATATCTTAGTTTAAGGAGCTTATCAAAATATATTAATTCTTCAAAAAATATTTATTGAATGCCTTCAAGTGACAAGTATTGTTTCAGATCCTACCTGAAACAATAAAACAAAAACAAAACAAAATAAAAAATAACCAAACATATTAATAAATAACAATCATAGCAATAAAACCTTGTCCTCGAGGAGCTTGTATTCTAATGGAATAAACATGCAGTAAACAAGATAAATAAATGTGGTAGCTCATTTATGCTAAAATATTCATCAGTCAGCTTGCAGAATTTGATAACTTCTTTAGCAGGCAGTAGGAAATCTGCCCAGAAGGTTACTCTCAGAGGAGAGAGTTCATGAATCAGACATATTCATATGAAAGGCTTACATTTGTTCTTCAGTTGGTGTAAAGCGGTCTCCAGCCTAAAATCAAGAGCATTTGATACCATAACAGACAATGAAGGCATGACCTTTACATGGTTTGGTTTTATATTTTTGGCAAAATGAAAGAAAATGAAGTTTGCCAATTCCATTTTGAATTTTAATTTTTTACCTTTTTAAAAGGAGAATTGTGGTCTACATTCATTTAGTTTTTGAGTACTTTATCTTCTTTTGGAAGACAAAAGTTTAAGGGGTTTTGCATACCATACCTGAAATACAGTTTTCTTAGACTCACATGCTGTATTCCACTTACTCCAACAAAATGCAAAAGCAGAACTTAACAGGGCCATTTGCCGATAAGCTTTCACTTCTACCGAAGGATGCTGTCAGTATAAAAACAAGTAGAGTTGATCACAGAGCCTCTCAAGTCTCCCTTCCATCCTTGACCTCCTGCAGTCTAGTCTGTTCTCAACCCAGATCCATTGAAAATGTAAGTCACATGAGGTAAGTCAGAGAAAGATAAATGTCATATAGCACTTATCAACAGAATCTTTAAAAATGGTACAAATGAACTAATTTATAAAACAGAAATAGAGTCACAGATATAGAAAACAAACTTATGGTTACCAAGGAGGAGAGGAAGGGGAGGGATGAATTGGGAGGTTGGGATTGACGTATACACACTACTACATATAAAATAGTCCGTGGAATTCTCTGGGCCAGAATACTGGAGTGGTAGCCTTTCCCTTCTCTAGGGGATCTTTCCAATCCAGGGATCGAACCCAGGTCTCCCGCATTGCAGGCAGATTCTATACCAGCTGAGCCACCGGGGAAGCCACAGGGGATTCCCCAGTGGCTCAGGCGGTAAAGCGTCTGCCCGCAACGCGGGAGACCCGGGTTCAATCTCTAGGTTGGGAAGATCCCCTGGAGAAGGAGATGGCAACCCGCTCCAGTTCTCTTGCCTAGAAAATTCCATGGATGGAGGAGCCTGGTGGCCTACAGTCCATAGAGTCACAAAGAGTCGGACACGACTGAGAGACTTCACTTTCACATATAAAATAGACAACTAATAAAGACCTGACATACAGCACAGGGAACTCGACACAATGCTCTGTAATGACCTATTTGGGGAAAGAATCTGAAAAGAGTGGGTTTATGATATGTATGTATGACCGACTCACTACTATACAACAGAAACTAACACAGCATTGTAGATCAACTATACTCCAATTAAAAAAAAATTTTTAAGAAAAAAATAAAATTCAAATATAAAAAATAATTTAAGTCAGACTCATGACTTCTTTCTCAAAATGGGGCAATGGCTTCCCCTTTCAGAGCAGAACCCAGGGTCCTAACAGTGATCCACGGGGCCTCTGTGCTCTTATAGGCCCCATTGTTGCTGTTCAGGCTCTCAATTGTGTCCAACTCTTTGCAACACCATCGACTGCAGTATACCAGGCTCTCCTGTCCTTCACCATCTCCTGGAGTTTGCTCACACTCATGTCCAATCCCCACCTTGAGGCTTTCCTCAAATGTTACCTTCTTATTGAGCCCCCTCCCCCGACACCATATTTGATATTGTACCTTTTCTTTCTTTCACTTGATTTATTATGTTTGTTGTTGATGTTTGCCTCCCTCTATTCTAGAATGTAAGCTCCACAAGGGCAGAGATCTTTGTTTTATTCAATAATGTTTCTAAAACATTATCTGGAATATAAGTGTTCAGAAAAAAAATTCTTGAATACAGTATTCTGAAAAGATGACTAGTATATGACGTTCAGCATTTGTAGAGTAACTGGCAACTGGAGTTACTAAAACTGAAGTGGGATTTTTTCCGCTATGCATATATGTATACACTCTTATAATGTGATTATTTCCAGTATGTGTCTACCTATATTGTCATTTTCTGGTATATTATAAGCTTTTTCTTGAGTTTAGAATTCTTCTGCCCAAAACATCTTTCATGATTAGAACTCACTCTGTCTTAATTTATGTATCATGAATGTTTGACAAACATCTACTGTATTCTAGGAATAGGGTTGGTGCTAGAAAAATCAAAGTTGATTAAGGAATGGTCACCACTCTCAAGGAGCTCAGAGTTTAACATGGAAGGATCTCATTTAACTCAACTTATGAGTTACATGAAGCAATATGCAGACAGGAAGACTCTGTGAAGTAGGAGGAAGTGGGTTTTAATGATCGGTGGTCCTTGTATGTATTTAATTTCACTTGATTTATCACGTTTGGGAAACTGCTGAGTCATTTACTCTTTTCAGAAATCTTCCATATATGCACTCTGGAAGAAGAAAGAAAGCAGACAAAATGGGATGCTGCGCAGACTACCTCTGCACTAAACTGACCAGCTGTGGTTGTGCTCCGTGTGTCAATATGAAGATCATTCTACAGAATATTAAATTTGAGAGAACCCTAGATTTTTCAGTTTAGTTCAGTCGCTCAGTCATGCCCGACTCTTTGTGATCCCAGGGACTGCAGCACACCAGGCTTCCTTGTCCACCACCAATTCGCAGAGCTTGCTCAAACTCATGTCCATCGAGTCGGTGATGCCATCCAACCATCTCATCCTCTGTTGTCCCCTTCTCTTCCTGCCTTCAATCTTCCCCAGCATCAGGGTCTTTTCAAATGAGTCAATTTTTTGCATCACGTGGCCAAAATATTGGAGTTTCAGCTTCAGCATCAGTCCTTCCAATGAATATTCAGGACTGATTTCCTTAGGGATTGACTGGTTGGATCTCCTTGCAGTCCAACAAGACTCTCAAGAGTCTTCTCCAACACCACAGTTCAAAAGCATCAATTCTTTGGCACTCAGCTTTCTTTATAGTCCAACTCTCACATCCATACATGACTACTGGAAAAGCCTTGACCTGATGGACCTTTGTCAGCCAAGTAATGTCTCTGCTTTTTAATATGCCATCTAGTTTGCTCATAGCTTTTCTTCCAAGGAGTAAGCATCTTTTAATTTCATGGCTGCAGTCACCATCTGCAGTGATTTTCAAGCCCAAGAAAATAAAGTCTCTCACTGTTTCCATTGTTTCCCCATATATTTGCCATGAAGTGATGGGACTGGTTCCCATGATCTTAATTTTTTGAATGTAGAGTTTTAAGTCAGCTTTTTCACCAGAAATCACTGGATTTCTAGTCTTGCTATTTATTCCTTCCTTTCTAACTATAATCTCATATAAGTGAATATAGAAAACTCATTGGTCTACCTTAAGATTTATATAAAATGTAATACTTGCTAACATTCTAAATGTCCATCAGATTAAACTTGGAAGGATTCATTCTTACCTTATAGTTTATAACAACATAAAGATGAGAGTGTCCAGTAGGGAAGATATTCAGTCCAGCCTTTTTCAAAGCAATAATGAAAGAAACAGGAGTCATCCACTTTTCTTCCAAAATAGAAGAATGATTTTTGTTATTTACTTTGATTGAAGCTAACATGCAGAGGTTTTCCTAGTTTCAATAAGAAAAAAGAAGCTTTTATATAAGTAAGTTAAAGAAATTATTACCTCATTATCATTCCAGGTCCAGCTGTTAGGTTCTTTATACAAAACTATGGTTTTTCTAGTAATCATGTACAGATGTGAGAGCTGGACCATAAAGAAGGCTGAGAACTGAAGAATTGATGCTTTACAACTATGGTGTTGGAGAATATTCTTGAGAGTCTCTTGGACAGCACAGAGATCAAACCAGTCAATCCTAAAGGAAATCAACCCTGAATATTCATTGGAAGGACTGAAGCTGAAGCTGCAGTACTCTGGCCACTTGAAGGGCCAAGTCACTGGAAAAGATTGAGGGCAGGAGGAGAAGGGGGAGACAGACGATGAGATAGTTGAATGGCATCACCAACTCGATATATATGAGTTTGAGCAAACTTCGGGAGATAGCGAAGGACAGGGTTTGTTGCAGTTCTTGGGTTTGCAAAGAGTTGGACACAACTTAGTGACTAAACAACAGGAACTATTTTTCGTTTTTAGAAAATCCTGTATTATCCTATATTAAAAAGAATGCAGGACAGACATATTTTAGGCTTGATCCAAAAGGTCCACCTCAAAGTTTCCACATTACCTTAACCAGTTTATCAACTTTTCTCAGGCTTATCTGAGCAATCCAAGGATCTCTTTGGTTGCCTACTTTATAAATTATGATCTAAGAATACTGCATGTGTTCCTGTTGAAGTGGAAGAGCTATTTGACAGCAACCATGTTGCAACTTTTAAAAATCATAATTTTTTATATGTATAAGATTTTAACATAATAATGCAAAATTATTATCCAGTTTTAAAGTTTGAAAAGTGGTAATCTGGTGTATAGAGTTCACATCTCTCCTCTGACCTTAAAAACCAAGTGTGATGATCTTCTAGCTTTCCTGCCACATTCATAAAGAATTTCAGGTTGTATCTTTTTTTTAAAAAAAATCTCTTTTTAAAAACAACTTTCATGAGGTATATTTTACATATCATAAAATTCATGCATTTCAAGTACACAGTTCAGTGATTTTTTTTTTTTTTGGTAACTTTGTTGACTGGTACAACTATCACCATAAATCAGTTTTAGAACATTTTCATCCCCTCAGTGAAATCCCTTATGCCTATTTATATCCATTCCCCACTTCAGCCTCAAGCAAATACTAAATCTACTTATTGTCTTTAAATTTCAGACTCTGTAATTTTTTTTAATTATGAAAGTATAATAACATATTTAGAGGAGATTTGGAAAATACAGAACAAAGTTACATATTGTTCTACTATACATTAGTTATTTTTTAAAGTAGATAAATTAAGATTTTTAGTTGGAGTCTCAATAGAGTGAAGTAAGCCAGAAAGAAAAACACCAATACAGTATACTAACGCATATATATGGAATTTAGAAAGATGGTAACAATAACCCTGTGTACGAGACAGCAAAAGAGACACTGATGTATAGATCAGTCTTATGGACTCTGTGGGAGAGGGAGAGGGTGGGGAGATTTGGGAGAATGGCATTGAAACATGTATAACATCATGTATGAAACGAGTCGCCAGTCCAGGTTCGATGCACGATACTGGATGCTTGGGGCTGGTGCACTGGGACGACCCAGAGGGAGGGTATGGGGAGGGAGGAGGGAGGAGCGTTCAGGATGGGGAACACAGGTATACCTGTGGCGGATTCATTTCGATATTTGGCAAAACTAATACAACATTGTAAAGTTTAAAAATAAAATAAAATTAAAAAAAATTAATAGAAGAGACAGAAAAGTAGAAAGATATAGTAGGCCTGAAAAGCACCATGAACCAATTCAACATAATTAACAGTTATACAATTTTCACACAATGCTGCTGCTGCTAAGTCGCTTCAGTCATGTCCAACTCTGTGCGACCCCCATAGGCGGCAGCCCAGTAGGCTCCTCTGTCCCTGGGATTCTCCAGGCAAGACTATTGGAGTGGGTTGCCATTTCCTTCAATAGCAGGATACAAATTCTATTCAAGTTCCCATAGACTACAAACTAGGAGACACTGCAACATAACCAGGAACATAAAATAAGGTACAAAAATTTCGTGGTCTACAGGTATTGAAATCATAGAGTCAGACTCGGTAGCAATGGAGTTACTCAAAAGGGATTTCAAACAGCTGGGTGCTATCTTCCTGTGATAAGATCACTCTAAGACTGGACCAAAACCTCTGAAAGTCATACTGCAACCATACTTAGAGTTTCACCAATTGCTCTATTCCTAGTAACTTTAGGGCACAAACTTATACTTTACTTTTACATGTTATTTCCTATATACTCAGTATTTTATTTAGAAACTACTGCTACTGCTAAGTCGCTTCAGTCGTGTCCAACTCTGCGACCCCATGACGGCAGCCCATCAGGCTCCACCGTCCCTGGGATTCTCCAGGCAAGAACACTGGAGTGGGTTGCCATTTCCTTCTCCAGTGCATGAAAGTGAAAAGTGAAAGTGAAGTCGCTCAGTCATGTCCGACTCTTAGCGACCCCATGGACTGCAGCCTACCAGGCTCCTCTGTCCATGGGATTTTCCAGGCAAGAGTACTGGAGTGGGGTACCAGCTCAAGGTATATTTTCAATATATTTATAAAAGACATATTTCAATATGTAAATCATCAGTGATTGACTGTTTTGACACACACTCTTATAGTCATCAAGAGATTTAACTCTTTGGTATGACTTGCTATAACAGCGGTTTACCTTGATTTGTATTTGAAGTTCAGTAAATACTGTAGTTATAGTCAGAAGTACTTTATTCACATCAAGTGGTCTTAGCTCCCATGACTGGTACGGCATATTAATATGGGCATCTTGAATTAAGGTAACAGGACAGAAAGTTTCCAGGTTGAATGTTATAAGTCTCTCTTCTGATTTGTAAGACACGTTGCTGATGCCATCAGTTTTCCACTGTTTACCTTTATAATTAGGATTAATAAGACATTAGTTCCATTTTTTCCTCTGCAAAAATAAGATGAATGAAACCACTCCACTAACTTTAATATGTATAAATTGATTTTTCACACTGAGAATAGGATCACAACAACAAACCATCTTCACTGGAGTTTCTTCCTGTCTACAGGATCAAGTCCAGATTCCTCAGCATGGTCACAAGACTTTCAGAATGAAGCTCTGACTCTCATTTCTGGCTTCCTTTTTTGCTACTTCTCAGACTTCTTTCCAGTCACACTTTTCTTTTCTTCCCCAACAACATCATAAACCTGTAAGCCTCTGCACATGCAGTTCTTTCTTCCTAGAGAACATTTCCCTTCCTCTTTTAGAGAACCTCTCTTCATCTTTCTTTTTAAAGAACTTTAAAATTCTCCTATCTTGAGTATACAATTATTTTTAGTCGGTTTACCCAGTTTTGCAATCATCACCACCATTCAGTTTTAGAATATTATTATCCTCCCAATAAGATCTCTTATGTCTATTTATAGTTAATTCCCATTTGCATCACCAGCCCCAAGAAACTATTAATATACTTAAAGATTTGCCTTTTCTTAACTTTCATTAAACACAATCATATAATAAGTGGTCTTTTGTGTCTCTTACAACTCAATAATAAAACATAACACAACTTAAAAATGGGCAAAAGATTTGAATAAACATTTCATCAAAGAAGCTACATGAAAGTATATTAAATACATAAAAATCGATGCTTAACATTACCACGCATTAGGGAAATACAAATTAAAACTATGAAAAACCATTTCACACCCACTAGGGTGGCTCTAATAAAAAAAATAGGTAATAACAAATGGTGGCAAGAATATGGAAAAATGGGGAACCTTGTGTTATGGTTATAGCTCCTTTGAAAAACAACTTGGCAGTTTTTAAACAGTTGAACATCAATTTACTCTTCAACCCAGAAATTCCACTCCTACCAATATACCCAAGAGGAATGAAGACATGCCCACACAGAATATACTACATCAATGGTCTCTTGGTCTCTTAAGGACCTGCTCAATATTCTATCCTAGGAGAAGCTGTCCTTAGCACTCCAGATGGGACCCGGTCACTGCTCTGCTCCGTAGCACTTTCATCTATCATATAGCCCCTCACTACTCTACCCCCTTGTGTATGGTATCTTTCCCTGTCTGCCTCTCCTACAACTTTGAAAATTCCTGGAAGAAGAAATCGTGTCTCATTTATCTCTTTTTTATTTTTTAGCATTTTATGAAAGGAATGAATCATTCTTTTCCTAGAACACCCTCTTCATTTCCACTTGGCTTTCTTGTCTTCTCACACAAAAGGTTCCACTGGCTATTTTTGACTTAAATTTTTTTTAATTTTGCATGTATTTATTTGAAAATTTACTGGAAAAAAGAAATAAAACACTTTTAGGCATTAATTTTAAAGCATTCAATAAACAATAGTAGACAGGAATATATAATATTGTCCCTACGCACTTAAACTCTCCTCCTATTGAGGCCATCCTCCTAATGAAAATTATCTTGGATAATGAATAAAGTAATAAATAATAAAGTAATTCCCAACCTCAGCTGTCATTCCCATCTCTCTCTAGTTTTCATCCACATACACCTACTTTTTTTAAAACTTTTTAAAAAATTGGTGTATAGCTGCTTTACAGTGTTATATTAGTTCTATTTTTGACTCTTGAATTCAATATAATAATTATATTAGAAAACTAAGTTATATATAGTTCCTCTTTCTGTTTTTACATTTACAAAATTATTTTAATTTATAACCATAAAAATTGTTGTTTAGTCGCTAAGTCATGTCTAACTCCTGGTGACCCCATGGACTGTAGCCTGCCAGGCTCCTCTGTCCAGGGGGTTCTCCTGGCAAGAATACTGGAGTGGGTTGCCATTTCCTTCTCCAGGGCATCTTCCTGTACCAAGGATTGAAACTCAGTCTTCTGCATTGGCAGGTGGATTCTTTACCAGGGAAACCATGGAGTTGTAGATTACTGCCATATAATTACTGCAGTTAGAGTCAAATTTTACTTGTTGTATTTCCCTGAATCATGTGGGATAACTGATCTTGTCTAATTCTAATTTTAATTTGATAAATAAATATTTAGGAATGTTACCATTAAAGGAAAGGAAAAGTGAAACCTCTAAAGCAACATGAAAGGAAAAAATTACCCAATGTTCATTTTGATATATTTTATGGTTTAATGTATTGATAGAAATATACTGTTTTTAAAACATAAACTATCTCTACACTAAACGTCTTGTGGTTATGTCTGTATAAGCAAAAATATCGTGTGTTGTAGCAACCATAAAAAAATTTAAAGTACAAAATAGTCTTTAAATTCTCTGCCCCCATAACTAAAGTAATAGCTCTGTGCTTTAGTTATCTTATTATCTAGACCTGTTATCTAGTATGTAAACCTTTTCACAAATAAATGGATGTAGAATAATTCACCTACATTAAAAACAAAGCTATTCAACTTTCATCTAAGAGTCCCCAGATTTGCATACATTAATTCACAAGACCAAGACCTTTCAAAGTTTAGCCTGCCAACCCCAAATCAGGTATTTGTTAATAATTGGTGAATGATTAACTTGTATTTGTTAACACTTCTGATTTATTGATATTTAACAATTTGAATAAGCAATAATTTCCCATGGTTCAGTAGTTAAAAGTTATCGAGGCATAAAGTGGTTGGTTTTCCTCTTTCTCAGGTTTCCCATTTGCCCACTCCCCATCCTCAGTTGTTGTTTAGTTGCTAAGTCGTGTCCAACTCTGCGAACCCATGGACTGTAGCCTGCCAGGCTCCTCTGTCCATGGGATTTCCCAGGCAAGAACACTGGAGTGGGTTGCCATTTCCTTCTCCAGAGGATCTTCCCATCCTAGGGATTGAATCTGTGTCTCCTGCTTGGCAGGCGGGTTCTTTACCACTGAAGCCATCTGGGAAGACACCCATCCTCAGTACCTGGTTGTAATAAGCTTTGCAATTTATAAATCATTAACATTAAAATAATCAAATTTAATCACCCCAATCTGAATTATTTGGCCATTTCAAGAGAGAGTAGGCTTTTCATTTGTTTTTGATTTGCTATACTATTTGATATTTTTATTCATTTCCTTCTTTTTAAAAACATCCCTATTCATTTCCATCAAAAGGAAACAAAGACCCTAGAATAGGCACAGAAATATGTATGATTAGAAATTCAGTTTACATTCTCCATTTCCTATTTTGATTTAAGGATTTATATTATTATACCTCTTTTCATTACATAATTATCAAAGCTGGTTAAGGCATCATTGTACCTTCAGCATCCCACCTTGCAACCATAGGATTCTCAAAGAAGATTACATTCTCGTGAACTTCAAGCGTGACCTCTATGGGTGGAAAAACATTTTCTGCTTCAAGGTCTTCTGTAGTTTCCGGAGGATATGTATATTTCTGCAATCCCTCTTTGAGTATCTTTTAAAAATGACCAAGATAACACTAAGTTAGAAGCTGACTGGTAAGAGTTTATGATGCAGAGTTATGCAGAGTAAGCTATGTATGTTAAATAAACACTGCAGTTTAGTCACATTTCACTATAGATTGACAAATAAAATGTCACAACAAAATTAAAACTAATGATTGAGGGGAAAGAATCACTACATTTGAATGTAATTCAGAACTCTTCTATAAGCCAGATTCTAGGCTGGCTGGCACTTAACTATTCATTTTATTTCTCCAATAATTCTATGAGATATGTGTTGAACAAAGAAGATAACTGGGACTTAGAAAAATCAATTAATGTGCCAAAGATTACAAAATGACTTCAAGAAGGCACCAGAAGGCAAAAGTATTGGATTGGCCAAAAAGTTCATTTGGGTTTTACCCTAACATCTTATAGAAAGATCTGAACAACAAAATCTTAAAAGATTTGACTAACCCAGTAGATGTATAGGACCCCAAATCTCATGTTCCAGTAACTTGGTTAGGGTGTGTGGGTGAAGACAGAAAGAATAAGCAACCTTTTGAGAAGCGTGGAAATAAATGAATGAAATTAAAAATCATCATATTGCATACCTTAAACTTATGCAGTGTTATATATCAATTACATCTTAAAAAAGCAGGGGGGTGGTGATGGGGAGAAAGTAAATTAAGCCAAGAGCAGATGTCTGTGGGATAAAGAAGATTTGTTTATTATCAGAATTTAGCAGAGATGGATCTAGGAAAGGGAAGATTACAAATGTTGCAAAACAGAGGAAAAACTGGTTGGGGAAAATTTCTAGAGGAAGTGTGAGATTATTTAAAAGGGACTTAGAAAATGAGGAAGGTCTCTTTGTTGCAGGAGAGAAAAATATGTGTGATGGAGAATACTCTGGGCTCAAATAGAGCACCTAGAGTAGTATCAGGATACCAGGACAAAATTCAGGAATTCAGGAACACCAGATCTTTGTATGCATCCTTGAAATTCCCAGTTCAGGCTTAGACCTTCCTATGGATAAAGAGTTTTGAAAGCCTACCTCCACCAAAGGGTGTCTTTTTGGACTCCACTCTGCCCTTCAGGTATTTCTGAGGTAGGGAAGGCTGATTTAAATAGACTCTTCAAAGTGGCTGCGTGCTAAGTCGCTTCAGTTATGTCTGACTCTTTGCAACCCTATGGACTATAGCCCGCCAGGCTCATCTGTCCATGGGACATCCCAGGCAAGGATACTGGAATGGGTTGACATGCCCTTTTCCAGGGAATCTTCCTGACCCAGAGATCGAACCTGTGTCTCCTGAATCTCTTGCATTTATGGCGGATTCTTTATTGCTGAGCCCCTGGGGAAACCCCTCAGAAGGGCTATAAACCAAATTATCTCTCCAGGGTCAACCTAATAACTGCATTCTCATTTATGAGAAGGAGAAAGGAACAGCAATATTATCCCTAAGAGGGTAAAAATTAGTTTAGAGGGGTCATGAAAAAATTGTACTCTTTTAGGTATAAAACACAAATATACATACAGCACATATGTAAATATACAGTATACATGTAGTATTAATACTTTATGGGGGGAGAGTTAGGAAAAAAGTCTACAAAGGCTCTTTGGAGGGGTGATAATGGAAAAAAAAGATAAATACTACACTAATTCAAGAATGCCTATGCATAAAGAAGTTATGGCTTCTTCTAGGCTCCTCTGTCCATGGAGTTCTCCAGGAAAGAATACTGGAGTGGGTAGCCATTCCTTTCTCCAGGGGATCTTCCTGACCCAGGGATTGAACCCAGGTCTCCTGCATTGCAAGCAGATTCTTTACCATAACAGGGTATTATCTGGGGGTGTAGGCCACTAAAAGTTAAGTCAATACTAGTGCAAATGTTACTACTTACTGAAACAAGAGCGAGAACTCCTTGAAAAATGATTGACAACTGCTACCATCCGTATCCTTGTTACTCAGTGAGTGCTATCTGTGCATCAATACCACTGGCAGTGCCCACATCAGTGCTTTTCAAACTTTCATGTGCAGTTACTATGCAGATTCGGTGGACCTGAGGTAAAGTCCCAAATGATGCATTTCTAACAAGTTCTCAGCTGATACAGATGCTGCAGGTTCATGAACCACACTTGTATATCAAGAATACAGACCAGTGGTTCTCAAACTTTGGGGTGTGTCTTGCTAAAACACAGACTGCTGAGTCTTAGCTCCAAACTTTCTGATTCAGTAGGACTAAGGTGGGGGCAATGGATTTGCATTTCTAGCAAATTATCAGATGATGCCAAATGATGTTGATGCTTCCGGTCGAGGGACCACATGCTGGGAACCACTGATTTAGACTAGAATCCACAAACTATGGTCCTTGGAAAATCCAGCCCCCCACCAGTTTTTGTAAAATAAGTTTAACTGGAACACAGCCATGTCCATTCATCTACCAATGGCTACTTTAATGTTACAATGGCAGAGCTGAGGAGTTGCAACAGAGCTGGTATGGCTCACAGAGCTGAAAATATTTACCACCTGGCCCTTTACAGAAAAAATTTGATGACCCCTGAAAATGACTGTCATTATTAAGGCCAAATTGGCATAATATAAACAGAGTTACAGGTTTACAATTAAATTAACATGTATGAATTCTAGTTTTAAAATCTGTTATTATTTCAGATTCCTCTCCTTTAGTATCTGATTTTGATTCATAAATTCAAGACAGCTTAAAATTACATTTTCCGCATTTGTGGTTGTTTAATAGGGTTAAATCATTTTAGGGTTAAATAGATGTTAAATCATTTCAGATAAAGTTAAAGCATGAGAAATTATTTTATCCATAAATTTTGATTCAAGAATCAACCTACTTCCACAATCATCCAGCCCTTCATTGGTTTACACTGTGGAGGAAGCTCCAAAATATCCAAGTGGTACACTCCACCCAGGGTTGTGAATTGGCATAAATCAACCTCATTTTCTTCAAGGAAATAGGGCTTTTCAGAAGCATTCTCTAACAGCAACTCCTGTGCTGAAATTAATCAGATTGATTGAGTTTCTAAATAGATCACAACATTTCTGTATTTTCTTAGTAAGGAAATGAAAGCATTCTAATACTGGTAAAGAAAATTTTTATTTAGCAACTACACATTTTCAGAATGTGGTTAATTCAAAATCATTAACTTTAAAGTAGGAATAGGCATGCATAATATTAGGGTGCAGGGGAGGGCTCCATTTATATTTTTCATAGGTAAATTATCTCATAAGGATTACGGAAAAGTTATAATGATATAAGCCTAGTTGACTGTTGACAAAAAAGTGTGTTGGAAAAAGTGAAGTGGACAAGAAGTCTGTTATAAAACTATGCTAAGAACTGTATAAAAAATACATTCCTAAGGAGTTTCTGGGAAAGAAGCAAAATGATAAAGTTAATGAAAAAGATTCCATAAATCTCAAACTAGAAGTTCTGCAAATTAGACATCACTATCATCTTGACATTTAAAAACTGTATCCAATTGTTATTTGCCATGATAAGACTAAATACAAAAGTGTGAAGAAATTTCTAACTTCAAGTGTGTGCTTATGAATGTTCAAGGCAACATTGCTTGTAATAATAAAAAAAATTAGAAATAACCTTATTTAAGTCCTTATTAATAGATGATAATGTCCCATAGCATTACATAGATACTTTAAAAAGTAAGGTTACCAATGTGTTCTGACTTAGAATAATGTTGAATATTATTCATTTAAGTAGAATATGTATTGTGTTTTATGTGTGTATGTACAATAACAAATATTGTTAGGTGAAAAAAAAGTAACTTTCAATGAGAATATTCATATAATATGACCTGATGGTTTTATTTAAAATCAAAAAGAGAGAGATGGAGACAGAGTACAACAAATTCAAAAGAATTGTTAACACTGGTTATCTCAGTAGAGAGATGAGGAAGAATTTTCACTTTAAATATACTTCTGCAACATCTGAGTTGATTTTCTAATATCCTTGCATTTCTTTTGTAAGCAGAAAATCCCAGTCAAGTTAAATTCTAAAAATGTGACTTGGAAGAATACCTGCTGAAACTGTTTCACTTAGTAATTTCATCTCCATTTCATATTTTGTGGCTTCAGGTTCTTCCTGGACAGGACACTACAGAGAACACAAGGACGGACAGGGGTGAGCGTCAGTGTCTGCCGCAGCCCAGAGCCACTCCCTTCCTATTCTAGTTCCCACTAGGTTTCTGCTACCGTAATTCTAGGACCCCAAATGGGCACTTGCTCTGGTCTAAAACTGGACTCAAAAATAATACTTTAAAAATGAATTTAAATGAGAGCATATCTCCACAAACCTCACAAGGCCAGGAGCTAGTCGCTCAGATTCTCTGTGGAAAACCCCCAAGCACAAAACAGAGGGACTAGGAAGCCAGGCAATCTATACAAATATTATTTATATTGGCATTTTGGTTTTAGCCAAGTTTTTGATTTTGCTTGATTTTGTCAATAAACCCTCTGAGTAATTCCAAAGCCTGTTTTGGGTAAGCCTCTCAAGAAAATTAAAGATGCCATGCCCTAAGTAATGTAGAAGATATTATTATATCCTGGAATAGCAAAACAGAATACTACTGTGCAAAAAGAGGACAGAGGAATTTAAATATGCCATGTGGCACAGTGGTAAAGAATTTGCCAGCCAATGCAGGAGATGTGGGTTTGATCCCTGGGTCAGGACGATCCCCTGGAGTAAGAAATGGCAACCCCGCTCCAATATTCCTGCTGGAAAATTCCATGGACAGAGGATCCTGGCAGGCTACAGTCCATGGGGTCGCAAAGAATCAGACATGACTGAGTGACTGAGCACACACGCACGCCATTAACTTACCTTTGTGAACTTAAGCAAGTCATTTAAGCATTACGAGTCACAAAGCCCTGATCTAACAACTGATGTGGCATGCATCTGTGCACTAGACATATAATAGCTCTTGTAAACAATCCTAAGCTATTATCTTCATTTTACAAAAAGAGAACTGAAGCTTATGGAGATAACTGGCCTAAGGGTCCAATAAAATAATAAAAGTAAAGAATGTTGCACACTGTAAACTACTAGATAAATGCAGTGCTACTATAAAACTTTAGCATGTGTGTGCTCATATTTGCAAATAGGAAGGATTATATCCAGAAAAATTCATTTGCCTTCAAACACCACCTGTCCTTTTGTACGGCAATAGAAGAACCTCATACCAGAATCCTAGTCAGAAGCTTAACACCAGTTAATCCCACCATGCTGCTCATCCTCATCTACAAGGCCCAGTCCTTCTTAGTAGATGATCTTTTCTCTTACTCTCATCACTATATTTTTTGTATCTTCCTCTTGACCAGTTTTAATACCATGCATTCTCTGCCAACCTTTTCATCTGGCCTCTGACACTTCTCACTTACTAATTCATTCATTCAATGAAGCTTTACTGAGTGCCTGAATTGTACAGGCAGCACTAGATACTAGGAGTAAAAAGAAAGAAAAAGCGAAGGTCCTTGCTTAAGGAGCTGCCAGTCTATGAGGGAAGCAGGTCAACAAAGCGGGTGCTATAGTGCAGGAAGGGGTCCACAAGAGAAATGCAAAAAAGAGTGGCTAATTCTGTGGGAAGACAGTCTGTGCGTGGTAAAAATAGAAAACCCTACAGGAAGGTGGTAAAGTTTGAACTAAATCTTGAAAGATAATTAGGTCTTCTCAAAAATGGTGGGAGAGAATTCCAAGTGTGAATGAAGGCGGAAACGTATGAAGCAAAACAGAGGGTTCCAAACACCCACAAGTGGTCAGGTATGCTTGGAATGAGACAGGCTAGGAGGGTAAAGATTTGAAGCTGGAGAGAGGCAAGGTCCAACTTGTGGAGAGCACTGGATGCCACTCTAAAGATTAGATTTTCTTCTATGGGTAGAAGAGAGCCCCGGAAAGACTTACTAGGAAAGTAACACAAAGAAATGCATTTGGAAAGGGTTTTTTTTTTGGTGGCCAGATGATGATGTATTGCTTAGTAAAGAGTAGGGAATCCAGGGACTTTCTTGGTTGAGAGTCTGTCTTGCATTGCAGGGAACACGGGTTTGATCCCTGGTCTGGGAACTAGGATCTCATATGATACAGAGAAACTAAGCCCCTGTGCTGTGGCTACTGAGACCGTGTGCTCTGGAGCCCGTGCCACGACTAGAGGGGCCAAGCACCGCAACAAAAGATCCCACATGACGCAACCAAGACCTGATACAGCTAAATAAGTAAATAAAATAGAACAAACAAATAAATAACTATTCAGAATAGGAAGTCCAAGGTAAGAGGATCAGGGCACAAGTCAAGATAGATGCAATCAGGGTCATTAGAAGGAGCTTAGATGAGAGAGGATGAGGAAGTAAATCAACATAGCTTGGATGGAGAATGGATATAGAAGACTGATTTTCAAACGCTTGGCTTAGGTAATAAGATAGATAGTGGTAACAATTATCAAGAAAAGGAAGAATTGCTTTGGGGGGAAAAAGTAGTAAATCTGATCGTGGATATGTTGAATTTGAGATACCCATGGGACATCTAAGTGGCCTTTGATATTCTCTACCATTAAAAAGCCAGCTGCATTTTTTTCTTACAGGAAGGATTTTCTCTGACAACAGTATCAAAAGATATCAAACCAACAAGGGAGTCAGGCTTTCCAATTCACAGTTTCAAATATTTGAGAATTCTTCAGCATGTAGATCAGACTGGTTTTCTACCTTGCAGGGAGACCAAAGAATTTAGACCTTCTCAACAGAACCTTGATAACCCCAGTACTTCAGTATGCAACAATAGGAATTTATCCACATCTCTATCATCACACAACAGAATGATCTTGTATTTAGCTCAAAATACTGCCCTATAATTCACAATTTTTATAATTTTATGTTATTCTTTAGCTTAATTGACTCTTTTTTGAAGCTAGACTTCTAGAGAATGGAAGCAATGGGTCAATTTACACTCTGCTGCAAGCTCCTGAATCTTGATAATTATTCTAGAATGTTTTCCTGTCATCACAGCTAGAACATACTCCTGCACAAAAAGTAAACTCCAAACCACATTTATTGATCCTATAATCCTTCAGCGTTTTACACATTTTAAAGCTCCTTCTGTTTCTTGGCAGTGAAGCTGGAAAAAATGCTTCTTTCTTGATATTATCATCATGTTTATATCTGCTAAAGAAAAGTACTCTTTCAACCTAACTGTTTCAGAAAATTTTCCACGTACTTTTTTCTTATAGCTAAATTTTAATATGTAGCATTTTGTCAAGTCTCATCAATTACCAAAGTGGAGTTTTTCTTTGAATTACACTAAATTTATAATAAATCTATTTTTAAAATAACATTTAAAAAACTGTTTGTGTGGAAATGTGGACAGAATATGAAGCAGAGAAGGTAAAGTATAACTTTTCAATGACATCTTGGCTCAATTGGCTTATGAATTGGCTTCTAACATGGAAGAACTTCATAGAACACTAGCAAAGTATTTTTCATTGCAACTTGATTAATGTGCAGTTACTGTAATGTGGAAATTATTTTAATATGTATGTAACTTGAATGTGATATAAAAACATAGCTTGGATCATGAATAAGATCATGAAAGCTGACTAGAAATTCCAGAAATAGATCTCAGGAGCCACTTGGGAATGTAGCATATGGCATTTCAGATCAATAGGAAAAACCTAGGTTTATGGGTAAGTGTTTTGAGAGAGCTCACTAAGATTTGAAATAAAATAAATTTAGATTCTCCCCTAATTTACACATTTAGAAAAGACAGAGGAACCAGAGAGCAAATTGCCAACATCTGTTGGATCATAGAAAAAGCAAGAGAATTCCAGAAAAACATCTATTGCACTTTATTGATTACGCCAAAGCCTTTGACTGTGTGGATCACAACAAACTGTGGAAAATTCTTAAAGAGATGGGAATACCAGACCACCTTACCTGCCTCCTGAGAAATCTGTAGGCAGGTCAAGAAGCAACAGTTAGAACTGGACACGGAACAACAGACTGGTTCCAAACTGGGAAAGGAGTATGTCAAGGCTGTATATTGTCACCCTGCTTATTTAACTTATATGCAGAGTACATCATGCAAAATGTTGGACTGGAGGAATCACAAGCTGGAATTAAGTTTGTCGGGAGAAATATCAATAACCTCAGATACACAGATGATACCACCTTTATGGTAGAAAGTGAAGAGGAACTGAAGAGCCTATTGATGAAAGTGAAAGAGAAGGGTGAAAAAGTTGGCTTAAAGCTCAAGATTCAAAAAAAACTAAGATCATGACATCTGGTCCCATTCACTTCATGGCAAACAGATGGGGAAACAATGGAAACAGTGAGAGACTTTATTCTGGGGAGCTCCAAAATCACTGCAGATGGTGACTGCAGTCATGAAATTAAAAGACGCTTACTCCTTGGAAGAAAAGCTATGAGCACCCTAGACAGCATATTAAAAAGCAGAGACATTACTTTGCCAACAAAGGTCCGTCTAGTCAAAGCTATGGTTTCTCTAGTAGTCATGTATGGATATGAGAGTTGGACTATAAAGAAAGCTGAGTGCCAAAAATTGACGCTTTTGATCTGTGATGTTGGAGAAGACTCTTGAGAGTCCCTTGGACTGCAAGAAGATCAAACCAGTCAATCCTAAAGGAAATCAACCCTGAATATTCATTGGAAGGACTGATGCTGAAGCTGAAACTCCAATACTTTAGCCACCTGATGCAAAGAACTGACTCATTGGAAAAGATTCTGATGCTGGGGAAGATTGAAAGGAGGAGGAGAAGGGGATGACAGAGGATAGATGGTTGGATGGCATCACCAGCTCTGTGGACATGAGTCTGAGCAAGCTCTGGGAGTTGGTGATGGACGGGGAAGCCTGGCATGCTACAGCCCGTGGGGTCACAAAGAGTCGGACACAACTGAGTGACTGAACTGAACTGAACTACTTTACACTAAGTTCCAGATAGATAAAAGACCTAAATGTGAAAAGATAACTAAACCAATCAAAAGCCACAAAAATATGAAAATATATGAAGAGAACAAAGGAGATTTGATATCAACAATTATCAGAGAAAGAAATCTTGATATTGTTGCTGTTGTCCATTGAGTGGTGATGCTATCCAGCCATCTCATCCTCTGTTGTCCCCTTCTCCTCCTGCCTTCAGTCTTTCCCAGCATCAGGGTCTTTTCTTATGAGTTGGTTCTTCATATCATGTGGCCAAAGTATTGGAGCTTCAGCTTCAGCATCAGTCCTTTCAATGAATATTCAGGGTTGATTTCTTTTAGGATCAACTGTTTTCATCTTCTTACTGTCCAAGGGACTCTCAAGAGTCTTCTCCAATACCACAATTCAAAAGCGTGTGATACTGGACATCTGCAAAATGTCAGTACTGGATACCATATGTTTGATAGAATGTCTTGAATTTTCTTTCCCATCAAAAGAAAATCTATACAAAAGAAATTCAATTTTTTTCATCAAAACATAATTTACAGTTTCAGAATAAAGTGTTGGAACTGACTCTTGGTAAAGAATTGAAGATGAATTTTGAAAATACAATATCATATGGTTCATTTTGGATAAAAGATAAGAATGGTTATCCTGAGTGTGCCAAAGTCTCATTCATTCCTGTGCTTTTAATACTACCTATAAGCTGGTGGTTCCCAAACCCATGCTAGAGATGCTCTTCAGGCCACATACATTTATTTGCTCAGCCCTGGAAGTCTACACACACATATATGATGGGCAGATCCAACTTTTCCCTTAGAACCCCAGGTTCACATTTGCCTACTTGATATTTCCACTTTTGTGTCCTAAACTTACCATGCCCCTCCAAAAATCCTCTGGTTTCACTGTCACTCTCAACCAACTCAGCCCATTCCTGTCCACCTCAGTAAACTGTTTCAGTTCAGTTCAGTTCAGTCACTCAGTCGTGTCCGACTCTTTGTGACCCCATGAATCGCAGCACGCCAGGCCTCCCTGTTCATCACCAACTCCCGGAGTTCACTCAGACTCACATCCATCGAATCAGTGATGCCATCAAGCCATCTCATCCTCTGTCGTCCCCTTCTCCTCTTGCCCCCAATCCCTCCCAGCATCAGAGTCTTTTCCAATGAGTCAAACTCTTCGCATGAGGTGGCCAAAGTACTGGAGTTTCAGCTTCAGCATCATTCCCTCCAAAGAAATCCCAGGGCTGATCTCCTTCAGGATGGACTGGTTGGATCTCCTTGCAGTCCAAAGGACTCTCAAGAGTCTTCTCCAACACCACACTTCAAAAGCATCAATTCTTCGGTGCTCAGCCTTCTTCACAGTCCAACTCTCACATCCATACATGACCACAGGAAAAACCATAGCCTTGACCAGAGGGACCTTTGTTGGCAAAGTAATGTCTCTGCTTTTGAATATGCTATCTAGGTTGGTCATAACTTTCCTTCCAAGGAGCAAGCGTCTTTTAATTTCATGGCTGCAGTCACCAGTAAACTGTTTAGTTTCCCCAAATTAAAATTCAGCATGATTGTTTATTTTACCTCCAACATATTCCCAAACATATCCACTTTTCCACGTCTTACTACCACCTTTGTCCAAGCCACCACGACCTCTCATGCTTCTCGTACTATTGAACTTGATACCATGTTTCTAGGGCTTTCCAGGTGGCATAGTTGGTGAGTGAGTGTCACTCAGTCGTGTCCAACTCCTTGCGACCCCATGGACTATAGCCCGTCAAGACTGCCATGCTCTACTGTCCATGGGATTTTCCAGGCAAGAATACTGGAGTGGGTTGCCGTTTCCTTCTCCAGGGGATCTTCCCAACCCAGGGATTGAACTTGTATCTCTAGAGTCTCCTGCATTGGTGGGTTCTTTACCAACTGCCAGCCTTCCTTGGTGACTCAGATGGTAAAGAATCTTCCTGCTAGGCAGGAGACCCTACAGTCCTTGGGGTCACAGAGTCGGACAGGACTGAGACTGTACACACATGCCATGCTTCCACTTTAGTGAAAGAAAGTGAAGTCGCTCAGTCGTGTCTGACTCTTTGGGACCCCATGGACGGAGGAGCCTGCACCAGGCTCCTCCGTCCATGGGTTTCTAGGCAAGAGTACTAGAGTGGGTTGCCATTTCATTCTGCAGGGAATCTTCCCAACCCAGGTCTCCCACCTTGTAGACAGACGCTTTACCATCTGAGCCACCTTCCACTTTAGGCCCTCACAATTTGTTTTCTGCACAGTGGTCAGAATAACCTTTCTGTGTCATGAACCATGCCACTTTCCTACTTAAATAGCCCTCTAATGGCATCTTGTTGAATCTACAGTAAATCTTAACTTCTCCCTCTGGCCTGCAAAGCCCTGCTTCACCTGGCTTCTGCTTTCCTCTCTGACACCATCACATACCACTTTCTTTCTTGTCCACTCTACACCAGTCCACTGGCCTTCATCCTGGTCCTCACTTCTGTCTAATGACCTTTGTCATTATATAGCTGATTCCCTTTGGTCATTTGGGTCTCAGCTTAAATAAGAACCAATCGCACAAGCCATCTGTAACTATCCAATCTAGCTACTACCAGTCACTCCTACTATACCATCCTGTTTAATTCTGCATATGGCATTTATTAAGATCAGCTATCTCCAGTTTTTTATGACTTGTTGGTTTCTCCTGACTTGCAAGTATTATAAATCATGAGAGTAGGAATCTCATTTGTCCTTCACCACTGTCCCCTGAGGGCCAGATAGTGCCAACATATATAAGTAGGTATTCAAAAAAATATTTGCTGAGTGAGTAAAGAAATAAGAACAAGGTCCAAGGTATGACCAGGTAAATGGGTGGTCCAGGTAAATTTGTGGGAAGCTGAAGGTTGTTGAATGTTAAAGGTAGGTTTTTTCATGTGGGCTATTCTTGTAGACTCTAAATCTATCCATAATGATGCCAAGAAGTCCTCAAATCTCTAAGGCTATTTCTCCACACTTTTTCCTCTGAGCAGAATAATTTCCTTTCCATCTAAACTCCTCCATATCTATCAAGAGATTTAGCTCAAATGCTATCTCATCAGAGAAGACTTCCAATCTGTTCAACTCTGTTCGTTTTTTGGATTCATTTCTCTCTCTTAAATCCTATGCCTAATCTCTCTCATTACATATATCAGGATATATGGTAACTATTACACTTCTCCTCAATCAAATTTCATACAGAAGATAATTATTAAATTTTATGTTTCATATATATGTTTTACATATTATACATACTCATATTTATATTAAATATATGTGTGTGTGCTCAGTCACTTGGTCATGTCCAACTTTTTGTGGCCCCTTGAACTGCCAGACTGCCAGGCTCCTCTGTCCATGGAATTTTCCAGGCAAGAAAACTGGAGTGGGTTGCCATTCCCTTCTCCAGGTGATCTTCCCAACACAGAGATCGAACCTGGGTCTCTTGCATCTCCTGCACGGGCAGGCAGATTCTTTACTACTAGCACCACCTGGGAAGCCCATGTTAGATATATACAATAGATATATACTCACATTTATGTTAAATCTGTTGAGAGTATCTTAAAGACAAAGGCTATTCTTTTAAAAATAATTTAATTTTATCCATTTATTGTTTGGTTGCATTCGGTCTTCACTGTTGCACGAGAGGGGCTACTCTGCGTGCAGGGGCTTACCTACCCTGCGGTATGTGGAATCTTCCCAGACCAGGGATCAAACCCATGTCCCCTGCATTGGTAAGCATATTCTTAACCACTGGACCACTAGGGGAGTCCAAAGGCTATTCTTAACTTGAACTTTAAAAATTTTCAAAGGTTCATATATTATCATGCATGTCCCTTAGATCACCAAAGTATTTCTGAAGATAATTATTATTTTTATTTAAAAAGCAATATTTATCATATTGTGCTACACTTAAATTGGGCTATTCTAAAATTTTTCTAAGATATGTTCTTTGGGAAGACAGCATTAGCAAATACTGACAATATTATAGTATTAGTATTACTACTTATGTAAATGAACTGAAATGTGGTATTCAGAGCCCTCTAGTGGCATAATTCTTAATAGACCCATGAAAAAGGAAGACATAATTTGGACCATCTTTTAAATCTAAGAGATTTAATTTTTAAATTAACAAAGTACTAAATACTTGGTATTTATAATCATATCATGTATCAGGCATAATTCAGGTATTTGGGGCCATAAATTCCTATGTTATACTAAAATTTGCCTTGCAATCGGCCTCCAAATTTGTTAAAATGATATAGTATTTACTTACTAGCATTTCTTTATTAAAAAGAAATGTAGTCATACATTAAAATATGCCAACCTAAAATTATAAAAATAAGCAACTTATCCTAAAGAAAAAGCTTTAAAAATAGAGAAATTTCCCTCTAAAGCCAAACACAGTAAGTCTGCCTACTGATCTTACAATTCAGTTCAGTTCAGTCGCTCAGTCATGTCTGACTCTTTGCAACCCCATGAATCGCAGTATGCCAGGCCTCCCTGTCCATCACCAACTCCCGGAGTTCACTCAAACTCATGTCATCGGGTCAGTGATGCCATCCAGCCATATCATCCTCTGTCGTCCCCTTTTCCTCCTGCCCCCAATCCCTCCCAGCATCAGAGTCTTTTCCAATGAGTCAACTCTTCGCATGAGGTGGCCAAAGTATTGGGGTTTCAGCTTTAGCATCAGTCCTTCCAGTGAACACCCAGGACTGATCTCCTTTAGAATGGACTGGCTGGATCTCCTTGCAGTCCAAGGGACTCTCAAGAGTTTTCTCCAACACCACAGTTCAAAAGCATCAATTCTTTGGTGTTCAGCTTTCTTCACAGTCCAACTCTCACATCCATACATGACCACTGGAAAAACCATAGCCTTGACTAGACAGACCTTTGTTGGCAAAGTAATGTCTCTGCTTTTTACTATGCTGTCTAGGTTGGTCATAACTTTCCTTCCAAGGAGTAAGTGTCTTTTAATTTCATGGCTGCAGTCACCATCTGTAGTGATTTTGGAGCCCAGAAAAATAAAGTCTGACATTGTTTCCACTGTTTCCCCATCTATTTCCCATGAAGCGATGGGACTAGATGCCATGATCTTAGTTTTCTGAATGTTGAGCTTTAAGCCAACTTTTTCACTCTCCTCTTTCACTTTCATCAAGAGGCTTTTTAGTTGCTCTTCACTTTCTGCTATACAGGCAGTCCCTAGTTTACATACATTCATACAAACACATGTACATATACACAAACAAGTTGAAGTTTCATGAATTTATATGCCAGCTTTTGAATTTTATAATATATTTTGCCACACCAAGAAAATAGTGTTATGAGTGAATTTAGGGTTAGGATAGTTTCTATGTTGCTGTGAGTATAAAGGAATATGAACCTCACCTTCATCCATAAATATTGCTTCACATTCTGAGTTCTAGCTGGACTGCAAGAGGCACATTTCTTCTGAGGCTGCTGTGAGATTGGAAGTGAAACTTTCCTGTCACCACATGTACATGTACCAGATCACTCCAGGGGTCACAACTGCAGAGGAGAGTGTCCCAAGAATTCCTGGTGACAAGCTTGTAGATTCCTTAAAGTAGCACAAATGGTTCCAGCATAGCCAACTGTAATGGAGTCTTAATTAAGTGCCTCCAAAACACAGAACAATCTTAAGCTGGGTTCTGGCTGACTTCTTTCATATGGCAAGTGTTCTTACACAAGTTGTTCACAACAAATCAAGTTAGGGCCTACTTTTAATCACTTAACCATCCATTCATTTGCTTATTCCTTCATCCATTCAACAACATTTAGGAACTTCCCTGGTGGTCCTTCTCATATTGCTCATGGGCTTCTCAAGGCAAGAACACTGAAGTGGTTTGTCATTCACTCCTCCAGTGGACCTCATTTTGTCAGAGCGCTCTATCTTGGGTGGCCCTGCACAGCATAGCTCTTGAATTTGAGCAAACTCTGGGAAGTAGTGAAGGACAGGGAAACCTGGCATGCTGCAGTCCACAGGGTTGCAAAGACCAGGCACAACATAGTGACTGAACATCAACTGGCAGTCCAGTGGTTCAGACTTCGCCTCACAATGCAGGGGGTGCAAGTCTGACCCTGGCCGGACAGCTAAGACCCCACATGATTCGAGGTCAAAAAGCAAAACATAAAAAATAGAAGCAATATTGTAACAAATTCAATAAAGACTTTAAAACTGGTCCACATTACAATTGCACTCATCTCACATACTAGTAAAGTAATGCTCAAAATTCTCCAAGCCAAGATTCAGCAATATGTGAACCGTGAAATCCAGATGTTCAAGCTGGTTTTAGAAAAGGCAGAGGAACCAGAGATCAAATTGCCAACATCCTGGATCATGGAAAAAGCAAGAGAGTTCCAGAAAAACATCTATTTCTGCTTTAGTGACTATGCCAAAGCCTTTGACTGTGTGGATCACAATAAACTGTGGAAAATTCTAAAAGAGATGGGAATACCAGACCACCTGACATGCCTCTTGAGAAACCTATATGCAGGTCAGGAAGCAACAGTTAGAACTGGACATGGAACAACAGACTGGTTCCAAATAGGAAAAGGAGTATTTCAAGGCTGTATATTGTCACCCTGCTTATTTAACTTATATGCAGAGTACATCATGAGAAACGCTGGGCTGGAAGAAGCACAAGCTGGAATCAATACTGCCAATAGAAATATCAATAACCTCAGATATGCAGATGACATCACCCTTATGGCAGAAAGTGAAGAAGAACTAAAAAGCCTCTTGATGAAAGTGAAAGAGGAGAGTGAAAAAGTTGGCTTAAAGCTCAACATTCAGAAAACTAAGATTATGGCATCCAGTCCCATCACTTCATGGCAAATAGACGGGGAAACAGTGGCAGACTTTATTTTTCTGGGCTCCAAAATCACTGCAGATGGTGACTGCAGCCATGAAATTAAAAGACCCTTGTTCCTTGGAAGAAAAACAATGACCAACCTAGACAGCATATGAAAAAGCAGAGACATTACTTTGTCAACAAAGGTCCGTGTAGTCAAGGCTGTGGTTTTTCCAGTAGTCGTGTATGGATGTGAGAATTGGACTATAAAGAAAGCTGAGCACCAAAGAATTGATTCTTCTGAACTGTGGTGTTGGAGAAGACTCTTGAGAGTCCCTTGGACTGTAAGGAGATCCAACCAGTCCATTCTAAAGGAGATGAGTTCTGAGTGGTCATTGGAAGGACTGATGTTGATGCTGAAACTCCAATACTTTGGCCACCTGATGCGAAGAACTGACTCACTGTAAAAGACCCTGATGCTGGGAATGATTGAAGGCCAAAGGAGAAGGGGACGACAGAGGATGAGATGGTTGGATGGCATCACTGACTCAATGAACATGAGTTTGGGTAAACTCCCAAAGTTGGTGATGGACAGTGAGGCCTGGCGTGCTGTGGTCCATGGGGTCGCAAAGAGTCAGACACAACTGAGCAACTGAACTGAAGAAAATCTTAAAAAATAATACATTATTGATTCCTATCACATACTAGGACCTGTGCTTACTGTAAATGTGAAGTGTATCAAGATATTCTTATCCTTAAGATCATAACTTAGTGTTTAAGTTAACAATTCTAATCATTAAACCGAAGGATAGGAGCATAGTAGAAAGACATCTAATTTAGCCTCCCAATAAGGGGAGAACTTTGTGGAGATTAAGATTGAAGGTGATGGAATGAAATTTATATTTTAAAGCTGGACAAGAAAATGTAAGCATAACATATTCCCTGCCTGCACTGGCCCTCCCTACTGTACAATGGGCATATGCATTATGCATTAGCCAGACCTCCTGAAACGTAGGAAAGCTTACCACAAAAATCAGTGTTTTTACCCTTTTGTCTGAGGTCGGTAAGGTAAATTCTTGAAGGTTAGCATTCTTAGGGGTCATGGTGATTTACTGCTCACTTTGTTCATACTTACCCAGATTATGTATCTTTGGTGAACTTTATGTAAAATGCCAGTGTATCATTTTGATGTACGATCCTTTGCCTCAAAAATGTAGGTGACTATGCCTTGACTTCTAACAAGTGGAACAGTTCTCAGAGCTTCTGAGAGTCTGTCTCCCAGGTTATAGTGATCAAATTGGCTCAAATAAAATTCTTTTTTTTCTTAACTCGATCATTAACTGAATTTTTATCAACACATGTAAATCTTAAAAGACAAGTAGATGTCAGGCAAAGTGGATGAGGTTGATGGGAGGAAGGGAATTTCACAAGGACAGATTAGCAAGTAGAGTATCATGAACAGAGGCTTATCATGAACTTTCCATTTCTAAAACCAGAAACAGAAAAGGAAATATTGGGTTGGCAAAAAAGTTTGTGTGGGTTTTTCCATATGATGTTACTGAAAAATCCAAATGAACTTTTTGGCCAACCCAATACATTGTTTCATTTTTTATTAGGAAAGGAATGTGTGTTCAGTACTTATTTATTGAAAAGTCAAACAATACATAAGTATAAAGAGAATAAAAAAATAACTGATAGTAATACCATCCTGGGGCTTCCCAGGTGATGCAGTGGTAAAGAATCTGCCTGCCAGCGCAGAAGATGCAAGAGACATAGTTTCAATCCCTGGGTCAGTAAGATCCCCTGGAGGAGGAAGTGGCAATCCATTTCAGTATTCTGGCCTGGAAAATTCCTCGGATAGAGGAGCATGGCAGTCTACAGTCCATGGAGCCGAAAAGAGTCAGATGTAACTGAGCGACTAAGCACATACATACCATCCCAATTTTCTCATACTACCTCTCCTCCTGACCCCAAGAGAGCCACTGTTTAGTTAAGCAGGCTGTCAGATTTTGTTCTATGATTTCACAGATAAGTATTTTTTCCCTGGCTCAGACAGTAAAGAATCCACCTGCAGTTGCGGGAGACCTGGGGTCAATCCCTGGGATAGGGAGATCCCCTGGAGGAGGGCACGGCAACCCACTCCAGCATTCTTACCTGGAGAATCTCTGTGGACAGAGGAGCCTGGTGGGCTATAGTCCATGGGGTTACAAAGTGTTGGACACGACTGAGTGACTAAGCACAGCACAGGACATTGCAAATATAGTTTAATTCTTTAAAAAAAATCTTAACAAAGCATCTTAGGTATTTTTCCATATAAAAGTTATAGGTTCTAGTCCAAGGTGGCAACGTAGGAAGATCTGGAAGCCATCTCCTCCCACAGACACACTGAATCTGCAGCTGCACATGGAAACATTTTCTCTTTAAAAAAAAAACAAAACAAAACACCCAAAAGCTAACTGAGTAACTCCTACATATCGTGCAAGTGGGAAAACGTCCATACTGAAGTGGGTAGCTGAGGCTGGGACACAATCTCACCATTACCCACCCCTGTGCAGCAATCCACAATCAGGAGGGAACTCACAAGCAAGAGGGGGAACAGAGAGTTTGAATACCACATCAGGCCTCAGCTTCTAACACCCGCACCTGAGAAACTAGCCCCCCAAATATCTAGCTTTGAAAGCCAATAGGACTTACTTCCACCAGGACCATAAGGCTACGCGAACTGAGCAGCAGTTATTAAAGAGCCCCCTGCACAGACTCACCTGCCCCAGGGCCCAGAGCAAAGGGGGCCAGCTGAAAAGCAACCTGATTTTCTGTGAAAGAGGCTTATTTGATTATTTTAAAGTGTAGGCCTGAGGGGCAGGCATGTACTATAACACACACCTAGGGAACTTATGAATTACACTTCCAAAACAGAGGCCGGGGGCACCATAGCTTTGTGCTTTCCTTTTATTTTGCTCAAAGATTGCCAGTATCTCCCCCAAAGGAGCTTGTATCACCCAGGGGCTAACCCTAGATCACCTGGCTCTGGTGGCTGGTGGGGCTCACATGCTCAGGTCCCACTGGATTGAAACAAACAAAAAAAGAGTTCTTAACTGGTAGACTACCACCCCTAGGGCACAGCAGAGAGGACAGGCCCAGAAGCTCAGTGTGAAACAGTCCTAATGGTTTATCAGCTATGATGGTTTATGGCTTAAGGGGCAGGCTTCCAACTGAACACACTATATAGCCCACTATTTTAGCCCACTATAATCCTCCCTAGAGAAGGAAATGGCAACCCACTCCAGTGTTCTTGCCTGGAGAATCCCAGGGACGGGGGAGCCTGGTGGGCTGCCATCTATGGGGTCGCACACGACTGACACGACTTAGCAGCAGCAGCAGAGACTTTGGAAGGCAGGCACAATCAGTTTTGAGCACCAGTATTTCTCAGGGGAAGCTTGTTCATGTATCTGGTGCCCCGGTTTTTACATCTGGTATGCAGGTGACTCAGTGGTAAAGAATCAACCTGCCAAACAAGAGATACATGTTCAATTCCTGGGTTGGGAAGATCCCCTGGAGAAGAAAATGGTAACCTACTTCAGTATTCTTGCCTGGAAAACCCCATGGCCAGAGGAGCCTAGCGGGCCACACAAGGGGTCACAAAGAATCGGACGTGACTTGGCTACTAAATACCACCACCACCACCACCCTGGTTTTTATGGCTGCTACCCAGGGAGTGGCCTTTGAGTGCTTGGTTCTGGTGGCCAGCAGAGCATGTATTCATTAGTTCAACAGGATGGTAGCAAGGAAAGAAGTAGCTTTTAACTATGACCTCAAGGTTCAGCTCAGAGGGAGTAGAAAATTCCAAAAGACCATCTCTCAGTCTACTCCTGAGGGAGGACAAATACATGCATATTTGTATATTTTTAAAGTTGTTGCTTGGGAATTCCCTGTTGGTCCAGTAGTTAGGACTCTATACTTTCACTACTGAGGGCATGGTTTCAATCCCCAGTCAGGGTACTGAGATGCTGCAAGCCATGAAGCTCAGCCAAAAACAAAGGGAAAAAGTTGTTGATTGAAGGTCTGGCTTCAGCTTGGACCTAGGTGCTGACTGAGCTCCTTCCTTTTGGGACACTGACAGCTCTTGGCACACCCTCAACTACTGAGAGTCACTAAAAATAAAGTAGGTGCTTGTACAATCACAAAGAATTGAAAGAAAACCAAAGCAGTGTTGAAGGATAAATTTCATCTCCTACACAAGGTTTCTCCTTCAACACTGGGAGAGATGGCTGTTTTATCTAACCAATATGGATAACCAATATGGAGAGTCAAGGAAAGTGAAGAAACAGAGGAATATATTCCAAACAAAAGAAAGATATAAAACCTCAGAAAAAGACTTTAATGATTTACCGAATTAAAGACTCAGATGAAAGGTCATAGAGATGCTCACTGAGCCTAGGAGAAGAATAAAAGAACATACTGAGAATTCTAACAAAGATAAAATATAAGAAACTACCAAACAGAAGCCATGGAGCTGAAGAATACAATCACTGAACTGAAAAAATACAATAGAGAGATTCAACAGCATACTGGATAAAGCAGGAGAAACGGATCAGAGAACACACAGACAAGGCAGTAGAACTCACCCAAGCAAAAAGAAAAAAGAATGAGAAAAAGTAAAGATAGCTTGAGAGACTTACGGAACAACATCAAGCAGAGCAACATTTGCATTATAGGGGTCCCAGATGGACAGGAGAGAGAGAAGGGCCAGAAAACTTACTTGAAGACGTAATGGATGAACACTTCCCAACCTGGGGGATGAAACAGACATCCAGAACCAGGAAGCCCAGAGAGTTCCAAGAAAAGATAAATTCAAAGAAGTTCACACCAAGATATATTATAATTAAATCACCAAAAGTTAAAGACAGGGAAGAATCTTAAAAGCAGCAGGATAAAACAACTTATACATACAAAAGGTGAAACACTGAAAGTGAAGTCGCTCAGTCATGTCCGACTCTTACAAAGGAGCTTCCGTAAGACTATAAGCATATTTTCCAGCAGAAAATCTGTAGGCCAGAAGAGAGTAGAATAACATATTCAAAGAGCTATTAACAAAAGAAAAAAAAAAAAAGTAAGAGTACTCTACCCAGAAACATTTTCATTCAGAAGTGAAGAACAGATGAAGAGTCTTCCAGACAAGCAAAAACTAAAAAAGTTCACTGCCACTAGATCAGCCTTACAAGAAATGTTAAAGATATTTCTTTAACCTGAAATGAAAGGGCGTTAGTTAGCAACAGGAAAACATGGAAATGTAAATCTCATTGATAAAGAAAAATATATAGTAAAATTCAGAATACTATAAAAATGGTGGGTTAATCATTTATAAAGCTAGTATGAATGTTAAAAGACATAACTGTAATAATTTAGAGATACACAAGATAAAAATATGTAAATTATGACATCCAAAACATAAAATGTAGTAGTGGGGAGTAAAAATGTAGAACTTCAGAATGCATTCAAATTTAAGTTGTTACCAATTTAAAATACATTGCTATAAGTAAAAGTTGCTTTATGTAAGTCTCATGGTAACCATAAAGCAAAAATCTACTGTAAATACACAAAAGATAAAGATAAAAGAATCTAAGCATACCAGTATAGAAAACCATCAAATTGCAAAGAAAGAGAAGAAGAAAGGAACAGAGGAATTACAAAATAACCAGAATACATGTTATGTATTGTCATTACATGATGGCAATAAGTATATACTTATTAATAACTATCTTAAATGTACATAGGATAAATTTTCCAGTCATCACAAGATGTAGAGTGGCTGAATGGATAAAAACACAAGACCCAGCAATGTGCTTCCTATAAGAAACTCACTTTACATATAAAGACACACATTGATTGAAAGTGAAAGGATGAAAAGAGATATTCTATGTTAATAGAAACCAAAAGAAAGCTGGGCAGCTATACTTTTATCAGCAAAAATAGGTTTTAAGATGAAGAGTGTAATAAAAGACAAAGGTCATTACATAATGATAAAGGAGTCAATCTAATAAAATATAACATTTGTAGATATTTACAAACCCCAACATAAGAGAACCATATATATATATATCTCAAATTAGAGATAAAGGGAGAAATAGAAAGCAATACAGTAATATTAATAATAAGAGATTTTAATATCCTAATTTTATCAATGGATAGATCATCCAGACAGAAATCAATAAGGAAACATTGGCCTTAAACAACACATTAGACAAGACAGACTTAACAGACATAAACAGAATATCTCACCCAAAAGCATCAGAATACATGTTTTTAAGTATACAGGGACATTTTCCAGGATAGATCATTTGTTACATCACAGAATAAATCTTAATAAGTTTATGAAGACTGAGCTCATATCAAGCATCTCTGATGACAATGGCAGGAAACTCGAAATCAGTTACAAGAAAAAAAAACTAGAAAATTCACAAATATGTGCAGATTAAACAACATGCTACTGAACAACCAATGAGTCAAAGAAGAAATTTAAAAAAATATCTTGAGACAAATGAAAACAGAAATACAATACACTAAAACTTATGGGATAAGGTGAAAGCAGTTTTAAGACAGAATTTCACAGCACTAAATGCCTACATCAAGAAACAAAAAGATCTCAGATAAACAACTAACATTAAACCTCAAGAAATTAGAAAAAAAGTGAAGCTCAAAATTAATAGAAAGAAATAACAAAGATAGGAGCAGAAATAAATGAAAGAGTCTAAAAGGACAATAAAAAGATCAATAAAACTAAGGTCTTTTTTTTTTTTTTGCAAAGATAAACAAAATTGACAAAGCTTTAGGTAGATTTACAAAGAAAAACCCTAAACCTCACTCCTAACCCTATCTCCTAAACCCTAGCTCATACCTGTACCCTTACCTATAAAGCCATAAAATCATATATCATATAATCATATATCTATAGTTATAAACCATAAACATAAACCTAATCATAACCAGAAATTGAAACGAAAACCATAGTACATACATTGTAACAAGAAACTGAAATCAGAGCCATAAACCATAGTTTATAACCAGAAACATTATAACCAGAAACCATACCCATAAGCCATCAACCATAACAATTAACGATAACCACAACTAAAATATAAACCAAAACTGATAAGCCATGTCCCATAATCATAAACTCTAACCTTAACCTAGCCCCAGGTCAGTTCCCACACCACCTTTCAGCCCTAATCTTAGTCCTCTAAATCACCAACCCCAATCTAGTCAAATCATACAAAGACATCACAGAAAGAAAACTATGTATTAACATTCCTTCTAAACAAAGGTGTAAGAATCCTTCACAAAATAATAGCAATATGAAACCCACAGCATATTGAAAAGATTGTGCATCATAAGCAAGTGTCTCAATACCAGAAACTCCAGGTTGTTAGTATACTCAGCCAAGCAATGTAATAAATTATTAAATGAAATCCAAGCAATGTAATACAAGACAATTATTGCATGATCATATAACTTGATGCGGAAAAAGCTTTAAACAAATACTAGTGTTATTTCATCATATACTACTACTAAGTCACTTCAGTCGTGTTCAACTCTGTGCGACCCCATAGACGGCAGCCCACCAGGCTCCCCCGTCCCTGGGATTCTCCAGGCAAGAACACTGGAGTGGGTTGCCATTTCCTTCTCCAATGCATGAAAATGAAAAGTAATATAAGCACTAACAAAAGTAGGAAGAAAAGGAGATTTCATTCAATATGATACAAAACATTAGAAAAAACACATAACAAACATCATGCTCAATGCTGAGGACTGAAAGGTTTACCTCTGAATTCAGTACAAGATTAAGATGCTGACTTTTACCATTGTTACAATATTGTACTGAAAGTTCTACCCAGGGCAATGAAGAGAGACATAAAAGGCATCCACATACGAAAGGAGAAGGTAAAGCCATATCTATTCACAGACAGTGACAGTATCTTATATATATAAGTTCCCAAAGAATCAACAAAAAATTACTTGAGCTAGTCAACTAATTCAGCAAAGTTACAGGATAAAATATCAATACACAAAAAACTATTTGTATATACTAGCAATAAATATTCTCAAAAGGAATTTAAGACAATTCCACTTTAAATAATGTCAACACCAGTAAAATACTTAGGAAAAGATTTAATCAATCAAGGTGCAAGACTTCTACACTGAAAATCACAAATCATGTCTGAAAGAAATGAAAAAAAACCCTAAATGATGTGAAGACATCCCATAGTAATGGAAAAAATTAATATTGTTAAGATGGTAATGTTACGTAATGCAATCTACAGATTCAATGTGATTCCTATTAAAATTTCCAAAGGCTTCTGGGGAGAAAAACACAAGTTTATCCTAACATTCATATGAAATTTCAAGGGACTCCAAAGAGCAAAAACAATCTTGGAAGTCAAAGTTGGAGGGTCACTCTTCCCAATTTCACAACTTAGTACAAAGTGACAGTAAATAAAACATTGTGATATTGGCATAGAGGTATAGATCAATGGAATTGAATGGAGAACTAAAAAAATTTTTTGTTGTTGTCCAGTCAACACATCCATATATAGTCACTGATTTTTTATAAGGATGGAAAATAATAAATCGGGGAAGGAATGATTTTATCAACAGATGGTGCTAGGCAACAACTATCTATGCACACAGGGATGAAACTGAACTCTCATACCACATACAAAAATTAACTCAAAATAGATAAAAAGCTTAGTCAGTTCTCCATATTTGTGGGTTCTGTATCCACAAATTCAACCCACCGTGGATCAAAAATATTCCAAAAAATAATTCTAGAAGGCTCCAAAACAAAAAACTTGAATTTGCCTTGCTGACAACTATTTACATAGCATGTATATTGTATTAGGTATTGCAAGTAATCAAGAGATGATTTAAAGTATAAGGGATTATGTGTGTAAGATATATGCAAATATTAAGCTAATTTATATAAGGAACTTGACCATCTGAGAATTTTGGTATCCACAGAGCAGTCCTGGAACCATTCCTCCATGGAATGACTGTATAAATTCAAGAAGAAAAAGTGGTGATAAATCCTCATGACCTTGAATTTAGCAATGGTTTCTATGATTTCACAACAGGGCACAAACAAATGAAAGAAAAAATAGATAAATTAGATTTCCTCAAAATTAAAAACTTTCATGCCTCAAAGACATTATCCAAAAAGTAGAAAGACAGCCCACAGAATGGAAGAAAATATTTGCACATTATACATCTGATAAGAGTCTGTCATTCAGAATATGTCAAGAACTTTCACAACTCATCAACAAAAAGACAAAGAAACTAATTTTTTAAATGGACGAAGGGCCTGCATAGACCCTTCTCCAGATGAGATATACAAATGATCCACAAGCACGTGAAAAGATGTCAAATATTCTGCGAGGCAAAACAGTATAAATGATGTGAGGCCATGGGCAGTTTTTAGGGTGGTGGTGAGTGTGTGCCTTAGTCACTAACTTGCATTTGACTCTTAGAATCATACAGACTATAACCTGCCAGGCTCCTCTGTCCATGGGATTTCCCAGGCAAGAATACTGGAGTGGGTTGCCATTTCCTTCTCCAGGGAATCTTTCCAACCCAGCAATCAAACCCAGGTCTCCTGCACTGCAAGATTCTTCACCATCTGAGCCATCAGGGAAGCCCCTACAAAACGTTAAGGTGTTTGAAAGAGGAGAGCTACAATGACAAGCACCATATAGCTAATGGAGGAGTATCTGATGAGTGATATTTTAAGTCTGTTTGGTGCAAACAGACTGAGCTGGTTATATTTATTCCTCATAAGGATAATATAAGGAATGGACCCACTGGATATAGTTTAATGTGTTTAGGATTGTTGTGCTTCGTAGTATACCCTAGCCAGCCAGTTTGAGCAGTACAGCTATAAGAACTACAAATCCATCAATGAGAATTCTACAAGCCCCTTTGGCAGTCACAAGGTGTAACCTGTAGAGGGGCATTTTTACTGTAAAACCTATTATGCATGCTGATCAGATGAAAACATTGGATCAAGAGTTAGATATTGTTTGGGCTCAATATTGCATTATTAAAAAGTTTCGGTTCAGTTCAGTTCAGTCGCTCAGTCGTGTCCGACTCTTTGCGACCCCATGAATCGCAGCACGCCAGGCCTCCCTGTCCATCACCAACTCCCAGAGTTCACTCAGACTCACATCCATCGAGTCAGTGATGCCATCCAGCCATCTCATCCTCTGTCTTTCCCTTCTCCTCCTGTCCCCAATCCCTCCCAGCATTGGAGTCTTTTCCAATGAGTCAACTCTTCGCATGAGGTGGCCAAAGTTCTGGGGTTTCAGCTTTAGCATCATTCCTTCCAAAGAAATCCCAGGGCTGGCCTCCTTCAGAATGGACTGGTTGGATCTCCTTGCAGTCCAAGGGACTCTCAAGAGTCTTCTCAAACACCACACTTCAAAAGCATCAATTCTTCGGCGCTCAGCCTTCTTCACAGTCCAACTCTCACATCCATACATGACCACAGGAAAAACCATAGCCTTGACTAGACAGACCTTTGTTGGCAAAGTAATGTCTCTGCTTTTCAACACGCTATCTAGGTTGGTCATAACTTTACTTCCAAGGAGTAAGCGTCTTTTATTTCATGGCTGGAGTCACCATCTGCAGTGATTTTGGAGCCCCAAAAAATAAAGTCTGACACTGTTTCCACTGTTTCCCCATCTATTTCACATGAAGTGATGGGACCAGATGCCATGATCTTAGTTTTCTGAATGTTGAGCTTTAAGCCAACTTTTTCACTCTCCACTTTCACCTTCATCAAGAGCCTTCTTAGTTCCTCTTCACTTTCTGCCATAAGGGTGGTGTCATCTGCATATCTGAGATTATTGATATTTCTCCCAGCAATCTTGATTCCAGCTTGTGTTTCTTCCAGTGTAGGGAAAACCACTAGACCATTCAGGTATGACCTAAATCAAATCCCTTATAATTATACAGTGGAAGTGAGAAATAGATTTAAGGGCCTAGATCTGATAGATAGAGTGCCTGATGAACTATGGACGGAGGTTCGTGATATTGTACAGGAGACAGGGATCAAGACCATCCCCATGGAAAAGAAATGCAAAAAAGCAAAATGGCTGTCTGGGGAGGCCTTACAAATAGCTGTGAAAAGAAGAGAAGCAAAAAGCAAAGGAGAGAAGGAAAGATATAAACATCTGAATGCAGAGTTCCAAAGAATAGCAAGAAGAGATAAGAAAGCCTTCTTCAGGAATCAATGCAAAGAGATAGAGGAAAAGAACAGAATGGGAAAAACTAGAGATCTCTTCAAGAAAATTAGAGATACCAAGGGAACATTTCACGCAAAGACGGGCTTGATAAAGGACAGAAATGGTATGGACCTAACAGAAGCAGAAGATATTAAGAAGAGATGGCAAGAATACACAGAAGAACTGTACAAAAAAGATCTTCACGACCCAGATAATCATGATGGTGTGATCACTCACCTAGAGCCAGACATCCTGGAATGTGAAGTCAAGTGGGCCTTAGAAAGCATCACTATGAACAAAGCTAGTGGAGGTGATGGAATTCCGGTTGAGCTATTCCAAATCCTGAAAGATGATGCTGTGAAAGTGCTGCACTCAATATGCCAGCAAATTTGGAAAACTCAGCAGTGGCCACAGGACTGGAAAAGGTCCGTTTTCATTCCAATCCCAAAGAAAGGCAATGCCAAAGAATGCTCAAACTACCACACAATTGCACTCATCTCACACGCTAGTAAAGTAATGCTCAAAATTCTCCAAGCCAGGCTTCAGCAATATGTGAACTATGAACTTCCAGATGTTCAAGCTGGTTTTAGAAAAGGCAGGGGAACCAGAGATCAAATTGCCAACATCCGCTGGATCATGGAAAAAGCAAGAGAGTTCCAGAAAAACATCTATTTCTGCTTTATTGACTATGCCAAAGCCTTTGACTGTGTGGATCACAATAAACTGTGGAAAATTCTGAAAGAGATGGGAATACCAGACCACCTGATCTGCCTCTTGAGAAATGTGTATGCAGGTCAGGAAGCAACAGTTAGAACTGCACATGGAACAACAGACTGGTTCCAAATAGGAAAAGGAGTACATCAAGGCTGTATATTGTCACCCTGCTTATTTAACTTATATTAAAAAGTTTAGTGAACCTATAATATTTTGGATATACACTAGAAGTGGAAGAGATCCTACTAAGGTGTTTAAAAAAAGTAAATTCTTGCATTATGTTGTTTTATTTAGTTTCCTCAGCGTGCTTAGTAGCTTAGTCATATCTGATTCCTACGTCGCCACCTTGGACTAGAACCTATAACTTTTATATGGAAAAATACCTAAGATGCTTTGTTAAGATTTTTTTTAAAGAATGAAACTATATTTGCAATGTCCTGTGCTGTGCTTAGTCATTCAGTCGTGTCCAACACTTTGTAACCCCACGGACTATAGCCCACCAGGCTCCTCTGTTCACGGGGATTCTCCAGACAAGAATACTGGAGTGGGTTGTCATGCCCTCCTTTAGGGGATCTTCCCAACCCAGGGATTGAACCCAGATCTCTGCACTGCAGGAGGTTTCTTTGCCATCTGAACCACCAGGATAGAAACAGTAATTACTGTTGGAACTAGTGTTGTTTTGAATAAGAATAGAATAGAACCAATAGAAAATAGAAAATAAAACAGAATAGAAAAGAATCAACTCCATACCAGTGAAAGTGATCATTAGAAATATCTGTAACATAAATAATGTAGTGATATGTAGGGGTAGTGCTTTGAGCTAGTGATTCTTTGGATAGGTGGAATTGCCTGGCCATGGGTATGAGTGGTAAGAGTTATGTTGTTAGAATTAGTAAAGGTACTGCTAGAGAGTCAGAGAAGATTAATGAAAACTTAAGGCTGTTGTCATTAAATTGGTTAAGAAGGACTAAGCTAATAAAACTAGTAAACTGAAAGTGGTAGTATTAATTCAAATGGTATTATTTTTTCATATTAGTGGTATTAATAGGTGTAATCATGAATTTTAAAATTGTAGCTTGAGATTTTGTATGTAACCAATGTAATAGGTGTTTGATACCATTATTAGCAGGGATAATCCTAATGCAGCTTCGCAGGCTGTAAAAACTGGTAAGATAATGGGTATTATGCTAGCTAGAGTTAAATGGGTGTTCAGAATTATTAGGGTTGCCATAATAAATAATGACATTATTCCCTTCAGAAATAGTAGGGAGGATATTACACAGGATTGGTATATTAAGACCCCCCAATGTTAGTTGCTTCAGTCGTGTCCTACTCTTTGTGACCCACCTGTAGCCCACCAGGCTCCTCTGTCCATAGGATTTCCCACGCAAGAATACTGGAATGGGTTGCCATTCCCTTCTCTGGGGTATCTTCCTGACCCAGGGATCAAATCCATGTCTTCTGCTTGGCAGGCAGATTTTTTACCATCTGAGCCATCGAGGAAGCCCCCAGGAGAAATTGTAAATACTAGAGTAATATTTATGTAGACTACAGGAACTTGATAATTATGAATTTAATCATAATTTAATGAGTGAAAAAATAAAAACTTGCTTTAATTTAAACTAATTACCATATTTGGTCCACTCTAACCCCTTTTGAGTCCACCTGTAGGCTAAATTTACTGCTAGTGGTGAAATTAGGATTAGCCCTATGAGTATTGCTATTAGATTATTTGTTTGGGATGCTCAGGGTAGGGGCAGAATTTTTAGGTCATACAGAGAAGAAACATAATGGTCAATATGAAAAATTTTAAGGGAAAACTGTAGGCATGCTGATCCTATAATGTCATATCTGCATTTGTAAGGACTTGATTTTTCCATGTGTTTAGTTGGGGAAGTTAGAAAGTGATAAATACAAGAAAGCTTTTCTGGATGATGTCTCTTTGTCACTAATACATTGCTAAAATGTTGGTTAATAAGTCCAAGTATAAAAAGAATGTTGAGTCTAAACAGAAGCGTATGACTAGACCAGATAGTTCAAGAGGGGCTAAGAGAGCTTTTGTAAAAGGCTGGGAGTTGGGGTTTATCACTTGGAATACATAGGTCCGATGGGTTACGTCATTGTGTAAGCAGAGGCTTATAAGCAGGGGCTGACGTAAGCTTGAATAATTGTGCTGTGCTGTGTGTGCTTAGTCACGTTCGACTCTTTGTGACCTTCCGGAATGTGGCCCACCAGGATCTTCTGTCCATGGGGTTTTTTGAGCAAGAATACCAGAGTGAGCTCCTTTTTCCCCTTCCGGGGGATCTTCTCGACCCAGGGATCGAACCCTCGTCACCTGTGTCTCCTGCATTGCAGGTGGATTCTTTACCTGCTGAGCCATCGGGGAAGCCAAAACAGCTACTGCAAATTCAAGGATAGAGAGTAGAAAGAGAATAACAAATGCAATGAAGGCTGTGTTAGGAATAATACTTATTAGGGCCAGGGTTGCCCCTCCAATTATATTATTTAATAGTTTCTGCTGAATCATATGGTAGCAAGTAACTATCATTAAGATCCAGCAATTCTATTTCAGGGCATTTATCTGAAGAAAACAAAAGTACTAACTCAAAAAGAGGTATGCACCTCTATGTACATCGAAGCACTATTCACAACAGCCAAGACACAGAAGCAATGTAACAGTTCATCCGTGGATGAATGGATAAAGAAAACGTGATACATAGTGACAATGGAATAATATTCAGCCATAAAAAATGGGGAAACCTTGCCACTGGAGACAACAAGGGGGACCTCGAGGGCCTTATGTTAAATGAAATAAGTCAGACAGAGAAAGACAAATACCATAGGATCTCACTTTTTTTGTGGAATATAAAGAAAGAAAGAATTTAAATAGAGAACAGATTGGTGGTTGCCAGAGGTTCGGGGTTGAGGTAGACAAATGGGTGAAGGTGGCCAAAGGTATGAACCTCCAGTTACAGAGAAATAAATTCTTGACTTGAAATATACAACATGGTGACTACACTTAATTATACTGTATTGTATATTTGAAAGTTTGTAAGAGAGATCTTAAAAGTTCTCAGCACAAGGAAAGAATTGTAGCTATGTATGGGGGTGAATGCTAACTAGACTTATGGAGATTATTTCACAGTACTTAGAAATATCAAATCTTTGTGTTGTATACCTGAAACCAATATAATGCCATATGTCAAGTACATCTCAAGAGCTTTTAAAATTAAAGTATATAAAATCTGTATCATTTTGAATGGCTTCTACTTGACTGAATATTTTATAATTAATCTGTGGACTGTAATTTCTAATATAAAAAAGCCAGTGAACATTGTAACATTTTTATTTAGTTGTCTTAGGATTTCATAATAATAAATCACTAAAATGAAAAATCACTAAAAGGTACATTTACATAGTACCAAATTTCCCGGAAGATTGTACAAACTTTCACTTTTAATAACAGAACGTGAAAATGGCTGCAACCTCTCACACTCAGTTTGATATGAAGTGCTATAACGTCAGTTCTAATTTGTTTACTCATTTGGTTATCTTTTCATATCTTTATTGACAGTTGCATTTCTCTTGTTGATCTGCTCAAGTCTTTTGCCTAATTTATATTAGGAACTTGTCTTACCAATTTGTACAAGTTCTTTATATTAGGATAATAACCATTTGTTTGATATGTTTAAATATTTTTCCCAGTCCATTGTCTTTCAGCATTGTTTATAGTGAGGTTTATTTGACACAAATGTTCGAACCCATAATCTCCTTTTCTTGCAAGGTTTTGGTTTTGATGCACTAATAAGGAAGAAAGATCTTAGGACTTGCATGGCGGTCCAGTGGTGAAAAATCATCTACCAATGCAGAGGACACTGGTTCGATTTCTGGTCCGGGAAGATTTCACGTGTAGCCGAAATTAGCCACAACTATTGAGCACGGCCTAGAGCCCATGTCCCACAACTAGAGAAGCCACTGCAGTGAGAAGCCACCCACCACAATGAAGAATAGCTCCCGTTCACTGCAAGTAGAGAAATCCTATGCATAGCAACGAAGACCCAGCGCAACCAAAAAAAAATAATGACAAATTTTTTTTTAAATCTTTTTTGTTTTTGTTCAGTTGCTCTGTCATGTCCAACTCTTTGAGACCCCATGGACTACAGCATGCCAGGCTTCCCTGTCCTTCACTATCTCCTGGAGCTTGCTCAAACTCATGTCCATTTAGTCGATGATGCCATCCAACCATCTCATCCTCTGTCATCCCCTTTCCTTCCTGCCTTCAATCTTTCCCAGCATCAGGGTCTTTTCAAATGAGTCAGCTCTTCACATCAGGTGAGCAAAGTATCAGACCTTCATCTTCAGTATCAGTCTTTCCAATGAATATTAAGTACTGATTTCCTTTAGGATTGATTGATTTGATCACCTTGCAGTCCAAGGGACTCTCAAGAGTCTTCTCCAACACCACAGTTCTTTTTAGTAAATATGATAAAATAACTTCCCTACATTCTCTTCAAGTACTTTTTATTATGAGTTTTGATTAGTTTGTTTTTATATTTAAACCTAGGATCTGTTAACTTTTTTTTAGTCTGTAGAGGGAAGTATGATTGGAAATATATTTTATTTCATATCTTAGCTAGCTGTCTCTGAGACCACTATTAAACTCAACTGTTCCCTTCTCAAGTTCTATACATTATTTTACATAGATATTGGATCTCCTACTTCTTTCCACCATTTATTTTACTCACTCCCATAAATTCCATCAAATTATCTTTATCCCCTTCTTTTGAGCTGCTGATTTTCTTTATAAATCCAGTGATTTTTGCCCCTTGCAGGTGACTCACACTTACAAAAAGTGCTCAACAAATGTGTTCTATTCAGAATTAGTGGCAAGTGGAGGCCCAGCTGGAGAAGGCAATGGCACCCCACTCCAGTACTTTTGCCTAGAAAATCCCATGGATGGAGGAGCCTGGTAGGCTGCAGTCCGTGGGGTCGCGAAGAGTCAGACATGACTGAGCGACTTCACTTTCACTTTCATGCATTGGAGAAGGAAATGGCAACCCACTCCAGTGTTCTTGCCTGGAGAATCCCAGGGATGGGGGAGCCTGGTGGGCTGCCGTCTATGGGGTCGCACAGAGTCGGACACGACTGAAGTAACTTAGCAGCAGCAGCAGCAGGAGGCTCAGCTGATGATTGTTTCCACCTGCTCTCTTTCCTTCCCTAGCCAGCTGAGCAGGGAAAATGGCTCTGACCTGGGGGATTTTTCACTTTATGCAGATTACTGCTGCCCCTCTTAACTCCCCTCCAAAATCTTCCTTCAGCACAGAAGACGGCTTTCCCCCTGCCTTGGTACACTTAAGCATGACTGTAGCATTTTCCTGCTTCTGTGGAAATCACACACACTTCAGCATTGTCCATATTAACTTTTCAGAATGCTGTGGGGCATTTGGAAGAATGATAGAGCACATGGACATAAGCATTATCTACACACACGCCTGTGTGGAGTGATGAGAGGATTGGTTCCCCAGAACAGGGGTGCTCACTAAAGTAATCTTAGTGTCATCTTCTAGGCAATCTTCTCTTTTTTCAACTGCCTGATCACAAAGTTCTGCCAGCCAGGTTCTTCACCAACCACTCACACAATTTTCGGTCCTGCTTCCAAACTATGGTGAAGTTTCATAAGGTAAAACTAATTGTCTGATCATTACTCTTGGTTCCCTAGACGAATTATTTGAGAAGAACTTCATTCACTATGCTTTAAAATATGCATTACCATCGAGTAGAATGCTTTTCCTTAATGTACTTCTGTGGTATTATCAACAGTAGCATTGGTACATCCCCTGGAGGAGGTCATGGCAACCCACTCCAGTATTCTTGCCTGGAGAATCCCCATGGCCAGGCAAGGAGGAGCCTGGCAGGCCACTCTCATGGGGTCGCAAAGAACTGGACATTATTGAGTGACTAAGCACAGCACAGCACAGCATTGGTATACCTTTAGTCATTTTTACACCTTTAGTCTCATTACAGATTGAAGATGTTCAGTTCAGTCACTCAGTCATATCTGACTCTTTGCAACCCCATGAACCGCAGCATGCCAGGCCTCCCTGTCCATCACCAACTCCCGGAGTTTACCCAAACTCATGTCCATTGAGTCGGTGATGCCATCCAACCATCTTATCTTCTATTGTCCCCTTCTCCCCCTGCCCTCAATCTTTCCCAGCATCAGGGTCTTTTCAAATGAGTCAGCTCTTCGCATCAGGCAGCCAAAATATTGGAGTTTCAGCTTCAACATCAGTCCTTCCAATGAACACCCAGGACTGATCTCCTTTAGGATGGACTGGTTGGATCTCCTTACAGTCCAAGGGACTCTCAAGAGTCTTCTCCAACACCACACTTCAAAAGCATCAATTCTTCAGCACTCAGCTTTCTTTATAGTCCAACTCTCACATCCATACATGACTACAGGAAAAACCACAGCCTCAACTAGATGGACCTTTGTTGACAAAGTAATGTCTCTGCTTTTTAATATGCTGTCTAGGTTGGTCATAACTTTCCTTCCAAGGAGTAAGCATCTTTTAATTTCATGGCTGCAAGCACCATCTGCAGTGATTTTGGAGCCCAGAAAAATAAAGTTAGCCACTGTTTCCATTGTTTCCCCGTCTATTTGCCATGAAGAGTTTCAATAAAACATTAAAGAATAACAGAAAAAAAACAGATGTAGTTAAACACATTGGAAAGGGCCTGTTAATGGAGGAAAACTTAGTTTGGTAACTTGGAGCTCTAATAGATGACAGATTTTGAGAAAAATAGAAAACTGCACTATTTGGTATTACAGTGAATTCATGTGCTGATATCTTTAATGTGAAACTATTTTAAGTAGTTTTAGACATAGAACTATAATAAGTTCTCACTTATATGAGGTGCTTCAACTGAGACATACATGTATAGGAAGAACTGCTAAAGCCATCTAAATTCAAGTAATATTTCAAATTATATCTTTTCTAAATTATCTCACAACTTTAATAATACGAAATTTTGGGGTAAACTGTTGATGAGTTTTTTTATAAAATATGATCAAGGAATTTGAGGAGCAGAAGTTATTCAATATTTTTATCAGATCAAGACCAAACATTTTTAGATAACATCTTTTCTTTCTTTTTTCGACTCTTCCCTTCTCTCTGCCTAGAACACCCTTCTCCAGGACCTTCTCAAGATTAGCTCCTACAAGTCAGCTCAAATGTCTCTGCTTCTAAGAAGCTGGTCCTGACTACTAGCAGAAGTGTCCCTACCACTCCACCCTAGGCAGTCCTGTTTTATATAAACAATTTTCTTACCTTTTTATTTGTTGTTTTCATGAATGTTCAATCACAAATCTTGCAAAATCTTATTTTAAGTGTACAGGTCTCCATTTTGTTTCTTACTGCATACTTAAATAATGTGACATCCAGGGCCCATTTACTCATTCTTTATTTATTCCCCCTTAGAAATCAGTGTATTACATCCATTCATGTCTTCTTAACTAAAGCAAGTCACATGGTCATGGTCACCCCTAATTTTAAGGGGGAAAGGAGTATAAGCTTCCTACATGTCCAGGAAAGGGAAGAAAACTGGAAATATTGTTGAACCCTAGTAAAGCTACCATGCTATCTGAGAGGAAAAATGATTTTTTTCTTTAATTTTAAAAGCTACCAGATTGCTCAAAAAACACTTAAGAGTGACAACTTTTAAAGAAGAACAAATCACTTATTTCCAACCTCTCTGAAGTATCAGTTATATATAGGTTTCTGGATTCTCCTCCTTTTATGCCTTTTTGATTTTTTCATAATTGTAGTCACATTCTGAATACTATTCTTTGTACTGACCATTGTGTCTTATATCCATCTTTTACATTGCTGTAGAATCATTACAATTTTTGATTCTGGTGTAACCAAATGGCATTTTTCAATTAAACGTGTTCTTAGAATACCTAATAATACTTATTCTAATTTCTAATTTGTATTCAACTTAATACTTAACCCTACCTGTGTTTAAAGAAAACAAACCAATAAACCAATACAATATTTTAAGCACTTACAGGAAAACCTGGTCCTCCCTAAAATAAAAGTGTCCATGGCCAAACAAAAAGCTGCTCAGTGCTGAGAAAGTTCTATTAAATGCTAAAGAGACAGTTTATTTTACCATAATAGGTAAGTGGCTTGAAAATCCTGGAAACAGAATGAAGAGAGCAGAAACCAATTACCAAAATATGATTATTATAACATTTAATTGGGCTTTCCAGGTGGCACTAGTGGTAAAGAATCCACCAGCCAATGCAGGAGACAGAGGAGACTCGGGTTCTATCTGTGGGTCAGGAAGTTCCTCTGGTTAGGAAATGGCTACCCACTCCAGTATTCTTGCCTGGGAAATCCATGGCAGAGAAGATTGGCCAGCTACAGTCCATGGGGCCACAAAGAGTCAGACATGAATGAGTGACTGAGAGCATAGCACCTAACATATTATTATATCTAAAGATGTCAATTTTTAAAAGAGAAGTACAACGGTTTTAAAAAATTAGTTTTTACTTCATTAAATTCTTTCTTACAAAACCGAAACCTGAAGAAGTAACTAATCCTTCAGTTTGTGAAAGTATTTATCACAAGCTCCCTTAAGTGAATTTGAAATATAATTAATACCCACAAACAAAATTGCTTCAAAGCTTTTGGGGACTGAACCTAAAATAAAAATGAGCAATTTCTGTGCTCAACTTTGGGATGTGGAAGCAACAATCTCAACTATAAATAGTGACTATGAATATAGAAGGCAAGGGAAAAAAACACATTCAAAACGGAGCCATTGGTTAGAAAATGGCTTTCGGTTTCTAGCTGTTTAGAAAACAATCTTGAGAATGCATCAAGAGAATCTAATAACACCCATTTCATGAAGAAAAAAATGTACATTTAAAGTGTCCTACCATTTGTTCTTCGACATCACCTTGTCCCTCAGCTTTTGTTTCTTCCTCATGAACTGAGTTAGACTCATTTTCTTGTTTATTCTCTTCTTGGAGATCTTTGCTGACTGCTGTTTGCACACTCTTAACTTCTTCTTTGACAAAGTCAGTTACTGTAGAAATGTGTTCTTGTGATGGTGTTAGAACAGGGCTCAGGGGTGTGACGTGATCGTAGTGAGTGTGCAGGAGGCGTAGAGCAATGTCCGATGTTGCTAATATCCTTGGGATTTCAAATCCAGTTTGTGTCTCAGAGAATCTGATACTTCTGTGCCTGTTAATTAATTTAACAAAAAAGATGAGCCTCTAGGAAGTTCTACGTCTGCTGTGAATTTATACCTAAGCATTATTTCCTCTTTAATTTCACCAGAGTTTTGAGCAGTGTGGATACACTTAACTTGCTTTCTTTGCAAGCATTTAGACCAGGTTTCTGATGTTACTGTCTCAAAACTATCTCTTGGGATCCATGGCTCCATACTCTTCTCTTCCATCTCTGGGAATTCCTTCTCTGGTTCCTTTGTACAGCCTCCTTCCTAACCATGACTGAGCGATTGAACTGACCTGAGTTGAACTTCCTAAAGGGAAAGTGAAAGTGAAGTCGCTCAGTCGTGTCCGACTCTTTGCGACCCGTGGACTGTAGCCCACCAAGCTCCTCTGTCCATGGGATTCTCCAGGCAAGAATACTGGAGTGGGATGCCATTTCCTGCTCCAGGGGATATTCCCAACCCAGGGATCGAACTCAGGTCTCCCACATTGCAGGCAGACACTTTAACCTCTGCGCCACCAGGGAAGCCCAGGCTGATGTCACTCAGCTCTCCATCCTGAGTCCTCCTTTCATCTCCTTCTACATATTCTCCCTGGATATTATAATTTCTATGACTTCAATGAGCTCTATGTTTCCTAGGGGAAGAAGTATCCCTGAATGAACTATAAAAGGTTAAAAAAACTCCTTTACATATATGTGTGCATATGTAATAAAATTCATAAGAGTTGATTTCTAAAAAGTTAAGAACTACTGATCTGTATGCTAATGACTTCCCCAAACATGTCTCCAAAACTTGGGCTTCCCTGGTGTCTCAGTGGTAAAGAATCTGTCTGCCAGCACAGGACATGCAGGTTTGATCCCTGAGTCAGGAAGATCCCCTGGAGAAGGAAATGGAAACTCGTCCCAGTAATCTTACCTGGGAAATCCCATGGACAGGGGAGCCTGGCAGGCTACAGTCCACGGGGTCACAAAGAGTTGGATACAACTTAGCGACTAAACGACAACAACAATGCTAATAATGCCTCCAAATATGTTTCCAACTCACATTTCTCTCAATGCCTTCAGATAGTTACACTTTGATGTCTCATAGTCTCATAGGTAACTTCAAATTCAACAAGTCCCACACTGAACTCACCATCCCAACCTCTGCCCCTCTTCATCACCATCAAAGTAAAACAAAAGTTGTTCTGCCACCACTGTTCCTTATCTTAGTAAAAGAATACCATCTAATTCTCTTTTTAAACCTGGGTAGTTAATACAGAGCTGTTCGTTTTACTTTTATTCTTTTAAAATTATACAGATTATTTTCCGCCAGAGGGCGGTCCACTGGTTAGGATGCCACGTTTTCACTGACATGGGTGTGGGTTCAGTTCCTGGTTGGGGAAATAAGATTCTGCAAGCTGCACAGTGTGACCAAAAATAAATGAATAAAAAATTTAATTAAAATTTAAACCACAGAGTATTTTGTAGCAAATAGAACTTGGAAAATATTTTGTTCCTTCCTTTTACTAAATATCAAAAACAAAGTCCAATTTTTCCCATTGTTGTTATGACTAGTCTTTTTAGAGCTGGGACTAGAAACCCAGACCTCCTAACTTTTATTCTGATAATTTTTCTCTAAAACTCACTGTGCCATATTAACTCAATTATTTTGAAACATTCGAGTAAAGCAGCAGCCAAGTGATTATGAATTTGTCATTATCTCTATTATTCCTCAGAATGATATTACTTTGTTGAAAACATCATTTAAATATCTAAAAAGTAATAAATATGAAATTATTTTTGAAAGTATTAGTTTTTAAATTTAAATACATATTTTAAATTTTTTACAATGTTGTGTTGGCTTCTGCCATCTAACAACACAAATCAGCCATAATTATGCATACATACCCGCTTCCCTTGTGGCTCAGCTGGTAAAAAATCTGCCTGCAATGCAGGAGGCCTGGGTTTGATCCCTGGGTAAAGAAGATTCCCCTGGAGAAGGGAAAGGCTACCCACTCCAGTATTCTGGCCTGGAGAATTCCATGCACTGTATACTCCATGGTGTTACAAAGAGTCAGACACAACTGAGCGACTTTCACTTTCACTCTCCCTCCCTAGCCTCTCTCCCCTTCCCCCATCCCATCCCTCTAGGTCATCATAGAGCACCAGACTGGGCTCCCTGTTGCTACACAGGAACTTCTCACCAGCTACCCATCTTACACCTGATAGTGTATATATGTTGATGCTACTTTCACAGTTCACACAAAATAAATTTTTTAAAAGCTTCAGACTGTCCCGTAGAAAGTACCTATCACTTCTACTTTTTGGTGGGGAGGGAGGCTGAGTGAGTGAAAAAAAGAGGAAGACCCCGATATCTAGTCAGTGTGTATTTATACTAGACATCCTGTTATGGATGACCTTTACATGTATTAACATTTAATCTTCAGCCCAATCCTATTAAATGATAAAAATAATTTCACTGTTGATATACTGAGACCTTACAAGGCTAAGTAACTTGCCTAAGATAAACAACAGGTCTCAGAATTAAACCCTAACTGGCTGAGCTCCTAAGATGGGTTTTGTTTTTTTTTTTTCTAAGATGGGTTTTTATAAGTACGCCATGCTGTAATGCAACAGGCATCTGCTTGGTCATGTGACTCTAATGTCTTCAGACCTATAGCATCACCCATGGCAATACCTTGGATTCTTCTTGAGGTTTGCCCATATATAGAGAGTAACATTTTCATCTTGAATGACTTTTTCCATATTTCCACTGTCCAGATCTGCTAAAGTGCTAGCTTGCTGTAAGAAAAAAAGAAAACATTATTAAGATTAGAGGCCTCACAAATTATACAATTTAGGTAAGTTATTTCATCAGTTAGGTGTTGGATTCCCTTCAATACTTAAAAAAGTAATTTGGGTAAAAATAAGGTTCAATAAAAATAACAAAGAATTGTTTTAAATAATTCTCTAAATGATACAAATGTATTTACTCAGTTAAATGTGTTCCCCCTTTTCTACTCAGTTTCTCTTAAGGTGTCTAAGGATGGTTCAGTTCAGTTCAGTTCAGTCGCTCAGTCGTGTCCGACTCTGCGACTCCATGAATTGCAGCACGCCAGGCTTCCCTGTCCATCACCAACTCCCGGAGTGCTCCTATATTCCCAGATAGCTCTTGCAGATTGCTTTTAGATTACCCTTTTCAATTTTAACATTATCATGACTTCTCATTTTAACTATATATCCTAATCTTAACTTTATCCTTACCTTATGCTACTGCAAAAGTTAGCCTATTCCCAAACACACCAAGTTTACAAAATATACCTGTGAGTTCTGTGTTTTACTAGTCTAATACCTGATAATCAACATACCATTTAAGGATATTCTTTAGAATTCTTTAATAAACACTAAAATAGATTCATGCCTCTTGCTTAAGACATTAGTTCTTTAAAAGGACTTAAATAAGTCAATATGTATTCAGCTCCTATAATGTAAAAACTTAAAAGTACTGGGAATTGAATTTATTGCTATTTGTTTTCAAAGTAATTGTTCTGTGAGTTCCCTGGCAGTGGTTAGGACTTCACTGAAGAGGGGCACAGATTCAATCCCTGGTGGGAGAACTAAGATCCCACAAGTCATTCAGTGTGGCACAAATAACAGAACTGTTGTAAAACTGTTTCACATTGTGTGAATTTATCCAGCTGTTCCTTCACAGTTTAACTTACTCTATCTCCTTTATTTTTTGTACACTGGAAGTTAGGTCAAGGTAGGTTTAAGTGGTGGCCCACTCCAGTGTTCTTGCCTGGAGAATCCCAAGGATGGCGGAGCCTGGTGGGCTGCCATCTACGGGGTCGCACAGAGTTGGACACGACTAAAGTGACTTAGCAGCAGCAGCAGCAGCAGGTTTAATCACATTAGATGAATGATTTTCTGCAAGAAGGCACCTTATGGGAAGTTGTGTTCTTTACACTGCATCCTATCAGGAGGCATATGATGTCCCACCGTTAACAATGTGGACTTGATCACTGAGTTCAGGTGGTGACTACCCATATCTTCCCATTGCAAAGTACCTTTATCCTAGTCAGTAAGTAATCTGTGGTCAAATACTTTGGCATTATGAGAATGACATGCTCTTAAACTTTTCACCTAATTACTGAGGTAGTGGTTAATTATCTTTATCAGTTATTACACTGGAGACTGAAAAGTGGTGATTATCTTACTGACCATTCCTTCCACCTTCATCAGATGGTATTCTATAAAGAATTGTTCTCTCTACCCCCACCTCACTTTCCCTCTACCTTTCTGGGGTATCACTGTAGACTCATGAATTTTTATTTTAATCAGTGTGTTTTAATAAATTATAGTCATTGTTCTTTCTGATATTCAAATTATCTCCAACTTGACCACTGGGAGCTTTTTTAAGCTAGTCTTGTCCCTTTACCTATGACTCTATTAGTGTTTGAGCATTTACTTGCTTTCTAGCACAAGATAATGCAAAATTTCATCTTGCAATAACAATCTCATCTTTCAAATTCCCTGCCCCAAGCTTGAATCAGCTATTTACCCCAATTAGAACTTAGAAATCTGGTTCATACTGATATTTCCATTACAAATTTAACATTACAGTGTTTTTTCTAATCTTCTGTTCTATATAACATATCTTTTTTTCTCTTAAAATAAAAATCTTGATCAGTAATAATTATAACACATTTCCTTACTGGCTTTTTCTTACAATATAAATAAGATAGTTGCAAAATTTTAATATGAATATTACTGCTAAGAATAACTTAACAATAATAAGCCTTCTTTGCAGTTCTTTTTGTAATTAGAACACATTCTACCACGTCTATAAACGTTACTGTGTTCTAGACCAGAAGAAAAAAGAAACCAAGACACAAAATAGCCAAAAGCAAGGTATGATCTTATACTGTTTTCTGATTTAAAAAAACAAAGCCAAACAAATATTATGGAATTATTATTAACTTTCATAGATATAATAATAATGGCTCTATAATTAGTTGAACATTACCATTAGTGCTAAGATATTTGGGAAAAATAGAGTGACTACCAATAATTGTAATCTTCTGTAAACTGATTCATTCTAGAGTGAATATCTAACATACAAGGTTTTGTGAATTCATTTTCATAATGGTCCTAGTAAACTTTAGCAAGTATAAGAGAAAATATCTAGAATTTAGCTATATTGATAATGTTTTATTTCTTTAAAAATAAATATTCACAGTTGATATTTATTATTATTAAAAATAAATATTCACATTGTGCCTTAAATTATTCTGACTTTTCCTTAACCTTTTAAATCTTCAAAAAAATGATACTGGATCTTAAAAATTATATAATATAAAATCTTAACACTTACAAAAGGTATTAATAACATATAAAGCAAAACATCACACTTACTCTGAGAAGTATTTCTGTGGCTCTGTTAAACTTAAGATGAAGGAGCTCCTGCAGTTCTAGAACTGATTCTTGGTACTGGATTATATTTTTCCCTTGCAAATCATATGGTGGAGTTTCCAATAAAATTAACTTCAATTTCTCAATTAACTATAAAGTGAAAGTAAAAATACAAAGCAAAAATTTACCATAAAAGTAATCTTCTGATAAACAAAGGAAAAAGTGAAATATGGGATGTTTTACCATTTTTGAATTGAGGAACATATCACCAGTAAAACATATAAAAATAGTTTCCTGAATTTATTCTGTTAGAAAAGGTCATGGGAAAATAAAATATTTCCTCCCAAAACTCCACTATAAAAATCTTCAACTATGTATAACGAGCTGTCCTCAGCAAGCTGATAGAGGAGGCTTATTACCTAAGATTGTAGAACAATAGAAACAATAACAATATGGTAACAATGAGAAGAGTGAGCAGAAATGGAAGAGGAGAATCACTAATATCTACTGAATACTTACTATGTTCCAAGACCTGTGTTCCAAATGCTTTATATGTTTTAATCCATTTAACTCTTATCATAAGTCTATGTGTCAGTTAGTTCAGTTCAGTCACTCAGTCGTGTCCGACTCTTTGCGACCCCATGAATCGCAGCACGCCAGGCCTTCCTGTCATCACCAACTCCCGGAGTTCACCTAGACTCACGTCCATCGAGTCAGTGATGCCATCCAGCCATCTCATCCTCTGTCGTTCCCTTTTCCTCCTGCCCCCAATCCCTCCCAGCATCAGAGTCTTTTCCAATGAGTCAACTCTTCACATGAGGTGGCCAAAGTTCTGGAGTTTCAGCTTTAGCATCATTCCTTCCAAATAAATCCCAGGGCTGATCTCCTTCAGAATGGATTGGTTGGATCTCCTTGCAGTCCAAGGGACTCTCAAGAGTCTTCTCAAACACCACACTTCAAAAGCATCAATTCTTCGGCGCTCAGCCTTCTTCACAGTCCAACTCTCACATCCATACATGACCACTGGAAAAACCATAGCCTTGACTAGACAGACCTTTGTTGGCAAAGTAATGTCTCTGCTTTTCAATATGCTATCTAGGTTGGTCATAACTTTCCTTCCAAGGAGTAAGCGTCTTTTAATTTCATGGCTGTAGTCACCATCTGCAGTGATTTTGGAGCCCAGAAAAATAAAGTCTGACACTGTTTCCACTGTTTCCCCATCTATTTCCCATGAACTGATGGGACTGGATGCCATGATCTTCGTTTTCTGAATGTTGAGCTTTAAGCCAACTTTTTCACTCTCCACTTTCACTTTCATCAAGAGGCTTTTGAGTTCCTCTTCACTTTCTGCCATAAGGGTGGTGTCATCTGCATATCTGAGGTTATTGATATTTCTCCCGGCAATCTTGATTCCAGCTTGTGCTTCTTCCAGTCCAGCGTTTCTCATGATGTACTCTGCATAGAAGTTAAATAAGCAGGGTGACAATATACAGCCTTGACATACTCCTTTTCCTATTTGGAACCAGTCTGTTGTTCCATGTCCAGTTCTAACTGTTGCTTCCTGACCTGCATACACATTTCTCAAGAGGCAGGTCAGGTGGTCTGGTATTCCCATCTCTTTTAGAATTTTCCACAGTTTATTGTGATCCACACAGTCAAAGGCTTTGGCATAGTCAATAAAGCAGAAATAGATGTTTTTCTGGAACTCTCTTGCTTTTTCCGTAGATACTGTTTATTGTGCCTATTTTGTAGATGAGGAAACTGAAGCAATCTAGTTCCACCAGAGGAGCTTAGAAGACGCCACTCCATCCTATCAAATGAAAGGCTGAACAGACTAAAAAACCAACAAATTCTTTATGGATCAGAAAGCAGGAGGAGGGAGAAAGGAAGCATTTTGAAATACACAAGAGCACTTTGTTCTTCTTAACAAAGCTTGATCTCAGGGAAAATTAAGAGCAAGCTTGACTTGCTGGAATTTTTTTTCTATTAATTTAATTTAATTGGAGGCTAATTACTTTACAATATTATGGTGGTTTTTGTCATATATTGACATGAGTCAGCCATGGGTGTACATGTGTCCCACCATCCTGAAACCCCCTCTCACCTCCCTCCCCAACCCATCCCTCTGGGTTGTCCCAGAACACCAGCTTTGGGTGCCCTGCTTCATGCATTGAATTTACACTGGTCATCTATTTTATATATGGTAATATACATGTTTCAATGCTATTCTCTCATATTGTCCCACTCTTGCCTTCTCCCACGAGTTCAAGAGTCTGTTCTTTACTTCCATATCTCTTTTGCTATCCTCCATATAGGGTCATTGTTAATCTTTCTAAATTCCACATATATGCATTAATATACTGTATTGGTGTTTCTCTTTCTGGCTTACTTCACTCTGTATAATAGGCTCCAGTTTCATCCACCTCATTAGAACTGACTCAAATGCGTTCTTTTTTATAGCTGAGTAATATTCCATTGTGTATATGTACCACAACTTCCTTATCCACTCATCTGCTAATGGATATCTAGGTTGCTTCCATGTCCTAGCTATTGTAAACAGTGCTGCAATAAAACTGGGGTACATGTCTCTCTTTCAATTCTGGCTTCCTTGGTGTATATGCCAGCAGTGGGATTGCTGGGTCATATGGCAGTTCTATTTCCAGTTTTTTAAGGAATCTCCACACTGTTCTCCATAGTGGCTGTACTAGTTTGCATTTCCACCAACAATGTAAGAGGGTTCCCTTTTCTCCACACCCTCTCCAGCATTTATCGTTTGTAGACTTTTTGATGGCAGCCATTCTGACCACCGTGAGATGGTACCTCATTGTGGTTTTGATTTTCATTTCTCTGATAATGAGTGATGTTGAGCATCTTTTCAAGTGTTTGTTAGACATCTGTATGTCTTCTTTGGAGAAATGCTTGTTTTGTTCTTTGGTGCATTTTTTGATTGGGTCATTTATTTTTCTGGTATTGAGCTGCATGAGTTGCTTATATATTTTGGAGATTCATTCTTTGTCAGTTGCTTCATTTGCTATTATTTTCTCTCATTCTGAAGGCTGCCTTTTCACCTTGCTTATGGTTTCCTTTGTTGCGCAAAAGCTTTTAGATTTAATTAGGTTTCATTTGTTTATTTTTGTTTTTATTTCCATTCCTCTGGGAGGTAGATCATAGAGGATCTTGCTGTGATTTATGTCAAAGAGTGTTCTGCCTATGTTTTCCTCTAAGAGTTTTATGGTTTCTGGTCTTACATTTAGACCTTTAATCCAGTTTACTTTTGTGTAGGGTGTTAGAAAGTGTTCTAGTTTCATTCTTTTACAGGTGGTTGACCAGTTTTCCCAGCACCACTTGTTATTTGAAATTGTCTTTTCTCCATTGTATATTTTTGCCCCCTTTGTCAAAGATAAGGTGTCCAAAGGGGCATGGATTTATCTCTGGGCTTTCTATTTTGTCCCACCGATCTATATTTCTGTCTTTGTGCCAGTATCATACTGTCTTGATGACTGTAGCTTTGTAGTATAGTCTGAAGTCAGGCAGGTTGATTCCTCCAGTTTCATTCTTCTTTCTCAAGATAGCTTTGGTTGTTCGAGGTTTTTTGTGTTTCCATATGAATTTTGAAACTACTTGTTTTGGTTCTGTGAAAAATACCATTGGTAGTTTGATAGGGATTGCGCTGAATCTATAGATTGCTTTGGATAGTACACTCATTTTCACTATATTGATTCTTCCAATCCATAAACATGGTACATTTCTGCATGTATTTGTGTCATCCTTGATTTCTTTCATCTGTGTTTTATAGCTTTCTATATATAGGTCTTTTGTTTCTTTAGGTAAATTTATTTCTAAGTATTTTATTCTTTTTTGTTGCAATGGTGAATGGGATTGTTTCCTTAATTTCTGTTTTCTCATTATTAGTGTATAGGACTGCAAGGGATTTCTGTGTATTAATTTCATATCCTGCAACTTTACTATAGTCATTGACTAGCTTCAGTAATTTTCTGGTGGTATCTTTACAGTTTTTTATATAGAGGATTATGTCATTTGCAAACAGAGTTTTACTTCTTCCTTTCCAATCTGGATTCCTTTTATTTCTTTTTCTTCTCTGATGGCTGTGGCTAGGACTTCCAAAACTATGTTGAATACTAGTGATGAGAGTGGGCACCCTTGTCTTGTTCCTGATTTTAGAGGAAATGCTTTCAATTTTTTGCCATTGAGGATAATGTTTGTTGTGGGTTTGTTGTACATGGCTTTTATCATGTTGAGGTATGTTCCTTCCATGCCTGCTTTCTGGAGAGTTTTGATCATAAAGATAATAATATGGTTTTTAATCTTTCAATTTGTTAATGTGGTGTATCACATTGATTGATTTGTGAATATTGAAGAATCCTTGCATCACTGGGATAAAGCCCACTTGGTCATGATGTATAATCTTTTTAGTATGTTGTTGGATTCTGTTTCCTAGAATTTTGTTGAGGATTTTTGCATCTGTGTTCATCAGTGATATTGGTCTGTAGTTTACCTTTTTTGTGGCATCTTTGTCTGGTTTTGGTATTAGGGTGATGGTGGCCTCATAGAATGAGTTTGGGAGTTTGCCTTCCTCTGCAATTTTCTGGAAGAGTTTGAGTAGAATAGGTGTTAGCTCTTCTCTGAATTTTTGGTAGAATTCACCTGTGAAGCCATCTGGTCCGGGCTTTTGTTTGTTGGAAGATTTTTTATTATAGCTTCAATTTCCTTGTTTGTGATGGGTCTGTTAAGATTTTCTATTTCTTCCTTGTTCAGTTTTGGAAGGTTATGCTTTTCTAAGAATTTGTCCATTTCTTCCAAATTGTCCATTTTATTGGCATATAATTGTTCATAGTAGTCTCTTATGATCTTTTGTATTTCTGTGTTGTTATTTCTCCATTTTGATTTCTAATTTTATTGATTTGATTATTCTCCCTTTTTTTCTTTATTTCTGCTCTGATTTTTCAGAGCCTACCTCACCCAGGAGAAAGGAAAAATCCAAATCCAATTGGCTTTGGTCATTCCCTCTCACCCAACTTTTAACAGGAAAAGTTAAAAACACTTGCAGATTCATTGTCCAGAGACATAGGATTACTTAAAGACTGTGACCTAATCACAAGACTACAGAACTCTTCCTTCCCACCTCACCACCACATTCAGTTCAGTTCAGTTACTCAGTCGTGTCCAACTCTTTACGACCCCATGAATCGCAGCACGCCAGGCCTCCCTGTCCATCATCAACTCCCGGAGTTCACTCAGACTCACGTCCATCCAGTCAGTGATGCCATCCAGCCATCTCATCCTCCATCGTCCCCTTCTCCGCCTGCCCCCAATCCCTCCCAGCATCAAAGTCTTTTCCAATTAGTCAACTCTTTGCATGAGGTGGCCAAAGTACTGGAGTTTCAGCTTTAGCATCATTCCTTCCAAAGAAATCCCAGGGCTGATCTCCTTCAGAATGGACTGGTTGGATCTCCTTGCAGTCCAAGGGACTCTCAAGAGTCTCCTCCAACACCACAGTTCAAAAGCATCAATTCTTTGGCGCTCAGCTTTCTTCACAGTCCAACTCTCACATCCATACATGACCACTGGAAAAACCATAGCCTTGACTAGAGGGACCATTGTTGGCAAAGTAATGTCTCTGCTTTTCAATATACTATCCAGGTTGGTCATAACTTTCCTTCCAAGGAGTAAGCATCTTTTAATTTCATGGCTGCGGCTTATTTACAACAGTTCTTTTTACCCAGTACATCATATCTGGCTATCAAGAAAAAATTACAAGGCATACCAAAAGGCAAAAAACACAAACTGAAAAGAAGAAGCAAGCATCAGAACCATACATGGTAGAACCAGACAGACATGGCAGGATATGATGATCAGAACAGGAATTTAAAACACCTGTGATTAATGTGTTATAGGTTCTAATGGATAAAGTAGACAGCATGCAAGAATTAGATGGGTGATGTAAAACTGAAAGATGGAAATCCCAAGAAAGAACCAAAAAGAAATTCTAGAGGTCATTTCAACAGAAACAAAGAATACCTTTGATGGGCTTATTCCTCAACTGGACATAGCTGAGGAAGGTATCTCTGAGAATATTTATCAAGAGAATCCTCGAAAACCAAAAAGCAAAGAGAACAAAGACTGAAAAAAGCCAGAACAGAATAACCAAAGACTTTGGAACAACTTAAAATAAATATGGCACACACATAATGGAAATACCAGGAGGAAAAGAAGGAAAGAAACAGAAGAAATATTTGAAATAAAAATGGCTGAGAATTTCCCTCAAACTAATGTCAGACACCAAACCACAGACTGAGGAATCTCAGAGAATACCAAGTAAGATAAATACCCCAGAAACCTATTTATGCATATCATTTTCAAAGGATGGAAAATCAAAAATTAAGAAAAATTCCTGAAAGCAGCCCAAGGGAAAAAACACCTTACCTTTAGAAGAACAAAGAGTTATATCCAACTTCTCAGAAATCATACAAGCAAGTGGAAAGACATTCAGTGATGGGAAAAATTAAGGCACAGTATGATCAAGGAACAACAAATAAGTAGCAGAATTTAATTTTTTTCCTACAGAAGACAGGACCACTTTATTTTAGGAAATAATCACGTGTAATGGAATAGGATTTTTTACTCTGGTCAGAATGACCATCAAAAGGACATCAAAAGTGCTGTGAAGCATGAAAGCAATGACTCAGTAAACTCAGCTGAAAAGCAGTACAGCACATAAAGAATAAAACAGTAGAATTTAATTTTGAACACTGACATAGATAATATATAGAAAATTTCTAAAGTAAGAGAGAGAGCATAGTCGTGCTGGGTAGCGTGGGCTCAAGCCAGAAACCTGGGCTTCATCCTCACCCTCTTACCAGTGGCATGATCTGGGACGAGTTATTTAACATCTGAGTCTCACTTTCTTCATTTGAAAAATGGGGATGATGGTGCCTACCTCACAGGGTTATTGGAGTTACTTCACAGCAGCAACATGAGTAACCTAAACCAGGCTGAGAATGTCTGCCATAGTAAGGGTTACATAAGAATTCGCCATGCAAATAAATTTGATAATTTGGAACTTGATGTTTACTGTGGGATAGTGCTCAACTGCATCCTACTCTTTGCAACCCCGTGGACTGTAGCCCATCAGGGCCCCCTGTCCATGGAATTCTCCAGGCAAGACTACTGGAGTGGGTTGCCATTTCCTACTCCAGGGCATCTTCCTGATCCAGGGATCAAACCCACATCTCTTGAGTCTCCTGCATTGGCAGGTGGATTCTTTACCACTGAGCCACTTGGGAAGCTCTACCATGGGATTACTGCTATCCAGTTCTTTCTGTTCATCTTACGACTTCTTGCTTTGGTTTCCTGCTGTTATTGATTACTCTCCTTGTCTGTCTCCTGTTTTGTTTTACTTATCCTTTTCTCATCTTCCCTACTGTTTATTATTTCTGCTTCTATACCCCACATTCAAACAGGAAGATGTATCCAGCTCATCACTGGTGAACTCTAGTACTGCTTCCTGCTGCCTCTGCTATTTAAAGAGCAGCAGATTCCTGGACCAGCATCACGTCATGGCAGCCTCACTGGGAGAGAGGATATGAAAGAACACTCTGTGAGGACTCTATTAGCAGCCAAACCCCTCATGGGAGGCCCTTTGGAAGCTTTGGAAAGTCAGAGTAAGGTTCATCTAAGGTCTCGTAGGGGACCATAAGCAAGTCACTATCTGTTTCTTCATGTGTAAAATGAATCTCATAAGCTTGTTTTCCGGATTAAATTAAGCAAACATATTATGACCTTAACAGTCTGGAGTTATTCCACTGTATAGGCACATGGAGAAGTAAACCACAGTGACAAGAACTGTAACATGGTAAGGAAATGAAACAAAAAGCATTAGAGAATAAAAGGACCAAGAGGAGTGAATTCTTTCTGTTGCTGTTCAGTTGCTAAGTCATGTTCAACTCTTTGCGACTCCATGGACTGCAGCATGCCAAGCTCCTCAGTCCTTCACTATCTCCCAGAGTTTGCTCAAGTGCATGTCCATTGAGTCAGTGAAACTACCTAACCATTTCATCCTCTGCCATCCTCTTCTCCTTTTGCCTTTAATCTTTCCTAGCATTGGGGTCTTTTCCAATGAGTCAGCTCTTCGTATCAGGTAGCCAAAGTTTCCATTGTTACATTGGTGTATCTAAGTGTGGATTCCTTTCTGTTTATCCTAATGTGGGATCTGTTGGGTTTCTGAGGATTCTGGGAAATTGTCAGCCTAATGAATATTGTCTCTTCCTTATTCTACTTCTCCTTCTGATACTGCTTGTCAATATACTTTTAGTCCTTTTTGTTCAATCATACATGTCTGTTAACTACTCTTTGATAATTTTTCATCTCTTCACTGTGCTGTATTCTGATAAATTCTTCCAATCTAACTACTGACTCACTCATTATTAAGAATTCTTGGTAGACACATTATTGTTTTGCCTTCATCAAGCTAAATATGAGCCAATCAAGTGCATATCATCACTCTTTGCAGTGTAGGTTTTCATCTATTATCCACATTACCTTTCTGAGGCTCCCAGCCATAAAAGGGTCTCTGATAGTACTTGCTACCTTGTTGTACTTTAGGCTTGCCTCCTGATGCTTCTTTAAACCAATATTAAGCCACGAAAGATTAACAAATAGACACTTTCTAGGAAGCCACTGACTTTGACACTTGTCCACTTTTCTGAATTGTCTTATGGACTCCAAGATTCTTCCTTTACTTTCCTTTGAGCTAGGCAATGGATTTAAATGTCACAACATTTTTCCTGGCATTTTTAAGTGCATGGTAAGTGGTAGTGCCTCAGGTTAACCTATCCATCCTATTTGTAGAAATAGAAAGTAGGATATTCTTATTCATCTTTGTACTTATAGTGCTTAAAAGAGGTGCTTGGCTTATAGTTAACATTAAAAAAATATGTGTAATGAATCACTGAAAAGTGGATAATTCTGGCTGAAGATAAAATCATACACTTTTATACTTGTTATCTACATAAATGTATGCAACTTGATTTTTTTCTGGAATTGGATGCACTTACAGTTAATGTTACAGTTTTGGACTTCCCTGGTAGCTCAAGATGGTAAAGCATCTGCCTATAATGCAGGTGACCTGGGTTCGATCCCTGGGTCGGGAAGATCCCCTGGAGAAGGAAATGGCAACCCACTCCAATACTCTTGCCTGGAAAATCCCATGGATGGAGGAGCATGGTAGGCTATAGTCCGTGGGGTCGCAAAGAGTCACACACAACTGAGCGACATCACTTTCACTTTCACATTTCACAGTCAATGTTTCAGATTTGTTAGGCTGATCTTACCTAAGGTGGTGAGAGGTTTTTAGGAGTGGTAAAAATATAAAATAAAATAAAAAGATGAGCAAATATTTTTCTTCCTAACCAAGAAAGAAGTAGTGTTACTAACTGGCAAATACAATAGTTTATTTCTATTTTTGGAATCAATATCAGACTATTTATAATTTACATAATTTAAAATCACAGAATAATGCTTAAATACTTACATTTAGCACTAGTTTACTCTTCTCAATCACTTCCTCTAAAGTCTCATTGGTTTCCTCTTTCCACAAGGTAATAAAAGTATTAATTTCTTGGGCTATTGAAGGATCAGGACTCCCATCACATTCAATGTAGTGTTTCCACTGTGGAACAAAAATGCTTGCAAGTTCTCACTGATGAAAACTCAACCAAAGATTAAATCACTTCTTTTTCAAGGTATGAACTCTTATAACCTAGTTTTCCAATTCAGGCGAAAAACATATTATGATTTTATTTCATTGAAGATGTCTCTAAAACACCCAAATATCTCTTCATCAATATAACTTATAAGCTTCAATAATTCAAATAAATAGAAATTTTATCTATTGTCACATTTTACTTTTAAAACAGTGTTTATGAGATAATTTTGTTTTGCTTTCCTCACTAATCATATAGCTCCTGTCTTTACACAAGTTTAACATTTGGGTTAATTTATATTTCTCAAATTATTACTAATTATTAATCGCCATGTCATTTTCGTATGTCATTCCATTCATTGTGTAGTCTATGCAAACTCTACATTTGTAATCGTATTGTGTGTGTGTGTGTGTGTGTGTGCACGTGTGTGTGTGTGACTTGTTCAGTCGTGTACACCTCTTTGCGACCCCATGGACTGAAGCTCACCAGGCTCCTCTGTCTGTGGAATTCTTCAGGCAAAAATACTGGAGTGGGTTGCCATTTCCTTTTCCAAGGGATCTTTCTGACCCAGGGATCGAACCTGGGTCTCCCACATTGCAGGCAGATTCTTTACTGTCTGAACCACCAGAGAAGCCCAATCATATTGGGATTACAATTTTTTTGCTTTAAGTTATACTATAATCTTTGCCATATGATTACAGTTTTTCCTTTTTAACCACTGATATTGTTTCCAAAGCTGCACTGTTTTGAACAACACTCGATTGCCTCAGGGTCAAACTTTTTATATTTTAATTTAGGATAATTTCCTTAATATAAATTCCCCAAAATTAAAGAGTCAGAGTCAAAGGATATAAAAATGTCAAGGATCTTATTGACAAATAGATTTCTAAAAAGCAATATGAATTTAATTTGCTACAAGCAAATGAGAGAGATTTGTCAGATTAAGTTTTTTATAGACACATTTAAAGTTTCCTGTTATTAAGATGGATATCGGATTATAACTCCCTCTTATGGTATACAAGTGTTAGCTAAAAAAATAAAATCAGTCTTACCTGGGAAAGGAATCTATTATCTCGTTTCAATTTCTCTGCTTCAGGAAAACATGCTTCTAACAAATAAAGTTCTTCAAGCTCTTCATTTCTCCTTTCCAGATCCTGTTTCGTGGGCATAGATACATTGATCTTTTTTTTAATTTCAGCTTTGTATTTTGTAAGTAGCATCTAAAATTTACTGGACAAATATTTAATTTCAAGATGAATACTACAATTAGTTTAAATGCAACTGATATTTCTAAAAGGTTTCATCTGAAACAGTGGTGTATATAGTGTGATATGCAGCCTCCAGGTGGATCCTCCAAATTCTTTTGGGATCAGTGAGGTCAAATCTATTTTAATGACAATATTATGACTTTATTTGCTCTTTTTGCAGGGTACACATTTGCAAGATGGTATAAAATTGCTGGCGCCTTTGTACAAATCAAGGCACAAGCTTTATTAGTGGTCATATTCTTCAGGGGAGAGGGGTATAAGTAGCCAGGTTCACATAAGAATGACCTGATGAAGAAGTAAAAATTATTAATTGTATTAAATGTAAAAACTTAAGTATGTGTCCTTTGATATTCTGTGTGGTAAGATGGGAAGAATGCATAGAACACTTTTGCTGCATATCAAAGAACAATGCTATCTTGAGAAATAAACATCTGTCCAACTGTTTGAGTACTTTGGCAGACCTTCTGTCAGAAACGAATGAACTGACCATGTCACTTTCAGGAAACACTGCTGCCCTTGATAAAACTCAAGCTTTCAAATAAAAATTTGAATTTTAGAAAACCTGTATCCACTACTAGGGAGGCTGACAGTTTCCCAATCCTTAAAACCTTTACCTGTTTGGCTGAAGTTGACACTAATGCATGTGATCTTTTTGATAATGAATTATAAGAATACATCAATATTTGGAAGCAAATAATTCAGTGAACCATTTTCTTCCAAGCTATCAAGTCATGATGTTGCAAAATCATGTGTCAATACAAGATTTATTCAGAGTATAAAAATAGACCAACATTTTAGTGTAACAGAATACATAAAGTTCATTTATTTGGTTTCAGATTCCACATTAAGATGCTACCACCTATTGAGTTTCAGTATAGTATCAAGGCAAGAATCCACCATCATCTGAAAGGCTGTTACAATATTTCTCCTTTTTCCAACTATCTATATGAGGCCAAATTTTCTTTCTTTATATTTATTTCAATGGAAACAACACATACTGTAAGAGATGGAATAATGAAGTAGGGAGGAGATCCAGGAGGGCTTCCCAGGTGGCACTAGAGGTAAAGAACCTGCCCGCCAATGCAGGTTAGACATAAGGGATTCAGGTTAGATCCCGGGGTCAGGAAGATCTCTTGGAGGAAGGCATGGCAACCCACTCCAATATTCTTGCCTAGAGAAATCTCATGGACAGAGGAGTCTGGCAGGCTGCAGTCCACAGGGTCGCAGAGTCAGACACGACTGAAGTGACTCAGCATACATATGAGGTCCAGTTGTCTTTTGTTAAGTCAGACATTAAAGACCTTTAAGAGATATAAACAATGCCACTCATTTTCCTAATTTAAATATACATTTATGTGGTAACGGATGTTAACTAGACTTATTGTGGGATCATTTCACAATACATACAACTATTGAATCATTATGTCATACATTTGAAACTAATATAATTTTATAACTCAATAAATACTGCAATTGCTTTTTTCTTTAAGTATGTTTAATGTGTTTACTTTTTAATTCATGTTTACATTTAACAATGTCTAATCTCTACTAATACAATAAATATCTTGAAATTTGTTTTAATTTCTAATATGATAAATATTGATACATATAAACCATCTAAACAAAAACTTCTTGGGGATCTTCACTTTTTAATAGTAATGAGGCTTTGTCCTGAGATTAAAAGGTCTCAGAACTACTGATTCAATAATGAAGAAATCTGGTGAAAAAGAGAAGTGAAATTTTAAAAGGAGAGGTAGAATTTGAACATTTTTTGGTTCCTATTTAATTATCTATAAGATAGATTGAGAATAATAACTTAGTGGTTATAAGCATGAGCTCTGAAGCAAGACTACTTCTATCTAAGTCTTGGCTATGAAATTTATTAGCTGCTTAAATCTCTCCATATTCCCCAATTTCCTCATCTGTGAAATGTGGGTAATAATTTACCCACCATAACTTTATGGTAGGATCAAATGAGTTAAACCAGTTCATACAGACGTAAATATTATGGGTATCTATGGAAGAGAATGATATTAAATGGCCAAATAGATCTGATTGCTGTTGTTTTAGTTTCTAAGTCATGTCTGACTTTTTGTGACCCAATGGACAATAGCCCACCAGGCTACTCTGTCCATGGGATCTCCCAGGCAAAAATACTGGAGTGGGCTGCATTTTCTTCTCCAAAATGGATCTGATAGCCACATAGTTTGTCTTCAGTAATAATATCATTAATGTTTACTTACTTTTGCTTCAAGTTTTTGCAATTTTTCATTCTCAATTCGTTGTATTTCAAGTCTTTCCATTTCTTCTTTTTCATATTTCACACGTGCTTCCTCTGAAGAACAGCAAGAAAATTTTTTAGTCTGTTTTTAAGCGCTTGAAGCGACTTCAAATATTTAAGATATAGTGGTGGTAGAATACTAGATATAAGTCACAACCTTTATCATGTGGTAGAAATAAAACTGCCAGATTTCTTTCAAAAAAACAACACGACTCTCAAAATTTCTGGCCCACAATTATATTTCTCTTCTCCAAAAAGTTTATAACAATATAATAATGATTTTAATAAATGAAAAGTGACAGATCTATCATGGGTAATTAAAAAGAGGTAAAATCTTCAAATTTCCATAATCTCGTGACATCCACACCATCAGAAGTAACTACCTAAATTTTCTCTTGCTTTCACTGTTAAAAAATAAAACATGAAATATATGTTAAAGAATATGAGTTTAACCCAAAATAATAAAACATTCCCCAAACAGTAGGTCCTGATACTGTATTCTTATCATAAGTCACCTAAACGATTTATATGATTATTAATAAAAAATCAACTTGGAAACTAATGTGCTGGTGGCACTCAGTTGCTAAGTCATGTCTGATTCTTTGCGATCTCATGGACTGTAACCCCACCAGGCTCCTCTGTCCATGGGATTTTCCAGGCAAAAATACTGGAGTGGGTTGCTATTTCTTCCTCCAGGGGATCTCAAACCTGCCTCTCCTGCATTGGTAGGCAGATTCCTTACCACTGAGCCACTTGGGAAGGACAGACATTTAAAACCCAGTATGACTCAACGGATGTTCTTCATGTTAAAAGATACAACTATTTGAACTATTCAGATTTTTAAAGTCACTTTTCGGTATTTTAAATAACCAAATTTTTATTAATTTCTATAATTAATTTCCTGAAATTCTTTAACAAATGAAAATCCTCTTTAAATTTGACAAATAGATATTATTACACTGTAAGAACTTAGGCTGCTCTATATGTTTCTTGCTAGTATATATTTCCCAAATTTAATTCGAGTTTAAGAATTCTTACTGCACAATCAGCACCAAAGCTCTCAATTTAATCAGTAATTAATGATATAAACACTTTAAGATAGGATTGCCATATTTAGCAAATAAAAATATAGGATGCTCAGATGAATTTGAATTTCAGATAAATAATGGACTTTTTTTTTTTTGGTTCAAGTATATCCTAAATATTGCATGGGTAAATTATCCCAAATTATCCATTGTTTATCTGAAATTCAAATTTAACTGGGCATCCTGTATTTTATTTGGCAACTCTCCTTCAAGATATATCTGAAAGTGATTGGTGGGTAAGCTTTAAAAAATAAACAGCTACTATAAAACACTGTTGTTTAGTTGCTAAGTTGTGTCCGACTCTTTTGTGACTCCATGGACTGTAGCCCACCAGGCTCCTCTGTTCATGAGATTTCCCAGGCAAGAATACTGGAGTGGGATGCCATTTCCTTCTCCGGGGGATCTTTCTGACCCAGGGATCGAAACGGTGTCTTCTGCATTGCAGGAGGATACTTGACCACTGAGCTACCAGGGAAGCCCATTATAAAACATTAAATTCAAAAAATTAAAAATTTTGAAAATTGTCTTTAAAAAGTGTTGACTGGATGACAGAAATGCCAACCTATTGTTAGCATTACCTGCATATGAAAATAGTTACCACTGTGTGTCTTATACCTTCCTCTTTTTGTCGTTTCTCTTCTTCCTCTAGTATCTGCTTCAACCGGTCAGCTTTGGTGATTTTCTTTTTCTTACTGCCAGACTTAATAAAGGTCACAACTTTTAAAAAGGTTATTAACATGTATACAAACTACTTAAAAGCACTTTTACTTCCATGAATCTAGTCCTCTATTTATTCAAATAAGACTGTCTATTAAGTGCAAAGCCTTGACTCCTGGCCGTAAGGACAAAATACAGAAACAGTAGGAAAATTAGCATATAAATTATTCAAAGGCAAAATTGACATTGACAAGTATATACCATTTAATTCTATCATTCCCAGGTTTCACATCTTTTAAGTGGTGTTAAATAAAATCTCACTTCATTTTTGTAAGGATGAGAATAAAATATATGTAAAAATATATTTAACACTGCCACATGTCTATAAAAATTAATTTTTTTATGACTAACAGATATAGAGTTATTTTGCAAGTCTGGAGTAAGGAGAAATTATTTCCAAAAGCTGGGGTCAAGTAAAATTTGTATAGAACAGCTAGCTTGTAAGTCTGTGCCCCAAGGATTTTAATACTTAGATATGAAGGGAAGATACCCCCAGGAACAGAAATGCAGGCATAAGCTATAGAGTTGGGAGAGACTGGAATGGCCCTGGGAAAAGACCCCAAGAAGAGGAAACAATGGACTCCAGAATGGAAAAGAAGGCCAAAGCCTAAGCCATGGACATTGGACATTATTCTAAAAGACTTGGAAACCCCCAAGAAGTTTTTGAAAAGATCTGTGGCTATTATCTTGAAAACTAACCTGGTATTAGGGGGGGAATAATTATAAAGATACCATCATTTTGGTGACTATTAACAACTTATAAAGTCATGATACTGGAAATGCAGATGGAGGATGGAGCTAATAAATATTGTATAAGCTAACTTATTTGATAATGATTACAGCTGGAGGCAAGAAGAGGAAAGGAGTCAGAGAAGAATCAGAAAGGAAGAACAGTAGTCCAGAAGATGCAAATTAGAAAGAGGAACTGCTTAGAGAAATTTATATACAATTGGTATAAAATGCTGGTGGAGCATCCAGGCAAGGCTTTCAGGCATTGACATTGAAGAACTGAGGTGCAGAAAAGAGATTAGGATTACAGAATACAGACTTGAGAACTACCTTGGTGATGACCCCCTCCCCTCCATTTTCCTTACAGGAGAGTATACAAAGAGAAGAGCACAGTCTAAATTTAGAAATCAATTGTGTGGCTAGTCCTTGGGATATACAGACTCCTGGATGACCATCTTCTCTTTTTGGCTCACCTACTGCAGAATGCACCAGCGGAATCTCCAGTTCACTAGCCCTGTCACTTTTCCACCATTCATCAATCCCCTCTTCCCATACTGTCACTTCTTACCCCAGTTAGATTTCACAGTTCATCACCATTATCACTAACATATATCTCCACCTCCCCTATGTTCCTCTCCCTCTGAGAAGTTCCGCTGCCAAATTCCTAGTTCTAGTTAAACTCAACTCTTCATTTATTCTGTGCTCACCATAGGGGCAGCTGAACCTTACCAGAGAAAAATACATGAGTTCAAATTTGTGAGCACAAATTTTAAACAGGCTCTAAGCACCATCCAGTATACCTCATGCGAAGAGTTGACTCATTGGAAAAGACCCTGATGCTGGGAGGGATTGGGGGCAGGAGGAGGAGGGGGCGACAGAGGATGAGATGGCTGGATGGCATCACCGACTCGATGGACATGAGTTTGGGTGAACTCCAGGAGTTGGTGATGGACAGGGAGGCCTGGCGTGCTGCGATTCATGGGGTCACAAAGAGTCAGACACGACTGACTGACTGAACTGAACTGAACTGATTTCATTCTCCTCACTCTTCAAACTTCCAAAATCGTCTTCTCTTTCCTACTCTCAAGTGTTGACCTTACCTCTTAACATCACTAGAAACTTTAAGATTGTAAGAATGTTAGTTGCTCAGTCGTGTCCGACTCTTTGCTACCCCATGGACAGTAGCCCACCAGGCTCCTCTGTTCATGGAATTCTCCAGGCGAGAATACTGGAGTGCCCTTCTCCAGGGGATAGTTCCAACCCAGAGATTGAATCTGGGTTTCCTACATTGCAGGTAGATTCTTTACCATCTGAGCCACCTGGGAAGCCCAACTTTAAGAATACACACCAAATCTTTGAACCTACCTCTATCTTTGCTTTCCTTCTTGTTATCCGTGGATGGATTGTATGTACCTTTTGCTACTGAAAGCTGAATCTCCCACTTTTACACTGGATCCTATCCCTTACTATCTATTTAAGATTTGGCTCCTGTAATTAACACCTCTCAGTCTTATCTGCCTCTTTGCAACCCCATGAACTATATAATCCATGGAATTCTCCAGGCCAGAATACTGGAGTGGGTAGCCTTTCCCTTCTCCAGGGCACCTTCCCAACACAGGGATCAAACCCAGGTCTCCCACATTGCAGGTGGATTCTTTCCAGCTGAGCCACCAGGGAAGCCCCAGTTAACACCTCTAGTTATTCACAGATTTCTCCCTCCCTTTTACTTCCCACTCTTTTGCTCCAATGCTGTTACCTTTTATATCAGACTGCCTAAAGGGAGTTGCCCACTGCTTCTACGTCCCCATTTCCTGCATGCTCCATTCTAATCAGGCTTTCATTTCTTGCATGCTCCATTCCAATCAGGCTTTCATTTCTATTGTACCATTTAAGCCTCTCTTGTCATGGAAGCTTAAGATAGTCATGTTTCCAATGACAATGGCCAATTTTCAGTCCTCATTTTATCATCATTTGACAAAGTTTTCTTTCTCCATCTTGAAATATTTTCTTCATTAGGCCATCAGGTTGATACTGATTTTGCTTCCTCCCCCTCTTCTTAGACTTCTTTTCTGGCTTCTCCTCCTCAGATGTAGTTGATCAGTAATTTTTAAAATTATTTGTTCATATCCCTAAAAGAATTTTGAAAAGCTATGTACCCCTTCACACTTTTAAGCTGACACTGAAAACTTTTAACCACAAGTTTAAATATGTAAAAGAAAACTGTAACATCACTCTTTTACATATTATATTCATCATTTAAAATATACCCAATGGATCTACATAATATAGTGATTTAATGGCCAATTTCAATTAAAAATATGAATAAGCATTTTAAATAAAAGTTTTCTAATCCTTTTTTCTTTGATTTCATATCTCCATTCCACTCACCCCACAGAATCTCACCCTAATGTAATACACTTGAAAAACTTTTGCTGATTTTCCTATCATAAATAGGATATGGAAATATTATAAAAATATGTATGAAACTTTCAATTTCCTTGACTCTAACTTTCTAAGCAATATAAATTTTGCTCTGGATTGGGTTAATTTTTTAATTATTTTGGTATACAATTGAATAAAACAACATTTTATATTACAAATTTTGGTAAGTAAATATTAACACATAAACAGTAAAATTTTACTAGATAAGGATTTTTTTTTTTTTTTTTTTTTTTTGTGGGAGGGAGGCTTCAGAGGGAGGGGATATATGTACACTTATGACTGATTCACATTGTTGTACTCCAGAAACCAGTGCAACATTGTAAAGCAATTATCCTCCTAGATAAGGATTAATGTTAGCTATTGATGAAGAAAATAAGGATTCAGACAGATTCTATTTGAATTTTTATAGATACAGAAAATGAAAAATCTAGTTTATATTAAAAAGCAAATGAAACAGGTTACAGCTATATCATGCAATTTTTCAAGTTATTTCCACAACAGATGCCAAAAATTATATTGACTTGCCAAAAAAATTACTTCTACAGTAATCACTAATTTTTGTGATGATGTTCTTGTTTTTCTTAAAAGTATTCCTAAACAATATAGTTTTCTTACTTTTGAATTTTACATAAATCAAATTCTATTTTTTGAATACAACTGTAATTCATTAACTTACTGTCATTAAATATACATAACAAAAAATTACCATTTTAACCATTTTTTAGTGTGCAGGTCAGTGGCATTAAGTACATTCACATTGTTGTACAACGCTCACCACCGTTCACCTCCAGAACTTTTTCTTCATCCCAAACTAAACTCTGTATCCTTAAAACATTAACTCCAGCTCTGCCTACAACCCAGCCCCTATTGATCACCATCCTACTTTCTGTATTTATGAGCTTGATTACTCTAGATATTTTCTGTAAGTAGAATAATACAATATTTATCCTCTAGTGTGATTTACTTCTTTAGATACAAATTGTACTTTGAAAGATTCATTCAAGGGGGGATACAGCTGCAGCTGTGTATTTTCATTGCTGAATAGTAACTCATTATTTATCCATTCTTCTACTGATTGACACCGGATGATTTCTAGTTTGTCACTATCATGCATAATGCTTCTATAAACCTTTAAGTGTATGTATCGTGGTGTCCACACAGGAGTTTCTCTAGTGCATACACCTAGAGGTAAAACTAGTGGGTATGTGTATTTTCAATGTAGTTGAAATTGAATTTTCCAGAGTAATTATTCCAATTTACACTCCCATAATCATTATCCTGGTCAATATTTGTTAATGTCAGTATTTTGCTTCTCTGGCAGTTTTTTGTTTATTTAAAACACAGATAATGCTTATCAGGGTAAGGAAGTGCCCTATAACCTATTAAGGTACAGTAACTGAATTTCTAACTCAGTCTAATTTTATTAACTTTATTTCTTACATTAAACCAATTCTGTCACCCTGAGATAAGCTGAATTGGGTCATGATTTTTTATCATTCTATATACTTCCAATTGAGTGTACTAATATTTTGTCAGTAAGAAATTTTGCATTTATGTTTGTGAAATGAATTTCAATTTTCCTTTCTCATACTATTCCCAGGTCACCCAGGTAACTCAAAATGAATTAGGAATGTTTGCTCTTTTTCCATGCTCTAGAATAACTCATAACAAAATGAAATAATTAATCTTTGAACGAAGAACAAGCTATCAAAGACTTACAGACCTAGGATTTTCCTTCTGGGAAAAACTGAAGCCACTAATATAATTTCTTACATGATTATAGGACTTTCAGGTTTTTGACTTCTTCATGAAACAGCTTAAGAATTTTTTTTCTATTTGCATAATTCATCTGAATTTTCTAATTTATTGGCATATAAATCTCTTCCAATTATGTCATTTATTGTTAAAATCATGTCTCTCTTTTCATTCATAAAACAGGCATACTCTGGAGATACTGCAAGTTTGTTCCAGATTACCACAGTAAAGTGACTATTGCAATATTGTAAGTCACAAATATTCTGGTTTCCCAGTACATATAAAAGTTATGTTTATACCATACTGTAGTCTATTAAGTGCACAATTGCATTGTGTCTAAAAAAAGGTATGCACGTTAACTTAAAAATACCTCATCGCTAAAAAAACGCTGATCATCATCTAAGCCTTTCAGTTCAATCAGTTTAGTCACTCAGTCATGTCCCACTCTTTGCAACCCCATGAACCACAGCACGCCAGGCCTCCCTGTCCATCACCAACTCCCAGAGTCTACCCAAACCCATGTCCATTGAGTCAGTGATGCCATCCAACCATCTCATCCTCTGTCGTCCACCTCTCCTCCTGCCCTGAATCTTTCCCAGCATCAGGGTCTTTCCAAATGAGTCAGCTCTCTGCATCAGGGGGCCAAAGTATTGGAGTTTCAGCTTCAACATCATTCCTGCCAAAGAACACCCAGGACTGATCTCCTTTAGAATGGACTGGTTGGATCTCCTTGCAGTCCAAGGGACTCTCAAGAGTCTTGTCCAACACCACAGTTCAAAAGCATCAATTCTTAGGCACTCAGCTTCCTTTATAGTCCAACTCTCACATTCACACATGACTACTGGAAAAACCATAGCCTTGACTAGACGGACCTTTGTTGGAAAAGTAATGTCTCTGCTTTTTAATACACTGTCTAGGTTGGTCATAACTTTCCTTTCAAGGAGTAAGCATCTTTTAATTTCACAGGTGCAGTCACTATCTGCAGTGATTTTGCAGCCCAAAAAATAAAGTCAGCCACTGTTTCCACATCTATTTGCAATGAAGTGATGGAACCGGATGTCATGATCTTAGTTTTCTGAATGTTGAGCTTTAAGCCAACTTTTTCACTCTCCTCTTTGACTTTCATCAAGAAGCTCTTTAGTTCTTCTTCACTTTCTGCCATAAGGGTAGTGTCATTTGCATATCTGAGGTTACTGATATTTCTCCAGGCAATCTTGATTCCAGCTTGTGCTTCTTCCAGCCCAGCATTTCTCATGATGTACTCTGCATATAAGTTAAATAAGCAGGGTGACAGTATACAGCCTTGACGTACTCCTTTCCCAGTTCGGAACCAGTCTGTTGTTCCACGTCCAGATCTAACTGTTGTTTCCTGAACTGCATACAGATTTCTCAGGAGGCAGGTCAGGTGGTCTGGTATTCCCATTTCTTTAAGAATCGTCCACAGTTTATTGTGATCCACACAGTCAAAGGCTTTGGCATAGTCAATAAAGCAGAAATAGATGTTTTTCTGGAACTCTCTTGCTTTTTCCATGATCCAGTGGATGTTGGAAACTTGATCTCTGGTTCCTCTGCCTTTTCTAAAACCAGCTTGAACATCAGGAAGTTCACGGCTCACATATTGCTGAAGCCTGGCTTGGAGAATTTTAAGCATTATTTTACTAGCGTGTGAGATGAGTGCTATTGTGCAGTTTGTTGAGCATTCTTTGGCATTGCTCTTCTTTGGGATTGGAATGAAAACTGACCTTTTCCAGTCTTGTGGCCACTGCTGAGTTTTCCAAATTTGCTGGCATATTGAGTACAGCACTTTCACAGCATCATCTTTCAGGATTTGAAATAGCTCAACCGGAATTCCATCACCTCCACTAGCTTTGTTCTTAGCGATGCTTCCTAAGGCCCACTTGACTTCGTATTCCAGGATGTGTGGCTCTAGGTGAGTGATCACATCATCATGATTATCTGGGTCGTGAAGATCTTTTTTGTACAGTTCTTCTGTGTATTCTTGCTACCTATCCTTAATATCTTCTGCTTCTGTTAGGTCCATACCATTTCTTTCCTTTATTGAGCCCATTTTTGCATGAAATGTTCCCTTGGTATCTCTAATTTTCTTGAAGAAATCTCTAGTCTTTCCTATTCTACCGTTTTCCTCTATTTCTTTGCATTGATCGCTGAGGAAGGCTTTCTTATCTCTTCTTGCTATTCTTTGGAACTCTGCATTCAAATGAGTATATCTTTATTTTTCTCCTTTGCTTTTCACTTCTCTTCTTTTCATAGCTATTTGTAAGGCCTCCCCAGACAGCCATTTTGCTTTTTTGCATTTCTTTTCCATGGGGATGGTCTTGATCCCTGTGTCCTGTACAATGTCATGAACCTCAGTCCATAGTTCATCAGGCACTCTATCAGATCTAGTCCCTTAAATCTATTTATCACTTCCACTGTATAATCATAAGGGATCTGATTTAGGTCATACCTGAATGGTCTAGTGGTTTTCTCCACTTTCTTCAATTTCAGTCTGAATTTGGCAATAAGGAGTTCATGATCTGAGCCACAGTCAGCTCCCGGTCTTGTTTTTGCTGACTGTATAGAGCTTCTCCATCTTTGGCTGCAAAGAATATAATCAATCTGATTTTGGTGTTGACCATCTTGTGATGTCCATGTGTAGAGTCTTCTCTTGTGTTGTTGGAAGAGGGTGTGTGCTATGACCAGTGTGTTCTCTTGGCAGAACTCTATAAGCCTTTGGCCTGCTTCATTCTGTACTCCAAGGCCAAATATGCCTGTTACTCCAGTGGCACCCCACTCCAGTACTCTTGCCTGGAAAATCCCATGGATGGAGGAGCCTGGTGGGCCACAGTCCATGGGGTCACTAAGAGTTGGACAAGACTCAGCGACTTCACTTTCACTTTTCACTTTCCTGCATTGGAGAAGGAAATGGCAACCATTCCAGTGTTCTTGCCTGGAGAATCCCAGGGACGGGGGAGCCTCGTGGGCTGCCGTCTATGGAGTTGCACAGAGTCAGACACGACTGAAGTGACTTAGCAGCAGCAGCAGCCAGGTGTTTCTTGACTTCCTACTTTTGCATTCCAGTCCCCTATAATGAAAACAACATCGTTTTGGGGTGTTAGTTCCAGAAGGTCTTGTAGGTCTTCATAGAACTGTTCAACTTCAGCTTCTTCAGCATTACTGGTTGGGGCATAGACTTGGATTACTGTGATATTGAATGGTTTGCCTTGGAAACGAACAGAGATCATTCTGTCGTTTTTGAGATTGTATCCAAGTACTGCATTTTGGACTCTTTTGTTGACCATGATGGCTACTCTATTTCTTCTAAGGGATTCCTGCCCATAGTAGTAGATATAATGGTCATCTGAGTTAAATTCACCCATTCCAGTCATGTGTGTATGTATATATATATATATATATATATATATATATTTATCATACTACCGAATAGTACAAGGACTTTAGAACATCTTAAATAATCCTTCCCCAACCCAAATACTGTCACTCTGCTTATTTAACTTATATGCAGAGTACATCATGAGAAACGCTGGGCTGGCAGAAGCACAAGCTGGAATTAAGATTGCCTGGAGAAATATCAATCACCTCACATATGCAGATGACACCACCCTTATGGCAGAAAGTGAAGAGGAACTAAAAATCCTCTTGATGAAAGTGAAAGAGGAGAGTGAAAAAGTTGGCTTAAAGCTCAACATTCAGAAAACGAAGATCATGACATCTGGTCCCATCACTTCATGGGAAATAGATGGGGAAACAGTGGAAACAGTGTCAGACTTTATTTTTCTGGCCTCCAAAATCACTGCAGATGGTGACTGCAGCCATGAAATTAAAATACGCTTATTCCTTAGAAGTAAAGTTATGGCCAATCTAGATAGGATATTAAAAAGCAGAGACATTACTTTGCCAACAAAGGTCCGTCTAGTCAAGGCTATGGTTTTTCCAGTTGTCATGTATGGATGTGAGAGTTGGACTGTGAAGAAAGCTGAACACCAAAGAATTGATGCTTTTGAACTGTGGTGTTGGAGAAGACTCTTGAGTCCCTTGGACTGCAAGGAGACCCAACCAGTCCATTCTAAAGGAGATCAGTCCTGGGTGTTCTTTGGAAGGACTGATGCTAAAGCTGAAACTCCAGTACTTTGGCCACCTCATGCAAAGAGTTGACTCATTGGAAAAGACTCTGATGCTGGGAGGGATTGGGGGCAGGAGGAGAAGGGGACGATGGAGGATGAGATGGCTGGATGGCATCACCGACTCGATGGACGTGAGTCTGAGTGAACTCTGGGAGTTGGTGATGGACAGGGAGGCCTGGCACGCTGCGATTCATGGGGCTGCAGAGAGTTGGACATGACTGAGCGACTGAACTGAACTGAACTAAACCCAAATACTGTTTTCATATATTTTTAATAACAGTTTTACTGAGATAAAACTTATATGCCATACATTTCACCCATTTAAAGTGTACAGTTTAATGGTTTTTAGCACATTCAGAGTTGTGCAACCACCACCATAATCAATTTTAGAACATATTCATCACTTCCCCCAAAGAAACCCCTTACACATTCACAGCTTCCCCCCCACCATTTCCTCACAACCCCCCAGATCTATGATACCACCAGTTACTTTCTCTATATTTCATGTAACTGGAATCATACAATGTATGGTCTTCGGTAACGAGCTTTATTCATTCAGAACAACATTTTCAAGCTTCTTCCATGCTACAACATGTATCAGCATATATCATAAAACTTCTGTTTTATGGCTGAAAAATATTCCATGGTATTGTAAGATGGATATACACATTTTGTTTATTTATCAACTGATGACTATTATGGGTTGTTTGTTGTCGTGTATTTCAGTTTATTTTTTAAATCTACATGTCATTATTAGGATTACTGTTTTATACCTTACATATATAATCTGGTTTGCAGGTGGAAAACACAATTTTTGCTTGAGAAAATGCTTTTAATTTGGCCTCACTGCTGTGTGACTTTCAGGATCTTAGTTCTTCCCCAACCAGGGATCAAACCCAGGCCCATGATGGTGAAAGCAGAGCGTCCTAACTACTGGACTATCAGGGAATTCCCTGAGAAAACATTTTTATTTCACCTTTGTTTTGAAAGATGATACAGAATTCTAAATTGTCAGTTATTTACTTTCAGCACACTGAAGACATCACTCCACTTTTTTTTGGCTTCCATTGTGGCTGTTAAGACCAGAAATTCAAGATTTAACCACTTCTACAAAAAAAACTTGGCTTAAAACTCAACATTCAGAAAATTAAGATCATGGCATCTGGTCCCAGCACTTTATGGCAAATAGATGGGGAAACAGTGGAAACAGTGAGAGATTTTATTTTTTTGGCCTCCAAAATCACTGTAGATGGTGACTGCAGCCATGAAATTAAAAGACGCTTACTCCTTGGAAGGAAAGTTATGACCAACCTAGACAGCATATTAAAAAGCAGAGACGTTACTTTATCAACAAAGGTCCGTCTAGTCAAAGCTATTTTTTCAGTAGTCATGTATGGATGTGAGAGTTGGACTACTAAGAAAGCTGAGCACAGAAGAATTGATGCTTTTGAATTGTGGTGTTGGAGAAGATTCGAGAGTCCCTTGGACTGCAAGGAGATCCAGCCAGTCCATCCTAAAGGACATCAGTCCTGAATATTCATTGGAAGGACTGATGTTGAAGCTGAAACTCCAACACTTTAGCCACCTGATGCGAAGAACTGACTCATTTGCAAGAACTGACTCATTTGAAAGAACTGACTTATTTGAAGAACTGACTCACCTGATGCTGGGAAAGATTGAAAGCAGAAGGAGAAGGGGATGACAGAGGATGAGATGGGTGGATGGCATCACTGACTCAATGGACATGAGTTTGAGTAAACTCTGGGAGTTGGTGATGGACAGGGAGGCCTGGAGTGCTGCAGTCCATGGGGTTGCAAAGAGTTGGACACGACTGAGCAACTGAATTGAAAAGCAAATACTCTCATGAAAAAGAGTTTTAGTGCTTCTTTGGTTCCTACCTTAATTTAGGTTTTTGCCTGATAATCTCTTACTGTTTTATCAGCTCTTAGGTGCTTTTAAGATGATAGTTTTGATCTATACATATATATTTTACTCAGCATTATTTATTGTTTGCAGCAGAAAGGTTGATCTAAAATGTCTTAAGGCCAGTATGACTGAAAATGGGAAAGTCAAAATAATATTTTTGAAACAAATTTATCTTACCACTTGTTTTGATTTTAAATTGATCAAAACTGTAAATTTAAAACTGTAGATTTTGCTCTTTCAGAGTATTAAAACAGGTCTATTTAGCTTATTAACAAAACCCAGCCTTCAAAGTTAAACCAACTAGCCATATCATACTTACTTTATATCAGAGACAGTTTGACTTCATGTTTCTCTACAAATAAATGTTAATATGCATCATCATGATAAGCTCTTTTTTTTATTATAAGTCAGGTATGAGACAATTACATTTCCTTACACTTTGTTTTAAAAGATGCAATTATTTAATGTCTTGAACCTAACACCATTTATATTTTAGGGTCAACACTGAATGTTCAATAGAAGCTAGGACTCAAATTTTAGGCAACCAAGGCCTCAAAAATAGGATATACATAGAGAAATGAGCGATAGGGTCCCCTTTTAGATCATTCTTTATACTTCCATGCCTAGAGGTACTTGGGTATCAGTCTCAATGTATTCAAGTAAAATCAATTCAAATTAAAGTATTTGGAGTTAACCTGTACATTCATTAATATTTAAGGGAGTTTTTCCTTATAATCCAATCAATGTCTTCTGCTAGTTCATGAAGTACAGTGGTTTCTGAAGAAAACATATTGATGTAAAAGCAGTAATGGGTCTTTTAACAGTGCACCAGGAGTTATAACCTTTATGATAGTCTTATACAATTTCCTAGTTTTTGCAATGAATAACACTAATTTAAATTATATGAAGTTTCAAAGGAAACTTTAAGGTCTATGTAAAAATATTAAGCTAATTTACATTTTTACTGATAGTTTTCATCTTTCTTCATTAAAAAAATTAATGTTATTACTTTTCAAGCTTGGATATTTTATCAATAAATTACACTGTGAGAGGATTTTTCTGCATCATCATTTGACAATAAAATTACAAGCAATGCCACTAAAGAAAAATTAATACCAGCTCCACCACTCCACACTACAATATATAGGACATTCAGAATATCTCAATATTTCAAAGGCCACATTTCACCACTTACTTGTAAGACAGATAAAAACAAGAAGTCTTTGGTGCCTTGATTAAACAATGCTTTGCCAGTATCAGTATTTTGAACTGTCCTATAGTTTCATAGTCAAGGATCTAGGGCAATGAAGCATGTAAGACTTAGAATGGATGAGACACACGCCTTTGTTTTATAAAGCAGAAGGAGAGATGCAATGGCAAAAGGACAGGACTTAAAGACAGTAGATTTTTTTTTTTTCCAGGAAAGAGTTCACCTTGGTGTAAAGACTTCAGACCGACACTGATGCAGCGGCCTCCTAACTGGCACTCCTACTTCTACTCTTGCTTCCCTACAGTGAAGTTTCCAGTGACCATTTAAAGATGTAAATCAGATCATGTCACTCTTCTGTGTACAACTCTCCCACGCTCAGAATAAAATCCAGGCATTTCACCATAGCCTACATGACTATGAATTGGCTCCTACTTCTCTCCCCCAATCCTTCTGCCCACCCCTCTACCCTCACCACCCCGCACTTCATGCTTTATCTTTCATTTTCTATTTTGCTCACTTAGATTCTAACCACCAAGGTCAGTCCCAACTATGGGTCTTTGCAATAACCGTTTCTTCTGCCTAGAATGTCATTTCAACCAGGTCTCTTCTCAAACTTTAGTTCTTCACTCACCCTATACGAAATAGCATCACCATTACACCCTACCCTACATTTCTCACTGACTCCTTTCTTGGTTTTCTGTACATTCCAAGCAATCTAAAATTATACTTTTTTCTTCACCTCCCCTCCCCAGACAGAATGCAAGCATCATGAAATTAAATCGCTCTCTTCAGGGATATCTGCAGCTTCATGTGCAGTGAGATGTCATTCACAAGTCAAGACTGAAAACAAGTGCTGTCAATCTACAGATGAAGGGATAAAGAAAATGTGATGTGTGATGTGTGTGTATGTATGTGTGTGTTCTCAACACATGTATACTCATACAAAATGGTAATTATGTGAGGTGATGGATGTATTAAGCAATCTTATATTGGTAATTGTTTCATAATATTTACATACTTATGTCAAATCATTACATTGTATACTTTGAAGTTTACATGATGTTATATGTCAATTATATCTTAATAAAGCTTGGAAAAAAAAGAATGTAAGTTTCAAGAGGACAGGGACCCTTGTCTTGCCGCTGTACTCTTAACTACCTAGAACACTGCAAAATGAATGAAGCAACTATTTTTTCATATGTTTGCAAAGTCTTATATACAAGAGTCTTCATTTCTATCTTGTATGTGGTAGCAAAAAATAGGAACAATATAAAAATCATAGACATACTTCCATGAAATGTGATACAGCTGTGAAAAGAAGTGATGCAATCTCAATGTGTTGAAACAAAAAAAGGTCCCCAAGATATATTTACTCCATAGAATCTATAATGCCATCGAATGTAAGATGTACCTTTAAATTATTATAAATTATTATAAACTGGTATAAATTGTTATACCAAAAAAGGAAATAGATTACATTCCCAAGATAGAAATGTAAAAGAAGATGACTGTATATAGCTGGATGCTAGGTAAACACAAATGAACCCACGATACAGAAAGACATAGCAAGGAAACTTGCATCTATCAATCCTGAAAATGAATAGAAAGAAAGAAAAAAAAAATCCCTCAAAATTTAAACCACAAGCCAGTTCATGAGTCTGACTTATATCATTAGTGTGGTCCAAAAACCCTCAAGAAGAGAATTTAAAGTAGTACTGGGTTGGTAGTAAGCCCATGTGACTGACAGAAGCAAACATCTCTGGAGGAAAAAGATGTCAATTCAGGACTACAATGATTGGAAGCTATTAGCAACCGTAAGATATATCTCAATTTCAGTCATGTTAAAACGTGAAATGTAAAAAGACGAGTATCCTAGAATTAATAAAAATATGACATCATTAAGTGAAAACTTTTCATATTTAAAACAATGCCTCTAAGATTTCACTATGTAAAGCCAAAAATGAAATGTCCACACAAACTAATAAACTACTGTAGACCCATATATAAATGACTGTAGTCCTCCAGAATACTCCCCATAAGACTGTGCTTTATAAATGTCGCTCAGTTATATCCACAGTCCCTAACACAGTTATCAGGTGGGTAGTGGGTTCAAGTGACTGAGAAAAGCAAACACTGACGGCACTCAACAGTATTTTTTGAAAAAATGTTTAACTGTATAAATACCAAAGACACATTTATAGAAGCATTTCTTCTTAAATAATCATAGGCCCAAGTGTTTTAAAGTAATGGTAGGGCAAATGGAGTATTATATATTTATTCAACAAATATTCAGTGAATTTCTACTATGTGCCAGACTAAACACTATGGATCCAAAAATAAATAAAACATGTTCTTGACCTTAAGCAGCTCACAATGAAAAATTATTACAATAAAATGACAGGTATTATAATTGAGGTATGTTCTAATTCATGTGCTATTAGAACATAGTACAATTGATTTCACAAGAAAAAATGATAGGAAATTAACAGAGTGGTGACTCTTCAGATATGACTTAAATCTGGCATTCCAAATCGAAATTCCGTTGGGACCAGAGAGGTAAATAATGAAAGAGATTTGGTCATAGTCTGGACTACAACAAAAGGGGAAGCATTTCCAAAAAGGGGTAGCTGTCACTTGTCTAGCCAACTGTTCCCTTATGGGGACAGTGTTATCAGGTTGCCAATTTTTTAAGAATAGACACATTTTTTGCATGATAATCCTTTGGCAACTGATTAAAAAAAGAACTTTTAGGTTAAATGAACTATGTATATGTTTGCCAGTAAGAGACTATAATCGCTGCTTTAAAGTATAAATCTACTCAGTGAAGAGAGAAAAAGTTACTTGAGACATCCTTTAAGGAATGGAAATTTTAACAAAGCACAGAAAAATTCAGTACATGTTACCATGCAACCCATTTAGAAACATATTATCTTAGGGTTCACTTTTAAGTCACAGAAGGTTTTGGACCTAAATTTTTATGGGTCTATCTGAAATGAAGAAAAAGCTTCTTAATCCAAAATTTTATAGAGCACAAATAATAAAATACTTTCAATCTAGACACAAGTAAAAATTAAAGCCTATCTTAAAAAAGTCTTTGTGAAATTAGAACCATTTTTCTACATCAAATTTGAAATATGTCCTGTTATTGTAAAGGATTATTCAATGATTTAGATAGCATTAATGTCTAAAAACTAAGCTTAGTAAACTCTATAAACTATAATACAACTACCAGAAAATGTTTTAAAAATTCAATTTGTACAATGTCAGCTCTTTAAAACTATTTTGAGAAATAATTTCTACCTACCTTTTTTGCTTTGGGAGCCTAAAAGTTGGAAAAACAAAAGAATTGATAAATTTAAAAAATAATTCATACATTTTAAACAAAAATATCATGATTGCCTAACATGTTAAAATTAAGAGAAGCTAGGTAAAAAAGACAAGGGAACTTTCTGTACCCTCTGCAGATTCTCTTTAAATCTAAAATTATCTCAAAAGGTTTTTTTAGGAAAGAATTCAGACAGAACTACAAGTCTATAAAACACTATGATAGTTCACCCACTGAAGCATCTTTTGTAAGTAAATTTTACACTTTCTTATGACAATCAATGATCCGTGTTTAATGAAATATCTGATTATGAAACAGAATACCAGTCAAGAAGGCACTGATTTAAAGGGTTCTAAAGAACAAGAAATCATTAACTAAGTATTGGTATTAACGTCAAGCCTAAATGTGTGGGAATGATTTCACATCACAGAGAAATAGTCATTCTATCAAGTTAGATTGCTGATTTTATAGGAAAAGAATCAGTAATTTAAAACAGGCAAAGCTATGGCAAAGTGATTCTATTCAGCAACGTGTCCTAAAGCAGAGGTATGCTTTTTTAGATCTTAGAAAGTACAGCATTTCAATAAATATTTACAAGTATTTTTTAGTAATACTACTTGTAATTTCCTGATTTGGCCCTTGTGTTCACTAGATTTCTGGTAAGGAATTTGTAGGGGATCATGTGACTGTAAGATGATATACTTTCCACATTTGAAGACTAGTACAAGAGAAGTTATGGTTCAAGCCATAAGGTTATCACTATATAAAACATAAATGTTAAAACTGACATCAAGCAGTAGATTATATGTTCTTATAAAGTGCATATATCTCATTAATTCATTCAACAGGTATTTATTAATGATTTACACACAAAGTTCTCTGAGATACTAGAGATGACATAAGAATGGTGACTCAACTCGCACAACTTTTACAAAGGTGTTTTATTTTTACCATACTTGCTATCGTTAATAGTTAACATATGTCCACCTTGAAATAAATTCTATACAGCAGAATATGTAAACAGCAATGGCCCTGTTCCAAAGCAGCTAAATTTTAAAGGTGGGCAAACTGTCATCTCTCATTAATGCTTTTAATGTGAGGCAAGTTTGGGATAAGTACATATAATCAAGTGAAAGTGAAAATCACTCAGTCATGTCCGACTCTTTGCAACCTCATGGACTATACAGTCCATAGAATGCTCCAGACCAGGATACTGGAGAGGGTAACCTTTCCCTTCTCCAGGGGATCTTCCCAACCCAGGGATCAAACCCAGGTCTCCTGCATTGCAGGCAGACTCTTTACCAGCTGAGCTGCAAGGGAAGCCCAAGAATACTGGAGTGGGTAGCCTATTCCTTCTCCAGTGGATTTTCTCAACCCAGGAATCGAACCAGGGTCTCCTGCATTGCAGGCAGATTCTTTACCAACTGAGCTATCAGGGAAGCCACATATACTCATTCTTCCTGCAAATCATAAGAGCATCCAGTAGTAGAGTAGTTCTCAGAGAGCATAAGCATCACCTGGGATGCCTGTTATAACAATGCATATTCCTGGCCTAAAAGTGTATATACTCACTTCTCTCTCCCCATAAGTAATTCAGTTCATGATATGAGTTGAATTGTGTCCCCTCAAAATTCATACATAAGTCCTATCTCCCAGTGTCTCCAAGTGTTTCCTTGTTTGGAAAGAGGGTCCTTGTTGATATAGTTAAGATGAGGTCATACTGGAATAGGGCGGACCTCTGATTCTATAAGACTGGAAACCTTGTAAAAAGGGGGAAATGTGGACACAGACACACACACACTCAGAGAACACCAAAGAATGGGATAATGCTGCCACAAGACAAAAAGAAGCAGAAGCTAGCACCTGCAGGGTGAGAATAGCCTTGACAACACCTTAATCTAAGACTTCTAGATTCTGAAACTATGAAACAATAAATTTCTATTGGTGAAGCCAGTTAGTTTGTGGTATGTTGTTACTTGGCAGTCCTAGGAAACTAATACTTAGATCTGGAGTCCAGTCTGTTCCTGAAATCTGCACTTGAACTGGTATTCAAGGCTTGCATGCGTACTAAGTCGCTTCAGTAGTGTCCACCTCTTGTAACCCCATAGGCTATAACCTGCCAGACCTCTCTGTCCATGGGATTCTCCAGGCAGGAATTCTGGAGTGGGTTGCCATGCCCTCCTCCAGGGGCTCTTCCCCACCCAGGAATGGAACCTGTGGTTCTTATGTCTCCTGCATTGGCAGGCAAGTTCTTTACCACTAGAGCCGCCTGGCAAGTCCATTCCGGGCTTATTCCAATTTTCCAGAAGCCACATTTTGAGAAAGACTGCCAAAGGGATCTAAAAACAAGAGACTTGTGTACTGGTTGGAAAATAATAAATAGGTGCCTATTCCCTTAAGTTATCAGCAGCTTTAAGTCCGTTTAAAATCCATTTACTTTCTGTTCTCCCTGATATAAACGCTCTCCACACTCTGTTTCTTCTCATTACTTCCGGTAAATTCATCATACTTTAAAACACAGCTTGAAAAGCATTGCTCTGCTCTTCCCATCCCCCTTTCCTCTCCCGCCCTAATTTTAACATTCCCATCTTTGTGTTACTCCATCGTAGTCACTTCAATGATTACAGTTATAAAACTGTATTGTAATTAATTTTCTAAGTCTGTCTTCCATACAAGGGAGAGATTGTAATTATCACCTTTGTGTACTTCGTTTCAGTTTAGTGCCAAGCACAAAGAGTATGCTCCATATTTTCCCTAATTAATGAATTAAATAATTAACTAATTACACTTTCCACTTCCATCTAGTTTTAATCACTGGAGAAGATGGAAATCACGTTTAAGAAAATGGGAAACGAGAACATGTTATAGCTACATGTTGGTCTGTGTTCCTGGAGAAGACATGACAGCTGAAGAGTGCAGAAAAACAAAACAAGAAGCTTTATCATACTTAAACACCAGGCAGGCTGCACACTCTGAATCACAAAACAATTCAAGTTTCCACAAAAGACCACACAAAACAACTTTTCAAAGCAGAGTAAACTGCAGCAGCTTTCAATTAATTGCTGAGGTGGCCAAAAAAAAAAAAAAAAAAAAACCTATGCATTTCCACCAAGCTGCAATTAAAAAAAAAAAGCAATTTCACAGGAATGTCTATCACGACTAGGAGTAACTAAATTGAGACGAATATTTGAATTTAGCAGCAGCTGGAGATTAAAACATCAGCTGATCTGATTAAAACACCACAAACTGGCCATTCCCCATTTGCAGAAACCGGTCTGGACTCTCTCTCCGGTCCATCTGACCCCTAATGGAAGGCCATACTTCAGGAGAGGTCCATCCCCCCTAAGGATATGGGGTCTTTCCTAAACCGACTCGCTCTCCTCTAATAAAATATGACAGGCTCTTGCCATATCATTTAACACGGCGCAGGAGCATCAATGATCGCCCCTTGACCCTGCTCCCCTACGTTCCCTGCTCACCATGCTGATGCATACACGACCTCGGTAGTCGGCCAAGTGTGATCTCTGGGTTGTGTGGACAAACGCTCCCTCGTTGTCAGGACGACAAGCCCCGCCCACTGGCGCCCCAGGGCCGCTGCGGAGAGCCTCGCGATTGGTTCGCGCAGTCGCGCTGGGGTTCTTCCGGACGGCGCCCTACCCACTTCCCTGACAGGTTGCTCCGCCCCACTACAGCCTGCCGCCCGCCTCGGTCGACAGCCTCCAGCGTTGGAGCTGAGGGTTGCGTTTACGGCTGCGGCGTGCCGGAAAGTGCGTGAGTGCCGCGCTGGGGAGTCTTATTTTGTTTTCCGGACGCTTCAGTCTGGAGGCGGTGTGCTCTGGGCGAGGACCAACAGGTGTAGAAAAAGGGCTTGTGTGCGTCTTCCGACGTTGACAGCCCCTCTCCCTGTTTCCCTAGATTTGCTGGGGCGAATCTTTCTTTGCGGATTTCGAGAAGGAAGGGGGCCGCCGGCTACGCGACTGGGTCAAGTAGCTGACACCGGGTCGGCTTCCTGGGCCGTCACCGCTTAGACCAGCGGGGGGCCGGGCTCGATTGGCAGTTTAGAAAAAGAGGTAAATAAATTGGCTCCCAGAGGGTTGTTTATTTTTAAATGACCTTCAGATTCTTCTCCCTGCACCTGGTTGTTTATTACCTGAGCTATCAAGGTATATGCTGTTTTTTGGTGTTTGTTTTGTTTTGTTTTTTTCAAGAGGAGCTCTAAACAAGAACTGGAAATAATTTGAAGCAGTTCCTGGTAACGTATTCCTTACTGGTGGAGGTCTCAGAGACCCAGCAAGACGCGCTAAATTCTGTGCCCAGAGTCAAGGTCCCAGTGTACTAACCGGTAGCACAACCCTTCGAATGTCGGTCTACCAACATGAAGAAACTCTGGCAGCTTAGACCAACAGGAAAACTAGAAGAAATTAAGAGACTGAGAAATTAACCTTCCAAAGCGTATCTGAATTCCGTATGAATTTAGATCTAAACCCCGTTTAGGCTTAAACCCCATTTTAGCCTGACAAGACGTGAAATGCTTTAAAATTCTTGCCACCATTTCTCATCTGATTGTAATTTTATAATGCGCTGTCTCTTGCAATTTCGTTGACCAAAGGTATTATTAAATAAGTATTTCTGACTGAGCTAGTCTTTGTAGGTTAAAGTGTTATTCTCCCCACAGAAATCCAGATTGGTCATAGCTATGACATTTCACCTTCACATCCCTGGTAGCAAGATTAAAAACCTCTTAATGTCGACTTGATATAGAGTTCCGAAGCTGGTATGGAACTAAGCTTTTGTTTTTCAGTCAAACTACTAATGTTTACGATTACAGAACTTCAGTCAGCTCTGATGGGAGTAAGGAAGTGTGGATGGTAATCATAAATAATTTTGATATCATAGGATTTCAGGGGAGAGACTTGCTCAAGTTCTCTTTCCACCAAATTCCCCCCAGGGAGGAGGATTTGCTATGGATGTGTTAGAACATGCTAGACTGTGTTCTAGGCGACTGCTCTGCTATGAGATTATACCAGTGGGCTTATATAGTTCTCCTCTACTAGTCTTACAGCCTGCAAGAATAAGAAGGCCCATTTCCTCTGTTCACTTTTACCTCCAGACAGGTGCAGTTCCTAGCCCCTCTGAACATACATGACCATCTTCTTTCAACTCACTTTTATAATCTGGCTTCTAGGTAGGCCTCAACCAAGCAGAATACCAGCTTTGGGGGCAAAATCTCTTGCCACCTGACTCTCGGATTACATATCCTTTGGTGCAGCCAAGTGTGTTGGGATAAATTTTAGTGTGAAGCTTTTTAGGCTTAACTACTTTGGGGAAATGTGCTCCATCTGTTTGAGTCAAATCTGAACTTCATGGGGAAGAGTGATCAGTAATAGCTTTAGGCACGATGATGTTGTTGTTTAGTCACAAAGTCATGTCTTACTCTTTCGAAACCCCATGGACTGTAGCCCCGCCCATGCTCCTTTGTCCCTCGGATTTCCCAGACGAGAATACTGGAGTTGGTTACCATTGCCTTCTCACTTAACCCAATACTGGAGTTGGTTAAGTCTTGGCCCACAAGTCATTGGGAAAGAGCTATCAATGTGGATTGTATGCCCACCCCCATCCAGGTTTCTTAGAATGATAAGGAACTTCTCACAGTCCCTAACTCTCATTTGGCTCTTTATAAAAACAGTAATTTCCATGACTTTATGCAGAGTTAAGGAGCAGCCCCAGGTCCCTGCTGCATTTAAATTTTTCACCAGTTCACCCAAGGAAACCTGTTTCTCCTAAAGGCTAAAGTAAACTTAAATGCCTAAAGGTCAGTATGCAGTAATAAAACATTTCCTCAGCTCATAAAAGTTAATATATCAAGGAATGGGACAAATTTATCTTGGTCACAGCAGCTACTTTTTTGCTGGGCAGGTCCTTTTTTATGCATAATTTGTTAAAAAAAAAAAAAAAAACAGCTAAAGACAATTTAACCCACATTCTAAAAGCTTTTACAAATTGTGAATTAAATAGAGCTATGCTCTTTGCCAGGAATTAAACAGGCTGTAATTTTTTATTTGAAATTACATCTAATGTAGATTTACAATTATTTTAAGGGCACAAGGTTCTTCCTTAAGTGTCATTTTCAGTAAGATTAAAACACAAAAAATGGCTCTCAGAAAAAAAGTTTTTAAAATGGAATTAGCTGTTGCTGTACCCGGTTAAATAGACCCATCTAATTTCACTCCTGAAAACACTAAATCTTCAGTAAACCATTTGGGACGACCCAGAGGGATGGTATGGGGAGGGAGGAGGGTTCAGGATGGGGAACACATGTATACCTGTGGCGGATTCATTTCGATATGTGGCAAAACCAATACAATATTGTAAAGTTTAAAAATAAAATTAAATTAAAAAAAATTAGACTAATAGAGGAGGAGATGACAAACTTTGGAAGCTGCAAGACAGATGACTGTCATCTAGCACACTTGAAAAGCCCAATTTATACTGCATAATTCTCAAAAAGGCCCTGGAACAGGGCCATTGGATTTGGAAATGAAGAATGAAGTAAATCAGAGAGGATGAAGTGAAAGCTCTTTGAGAAATACCTCTAAGTGCATGCCTCACTCTCAGAAGACTAGAGGTTTATTTCTGGACAGAATCATCTATGGTGTGGGGGTGTCCTCAGGCATACAAAGGACATGAGAATCACACTGGGAGCAGGTTAGGTGTATTTGAGTATACATGATGCTGAATGCAAGGCCCTCAGTCGTTTTCCACTTCTTAATTTAGTAAATCCTCAGAAGATTGGAAGACTCTTATCTGTGGAATCTGACCAGCCCAGGAGGAACAGACTAAGATAACAACATCAGAGGTTCCCCAATAAAGGGCCCAATTAGATCACTCTCAGTGAAGGCCCAAAGTCTCTAAGCTGCAACTTATAAGCAGATTTCTAAAGGGTTTGTTTTTTGTGGTGGTTTTTTTTTTGGAAAAGGACTACCATTTATGCAGGAAAGCTCAAGTGATAACAGACAAAAGCAGAAAAATAGCACTTTGGAGGAAAACAAGAAAGTTAATGAACTCAGATGTTCTGATCATTGTATACTTGTCACTGTGAACTCATAAATCACTAGTAAATAGGGGATGCAGACAATTATTAACATGTAAACAGTGTTGGCTATTTATTTTTTTTCCCTAAGAAAGAAAAGCCACAGAAGCAGATCTATAAACTTCAGCAAGAAAAGGTCTTCACTCAGTTGCTATACTGGCAGCAGAAGCCTTTCAAGTATGTTTGTTAAAAAAAAAAAAAAAAAAAACACTACTTAGTTGCTTAGTTGTATACCCCAGAGGTATATAACTGTTGACCTGGTTACAGGTTGAATCCCCTACTGACCAGCCTCGTGATTTAGATGTCTACTTTCACCTGCATTTCAGGATCTCCCAGCCCTACTCTTGGCATTCTGCCAGCATGTCTACACTACTTTTAAACAGGTTTACTAACATGTAATTGACATACAAATGCTACACTTATTAAGTATAAGTACAATTTGATAAATTTGACTCATGCCTACACCTATGAAACCTCACCACAATCATGATGGTAAAACCATCATCCCCAGGGATTTCCTCCTGTCTCCTGTGATCCCTTCCTGGTCTCCAGCCCTCTACTCCTATTCATAAACTTCATCTTATCTCTGTGGTACCCTCCAGCAATACTGAGAGCAATCTGAGTGGCTCAGATCAGCTCTCCAGGTACCAATTTGTTTTTTTAAATTGGTGCTCTGTTTACAACGGCAGAGGATTTGAGTGGTATGCCTCAAACTGCGCCCCCCGCCCCCCCGCCCCCCCCCCCCTGCTCCCGCCACCATAAGCTCTGTTACTTTTAATGTTTTTGCAAGATGAAAGGTTTTTCTGGATGACATATACTTATGTCTCACGGTACCTCCCACAAAATGCTAACTTCAAAGGAAAAAAAGTAACTGTGGAGAGTTCTGACAAACACCACCTTAACCAAGTGATCAAAACTAACTTTAGCCATAATGGAACAGACTGGAATTGTGTCCACATAATAGAGTGCAATGAAATAAAGCATGTCTAATGTTTCTGCCGAAACTATGTAAGCTGAACCTAGCCATAAATTAACATCAAAACAAGACATATTTCTACAAAATTAATGGCCTGTGATCCTCACAGATGTCAAGTTTATGAAAATCAAGGAAATTAAGGAATTTTTTCAGATTGAAGGCTAGAGACATGGAAATTAAATGCAATGTGTAATCAGTGTAGATTGGATTCTTTTGCTACAAAGGGCAAAACACAGGGCTGTGGATTCAATGGTAGTAATATAGCAGTGCTTGTTAATTTCCTGATTCTGATGGTTGTTTTGTGCTGTAAGAAAACATCCTTGTTCACAGAAAGTACCTCAAACTGTTGTCCAGTATGGTAGCAACTAAGCCACTGGTACTTAGAAACATGTCTGGCATAACACTTCTTAAAATATTTTGGATAAAAATGATACATTATTAAAATAATTTCAGCTGTTTTTTTAATAAGGACTATCAAAAGTAAAATTACATGGATGGCTTGCACTGTATTTCTTTTGGATGGCACTACAAAGTATTCAGGTTGATTTGGTATCATGTTAGCAACTTATCCTCAAATAGTTCAGGGAAAAAAGTTATTAAATCTGAGTTGCAGCTTTTCTGAAAGATTGAATGAAGTTATTTTAAAATAAAAATTTAATGAGGGATATAAAAAGGTATGTTATTTTAGATTAATGGGCAAATGGGCATTATGAAATTTTAAGGTTATATATGGCATTGACATTCATTTGGGGCCTATCACAAACTAAATGTTTATAATGTACGAATTTTAGGAGTTAACCCCCACAACCGTCACAAGTATTGGGAATTATTTTCTATGTTTAGGCTGTGATGGTGCCTTTAAGGAGCTGCCTCTCACTAGCAGCAAAGTACACATGAAGATTAAGCTTATCTATCCCACTGGATATTGCCTGCTCCTCATGTACCCCCTTTCTGGGTTGTTCACTTGGTCTCTTCATCACTGATCTTCCTGCCCATTTGCCATTAGCTGTGAACCTGCTTGACTCTCACACCTGTTTGTCCTACTCTTTAGCCTTTCTTTGTAGGGCACCCTTGATTTGTCCCAGTGTCCTGCGAACAGTTCGAGCCTTGCCTCGAGAGCAGGGCACACAGTTCTCCCTCTGACAAGAAAAGAGGCTCGGAAAGATTAAGCAACCTGTACAACACTGTGCAGCTGGGATTCCAAGTCGATTTCTAATTCATGCCACTCTGTAAGAGGCCCACCTGCTTATCTCTGAAGATCTGCTTTCTCTAATTGTTCTGTTTCCTTCATAGAGCTTACCACAACTCATAATGATCTTTTATGTCCCTCAGGAGATGCTGATTCTGTGATAGCAGCTATCTTACCTGACACGTTTACAGCTGCATCTCACTGCCTGAACATAAAAGTGCACAATCAACTTTTATTGAATGGCAAAAAAAAAAAAAAAAGTACTAGTTTACCAGTGGGTAAAATCTTTTTCAAGACTACAATGCAGTTATTTGTAAAGATTTTTCTTTTTCTTTAGGTATATTACATATAAAAGTGGATATTTTCCATGATAAGTGAAAATGGCCAATTCTTTAAGAGGAGAAGTATTGAATCTTTATAAGAATGTAAGTACGTACGTTGCCAGTTTTGTAAATGTTATATGACATAGATTGTTTAGAAATATATAATCTTTCTTTTTTAAGCTGCTGTATCTTGGACGAGACTATCCAAAAGGAGCAGACTATTTCAAAAGGCGTCTGAAGAATGTTTTCCTTAAAAACAAAGATGTGAAGGACCCAGAGAAGATCAAAGAACTTATTGAAAGGGGCAAATTTGTAATGAAAGAACTAGAAGCATTATACTTCCTTAGGAAATACAGAGCTATGAAACAACGCTATTACTCAGATACCAACAAAACTAAATGATCAGTATTACTATCATTTGACTGAAGATCAGTGCCAGCTGTTTATGTACCAGCTATGGCAAAAATAACATTTAAAGTGTCAAGGATATACATTGTGTTAAAAATACCTGAGCTGCCTTACTGAACTAAAACAGGTTTCAACTTCTATTGCTTTATCAGCAACCTTTATGCTCAATTTTTATATAACAATTAACTAATGTTAAATGTCAATTTTATAGTAATTTAGCTATATAATATTGCCAACTACTTATTAAAAATTGATGAGCACCCAATTTCAAATGAAAATATAATGTACTTAAGTTTTAGTGAAAAATTTGCCAATTATCCTTAGCTCATTTCTGCATTTTACTGAAAAGAGAATGCCATTTAACACTTAAGCAGAATAATTTCTTGCAAGTTTATTTCCCTTAACTTTTGAAGGAGCTCATTTTTGACCCCATTTGAAATGTTAACAGCACATATCCAGTGTTCACTGCAAAAGAAGTAGCATCTGGTAATGATTTAAGTGCAGTTAGTAGAAATAATATGTATAGAGTTAAGAACTTGAAACAGCCTACCAGTGACTGGCATTACATGCCTATTTAATTATTTCCAGTATTAATTTTGCAATTGGATGCCTTTGAGCCTTAAAACAAATCACCTGTTGTATATCAATACCTTCAATAAAAAGTAATGATTTATGTTATTCTATTCTTTTGTCATAAAGGCAGATTTGGTTTGCATCCACTTCTAAATGTGTTAGTATGTCATAGGACCTAAACCTAACGTGGTTTAAAGCAAACACTTAAACTTTTACACAATGTTCACAGCACCTTTTACAAATAAAAAACATCTAGCTTTATAAGCTAAAGAAAAGATTTACTAATTTACTAATATATGCTAATATAATTTAGCGTCTGTTGCTTATAAACTATCCTGTATCATTTGTGGGGATAATGTTTCAAATTTCCCTGGCAATCCAGTGGTTAGGAGTTGGCACTTTCACTGCTGTGGACCCAGGTCAGGGTCAGGGAACCAAGATCCCACAAGTCGTGCAGCACAGCCAAAAAAAAAAAAGTCCACACTATGATAGTCACCATAACTATTTTTATTACATTACAATAATTAGGAGCAGTACAGTTCATGACAAAAATATTACAAATTTCAGATCACTTCACAGCACATACTCCTATAAACATTTAAAAGTTAATTTTAATTAAAAGAGTGGTCATTTTTAAATTTAATGTTTGATATGACCAACATTCCTAGGTCAGCGCAACCAAACGATGGAAAACAACTGGATCACACTGCATATGTCCCACAAAAAGAAAGCACAATGTACAAAATGTGCATGTTTCAGTTTACACTATACAAAAATAGTTAAAATACATTCCAGGTAAACATGTTACATTAAGAAATAGTACTAGTAAGAAATTGGCACTCAAAGGAAAACTGCAAAAGTATTTTCAACATGAAAACACAAGACAGTGGAATTGGAAACTTTTGAATAAAACATTACATAACCCATTTAGCTCTATAGGGAAGGGGACCGTCTATAATTGACATTTCTGCAGGTAATAATTTTTTTTTCATAAATTCATCTAAAATTGCCTATTATCATCCCAAACAGGCACTTAAAACTATTAAAACAAGTATTACTAGTTATGACTCATCTTTAGGAACTGCTGTGAATATATTTCTAGAAAGAAAGAAATTTCATTTTCTGAAGGAATTTACAGCTACCAGTTATATGCTGTTCAATTTCTCAATGCAGATTTCATGCTACCCAATATCAACAACAAAGTTATTAAATATAAATTCAGCTTTAAAGTTACTAATGGGTTGTTAAAAATCATTAATACAAAATAATCAATAAATTATTACTTTTTGACAGAAGGAAGGGGCAGGTAGTTTTTACCGCCTACAAAGAAACCTAAATGTGTATATGTGTAGGAAAAATGGTTAGGAAAAAAAAAATCACTGGAATACAGATGAGATGAACTTGTGCAAACTGCAACTTAACATGCCTCACAAAGTTTCCATATATTTTAGGACAAAATTGTGCAATGGTGGCCAAGATTTTGATAACCTATAAAAGTTAGGTTCTAATTCCTATGCAGTGTGACTCAGTTAAAATAGAGCCTAGAATTCCTAAGTGGAGATACTCACTCAAATTTTACTACATACTTCTGCTACATTCTTCCACAAACGTTAATGTCTAAAACTATGTAATTTAGCAATTTTTTTAACTGCAACAAGGATTTTTATCTTTAAGGCTGTAATTAGATAACATTTATGTTATTTCTAGGATTATCTCTCCCCTTTTAAAATCTCTACAAAAACAAACATTTTATTAAACCATTCAAAATTCACATAATAAAGGATAATTACCACTGCCATAAAAAAGTTGCCCAGCTACATCAAAAATTCAAGAGTCCTAAAAATCACCTCAGTTATACACTGCAAGTCCTGAAGTATGGCCATTTCTTTCTCTTGTTTAGAAATAAAAGGAGGTACTAAAGCAAGTCTTAACTCCCTACCTAATGTTCCAGAAGCCTGTAGTTTAATATAGCATCTCAGAAACCATATTGATTTTTACAGAGAAGTTTCCTTTTCTGTGAATTAGCTCAGGCATCTGTTTATTTTTACCCAGAAGAAATAACTTTTAGAATTCAATATTTAATTTTGAACATCTATTATAATTACTTATACAAAGAGACCATACTACACGCAGGGGGATTTTAACATTATCTGACATACAACTTAATTTGTACTATAATTGTCTCAATAGAATCACATAATTATGCCAAATTAAAAAAATAATCAAATTTACTCCTTTAAAACATTGAAGTAAACTGATTTAATTAAAAAAGAGCTTGACTAAACAGCTACTTTGGAATAAGAGCAAAACAAGTATTTTAGAACTGGAAGAAACTAAACTTAGAGACCAAATCATTTTTTTGCAGAATTACAACATGCATTATGTTGTATCTGGGTCATGGGTCAGATGCCTCACTGATATATAGACCCTCTAGAATATAAACACTACTTAAGGACAGGCCTTATGTCCCATGTTTGGGTACTCTTAATATCCCCAGTGCCTTGGGCAGTGCCTGGCACTGAAATATTTGCTGAAAAAATGACTTCTGCTAAAGAGTAAGACATGAGTTAAATTTGAAAATGTCTTTCATGGTAAGATTTTAGTTTTTAAAACAATGGAATGTATCACTATTAGCAGGGCTAGTCCTAGTAAATTACATAAGGAATTCTCTCAGCACTACTTTTATTAAATTCTCCTTCCATGGGATAGGGTTCTAACTATTCATAGCAGGTATGAAAACTCCTGCTTTGTAACTGATGAACCAGGCAGCAAAGAGATGATGTTCAGAGGATCAAAATTAAATTGCTACAGCCACAATCTGAAAATTAGCTATTAGGTCAAATCCCATTATAGTATCTGTCAGATTACGTTAAGCCTGAGGAATTTTACAATATAGGACATTTTGGTATGATTTGATGGGAGGCCATCATGGAGATATCCAAAGCAGCAATAAATCTTGAGTTCAGAGAAATGAGAAATATTATAAGAAAAAACATCAAGTCATGGGACATAGAGAAGTGTAAGGTAGGCAGGCAAGACAACACTAATATGGGAAAAGTCCTGGAAGCAGAGAACGATATTTAAAAATAAACTTCACCTCTTGCACAATTTTGCCTAAGACTGGCACTGAAGATGATAACACAGGTAAAAAGTTACAGATGGTGCTGAGACTGACAAATAGGTATATCCTTATGTAAACTGAATGTAAATCACATAGTTATAAAGCTAGATACAGCCTTTGAGATGACTTCTTTAAAAATGAAGAAATGGCTAGTAAGTGATTTGTCCAAAATCAAAGACACATAACTTAGAATCTAAGTCAACTTCCTCCTTGTCCAGTGATACTTTCACCTCAACACACTATCTCAGTTCAAATATTTTAAAATAAGTTAACATTTTAAATGCATTCAAAGAATCATTTTGTTAGCATTACTTTATTGTATAAGCATTAGATATTCTTAATAATGGACCAGACTGTACTGAAGTGTTTACAAAAATGTTACTTTAGCCAGTGTTAAAGAGAACTAGCCAATACTCAAGATTTTGACATTTTTTCATTTCATCGTTTAAAAAAAATTAAAATCTTTCCACCCCACCGAAAATCTCATTTAAAATAATGTTGTTTTTTTTTTTAAGTTCTGTTTTTTGGGGTTTTTTATTTTAAAAAAGTGATGTTCCTGAGTAGGACTACGACATAATGAGAATGTACCTTGCTGAGCTATTCAATCTCTCTGCAAGTCCTTGTTTTTGACCAACCAAGGCATGGCAACAATGGAAGACCACAGGGATGCAGTCCACACTGTGAAACTCTCCATGTAGCTTAAAGGTTCACACAAGGCCCGGCTATGCCACCCTGGTCTCTGTAACACCTACCAAGCTAACTGGCCCAAATAATCTTTTACATCACTATCAGTAGAATTAAAACTACTTTTAAAGATTGAAGTTCAAGAAAAAGATTTATGCTAAGAAAGAGCAATCTGACACAGGGAGACTGTATTTAATTCCTATGAGAATTCTTTATACATGTTAAAATTTTTTTGTTATTACAAAAATTTAAAGCATGTAAATATAGTCCCAAAATGCTTGTTCTAATCCTCATTACCTACTGGGTCTGCCTTAACATAAAAAACTATTCAGAGCATTATAGGAATTTACCTAATGTGGAAAGTAAGTGGCCTTTTAATATTTTCCATTGCCTTGTATTTTTTTCCATTTTTTTCTTTTTTTTATAGAAAAAATATAGTATTTTAGGGAACGTGACCATTTGACAAATAGCAGTGGAAAGAAGAAAACCTTTGTGAACAGTGTAACCTGACATTCATTAAGGGTAACTGAAACTATAGGACAATGATACCTACAAGATGAAACTATAGGAAGCCCATAAATTCATGTTCCCTCGATGTTTCAGTAAAACCAATCATGAAATCTCAACTGAAGTTATAATTAGTAATTAATCCATGTGTGTGACTAGATAAAACAATACAATAGGGATGATTTGAAAGCCTCATTAATTTGTTTCACACTAAAGTTCACAATTGATAAGAAAAATAGGAAGTAATCAACTGCATGCACCAAAAACCCCAAGACAAAAATCTTGGGTGTTCAGTTTCTTTTTCACAGGCATTGCTAGTTCAAAAACCAAAACACAGGGAATACTGGCACTTAGAGGAAAAAAGTTTCCACTGTCATTTTAAAATAAGCATTCAAGATAAAAGCTAACAGTATGGATGGAGCAGAAAGAAAATTAGATAATGCTAAAACAAATGCTAATAATTTAGTGTAATATACAAAAATTACCACTTTTACTTAAGTATGCCTTAAGAAAAAAGTACAAATTGTATTTACATAATTATACACTTTGTCTTTGACTTCTTTTTCTTCTTTTTACCATCTTTGCTCATCTTTTCTTTATGTTTTCGAATTTCTCGAACTAATGTATAGAAGGCATCGTCAACACCCTGAAACACATAACAAGTATTAAAACGTGAATATATATGATGGTTTGAGGTATACAGAAAACAGAAAGGATGTATTACTAGTGGAAATATTGAGAAAGAATAAGAATACTTAACATTTCTATTTAGACATATATATATCAGGTTTTTTAGGATTTTTAGGATTCTTAAGTGTCTTCAAGGATATTTTGGTAACATTATAGGAACACTGATTTTCACCAAAGGCAATGAAATCAATGGCAAAGAATCCTACATACACTTATGTACTAACACATGACTTTTCCTGAGAACTTAATTTGCTACCAGTTTTTCCATACTGGCATACCTCTGTCACCAAAATCCAAATGTATTTGTGTATATATGTGAATATATATTTATACTTAATTATCCCTGAGTTTTAGACATTTGATATAAGCCACGCCAGTATATACTACTTTTATAATTATTTCACTATATTTGAGCCATGGTTCAATATTATTTAAATCCATTTAGATTTAAATAATTATCATGAAGTATACAGTATCAATATATAACTTTCAGTTTTATTAAGGCATTAGTTTCAATTCACATATTTGTGAGAAGAAAATTTAAAATGACCACAAGACACAATACTCTGAAAAATGTAATGCTTCTATTGGAGAAAAGATCTAGATCATTTAAATGGTGGTGAAGTCCACTGATTTGGAGATGTTTCTTAATTCATTATACTTTTAATATCTGTGTAGTATATGAAGTATTCAGAAGTTTTTCATATAAAGTCAAATGCTGTTATCTTCAAAGAAATTGCCATTTGGTCATTTTGGTCATCTTGTTTTGATCAAAGCAAGCTACTCAAAGTCACTCAAAGTGATTTTGAGTCAAAATAATTTTCACCCTCATCATTCATACAGAACATGAAAAATACCACTCAGACTGCTAGTAGGACAGCTGATTTTAACCCTGCAATCCTGAATGGTGCAAGATCTACACCTAAGTCAATTCCTCTCCTACCCCAGTTAAAAGCAAATTAAACATACAAGCAAAATAAAAATTAAAGGAAAAATACGATCTTGTATTTAAAATATGTATTTTAAAATCTGTTCAACTGAAGAGTACTGTGCTGTGCTTAGTCACTCAGTTGGGTCTTGACTCTGCAATCCCATGAACTGTAGCCTGCCAGGCTCCTCCTCTGTCATGGGGATTCTCCAGGCAAGAATACTGAAGTGGGTTGCCATGCCCTCCTTCAGGGGAATCTTCCTGATCTAGGGATTGAACCCAGGTCTGCTGCATCGCGGGTGGATTCTTTACTGTCTGAGGAACCAGGGAAGCCCAAGAATACTGTAGTTGGGTAGCCTATCCCTTCTCCAGGGGATCTTCCTGACCCAAGAATCAAACCAGGGTCTCCTGCATTGCAGGCGGATTCTTTACCAGCTGAGCTACCAGGGAAGCCCCAGTAACTGTTATTAAATGCCTGTTAACCTAATGATGTTTTCAAACCTAGACACCAGAGGGAGTCTCAGGAACAAATACACAACAAAGCTGTATAAATCAAGCCACTTTAAGAACAATGAAAACTGGCTTTTTACTCATTTTAACCACTTCTGTCGAATATGAACAGAAACATATTCATTAAATTATTTTATCTTGAAAATAACTGAAAATTTAACATATTTCTCTTTTATGCATTACTAAGATCTTCTACAATTAATATTTCAATAACTAAATTAATTCTGGGCATTTTCATGCAAGTTACATTTAACTGATTTTCACATTTTATCTAAAATTTATAAAAGTATTACCAATGTTTTTAAAGAATTAAATAGAGTGGGAATGAGAGGCTTGCTCACATTTAAATAGTAGTTGTATAAAAACTGGAATTATTCATTTGAACACTAGTGAGTAGAAGTTCCCAGTGAAGCCCCCAAACTTCACTTGATGTTCCCCACTTACTGATACAACATATGCTTCTGCTTCACCCACAGGAGAGAGGAAAAGTAGGTAGACAGTTCATCAGCAATACAATCAAGGCTTCATATATATAAACCTTCATGTTAACACATAAAGAGCAAAAAACTTCGAGTGACACAATAAAGAATAACTATTTTCTTATAAACAGTACCAACCTTGACTAATTTATAAACATAAACTATTAGAACAGGATGGAATCTTAAGAGAGAATCTATTCCAACTTCCTTACCCTTCACAAATTCCCTTTGATCACACATCCTTATGTAGTCTACTTCAACAGTTTTTATAATGAAGAAAAACATCAATGATACAAAAATGTTCAAGTAGACAAAATGAAAAACCATGAGACAGATACAGAGAAGACACACCCTAAGGTGAAAACAATATATAAGTATTTAGGAGACAATGAAGGGAGAATTTGATTACATTACCTTCTTGTAAGATTCTGACAAATACTTTAGTTTGTATTCCACTGAACTCTTCTTTCTATATAATCTTAATTTTAATGATTAGTGAAATATTAAAATTGCTCAAAACAGGGTAGTGGATGCCTTTTGTTCATGTGGGAACTAATCATTCTCATATACATGTAAAGAAGACAAAACAGGATACCACTAGGGTTATTTGTTCAAACCCATCATTTTAGCACTAAGAAAAACTAATCTGCATATATTTATCACTGTCAAATTCTGTAAAAATATCTTTATTTAAAAAATTTAGGTATTACCAAGTACAATTTCTTCCTTATATAAAATGCTATTCATGATCACTGAAAAAGATTCATCATGCCCAACAATCTGACATTTAGACTACAGTCACTGAAATAGTTTGCACAAATTTGAGATTTTAGAAAAGTATACACTTTCATCTGTTTCAAATAAAAACTGAAGCATAAAGCTTATTTTATTCTAAATAGTTCTACTTTAAATATCATCTAATAATAAACAGAGTAGGAAGAAAAAAAGACTAGCACTTAACTCTGGTCATAAATCCTGTTATTTCAGAAGTTTTACTTTTAAGATTGCATCCCAATGTTGGGTTTTACCACTTCTAAATTAAATATTATTTTGTACAATGATGCTCAAAAAATATTGAGTTCATAAATCTCAATAAAAATTAATGCCAGTCATTAATTTTGCTTTGTTTCTTCGTCTGAGTTTAGTTCATAACATACCACATAGTATCTTTGGAACTTAATCTACTATTCAGGAGTATATTTTTGGAGATACATTATTTCAGACCTTCGACTCATATAAAGAACACCAACCTTTAGTTTAATCAGCACAATGAATGATATCCTCCAATTTTATTTCATGTTCCCCCAGAACATTATATATTGCAAATAATATGCATCAAAACCTTAAGCTTTGGTATAAACTTTATGGCATCTATTGAGGGAAATATTTTCTAAGGAAAACCAAATTTAATATGGGTTGGTTTAGAAAGGAAACTGAGAAATTCCACTCAATAAATCCAACTGGGCAGCTCCTGTGTGCCAGGAACCTCATTAGGCCACAGACATACAAAGATTAGAAGTATGAGATTCTAGCTCTCTTAAAATTCTTACTGTATAGGAATCAAACATAGTTTATTTCACTTTAACATGGTAAGTGTGTAACAGTTAAGAGCAATAAACTGGGAATACATAAGAAGGGCACATTAGGCCCAGTCTGCTGCTAAGTCGCTTCAGTCGTGTCCGACTCTGTGCGACCCCATAGACGGCAGCCCACCAGGCGCCGCTGTCCCTGGGATTCTCCAGGCAAGAACACTGGAGTGGGTTGCCATTTCCTTCTCCAATGCATGGGAAGTGAAAAGTGAAAGTGAAGTCGCTTAGTCGTGTCCAACTCTTTTCGACCCCATGGACTGCAGCCTACCAGGCTCCTCCATCCATGGGATTGGTTTAAAGAAAGATTCTTAGAGAACAGGAGATTGGACAAGCATGAAAGCGTGTTAACTAGTAAAACTAGGGGATGAGAACACTAGCATTCCAAACAAGAGCAACAGCCAAGACTTAAGGGAAGGTAAGAAATAACATAGTACTGATTTACATGAGGACCAAAAGTTCAGTCAAGGAGTTTTTTAGAGATGAAACCAAAGGTGAGAGGGGAAGATTGGTGTTAAGGAGCCATATATATTCTATGAAACCTTTTAAGTATATCTCCCTAGTTGCACTGTGAATAAAGGCAGCAAAAGGTAAACTAAGTAAGAGGTTTCAACAATCCCAGCAAGAAATGATCGAAGTCTGAACTGATGATGTGATGAAAGTTAGAAGGTGGGCTTCCCTAGTGGCTCAGTGGTAAAGAATCTGCCCGCCAGTGCTGGAGATGGAGGTTTCATCTCTGATCCAGGAAGATTCAATATGTCATGGAGCAACTAAGCCCGTGGTGCCACAGCTATCGAGCCTGTGTTCTAGAGCCCAACAGTGGCAACTACTGAGCCCACGTGCATTAAGTACTGACGCCCATGTGCCCTAGAGCCCATGCTCTGCAACAAGACAAGCGACAAAAATGAGAAGCCCATGTGCTGCGACTGGACAGTAGCCCCTGCTCACCACAAATAGAGAAAAGCCTGTGTGCAGCAATGAAGACCCAGCACAGCCAAAAATAAATAAATTTTTAAAAAAGTTAGAGTGTAACATCATTCATAATAGAAATTTGTGATTGCCTCCAAATGGATGTGAAAAATAGGGAGTCATCCCAAGACTCCCAGGTTTCTCACCTGGGTAAAGAAGTGATGCTGATGTCACTACGTTATGAGAGCAGAGATAGAATAAGTACCTGCCTGTGGAATGTCCAAAAGAAAACATACTCTGTAAGAGTGAGCCTTTCCCACCTTCTGGGCCATTAAACTCCTCTATATGGTCCGGCATCTTTTGTCTCTCAAGACCTTGACAAATGTAGAATAGTCTATAGCCATCAAAAAATTGCCTCAATTATAATTAATATCCATTAAAAATAAATTATTGACTGGAAGCAAACTACACCTTTCTTATTTTTTTAATACTTAAAATTAGAATCCCACACCAAGGTAGATCTCAAGTGGTTGCTACTTCGTTAGCTATGAAAAACATGCTTTCTGCCAAAATTAATATGCTGAACTTACCAGATTACATTACAATGCATTTTTTAATTTTCACACAGCCAGGAGTCTTTTCTTCTTTGCTGATTTTTTTCAATCTGTATTGTCGGATCTCTCTCACCAATGTATAAAAAGCATCCTCCACTCTCTGCATTGTAAAACACAACTTCTTTAAAGTCTGTTTCATTGGTAATAGTAATTTATTGGGACAGCCATGTGCAAGAAGTTTGAAATTTTGAGCTTTACTTGAGCATTTTCTTTTCTCAAACAGAATCAGACTGTTTGAATAGAACTGGAGATTCAGTATTAAAATAGGGCATAAATTCTGATTTGTTCTTTGAAGTCAAGTTTTGTTTTGTAATGGGATAAGAATTTTTTTTTAATTTAAATTAGGAAGTGCATGTTTTATTAGTACCTGTATATCAATTAATGCAATCATTTTAGTTTGTTAGTCACAGAATTAATCAAAGTCTAAACTGAAGTTAGATTTAAATTATTTCTTTGACTTAGGGAAAACAAGTTATTTTTGTACCACTGATCCCCACTCCTGCTCTGAGTCAGGAGTGAGGAGAAAAATGGTACAAAAGGGATAGTCAGACCTTTGTTTCAACACACACACACACACACACATGCACACAACACCTCAAAATACAGCTGGGTCAAGAGACTGGAATCACAAGTTCTATCTTCAGTTGCAACTGTCCAGTCAATTTCTAGAGCCCACAAATGGAACTGAGACTGGGACTTTTGTGGATAGAGAACTGCACTATTTAAATAAAAATGCTAAATGAGGGCTGTTTACCATAAAATGAAAATATTTTTAATTGTTTAAAAAATACAAAATAGTAGCAATACAATTTTGTATCCGTATTACAAGTCTTAAGAATAATTTTTAGAACAATATCCAATGTACTGGCTTCATATCTTTTAATTTACACACTTTGAAGGAGCCAAGGGGACTTCTGCTTAAGGCTATGGTGAGAAAGCTACGACAACAAATACAATCATATATGCCCATATGGAGAAGTTTTATGTCTTTTCTAGTCTAGAAAATTAGACAGTAGACAAAAGGAAAAAATGTTTAGATTAACTGTACTGTTAGTTTGTCCCGAAGAATGTAACCACCAAAGTAGAAGCTGACATCTAAAAAAAGAAATATTAATTTCTTAAAAGCATTAAGAATACTTAAAAGTATTAAGTATTTTCTTAAAATATTAAAAATCTTAAAATTTTCTTTAAAGTATATTCTCAAAAATATTAAGAATTCTTTAGTATTTCTAAAAAGAAATACTAACACAAATATTAATCTACATAGGGCTTCCCAGGTGGCACTAATGGTAATGGTAAAGAACCCGTCTGCCAGTGCAGGAGATGTAAGAGACACGGGTTCAATCCCTGGGCTGGGAAGATCCCCTGGAGAAGGAATGGCAACCCACTCCAGTTTTCTGGCCTGCAGAATCCTGTGGACAGAGGACCCTGGCAGGCTACAGTCCATGGGGTCTCAAAGAGTCAGATATGACTGATGCAACTTAAGCACGCATTAATTTACATGTGGTACAAATTAACTTAAAAGATATATGTTCCATCCTTCTGAAAGAAAGATGTTTTTAAAATGTTAGTGGTTTATTTTACCGTACATTTTTTTTTAAGCTTAATCTGTTCTTTCAATTTTAAGATAGAATTACTCACTATGGGAAGTGGCATATTTAAGTCTCTGCCATTGGTAACATCAGTCTTTCTATAACCAAATGTGAAAAAATGGACCCAGTACCTAAAAATCTAATTTGTACCAAAAATATGATTTGCAGTTTTAAATTCAATCAAGCACACAGAATCAGCCATTTAAGTATTAACTTAAGTAAAACAGCTAAAGCTTAATCTTAGCATGCATACATCATCACACATCCACTGCTTACAATAGTTAAGGAAAAGAAAAGGGGCATCTCAATTTTTATAGCAATATTAATTCTTACAAATCTTTAGAATGTATTAAGAACGGCTTCAGTGGAACTCAGTAATTTATCTTTGAAGTAAAACTTTAATTTAAAATTCATAAAATTAAGTTTCAGTTAAGTAGGGATTTAAATAATGTTAATTATATATTAAAATGTACCTCTGAAGTTATTGTATCAACGTGACATAAATATCTGTATACTTTTAATGAAATCAATTTAATCAATTAGGTAACTAAGCCAACTACAGAATAAAAATTCCAACTATTTTCTGAAATCATTAAATATGTTGGTACTTTAAATGAGACAGCCACATGTACCCATATATAAAATTTTTAATATTTTGTATTTATCACTACTGTCTAAGAGGAGAGGGTTTGTTTTTAAGAAATTACTAAATAATTAAGGTATTAAAAGAGCTTTAGTAATGCATATAAAATATAAAGCATGTTGCTGACATTTAAGATATCTTCACAAATGATTGTCTTTTCAATTTGAAAATTAATGCAAGAAATTTCAAATATATGTATATACAAATAAAACAAACCAGGTAAAGCTCATATTTTTAAGAATAAAAACTCTCATTCTTGTTTAAAAAAGAAGGTATAAGGTCAATGTAGAAGTACTGAAATATTCTATGATGGAGGAAAAATAATTTAGCAGAAGCAAATTTTGATTATAATTTATTTCTAAAACTAGTTTGAATGTGTCTGCTTTTTAAGTATGCACATCCCATCACCAATATCAGAATATATGATTTTTGTTTCCAGTAATGCAGAGAGAGTTGGAAGCCAGTAATTAAAAAGAACTAGACTACCCGCCACCAAAAATTCAGTATCAGGACCTCAGAGGCTAAGATAATTAACACCACCAAGAAATAGTTGTTCCAGAATGACTTTTTCATTTCTCATCTTTACTAATAGAAAATTTAAATTAGATTTTAAAGAATCAGTTATTTACCATATTTTCTCAGACTTAATTACTTATTTCTTGATAATATGCTTTAAAGTCATACTGACATGAAGAGAACATTACTGATCCTTGTATGTACCTTAAACCACTGGCACAAAACACTGGTTTCATATTCCAGAATTTGTAGGTAATTTTAAAAGATTAAGCACAGCCAAAACAGATGTTTAATACCTACTATGGTTAGTTGCTAAGGTCTTAACTGGCACAAAATGATTTATTCTTGAGACTATGGCTTGTTGCCACAATATACTCATCTTCAGATCTCACTGATTAAACAACTGAGACACAAGTGTGTACTGTAGGAGCAAAAGTGCATGTGTCTATGTATGTAAATTTTAAAATAAGTTTTAAAAAATATATTTGTACATTCTTCTTTAATCAAGAGATTTGACAGTACTTTCAGCTCAGTCATTATCTGAAAACATACTGTGGAGACTATGGAAATACAGCACTTCAGTACAGGAGAAAGAACTGTTAACCACATCATTCTGTATCCTTATGCCTGTAATGTTTTCACTAACCAATTCAATTTTAAACAAGTACTTGTTCCAGTTAACAGTTTACTACCTGCCAAAATTCTTTCAATGAAATAACACTTCAAATACCTGAATGCAAGAATACTAGCCTTCCTGTGTTGTTGTTCAGTCATTAAGTTGTGTCCAATTCTTTGCAACACCATAGACTGCAGCACACCAGGCTCCCCTGTCCTTCACTATTTCCTGGAGTTTGCGCAAATTCATGTCCATTGAGTCAGTGATGCCATCCAACCATCTCATCCTCTGCCACCCCTCTTCTAGCCTTCTTGGGGGACAGCAATGGGAGGAACAAGATGTATTCTAAAAAGCAACTCTGCATTGCTGAATTGGAAAGAAACCTTGCCGAACGATAACCTACCTCAGCAACTCTGAACTGCTTCGGAGGCTATGCTATGCATTGGTGCACAGCAGGTCCTCGGTTAATTGTTTTGTCTAGTTTTAACACATAAAAAGCAAAGTTCAAAATATCAATCTTTTGTACACAACCCCAACTACTGCTAAACAGAGAAATGTGGCATATAAGAACGTTTTTTGTTTGGTTTGCTTTGTTAAAACAGTTTGATCATAAGTTTTCTTTAACGGAGGTCTCCCAACAACTAAATTTATGTATCTGGAAATTAACAACAACAAAACAAAATTAATTTTAAAAAAAAATTTTTTTTAAACTTAAAACATTTTTAAGTTCATAAAACAAATTTTCACATTATGCTCAAATTGAGACCTCCAGAAAGCAAAAAAGCTGAATCAGAAGTAACATATACTCAGAGAATTTTGCTTTTATCATCCACTTTCCTGAATGCTCCCCACTTTTGATTTTAGCAGACTGGAAAACACACTGCTGATTACCATGGTATCAACAATTTGGTTTCAACAGCCTTTGCGAACACTACCATGCACTGCCCAAAGAAGCCAGAAAAATGTCATCTAGACAGCAGACTTTATTATACACTTGGAACACAGGGACCTGATGCAGCCTACCTGCAGAAACAAAAACTTCTTTGGCCTTTCAGATGTGGACTAAAAGAATAGCTGAAAACTATAATTTTATAAAAATATAAAAGAATTGTATTTTAGCCATAAAAATGGACTTTTTAAAATAAGAAACTAATTAAGTTGGTAAAATATATAGTCTGCAACCCTTACCTTAAAAATACTAGAGTAAAACTCTTAACTTTTCTTTCACAGAATATGTAAATTTTACTTTAAAATTACTAATGTTAGCCTATAAAATTTAAGTTGAAAGTCTGACCTAACTTCTCATGTCTGGTCAAAGAACACAGTTCCCTAGATAATCAACAAGCAGCACAGTACAACCCACAAGCCCAATGCAGCCACAGCCCATATTTTTGTACTGCCCACAAGCTGAGTGATTTTTGCATTTTTAAAGAGCTGTAAGAAAAAAAAAAAATGCAACAGATATCACTTGGGGCCCAAAAGCCTAAAGTATTTATCATCTGACCCTCTGCAGAAAAAGCTTGCTAGCCCCTGACTTTTATCTATAAAAGTTCTAAATGCATGTCCTGTTCCTACTAACTTAAATATAACTTTCTCTTGTTTTGTGTTTTAAGTTCATGCTCAAGACCAAAACAGGGCAGGAAACAAGTAGCTGCTGATAAACTACAATGAGGATATGCATATTCATTTTGCTCAAATAATAAATAAATAATAGGAGATGAATATCAAAACGTTCTGCAGAAAATAGGGCTTCAAATTTTCACAAAAACTAGAGATGTAAATTAAAATTTATAAAAATTTACATACTTCATTTTCTCAATTACTTGGAATAGTTAATTCAAGTCTTCTAAGAGCATGCAAATAGCAAATTAATTTCAACAGAGAGAGATGAATAAACTTTTGAGAGACAAATCAACAAGTCCATATAATAGAGAAATCAAAGATCAGAAACTAAATATCGAAGTTGTAGTTTAGCACCATAAATTACATAACCAGATCAATAAAACAGGATATAAATATAAGAGAAGCTGAGGGCTAGAAGGTTAAGGAATAAAGTACAGTATTTCTTTGTAACATATCACTGTATATTTTAATTCGATGATCCATAAAAATGTCTACAAAACAAATTCAGGTTAATCCACTAGGTATCACATACCTACATTACCTTCCCTACCCCTCCCTCCACAAAAACCAGTATAAAACCTAAAAATCTATTTTAAAAGGAAACCAGGTAGTTTTCCGATTAGTTATGAATGCTGTGGTATATTAAAGTATTCATGTCAAACATTAAGAATCAATATTACTTCTGAGGTAGTAACCATACAAGGAAAGAAGACACAACTGTTTTAGGCTCTTATATCAAACGAGAGTGGAGGGTAACACTGCAGAAGTAACAAGACGACTTCTTCTGTCCTTTATTACCTTTCCACTCCAGATGTGGTCCATGTACCAAAGTCAGCATCACTTGAGAGCTTGTTAAAATTGCGGAATCACAGCTTCCAATCTAGACCCTAATTCTAATTCAGAATTAGAATCTGGGTTTGAATAAGAAGCTCAGTTGATTTTTATGCATATTAAAGTATGAGAAGTACAGCTTTATTTGCAGCCCTTTACAACATCAGGCAAAGTCTCTTATTAGACTTTTTTCTTTCCTTTGTACAATGTAAACTAATATATCTCCCAATCTAAAGTATTTATTTTTAAAGTTATAAATAATATAAGTTAATAAAATGTTAATAGTATAATCTAGGTAGCAGGTTTGCAAATGCTTTCAGTAAAAATCCTTCAATTTTATACCTGAAAAATTTGTATATGAAAGTGAGAGAAAAAGTTACAATGATATAATCATGTTTTCTGAGTACTTCTTAAGGGAAATCCAGGATTCTAGTCAGAGAAGACCAGTGCGAAGATGATAAAAATCAAACCTCTTCCTAGTCTTTGGGACTTGGGAATGCTATGAATAAAATCTTAATTCTTTCAAAGTAAACTTAAGTAATATATGTACCAAGTATTTTTGTAACTTATACATCAGGTTTTAGAATTAGATAATCTGTATTATGGTTAAAAACTATAGTAATTCAACTTTTGATTCCAAATGAAGACTTAAAATAGAATTTTTTTTTCACTGTGTACCAAATTTATACAAGTAGAAAGTGGTACATATAATCTTCCGCCAGGGAAGCAGACATATATATACTAGCTGAGAAATGGTTTACTTTTAAAATTTTTATCCCTTTACAAAATTCAGTGAAAGATCTAGAAGATGTTTTTGTAAGTTTAACCATGTAATGAATTTTTCATCAATTTTCTTAACTTCTAGGATGATAAAGTTAAATTCCATGAGATTGGTTTTCTGGGCCATAACCAGACAAGGCCCCAAACAAATGTTCACCTTGTATGGAACATACCAGTATTCCATCATAACATTATATATTCCTTTCTAGGAATTTATTTATTCTATACGTTAAACTCTTATTTCACACAAAGAGGTTAAATCATATCAATTAATTTTACCTAGGGAAAAAGTTACTTTTAAAGATAATTTTTGAAACAAAATTCAGGATCAATCTGGTGGTGGTGGTGTTTTTTTCAGAACAAGACAGTAAATGAATAACTGAGAATTCCTATTTGCTTTGTAAATATTCTCCTGCCTTAATGAAAACTTTCCTGAAAAACAAATATATCCTTTAAAAGAATATTCTAGCAAAGTAAAATTCTCCAAACATACAACATTTAATCTAGAAACATGACATAATATAAAAGCACTTCAAAAATAGGAAACTCAAAATTCGTCTCCCTGTTAATTAAAAAAAAAAAAAACAGTAAAAAAAAAAAAAAAATTCCCACATCTCTTGAATCCTGACTATAAGATGTGCTGAACTGTTCAATGTGGAAAGAAACCAAAGCCAAAAATAACGCATAGACACTGGAATGAGGACTGCCCTCTCATATCCTTTAGAGAACATTTACCAAGTAAATATTGTTTTACTTCCTACTTTAGTATAATGGAAAAAAAATCAACAGTTATGCTATCAGGTATGTACATTTATTAATGATCACACCTTCCTGCTCCCAAAATGTCATTATTGGAATATATATTAGTAAATTATGATTAATGATTAAAATCACTTGATATAGTTTGAGAGGAAAGATTTGTTATTTATTACAATTTTACTTACCTGTCTTGTCTTTGCTGATGTTTCAATAAAAGGAATTCCATAACTTCTTGCTAAGTCCTGAGCCTGTTTTGTGTCTACTGTTCTAGAAGGCAAATCACATTTATTTCCTACTAGAACCATAGGTACATCTTCAGAGTCTTTAACTCTTTTTATTTGTTCTCTGGGGAGGAAAAAAAAAGTTATAGCACAGGAATTAGTAACAAAAATCTTTCAGAAACTATTCACAACTTTGTCTCATAAAATAAAGGTTGTTAATGTAATTCCTAGTTCCCATCACACCAAATTTTCCTTTCTCCTCCTTCTACTTGTTTTTCTCTATTCTAAACAGAACTTCTATGTCTTTTAAAAGATCAAATATCCAGAAATATAATAGTACTACAGTCTAATAGGTTCATATGCAGGTAGGTCACAATGATAAAACAGAAATAATGAAAAATTTTAGGCCAAAAAAGTGCTATGCCTAATTTTTAAAATTATAATCTTAAAAACACATTCTGTGTATGTTGTTAAATATATATATATAGAATTAATGTTTTTATAAAAACATGAATTACAACATTAACATATTTTTAACCTTCCATTCTTAAAAAAGAACACCAAGTGGAAAGATTTTATTTCTATGTGAACAATTATTTTAATAAAAGTAATCAATTTTATGCAAATTCGCCAAGATTCTTTAAAAACTGTATTAACACTTCTGTCTTTTAACTTCAGAGTTGTGTTTTTTCCTTAATTATCTAAAGCCAGTACTTATTTGATTCCAAGAAATGCCACACTAAATGGACTTATTTTTTAAGGCTATTCAAGTGGTGCCATCTCAATTATCTTTTCACATTTTTGTTCATGGTTTTCATTTTTATGATGGATCTAGCATAAAGCTTTGTTTCTCCAGTACAGAGTGGTTAAGAGCACAGGTTTTAGAGTCAAATAGACCTGCTTTTCAATTCCAGTATCGCCACTGTGTGATCTGGAACAAGCTGCTCAACTGCTCAATCCCTAAGATTTCATTTGCAAAACAGGGATATTACCTACCTCACAAAAATTATTCTATATTAGATAATTTGTGCATGGCAGTTAGCAAAGACTCAATAAATGGAGATAGTTACTCCTCAATGTCAATTTATTTTATTCAACTTAAACCCACCTATAATGGTGAATATCTTCAAATGATTTAGTATTATTTATGGCAAATACACAAAGAAAGCCCTCCCCAGTCCTCATGTACTGGTCCCTCATTGCACTGTACTCCTCTTGACCTGCTGTGTCGAGAATATCCAAGAGACAGGTTTCTCCATCAATTACTACTTGTTTCCTGTAGGAATCCTGAGAAGGGAGAAACACAGTCTGGGTTATCACGGTGCACCTTTTACTTCCAAAAAGGTGTTAGACACAACTCACAAACAAAAACCAATCCAATTCAAAACTGGGCAAATTGAATAGACAGGTTTCTAAAGAAAATACACAAATGGCCAATAAGTACATGAAAAGATGTTCAACCTCATTCAGGAAATGCAAATCAAAACGACAATGAGCTACAACTTCACTCCCATTAGAGTGGCTATGGAAAAAAAAAAAAAGGTAATATAATAAGTGCTAGTAAGGATGCAGAGAAACTCGATCCATCAATCCATTCCTAGGTATGTTAACAAAAGAACTGAAAGCAGAAACTCAAATACTTGTATGCCAATGGTCAAAGCATTACTTACAATAGCTAAAATGTAGAAACAACTCAAATGTTTGTTGGATAAAATGAATGGATAAATACAATGTGGTGTGATGGCATGACTATACACACATACACATACACACACTGAGTGGAATATTATTCAGCCATAAAAAATGAAATTCTGATATATGCTATATAACACGGATGAACCTTGAAAACATTACACTAAATGTTGTCTGATACAAAAAGACAAACATTCTATGATTCCATTTATACTGAGACACCTAGAAAAGGTCAAGTCACAGAGACAAAAAGTAGGAAAGACGTTACCTGGGGCTGAGGAGAGGGGAATTGGAGAGTTATTATTTAATAGGCACAGAGTTTCAGTTTGGGATGAGGAAAAACTTCTGGAAATAGAGCTAATGGCTGTCCAATGTTGTGAATTTAACTTATTGTCACTCAACTGTACACTTAAAATTATGGCAATGATCAATTTTATGTGTATCTTACCACAGTTTTAAAAGTTTTTTTAAAAAAAAAGATGTTACAAGAAGAGTCAACAATGCAAGTGCACAGATTGATAACAAAAAGACCCAAAATTCTCTGTAAAGAAAAATAATTATTACAAAATGGGATAGCTCTATCAACTCTTACTATTCTGGATGATTTAGATGGCAAGAAAAACCAAGAAACTTACAAATAATTGTCATGCATTTATTTTACCTATAGTCAAGGGAATTCATAAGAGAATGGTCAATGCTGAGAATTTTCATATCCTCCATAGTCCATTTCTACAGTCCTGGGAACAGTATTTAACAGTCAGATAGATACTATGAAACTGCTAAAGAGAATAATTGTTCTGTCTGCAAATTCTGTGAGATCCCTAGTAAAAAAGAGAGGGAGTGGAAAAGAAAAAAGAAAGAGTTGGATACCTTAGAGGCACTGCAACTCAAAGAGGGAGTAAAGAAAAGAGGGTGAGTAACATAAGACTCCTGAAATGAAATTTGACTTTCCTCTGACTTTTGATTAGTCTGTGTGTATCTACTCAGTCACTCAGTCGTGTCCAACTCTTTGTGACCCCATGGACTGTAGCCTGACACACTCCCCTATCCATGGGATTTCCCAGGCAAGAATACTGGAGTGGGTTACCAGTCTCCTCCAGGGGATCTTCCCAACCCAGGGATCAAACCCGCATATCCTGCATTGGTAAGCGGATTCTTTATCACTGAGCCACCTGGGAACCTTTTGATTAATCCTCATGCCTAAAAGATTTCACACACTGTCTGCCAAAACAGACTTCAAAAAATAAGGGAAAGAGCTGGTGTAAGGTGAGGTCATGGAAGCAGAGGCAAGGCTAATAATGGGTATAAAGTATAAGCCTAAGGACACTGTTTCTTCTTGTTCCACCTTTAGTTCATGAATTACTTTACAAACCAATCTATTATTTAAAAAGTGGTCGTTAAAAATTATGTTTTTGGTAAAATGTCTGAAAAAATGTTCACGGCATGCAGAGTATTCTAAGATACACATGTGACATGTTCCCAGTATAGAGATACACATCTGTATAAACGTATCTATATATACATTAAAAAAACTCATGGTGGTATGTTTATTAATGTTAACAAAGGGTATGTCTCTGATGGAAAGAATTAATTTAATAAATAATTGATTACTTATCTTTTTTTGGTAACAGATATTATTTTTAATGTATTCCTTTGCCCCTTAATTTTAAAAAGTATGAAAGATTACCATATTAGACTATGATCTAGTGCTTATCTTTTAAAGTAAACTGTATTTTCCAAATGTCTATAATAAAAAGCTGTTGATCTCACTAGTCAGAAAAGAAGGATGAATATTTAGTTTTCTAAACAAGAAGCTCTTGACCAAAGATTTGAACATTTGGTTGACATTTTATTTTAGCCTAAAAGAGTTGGACACAACTTAGTGATTAAACAACAAAAGAAAACCAACAAATTCCCTTAATTAACCACTTGAAAGAACTCGTGTATATTATAAATTATTTAATAAAAACCAGTGTTTTCAAGGTATAATGAAAGAGCAGGAATTCAGAGCAAAGTACAGTGTATTCAAGTCAATCCATTCATTACCCAAGTGTGGCTACTGGGCATGTAAAACAGACCAAAGACTTTTCCTCACAGTCTTCACTTGCCAAAACTAGCGCAAGTTAACCTTATGGTTAATAGTTTCTTTAGTCTTTGAAATTTCCTATCAACAATGAATTACAGACTATAGTTTCTGGAGCCATACAGATCTATACCTAAGGTGTGGCTGGAGGATCACTCACATGTGATGACAGATACTGCCTCTAAAACAAACACCTCAGTAAATTCCCATTTACAAAATTTTCAAACACTCTGTGTTTCGAAAGGATGTAAAGTGGAATAGCAGCAGTTTCTGCGTGTATTTCATAGCATGTTCCCAGGATGAACACTCCATCAAAGAGACTGGGAAACTGGGAAAGCAGTCTCTATTCATTCCTATTATCTTTTCCCTTCTAAGCCCTAAAGATACTGACAGCAAAGTTCTGATTCACATTCTGCTCTTGAAAAAAAATAATCTACAACCTGCCTATAAACAATGAGGTGGAATCTGCTGATTACAAAGAATAGGTTTAGGTTAAAAACGTAAACCCACTTTGGCCACCTCATGCAAAGAGCTGACTCACTGGAAAAGACTCTAACGCTGGGAGGGATCGGCAGCAGGAGGAGAACGGGACAACAGAGGATGAGATGGCTGGATGGCATCACCGACTTGATGGACGTGAGTTTGGGTGAACTCCGGGAGTTGGTGATGGACAGGGAGGCCTGGCGTGCTGTGGTCCATGGGGTTGCAAAGAGTCGGACACGACTGAGAGACTGAACTGAACTGAACTGAACAACGTAAACCAGTATTTCCCAAGTTAATTTTAACTAGAGTCATCCTTAGAAGTGTAACTAGTCACTGAGCTATATAAAAAGGCAATACAACTTGGTAAAAACTTAAGAACAAAAGTGTTACATGGTGAGATGTGATCTGAAAAGAACTGACAGGTTTTAAGACAAAGCAGACAGCAAGCACAACAAAAATGACACGTGAATACTAGAGCGTTTGTTCCAGCTTCAGAGCAGCCACAAGGAAAAAAGTATATGGAGGTAAGAAAAAATGTGTGTGTCAACGGAGACTCTTTCCCAAGATGAAAAGCCTCAATAAGCAAACGACAGCCCACAGGCCAAATCCTGCTCACTTGTTTTTGTGTGGCCTATGAGCCAAGAATAGTTTTTAGGTTTCTAAATGGTTGTTAAAAAAACAGATTATGTGACAAAGAACCAAATGATGCTTAACAGAAGTTTGCCAACCCCGCTCTAAGCTTATTAACGCCTTATCACAAATCTAAAGTACTCTTAACATATATTACTCCTTTTATTTGTAAAAAAACAAATCATCATTGAGAAAAAATACAGGTTATAAAGCATAACCAGTTTAAAACCACATAAATTCCACAATGAAACTAGTTAAAGATAAAGCAAGAAAAGGAATAAGACTTTACATTTTTAATTAGTGTTATTTCCAGAATAGTACTAATAATATAGAATAAACTTTTAGATCAGGTACATATGTTACTAACATCCTCTGGAAACTAGGATAAAAAAAAGCCACTTAAAAACTAACTCAACACAATAAAATGATAAATGAGGGAAAGTTATTCCATAATTTCCCCTTATTCCCAGCTAAAGTACTATTTTTTTAATTTAAAAAAGAAAAACTTTTCTAAATGAAATATACTATGCTGGCAAAAATTAAACACAGACTGAAGCCAAACATTTCTGGTGATACAGTTTACAGGTACAGCCCTTTGGGAAAGCAAGTATGGTACTTATCAAGAGCCACACAAATGTTCATAGCCTTTGACACAATAATGCTACTTATGGTAAAGGATGCTAAGAAAATACGGTTTACTTTCAAAAAACTATAGTTAAGAAATATACTTAACATGTATATCCCAAAACATTTTACCACAGAGCACAAAATTACAGACTTTTAATACCCACAATCTTATGCCATTTATCTATTTTCAAAATATACTCCAAATCCAAGCACTCAGCACCATCACCCTAGCCCAATGTGCTTGTGTCTCAGGCAATCTCCTACAATTGCTTTCTAGTGGTCGTTGCTAGTCCTACAATATATATTCTAACAGCAGCTGGTGATCATATTACAATCTGCAACTATATACTTATGTGTAATTATTCAAGTCGATATCCCCTGCGTGGCTGTACACTCCAGGATGGTTCAGCTTGCATCTGTTTTACTCACTACTATGTACCCTGTGTGTCAGTCTTGAACACTGCAGGTATTCAGTAGTTGAACAAATGAATAAACCACTCCACTGTAAACATATGAGGCACTATAAAACAGTCTTATAAAAACAGCTATAAGAATCAACCTCCCTGACTTCAAACTATACTACAAAGCTACAGTCATCAAGACAGTACGGTCCTGGCACAAAAAAATAAATACGGAACAATGGAACAAGACAGAAAGTCCAAAGATAAACCCATGCATATATGGACACCTTTTCTTTGACAAAGGAGGCAAGAACATACAACGGAGAAAAGACAGTGTCTTCAATAAGTGGTGCAATAAGCTGTCCTGGAAAAACTGGACACCTACATGTAAAAGAAAGACATTAAGAACACTCCCTAACACCATATACAAAAATAAACTCAAAACAGATTAAATACTTAAATGTAAGGCCAAAAACTATAAGGCTCTTAGAGGAAAACATAGGCAGTACACTCTTTGACATAAATCGCAGGAAGATTCTCTTTAACACACATCCTAGATTAACAGAAATAAAAACAAAACAAAACAAAAAACAAATGGGACCCAGTAAAACTTAAAGTTTCTGCACAGCAAAGGAAACTATAAACAAGATGAAGATAACCCTCAAAATGGGAGAAAATAATTGCAAACATAGTAACCAACAGAGGATTAATCTCCAAAATATATAAACAGCTCATACAGCTTAATGTCAAAAAAATGAACATAATCAAAACATGCGCAGAAGACCTAAACAGACATTTCTCCAAAGAAGACATACAGACAGCCAATAAACACAAAAAAAGATGCTCAACACTGCTCATTATTCAGTTCAGTGGCTCAGTCCCATCCAACTCTTTGCAACCCATGGACTGCAGCATGCCAGGCTTGCATGTCTACCATCAACTCCCAGAGTTTACTCAAATTCATGTCCATTGAGTCCCTGATGCCATCCAACCATCTCTTCCTCTGTCGTCCCTTTCTCCTCCTGCCTTCAAGCTTTCCCAGCATCATGGTCTTTTCCAATGAGCTAGTTTTTCGCATCAGGTGACCAAAATATTGGAGCTTCAGCATCGGTCCTTCCAATGAATATTCAGGACTGATTTCCTTTAGAATTGACTGGTTTGATCTCTTTGCTGTCCAAGGGACTCTCAACAGTCTTCTCCAATACCACAGTTCAAAAGCTCATTATCAGAGAAATGCAAATCAAAACTACAAACCTCACATCAGTCAGAATGGCCATCATCAAAAAATTTACAAACAATAATGCTGGCGAAGATGAGATAAGGGAATCCTCCTGCATAGCTGTTAGAAATGTAAACTGACATAGTCACTATGGAGAACAGTGCGGAAATTCCTTAAAAAACTAGGAATAAATCTAACCATATGACCCCGCAATCCCACTACTGGGCACATACCCTGAGAAAAGCATAATTCTAAAAGACATATGTATCCCAATGTTCACTGCAGCAATATTTACCATAGCCAGGACTTGGAAGCAACCTAGATATCCATCAACAGATGAATGCATAAAGATGTGGTACATATATACAATGGAATATTACTCAGCCATAAAAAGGAACGGATTTGAGTCAGTTGTAGCGAGGTGAATGAACCTAGAACCTCTTACACAGAGTGAAATAAATCAGAAAGAGAAAAACAAATATTACATATTAACGCATATATATATACATGGAATCTAGAAAAGTAGTACTGATGACTCTAACAGAGAACAGGCTTGTGGATACATGGACACAATCAGGAAAGGTGAGAGTGGGGCAAACTGCGAACGTAGCACTGACATACACACACTATCACATATAAAACAGACAGCGGGAAGCTGCTATTTAACGCAGGGAGCTCAGCCTGGTGCTTTGTGATGACCTACAGGAGAAGGGTGGGGGAGGGGAGGAGGCTCAAGAGGCAGGGGATATATATTAATATGCAATTATGACTGATTCACGTTGTTGTATGGCAGAAATCAACACAATAATGTAAAGCGATTTTCCACTAATTAAAAAATAATAATAAACAGGGTGTACCCATCTCATCACCACTCACTCAACAACAGGTCTTACATTTTTATTTTTCTCAGTTTGTTAGACCAAAACCCTATTGTTTTAATATCTCCTTCTTTGAGGACTAGTAATGTTACATCGTTTTTCTTTTTCATATTTATTCCCATAACCTGTGTCCTTTGCCCTTTTGGGATTTTGGTCTTTTTTGTACTGACCCAAAGAAAGGCAATGCCAAAGAATGCTCAAACTACTGCACAATCTCACTCATCTCACATGCTAGTAAAGTAATGCTCAAAATTCTCCAAGCCAGGCTTCAGCAATACGTGAACCGTGAACTTCCAGATGTTCAAGCTCGTTGTAGAAAAGGCAGAGGAACCAGAGATCAAATTGCCAACATCTGGTGGATCACAGAAAAAGGAAGAGAGTTCCAGAAAAACATCGATTTCTGCTTTATTGACTATGCCAAAGCCTCTGACTGTGTGGATCACAATAAAATGTGGAAAATTCTGAAAGAGATGGGAATACCAGACCATCTGACCTGCCTCTTGAGAAACCTGTATGCAGTCAGGAAGCAACAGTTAGAACTGGACATGAAACAACACACTGATTTCAAACAGGAAAAGGAATATGTCAAGGCTGTATATTGTCACTCTGCTTATTTAACTTATATGCAGAGTACATCATGAGAAATGCTGGGCTGGAGAAAGCACAAGCTGGAATCAAGATTGCCGGGAGAAATATCAATAACCTCAGATATGCAGATGACACCACCCTTATGGCAGAAATGAAGAACTAAAGGGCCTCTTGATGAAAGTGAAGGAGGAGAGTGAAAAAGTTGGCTTAAAGCTCAACATTCAGAAAACTAAGATCATGGCATCTGGTCCCATCACTTCATGGGAAATAGATGGAGAAACAGTGTAAACAGTGTCAGACTTTAGTTTTTTGGACTCCAAAATCACTGCAGATGGTGACTGCACCCATGAAATTAAACAACGCTTACTCCTTGGAAGGAAAGTTACGACCAACCTAGACAGCATATTAAAAAGCAGAGGCATTTCTTTGCCAAAAAAGGTCCGTCTAGTCAAGGCTATGGTTTTTCCAGTAGTCATGCCTGTATGTGAGAGTCGGACTATAAAGAAAGCTGAGCGCAGAAGAATTGATGCCTTTGAACTGTGGTGTTGGAGAAGACTCTTGAGTCCCTTGGACTGCAGGGAGATCCAACCAGTCCATCCTAAAGGAGATCAGTCCTGAGTGTTCACTGCTGAAACTCCAATACTTTGGCCACCTGATGCAAAGAGCTGACTCATTTGGAAAGACACTGATGCTGGGAAAGATTGAGGGCAGGAGGAGAAGGGGATGACAGAGGATGAGATGGTTGGATGGCATCACCGACTCAATGGACGTTAAGTTTGGGTGAACTCCGGGAGTTGGTGATGGACGGGGAGGCCTGACGTGCTGCAGTTCATGGGGTCGCAATGAGTCGGACATGACTGAGCGACTGAACTGAACCAACTAAAGTTTTTTAAAGTATCTTCCAACTTATTAAAGTGTCTTCAAGTGTTGTTTTATGTGTAGAAACTGATCTGTAGACCCAACAGAGGAATTTGAAAGTTAAGAATAAATCTTTCAAGAATGAGATAAATTCACTTATCAGGACATCATTTTGTCATTTTTCTATTATAATTAACAGTAATCAAGGTATTCAATATGTTCATCTTCTCATACATTCAGCTGAGTTTTCCACTAAGGTAGTTAACCCTGTCATGAGAAAACATAGTACAGTAAACGGAAAATCTAAAGAAATTATAACTTTTACTCTCCGGGAGTTGGTGATGGACAGGGAGGCCTGGTGTGCTGCGATTCATGTGGTCGCAAAGAGTCAGACACGACTGAGCGACTGAACTGAACTGAAGAGTAATCATATTACTATTAATAGTAATTATGACAGCCAAGGCTTACTGAACCCTTATTTATATGTAGGATACTGTGATAAGCATATTACAAGCCTTATCCCATTTAATCTCCATCTTCATGCTGCTGATTCCATCAGATGCTCTTGTAAATATGAACAGGGCTGCTGGAAATGTCAGCTAATGTATTCTTTGAGGATTTACTTTTGAAATGTTTGTGAGATTTTCTTATTGTGCTATTGTAAGTATTTTTCATGTACAGCTCTATAACACCAACAGAAAAAATTGAGAAACTTTTACTCTTTCAATGCTCAAGTATTCTGTTACCCTTCTAAAAGATTCTATCATAGAATGATGTATGTGTAAGAACATACATGAACCCAACACCCAGGTCTCCCGGATTGCAGGTAGATTCTTTACCAGCTAAGCCACAAGGGAAGCCCAAGAAAGTGGGTAGCCTATCCCTTCTCCAGTGGATCTTCCTGACCCAGGAATCAAAGCGAGGTCTCCTGCATTGCAGGTAGATTTGTTACTGACTGAGCTATCAGGGAAGCATATTCCATACACTGGTTATAAATCATCAAAAGTGGTTGTACACAGCTAGTTCTCAAAGACAGCTAGAACATACAATAGCCTTGTATGTTAGAATTACAATATAGAAACAAAGAATTTGGGACATACAAACACAGGCGTATTTATTAGTTCATTCCCACCTGCTGCTGCTGCTGCTAAGTCACTTCAGTCGTGTCCGACTCTGTGCGACCCCATAGACGGCAGCCCACCAGGCTCCACCATCCCTGGAATTCTCCAGGCAAGAACACTGGAGTGGGTTGCCATTTCCTTCTCCAATGCATGAAAGTGAAAAGTGAAAGTAAAGTCACTCAGACCACCTACTCCTTTCTCCCTTGCATCATAGGAACACTTACTAAAAATCCACTAGGTATCATATACTGTGCCAGGCATTAATAAAGTTTCTAACCTCAAAGAACTAGGTCTGGTGAAAGAGCTATGAATGTAAACATATGATTACAAGTCAATGAAATAAATGCAAAATGCCTTATGTAGAACAAGATGGCAAATAAAAGAAGAGATCAACTTTGCTTATATGAATTAAGAAAGACAGGAGGACCACTCCAGGCAGAAAGGTGCACAGATAGCACAGAAACATGAAACAGCATGCTCAGTACATGGAACCAACAAGTCCTTCTAAGAGACTATAGGCAATTAGAAGTGAAACTGCACCATCAAGCAGAGGCCAGGTTATGGAGGGTCTAATAAGCCATTTTAAGAAGTTTTGAACTTCACTGTATACTAAGTCATGAAAAGGTTTTTAAGTAGGGGGAGGATCGAATTGACATGATTCACTATTATTATGGCTCACCGCATTATTATGACAAATTATAGAAAGAGCCCAAACTAGAGGCTGGAAGAGAGGTTTCAGAAGCTTTTACAAGAACCTGAAGTAAGGCAGCAACAGTAGTAAGACGGAGAAGATTAAACAGTTTTAATAAATACTTAACGGGTAAAACGGACAGAAAAACCCTCATATATCCCTACAGCAACGTTTACAGCACTGTCATTCAAAATAGCCCAAAAGAGGACACTATCCAAGTGCCTATCAACTGATGACTACATAAATAAATATTCATACAAGAGAATATTATTCAGCCATAAAGAGGAATGAAGTATCGCAACACAACATGGATGAACCCTGAAAAATTATCCTACATGAAGGAAACCAGACACAAAAGGCCACATATTGCATGATTTCAATTAAATATTTAGAATAGGCAAATCCACAAAGACAGAAAATGGATTAATAGTTGCCAGGGGCTGACTGGAGAAGGGTTTGGGTCATAACTGCTAATTGGTATAGACTTAAACAGGGTGATGGTGATAGTTGCGTAACTTTGTGAATATACTAAAAACCACTGAACTGTACATTTTAAGAGGGTGAATTTTATGTTATGTGAATTATATTTCCATTGTTTTAAATGGCACAGCTGACTGTTTAGAGATGAGAACTTAAGAGGAAGGGGAAAGGAAAAGATGGGTTCAATCTGAGGCATGTTAAATTTCATGTTTGTAGGTTGCTCTGGTGCTATGACCTGCAGGCAGCTTTGAAACACAGGTCTGATGCTCAGGGCCAAAGTCATCCAAACTAGAGATATACTCCTGAACCTTGCATATGTGGCAGCTGCACAACTCCACTTACTTGTGGTGTGCGTGCGTTCAGTTGCTTAGTCATGTCCGACTCTTTGTGACCCTTTGAACTGTAGCCCATGAGGCTCCTCTGTCCATGGGATTTCCCATGCAAGAATACTGGAGTAGGTTGCCATTTCCTTCTCCAGGGTTATCTTCCCGACCCAGGGATCAAACCCACATCTCCTGTGTCTTCTGCACTGCAGGAAATCTTCTTTACCCACTAAGCCATCAGGCAAGGCCACGTGTGGTGTGTGAGTATGCACAAACTACTTAATCTGTAGTGTACCCTAAGCTGCCATTCCTTTAGCTATAAAAGTGGGTAAATAATAATACATAGGACTTTGTATACAGGTTAAAGACCATGAAAATTCCTTTATAAAATGAAAAGTCCTATAAAAAGCTAACTGAACATCTACACCTGGACCACTTTTCCCAAAACCACTCACTGTATTTCAAAATAAATATAATGGAGCTAGATAAGATCCAGGAAAAAAGAGCTAAAACTCTGAGGTTTATGAAGGATTTCTGTACTGATTAGGGAGCAAGGGTGTTAAAAGAGCTTGTTCTCACGGCAGAATTCTGATTAAGACATTCATTAAAAGTAAGAATAAAGAAAACAAAGACTTCTTTCAAATGATGGATATTTGAAATTATAAAAACCCATCGACTCTTAGCTTAGGACTAGAGAATAAAATGGGTACTATGCCCAAGAGATAAAACTAGTTCAAAAATCTGAATAAACTCAAGGAAAATTTGAATGACAAAGTTTCGAAAATAAGCCTATATCTGTAACCTGTTGAAGTCATGTGGCATTCTCCCACAAATTATCACTCGATGTCAAAGTCAGATTGGATCCATCATGGATCCAATCTTAATAATTACAGATGCCAATATAATTTTCATATATTGAATTATGTACCTCTCAGCTATTCTTTAATTGGCCTAATACCAATTTCTTTGTATATTTTTATCTCTAATACATCTGTATTATTCAATTCCTCAAGGTTTTAAAGGGGGGAAGAAAATAAATATCAAGTAATCTAATAGTACCTAATACTCTAGTGACTCTTCTCCCTCAAAAATGAGGATGTATTTTTCCCTCTCAAACAGTATATATGCATTAAAAAAAAAAAATACTATGGAGAGTGTGGCATATGTCCTACCATATTTTATGTACATATTCCCATACAAAGGGCTATGATACAGCTTCTCTTACATAATGAACCATTTTTCAATGTCAGTACATACAGATCTACTTAATCCCTTCCAAAAACTGTGTAATATCATTTATATAAATATGCCATAACTTACTTCACCCATTCCTTACTAGTAGATGTGTAGATTATTTTCACTTTTAAAAATTGTAAACAGTGCAATAAACACTCCTGGATATACATTTAAACATTTATCCAATTGAATCTTTCAGGTAAATTTCTGTAAGTGGGATCAATTGACATGTGGTTTCCATTTTGACATGTATTGCTAAACTGATGACCTCCAGAAAAGTTTACAATAATGTATGTTCCCATTGCATCATAAAGAGTACACATTTTTCCATACCTTTCCAGGTGTGCTATCATTCTAATCTTAGCCATCATAAAATAAAAAATGTTATTTATGGAATTCCCTGATGGTTTAGTGGTTAAGACTCCACACTGTCACTGCCGAAAGCATAGGTTCAATCCCTGATTGGGGAACTAAGATACCCTAAGCTGCAGAGTGCAGCCAAAAAAAAAAAAGTTATTTATTGTTTTTACTTGCATGGCCATATTAATGAAGTATCCCTTAATATGGTTCTACATCACCTTTTGTGTGAGTGTGGACAAGTTGGCTATTTGTGTGCTTAGCCCCCACACCCCCGTTTTTATCTTTTTGGATGTTTGCTTTTTTCTAATTCAGATACAGAAGAAAGTCCTGACTTGACAGATGATGCAAATAGTTTTCCCAGGTTTTCATCTGTCTTGTATTTTTGTTAAAGATGTCTTAATTTCCATGTAGCCAAACAGCTCAACTTTTTCCTAAATGGTTTAAGAATGCTTTGAAAAAGTGAAAAGAATCCCTACTTTTCTTAATGGAGAAAAATATTTAATCCCAAGTCTATAAATAAAAAAGCTAACCTAATGTTAAATAACTCAATCTGTGTTAACTGACACTATCATTTTTACTTCCACAGCTAATGTTTAACATTAATTAATGTTGATTAATTAATATTTAAAATTTATATATAGGAGAGAAAGATACAGAGGAAAAATGAACTCATGATTTTCAAATAAAATCTACCTCTTAGCTCTGTCTGCTGAAACGGGTCTAGAAGCAGTGACATCTCAGTAGCAACAAGAACACCCAATATCCAGGTCTTGATGTCTAATCAGCATTCCCTATTAAAATGAATTACGGCCCGTTAGACAAATGGCTGAGTCCAAGATAGGGACAGGTAAAGTGAACCTGGAATATACTGTGCCAGAAAGTAAGGAAGAGTTCAAAAACTGATGGAAATATGTCAATAAGATACAGAGGCCAGCTTAAAAGCAATTTCACTGGTCATATCAAAAATGAATGTGAGCATAAAAATCAGTGATTATAGGAATAGACTTTAAAACATCAAATGAAAAAAGAACCTGTGAGTCACTACTGATATAAATTAGACAAACCAAATAAATAAAGAGAGGGGAGAGAAGAGAGAACCCTTACTTATGGTAGCTGTCAACTAATAAATGCAGAAGTAATGACAGAGTCAGGTTACCCACCATTGTGCCGTCACGATGGTGGTAGTTTAACATGATGAGAATTATCAGTGGCTGCTACAACCCACTGGGTGCGAGTATATTGGAGAACAAGATATTTACAGTCTCAAAGCATCTCCCCACAGAGTACCTATTATAAAGAATTAAAGATAACTTCACAGAGATAAAACTGATAGATATGAGATAGCTATGACATTAGCCACTAACCAGTGTTAACATAACACCATTAATAATGCAACAAGCCAGGATCTTGTGCCTCCTGATGTGATACCCCAAGGAGGGTATGACATCACTTTCAGAGTATTTCTACCAAAGTATTTCTACCAAAAATGTTTAATCTGAACCTGACCATAGGGAAACCATCAGACAAAACTAAATGAGAAGATGTTCCACAAAACAACTGGCCTGAATTCTTCAAGATGTGCCACTGTCATGAATGACTGAGAAAAGCTGAGAAACTTCTAGACTGTGAGATGTGACAGCTAATTTGTGATCCTGAGATCAGGGGGAAAAAAAACTGCTGAAAGCACATTCTGGAAACTGATAACATTTGACTACAGAGTATATATTAGACTTTTTATCAGTGTTGAACCTCCTAAATTTTGTCATTGTGTTGGAGTTATACAAGAAATTATCCTTGCTGTTAGAAGATAGTCAGCAAGCTTGTTCCAAAAAGGACTAGACAGTAATTGGTCTCTTGCAACCACTCAACTCTGCCACTGCAGTGCAAAAGCTACACTACAAGCAGCTGTGCCCCAATTAAACTTGACAAAAACAGAAACAAGCTTTACTGGGCCAACAGGCAGGTCAGTTTGCAGACCCCTGTATCCAGAGGAAAGGGGTCCCAACATACTCAACTTATTTTCAAAGAATTCAACAAACATAAATAATGTGTATTCAAGTATGTGTGGGTACATGCAACTTACTTTCAAAGAATTCAGCAAACATAAATAATATGTATTCAAGTATGCGTGTGTACATAGGGCTTCCCAGGTAGCATTAGTGGTAAAGAACCTGCCTGCCAATGCAGGAGACGTAAGAGAGCGGGTTCGGTCCCTGGGTTGGGAAGATTCCCTGGAGGGGGACATGGCAACACACTCCAGTATTCTTGCCTGGAGAACCCCACGGACAGCGGAGCCTGGTGGGCTACAGTCCATGGAATCGCAAACAGTCGGACACGACTGAAGTAACTCAGCACTTATGGATGCTCACAGAGAGGTATACACACTTAAAACAAGTTTGTGTAGTTTAAAGCTAAGAGGTATTCACTGTACAATTTTTTTTTAACTACTTTTCCATGGGTTTCAGTTCAGGCAGTTCAGTCACTCAGTCGTGTCCGACTCTGCAACTCCATGAATCGCAGCACGCCAGACCTCCCTGTCCATCACCAACTCCTGGAGTTCACTCAGACTCATGTCCATTGAGTCAAAGATGCCATCCAGCCATCTCATCCTCTGTCGTCCCCTTTTCCTCCTGCCCCCAATCCATCCCAGCATCAGAGTCTTTTCCAATGAGTCAACTCTTCGCATGTTGAAATGTCCCAAATAGAAAGTTCAAAAATTACCAAAGGTAAGCACTGTATCCCTATTTAATCCTCTAAAATATTTTATTTTTACTACCCATTTTTAATTTTATTATATTAAGATCACAATAATATAACTGTTCCATAAACCTAGGTACTATGAGATAATATAATTAAGATATAAGAAATCTATTGCCCTCCTAAAGCATAAAGCCTCTAAGTTACACACAATTAGGATTACTGTCTATAAACAGTAGATCTGCTTCCAAATATGTCTAAGACTATTAAGCTCCACAACGGCAATGATCTGGTGGCCCCTTTTGTTTCTCAATGTATTTGTAGACCCTAGGAAGGCTGCATGGTACTGAGTAGGCACTGAATAACATTTATGAAATTAAGAAATTAATTACATGGTAAATCAGAATCCTATGAGATGCCAAACCATAAAAAGTTTTCCTTTTATTTCCATGGCCAACTTTCATTTGAATGTTTTTAAAGCTTTGTATTTATAAAAACTCCCAAGTTAGAATAAAACATGCCCAATAATTTTTAACATTCAGGTCTCAATAAATAGTTATTATTAAATAAATATTCTTAAATTGACCTAAATACAGTACCTGAATTTTGTGTTAGTTTATTCTAAAAACAAATTAACACAATAAGGTACTCTCAATTATTCTACAGTCCTATAAAACTGCACATAATGTTATCTTTCAGCTTGTCACTTTTGAATAGGCCATTCCTAACACCCCACGAAATTCATCACTAAGCTTTGAACTCTGTAAGGCACCTCCTGTGTGCACCAAAGAAACTCATAGACCTGAAGTGCCACTTCTTGTCCCCTCAGACAAAGCAGCCTCAATCAATGTTAACAAGGGCACCGCCCTGATTTCTTCACATTGCTGCTTTTCCACTCTTAGTTAAAAATATTCACTCACATATTTATTTACGCCTAACTAGTCCACACTAATCTTAATACTAGCAGAGAAAAACTGATACTTTAGATTGTTAAAACATATAAGACTTTTAAATAAAATTTATAGTTATAAATTGTTTATACCCACAGCTTAAATAGAAAAAAATCCAAATTTAGGATTTCAATTGTTATTATAAAAGCAAGTAAGTTGACCAGTAGAGGGCACTCAGTTGAAAGTAGGGGGGTGGTTGAAGAGAGGCCACAGCCTTGAAGAGAAAGAAAGGCATTTACAAAACTGCTGTGTACCTTGTTTTAAAAACAACAATGTTTTTACAGAACTCCAGAGTAAGCTAATATACTGCTAGTTTAGAAAATGAAAGGTTTCCATCTATACTATGTTAAAAGAAAAAAAATCTAACATAAACCACTCTCACGGACTTGAATCTCACAACTTACAGAATGTTTAAAGCTGTATGCAATGCATATTAGGGTCTCAGCCTGGGCACTACTGACATCTAGGGCCATGTCATTTTGCGGGGGGCTGTCCCATGCACTACAGGGAGGTTAACAGAACCCTCGACCTCTCTATCCACTATAGATGCCAGTAGCAGTCCCCATCCTCAAGCTGTGACAACCAAAATTGTCTCCAGATGATTGACAAATGTCCCCTGAGGGGCAAAGTCACCACCCATTCCTCCTTAGTACCTACCGATACACTGTTTTTTTTTTTTAAACAAAGAAGAAAGACAAAAGAAAATTAACAGCTTATATCATTAAACAGTGCTTTTCTTAAATTCCTCTTTAATACTGACTTAATTCTCTAAAGTTTAAATACCTTAATCAGCAAGTCAATTCCACAATTAACATGGAATTTTTTTTTTCAAAGAGAAACTGATATATCTTGGCGAATAAACAGCTCAGAGCGCTAAAGATGGAACCAATCAATCCAATTACAAATCCATTCTTCCTTATTGAGGAGAGAACTGTTTCATCAGAGACTGAATTATAAATGTCACATTAACAGAAGCATGCAGATGTCAATGAATTGGAGCCCGGGAGAAAATACTTCTTATATCTATTTTTATATTATATCCAGTAGATACTGGTTATATATTTGCTAACTGATCACCTGATCCTTCCAATCTCTACTTCCATTTTCCTGCTTCCACCAAATTTGACCTTAGAAAACACATTTCAGAGAATATATTTTTATAATAACTATGACCTCCAAACTATTAAAGTACACATTATTTCTAGCCTAGTATTGTGTGTGAGGACTGAGTTTTTAATCCTGCACCACTAAAAAGGTCTTTCGTTCCCTCTCAGAACTCATAGATGAGCTTCATAAAAGATAAAGATAAAATCTTCTGAGCATAGAAGTAAAGGTGATTATCATGTAAATATAAACATGCTCCATCCATGCATCATACCCAATTCTGTATCAATCTCTGCCATTAAGATGCCATCAGATAGAACGCTGAGTTCAAATTTTGATATATTGGGAAATCCGAATCAGCCTCCAATATTAAATATTTTCTTAATTTGAAGGCCATTTTTTTCATTTTTAAAAAGCTATACAAGAGTACAGTGGAAATTCCACTTAACTTGATCTCAGAAAACTTAAAATTCTATCACTTACTAGCTAAGTATCCTTAAGCAAGTTACAACCTCTCAGAGACCATTGTTATTAATAAAATGAAACTATGACCACCTTTCTTACAGTATAAATCTCTGCAAATTCTAAACAACTAGAAAATAAGGTATTACTTAATTAGACATTTTTCTCTAAACTTCTTTCCCCTTGTTTTAATGCAGAAAAACTGATGAGAATTCCAAATGTGCCAAGTCTATGTCCTCTCTTATTTTCTCTGACCTACAGTGTTCACCAATCAAAACCTTTAGCAGTAGCGATGCTCACTATTCTTCAACTTTTTATAAAAATGTCATGTATTTTTGTTTATTAAAATAAACTACTGGATCTCCTGCTTTTCTTCTAGTTGAACTACACCAAGAATTTAATGTGTCAGTTCCCTCAGAGACTCACTGTCACTTGGGAGATAAGAGACAATCTCCGAAACCTTTTCCCAGGTGACTACTCTAGTGACGGGACGTCAGTTTCAAAGTTCACAGGTAATCAATGCTTCCCTGGGTCAAGTCTTCTGATTTGGCAGAAATCATATCAGAGTTAATGGGTTTGAATTTATAAGCTTTTTCTTCCCCCCCAAATAAAGGAGAGCCTTTTAGCTTTATTTAAAATTTATATTACACTTAAACAATTTTGACCAAAAGGTTTCCTAACCTTTTTTTTTAAAATCACATTCTAAATGTATCATTCTTGACCTCTGATAGGAAACAGAGCATAATGGAATTCCTCAGATTTTCAGAGAAGATGGGCACTTCTGCTACAACCATGTTCCAGAATCCCAGGAAAACCACCGTGCTTTGCTTAACTTAAATTCTATTAAAACTCCTTTTTACTTCCAATTTAAATGGCGGAGTATGCTGGCTTTAGGAACAGGTGAACTATTTAATCCTCCTCAAAGTGAAAAATAAACCCATCAGCACTGAACTGACTTGCCAAGAGGAAATACAGAGTGACTCTTACGTAGGTGGGTCACTTAAGTTAGACTCCTTTTTACTAATGAGAAATTATTAAACCTGGAAGCCATGTAAAAGTTGATTCTGTGTTTAATTCAGATCTTTGCAAATAAGAGTGTTTTTCTTCATCTTCTTTCCTGCAGTACCAAAAATATTTGACATTTCCTTATGAACAGTTATCTACTCAATCCTCAAAATGCTACACCACAGACATCTTCCCATGGCCAACAATGTCCTCAGAAACTACCTGAGTGCAGTCAAGGTGGTTTGTTTTTTTAAAGACATTACACACATAGCATCCTAACAGGGCATTGTGACCTGTTCTAGGCTCTACAGCTTGGGATGCTGAGAAAGTTCTGGGAAATTTTTCAGAGCTGATTAAAAATCTGGTAATATCAGGTCCAGAATAAAAGTCAAAGGATTAGGATTGCTTAACCTGGAATAAAGAAGTCTAAGAAATAATCTAACAACATAAATCTATTTCAAAGATGAGCTGGTACTATGTTAAACTTAACAGGAAGATTCAGACCATGCAAGAAACATACTAATAAGTACATTCTGGAAATTAGTTAAGAAGGACAGTTATGTGCCAGTCCCTCCTGCAGGTCTTTGGGATTAAATAAACCCTTATCTGCGTCGAAGCATCTGAGTACAGTTCTGCCAGAAGGCAGTAGGGACTACTACCTGACCTCTCAAGCTCTCTGCCAGGCCTTTATTCTATCATTTTGCTGTTAGCCATCCTTTGGTTCATTTTCACAAAACTGAAGAAGTCTGAAAATTATTAAGTAATCAATTTGTAATTAAAAAAACAATTCTAACACGGCCTTGAATAAATCGAAAAAGGGCTGAAAAGCAAAGGGAAGGATTGGTGGTGGTACCCTTATATATCAGCTGATATACATACCCACAGAAGCAAAGAATGAGCTTTCTAAAATGTATCAGGTAGTTGTAGGTTCTCCACTACTTCAACATGAAAAGAAAATATGAAAATACTACTAAACAAATGCTTTTAATTATCAAGTGATTATACATCACCAGTGTCAACTCTACATGTGACATCAAAATACCAAAAAAAAAAACACACACACAACCAAAACCCCATAAAAACAAAAGCCACCTTTTTAAAAATGACTATTAGATATGTCTCATTTTACAGACAAGAGGTAAATTCACATTTTCATCCTCTGAGAAAACTCTGTAATACACTTCCAATCAAAATACACATACACTAACACAAAGTGAAGTCACAGTATTACTATCCTGAGAGAAGACGGGCTGGGCTCTCATACCTGTGGTTACTTATAACATCAAAGGAAAGCTGGGAAACCCAAGTACATTTCAGTTAATGTAATAAAACTATGATTAGTATAACTGCCTTATAATGAGTAGTCAGTGAAAATGATCAGAGAAACCATTTTTTGTACCCAAAGGATGGGCCTGCACAAGTCAATATGCATAATATTAAAATAAGATTTACCTCTATCGTAGGATCATATTCATCCACAAAGTGATTCTGAATTAGCTGTATCGTCAAGGCACTCTTGCCTACGCCACCAGCTCCAACTACCACAAGTTTATATTCAGTCATTTTCAGCAGCCCTTATAATAAAAATAATGAAAATGTGACTAAATTAGAACATGTGCCGCACATGAGGTTAATGTAACCCAAACGCTCTATCAATACACAAATTCACCTTTATATGGAAAATTTTCAAAATAACTTCACAAAATTCAAGGAAACACCAGTTGACAACAGAGGTGTATTGCAATGAATTGTAGTTTGTTTACTAACTCCCTCATCAGCATTTGAGAACAACGCATTCAGAGTGCACAGTTCTTTTACCTTCGACGCAGGCTGCTCTATCTAAAGAGCCAGTAGTCTGCTGTTCCGCAGCAGTTAATGGCTCTCGAAGGAGCAAGCCATGACTTCGCTCAGGACAAGTGTTGAGCGCGCTGCTCTATGTCCCGTGGACACAGCCGCACAGAACTTGTTGACAGCTACCACCACAGTATTCCTCACTGATGTGGGTCCCTAAGAGTTACAAGTGGATACGCTGAGTGTCTCTGTTGGAGCCGACAGCTATAGAAAACTTTTTAAAAGCATCATTATGGTCATTCTCCAGGACAGTTAGCAAGAATCAAATTGGGGTGGCAGGAGGATTGTCAAAGCTAGACGCTATGCTGGGAAAATAAAAACTGAGACGCCAAGCAGATGAGGACGATATCTGGTGACATTTTAATCTGTAGATTATCTGCTAGGCAAAATAATGGTGTAAAAAATAAGAGAACTTTGAGAATTGTGAACTATTCAGCATAGATCATCTGATCATCAATCACAATATATGCTATTACTAGTGCTGAAAAATAGCACTTTGCACAGAAAATAGAATTAAATAATATTTAAAGACAAGCATGCTTTTAATGAGAGAATTTCTAAAAGATGTTAGTTATATCACAGTAACCCACATGACTTTTACTCTCTGCTTGTCATATATCAACTCCCAACAGTAGCAATAAATATCAACAACACGTAAGGTTTAACAGCACCAACACAGACAATGTTTTTTAGTTAGTTTCAAACTCTTTGAAATGAATGTATCTACTTTAATCTCCTTTCCCTCAATAACTACATTACTATAAATTTAAGTCATGAACTGGCAGTCAATGTCCAGCAACGTACTATAGGGTAAGTAGTTCCAGATTAATCAAAGTGCAGATATACTATACAAACATTATACACATGCAGCATCCCATTTACTGAACCCCACCACATCCTTGCTCTGGCTCTACTTCCTGAACCCATTCCCAAAGAGCAGACAGGCCCAGCAACTGCTGTATCACAGTTCCTCATGGGCCTGCTCTGTGCCACCTAGGCTTGTCTAGGGCCGCCGCCAACACACATTATGTCCTGTTTTGCTCCCTCTTTTCATTCCTAATATTGGCCATAGCAAATGTGATAGGTGAGGATAATCACAGCAAAATGTATCCTCTAGTTCCCTGCCCACCCCACCCCTCCAATAAAATTTGGATAGCCTAGAACAGTAGTTCTGAAAATGTGGTGTAGGAACCCACTAGGGTTCCTAAGACTTTTGGAGAGGGTCCAAGAGGCAAAACCTGGTTTGATGATAATGGTATGTGGTGATTTATCCTTCCCACTCTTATTCTTTCACAAGTGTATACAGTAGAATTTTCCAGACCTGTGATCACAATACATTGACTACAGAAGCAGCTATGAGGATCCAGCTATCTTCTGCTAAGCCATACAATTAGAGAGATTTGTGAAAGTGTGAAACAATGCCGCTCTTCTTGCTAATTGTTGCATTTGTTTTGGAAAACAGTTACTTTTCATTAAATATTCTATTTCTGTTACCAAGTAAAGGGCTATTTCTTTTTTAAAATGAATTAATATTGTTTAATTCTCCATTCTAATTTCTGTTGTGGCAATATTGACACACTCCACATTGGCATCTTCAGTAATTTTGGAGTCCTTATGGCCAGTAAGTGAGCTAGTCTAGGGGAGATCGTGGACAAATACTGGATTAGTGCTTAGCTTGTACATACACATGTGAATTCTCAACACCACACACTTTCTGGTCTACTTTTTTATGCAGTGGTTATTTCTGAAAAAAATCTTTGACTTGGATTTCAAAAAATCAAGTTTCTTTAAATCCACTAGACAGAAATGGGTTCCCATGGAAAATCACAGGCCAAAGGAGTCCCCTGTGTCCAAAGCTACATAAGCTAGTAAGGGGTGGAACTGGGACCAGAACTGAGCATTTCATTCAGGCAAAAAAATGTTCACTTTTTTGGTCATAAAAAAAAATGAATTATCACTTCATCTACTGTCTCTTAAAACCAAGAATGCCTGTGGACGGATACAGTCTAAGGTAAACAGTACTGCTATCAACCATTTTTGACGTCTCTAGCCCACTATACGATCGAGTCAGCATTTCGGACCTTAGTCACCTAAGAACGACATCACTCGTAAGGTTGATTCTGAGATGATGACTATGAACAGAATTTTTTCCCTTTGTAATTTCTTTTGAACGATTTTTTTTTCCATTACAAATATAACATGTATAGTAAGTAAGAACTAGAAAATGCTTTTTTGTTCTTAACCACTCGTTTTGGTGGATTATCAAGATTTAAGAAGGCCAGTTTAGGACTTCACCTGCACCACTGCACATGCCTCAGAGTATTTCAGGCACTTGGCTGGCAGATTGCTACAATTAACTTCTCTTGTAGGTCGCTTTGAAAAAAAAAAAAAAAAAAGGCCTGAGAACCGTTTAGGAGTACTTTAATAACTCCTGGGATGGGGGTCAAATTTGTACGCATAAGGGTAATACAGAAGGCATGGGGGAAAGGAAAACAGGCAAATTAAACTTCACGTGCAATTTTAACTACTGCTGTTTACACTCAACTAGCAAGGAAAGAGCCCTGCTTCTGCTGTGCGGGTTTGCTGTGTGTGTTTTAACTTGACAAAGCAAAACAGACCTTCTGGGATTAACTTTTTCCTTTACACGAAGTCCAGGCTTTACGTTGCAGGGTGTTGGCCACCTGTTCTTTCACCACCATCTCTACCTCCACCACCTCCTTTGTGGCCACAGCAATGTCACAGCCCATACGGGGGGGGAGGGGAGCCGTCAGGAACTCGGCTGCAGATGCATTTTTTCCAAACACAATAACCTCCATCAGTGGTCTCTAAGCACTTTCCCCTGCGCCTCCAAAACGCGACCTCGCCTCTTACTCATCTATCCCCCCTACACACTGAAAAAGGACCACAAGCCGTCCAGTCTGCGCTTGGGGAAGTTTATACCTTCGTCCCAGAGATGAGAGATGCAGCAGAGAAGGCAGCAACCGGGGCAGCCCAGTACTAGGAAGGGAGGAAGAGGTGCGGGAGCGGAGAGGAGGGTGAGGGAAGGACGGCGAGGGGGAGGGGAGGCCGGAGCGCCGCGGGAGTAACCTCTACCGCACCCGACCGCCCAGAGGGGCGGCCCGCCCGGCCCGCGAGTTTCTCCCCGGCCGCCTCCAGCCGCGGCTCTCGGGGAGGAGGAAGGAAGGGGTTCCCCGTCCAGGAAGCAGCCCCAGCGGCGGCCGCCTCCAGCCTCACCCTCCTCAGCCCCGCACCGCCCATTCCTCATTCCCCGCGTCGCTGCGTCTCCCCCTGCAGACCGCCCCCCCGCCACCGGCCCCGTCCGCCCGGCGGCCCGCCCGCCCGCCCAGGCCCCGCACCCGCGCCCCTTTCCCGCCCCTCCAGGGACCCCTAATTCATTCACTCGCCGCCGGCCCCGCCCGGCGCCGGCGAGGAGGGTCGGGACCCCGGCAGGAGCCGCGAGGGGTGGTCCGCTCTGTACCTCTCTCCCGCACCTGGGAGCCGCCGAGCCTCTGGCCCCCGCCGCTGCCTTCAGTGCCTGCGCCGCGCTCGCTCCCAGTCAGAAATGGCGGGGGCCGGGAGTACTGGCCGAACCGCCACCGCCACCGCCGCCGCCGCCGCCACCGCCGCCGCTGTGCCTCCGCCGCCGCGGCCGCCGCCTAGGAAAATCGAGCTCCGAGCGCACCGATGAGTTCGGGGCCGGGCGGCCGCAGAGGGCAGAGCTATCGATGCGCTCGGCGCTCGATTCCTCTCCAGACGGGAGTGCGGCTGAGGGCGGTGTGGGAAGAGGGAAGAGCGAGCCTGCTAGAGCCGCCGGGGAGAGGGAGGGGGCCGGCCCGGGCCGGGGAGGGGGCGGACCAGGTCGGCGGAGGAGGAGCGGGGGCGGCGCGGCGGAGGAAGCGGGCGGCTGGGGCGGTGGAGGGTGGGGACGCGCGGCCGGCGTAGTGGGAGGGGGGTTGGCTCTGGGAGGTGCCTGGGCGCGCGCGGGTGGGGGTGCCGGCGGATCCACGCGGGGCCCGCCCCCAGGCTCCAGCCGCAGGGCGGGCCAAGAGCCGCAGACTCGGACCCCGGCCGGCGCGGGCTCCGTACCCCGGCGATGCCGAAGCCAGCGCCGCCCGCCGCTGTCTGGTCCACACGGTGGAGCTGCAAAAATCCCGCCACCCCTGGGGTCGGCCTGCACTTGGGTACATTCATTTACAATCATTTATTGCAAGTAAATAAACATGCAGTCACCCAAAGTAGGAGGCGACTTGGGGGACCTCGGAAGAGACCTGGCCGCCAGTTCCCTGGCCCGGAGATTTCTGAGCACACCTTGAAGACTACCACTCTCCATAATCGGGGGCTGAGAGCTAGCCCCAGGCCCAGACAAACGCGACAAAACCTTTCATCACTAATTAAGAGGGGGGCGGGCGGGGGAGCGGCGGATCTGTTGTTTTCTGTTGTTATTTTTATGTATATTTCGAAGCCATCGCGGGTCACTCAAAACCGCGACCTCAGATATACCTAATGGCACCTGACAGCACAAGCAGACGACAGACTATTTTTAAATAGAAGTGCCCTTAATAGTCTAGACCTGAGGAGAATCATTCAAACATTAATTAGAAGACAGATTAATCAGTTAACGTTCGGGGAGTTAGCACGTTAAACAATGGAACAATTAAACATAACTCTAGCATGCCCAGAGTCTGCGTTGATAAACTATCTGTAAATGTTTGAGGGACTTTTTTAAAAAATTGAGACCTGGCAGACCGGCGCCTATACCCAGTAGGGCCACCCATCTGAGTCTCTACTCGTAGGTCTGTCCCTCTAATCCGCATCGTAAAACACGAATAGTTATTTTAAAGCCCAACTAGTATGTCTGTACTAGTTATGTGAATGTTTATAAGTTTGTATAATCTTCCTCTATTGAACCTTTTTTAATATATAATGACTTTCTTTGTCTCGTAACTTTTTTAAAGTCTATTTTGTATAATCTTAATATAACCACCCGAAGCTCCCTTTTGGTTAGTACTTGCATAAAAATGCATAGAATATCTTTTTTTTTTTTAAACCTATTAATGTCTTTGGATCTAAAGTGAGTATTTTCTAGATTGCATATTGCTGGAACATGTTTTTATTTTATCCATTCTGCCCATCTCCGGAGAAGGCAATGGCAACCCACTCCAGTACTCTTGCCTGGAAAATCCCATGGACAGAGTGGCCTGGTAGGCTGCAGTCCATGGGGTCCCTAGGAGTCGGACACGACTGAGTGACTTCACTTTCACTTTTCACTTTCATGCATTGGAGAAGGAAATGGCAACCCACTCCAATGGTCTTGCCTGGAGAATCCCAGGGACGGGGAGCCTGGTGGGCTGCCGTCTCTGGGGTCGCACAGAGTTGGATACGACTGAAGCGATTTAGCAGCAGCAGCAGTATGTCTGTTAACCTAGGCCTTTCACCAGCTGCCCCCTTTTCTTCCTTCCCCTTACGTGGGCTGTACTCTGCCAGGCTGTTTCATGCCTCTTGTCTCCTGGCACCTGGTACCAGGTAGAAGAGGCAGAAGAGAGGAGACAGGAAACGGGGCAGGGAAAAGAATATGTCTGCCCTAGTTCAGGTAGATACTAAACGCACATATCATCTTTCTTAATCATCACAACAACCTCATGAAGTCAGATGCTTTTCTCTAGTTTACAGAGGAGGAAACAAATTTAGATAGGTTACAAATTGGGTCCAAGTTCACACAGCTGAAAGGAAGTATCCTTCATGTCAGATCATGTTCTGCTCAGAGTGGCTGCCGTCACGCTTAACATAGAACAAACATCTTCTCCTCGTCCTCCATGGCCTTAAATTATTTGACACCCTTACTCCCTTTCCTTTCTAAGCTCTTATCCAATAAATAATCTGTCTTCCTCACTTCCAAAGATACATGCTGGTTCCTGGCTGCTTTTTTGAAAATGCAGGCAGGCTTCTTCAGGGAATTTGCACTTTTGCTGCCTTTTTATCTGGAACACACTGCATGGTGGTTCAGCTGGTAAAGAATCCGCCCGTAATGCGGGAAACCTGGGTTTAATCCCTGGGTTGGGAAGATCCCCTGGAGGAGGGCATGACAAGCCACTCCAATAAGACAGAGGAGCCTGGAGAGCTACAGTCCATGGGGTCACAAAGAGCCAGAAGCAATTGAGCAACTAAGCACAATACAATATATCCAAAAAGCCTTCTTTAACACTTGTAAATCTTTGTTCAAATGTCTTCTAATGAATTTCCCGAAAGATCACCTGGTACTGCATCTCTTTTAAGTATTAGCAACTCAGTCATGTCCGACTCTTTGGGATCCCATGGACTGTAGCCCAACACATTCCTCTGTCCGTGGAATCCTCCAGGCAGGAACACTAGAGTGGGTAGCCATTCCCTTCTCCAGGGGATCTTTCCAACCCAGGGATCAAACACAGGTCTCCTGCATTGCAGGCAGATTCTTTACCGTCTGAGCCACCAAGGAACCAGAGCATTTACCACTTGTTCTAACACAACATACAGTTTATTTTGCTTTCTTGTCTCTCTCCTATCAGAATATAAGCTCCATAAGGGGAGGGATTTTTGTCTGCTTTACTTACCACTACAAAAACAATAGACACTCAATAAGTGCATGGAATGTTGAATAACTGATGTTACCCTGCTTCTGAACTGTGTGAATCTAAATCCTTCTTTAGACAGAATACCTCAAAGTCTCTGTAGTCTTAACAAAATCTGCTTTTAAATTTACCCACATCACCTTCTGATATACCACACCCTGGAGATTCTAGAAGGCAATGGCACCCCACTCCAGTACTCTTGCCTGGGAAATCCCATGGACGGAGGAGCCTGGTGGGCTACACAGTCCACGGGGTCACGAAGAGTTGGACACGAGTGAGCGAAGTCACTTTCACTTTTCAGTTTCATGCATTGGAGAAGGCAATGGCACCCCACTCCAGTGTTCTTGCCTGGAGAATCCCAGGGATGGGGTAGCCTGATGGGGTAGTCTGATGGGGTAGCCTGACGTCTTTGGGGCCGCAGAGTCAGACACGACTGACTCGACTTCGCAGCAGCAGCACATGATGGACACAGTGAGTTTTCGTTACTGAATGAATTTGCACTTATTTCTATGTTGCTTTGTAGTCACCCTTCAATGTAAATCACAGATGTATTTTGTCCAATTTCAAGTACATGATAAGCTCCTGTTTTCTCTGACAGCTGCTAACACAGTGTTCTCCCTATAGCTGGTGCTCCGTAAATCTTAAAAGGACTATAATATAGAAGAGGGGAAAGCTTTATATAGCACTTCTGTGCTGACTATGAAAATTCTGGCATGAGCAGAAATGTAATCTGTCACGTGTCTCAGTTATCATCTAGGCTGGAGATTGCCGAGACCTGCATCCCACTCTCTGTTCTGTGCACCCCACACCCCTGCCTCACCTCACATATTTTCTCTCTCCTAACTTTTTTCATCTATTGTAATGTAAGTATATGCACGACTAGTCTTTCTACCATTGCTCCTAAGCAGCCACCTCCTCCCTAACAAGCTTTTCTTGACCCTGGACTTAGAGTGGGTTTGCTAAGTCCCTTTAGTCGTGTCCGACTCTTTTTGACCCTCTGGACTATAGCTTGCCAGGCTCCTCTGTCCATGGGATTCTCCAGGCAAGAATACTGGAGTGGGTTGCCATGCCCTCCTCCAGGGGATCTTCCCGACGCAGGGATAGAACCTGAATCTTTTATGTCTCCTGCATTGGTGGGTGGGTTCTTTACCACTAGCGCCACCCAGGAAGCCCAGACTTAGAGCTGCTACTACTGCTGCTGCTAAGTCACTTCAGTCCTGTCCAACTCTGTGCAACCCCATAGACGGCAGCCTACCAGGCTCCTCCGTCCCTGGGATTCTCTAGGCAAGAACCCTGGAGTGGGTTGCCTTTATGTGTGAAAGTGAAGTTATTCAGTCGTGTCGGACTCAGAGCAGTGGGTCTTAAAGCATTTCGTGAATCATCAGGCAAATTTACAAAAATGCATGTTCCTAGGCCCCTGATCCAGATATCCCATTCAGTTGGTCTAAGATGAACCAGAAATCTTAATTTCTGAAAGTTGAGAAACTCTGATCTAGAAATACTCAGATTCCTCTCTCCTTGGCAGTTGCACTTTCTGCTAGCTTTCTTTGCCTGAGTTGCATAGTCTCCCTGACTTTGTCTTTCTTCACCCGCCCCACCCCCACCCCCCCAAGGACACACAGACCCACACTGATAATGATGCGGCAAGAAAAAAGGAATGACAAAAAGTATTAATATAAACTTTGGTGCTGTCAGACTTGCTCTAAGAGGTAACTGAAGTTTCTACCTTCTACTGTTATACATTCCTGGGCAGGCAGCCACCTACACATGTACCCACACTCACATCATTTTGCTCCTAATGAAGATCATGGGCTTCCCTGGTGGCTCAGGGGTAGAGAATCTGCCTGCCAATGCAAAAGATATGGGTTTGATCCCTGGGTTGGGAAGATCCCCTGGAGAAGGAAATGGCAACCCACTCTAGTGTTCTTGCCTGGGAAATCCTATGAACAGAGGAGCCCAGTGGGCAATAGACCCTGAGGTCACAAGAGCTGGACACAACTTAGTGACTAAACACCACCACCCAATGAAGATCATACTTACCCTTTCCTTCATGGGGTACTCCCTGATAGAATCAAAAGCTAAAGCAACAGGGACACCCTTGTGTTAGTTGGGCTCTTATGAGATATAAAATGCCAGGACATGTCCACAATACTGCAAATGCTGAGGATTTATTTAAAGAAAATTAGCAAACTTTAGAAAATTGTATCATATCATCAGCCAGAACTCCCATTTGTTCCAGGAATCAACTGCAGCTCTTGTGATCCAAAATAGGCTCTGGTTGCTCAGCCCCTCTTTAACAAGCATCTATTGCCTATACTCCAGTAATTTTGCCATTCTCTCAAATCCACATCCCCTTGCTTCTTTTTCATAGTCTCAGCCTGTACTGCCATCTCTGCTTCTGGTGACCACTCCCTGTGACTTGTGTTTAAAACATCCCAAGAGAGAGGATCTGAATGTATCTATCATTCATTATTCATTAGGATGGGCCTTTATGGGACATAGTTTTCCTGATGTGCTACCTGATTGGTGACTTGGTCTTCTTTATGCCTGCTTAGAGACCACTGAAAAAGATGGGAATACCAGACCACCTGACCTGCCTCTTGAGAAACCTATGCAGGTCAGGAAGCAACAGAACTGGACATGGAACAACAGACTGGTTCCAAATAGGAAAAGGAGTATGTCAAGGCTGTATATTGTCACCCTGCTTATTTAATTTACATGCAGAGTACATCATGAGAAACGCTGGGAAAGAAGAAGCACAAGCTGGAATCAAGATTGCCGGGAGAAATATCAATCACCTCAGATATGCAGATGACACCACCCTTATGGCAGAAAGTGAAGAGGAACTAAAAAGCCTCTTGATGAAAGTGAAAGAGGAGAGTGAAAAAGTTGGCTTAAAGCTCAACATTCAGAAAATGAAGATCATGGCATCCGGTCCCATCACTTCATGGGAAATAGATGGGGAAACAGTGGAAACAGTGTCAGACTTTATTTTTCTGGGCTCCAAAATCACTACAGATGGTGACTGCAGCCATGACATTAAAAGACACTTACTCCTTGGAAGGAAAGTTATGACCAACCTAGATGGCATATTGAAAAGCAGAGCCATTACTTTGCCAACAAAGTTTTGTCTAGTCAAGGCTATGGTTTTTCCAGTGTTCATGTATGGATTCGAGAGTTGGACTGTGAAGAAAGCTGAGCGTCGAAGAATTGATGCTTTTGAAGTGTGGTGTTGGAGAAGACTCTTGAGAGTCCCTTGGACTGCAAGGAGATCCAACCAGTCCATTCTGAAGGAGATCAGCCCTGGGTGTTCTTTGGAAGGAATGATGCTAAAGCTGAAACTCCAGTACTTTGGCCACCTCATGTGGAGAGTTGACTCATTGGAAAAGACTCTGATGCTGGGGGAGATTGGGGGCAGAAGGAGAAGGGGACGACAGAGGATGAGATGGCTGGATGGCATCACTGACTGAATGGATGTGAATTTGAGTGAACTCCGGGTGATGGTGATGGGTAGGGAGGCCTGGCGTGCTGCAATTCATGGGGTTGCAAAGAGTCGGACACGACTGAGCGACTGGACTGAACTGAACTGAGAGACCACTGCCTTTGTCTGAGTGCCAATCCTGGGTCCAGACAGTGGTGGCCAAGCAGCAGGATATGTAGCAGGGAAAGTTAAACAAGAGGAGCCACCTATGGATGTTTACATGGACCCTCCATCAGTTTTCTCAGATGAGTTGCTGAATAGGTGCTATTTGAAAGTGAAGTCGCTCAGTCGTGTCTGACTCTTTGCGACCCCATAGACTGTAGCCTACCAGGCTCCTCTATCCATGGGATTTTCCAGGCAATAGTACTGGAGTGGATTGCCATTTCCTTCTCCAGGGGATCTTCCCAACCCAGGGCTCGAACCCAGGTCTCCCACATTGTAGACAGACGCTTTACTGTCTGAGCCACCAGGTGCTATTTAGATAGGTTTTTAAATTAATTAATTTTTGGCTGCTCTGGATCTTCGTTTGCTTTGCACGGGCTTTCTTCAGTTGTGGCAAGTGGGGACTACTCTTTGTTGCAGTGCGCAGACTTCTCATTGCAGTGGCTTCTCTGGTTGCGGAGCACAGGCTCTGGGTGCACGGGCTTCAGGAGTTGCAGCACGCAGGCTCGGTAGTTATGGCTCGTGGGCTCTAGAATGCGAGCCCAGTAGTTGTGCCACACGGGCTTAGTTGTTCTGGGGTACGTGGAGTCTTCCTGGACCAGGGATCAAACCCATGTCCCCTACATTGGCAGGCCGATCCCTATCTACTAAATTACTGGGAAAGTCCTGAATCAGATCAGATTAGATCAGTCGCTCAGTCGCGTCCGACTCTTTGCGACCCCATGAATCGCAGCACGCCAGGCCTCCCTGTCCATCACCAACTCCCGGAGTTCACTCAGACTCACGTCCATCGAGTCAGTGATGCCATCCAGCCATCTCATCCTCTGTCGTCCCCTTCTCCTCCTGCCCCCAATCCCTCCCAGCATCAGAGTCTTTTCCAATGAGTCAACTCTTCTCATTAGGTGGCCAAAGTACTGGAGTTTCAGCCTAGCATCATTCCTTCCAAAGAAATCCCAGGGCTGATCTCCTTCAGAATGGACTGGTTGGATCTCCTTGCAGTCCTGAATAGGTGCTATTTATTTCCCTTACCCAGCACATAGTCTCCTCTGGACACTTATTGCATCAGACTTTGTGTTCCTTTTTGGCCTATCTGTTTTCTCCACTAGGTTGTTAATTTCTCGAAGTCCTTGCCCCGTTTTACTCTGTATCCTCATCGAAACACCTCTATGTAGTGAATGAAGCTATAACAAAACTTCTGCCTTGTCTCTGCGTAGTCACTTTGTCTCCTCTAGCTAACTTCTCAGACCATTTCTTTTTTTATCTATTTATATCTTTGGCTGCACCCGGGCTTAGTTGCAGCACGTGGAATCCTAGTTGCCGCATGCAGGATCTTTGCCTGTGGCACGTGAACTCTCTAGTGGCGTGCAGTCTCAGGAGTTGCAACTCGTGGACTTAGTTACTCTGAGGCGTGTGGGAGCTTGGTTCCCTGACCAAGGATTAAATCTGAGTCCCCCTCACTGCAAGATGGATTCTTAACCACTGGACCACCAGGGAAGTCTCTCTCAGATCATTTCTAAATGAATGTCCAGTCATCTTCTTGAATGCCTGTTAAAAACCCAAATTCCCCATCTTATTTCCCCAAGCTACTTCCCTCTCCCTGTTTTTTCCCGCACACTCAATCACTGTCATGATCCTTCAAAACACTGAGATTTGAAATTTTAATGTTTACCCCTCTCTGCTTGCAAGTTCCTTTTAGTGATACTTCCTAGTCTTTTCTCATCTGTGCCTCATCTACAGTCCTTCCTTCACACCTATGTTTCTAGAACAGCTTCCTTACCTCCTGGCTTTCTTCTTTTTCAGGTCACATAATGTTGCCAAGTGAATCTTCCTTCCACATGTCTTTCATCGTCATCAACCATATATTCTGTACCGACTCCATAGAGGCTGCACTCATACAGATTATATATTTTAAAAGTGTAAAGAGTTACAAGCTAAGTTCCTAATGAGTACATAAAGACTGATCATTACCTTAGAAAATTAGAGAGGGGAAATGATCACTGGCCCCAGTTAATCCTTCACAAAGACTGACTCTTGCTTATAAATCCTTATTAACTCTATATCCAGTTGCAGCAAGTCCAAATCTTTGGCTCCCAGCTTATGATAGGACTCATAGTCCGGCACCATCCTGCCCTGAGATTTTGTCCCCTGCCTTTTCCCAAAGATGCCTTCTTTCCCTCAAAACAAACCTCCGTTCTGTGCCATAAAGCTAGGATATTATGTCTTTACTCCTTTCTTTTCACCAGGCATCTTTTTGCCTCTCTCTTTGCTAAAATTCTCTTTCTTTCAAGATCTAGCACAAGTCCTTCCTCCTATTTAAAGCTTCCTTAATTATGCCATCTCTTTTTGATCTCTCTCTTTATTATGTCATATGAGACAATCATGTCTTCCCAAGTAAATTCTAAAATCCCAGAGGCGAGAAGCTATCTTAGGTGTGTGACCCCACCCACCCAAACAAGCCTAGTTCACTGCAATTACTCAATACCCACATAATACATATAACACTCTTATCAGCAAGGTAAACATGATGAAAACAGTGTTTGCGAAAGATTAGAATGGCAGCTAAAGGCAGAAAAGATTGGAAGGAAAAAAGACCTCAGGTAAGGTGTTTTGTGGATCATGTAACAGTATGGCAAGAATAATATGTTAAGTCCCTTCACTCATGTCTGACTCTTTGTGACCCAATGGACCGCAGCCCGCCCAGCTTTTCTGTCCGTGGGATTCTCCAGGCAAGAATACTACAGTGGGTTGCCATTTCCTCCTTCAGGGGGGTCTTCCCGACCCAGGGATGGAACCCAAGTCTCTTACGTGTCCTGCATTGGCAGATGGGTTTTTTACCACTAGCACTGGCTGAATTTCCAGTCTTATGAACTAGAACAAATTGGTGAATCTCTGGGAGTTTCATGTTTAGGAATGGGATGGTGACATAAGGGTTACTGTTTGTTGAGCTCCGATGAGCCGAACAAGTTTTATACACTCTTGTAAACAAACAGCACATCTGTCTCCTATCTGTCCGCTTCTGTTTCTCACTGGGACCACTGTTCTCCAAGCCACCATCCATCATCCCTTTCCCAGGGGACAGTCAACTGCTAACAGGTCTCCTGGCTGCTATTGTTGCTCCTCTGCAATCAGGTCCCATAACAGAGCAGCCAGACTAATTCTTTTCAAAGTGCAAACTGAATCGTGTGACCAGCTCAAACTCTCATTGCACTTAGAGTAAAAGTCAAGCTCCTTCAAGCTATTTCATGGGGTTATTTTTGTTCAGTCGCTAAGTTGTGTCCAACTCTTTGCAACCCCATGGACTGCAGCACGCTAGCCTCCCCTGTCCTTCACTAACTCCCAGAGCTTTCTCAAATTCTTGTCCATTGAGTTGGTGAGGCTATTCAACCATCTCATCCTCTGCTGCCCTGAAGTAGCTTCTACCTTTTTCAGATCATACCACTCACAACCCTTCCCCTCACTAGGCTCCAGCTACACTAGCCACTTCTTTCTTCCTATTCTCTCCCTGAGGCCTCATACCTCCATTTTCCTGCCAGAGAGCCTCAGCCTGCCTTCCTGGTGTCAGCTTAACATTAGCACTTCAGTGAGAGGTTTCCCCACACCTTGCTGAATCAGCACCCCTTCACCCTGTTCCCTTACTTCTGCCCTTCAACTAATCCCTGTCTAACACCACGGTTTGCTTAACACCCATATCTGAAATTATCTCCGTCATTTGTTTGCTTGTCTCTTCCTCCCCTGAAATATAAATTTCATGAGCCAAAGACCCCTGAATCCTCAATGCCCAGAGAGAACTTAGTGCATAGTAGTCACGTCATAAAGATTTGCTGTTAGGTTGCTCTAAAAAAAATACAAGAACTAATAATAGTCCACTCTAAGTAAAGTCTTTGCAAGTTAATTTAAGTCTCTTGCTTTTGACTCTGTTTACCTAAGGCAATAGGACTTCACTGAAAGCTTGTTTTGTTTCTAAGAAAACCAGAAACTAGGTGTATTTTTTTAAAGAGGGGCTCATTGGATGACTTATTGACTACAAGCTTGATTTCCTAGATTCTGTCTGTCTTCCTTAATCACAGTTATTGATAAGCTGTAAGTTGTAAGTTTTGTGCATTCAATAGAGCTTTACTTTGCACATCAGTTGAACATTCTGGAGTCTAGGGGCATTAACCCTTTGGGACCAGGTGTCTAATTTAGTATCCATATGTCCTCAGATGATAGAAGCAAGACACTTTTTGGGGGGGAGCTAAATTCTTCTAGTCTCTGTGGAAGATTATATGTCTTTTCATATATCCAGTGAAAATAGCCATGTTTTTAAAAATAGTAAGAAAAGTAACATTGTTTTAACATGTTTGCAAATCTCTTAAAGGCCTGGCTTTACAGAAGCTAGATTTTCATATCTACTTTAGACAGATTCTCTGTTTAGACATCACACGTAACATCTAAAAAATTCCACTATACACTCAAAAGAGAAATGAAAGTGAAAAAAGAAAACAACATCTTGGTGTTACTATGAATATAGATTTGACCTTGAGGAACACCTAAAAATGTCTTCAAATCTCCAGGGGTACCTGAACCATATACTCTTAAGAACTACTGTTCGAAAGAACTGCTGAATTTTTACTGGTAAACCAGAATCACATTTAATAGAGACCAAAGCCATGGTTAACTTTTCTAAAGTTATTCTTTTACTTCTCAGAACAGGCTCTCTGAATCCCTATTAAAAGGCATCGGACTTCCCTCAGTCAGTGGTTAAGACTCTGAGCTTCCAATGCAAGGGGCAGGTGTTTGATCCCTGGTCGGGAACTAAGATCCCACATGGCAGGCAACAGTCAAAAAAAAAAAGAAAAAGAAAAGAAGGCTTCCATTGGTAATGGTGTGTAGGAGAAATTATCACTGAGGTAATATGCAAAGGTAAAACAGAAGCCCCAAGTAATGTACTTCCTTGTGATAACTGCAAACTCTTGTTTTTAGGTCAGTTTTGTGTTCCACAGGATTTTGAAGCACTTTATAAATAACAATTAATTAAACTTCCTAGGACACCAAAGGAATTATTTCCAAATATAATCTTTGTGTATTTGGCAGACAGTTTAACTGACAAAGAGAGTTTCAGGGCTTTTCCTGGCTTGAAGGAAAGTTGTGAGCAAAAACAAAGAATTTATCATCAATTTATTGTGACTATAAACACACTGTATATTTTCCAGATTGTTTTAATTTACCAGGTTTGTCAGGACTATGGATAATGTTGTTAAAATGAAAATTTCTACTCTCAGTGCCTCAACAATACTTAACTTTTTTCCCCTTCTTCTTTCTTCCTTTCTTTCTTTTTCTTTCTTTCTCTCTCCTTCTCTTCCTTCCTTATTTCCCTTTTTTGCTCCTCCCTGCTTTATTTTTTCCCTCTTCCTTCCTTCTTTTCTTCTTTCCTTCCTTTCATAATTTTTGAAAAAATACCCAAACTATGAAACTCTTCAGATATTAAATCTTAGCCTAGCTCCATAAAATACTTTGACCTTCCGAAGTCATCAACTGAGTTCAAATTCATATTGTATTCCACCCACTGATATTCAAGTCAGTTGCAAGAAAATCTTGTCACTCCTCTATTCTAAACCTCCAGTAGCTTCTCAAGTCATTCAAAGGCAGACCCCTCAGCATGCCCCACGAGAGACCCCCTTACCTTCCTAGAGGCATGTCCTTCTCCTCTTTTGTTGCCACACTGGCCTCCTCTTATTCCTTCGACATATCGGCAAGTGGTCACCTCAGGGCTTTTGCACTTGCTCTTTCTACCACATGGGAGGCTCCTGCCCTCTGATCACCCCATGACCCTGTCCCTTGTTTCCTTTAGGTCTTTGCTGAAATGCCACTTCCTCAGCAAGGTTCCTGACCACCTACTTTAAAACTGCAATTTCTACTCCAGAACTGTCTCTCTTCTCTTTATCTACTCTTCTTTTCTCCAGAGAACGTATCACTATCTGTCTGCCTTCCCTCAACTAGAAACCAAGCTATACATGAACTAGGATTTGTGTCTGTTCTATTCAATGCTGAATTCTCACCACGAGAACATGCAGGAGACACTCAAGAAATACCTGTTGAGTAAAACAACAAAAAGAACTTAGACACGTGTCATAATAGTAAGAAGGTGACAAATCACAAAAATATGCTAAAATATAATAAACATTTATTACCAGAAAACCATCCTGACACCAGCTATTACATCAAGAAACAAGGACTAATGGACACTCTACTGAATTATTTCTGGCTTAACAATGTTATACAGCTTGTATCGTTTTCTAAAAGGTAAAAAACCCAAATGAGTTGTTTAATAGATAAAATCATGTGAGAGGTATGCAAATTCTCCTCATGAGTTTAGATGAGAGAAGGTACTCTGCCTTTGAACATGATTGAATGTTTCTTGTTTTCTCTTTATGATTTAGAATACCTATTAGCCTAAATTCAATTTCATGAAAATAAATCAAAATGAACCAATAACCAATCTGATTTTCTAAGTGAAAATTTGTTGTGATTTATGTAAAAATCATATATATATATATATATATATATAAATCAAAGAACAAATTCTATACAAGAGTATGTAATTGTTGATAGAATTTGAAAAATGAAAGCTCAGAAAACAGAGCTAAAAATGAAGAAAATGTGAGAATCTATGTCTTGTTAAGCCTTTCTTGTGATTTGGACAGTAAAGAGCCTGCCTGCAATGCAGGAGACCTGGGTTTGATCCCCAGGTTGGGAAGATCCCCTGGAGAAGGGAATGGCAACCCACTCCAGTATTCTTGCCTGGAGAATTCCATGGACAGAGGAGCCTGGCGGGCGACAGTCCATGGGTTCGCAAAGAATTGGATATGACTGAGCGACTAACACTTTCACTTTCATATTTAGTTAAGACTGGGAAGGGACTTTCCTGGTGGTCCAGTGGTTGGTAATCCGCCTTCCAATACAGGAGATTCAGGGTTGATCCCTGGTGGGGGAACTAAAACCCCCACATGCCTCAGGGCAGCTGAGCCCGTACGCCACGACTATTGATCCCATGTGCTGTAGAGTCTGTGCTCTACATCATGAGAAGCCCATACACCGCAACAGAGATTCAGCACAGCCAAAAAAAAAATTTTAATGAAAAGTTTGAAAAAATGAGAGAAAGACTGGGAAGGTGCACGCATCCGGATGGTGGGGGAGTGTTATGTGTGTGCTTTTACCACACTGAGTAATGCTTGCTGGTGAGGGCGTCATCAAGGCTAGCAGCTGTCAACTAAGCAAGGTGTTGAGATGATTTAGCTGTGAGAATATCTATAAGTCATTTGTAACTGATATTAAAAGATTTCATACTTGAGTTGGCTTTAAGAAATTTAAGTCATGTTCAGAGTCATCTTGAGCACATGCTTCTCAAGCTGACTTGAATTCTCATGTGCTTTCTTGAGTAGGAGTTGCAGCTAGTTCCCATGGGAGTCTATGATGAATGTGATTATCTTCAATCGTTTGCATCTCAGAAAAGACTGAGAATCATTGGTCTGGTTTTTTTTCTAAGAAAAAAGGAGAAATCCTGCAAAATAAAGAAAAAGAAGGAAGAAAAGTTTTGATGCCATTATCAATATAGAGTCAGGCCATCTTTTTCAAATAGTTCTCAAGTAGAACACTTGACAACCATTCATTGGGAGCTTGCTTTCAGATGGTCAGAGACAGGCTGCTGGGATGCATGATACGTTCATAGGGTAAAACACGAGTATATAAAATCCAAAAATCCTAAAAGGTGTAATATTATGTATTGAGACATTAACATAAAACTCAACATCCAAAGGTAGATTGCTTTCAGTTTTCTTTCAAATCTAAAGATTCATAGAGCAGCTGAGAAAAAAGCATTACTTCGTAACAAGAATTTGGGGCTGGTTAGGTTTCAGTAACATCTCTACCCAAAATAGTAAACAGTGTGTGGAGTGGTTTTTATTTTTCCTTATGTGCTGTTGAAGAAACAAGCTGTTGTGGAATTTTGCATCTAGTATGCAATCCTATTTCTATAAATTAAAGAAACATGTGTAGTATTGCTGTGGTCCTGACTTACCATAAAGAGCTGTAATAAATAAATAATGAGGAATGCAGTGTTCTTGCCTGGAGAATCCCAGGAACGGGGGAGCCAGCTGGGCTGCCGTCTATGGGGTCGCACAGAGTCGGACACGACTGAAGCGACTTAGCAACAGCAGCATATAAATGCAAGACACTTACACAATTAGTAAATAATATCACTGTAAAGTACATAGTTTTACAATGAGGATAATCCACATTACCTCTCACCTGGGCTTTTGCCCCTCTCTCCTCCCACTATTTTTCCCTCTTTAAATCCACTTTCACATGCTATTATCAGATTAATCCTCTCGAGGCACAATGCTGACATCTCTCCCTAGTTTAGAAATCATAGAGAATTCCCTGGTGGTCTAGCAGTTAGGACGCCAAGCTTGCACTGCAGGGGGTCCTGGTTTGATCCCTGATTGGGGAACTAAACTGAGAGGCACAGCCAAAAAAAAATTCATATAGCCTATAACACAGATACCTGCAGAATAAAATTCAACTCTGAATCTACTTTTCCAGTCTCATTTCCCATTAGTATCCTCCTTCAGGTACTTTAAGCTAAACTTCATTACTTCCTTACTTTTCCTGCCTCTAAGAATTTGCTTCCTGAAATTCTTGTTTTCATGTTTGAATCCTCCCTAATCCTCAAACATTAGCAAAAACAGGTTCTAATGGAGGAGGAATAGACAGGTGTGACACCTATGTTTTCGTTTTATGAGATGAATACAGTAGGCTCTCCATATGCATGACTTCTGCACTCACAGATTTAACTAACCTGGGATTGAAAATATTTGGAAAAAAAAAAATTCAGAAAGTTCCCCAAAGCAAAACTTGAATTCGTCACATATCCAGCAACTATTTGCATAGCATTTACATTGTATTAGATATTAATAGTAATCTAGAGATGATTTAAAGTATATGGGGGAATATGTGTAAGTTATAAGCAAATACTATGCCCTTGTATACAAAGGACTCAAGCTTCCTCAGGTTTTGTTATCTTCACGGGTCTTGGAACCAATCCCCAGGGTTGCTGAGGGCCCACTGTACCTTCAAACAGTACAACTCTTTAAATGCTGTTTTCCTACTGTCCTCTTCAAAGTGGGCTTCCCTGGCGGCTCAGTGGCAAAGAATCCACCTGCCAACACAGGAGATGAAGCTTTGATCCTGGTTTGGGAAGATCCCCTGGAAAAGGAAATGGCAACCCACTCCAGTAGTCTTGCGTGGGATATCCCATGGACAGAGGAGCCTAGTGGGCTCAAAGAGTCAGACACAACAGCGACTAAACAACAACCTCTCCAATGCATTTTCATCTTGCCCTTAACAACTTTCACGACAACATAATAACTTAAAAACAGTTTAAAAGTCCCACTTTTAGAGACTGTTTGGAGGAGCCATCCCTCTCTCATTTCCAACTAGGCACCTTCTGACTTCAAGTCTCTGCTCAGATGATACAATCTTCACAAAAGCTTGTCTCTGATTCACTTAGCAAAGAGTAATTTCCACTTTTCTCAGCTCTCACTACTATATCCACTTTTTTTTTTTTTTAACTTTTTGCCCATGCTACTCAGAATCTTGTTTCCCTGATCAAGAATCAAACCTGCACCCCTTGCACTGGAAGAGTGGCGTCTTAACCGCTGGACCACCAATGAAGTCCTATACTGCATCCACTTCTTTTATTCATTATCTGTGGGGCCTTCTAGGTGTCCTGTGTCAGAAACTACAAGGTGAGAATGATCCTGCTCCTATGTGTTTCACTGAACCCGTCTGTGTTTTTTGTGTGTGTGTGTTAGAGTTTTTTCAGTGTTCAAGGAATAAGCACACCCAGTGGAAAAGTGAAAGGTGAGTCTCTCAGTCGTGTCTGACTCTTGGCGACCCCATCAACTGTAGTCCCCTAGGCTCCTCTGTCCTTGGGATTCTCCAGGCAAGAATACTAGAATGGGTAGCCATTCTCATCTCCAGGGTATCTTCCCAACCCAGGGATTGAACCCAGGTCTTCCACAGTGCAGGCAGATTTTTAACCAGCTGAGCCACCAGAGAAGCTTCAGGCAATCCCCTAATTGATAGAAATACATTATGAAGCTCTGTAGGGAAGTAAGAGAAAGAACCACAGTCTCTACAGTCAAGTCATTGGGGAGTCTAAATCCAGGACATAGCAGTGCTCTGGACTCTGCAGGCTCAAAAGAAACTCTAGCCATCTGCTCAGCTAGCCGTCCCCATTCGAACTCAAGTAGCACATCACTGCTTGCTCCTTTTTCTTCTTTTCTGTCATCACAGTGACAGTAAGCATCTATCTCTACTTCTTCAACTTCAGTAGTGTTAACTTTTGAAAGGTGAACTTCATCAGGCTGTCTGGTGAGGGACTCATCAATTTCAGACTCCTATCTTGGGCAGAGCTTGTGCCCCAGACAGCCTCTGGGATTTTGGTATTGGTTTCAGATCCAATCTTCAAAGCATATTGAGATGCAACATGTATATAATAAGTAACAATTTTTAGCTGTTTTTCTTTGAAGTTGGCTATGAATCTATCAGACAATCAAAGCTTCACACTAGACATACCTTTATTATAGCTGGTTGCGATGATTCATATCTCCTAGTTGGATTGCAACCCTATTGAAGACATAATTGTGTTCCATTCGTTTTTGCATACTCCATAGAGACTAGTTTTAGTACCTGGCACAGACTGGATGCACAATAAATATACATTGATATGTGCCAAGATTACACCCCAGGTGTAAATCCTATACCTCCCGACAAAATGCTCTGAAGTCCAACCTGGCCCTGGCTATTCTCTGAGGTGGCTGTGTATCACCCCTGTTCTCAGCAGCCATCACACTGAAATAGAATTTCATTGCTTTTATATATGGTTCTAGCCAGAAGGAGGGTGCAAAGTCAAAGGTGGGGGTGGAGGCGCAGGTTGATCGTCAGTTTGCCTTTTTCTCCACTGCGGTATGTTATAAACCATTTCATAAGATTCCACGAGAGCCTGGGGCCTCTGTATACATTAGGAAATGCTGAACTAATTGCCAGTTGATGTTTTAAATGTAGTAGAAACAAATTTTAGGGCTGGAGAAAGAATGTGAAACAAACTTTAGATCCCCAAACCACATTTCTAGTCCAGTTCTGATTTGGCAGCCATCCAGAGGGGCCACATTAAGATACAGATGACATTCTAAAAACAGAGATTTACTGGTACATTTCCTGTGATATATATATTTTCTCTCTGAGTAATTTGTTGTTTCCCCTTCTTCTTTGTATCTTCTAGATTGTATTTCTAGTAGTGGTCCCATATTTACATAAAACAAAACATTTTTACTTTTTCGTCTTTAACACTACTTGCCTAGAAACTTTTTATCACTAGGTTCTGTTTCACATTCACTTCCCAAAACTTCTGTTTCTCTAACTTTCATGCATTAGAGAAGGAAATGGCAACCCACTCCAGTGTTCTTGCCTGGAGAATCCCAGGGATGGCGGAGCCTGATGGGCTGCCGTCTATGGGGTTGCACAGAGTCGGACACGACTGAAGTGACTTAGCAGCAGCAGCAGCAACACAAATTATCTGTAACTGTACTTTGTCATAAATATTTCTGATGTGTATATTTCTTTTAGTAATGATCTTTCCTGGAAAGAATACCAAATAAAATAAGTCCATAAAAAATGTAAAATGTTTAGGTAACATCTTATTTGACTTTCAAATTGCTTATCAAATATGAATGCTTTCACCCCAAAAGAGAATAATTTATTTGCTTTTCCTGCATGATTACCTCAGCGTTTGAAAAGAGAAGCACAAAAGTCATTTTGTAAGGCATCTAGTTGGAAATTTTTTCCTTAGAAACATTGCTACTTAAAAAAAAAAAAAGAAACATTGCTACTTGAACTGAAAGAACGAGAGGAGTGAATGTTACATGTGTAGTAAGATAGATACTATGAATGTATGAAACAGCACCAACCCCGTTTAGAGAATAATTCTAAAGCATTAACAAATTAAACAAATGAATATTTCACCTTTCTATTGGAAAAAAAAGAACAGGATGAATTCTTTAGACGATTTTATCTTAATATATGATCCATCAGTGTTAACCTCTTGAGTTAGATGACTTGGGAAATTATATATGTAGTCTCCATATTAAATGTTTTGTTACCCAGGAAATGCAGGCTTTTGTGGCACAGCTCTTAAAATTATACATAATGTATGACCACCATCAGCCTCAATTTATATTCAGCAAGTCTTTTTTGCAAAGCATCCATACCATTAGTAGAGACAAACGTATTTACCCAAAACTTTACACAGCACTCCGCATTTGCCATAATGAAAATGTTAATAGTCCAAATGGCATTCTATTTTATCACTAAAAGTTCTTGTTGTATATTATTTACAAATGAAGCTATGTCACTCACATACATAAACTGATAACATCAACACACAGAGCGCCCTTCAAGAATCTCAATATAATACACCATCTGTGCATTGTTCCTGCAGGAATCTGTGAGTGCTAACAATATGTTTCGAGTCAGAGGTACTCTCCTAGTTGAAAATCTCTGTTAGAGAACCCTTTTCAGTGTTTACTTGGGAACAAGGACCCATAATGTTATGTTCAACAACATAATTTGGTTTCATTCAGGAGATAATTTCCTTTCCTAAAAGAATTTTTTTTTTCTTTTAGGCCTAAACCAAGGGACTTTCAAGATAGAATGTAAATTGTTTTATAATAGCATAAAGTAGAAACACAGCAATTGTGCCTGAGCTTCCAGATTCTTTCTCATATAGTTAGAGTAGAATGATGCAATGAAAGACACTGACTACTTTACTTTTAATTTCTAGTTTGTTCTCTTTTAAAAATTTTTTTATTTATTTATTTTTGTCTGCACTGAGTCTTTGTTGCTGCGCCTGGGCTTTCTCTAGTTGCGGAGACCTGGGGCTTCTCCTCCTTTAGGGGTGCAAGCGTCTCATTGCCGTAGCGTCTCTTGTTGCAGAGCATGGGCTCTGGGGTTCAAGGGTTCAGTAGTTGTGGCCTATGGGCTTAGTTGCTCCTGGGCATGTGGGATCTTTCCAGACCAAGGATTGAACCCATGTCTCCTACATTGGCAGGTGGACTTTTACCCACAGGACCACCAAAGAAGACCCTCTAGTTTATTCTTTGATGAGAAAATTTCCCTATAAGTATTTAAAGCACTTTTTAGGAATTAGGGCCTCCTAGTAGCTCAGTACAGGTGTGAGAGCTGGACCATAAAGAAGGTTGAGCACCAAAGAATTGATGCTTTTGAATTGCAGTGCTGCAGAAGAGTCTTGAAAGTTCCTTGGACTGCAAGGAGATCAAACCAGTCAATCTTAAAAGAAAATCAACCCTAAATACTCTTTGGAAGGACTGATGCTGAAGCTCCAATACCTTGGCCGCCTGCTGTGAACAGCTAACTCATTGGAAAAAACCCTGATGCTGGGAAAGACTGAGGGCATAAGGAGAAGAGGGCAACAGAGGATGAGATGGTTAGATGACATCACTAGTTCAATGGACATGAACTTGGTTAAACTCTGGGAGATGGTGAAGGCCAAGGAAGCCTGATGTGCTACAGTCCATGGGGTGGCAAAGAATCAGACATGACTAAACAACAGTAACTCAGTAACTCACAGACCCCTCTCCCTCTGGTTTTATTGTTCTAAGGACCTATACTGCTATTTTTCCTCTTCTCCTTTTCAACTTCACTTTAGTACTTGATCAGAAGGCACAATGCCCATAGCAGAAGTAAAAAGGAATGTTGTATTAAAATTATTTACAAAAATTTATATTTGGACTCTAATGATAGACAGTAAAATGGAAATCGGTATGTTAAAGGTATACCCAACCATGCATGAGTGCTAAGTTGCTTCAGTACCTCTGTCCATGGGATTCTCCATGAAAGAATACTAGAGTGGATTGCCATGCCATCCTCCAGGGGATCTTCCTGACCCAGGGATCAAACCAGCATCTCTGTATCTCCTGCATTGACAGGTGGGTTCTTTATCACTAGAGCCACCTGGGAAGCCCACCCAACCATGAAAAATAATTAAAATTATAACTACACCTATTAGGAAGCTAGGAATTAAAAAAATTGGACTCAGTTCAACACATTTTGTCTCTTGAGCAGAACCATTTGGCTAGGAGACAGAAATATTTGCTTTAGAACCCTTCCAGCCTTATGACATACTGGGGAAAACTGGGGAGACCAAATTCTTTAGTCCCCAGCCATCTTAAATCACCTCCAGCCTGGGTTTGGTACCCTTGTTCCCACTGTGTTCATCTCTATAGGAGCACTTATTATTGTACCCTTTTTGTTTCTTGTTCACTCGAGTGTAAGCTTCTTGAGGTCAAGAGTCATGTCTTATTCATTCATACATCCAACAAATATTCATCAAATGTCTTCTACGTACCGGTCATTATTTAAGGCACTGAGGATACAGCAGTGCAAAAATAAAGCAGAATAAAAAAACACTCCCTGCCCTTGTGTAGCTCACAGTCTAGGAAGATCAGGGATGTGTTGTGTTGCCTTTCTCAGACTTACCTGCCTATGTGTTTTCCACGCTTGTGTCTCTTATCCTTTCAATGTCTTCATTCAATGCCCCTGTTGCAATGTAACCTTGCTCAGTGTCTGGTATTCAATAAATATTTGTTGAATTGAACAATTGTTTCTCTGTGTTCAAAGAAGCCATGGCTTGTGGCATTTCTAAGTTAGAAAAACATAAATACATTTCTGTGGGGCCCATTCTAAGGTGATGTGGGACCTGAAAAGAGAGAAAGATGTATGGAGATGACTCAGGTTTGCAGAACCAAAGGAGTGGCCCAGGTCACTGTGACAGGGCCTGGGCCAGTACAAGATGGGCTTGGTATTGTAGCTGAGCAGAGATGAAGATGGCTAAAAACATAAAAAAGGAATTTGAGAGGTACCAGGAAACCCCCTTTCACCACCTTAGAGATAAGACTTAAAGAACTGAGCAGAAACCAATGGCCTGTTGAAAACCGGGGAGGTCACCCCAATAGATACAAATTTTCTTTTGGAATCCTATCCTGCTAGCATGACATTTTCTGGCTGGGAATGGAAGTAAAGGGAGAACAGAGGTAAAGATAGACCATGGACAATGAAGCTTTCTTAACAATAAGGGGCAGAGTCTATTCTAAAGATAAATCAAAAGATGGATGGATGTAGAGAAAACTCTACAGTAGGGCAGCAGACATGATTAAGGTTGAAAATAGCCTATAGGCCATTGAGGGGCCCCACGGACTCTAGAGTTACCAGCTCTAATATCCAGTTTAGGTCTTCTGTAGTATTCTTTCCCGTTAACTGCAGACTTCAGTAAAACTTTGTTCAATGTTTGAAATATGTTCTAAATATGTAATAAGGTTCATATTTAGCATAGTTACACTAGCAAAAAAATGGATGCTAAGAGATTGTTAATATAGAACATAGTATAGCCACTTAAGAATGTCATATTGCCACTAAGAATGGTGGTATAGAATTATTTATTATGATTTATTACCAAAATATTACTAAATGAAAATCAGTTCAGTTCAGTTCAGTCACTCAGTTGTGTCTGACTCTCTGTGACCCCATGAACTGCAGCATGCCAGGCCTCCCTGTCCATCACCAACTCCTGTAGTTTATCCAAACTCATGTCCATTGAGTTGGTGATGCCATCCAGCATCTCATCCTTTGTCATCCCTTCTTCTCCTGCCTTCAATCTTTCTCAGCATTAGGGTCTTTTCAAATGAGTCAGCTCTTCACATCAGGTGGCCAAAGTACTGGAGGTTCAGCCTCAGCATCAGTCCTTCCAATTAACACCCAGAACTGATCTCCTTTAGGATGGACTGGTTGTATCTCCTTGCAGTCCAAGGGACTCTCAAGAGTCTTCTCCAACACCACAATTCAAAATCATCAATTCTTCGGTACTCAGCTTTCTTTATAGTCCAAATTTCATATCCATACATGACCACTGGTAAAACCATAACCTTGACTAGACGGACCTTTGTTGACAAAGTAATGTCTCTGCTTTTTAATATGCTGTCTAGGTTAGTCATAACTTTCCTTCCAAGGAGTAAGCGTCTTTTAATTTCCTGCAATCACCACCTGCAGTGGTTTTGGAGCTCAAAAAAATAAAGTCAGCCACTGTTTCCACTGTTTTCCCATCTATTTGCCATAAAGTGATGGGACCAGATGCCATGGGCTTAGTTTTCTGAATGTTGAGCTTTAAGCCAACTTTTTCACTCTCCACTTTCACTTTCATCAAGAAGTATATTATAAAATTACATGATCCTGTTTTTGTAATAAGAAATTAATATTTACATATGTATTCAGAAGTCTATCCAGTAAACTAAATAGTGGGTGGTGAAATTTAAAGTTTTTAATTATTTAAAAATTTTACCATTAAGTTTGTTGCCTGTAAAGTAATAAAATAATACATAACCTTTAAAAAGAGAAATAAAGAAGCAGAAAAACTAAGAACTGCTCGTGCAAACGCTATGCAATCTTTACAACTGCCAATTGGAAGGTTTTCTTACCTGTATCCATTTTTTCCCAGAGTGATTAGGAAATGAAATGCTTGAAACAAAACATGCCAGATATAGATATGTACTGAGCACCTACTCAGTACCAGTGCTGTATCATTGCTCAAGGCACTCCAGTGAGCACATCAGACGTGGCTCGCATTCTTACGGAATGGGGAACGTAAGAGTAGAGCCATGCTAACCATTTGCCACTGTCCAGTCACAGTGGAGGAGACAAGGCCTGGCTTAGCCATCATGCAGAAGTGGGTTCTGATGTTTTACCTGTGAAGCTCCTGACTGAAAAACTCAGTTACTCTTGCCATGGTCTCAGGGCATCCATGGTACACAATCTTCAACCTACTGTCTCAAAACAGGCTCCTTGGCTTTCCTTGCCTGGACTCCAACAGGCTCTTTTTAGTTGTCACATCCCCTTTAGTAGAATTTTTCTTCCCTTCCTAAGGCTAAAAGACTTTTCACCTTATTACTTTCCTTAAATGAGCTTTTATTCATTTAATAGAGCAATTTTTAAAGTGGTGTGAATTAGACAGTATGGCTAGCAAGTGGAGAGAATTTTAAAGCAGATAGGTGTGTGTGTGTGTGTATGTAAGAGAGACTGGGGGTGCATCCTCAGAGATCCTCAGATTCCCTCCCATCCTATGGAACTTACTAAAGCAATAAGTCCCTGCGCTGTTTGCTGATTGAAGACCTTAATGAAAACAATGCCTGACAATATGTTTGATGAATTAGTGGTATCTACTCATTGCATTCCAAGAGGCCACCAAGGAAAAGGGGGCATGTATTCATTCATTCAATTCATATTTAATGTGTATTATTTTATGCCAGGCATTGGAGTGAATGGCAAACAGAAAAGAGTGAATAAGACAGGCAACTCTTCTATTCTTAAGAAGAGTATGACCCAACAGCAAAACAAAGACCCCACCCATCCACATAATGGTTTCCGTCTTATTATAAATTCCATATGCAAGCCCTAGGAAAGCAGCAAACCATAGGCTCTTCACATTAAAGTCAAGACAGGTCCGGGTTTATTCTCAGGTGTAGTGATTTTTTTTTCAAAGTTTGTGTTTTAGAAATTTACTTTTTAAATCAATGTTTTCTTCTGAAGGTTTCCATTTACAAAAGAAATGTTTTAATTTGCTTTTTAAAATAAGCTTCACATTTCAGAAGTTTTAGATTTATATAAAAAATATGAAGATGGTACAGTCCAGTGGTTTTTAAACCTGTGAACTTTTGAGCAAATGACAGTCTATTTGAGTCTCAGTTTTCTTATCTGTAAACTGGGAAATATAGAGTGGCTTTCATAGGTTTTTTATAAGAATTGAAAATAATATTTATAAAACATCTCACACTTGATTGATGTTTTATAAATTCTAGCTTTTATTATAGCCCTCCAGCCTCATTCTTGGGTTCATGTAAAGGTTAATATCCCAGAAGAAGAGGATATATGTGTAACATACAGAGGATTCACATTGCTGTACCACAGAAACTAGCACATTATAAAGGAATTATAGTCTATTAAAAAGGTAATACAAATCTTAACAATTTAAAAAAGTAAACGCTAATGTCATTTCTGGACTTACAGGCAAGTCATTTATAGCTTTTCAATCTCTGTGTCATCTGTCCAAGGGATACTTCCAGAATGACCTAAGCACACTCTGTTCAAGGTCAGAGTCATACTAGTGTTGAAAAAAGAAAAGCCTTACTCTAGGAATTCTTGACTATGTAACCATTAAATCATGGCCACTCTTTTAGACGATTGACATACTTACTAAGCTGAAAGAATCTAGAGTTACAATCCTTCATACTTTTCGGCATGCCTTTTCCACAGCCAACTGAATTCAGCCAGAAATGAGCAAGATCAAATTACTCACTACTGGTGAGAATGGCCAACCAGCCAATTGGAAAAAAAAAAAAAGAGAAATTTGCAAGGGAGCATCACCAGTGATGCTTCAGATAGTGCTGATAAAATGTACATGATTACATCACAATGTGTGTGTGTGTTTTTAAATCTATCTTCACTTGGCTTTTGTAAAAACTTCCCTCTTTTTTTGAAGACAAATGCTGAGATTCATTGCTAGTCGGGGGATAGTAAGGATTATTGTTATAGAGAACATTTTTTCAACACTACCAATATGCCAAACACCTTGCTTAGGGCTGCTGCTGCTGCTGTAAGTTGCTTCAGTTGTGTCCGACTCTGTGCGACCCCATAGACAGCAGCCCACCAGGCTCCCCCGTCCCCGGGATTCTCCAGGCAAAAACACTGAAGTGGGTTGCCATTTCCTTCTCCAATGCATGAAAGTGAAAAGTGAAAGTGAAGTCACTCAGTCGTGTCCGACTCCTAGCGACCCCATGGACTGCAGCCTACCAGGCTCCTCCGTCCATGGGACCCTCCAGGCAAGAGTACTGGAGTGGGTTGCCATTGCCTTCTCCGGCGTATGTGTATTTTCTCATCAAATCCTCACTACGAATCAGTGAGGCAGGCACTGTTACTCTATCCAATCTACAGAGGTGGAAAATGACATTGAATTTGATTCCAGAGCTTGTGCTTTTAACCCCCAGATGGCACAGTTATAGCATTTTATTCATCAAATAATTTGAGCACCTGCTCTTCTGGGTATTATGCTGGTTCTGGGGATAATACAGAACAAGACAAACATGGACCTTATCCTCACACAGTCCACAGTGCAGTCAGAGCTATCCATTATGAAGGGATTTCAATAAAGTTTGATGATAATTACAATGAGAGCAGCATAGGGCACCAAGGGAATAGAGCCAAAGTATAATTTCATACCCACTGATCTTTCCAGAGTTCTGAGACTGCATGCATCCTACAGAGAAATTTAGATCATTGATTACATGTCACTCAGTTCACGAATCTGTAATTCTTTATCATCTCACTGGTTCTTTTTTCTTTTTCTTTCTCTTTGTTCTTCTTCCCTCACCCTTTACCCTTTCTTTATCCCTCCCTTTATTCTTTGTTTTCTTTCTTTCTTTTTTAACATCTAGGTTAAGAATATGTTTGGCTTCTCCTCTGTTGCCTTAGTTTTCTGGAATTCAAATTACTGTAGTTTTGTTCGTCCCTGGAAGAAAGGAGATTTTTCAGATATTACTTTTTCCCTGTTATACAAAGGAAGGAAAAATATTTGGTAAGGTTTGAAGGCCAAGTTCTAAGACCCTTTTAAAAAATCATCTAACTCAACTCTTTTCTGAAAAAGCACTATCACCATCCAAAAAAAACCTCTTAGTTAAAATACTCATTGAATTTTTAAACATCAATCAAGTCCTATTAGATAATACTGAGTTACGTAGAATGAGTTAGAAATATGTATATTACATTTCCCTTGAGGACATTTGAATGTTAAAAGGAGAAATTCTTCTAGAAAATCATTTTGTTTTTGCCAAGCCAATAATATTTGAAAAATAATTTGAAATATTTTGTGAAACCTCATATCTCAAGAGATTCATCCATCTCTCCCAAATTGTTAGAACATGTGTTTTATTTCCACACCTAAACTTATCCAAATTGGGTACTCTCCTAGAATTAAAAAAAATCTTTAAAGGACAGGGGAGGAAAAAAAGCTGCTGCTGCTGCTGCTGCTGCTGCTAAGTTGCTTCAGTCATGTCTGACTCTCTGCGACCCCACAGACGGCAGCCCACCAGGCTCCTCCATCCCTGGGATTCTCCAGGCAAGAATACTGGAGTGGGTTGCCATTTCCTTCTCCAATGCATGCACGCATGCTAAGTCACTTCAGTCGTGTCTGACTCTGTGCGACCCCATGGACAGCTACCAAGCTACAAATTCAAACCAACTGCAACACTTGGATTTGAGTATTAGTCTGAAGTTTTTGCTTTTGCTTGAAGAATCTCTTTAAAACTAATAATAGCCATGCTATATGAAGCTCCTGTTACATTCCAGGCTTTGTGCAAGTTTTCAGTGTTGTGTTAATTAGATTCTTTATGGTGGCAAAAAAGGAGAAATGGTCACTTGGCTCAATTAAATAGGTTTATTTAGAAGGATGGCGTCTCTGGTGGCTTAGTTGGTAAAGAATCCTTCTGCCAATGAAGGAGAAGTGGATTTGATCCCTGGTTGGAAAGATCCCCTGGAGAAGGAAATGACAACCCACTCCAGTATTCTTGCCTGGGAAATCCCATGTACAGAGGAGCCTGGTGGGACACAGTCCACGGGGTCACAGAGTCTGACACGACTTAGCCACTAAACCACCACCATCATTTAAAAAGATACAACATGGGGAAGTAGAAAAGATGGGTAAAGTTCTCACTGCAGGCTCGTGGAAAACTAGATTTTTGTTCTAGGCACTCTGCAACAACTGAGTAAAAGCTCTAGTCTAGCCATATGAGCTCCCCTTTGGTGACCTCACAGGAGCTCTTGGCTTGCTGCCATGCACATGACTCAGCTCCTCTGGCTGTGTCTCTCCACCTGCTTATTTTTCCAACTATTGCTATTGACTCCATGCTGCTCACTTTCTTTCTGCCTCATGGCTTTGCTTACTCATGGCTTCTGTTTCCTGTCACCCCTCTCCTCACTTCTGCATTTACCCAAGGCTGACCCTCCCTGGATGTTTCATACTAAAACTCTGCCAGAGAAGAAACGGCATGCCTCTCATGCCAGGCTTCATCACCGGCCACCAGTCTTCCAAGCTTTGTCAATCTCTGTCTCATGGGCACAGTTACATGGCAAAAACACAAGGCTAACACAGCTGAGAAATCTGTATGCAGGTCAGGAAGCAACAGTTAAAACTGGACATGAAACAACAGACTGGTTCCAAATAGGAAAAGGAGTACATCAAGGCTGTATATTGTCACCCTGCTTATTTAACTTACATGCAGAGTACATCATGAGAAACGCTGGGCTGGAGGAAGCACAAGCTGGAATCAAGATTGCTGGGAGAAATATCAATAACCTCAGATATGCAGATGACACCACCCTTATGACAGAAAGAGAAGAACTAAAGAGCCTCTTGATGAAAGTGAAAGAGGAGAATGAAAAAACTGGCTTAAAGCTCAACATTCAGAAAACGAAGATCATGGCATCCGGTCCCATCACTTCATGGCAAATAGATGGGTAAACAGTAGAAACAGTGGCTGACTTTATTTTTCTGGGCTCCAAAATCACTGCAGATGGTGCTTGCAGCCATGAAATTAAAAGATGCTTACTCCTTGCAAAGAAAGTTATGACTAGCCTAGACAGCATATTCAAAAGCAGAGACATTACTTTGCCAGCAAAGGTCCGTCTAGTCAAGGCTTTGGTTTTTCCAGTGGTCATGTATGGATGTGAGAGTTGGACTCTAAAGAAAGCTGAGCGCAGATGAATTGATACTTTTGAAGTGTGGTGTTGAAGAAGACTCTTGAGAGTCCCTCGGACAGCAAGCAGATCCAACCAATCCATCCTAAAGATCAGTCCTGGATGGTCATTGGAAGGACTGATGCTGAAGCTGAAACTCCAGTACTTTGGCCACCTGATGTGAAGAGCTGACTGATTTGAAAAGACTCTAATGCTGGGAAAGATTGAAGGCAGGAGTAAAAGGGGACGACAGAGGATAAGATGGTTGGATGGCATCACCAACTCATTGGACATGAGTTTGGGTAAATTCCGGGAGTTGGTGATGGACAGGGAAGCCTGGCATGCTGCAGTCCATGGGGCCACAAAGAGTTGGACACGACTGAGTGACTGAACTGAACTGAAATGAGCTGAACACAGCTAAATAGAACTTCTCAAAAAGAGCTACGCAAATGCTTTTCAGGAGAGAAGAGTAAAACTAGCTAAGTGCCTTAAAAGACCTGTGCATGTGTTATTAACATGGAAACTAAACAGATGCTATTTATATGCCAAGTAGAATTTATCATCATCATGTCTACCTTGTATAATAATATATAGAATGTGTGTGTGCTTAGTTGGTCCAACTCTTTGCGACCTCAGACTGTAGCCCACCAGACTCCTCTGCCCATAGGATTCTCAGGCAAGAGTACTGGAGTGGGTTGCCATTTCCTTCTCCAGGAGATCTTGCTGACCCAGGGATCAAACCCAGGTCTCCTGTATTGCAGGTGGATTCTTTACCGACTGAGCCACCAAGGAAGCCCAATATGATTTGCTCTGGCTTGTCAAACATTTTTATCAGTAGAAAAGGTTTTGGCACCCTAAATGAAGATTGTTGATATTAAAAAAAAAAAAAAAGGCTAGACTAGGAAGGCATAATGGTGGGCCAGTGGTTAAGAATCTGCCTTCCAAATGCAGGGACATGGGTTTGATCCCTGCTCGGGGAACTAAGATCTCACATGCTTCTGGGTAACTGAGTTTGAATGCCACAAGTAGAGAGCCCACACAGCACAACTAGAGAAGCCTTCTTGCTGCAACAAAGACCCAGCACAGCCAAAATTAAAAATAAAAACAAACAAAGGAGTAGCACATAACCCAGTACTTTTCAGCTGGGGATGTTCCACGACAGTCAAAGACGGAGACAGGAAGAGAAGTGAAGCAGCACACACAACCAGCTGCCAACCCAAACACCCAGGAATTTATCTGTTTTCTATTTTTCACATGCACAGAAGCTTTTGCCTTAAGATTCTACAGCTTAAAACAAAGTCTGAAAGCTATCCTAAGAGATCTGTGTCAAATCCCGGTTCCTTCTCATTCTTGTTATGTCAAAATGCATAAGTTAATTACCTTCTTTTGCCTTTCTTTCTTTGTTTTGAAGATGGGGAGAATGGTACCTCCTTCATAGGTTTGATGTGCTGATCTAGTAAGATACAGTGTATAATGCACCAGGGTCCTTGTAACTAAATAAATGTTAGTTTCATGTCAGATACTGAATAATATAACTCTACTGGTCATGACTTAATCTTTTTATTACTGGTTTAGAGAAGGATTTTTCAGCAGCTTCATGAATAAAATGCTGACTGAGTTATAGTCAATGTTTGCTATAGAAGTACTATGTTGTACTATAGATACCAAACTATATTGTTACTGTGAAAATCCAGCCTTTCAGAGATTTTTCATTGTACAGTCAAGGAAATAGGAAGAACATAAAGAAGGGGCATTACCTCATTGGGTTATTCACACATATTATTTAATATGTAATTCAATTTTAACTTAAATCACAATTCCTTGAAAATATTGTGCTTTTCAAAGATAAGGTATTATCATTTTTATAATTATGACTCATTTCTGGCTTCTAGGTACTTTTTCTTAACAACATTCTAGAACATTAATTTTACCTTATTAATAATGCTTCTTTTTTCAAAAATCTTTCCAATAGTGAGATCATTATACAAAACACAACCTTAGGTATCAGGAACACTAAAATCTGTATATGTACCAGTAGTTATATGTACCACTAAAATTGCTTTGTATGTACCAGTGTGGGTTATTTTTCATGCCAGTTTACCAGACAGATAATTGAAAACTCAATATTCAGTGACTTACCCAATTTTATAGAATTTTAGGATTGTACATATTCAGGGCACTTATTTGATATATGAGAGAAATAAGTACAGAGAATATATGTGAAATCACACCATAAATAATGCTGGGACCCCCCAAAAACATGGGTTTTTTGGCATTCAAGCCTCTGCCTCATGTTGAGACCAACAGAACAAGCACCTACATCCATTTGTTGAGTTATCATTTGAGGGTGAAGCTGAACTGAATTCCAATAAAAGGGCACATAATAATTACCAAAACTAGAAACATGAAAAATGAAGGCAGGGAAAAAAAGGTAAATATTTAATGCTATTTAACAAACTTAAAAATACCACATCAAAAAATAACTTTGTATATTATACTACATCAAACTAAAATCTAATATTCTAGTAGAGAAGCCAATTAGAAAATCCAATGTTAGAATCCTCCTTAGATTATATTAACAGTAGTTCTCAATTACTCATTTGTCTGAGAGAAAGTCTTACCTTTATTGTATTGACCAGTGGGAAAAATGTGTTTAAATGTCTCCAAGAAGTTAATATTTACTCTTCTATGAGCAACAGCAAGTGAGATTTGATATGTTTAAGTAAGAGTCAATCTAGAATCTTATTTAAACTAACAGATTATTCTTTGTCATGAAATGGAATTCAAATGAGTTGATTTGCTATTTTTCTTTTATGTTGAGATAGTAGCTTCTATTATGATTGATGCTAATGCAAGTTAAGTGTGCAAAGCAGACAGGATAGGAATAATGGGTATCAGCCAACGTAGTCTCTGACCATCTCTCTGGGAAAGAACTATATTATTGTAGGAAGCTTCTCACTTCTTTCCAATATTCCTTCAAAGCTGTATGAGTTATCTGTTTTGATATAGATAATATATTTGCCTGGGCTCAGAAATTATCCCCAACCAGATACTTGAAATGATAAATATTCATTATATCTTATAGTTTCTAAAGGCTAGGATTTAAGGGGGTTTGGCAGGTGGCTTTCAGTCAGGTTTCTCATGCAGTCATTAGGAGGCTTTGCTGGGGCTGGAGAATCTGGTTCCAAAGGTGGCTTACTTATATGGTGACAAAGTGGTCCTGGCTGTTGGCAAGTGGCTTTAGTTCTTCTCAATGTATGTCTCCTCTTGAGACTGCTTGAGCATCCTTACAACATGGCAGCTGGCCCCCTCCTCTGCAATCAATGGGTGAGATGAAAATAGAAGCCTTAATACTTTCTGTGAAGCTACAAAGTCACAGACCATCACATTCATTGTACTTTATTGATCACTTTCCTATTCAATCTATGAGGATATTACACAAAGGTGTGACTGCCAGAGTTGGTGATCTTTGGCAGCGGTCTTGTAGGCTGACTACCAAAATGATAATGTATTAGCCAGGGCACGTTTGGCTCTCAAGTGACAGATACACCACTCAAATTCACTTAGGCAAAGGGAAATTTATTGCCTTGTCTAACTGGATTGTCATTAAGGATAGGATATACATCTATGCCTTAGATATTAATGAAACCAGCTACACAAAAACTCTGAGAACTCTCTGTCCATCCCATGAATCTGTTTCTCTTTGCATATCAGTGATATGCTCTCAAACCAGTCACATGATCAGGCACACTCTTTCTCCTTCACTTTCTTCAGTGAAGAAAAGCTCTCTTTTCTAAATCCTGGGGTGGTTGTTGTTATTCTGTTGCTCAGTCATGTCCGACTCTTTGAAACACCATGGATTGCAGCACTCCGGGTTTCCCTGTCCTTCACCATTTCCTGGAAATGGTGAAAAACTATTGGGGAAAAACTATTATTAGTTCAACTTGCATCACATCATCATTTTTGTGGTTATTGGTTTGGGTACTACAGTTGACCATTACTACAAGAACCACCATGCTGAAGCTCAAGGCAGACAAACCTCTTAAGTGGTGCTCGTCCCAGAAGAGAAGAACTGGGGACAACCAAACAATAGTGGTCTACAAAACTTAAATATCTTAAGTAATTTAACATAACTTTTTAAAAACTAGTACACTTTGAATAGACAACTGCCTCTCCTCACTGCCAACATTTCCTTTCTCTTGCCTTCACTGATACATTTAAAAAAATTTGGGGCCATCAAGGGCAATATTTGTTAAAGAAGAAAACTTTCTAAAGTTCTTTATCAAAGGTGTGCTTTGCTTTAAATGTTATAGACGAAGTGAAGTGAAGTCGTTCAGTTATGTCCGACTCTTTGTGACCCCATGGACTGTAGCCTACAAGGCTCCTCTGTCCATGGAATTTTCCAGGCAAGAGTACAGGAATGGGTTGCCATTTATGCACTATTTTAATTTGGTATCATGTATTTGCAAACTGTTCAAATGAACCATGAGGGTGCTGAATAATGTGAAGCTAATAAAAGATCATTACAATGGCAGAATGGACAAATAGAATATTTGAAATCTGGAATGAGACAAAATTTGATAAAAATGCTAATGGCATGAAAATTGATTCTCTATTTGTCTACCTACATATATGTAATATTCAGAAAAATAAGATATTGTATTTATATACATATGCACATATATAATATATAATAAAATAGTTGTATAATAATATATAATAGATACTATATATATAATTTTATATAATATTATATGATGATGTTAATATTATAATGTAATTATAATATTCAGTTCAGTTCAGTTCAGTCAGTCAGTCGTGTCTGACTCTTTGCGACCCCATGAATCGCAGCACGCCAGGCCTCCCTGTCCTTCACCAACTCCCGGAATTCACTCAAACTCATGTCCACCAAGTCGGTGATGCCATGCAGCCATCTCATCCTTTGTCATCCCCTTCTCCTCCTGCCCGCAATCTCTCCCAGCATCTTTTCCAATGAGTCAACTCTTCGCACGAGGTGGCCAAAGTACTGGAGTTTCAGCTTTAGCATCATTCCTTCCAAAGTACACCCAGGACTGATCTCCTTTAGAATGGACTGGTTGGATCTCCTTGCAGTCCAAGGGACTCTCAAGAGTCTTCTCCAACACCACAGTTCAAAAGCATCAATTCTTCAGCGCTCAGCCTTCTTCACAGTCCAACTCTCACATCCATACATGACCACAGGAAAAACCATAGCCTTGACTAGACGGACCTTTGTTGGCAAAGTAATGTCTCTGCTTTTCAATATGCCATCTAGGTTGGCCATAAATTTCCTTCCAAGGAGTAAGTGTCTTTTAATTTCATGGCTGCAATTACCATCTGCAGTGATTTTGGAGCCCCCAAAAATAAAGTCTGACACTGTTTCCACTGTTTTCCCATCTATTTCCCATGAAGTGATGGGACCAGATGCCATGATATTATAATATTATATAAAATATTAATTAATCATATAATTATGTTATTGTTGATTATGTAATTGTATGTCCAGAAAGTCCTTTTGGGTTTTTATATAAGATGTCATAGAAATTAATTTATTTACTTAATTGGAGGCTAATTACTTTACAATTTTGTGGTGGTTTTGCCATACATTGACATGAATTAGCCACGGCTGTACATGTGGCCCCCATCCTGAACTTTTTGGCCAACCCAAGAACTATATTATTACTACTAATAATATAAAACATGTATGTGTGCATATATACACAAAAGTGTATTCAGAATAGGAGAATAAGGGAGAGATATACTTACTGCTGGCAATATATGATAAAATACTAATGAACAGAAAAATGTAGAACTCCTCAAATCTGCCTTCTTTTTCTAAGTAGAGAGAACACTGAACTTTCTTCTGGAAAGTATAGATCAATCACTGCTAAAGAGAACCTGAAGCTAGAGATAGATAAGAGGTTAATGAGAAAGCACCTCATTACTTTAATGAATTTAATACTTCTGAGCCAGCCAAAAACTTATTAAGTTACTATACTACTACTTGTGCTTGAGGACTTGATTTCAGCCACCTTCGAGAAATCACGAGGTTCTTCAAGACTGTGCTGACCAGCTGTTATTACTCAGTCGAACCTGAAAGTATTCCCCTTGTGGATGTGAATAAATCAAACAGAGGTGCTTTCAAAAAGTAATCTTAATAAATCATCTTATCTGTCTAGTAATAACAAGGGCCATATGCTTCTGAAGTGTGGCTTGGAGAGGCGGGTTGGAGTCAATCCATACACGTTATCCAGAGATCAGCCAGCGTCATTGACATTCATAGAAGCTGAGCAAGAAATCCCAGAGAGAACCTGAGGTCGTTTATTTGAGCCAGTTTACCACATCCTTCCTTCTGGAACCCTCAGAGATGACTTTCTCACAGATCCTATGAACATTTTTAAAAACTGTTTCGACGATACGACAGCTGTAGGACAAATTAAAATAGAAATATAACACATCCACAAATGTGAGTCCCATATGCAATTTTAAATATAGTAGCTACATTTAAAAAGTAAAAAGAAATATGTGAAAGTAATTTAACAATATATTTTATTTAATCCCATATAGCAAAAATGTTATACTCTCAAAATATAGTCAGTAGAAAAAAATTACTCTGATACACTTAAATTTTTTTTTGTACTAAGTCTGAAACACAATGCATGTTTTAAACTTACAGTACATCTTGACTAGTCACCAAATGCTCAATAGCCACATATCGCTGGTGGCTGCTGTAATATTTGACAGCACAGGTCTGGTTTAGAACTGTGGACAGTGGTCCTCAAATCATTGTTATTTCTCTTTTTTTTTAAATAAAGTTTTATTTTTAATTTATGGTTGCACTGGGTCTTTGTTGCTGCACATGGGCTTTCTCTAGTGGTGAGTGGTGGCTACTCTCTGATCGCAGTGTGTGGGTTTCTCATTGCAGTGGTTTCTTGTCTTGTTGTGGCTCCTAGACTCTAGAGAATGGGCTCAGTAGTTGTGGCGCTTGGACTTAGTTGCCCTGCATTATGTGGAATCTTACTGGACCAGGGATTGAACCCGTGTCCCCTGCATTAGCAGACAGATTCTTAACCACAGAACAACCAGGGAAGTCCCAGTATTGTTCCTCCTTTCCAGGAGGATATGAAGACTTATGAAGATACCTCTTTGACAATGTAGATGGATTTTCAAAGCCCCCTTTACACTTCTTTAGCTTTTTTGCATACCTTGTTTCACACATGTTCCTTTCTTTCACTCAACTTGCTAATGCTAAAAGTGGGGCCAATTCAATGTCTTTTCTATACCTTTCTCCATGAACAAATTTGTTTTAGAAAGACTATGAAGGCAGGACGTATCTGAGTTCAAATCACGTCTGTGCCTGTATGACTATCGTAGAGGCTTCCGGTTGTCCCTAATATCTGTCTTCCCCTCTGTAGATGTAGAAAACTTGACTGGGCACAAAGCCACTTAGAAAAAGAATTACATTTCCAGCATAACTTGCAGCAAGATATGGCTACATGCCTAAGTTCTGACCAAGATGGTATAAACAGAAAGGTCAAGGGGAAACTTCTGGGAATCTTTCTAAAGAGCAGCATGGTGCACTTTTTGACCTCTTTTTCCTTCCTCCTGCTTAGAACACATATGCAGCCATCTTGGACTCTAAGGTCAAGTCCATGCATAACTTGAAACATCTTATCAGCTCAAAGGCTCTAACACAAGAGGGAAATAAACTTCTGTATCTGCCACTGCAGTTTTGGATTTTCTGTAACTTGAAGCAAAACTAGTACAACGATCTTGGGTAAAGATTTAACCTCTAACGTTATGAGAAAGGTGACAGTGGGAATTTGATATATGACTCCGGGAGCTCAAATCAGTGCTCTGTGACAAACTAGAGGGGTGGGATGGGGTGGGAGGTGGGAGGGAGGGCCGCAAGGAGGGGACATATGCATACCTATGGCTGATTCATGTTGATATATGGCAGAAACCAACAAAATATTGTAAAGCAATTATCCTCCAATTAAAAACAAATAAATTAAAAAAAGAGAAAGGTGTCTTTCTAATGCTTAGTACAAAGTAAGTACTGTTCTAATGCTTATGTTCTAATGTCTGTTCTAATGCTTAGTACAAAGTCAGTACTTTACACTGTTAGATTTCTTTTTAAGTATACTAAATTACAAATCTACTAAACTCTGTAAGTTTCTAAATAAATGCCTTTGTTATTCTTCCAACTCAGCTTCCTGGCTTCTTTCTGAACTAACTTGTAGATGATAGATACAAAGATCTTCATCGCATTTGCATTTCTCTCCAGAAAATTGCCTGACTGCCAGTTTAGTCATGCTCATGAATGCCTGATGGCTCAGAAAAGCCTCTGCAAGAACCTCTCAAATAAATATTTAGAAAGGCATTATGAGAGCACTTAGCAGTGCTATTCTAGTATTTCTAAAGCAACAAGATACCAAGATCATGAGGCCCTTCCTTCACTTTAAGTCGCATCTCTCAACCAAGCAGATATATTTACCTTGTTATTATTTTTAATAGGAAAACAGAATCATTAAAGCATTCTTTTAACAGGTTTCTCGCTTTCCAGGAGAGTGAGACGCATAGGGAACACTCAATGTTCTATCAGTTGTTTTTCAGGTTCTTTTTTTGGTCGTGGAACAATATGTGAAAAATTTCAAGGAACCTCACTCTTTAAAAACAAAACCTTAAATGAAAACAGTTGACATCAGGAAGTATGTATTGCATAATGCCTAATTAAAGGTAACTGTCAACAAAGATTAAGTTTCTAGAGGATGACAATGTGTTTAAATTGTACATGGCACTTTTTCGTGTGTATATTGTCATTTACTATGCTTTCAAAGAATGGGTAAAAATAAAAAAGAAGGAGAGTATGTAAAAAAGACACAGAAGTTAACCCAAAAGAACCCAAGGACCAAAACTGGAGCAACAAAATAGAGTATTGGCTTATAATTCAAGAAATAATTGGAGAAGGGAATGGCAACCCACTCCAGTATTCTTGCCTGGAGAATTCCATGGGCAGAGGAGCCCGGCGGGCTATGGTCCATGGGGTTGCAAAGAGTCAGACATGACTGAGCACTAACACTAACACACTTTCAATAACAGTTCACACTGATTTAAATAAATGATTGGATGAATAAAGAAACTGGGGTTAAGGGACAAATTTTCTTACAAGAAATTGCAAAGAATGTATCTAGATACTTCTGCTCCTGGAAGTGGACTTAATTCCTTGCTTCTTGGGTATGAGCTAGACACAGTGACTTGCTGTAAAGTGTGGAAAGAAACAAAACAACACAATTTTGTAGTGAAGAAACCTGGCACCCAGCACCTTAACAAAGTGACCAAGGTTAATATTGTCAGTAATAACTCATGTGGATGTCATGATACAAGGACAGTGTCAATTCACCTCTGTGGAATTATTTCTCAAATCCATGTCTGTGTGCATGCTAAATCGTTTCAGTCATGTCCAACTTTGAGTGACACTATGGACTGTAGCCTGCCAGGCTCCTCTGTCCATGAGATCCTCCAGGCAAGAAAACTGGAGTGGGTTGCCATGCCCTCCTCCAGGGGATCTTCCCAACTCAGAGGCTGAACCATCTCTTACGTCTCCTGCATTGGCAGGTGGGTTCTTTACCACTAGTGGTACCTGGAAGCCCTCCTAAATCCATAATCCTAGTCTAATCATGAGAATAGTCAGACTAACCTATGGAATCCCTGACCATAACTCTTCAAAATTTTCAAGATTGTGAAAAATGAGGAAAAACCAGGGCACAGTTGAGATAAAAGGAGACTAAGAAGATAGGACACCTAATGTCATGTTTATCCTGGATTAGGTCCTGGAATAGAGCAAGGACTAATGGGAAAAAAAAAAAAACAACTGGCAAAATCAGATAGTCTGTAGTTGAGTTAATAGTTTGGATGAATGTAGCATAGTTACAAAAGATGTTTCTCACTAGAAGAATGTTAAATGAACATTTGTAAAAAGCCTACTGGGTGACAGCACTATACTAAATTATAAATGTACCACATGTATATAATATTCATATTATGCATAGTTCCTTCAAGAGCTATTAAAAGAAATACGATTGCCCTCAGGGAATTAAACTATAAAAATGAATCAGAGCAAAAAAAAAAATGAAAATCACCTTTAAATGATACCTATCATCTAAATAATGCTGAATGTGTACTCAGGCACTATTCTAACTTTGCATATATGTATCTCAAATTATTTAATCTTCCGGAAATGCCATGAACTAGATATTTTTACTATTCATATTTTCTAACCGTCTAAATAAATTTTGGCTGCACTGGGTCTTTGTTGCAGCATGTGGGCTCTTCGTTGCCGTGCGTGGGCTTCTCTTGTGGCACACAGCCTCTGGAGTGCAGGGGCTCAGTAACTGCAACATAAGGGCTTAGCTGCCTTGCAGCATGTGGCATCTAAGTTCTCTGACCAGACATCAAACCTGCGTCCCCTGCATTAGAAGGTGATATCTTAACCATAGAACCATCAGGGAAGTCCCTTCTAACTTTTTAAAGTTTGAAATTATTATAAATACCTGGAAAGCTTCCAAGAAATATATATTCATCTTTTTAAGAAAATGTTTGCAATTTTTGGTTAGAACTTAACAAGGATCTTGTTCCTAAATTCTTTTTCTTTCACTTTCTCCCTTGTGGTTGGGTTATTTCCATCTGCATGCAAACATGTCTTAATATCATCTGTGTTAGAAAATAAATGATTAAAACAAATCTTTTACTGCCTCCTTAGCTGTTATACATTTCTTTGATCACCTTCAGGACAAAACTTTTGAAGTTGTCCATGTTACCTGTCTCTTTTCTTCCCTTGAAATCACTCCTCAATCCACTATGATCAGGCTATGTGAATATGACTCAACTGATATGGATTTTATGATCAAGTAATTTTATTTTGCAAGGTTCTTACATGCCAGCTTTCCACTCATCATTTAGTTGGATCTCTTATAGTCATTGTTGGAACATTTCCGTCTCTGGGCTTCCTTGACATCACAAACTTCTGATTCTATCCTATCACAGTAGTTCCTCATTCCCAATCTCCATTGTTCCTCAGTCCTCTTCCCCACGGCCCCTACCCCGCCTCTCCTGGTGATCTCCAGGTCCATGGCCTTGGATGCCTGCCATATGCTTATGACTCCCATGTACATCCAGTTCTGACCTTTCCTCTCAGTTCCAGACTCATACATCCAATCGTCTACATGACATCGCTTCCTGGATAGCATCTCAAACTCAACATTTCCACAACAAGAGAATGTGAATGCTTAGTCGTGTCCTACTCTTTGTGGCTCCATGGACTGTAGCCCACCAGGCTCCTCTGCCCATGGGATTTCCCAGGTAAGAATACTGGAGTTGGTGCCAGTTCCTCTCCCAGTGGGTCTTCCCAAGCCAGGGATCAAACCTGCTTCTCTTGCATCTCCTGCATTGGCAGGCAGATTCTTTACCACTAGCACCACCTAGGAAACCCTGCAACTACTGATTCCTGGCCTCGCCCCACTTCTACTCACTCTGTCCAAATGTGCTCTTTTTCCCCATCTCAATGGCCCCACGACACACTCAGGCCAGAACAAGTGGCATTCATCCACAATCCAGTCCTCCTGACGTCTCAGAGTCAATCATACACAAGACCTGTTTGTGACATCTCCAATAGAACTCAAAGATGGTGCCTCTCTTTCATTCCACTGAGGAACTCCAGTAAAAATTTCTCTCATGTCTCACAGAGTCCCTGCTGCAGTCTCCCTGTTCTCAGGGCTTCACCATTCCCGTCACCCAGCTGTATCTACCTGCCACTCAAGATCTCCACAAAGTGTACTCCGTGTAGACTTCTCATCTTCATAACTTGCTTTTTCAAATAAAATAAAATCATTCACCCTCCTAAGGTCCATAGACCTACATTGCTTGACTTCTACCGACCTCTGTAACCCTGTCTCCTACCACTCTCCCCTTATATGTTTCTTCCTGCCATATCCCTCTGCCTAGAATATTTTCCCTCTGACTTCTCTGACAGGATAACACCTACGCATTTTCTCAAGCCTCAGCCCTGTGAAACTTTCCCAGACACCCTTCTCTGCTAGATTTGCTTGATTGCCCAACAATTGTCCCTTCTTTGGTCTAAACCTGATTTTACCTCAGGGCTTTTGCATTTCCTGTTCCTTCTGCCTGAAAGGCTCTTCCCCCTAGAAGTCCTATGGATGTTCCATCTTATCACTTATTTCTCAGTTCAACTGTCACTTCCTCTGAGTCCTTCTCTGACCACCTGATGAAAAGTAGTTGCATTGTATTCTTCTGTCTCCTGTCCCTTCCCTTGATTTTATTGTTTTTATGTCACTTAGCATTATCTGTAATTATTTTATTCATTTATCTGTGTACATGTTTCTTGTCTGTATTCCTCCACCAAGATGTCTCCTCTGGTGAAGAGCTGACACACAGATAAAGAGTTTCATGGATAAAAATTTAAGGATAGTTTATTATGTGCCAGTTACTACATGAGGTGAGGGGGAATAACTCTGAATAAAATATTGCTCCCCGCTCATGACCTTCCAGTCTAGGAAAAGAAGAATGATATGTAACCAAAAGCAATCATAATACCATATAATAAGTTATATTGAAGTATGCAAAACTAGCTGTGGAGTGCAAAAGAAGAAATAAGCAATTAATGCTATCTCCACAGAGGGCTGACTAGGAAGACTTAACAGAAGTGCAATTTGAACTGAGTCCTGAAAAATGAATAGTAGTCACGTTTTAGTGAAGACATAAAAAGTATATTTCAAGCAGGGGGGTTAACTTACAAAAAAGAATGGAGAAAAAGAAAAAAAATTTAAAGGACAAGACACAAAATTGATCTATAGCTCAATGTCATCCAAATTATAATCCCAGACAGATATTCTGTAGAACTCAACGAGCTGATTCCAAAACATACATATGGAAACACAAAGGGCATAGAATGCAAGACATATGGAAAAAAATTGAAGCATTTATATAATACTGCATGATTTCAAGACTTACTGTAAAGTTACAATAATAAATAAATTATGGTACTAGCATAAATATCAGCAAAGATCAATAGAACAGAATTGAGAGCCTCCAAATAAATCCTCACTTAGACGTCCATTTGATTTTTGACAAAATACCAAAGCAATCTTATGGGAAAAAGAAATTCTTTTTGACAAATGGTTCTTAAATAACTATATATCAATATAGAAAAAATGAATCTCAATGTCCATCTCACACTGTATACAAAAAAATAAATCAAGTTAGATTAGGTATCTAAACATGAAAGCTAAAACCATAAAAGCTTCAAGGAAAAAACAAAATAGGGAAGAGGCAAATGTTTCTTAGGATATGGAAAGCAATAGCCATGAAGGAGAAACTTGATAAACAAGATTTCATGAAATCAAAACCCTCTGATTATTTAAAAATGCCATTAAGAAAATAAATAGGTAAGCCACAGCCTAGAGAAACATTTTTAAAACTTAGATCTGACAAAAGACTCGTAAGCAGGCTATATGAAAAACTCCTACAACTTAGTAATAAAGACAAAGATTTGAACAGATGCATCACAAAAGGAAGTGTGTAAGTGTACAACAAGCACATGAAAAAAGGCTCAATATCATCATTCATTAGGGAAATGCAAATTAAACCACAATGAGATGCCATTACACACCCACCAGAATGGCTAAAATTAAAAAGACTGACAACACCAAATGTTGATGGGTGTGTGGAGCAATCACAGCTCTCATACATTGGCAGAGAAGTATAATGTAGTAGAACTACTTTGGAAAAGATTTGACTATGACTTATAAAGTTAAATGTATAATTACCATATGACCCAGTAATTCCACTAATTTTTACACAAAAGAAATGAAAACATATGTTTAAAGAAAGACTTGTACAAGAACATTCATAGTAGCTTTATTTGTAATAGAAAAAAACAGAAAACAGCCCAGATGTCTGTCAATAAAAGAACGGATAATCAAACTGTGATACATCCATACTAAGGAATACTACTCAGCAATAAAAAAGGAATCAACTGCTGATATACTTGGATACACTCAAAAGCAGTACACTGGATGAGAGGAGAGTATATTCTGCATAATCCCATTTATAGGAAATTCTCTGACGGTAAGGACAAATCTCATCTCTGGTGGAAAAAATTTAAGCAGTAGAAGGCTGGGGCTGGAATTAACAGGAAACTAAGGCCTGACGGAAGTTCCTGAAGTGATGATATAATGCGATATCTCAATAGGACTTTATATTACACAGCATTAGTCAAAATTCAGTGGACGGCACACTTAATATTCACGCATTTTACTGCATGTAAATTTTACTTCAGTAGGAAAATAAGAGGTCATAAACAAGTACTGATCTATGGTTAATGAAAATGCATGCAGTTTACTTTGATGGATAAAGGGGTAAAGAGATGAGTTAGCTATATAAAAAATAAGTACAATAAAACAATAATAAGGTCTAGATAGTGAGCATATGGATGTTCACTGTAAAATTCTTCCAATTTTTAAGCTTGAAAATATTACAAATGAAATATTGGGGGAAAGGCAGGAAGATACTAAGGATGTGGGGAATCCCAGACTGTATTCAACAGCTTAAATGTGGGGTAGTTGGCAAAAGATGAAACAGGAAACACAAGAGAAGCGTGATTGTGATGCCATTTCATGCCACGCTAAGGAGCTTGCATTTCATCCTGTGCCGTAATATTGCTCAATTGTTTTTGTATTCTCAAAGCTAGTATCCTTAGCTATGCCCTCATTAACCTTCACCTAGGATTTTGCAATGTATTTGTTTAGTTGAATTGTATCTAATTGAATGTTATGAAGAATGCCCTTATATTCCCTGTGAGTTTCCATAATTTTTCCTGTATCAATAGCATTCAACTTTGAGATTTTTGTGTATATTCAGAAATTACTGTTTGAGTACATTTTCAGTTGCCAGTAGTTTCAAAACTGTATTTTTTGTTTCTAGCCCTGAGCACCTTACTTTGAATTTTTCCCCAAATGAGCAATTTTACAAATGAACAATGAGAGATGAATTATCTTTGTTTTTCTCAGTATAAAGTATTCAAGTCAATGTCAAATATAAAGTATCATAGTAAACACCAGGGGGTTGCATAAATTGTCTAATTGTAAAAATAGCCTCTGCCTCCAAGGTCTTGACAGTCGAAATTCCTACATTTTATGAAACACAAAATCTTTAAAATGCATGCTTTGTTAGTTGGACAGGCATATATTTGTCAGATTCCGTGAGTCTTCTCCTGTTTCATTATTCTATTCACATTTGATAATGAGATAACTATTTGCAAAGGTGTAATGGCAGATGATATCATCAGTTTGAGCATGTTAAGTGTTTTTACCATCTATGGAGATAAGCAGCAGAGACTGAGAGCCTTATATTTCCCAACAGTTTCCTCCCAAATGTAAACTCACCTCCACAAGATGGTTTTAAGAAAATGATTTTTTTTTTTAAATTGTACCACGGAATCCTAGCTCCCAGCCAGAGATTAAACCACAAGATACAGCAGTGAAAGTGCCGAGTCCTAACCACTGGACTGCCAGGGAAGTCCTGAAAATAATTCTCTTTTTTAAAACAAGATTTAATTGATTTATTTGTCTGCACCAAGTTTTAGTTGTGGCATGCAGGATCTTTAGTTGCAGCATGTGGGACCTAGTCCTGTGACCAGGCATGGAACCTGGGCCCCCTGCACTGGGAACACAGAGTCTTAGCCATTAGACCCCCAGGGAGGTCCCCCCAAAATAATTCTTAAAACACCATACTATTTATGTGCCAGATTTGAAGAAAATTGGCTTAAAATTTTTTTTCTTTCTTACTTCTTTCAGAGTCTCTTTATATTTGGATGATTTTAAAAAATATGAGGCAATGGCACCCCACTCCAGTACTCTTGCCTGGAAAATCCCATGGACGGAGGAGCCTGGTAGGCTGCAGTCCATGGGGTCACGAAGAGTCGGACACGACTGAGCGACTTCACTTTCACTCTTCACTTTCATGCATTGGAGAAGGAAATGGCAACCCACTCCAGTGTTCTTGCCTGGAGAATTCCAGGGACAGGGGAGCCTGGTGGACTGCTGTCTATGGGGTCGCACAGAGTCAGACATGACTGAAGTGACTTAGCAGCAGTAGCAGCAAGACATTAAATCTTTCTAAACCTACCAAGCAAAACATCTATTTGTTCTTGAGAATCCTTTCAGTTTGTGCCACAGTTAGCATTCTTAGAATTTTGCTTAGTGCCTGGTATAAAATATATGGGCTTCCCAAGTGGCTCAGTGGTAAAGAATCTGCCTGCCAATGCAGAAGATGCAGGTTCGATCCCTAGGTGGGAAAGATCCCCTGGAGGAGGAAATGGCAATCCACTCCAGTATTCTTGCTTGAGAAATCCCATAGACAGAGAAACCCGATGGGCTACAGTTAAGAAGTCAGATACAACTTAGCAACTTAAAAACAGTAGTATAAAATATATAGACAGTAAATACTACTTGGAAAAATAAATGAATAAATAACAGCTGTGATACTAGAATATTAGAAAATGCAACTAATGACTATGAATCTAAATATTAAATTAAACAGTATATAATCTCCTCTCAGCACTAAATCACAAAATATTAGGTACCCATGCATATATCAAATTACCTTTTCATGAAATTACAAGACATATGTAGTGTTTTGTCTGTGAAACCATTATTGCAAAAATTAGTTTTATACTAGCTTCAGTTGGAAAAAGGAAGCGTGAGGTCCTAGTTAGTATACTCAATACTTCTATCAATAGACTGTTTCTATTATCAGGTAATTGGTAGAGGATCTCTACTGACATATATTTCTATGACTGGTGTACAATGATAATGGATGTTAACATCAAAGACAAATTTAACTCCAGAGTTGAATTCTAGGCAAAAGTTTAACGCCTATGAATTTTGGATCTGGAGGTCTCCCTCTTAAGTCTCTCCTTCTCTTTCACTTCATAGAATCATGCATCCTTTACCTTTAGCAGATACGTGAGTGTGCTCAGTTGCTCAGTCATGTCCCACCAGGCTACTCTGTCCATGGGACTCTGTAGGCTAGAATATTGGAGTGGGTAGCCATTCCTTTCACCAGGGGATCTTCCCAATCCAGGAATCGAACCCAGGTCTCCTGCATTGCAGGTAGATTCTTTACCATCTGAACCACCAGGGAAACCCTACCTAGCAGATACTGGTTACATAATCAAGAACCAATTGCCTTGAATTTTCTGCCTATTAGAGTTCCACTTTTTTAGGTCTCTGTCCTCGTCCATGGTGCTAGGTGCTTCAAGAGGTAGTGGCTCTACCTCTAGCTTAAGGAGCTAAATTCAGATTGATCTAAGGCAGTCATGGCATTCTCTTTCTCCTGACCAGAGATGGACTTGTGACCAGAGATTTGATTTGTGCACCCATTTGTGACATATTTTCAACCAACACAGCATACTAGGGAAGTTTGTCTTGGCTTCAGGAAAATGTTTGGCCATCCTACAACGACACAGGAAGAGACTGTGCCATCTTTCTTTGGATATTGTTGTGACCTGGAATTGTCGCAGCTGGTGGCTCAGACTGTAAAGAATCTGTCTGCAATGCTGAAGACCCGGATTCAGGAAGATCCCCTGGAGAAGGTAATGGCTACCCACTCCAGTATTCTTGCCTGGAGAATTCCATGGACAGGAGCCTGGTGGTCTACAGTCCACGGGGTCACAAAGAGTCAGACTAACACACACTATGCCCACACACGGGTTGCAGGTGAAGCCAACACACAGAGAAAGGTAAAGGCAAGAGATTACAGAGACGTGAAGCTGAACTCTGTGTTTGTAGACTACCTGACTTTAAGATCAATTTTTCTGTAAAAGTAGTTTTATCAGTAACCTTGCTTCTGAGTACTGGATGTTCCCATGTTTTCCTTTGGTGTCACAAAGCCCTTCAATAGAGAGACTCCAGTCTACTTTCTACAGTGTTCCTCCTTCCCTATTTCACCACTTCTTCTAGTTCATTATTCATTAAAAGTTTCATTATCTGACTGCCTTTATTTTCAGCTGGATTCCAAGGGAAAATCCATCTGATGCTAATATTCACTAGAATGTTTCCGGGAGATAACCAATCAGGTACTGAATGGTATTAAGTTGAGAATGACTGGGCCCCTTGGAGTGTCCCATATTCTCAATGCAGAACTTGTTAGCTGAAATAAAACTTGGATTGATCCAAGATTAGAAATCTGACAAAATGAAGAGTATTTCAGGCAATGTGGGGTGATATCTAAAGTTAGCTATTAACTCATTCTTCCTGAGGCTATCAACTTATTTATAATTCCATAAAACCATATCAACTCATTTATAATTTTATGTGGATTTTATTAACTCTAAATCTTGGAAGGCTGATCATCTATGAATGATATACAGATATTTGACTTACATTCTCAACCTGGTCTGGAAGATGAGAATTTAATATGTATGTGCTTAATAATTAACATAAAGCCTTTCCTTAAAGTCTTTTTGTTAGGGCAAAAATATGCAAAATCAATTACATTAGAAGGGAAGAAAATTATTTTCTTAAAAACAAAAGGAATGCCTTAGCATATTATTTTATATAGTTCACCCTAAGGGTGGATTGTGAAGAGTAAAGCTTATTGATGGTCTGTGATGTTTTACTCTCTAGATGGCCTGTAAATCTAAATGATTTCATTCAAATGAGGCTAGATAGCCCCGTGGTCACATGATGGACTCTCAAACATAATTGGCGCCACTTAATAGAATGGTGGTTAGTATTGCTGTCTGAGAAAGGAGAACATGTGACTGAGGATCAATTTCACCTCATCACAACTGACAATTTCTTTTTTCAAATCAGATTCTTCAGGGGATACTTTGAAAAGCTCAGATCAAGTGACAGAAGCTGAGAAATGCTTGTATGAGCATTTATGATGAAAGGATGAAAGGAGCTATTTTAAAAGCTGATTAAAAAAGGAAAGGCTGATCCTTTCGTCATGGGATATTCCAGGCATCTGCTATGAGTGAAGGCAAATAGGAAACTTCTTTTTCAGATCCAACTGTGGTAGATCTATTATTCCATCAGGGATAGAGAGCCATGAAAATGGGATTATTAGTCACTGTGTACCAGCATCTGGCATAGTAACTGGTACAGAGGAAACGTCCAGTTGTCATTTACTGGAAAAGTGTTGAGTGTTAGTCACTTAGTCGTGTGTGACTCTTTGTGACCTCATGGACTGTAGCCCACCAGACTCCACTGTTCATGGAATTCTCCAGGCAAGAATACTGGAGTGGGTATCCATTCCCTTCTCCAGGGGATCTTTCTCACCCAGGGATCAAACCCAGGTTTCCCACATTGCGGGCAGATTCTTTGCCATCTGAGCCACCAGGGAAGCCCTGCTTTTTATTAGGCTCTTACAAATAATATATATATAGTACTATTCAGGGACTAGGTACTATTCAGATACTATGATCAATAAAAGAGGGCTTCTGTTCTTGGAAGAAAGACTAAAGCGTTTCAAAACAATAATCAAGACAGGAACCAAGTCACTTTGGGAGCCCAAAGCAGAAAGTAATTAAATGCCTGGGGGAACTTGACGCATCTCCATAAAGTCTAACAGTGTTACTGTCAATATGCACTTACTGAATGCCTACTGTGTGCCAGTGGAAAGACATGGGATGTTTCCACAGGCATAAGAAGGCTGAGGTGGGACAGTGCCCAAAGGTTCAGTGTAATTGTAGCATAGCCTATCTCTGGAATCCATGGGAGAGGAAAGAACCAGTGGCAGGAGAATAAAGGTAGAAGCTTCAATGAGCCATCAGGATTTCAAGGAGAGGGATGGACACAATTAAATCTTGTTTTGGAAAGTGTTTCACATGAAGAATGAATTAGTGGAGAGAGAGATTAAAAGCAGAAGAGCCAGTTAGGAGGTCTTTTTAATGACTCCTAGGAGGGAACTAAAATCATTGCCAGTGAGAAAGAAAAAAATACAGAATCCAGAGCTTTTTAAATAAAATGACAGAAGTACAATCAGGAGGACCAGGTGAATGACTTGTGGAGGGAGAAAGGGGATTGTTGAGGATTATTCCTAGGAGATACAGAAATGATTTCTTCCACAAAAACTCCTGTCTTTATGGATGTCACTAAATCGCCAAAGAGAGAACAGCATAATGAAAGTAGTATTTTATTAATAATTTATTAATAATAATAGGTAACAGATTGCAGACATGGTAGGGTACTGAGAACAGAAGAAAAGATCCTCATTAAGCTCACAAAGCGAATAATATTAAACACAACATTCCCTGAAATTCAGCACTATTTATTATTAACTTTACCATAGATGTTATCAATAGTAATAAATAGTAATTGTTTAAAATAAACCTCAACTGTACACAAGAAACTGGAAGAAACATAATGATTTAAATTATGCCTCTAGATCTTCAATTGGATTTTTTCTCCTGGATTTTCAAGTCTTACCTTGAGTTTTCTGACTTAATCTTCACATATTTGGCCCCAAAGTCATATCAATGAGCATTACTAGTCATGTTTAAAGAGAAAAGGAAATAGCTAAGTCATCTGTTTCCACTTTTGATGCTGCATAGGTCTAGACAGGATGAATTTGTTTTAACAGAGCTTTGGGCTAGTAGCCACTCTGCCCCTGGAAATGTGATTTTTCAGTTGAGAATATGGTACTCTAGTATTGTCAGTGTTAAGAATGACTCAAGTTCTTTATAACTATTTGTATATTGATATTAATAGAAACAACAATAGTATAAACATATGGTAGGTTATAGTTTTAAAATAACTTTACATTTCTTATTTAACTTAGACCTTTGATGTAGATAGGGAAGATAAAATTAGGTTCTTTAAAATGAAATTTAAAAGACGCTTGCTCCTGGGAAGGAAAGCTATGACAAATCTAGACTGAGTATTCAGAAGCAGAGACATTACTTTGCCAACAAAGTTCCATGCAGTCAAAGCTATGGTTTTTCCAGTAGTCAGGTACAGATGTGAGAGTTGGACCATAAAGAAGGCTGAGTGCTGAAGAATTGATGCTTTTGAACTGTGATGCTACAAAAGGCTCTTCAGAATCCCTTAAACAGAAGGAGAGCCAACCAGTCAATCATAAAGGAAATCAACCCTGAATATTCATTGCAAAGATTGATGCTGAAGCTGAAGCTCCTATATTTTGGTCACCTGATGTGTGAAGAGCTGACTCATTGGAAAAGATCCCGATGCTGGAAAAGACTGGGGGCAGGAGGAGAAGAGGGTGACTGAGGATGAGATGGTTGGATGGCATCACTGAGTCAATGGACATGAGTTTGAGCAAACTCTGGAAGATTGTGAAGGACAGGGAAGCCTAGGGTGCTGCAGTCCATGGGGTCTCAAAGAGTCAGACACAATTTTGTGACTGAGCAACAATAGTGTTTCCAGCTGCAGTTCACTCATTCTCATTGCAATGAAATATTTTCACTGAATAAGTATCCCACAACTTATTTATCCATTTACTGTTGATGGAAATTTGGATTGTTTTCAGGTTTTTGGGTAATGCAAATAATGCTTCTATGAACTTTCTTGAATATGTGTCCAGAAGTGCACATGTACACAAGTTAGGGTAAATATATCTGGTAGTGAAATTGTTTAGTCACAAAACATGTACTCACTTGTTTAGCCACTAAGTCATGTCCAACTCTTTTTGTAACCTCATGGTCTGTAGCCTGCCAGGCTTCTCTGTCCATGGGATTTCCCAGGCAAAAACACTAGAGTGACTTGCCATTCCCTTCTCCAGGGGATCTTCCCAACCCGGGGATTGAACCTGTGTCTCCTGCATTAGTGGATTCTTTACCACAGAGCCACCAGGGAAGCCTGATGTACTTATTAGATAATGCCAAATCATTTTTCATTTGGTTGTACCAATATATACCCCTGTCAACAGCATATAAATGTTCTTGTTTTTCTTACTATTCGCTATCACATTGTTATGGTTGGTCTTTAATTTTACCCTTTTTTATGGGTGTGTAGAACTATCTCACTCTAATTTACATTTCTTTGATTATTAGCAATGGAATTGAACACTATTTCCATTGTGTTTATTGCTATTTGGATATCTTTGCTTGGAAGTGTCTGTTGAAATTCCATGTCCATTTTTTTCTTGGATTATCTTTCTTATTGATTGGCAGGTGTTCTTAATGTATTTTGGATATGTTATTTGCCATTTATGTACATTACAGCTTGTTCTTTCCTGGGTTTTGTCTCCCTTTTTTACTTTCTTATTGATGTTTTCTGATAAAAAGTCCTTCTTTTAATGTAGTCCAATGTATCAGTCTTTCCCTTTATGGCTATTGATTTTGTTTTGTTTGTTTTATAAGAACTCTTTACCTACCTCCAAAAACATGAACCATTTGTAGATAAAGAAATGGAGATGTGGAAAGATGGGGTTGTTTGCCAAACTTGAATTCAGATATTCTGATACCAAATTCTGCTTAAAAGGATATATTATATATATATTATATAAAGCAGTAACCCAGCGTGTTCCCAGTTGAATATGACTCTCCCTAAGTTTCCATAGGGATGTACAGATACATATGATATCATCTGTGCTAACAAAGATTCCACCAGATTTGAGAAGCATCCAGAGTTCCTTGTTAATACTCTGGCAACTTCCCCCAAACTTCTAAAAACTCTAGTTGCATTCCTGCTTGCTCGCTGGGAGCAAGTGACTGATACAAATCAACTCCATTACATCCCTAACATACAACAGTGTTAATTATATTTGTCATGCTGTACATTACATCTCTGGGCTTCTCGGGTGGTGCTAGTGGAAAAGAACCCATCTGCCAATGCAAGTAGACATAAGACACAGCTTCGAGCCCTGGCTCTGGAAGATCCTCTGGGAGGAGGACATTGCAACCCACTCCAGTATTCTTGCCTGGAGAATCCCATGGACAGAGGAGCCTGGGGCTACAGTCCATAGGGTCGCACAGAGTTGGACAGGGCTGAAGTGACAGAACGCACGCACATTACATCTCTAGTACTTATTTATCCTATAACTGGAAGTTTGTACCTTCTGATTGCCTTCATCTAATTCCTCCTCTTCTCACCCCGCACCCCTGGTAACTACAAATTGGATCTCTTTTTCTATGACATTGCTTGCTGGTGTGTTTTTGAAATATAATTGACCTACAACACTATTTAGTTCCTGGTACATACACAGTGATTCAGTATTTCTGTACATTTCAAAATGATCACCATGGTAAGTCTAGTTGTCATCTGCCACCATACAAAGATATTACATGATTGACCATATTCCTCACACTATACATTTTATACCTGTGACTCCTTTAATTTGCTTTTTAAAATTTTTATTTTTTTCTGATTCATTTATTTTGTGACTGAAAATTTGTACCTCTTAACCACCCTCATCTATTTCTCTCCCCTCACCATCTTCCCCTCTGAAAAGTGAAAGAGCTACTTCCTCAGTCTTGTCTGACTTTTTGCAACCCCATGCACTGTAACCCCCCAGGCTTCTCTGTCTATGGAACTCTCCAGGCGAGAATACTGGGGTGGGTAGCCATTCCCTTCTCCAGGGGTTCTTCCCCACCCAGGGATTGAACCTAGATTGGATTCTGGATTGCAGGTAGATTCTTTACCATCTAAGCCACCAGGGTAGCCTATCTTCCCCTCTGGCAACAATCTATTTCCTCTCTGTATCTATGACTTTGTTTCTGTTATATGTGTGCAATTGTTTTGTTTTTTAAGTTTCACATATAAGTGAAAGCATACAGTAGTTATCTTTCTCTGTCTGACATTTCATTTAGCATAATACCCTCTGCTGCTGCTGCTAAGTCGCTTCAGTTGTGTCCGACTCTGTGCGACCCCATAGACAGCAGCCCACCAGGCTCCTCCGTCCCTGGGATTCTCCAAGCGAGTACTGGAGTGGGTTGCCATTTCCTTATCCTAATACCCTTTGAGTGAGTGAGTGAGTGAGTGAAGTCGCTCAGTTGTGTTTGACTCTTTGCGAGCCCATGGACTGTAACATACCAGGCTTCTCTGTCCATGGGATTTTCCAGGCAACGGTACTGGAGTGGGTTGCCATTTCCTTCTCCAGAGGATCTTCCTGATTCAGGGATCAAACCTGGGTCTCCCACATTGCAGGCAGACGCTTTACCATCTGAGCCACAGGGATTGCACAAATGGCAAGATTACATTCTTTTCAATGGCTGAGTAATATTTCATGATATGTTTATGTGTATATATATATATATATATACGTATTACATCTTCATCATCCATTTATCTATTGATGGATGCTCATGGCACTTTCACATCTTGGCTATTGTAAATAATGCTGCAATGAACATATGGATGCATGTATTCTTCTCAAATAACTGACTTTGTTTTCTTCAAATGAGCACTCAGAAATGGAATTGCTGGATTGTACTATAGTTCTATTAAATTTTTCAAGAGATTTCATACTATTCTTCAGTGTTTGCACCAATTTATATTTCCACCAAGGGGGCATAGGGTTCCAGTTTCTTCATATGCTCACCAACATTTGTTATCTTTTTCATAATAGCCAATAGCAAGTTCTATTCTGAGAGCACGTAAGTCCAATTTGTTCCTAAGTCCAGCAAAGTTACCCTAGGCCCCCAATTAAACAATTGGCTATATAGTACCGTATTATAATAGATCTATAATAGTTTTCACACAGCTCAGTTCAGTTGCTCAGCCGTGTCCGACTCTTTGCTACCCCATGAACTGCAGCACGCCAGGCCTCTCTGTCCATCACCAACTTCCGGAGACCACCCAAACCCATGTCCATTGTGTCAGTGATGCCATCCAACCATCTCATCCTCTGTCGTCCCCTTCTCCTCCTGCCCTCAATCTTTCCCAGCATCACGGTCTTTTCAAATGAGTCAGCTCTTCGCATTAGGTGGCCAAAGTAACTGGAGTTTCAGCTTTAACATCAGTCCCTCCAATGAACACCCAGGACTGATCTCCTTTAGGATGGACTGGTTGGATCTCCTTGCAGTCCAAGGGACTCTCAAGAGTATTCTCCAACACCACAGTTCAAAAGCATCAATCCTTCAGTGCTCAGCTTTCCTTATAGTCCAACTCTCAAATACATACATGACCATTGGAAAAACCATAGCCTCAACTAGACGGACCTTTGTTGGCAAAGTAATGTCTCTGCTTTTTAATATGCTGTCTAGGTTGGTCATAACTTTTCTTCCAAGGAGCAAGCGTCTTTTAATTTCCTGGCTGCAATCACTGTCTGCAGTGATTTTGGAGCCCAGAAAAATAAAGTCAGCCACTGTTTCCACTGTTTCTCCATCTATTTCCCATGAAGTGATGGGACCAGATGCCATGATCTTCGTTTTCTGAATGTTGAGCTTTAAGCCAACTTTTTCACTCTCGTCTTTCACTTTCATCAAGAAGCTCTTTAGTAGTTCTTCACTTTCTGCCATAAGGGTGGTGTCATCTGCATATCTGAATTTATTGATATTTCTCCTGGCGATCTTGATTCCAGCTTGTGCTTCATCCAGTCCAGCATTTCTCATGATGTACTCTGCATAGAAATTAAATAAGCAGGGTGACAATATATAGCCTTGATGTACTCCTTTTCCTATTTGGAACCAGTCTGTTGTTCCATGTCCAGATCTAACTGTTGCTTCCTGACCTGCATATAGGTTTCTCAAGAGGCAGGTCAGGTGGTCTGATATTCCCATCTCTTTCAGAATTTTCCACAGTTTATTGTGATCCACACAGTCAGAGGCTTTGACATAGTCAATAAAGCAGAAATAGATGTTTTTCTGGAACTCTCTTGCTTTTTCCACGATCCAGCAGATGTTGGCTATTTGATCTCTGGTTCCTCTGGCTTTTCTAAAACCAGTTTGAACATCTGGAAGTTCACAGTTCACGTATTGCTGAAGCCTGGCTTGGAGAATTTTGAGCATTTCTTTACTAGCGTGTGAGAGGAGTGCAATTGTGCGGTAGTTTAGTACACAAAAAACAAACACACAAAAAATAAAGAAAACATTTTTAATCTTCCAATGAAAAGTGAAAATCTGTCACTAAGTTGGGTCTGACTCTTTTGTGACCCCATGGCCTGCAGCCTGCAAGGTCCATGGGATTTCCCGGGCAACAATACTGGAGTGAGTTGCCATTTCCTTCTCCAAGGGGTCTTCTCAACCTAGAGATTGAACCCATGTCTCCTACTTGTCAGGTGGGAAAATATTCTTTAGCACTAAGCCACCAATCTTATAGTGTACTACCCTGTAAAGTACAGTAGTACCAACTACATCTCTGCTGCTTTACACTTGCTTTCGGACATTATGGGCTTGAAATAAAGGTACTGTATTACTGTACTCTACAGTACTGTACAGTAAAGTACCCAAAAGCGCCACCACTTGTAAAGGACGCATGCATGTGACAATGTATTTTAGACATGTGAACTAATTTATGTGATTAGACTCGCGAAGGCATACTTGCATCTTCGAAAGTTCGAAAATTTATGGTTTTGTATGTGGGGGACTTACTGTACACCTCTCACTCTTTTACAAATAATTTTATTATTTATGCATCTATTTTTGGCTGTGCTGGGTGTTCATGGCTGCGTGGACATTCTCTAGCTGCAACGAGCCGGGCTTCTCCCAGCAGTGGCTTCTCTTGTGGAGCGTGGGCTCTAGGGTGTGGGGGTTTCGGTAGTTGTGTCATGTGGACTCAGCAGTTGCAGCCCCTGGGCTCTAGAGCACAGGCTCAATAGTGGTGGCATTCAGGTTAGTTGCTTTGCCGAATGTGGGATCTCTTGCATTGGCAGGCAGATTCTTTACCACTGAGCCACAAGAAGTAGGGAAGCTCCTACCTCTCACTCTTTTATAACCATCCCTAAGACAAAAGGGCTCAGAAAGATTCTGCTCATCTGGGAAAAATTCTTAAACAAGTGTCTTTTATTGAGATCTCAGTCGACCTTACTATCATGACCATCAGTTCTATTTCCTTGCATCCAGTGGATCTCTCAGGACCCAACCACTAGCTATCCTGTCCCCTATTTATCAGGGCATGCTATGTGCTTCTGCTGGGATAGACTATGTCAGGCAATTTCTTCTACAAAATATTCTATTTAGCTGGTTAGATTTCCCAGAGCAAGACATGTCACCCTATTTGCTATTTGGTTTACCTCACTCACAAAGAAATCTAACCTTTAGAAATTTTGGTTAATCAAGTAAGAGAATGACTTCTTAGAGTTAAGATTTTAAAGTGCCCTTTCCCTGGGTATGTTTCTGTCTGATTTGAAGTTGTTCGTGGACTTCTGTGCTCTTCTATTCCCCAGAAATCAGAAAGATTGTTTGGAGAAGGTTACCATTAATGCCTAGCTTTCAGGTCCGCCTGCCCTATATGATCTCTTACTCTGCTGGTGAAAAACAAGTTGAGCTCCTTCTTGTCTTGAATGGTCATTTTCCTTCACCTTTTGAAGTGGAATGTTTGCAAGAAGCAAGTTTCACCACTAATCTACAACTCCTTCATGTTGGCAGGTAATCCCTTCCACTCTTGAATAGATTCCCAAAAACTTCTGTTAAATTGAGTTTCTATTATCCACACCAGGCATTTTCTTCCCTCCTCTGTTGGAAGATTTGAAGGGGACAAACTAATCTACCATCTTATCTCTCAACCGGGCTTCCCAGGTACTATTAGTGGTGAAGGATCCACTTGCCAATACAGGAGACATAAGACACAGGGGTTCAATCTCTGAGTGGGGAAGATCCCCTGGAGGAGGGCATGGCAATTCACTCCACTATTCTTGCCTGGAGAATCCCATGGACAGAGGAGCCTGGTAGGCTACAGTCCACAAAGTTGCAAAGAGCCAGACACCGCTGAAGCGACTTAGCACGCAGCATGCACGCATCTCTCAACTAGTGTCCAACCAAAAGTCCCTGACATTAGCAGATGTGCTGAGAATGAGCTGGGATTTTGGTAAGCTATAAGTCTCTCTCTATTTGACATTCCTCTTGAATTTCTTGGCTCCATACTGCTGTGCCTTATTATCTATCAGTGTATGACAATTCATCCTCAAATTTAGCACTTAAAACAGCAACATTATCTCACATAGTTCTGAGGGTCAGGAATCTGGATTGAGTTAGCTGGGTTGTTCTGGCTCAAGCTTTTGTATGAGGTTGCAGTCTGATAATGGTTAAGGCTTCAGTCTCTGAAGTCTTAACTGGGGCTAAGGAATTTGCTTTCAAGCTCATTAATGACTGTTGACAGGTAGCTTTATTTCCATACCACATTGGCCTTTCTGTTGGGCTGCTCATGATGTGACTTCTTTCAGAGAAAGTGATACATGAATAAAGATAGATAGAAAGGTAGATATATGAATAGATGGATAGATAATCTCCCAAGATGAAAGCAAAGTTAAAAAAATTTGTTTTTAATTTTATTTATTTGGCTGTGCCAAGTCTTAGTTGCAGCATGCAAGATCTAGCTCCCTGACCAGGGCTCAAATATAGGACCCCTGGATTGGGAGCATGAAGTCTTAGCCACGGGACAACCAGGGAAGTCCCCAAAATCTTTTTATAAGCTAATCTCAGAAGGGACATGCCATCACTTTTTACAGAATGCTCTTGGTCACAAAGCCCTATTTTGATGTAATGTTAGAGGGAACTATACAGAGGTGTGAATACCAGGAAGTGGGGTTCATAGGGGGCAATTCTAGAGGTTCCTACCATTATTAAGATATGGCATCTGGTCCCATCACTTCATGGCAAATAGATGGGGAAACAATGGAAACAGTGACAGACTTTATTTTTTTGGGCTCCAAAATCACTTAAGATGGTGACTGCAGCCATGAAATTAAAAGACGCTTGCTCCTTGGAAGAAGAGCTATGACCAGCCTAGACAGCATATGAAAAAGCAGAGACGTTACTTTGCCAACAAAGGTCCGTCTAGTCAAAGTTATGGTTTTTCCAGTAGTCATGTATGTATGTGAGAGTTGTACTATAAGGAAAGCTGAGCACTGAAGAATTGATGCTTTTGAACTGTGGTGTTGGAGAAGACTCTTGAGAGTCCCTTGGACAGCAAGGAGATCCAACCAGTCAATCCTAAAGGAAGTCAGTCCTGAATATTCATTGGAAGGACTGATGCTAAAGCTGAAACTCCAATATTTTGGCCACTTTATGCGAACAGCCAAGTCATTGGAAAAGCCCTTAATGCTTGGAAAGATTGAAGATGGGAGGAGAAGGGGATGACAGAGGATGAGATGGTTGGATGGCATCACTGACTTGATGAACATGAGTTTAAGTAAGCTCTGGGAGTTGATGATGGACAGGGAAGCCCGGTGCGCTGCAGTCCATGGGGTCACAAAGAGTCGGACATGACTGAGTGATTGAACTGACTGACCATATGCCAGCCACCCTTCTCTACTGACAGCATCCTTGGAAGACTTGCTGACAGACATCACCTGACCCTGTGATGTCTGTATTGGTTAGTTCCTCAGTGTTTTTTTTTTCTAACAGCTCTCTCCTCTCCGCATTACAATGGCCTTTTCCTTAGCAGCAAATATCTGCCCTTTGGCAACACGCAGTCCAGTATTATGGTAGACTTTTCTACCTTTTATTCCTAAATGTCTACATTTAGCCTTAAGTTAAGGCTTACTCAAATGCAAAGATGCATGGTTGCCCCCAGCTCGTCCCCAAATTTTCAGTTATGTCTGTGAAACCTCATTATGGAAACATCTCATTCATAACAAGGCTAAATGCTCCAATCGTACCTGCTAGGTAAAATCACTTTCCTTAAACTGGTAAAACTCACTGAGGGTTGGTAAAGAGCATTATTGCAGTGGTTGGTACAGAGCATTATTAAGAAGTTCCTCTTTTCCCTCTTGGAAGTCTCTTACTGAAGTTTGTTTTTTGTTACCATCCTAGTATAAAAGCCTTGGAATGTCATCTTCAAAATTCTCACCCTTTCCTTCTCTTTATCATCTTTAACAGGTCTAATAAATCTGTAACTGTCAAACAAAATTTTCCTGAAAGTCTGAGCCGTTATGAAGAAAGTGAACACTTAAAGTAAAAAAAGTTAGAAAATCTAGCCTACAAAGTAGTTTAGAGAATTTCACTTGTTCATCACTATGAAGTGCCAGTCCATTCATCCTTAGCCTCCTTCATATATCCACATGGAAAAGGCTTCTGTTAATCCCAGCTAGTAGGACCTATTGTTGAGACACCTGGATTTTTTTTTACCATCTAGCCAGAATGGAGATAGAATTCTTCTCTCCTACCTACCTAGAGGTTACCTCTAGTTTTTCTGCTTCAGGAATTTTCTCTTCGTGAAATTCTCCAACCCTTAAGGAGAAATAATCCTTCCAAATCTAAAAAATTATCACTCTGTCCTTGTCAGGCTTAACATAACTATTTCTCAACAAGTACTGCTGCTGCTGCTAAGTCACTTCAGTCATGTCCAACTCTGTGTGACCCCATAGACGGCAGCCCACCAGGCTCCCCTGTCCCTGGGATTCTCCAGGCAAGAACACTGGAGTGGGTTGCCATTTCCTTCTCCAATGTATGAAAGTGAAAGGGAAGTCGCTCAGTCGCGTCTGACTCTTCACGACCCCATAGACTGCAGCCCACCAGGCTCCTCTGTCCATGGGATTTTCCAGGCAAGAGTACTGGAGTGGGGTGCCATCGCCTTCTCCTCTCAACAAGTGCAATAACCTGAAATTCACATAAGTGTTGCAGAAATTTAAAGTTGTTTTCTTACAACTACTATCATGATCAATTATTTTAATTATTGATGTGATTTCAGCTCAATTCAACTGGTGCTGAGAGAATAATTCTCAGAGTAAATTAGAACATGGGTAAAACAAACACTTTGACAGAAGTCGTATTTCATATAGTTTCTACTACAAAGAAAGGCATTCAACTTAACGTGTATATGTGTGTGCTCAGTCACTCAGCTATGTCCGACTCTTTGTGATCCCGTGGACTGTAGCCTGCCAGGCTCCTCTGTCCATGGAATTTTCCAGACAAGAATACTGGAATGAGTTGCCATTCCCTTCTCCAGGGGATATTCCTGACCCAGGGATCGAACCCTCATCTCCTGCATTGGCAGGTGGGATTCTTTACCACTGCACCACCTTGGAGGTCCTTATTTAATATGACATCCTTTCAAAAGTGACGTATGGATTCCAAATTAATTTCCAATCTCATGGTTTAACTCTGGCTTATTTCCCTGGTTTGCAATAGGTATGAAAATGGCATCTAGGTATTAAAAAGGGCTGAAGGTGCTGGAAGATAGGCTGTAATCACAGAGTCCCTCTTGCTATGAAGAGTCATCCACAGAATGTACCTTTCCTCTGCAAAACACCTGTCATTCAAAGTACACACGCGAACTGTGTCAGGATTCTCTGTACCTGGGATGGTAAGAGGATTTCCTATCAGGTGCCTGGAGGTACTTTGAGGAATGATAAGGTCACCCTCATGATCAGTAGCAGAGTCTATGATTGGTCACAAATGTCTGCCTTGGGGTATGAATGGTTTTATGTACCCAGGTGCCATGAATAGGTCATGCCCATCCTAAAAACACTGTTTGGTGGGTTCTGGGTTTCTCCCACACTCTTTAACCATCAGCCCATTTGGCCACATATGCAAGATGCCCAGTCCCAAAGATCTTTAGGAAAATGTCTCTATGTATTCCCTCCCCCAGACCTTGGAAGGTGAACTCAAGGAGTTCTTTTGGTTGACAAGATCAACCCAAAAGAATAGGTAAAACAGATTTCTGTTTTACACTCTTTTTGGTGAAATAGCCTTTCACCAAAAGGTTTAAATCACATAGCTAAACTGAAAACCTTGAAAGAATTTATGAAATTGCTACAAATATCCAATAACATGCACTAAACGTGAAGCAAAGTGTATTTGTAAAGAAGCTCAGGAAGACAATAGTTTCTCTTAAAGTAAAGGGGAAAAAAAAACCTTCCTGACACAATTTTATAAAACAAATATTTTAGGCATTCATGAGAACTAGTTCTGGAAGCTTGTGTAAAGAAAAGACATATTCTTTTCCAGCACCCACATAGCTGTAGCTACCCTGTCAACAGTCTCTAGAGTTCACATAATTGGCCCCAAGATTTTCAAATACTTTAGCCAAATCCCTGGAGTGAAATATTTGCCATTTAAATGTTCTTTGCTTCTTTCAGTCATGTCTCTTTCTTAATATCTTACTTGCTTCTTTGTCTAACAATTAATCATACTGATCTATGTAACCACCAGTTTTTTTTTCCTCTTTTAAGATGAACATACAATTCATATGAAGAGCATACCCTAAAGGGTAAAGAAGAGTTTCTGTGATTTAGGATATGCTATATTGTTCAATGTTAAGGATCTTTATGATGGTATATGTAGGGTACAGGAAGAAAAACATCTTTCTATACATTTGAAACTGAAAAGGAGTTAAGAGTAATTAATGTTTACACTCTTTTGGTAATGAGTTAACATTTAAAGTAGTATAAATAACTTAGGCAATTTTTCAATCCCATAAGTATTTGCTAAATATCTACTCTGCAAATTGCACCAAGTAACGAGACTATAAAGATTAATAAAAGAGAATCTCTGCCTTGAAAAAGTACAACCTCATGAAAAAGATACACAAGTGTAATTTCTTATTTTTCTGTAATAATTAAGTAATATTGGATTATGACTAAATGGGCATACTCCCATCCCAAAAGAAGCATGGTTTTAGATCTTTTAAAAATAGAAGATAAAAAAATAATCTCTTCTATAAAGCTAAAGTAGAAATGGAAAAGGATTGGATAACAGCAGTCATATTTTATATATTTCACAGTATATGAAACATCACTCTGTTGGGTTATTATGATCCCACATAAAGAAATTGAATCTCTTAAATGTTATTATATTCCTAGAAAGCCACATAGCTAGTAAGAGTTAGAACAAGGACTCAACCTCAATATTTGTACTCCAAGTTCAGATATGCCATATATGCAAGTAATTTTTCTCTAAATCCATAAAGGACTTCCCTGGTGGCTCAGACGTTAAATCGTCTGCCTACAATGTGGGAGCTAAGTCGCTTTAGTCGTGTCCGACTCTGTGCAACCCCATGGACTGCAGCCTACCAGGGTCCTCCATCCATTGGATTTTCCAGGCAAGAGTACTAGAGTGGGGTGCCATTGCCTTCTCCGACAATGTGGGAAACCCGGGTTCAATCCCTGAGTCGGGAAGATCCCCTGGAGAAGGAAATGGCAACCCACTCCAGTATTCTTGCCTGGAAATCCAAGCATGTTTGATGTCCAGGACAGCCCCACATACAGTTCAGTAACTCCATTTCCTAAATTTTTTCATGATTTTTCTTGAGAAAGAGAAATGACTCTGTAAAGTAACTACACAAGCTTACCCAGCTTTTAAACACTACAAGTGGTTACTGGTGGGAGCTGTGTAATCTACTCTGAAGGTATCTAACACCGCTAATTCTCAGATGCTCAGGAAAATTTCTCAATACAGTTCCGCCTGAAGGTGGAAAAATAGGCCCAGTAACTTCAAAATCCTTATAGTAACATGATTTAGGGGAAAGGGCAATAAAAACTTTTTATCCCAAGTAGAAGCAAAACATTGAATGTCTAGATTGCTGGTCAATAATGAACAGGATAAACTTTACTTTGTGTAACCTTGTAAAATAGAGGCATTTATCTCAAACTTTTTTTCTGCTATTATTAAATTCTAGAGCTGGAGACCTGTGACAAATAACCCAGACTTTTCTATATTGTAGCAGCCAACTTTCCCCTAAGGAAAATAGCTTTAAGCTTCGAAGACAAAAAGAAAAAGTGATCAGGTATGAAATTTTCACTAACATTTCTTACCAACCAGAATATAGAGCTAACCTATTATATTCAGAATCCATGCAAGACACTAGGGGAATCCAGAGAAGGATAAGACACAACACTTGTAACTGAGTCAAGTGTAGCAATTTTATTGGGATCATCTTTGATTCACCAAATGGCAAGGAATCTGCATGATGCATTTGCAGTTCTAATTAAAACTCCCCAGAGTCCTTTCTTTGTCTCAGCCCTAATTCATTTCCAGACAGCCCTGCAGTTTTGAGGTGATTTGTATAGCTTCTGTGAAGAACATGGAGAGAACTCTTAGCAATCAGATGTCTTGTATAAGTGCAATTCATAGATTAAATTAGAGAAAAAAGTACCAACAGAACTCTGAGGAAGGAACCATGAAGTGGTCCTAAACCGTACAGTGTTCATAACACATACGGGTGCTTAGTTGCTCAGTTGTGTCCAACTTTGCAACCCTGTGGATTGTAGTCTGCCATATTCCTCTGCCCATGGGATTCTTCAGGCAGAATACTGGAGTGGGTTGCCATTCCCTTCTCCAGAGGATCTTCTCAACCCAGTGATCAAACCTGGGTCGCCTGCACTGCAGGCAGATTCTTTCCAGTCTGAGCCACCAGGAAACCCCATAACACATATGTGCACTTGATAAATATTCGTAGATTAAATAAAGGTGTTCTGTCAGATACTAATGGAGGCGACCAAGGTAAGGAAAGCATGTTTCTTTCTCTCTGGAGGTTCATCTCTCATGGGGACAGGGACACACAATGACTGTTAACAAGATGGACTTGCTGTGTGAGAGTCCTGAACTGATCCCAGCTTGACCACAGCAGAGGTCATGGTCAGCACTGCATTAATAGCGGTCCTGAGCCTCTGAACTTTGCTCAACGTCATTCCTGATCTGCTCATCTAACAACTGTCAACCTTGAACCTCCTCACACATCAATGCATTTCATTCCTGACCTGTCTGGCATTACATGCTGGTACTGTCTGTTGGCGTCTAGCTTCACTTGGACTGATAACCTTAGCTGGAATTGCTGACCTTGGCACTGCCCCAGCAAATGCTTAGGAAACAGCATGGTGATTATTTAAGAGGGCAGACTCTTGGACTTCCCTGATGGTACAGTGGATAAGAATCTACCTGCCATTGCTGAGAATGTGGGTTTGATCCCTGGTCCAGAAAGATTCCGCATGCTGTGGAGCAACTGAGCCCGTGTGCCACAACTACTGAGTCCCCGTGCCCTAGAGTCCTGTGCTCTGAAACAACAGAAGCCATTGCAATGAGATTACTGCACACCGGAGCTAGTGAGTAACCCCCCAGGTTAACGACAATTAGAGAAAGCCCTAATCCAGCAACAAAGACCCAGCACAACCAAAAATAAAATTAATTAATTAATTATTTTGAAAAAAGAAAGAAGAGAGCACAGACTCAACTTTCTGGGGCCATCTGTATTGGAAGCTTGGCTCTGCTATTCATTAGTTCTTTGACCTTGGGCTCATAAGTATTTTTTTAAGATTTTTTTTTGATGTGGACCATTTTTAGAGTTTTTATTGAATTTGTACACCATTGCTTCTGCTTTATGTTTTGTTTTTTGGGCAAGAGGCATGTGGAATCTTAGTTTCCTGACCAGGGATCAAACTGACACCCTCTACATTGGAAGGCAAAATCTCAACCACTGGACAGCCAACTGATTTTTTTTTTTTTTTTTATGCCTTGGTTTCTTAATCTTTTGAATCAGGATTTTAATTGTACCTAACTCACAGGGTCCTTAGAACTAAATGAGTTAATACTTCCAAAATTATGTTCCTGGCACATAATCTCTGTGTTAAATAAAGGTTACCTCCTTGTGGTGTCCTCTCAGGACCATTTCACCAAAGCAGACAACAGGTTGCATGATTCTATGGCCTAATTGGGTCCTAGGACATGCTAGCTGACAAAGACCATGGAGTGAGTGAAGGTAAGGAGATGGAGGAAGAAAGGATGTCTAATTCAGAGTCCAGTGTGGCTAAGGCAGTGGGCACAGTGGCTGCAGATGTAGTATTGATTTTAGAAGGCTGAAAAGGACCTGTTTTTGGAGTAACTCAAATACCAAAATTTGGAGCTTGTAATCTATTCTGTTTGCTATGACGAGTGCGTTCTCTTGGCAAAACTATATTAGCCTTTCCCCTGCTTCATTGTGTACTCCAAGGCCAAATTTTCCTGTTACTCCAGGTGTTTCTGGCACCCCACTCCAGTACTCTTGCCTGGACAATCCCATGGATGGAGGAGCCTGGTAGGCTGCAGTCCATGGGGTCACTAAGAGTCAGACACGACTGAGCGACTTCACTTTCACTTTTCACTTTCATGCATTGGAGAAGAAAATGGCAATCCACTCCAGTGTTCTTGCCTGGAGAATCCCAGGGACAGGGGAGCCTGGTGAGCTGCCGTCTATGGTGTCGCACAGAGTTGGACACGACTGAAGTGACTTAGCAACAGCAGCCAGGTGTTTCTTGACTTCCTACTTTTGCATTCCAGCCCCTGATAATGAAAAGGACATCTTTTTTGGGTGTTAGTTCTAAAAGGTCTTGTAGGTCTTCATAGCACCGTTCAACTTCAGCTTCTTCAGCATTACTGGTTGGGGCATAGACTTGGATTACCGTGATATTGAACGGTTTGCCTTGGAAACGAAGAGAGATCATTCTGTCGTTTTTGAGATTGCATCCAAGTACTGCATTTCAGACTCTTGTTGACTATGATGGCTACTCCATTTCTTCTAAAGGATTCATGCCCACAGTAGTCATCTGAGTCATACAATGGTCATCTGAGTTAAATTCACCCATTCCAGTCCATTTTAGTTCACCGATTCCTAGAATGTTGATGTTCACTCTTGCCATCTCCTGTTGACCACTTCCAATTTGCCTTGATTCATGGACCTAACATTCCAAGTTCCTATGCAATATTGCTCTTTAAGCATTGAACCTTGCTTCTATCACCAGTCCCATCCATAACTGGGTGTTATTTTTGCTTTGGCTCCATCCCTTCCTTCTTTCTGGAGTTATTTCTCCACTGATCTCCAGTAGCATACTGGGCACCTACTGACCTGGGGAGTTCCCCTTTCAGTATCCTATCATTTTGTCTTTTCATACTGTTCATGGGGTTCTCAAGGCAAGAATACTGAAGTGGTTTGCCATTCCCTTCTCCAGTGGACCACATTCTGTCAGACCTCTCCACCATGACCCATCATTCTTGGGTGGCCTCACACGGCATGGCTTAGTTTCACTGAGTCTATGGTCCATGTGATCAAATTGGCTAGTTGTCTGTGATTGTGGTTTCAGTCTGTCTGCCCTCTGTTGCCCTCTCTCAGTGCCTACCATCTTACTTGGCTTTCTCTAACCTTGGACGTGGGGTATCTCTTCATTGCTGCTCCACCAAAGCAGAGCCGCCGCTCCTTACGTTGGATGTGGGGTAACTCCTCTCCACTGCTGCTCCTGGCCTTGCACATGGGGTAACTCCTCTCAGCCACTCCTGTGCCATGCAGCAGCTGAGGCTCTATACATGGACATCACCAGATGGCCAACACTGAAATCAGATTGATTATATTCTTTGCAGCCAAAGATGGAGAAGCTCTATACAGTCAGGAAAAACAAGACCAGGAGCTGACTGTGGCTCAGATCATGAATGCTTTATTGCCAAATTCAGACTTAAATTGAAGACAGTGGGGAAAACCACTAGACCATTCAGGTATGACCTAAATCAAATCCATTATGATTATACAGTGGAAGTGAGAAATAGATTTGAGGGACTAGATCTGATAGATACAGTGCCTGATGAACTATGGTTGGAGGTTTGTGACATTGTACAGGAAACAGGGATCAAGACCGTCCCCAAGAAAAATAAATGCAAAAAGGCAAAATGGCTATCTAAGGAGGCCTTACAAATAGCTGAGAAAAGAAGAGAAGTGAAAAGCAAAGGAGAAAAGGAAAGATATAAGCATCTGAATGCAGAGTTCCAAAGACTAGCAAGGAGAGATAAGAAAGCCTTCCTCAGCAATCAGTGCAAGAAATAGAGGAAAACAACAGAACGGGAAAGACTAGAGATCTCTTCAAGAAACTTAGAGATACCAAGGGAACAGTTCATGCAAAGATGGGCTCAATAAAGGACAGAAATGGTATGGACCTAACAGAAGCAGAAGATATTAAGAAGAGATGGCAAGAATACATGGAAGAATTGTACAAAAAAGAACTTCACGACCATGATAATCACGATGGTGTGATCACTCACCTAGAGCCAGACATCCTGGAATGCAAAGTCAAATGGGCCTTAGGAAGCATCACTATGAACAAAGCTAGTGGAGGTGATGAAATTCTGGTTGAGCTATTCCAAATCTTGAAAGATGATGCTGTGAAAGTGCTGAACTAAATATGTCAGCAAATTTGGAAAACTTAGCAGTGGCCACAGGACTGGAAAAGGTCAGTTTTCATTCTAATCCCAAATAAAGGCAATACCAAAGAATGCTCAAACTACTGCACAATTGCATTAATCTCACATGCTAGTAAAGTAATGCTTAAAATTCTCCAAGCCAGGCTTCAGGAATACGTGGTCTGTGAACTTCCAGATGTTCAAGCTGGTTTTAGAAAAGGCAGAGGAACCAGAGATCAAATTGCCAACATCCACTGGATCATGGAAAAAGCAAGAGAGTTCCAGAAAAACTTCAATTTCTTCTTTATTGACTATGCCAAAGCCTTTGACTGTGTGAATCACAATAAACTGTGGAAAATATTTCATGATATGGGAATACCAGACCACCTGACCTGCCTCTTGAGAAGACCTGTATGCAGGTCAGGAAGCAACAGTTAGAACTGGACATGGAACAACAGACTGGTTCCAAATAGGAAAAGAAGTACATCAAGGCTGTATATTGTCACCCTGCTTATTTAACTTATATGCAGAGTACATTATGAGAAATACTGGGCTGGAAGAAGCACAAGCTGGAATCAAGATTGCCAGGAGAAATATCAATAAATTCAGATATGCAGATGACACCACCCTTATGGCAGAAAGTGAAGAAGAACTAGAAAGCCTCTTGATGAAAGTGAAAGAGGAGAGTGAAAAAGTTGGCTTAAAGCTCAACATTCAGAAAACTAACACCATGGCATCTGGTCCCATCACTTCATGGTAAATAGAAGGGGAAATAGTGGAAACAGTGGCAGACTTTATTTTTCTGGGCTCAAATCACTGTGGATGGTGATTGCAGCCATGAAAATAAAGACACTTACTCCTTGGAAGGAAAGTTATGACCAACCTAGACAGAATATTAAAAAGCAGAGACATTACTTTGTCAACAAAGATCTGTCTAGTCAAGGCTATGGTTTTTCCAGTATTCATGTATGGATGTGAGAGTTGGACTGTAAAGAAAGCTGAGCACTGAAGAATTGATGCTTTTGAATTGTGGTGTTGGAGAATACCCTTGAGAGTCCCTTGGACTGCAAGGAGATCCAACCAGTCCATGCTAAAGAGATCAGTTCTGGGTGTTCATTGGAAGGACTGATGCTGAAGCTGAAACTCCAGTACTTTGGCCACCTCATGTGAAGAACTGACTCATTTGAAAAGACCCTGATGCTGGGAGGTACTGGGGACAGGAGGAAAAGGGGATGACAGAGGATAAGATGGCTGGATGGCATCACCGACTCAATGGACATGAGTTTGGGTGAACTCTGGGAGTTGGTGATGGACAGGGAGGCCTGGCGTGCTGTGGTTCATGGGGTTGCAAAGAGTCAGACACGACTGAGGGATTGAACTGAACTGAACTGAATCTATTCTGTAAACCTTGTATCATCACAAAATTACATTGGTATCTAGAAAGAACCATAGTGGTAGTGAGAAGGATGGACAGGAGGCTGGGAGGTTGTTTGGGCAAGAAAATATTTTTCAAAAAGTTGTAAGGATCTGGGCAAGTGATGCAACTCAACACTAAGGTGGTGACCAGGTCAGTGACATTGAGAAAGAAAATGCTCAGACAAGAAACGATATTTGGAAGCAAAACTATAAAAGCAAAATGAAGCAAAACTATTTGCATGTCTATTGTAAGTTAGGCATGTTCAAAGTGGTTTGTAAAACATCTCATTTGATTGGTGCAATTGGTGCATGCTAAGTCGCTTTATTTGTGTCTGACTCTTTGTGACCCCATGGACTATTTCCTGCCAGGCTCCTCTGTCTGTGGGATTCTCCAGGTAAGAATACTGGAGCATGTTGCTGTGCCCTCATCAAGGGGATCTTCCTCCTCCAGGGGTGCAATGTGTACGTTGGGTAAATAGAGATTCTTGATCAATTCAGATGAAGAAACTCAGGGAGATTAAGCTCTTAGCCTGAGGTCACAGTTCAATGTGGAAGAAGAGAAATTCAACTCGACCCAGTCTGATTCCTAAGTCTTTCCCCCCACCTCCCACTAATTAAGTTCACGGAGGAAATGAGAGAAAAGGAGTTGAATATGCTTGCAAATGCTCCTGATGGCTGGAAATTCATTAACTGAGGTGAGCAAGTTTCAGAGATGGGATGATTCCTTAAGCTTTGATTTTAAAATTTAAATTGTTTTGGAGTGTAGAGGGTGTTGCAGACAATTGGGAATTCGGGTGCTGAAACAGGAGAGAAGTCAGCATTGAAAGCATAGCTTTTGAAATCATTTTCCAAAAGGTGAAAGAGTTGAGATAAGCTCTCCAAAAGAGAGCACAAAAGGGTAAGATAAATGAGGGTCATGAAAGACCCTTGGTGGCAATTCATTTAATGAGCAGAAGAGAAGGAAAAGCCTGGGGGTGAAAGGTCAGATGAAGGAGTCCAAGACCTCAAGGAACAGAATTTCACCAGAAAGTAGATGGTCAAGCGTGTTAGATGTTGCTGATATCAAGACAAGGTAAGAAAACAGGAAAGGCCAGTGGATTTGGAAGATACTGAGCCCTTTGGGAGAACCATCTCAGGGGAGTGGAAGGAGCAAACCCAGATTGAAAGTGAAGGGTTGGTAATGAAGAAAAGCAGATGAGACATTAGGACAGGGATGGGGAAAATAGAACAAGTTTATCAGTTGAGGAGAAGTGAAGCAGCAAAAGTGATTGGAACTTCACTGATGGAGAACAAAGCCCTAGAGAAGATGGGGGAGGATGAGATCAGGTGTGGGTGAGGAGTCTTCCCTGAATGGAAAGTAAACCCCTTTCTCTTGAGAGATCCAAAATAATTCATGGTAAAAGGCAGGATGTGAAGGAAGCCCGTGTTGCCTGATCTCTTCTTCTTCAATAAAGTAGATGCAAATAATAATCTGCTGAAGTTGAACAGCTTGTGGGCATACTGAGGAGACAGGAAAAGAAAGAGTAGTCCAAGCCCTCCTGTTTCACCAGCCACAATTCTGTTAAGCAATCCATTGTATGTGTGTGTGTTAGTCGCTCATATGTGTCTGACTCTTTGTGACCCCATTGACGGTAGCCTGCCAGACTCCTCAGTCTATGGAATTCTCCAGGCAAGAATACTGGAGTGGGTGACCATTCCCTTCTCCAGGGAAACTTCCTGGCCCAGGGATTGAACCTGGGTCTCCTGCATTGTGGGTAGATTCTTTACCATTTGAGCCACCAGGGAAGTGGGAACATCCCATTGTAAACATTGTGTTCCTCTTTTCTGCTTTTTAGTGGCTTGTTTTTGGTTGTTCTTTGTTGGCATCATGCAAACAGATACAGCAGGTTTCCAGCTCTTCAAAGTGTTCTAATTTTCTCCTAGTACTTATGAAATGTATCTAACATTCTTTGAAAAAAGTAAAAATTCCAAAAGAAGATACAATTGTAGCAAAACAGCAAATAAATACATAAATAAGATATAATGACAACTCTTGCCATAAACCTACTGAAATTAACCCCAATGAGGTTTTTTATTTTGGTGAATTCCTGAAAGTGATAGTTAAATCATTTACCTGAGCTTTGTGTTAGATGACCAGCATGAGAGGCATATCTTTACTTTAAATGATTGTTCCTCACATTGCCTTTGCCCCATTTCAAGGCAAGAACATCTAGTATAGTGTAAGTAACAACATGGCTGTTGATAACAATAATAGAAACATCCCCAGTTCTCCCAAACTGTAGGTCAGAGATTGGACTTCAAAGGCAAGAAAATGAACTTTATGTGGAATGGGATGAATTCTAGGGCACCGCCTGCAAAGAGCTCCCCACTTCTCCATTTTTCTATAGAGATGATTGGTGTGATGAGAGGTCTTGGGATTTTCCTGCATGTAGAGAAAGAGTTGGTACGTGGCTGTTCTGGTTCAATTCTCATGGCTCTCTGAGGGACACAGAAAAGAGCAGGCTCCACGAGCTGTCTCAGCCAAAAATCTCAGGAGAAAACCTGAGAGGAGGATGGTGAAATTAAAGCCTTCCTGTGCGGCGCGTTTGCAATGTGGCTGAAAGAACTGTTCTGAATATCACTTTTCTTTGTTACAACACTTTTCACCTAAGAAGCTCTGACATCTCTCGCCTCCAGAGAATTCTCGCTATGTGGATGAGCACAGTAGCAAGCACAGGGCAGAAAAATCACCCAGATAGTTTTTCAGTTTGCTTAGTAAAGGCAGTGTGTTGAATCACATCTTACATTTGGCCTCTTCAAAATGTTTTCCCTTAAGGAATTGTTTCCCCAAGTGTTATGGACTGTTCACGAGGTGATATCTATGTTATGTATTTGCATGTGTACATTCAGTTGCTTCAGTCGTGTCCGACTCTGTGTGGCTCTGTGGGCCTGCCAGTCTCCTCTGTCCGTGGGATTCTCCAGGCATGAATCCTAGAGTGGGTTGCCTGCCCTCCTCCAGGGGATCTTCCCCACCCAGGGATCGAACCCGTGTCTCTTAGGTCTACTTGCATTGGCAGGTGGGTTCTTTACCAAGAGCACCACCTGGAAAGCCCATGTTGTGTATTTATTAATACATAAATTACCTTGTTTAATATTATCAACAATGCTGAAAGGTAGCTTTTCTTGCCTCTGTTTTATAAATGAAGACACCAACTGCCTGGAAAATAAGTAACTTCCCCAAGATAATTTAGCTAGGAAAATGCGAAAGTGAATTTTGACTATAGATTGTATGGACACAAAGCCCATGGTCTTTACACTGTGGTGGTGGTGGTGGTTTAGTTGCTTTAAGTCGTGTCCGACTCTTGTGACCCCATGGACTGTAGCCTGCTAGGCTCCTCTGTGCATGGGATTCTCCAGGCAAGAATGCTGTAGTGGGTTGCCATTTCCTTCTCTTAGGGATCTTCGCCACCCAAGAATCATACCTGGGTCTCCTGCATTGCTTTACACTGTAGGAAGCTACTTTTCCATGGATCCCTACTCTCACTCACACATATACTCTCCCCTCCACTCCCCCTCCACCAGAGGTAGTTTCATTTTCTGCTTTTGTTTAAAAAAATGTTTGCTTTTCAGTAAATTTATGCTTAAAAAGTATACTGAAGAACAGACTTCCATAATTTGATTTCTGAAAAGTAATCAACCAGTATTACAGTGTTCTTTTTGTATTAAATTTTATGGGTCCAAACTACTACTTCAAAATATATATGTAATAATGTACTTGGAGAAAAATTAGAAAATATATAAACATTTATAATTTAGGCTCCACTAAGACCTGGTTTCAAACCAGGTTTCAAAATATTCAGGCAAAATTTACTATGTGGCTTTAGTTTCTAACTTAACCTTGGTTTTTGAAAGTCAAAATACCTGATTCCATAATGTACCATCAGTAATACAAACAAAGTATGTTATTCAGATGAATATTAGTGTCTGAATATTCAGTTTCAAATATAAATGATTATAATGTTTATGTATTATATATCTATAAAGAAGCAATCTAGAAATAAAATATTATGATGAATTTTATGATATATGTGTTTATGGAACTATTATAATGCTTTTAATATAAATGTTCTAGAAAGTCCTTAGAATAAAAGTTCACTCATGGGCCTTTTTCAGATTTTGTCAATTGAAGCATAAATGCATTCTCAGAATAAAATGATGCAGTAATTAATGTTTGCAAATTTATGAATTTTATATACCAAACATGTCCCTCAATTATTAAGAACTTTCAAATAGTTAAAGATTGAGAGTTATTATGAATATGGATCCATAATCCCTTGTCCCAAATATCTTATGGAATTCAGAAATATTCAGATTTTAGGAAGGTAATTTATTACATGCACCATATTTATCAACTCTTCCAGAGGGTCAAAGTGGGGGAAAGAAAATAATGAAACATGCTACTGCCTAGTAAGATGTGTATGAATATTTCTACAAAGCTTCACATCAGATCAGGCAAATTTTGCAGCCAAATGAGTTATGAAAATATTTTCATTTCTCAGAACTTTTGGATATTTAAATTCCAGATAAAGGATTGTGGACTATTTAAACAGAGACATTAGCAAGAGAACTAACAAAAAAAACACAAATGTTGTACCAACAAATGTTCAGACACGCCAAAGTGGTAACTTTAGATAGAAAAGTAGATATTGTTAACATCATACCATAATGCTAATCGTAATAGAGTTGTGAACTGTGATTCATGACATTAAATAAAATCCATCTTTTAAGATAGTATTTAACTTTTAGTATTTAATTCCATTTTAGGTCTTTTAATTTTCCAAAAAAAGTCTCTATTTGGGATTTCTTTGTATCTTGTGAAGATGAATTAAAATAATTCAGCATTACCATATATAAATTCCACATGGATAAAATCTCTAAAAGCATATTCCCTACATTTATGATGAAGATAACATTCATGAACAAAATAATATTAGAGAAAGATTTGCTACTCAAAACGTATCCTGTACTAGCTTCAAATTTCAAGACCATAGACTTTGTAAGAAAGCTTTAATAAGATACTTTCTTATGGTTCTGAGTCCGTGGATTCAAAAAAATGTAAGCAAAAGGCTAGTTACAATGATTGGTATAGTTTGCCAAGTATGTAAAGATTAAGGATGTTTCAGACTTAACCACACCATGAATCCTAGGTACAAATTTTCCTCCAGAAAACATGTTGCTGCTGCTGCTGCTAAGTCGCTTCATTCGTGTCTGACTCTGTGCGACCCCATAGACGGAAGCCCACCAGACTCCTCTCTCCCTGGGATTCTCCAGGCAAGAACACTGGAGTGGGTTGTCATTTCCTTCTCCATTGTATGAAAGTGAAAAGTGAAAGTGAAGTCGTTCAGTCTTGTCCGACTCTTTGCAACCCCATGGACTGCAGCCTACCAGGCTCCTCCGTCCATGGGATTTTCCAGGCAAGAGTACTGGAGTGGGGTGCCATCACCTCTGAGAAAACATGTTACTGAAAAGCATTTTCTGCTTTGCCCAAAAAAAGTGAATGATGTTGTTTGAAATGAGGCATCTCTCCAATAACACAACTGTAGGCTGTAGAACAATCTAACAGCTGACGGTGCTAAGCAATGATTATTCCTGAACTATAATATAAAACTTAAAAAATCTAATTTTTTTATTTAAAATTATAATCATAAAAATGTTTTTAAAAATATCACTTCAGATTTATTTTTGTATCCCAGAAGTTGATTCTATAATGGTGATAATAAGCTTCAGCCCCACCACAAACATTTTAATGCTTGGCCACTTGTGTGTATTTGGCAGTTTATATGTATTTGATACATATGCATATGTGTATGTTAGTTGCTCAGTCATGTCTGACTTTTGTGAACATGGGGATTCTCCAGGCAAGAATACTGGAGTGGGTTGCCATTTCCTTCTCCAGGGAATCTTCACAACCCAGGGATCAAACCCAGGTCTATTTGGTTTATATAATTATTTTATAAACAGAATCATACTGTGCATACTGACTAAATCATTCTTTTATTAATAGATTGATTACCTTTGCTCCCTAATTCAACTGTCAAAAGTAATTTTCAAATTTGGGCTATAAACAACAGAATAGTGAGAAATTTTGATAGATTGTTATTGATGAAAAATCAGCCACTATTTATCACACTCCTATTACATGTCACATATCAATCTAGGTAACTCAAATCAAAAACTATGTGAGAAAGGTGGTTTACTTTTATTCCAGTTTCACGGATGAGAAAATTGAGGTTCAGAGAAATTTAAGTGTTGAGTTTGAACCCAATGGTTTTTTACTTCAACTTTACAATTCTTTTTGCCATGTCAGCATTGTTTTTCAAAATTGAGTAAAGAGGAAGAATCTTGAAGACCCAAAGTGTTGACTTACATTATTTTTATTATAATACAATTTTAAAACATAGACATAAGACTAGGCAAAACTCCTAATTATTGTGACCCTCATATGACAATAAACCAAATTTATAAATCAAAGTCAGATAAAATCAACAGATTATAAATCCACAACATTAACATAATGGTAGATGTTGTTTTGCTGAAACTAAATTGTCACTGTTTCATTAAATAGTGGCGAGACAGATGTTTGTGGATTTTATTCTACTTGTCTACATGATTCCTTTGCTTTGCCATGTGATGAATCATTTGATGCACTGCCATTACCACTGTAGTTATTTTTTTCTTTTTGATACTTGACTATCACTCATTTTACTAGTAATTTTATTTATTTTTTCCCAGTGCATTTTAAAGTTATGTTTATTCTGTATTGTGGTGTCGTGGCTGATGACTTGATGGCAGGCCACGTTCGTTGTTTACAGAAATGACAGGCAACAGTTTTTGTCTGCAAATCTCTTCATTTTGGGTCTCAGTTCTCATTCATAAAAGGAGAGTTAGACTAATGTATGATTGGTTCCTTCAGACAATGACAATCTATGATGTCACCAGTTGCTTTTTTCTTCTTTTTTCCTTTTTGTAAAAATTATTTTAATTGGAGAATGATTGCTTTACAATATTGTGATGGTTTTTGCCATACATCAACATGAATCGGCCACAGGTATACATGTTTCCCTCCTGTCCTAAACCGCATCCCGCTTGGTTGCCCCAGAGCCCCTGCTTTGAGTGCCTTGCTTCATGCATCCAACTTGCACTGGTCACCTATTTTACATATGGTAATATACATTTTTCAATGTATATTGAAATGTTCTCTCAAATCATCCCACCCTTGCCTTCTCCCAGTGAGTCCAAAAGTCTTCTTTGCTGCCCTGCATGTAGGATTGTTGGTACTATGTTTCCAAATTCCATATATATGCATTATTATACAGTATTTGTCTTTCTCTTTCTGACTTACTTTACTCTGTATAATAGGCTCCAGCTTCATCTACGTCATTAGAACTGATTCAAACGTGCTTCTATTTTACTAGTAATTTTAATAATGTCCTGTAAAATACAGTTGTGAGAAAATATTTTTGTTTTATAATTTTTGATTTAATACAATTAAATATACTAATGTTAATAAGCTATCATAAGTTGGAATGTATATATAGAGATACAATACATACACTAGAATCCTGCTCTAGGATAATAAGTTATCAACCAGATAACTCTTGACTTCAAGTCTGTACACCATGCTCAATATAATGACTCAATTTTTCTACCACTTTCCTCTATTGAAACTAGTGGGAAATCATTGTTTGTGTAAAATAGCATGATTTTGCCTCGCTTGCTCTTCACACAATCATAAACAGAAATGCAAATGAGAATACTGAAATCACACGACCCTACTCAGATATAATACAGTCGTTCTGATTATTCAAAAGATACTTGTTCAAAATTGTAAAGCAATTTCCCACCAATTGAAAAAATAGTGGGCCAAAAATTAAGTATATATTTAATAAATAAATAATGTAAATGGCTAAATAAGAGTCATTATAACATTGCTAATATATATATATTTTTTCTTATATATGTCTTAATTGTTTTGGATAACAGAAAGAAGCACAAAATTTTTAAAAAAATTATCTTTGAACTTCCAGAACTCCTAAGGAGATAAATATGGACATAAACATAGGAACATTAGATGTTAGTAAGTATACTGTAAAAAAAAACCGACAAAAAAAACTCTTAAAACAAACATAAATAACCAAATACTCCTTTCTATAGTTGAGCATGTTTGGGGAACTCATTACTGTATTAAAGGTTCTGAAAAATTCTCATTAATTTTGTTTCACTCATTTCAAATTAGAATGCATTTTGGTAAATGCCAGTTTAAACAACAATATACAGGGTAGTAGAATCAATAAAGACAGAGAAAATCTCATAATTTCAAAGACTGATCATCTCAAAATATTGACTGATACATCATTTTTAACTCAGACTTTTACATTTTTTTTTCAAGGCTGAGTCTTCAAAGGCCTATAGAAATCAGCTATCTGTTTATACCATGTTAAAGTAAAAAAGTGAAATGAAAATGTTAGTCACTCAGTTTGTGTCCAACTCTTTGCGACCCCATGGACTGGGGCCCACCAGGCTCCTCTGTGCATGGGATTTCCAAGGCAAGAATACTGGAGTGCGCTGCTGTTTCCTTCTCCAGGAGATCTTTCTGACTCAAGGATTGAACCAAGGTCTCCTGCATTGCAGGCAGATTCTTTACCATCTGAGCCACCAGGGAAGCCCTATACCATATTAAGCACCTGGTACCATTTTAAGCACCTAGTAATAATATCTGGATTTCACATTTATTTTAGAGAGAAAAATTATGTTTTTCATTGTGAATGTGGCCATAATGCCTAGTGCAGAGTCTTACCTGTGGTAAACATTCATTAAATGTTTGATAGTTGACTGTTGATGCAATTTCTCTAAGCCCCAGTTGTAATTCACAGGCGTAATTTTTGTTGAGAATAACCAAGACCATAGGAACTAAAGTATATGAGCGCAAGTGACAAAGCCACGGTACTGGCAGGAGACTCTAGCCCTGTTCTTGCTGAATATATATGCATAGAATTCATGGTATATGCATGAATAAAATATACAAGACATTTTTATTTATGAGTACAATAAACAGGATTGGAAAGAACACGGGATGTATTTTTAGTCTGTGTTTTCCCTTCTTAAGAGACTGGACGGTTTGATGCTTCATGTTTTTAAAGAGATGCTTTCATTTCCTTTGAGATTTTTATGAGTTCTTTTCATTTGGGAAAAACTGCTGCCTCCTGTGACACATAGGTCTGTAGAAGCTGCTTGTGGATTTTGGCCCTGGGGATGTAGGCGTTATTGTGTATTTCTACGATAATTTTTCAGGGATATGTAACTTGCTTATAAAAATATGCCTGTGGGCTGAATTTTGGCAGTTAGCATTTTAGTAAGAGAATATATTTAGTAATATCTGAATGTCTAAACAAGTAACACATAGGTAAGCTATTTAAAAAAACTGGGTGATGAAAAACCAGTGGTTGTTATTGCCACCTTTTGAATGTGTTTGGTTATAGCTAAATATCAACTTTCAAATTTATTTTTTAAAAAACATTTGAGGAGCAAGGATTTGAGTTAGCACTACATTGGCTCACTTCATCATGAAAAACAAATAACTCAAGCCCTTCATTTGGAAAATTGGTGACACTTAGCTAGACCCTAAGTCAATATTAATTCATATTGACTTAGGTTCTCAGGTTCAAACTTTGAAGGACAGCAATGACTTGGGGTCCTCATTATAACTTCCCTTATTCTTCTTTAGTTTAGTTAGTTTAATAAGTATATATAGAGAGTATTTAGCATCCCTAGCTTTGTCCTGACAGTCTATAGTGGCAGGACCTAAGAACCAGAGGGCATTAGCTTTGTTTAACAGGTGACTGTAACTTAAAGAGAAGAAGAAACAAATACAAGTAAACCATATTGTAATGTAAGTCCTTTGTTCAGAGGTATTGCCATTAATACTTTATGGAAAGGGAGACAAATGAACTAATTAACGAACAAATTGAAAAAGCCAAATGAATAAATAATAAGCATATTTAGAAGATGGGTTAGTGTGGTGAAAGCTTTATGCTTTGAATCCGAAGTCTACCACTGCTACCTAATCTCTTTTAGCCTTAATGCTTTCTTTTGTAAAATCAGGATAATTAGAGCTAATTTACAGGATTATATATATAAAATTATATAATTTTCATGACTAAGTCTTTATTGGAGTTTCACGGCTAGTAAGTACTATGAATAGTACTCAATAAGAGAAGGGTTAGGTAGGGCAATGGCACCCCACTCCAGTACTCTTGCCTGGGAAGTCCCACGGATGGAGGAGCCTGGTAGGCTATAGTCCATGGGGCCACTAAGAGTCAGACATGACTGAGCAACTTCCCTTTCACTTTTCACTTTCATGCATTGGAGAAGGAAATGGCAACCCACTCCAGTGTCTTGCCTGGAGAATCCCAGGGACAGAGGAGCCTGGTGGGCTTCTGTCTACGGGGCCACACAGAGTCGGACACGACTGAAGCGACTTAGCAGCAGCAGCAGGTAGTACAGGGCAGCCAAGAAACACCTTATCCTTTAATGGTAAAATCCACATATGCAGTAGACTCTAGACAAGGGAAGGAAAGCTTGGCTTCAGGGAGAGAAGCCTTTCTTGGCTCTCACTAAAGACCTAGATGCTAAAATCACGTGGTGTCACCAAACCAAATTTGGGTCTCATGGCCTGCCGCACAGCAAAGCCAGTCTAATGATACTGAGTTGTGGTGAAGGAAAGTACAATGTTTATTTGCAGGGCACCGAGCAAGGGGAATGGGCAGCTTCTGCTCAAAAGACCTGAGCTCCCTGATGGCTTTCAAGGAAGGGTTTTTAAAACAATGTTTGGGGTGAGGGCTGCAGTTTGTGGACTTTCTTCTGATTGGTTGGTGGTGAGGTAACAGGGTGATGTTTCTAAAATCTTAATCATTAACTTTCTGGTTCTGACCAGTCTGGGGTTTGTGTGCTTGTGGTCAGCATGCAGTCACCATCCTCTACCTGGGTGAGAGTCTTAGTTTCTTCTGCAGAACAATTTAGAGATACACATCAGATTACTATGCACATCCCTTGGAGAGGAAGTAGGACCCTGTTTTAACGCTGAACTATTGTTTAAACTATCTTACTTGAACTGATTTTGCTTTGTTTCTGCATTCCCTCACTTCTCTAATTAATAACTTGAGTCTACTCTTTGAAACTCAGGAAAGGCCTAGTAGACTAAAGCCTTTTTCTACAAACAAGAAGCAGGGAATCCGGAGGTGTTTTTGTACCCAATAAGGCCCCATAAGGTCTTGCCTTGTTTTAATCCCCTTTTTCTTCGATACTCCTCAGTTTTGAGGGGAACAGTGGCAGGACAAGAAATGGATAAAATTCAGGGCAGAAGTTAAGCAAAAGTCCCCCTTAAGTTTTAGGGGGACTTAGCTTCAGTGGGAGGATTGTAAATTAGAAATCTCTGCATTTTCATGGTCAATAGTATTGATAGTCATTGTTCTTAACAGTGCATTTCAGTTGTATCTGGTTACTATGACTGTTATTTTCTTTTGTCCAGAACTTGAGAAAGAGCTGACAGGAGACCTGTTGCAAAACTAAAGAAGGAAAAGAATCAGACGATGGAAAAACTCATCTGTTATTGGCCATATTTTCATGTTTTGGAAAATATACTGGTTTATCATTCAATCACACATTAAGTTGAGCACTAGGCTTGGTGCTTTTGCAGACATGATCTCATTTTATCCTGACAACAATGTTGGGAAGGGTGCATGATTATCCTCATTTTAACTGTAATAAAATAGGCTCAGAGAGACTAGTGGAGCCAGGATTAGAATGTGGGTGTTGTTTGCCTTTAACCACAGTATTGCACATGACATACTCGTCCATATCCGATGCAATGATTTTTTTATTCCATTCTTAAATATCCAATGGATAACTGAAGGAGGGACACAGAGGGTGGGGGAGTCAAATTGTGGAGGGCCATCAAGAGCTATTGGGGTGGAGATGGGAGGAGAGCAGGTAAACTGGGGCTGAATGGGCCTGGATAGAGAGGAGACCATCAGACGTATTCTAAGATGATGGTCTAAGACGCTATGAATTCACCAATCGTGAGGTTCTCACTGAGACCCCAGAAACATATTTCCCACTTCCTCATTTGCCTACAACATTTTGCAACTTGGTGGGGGAGTGCATAATTGGATCTTGTACTGATTTCTATAATATTCTTTGATATTTGTTTTTGAAATAAGCTGAAACTCCATCTTCTCTAGCAAACATTTCAGGACTGCTGCTAAGGATGTGAGTACTCCCAGCAACTCCACTCAGTACGTGCAATCAGTTGCTCCGCCGTGTCCGACTCTTTCTGACCCTATGAACTGTAGCCCTCCAGGCTCCTCTGTCCTTGGGATTCTCCAGGCAAGAATACAGGAGTGGGTAGCCATTTCCTACTCCAGGGGATATCCCAACCCAGGGATTAAATTGTAGACAGTAGTTAACTCCTATGACTCCTTCCCACCTGCCACTGTTCTTCAGGCCCTGCTGACTATTCTGTTTATTCATAGCACATCTTACCCCTTTACTCAACATTGACAATGACACTGTCTACATCTCTTTTACAGTCCACGTGACGTTTTCTGGTTACCTGTCTGCCTCATCTTGGAAAACAGAATTTCCTCACTATCTACTGGAAGACTTGGGAAAGAGCTTGAATTTTCAAACCTGTGAGAATTTCCATTTCAAGGAGGGAGGCAGTGCTCTCAGAAGGCTAGAGAAACTAGCCTGTCCCTGAAGCTTTGGGGTAGTTTCTGGACTCCTCCTTTTGCCCTCTGAGTTTCCAGGTTCACTCTTGTGTGGTAGAGGTGAAGTTTCCTATGACAATGAATTTCAGCCCAGCAGAGCCCCTGTTTCCAAAGGCTGTGGGGTGACACTGCTGCTGAAAGTCTAAGTCCCTGCCCCCTGGCCAACGAGAGCATTTAGACACCTGGTGAAAAAGGTTGAAAACAGATTGTAGAATTATTTAAGCATAATTTTGAGACCTATTTTACTTTATTACAGAAGGAATTTGGGGCTTCCCAGGTGGCTCAGTGGTAAAGAATCTGCTTGCCAATGCCAGAAATGCAGGTTCAATCTCTGAGTCGGGAAGATTCCATGGAGAAAGACCTGGCAACCCACTCCAGAATTCTTGCCTGGAGAATCCCATGGACAGAGATGCCTGATGAGCTACAGTCCATGAAGTAGCAAAGAGTCAGGCACAACTTAGTGACTAAACACCAACAAAAGGAATCCATGTTTAATGAACAAACTTTGGAAATTTTTGATATGATTAATTGATAACAAAGGCAGAGGCATCTCTTAGCTGATTTGGACACACTGTCCACATACTCTGCTCTAGTTAGAGGACAGATGTGACAACTGGAAGCTCTTTTTTCTCAGAACTCCATCTTACAGAGGAGTGGCTGATCTAGAATTTTACAGAGAGGCCTAGGGCCATGTACTATTATCATAAGGAGAGGATTAAAGCTGTGAACTTGCATAGCACTTAACAGGAGATATAGAATACATTAATTATCCATTTTAAAGAATAGCTCATGGAGATGTATTGGGATATCAAATTCTACCAAGTCATATTCCTAGTGTCAAAATAGCTGCAGAGGAGTATTCAAGAGATTATTCACTTATATATTCAGTTAACAAGCATTTATTGAACACCTTTTATATTCAGTGCCATTTGGTTCAGTGCAGTTGCTCAGTTGTGTCCGACTCTTTGCAACCCCATGAATCACAGCACGCCAGGCCTCCTTGTCCATCACCAACTCCCGGAGTTCACTCAAACTCATGTCCATCGAGTCGGTGATGCCATACAGCCATCTCATCCTCTGTTGACACTAGGTGTCTAAATGCTCCCCTTCTCCTCCTGCCCCTAACCCCTCCCATAATCAGGGTTTTTTCCAATGAGTCACTTCTTTGCATGAGGTAGCCAAAGTACTGGAGTTTCAGCTTCAGCATCATTCCTTCCAAAGAACACCCAGGGCTGATCTCCTTCAGAATGGACTGGTTGGATCTCCTTGCAGTCCAAGGGACTCTCAAGAGTCTTCTCCAACACCACAGTTCAAAAGCATCAATTCTTCGGCGTTCAGCTTTCTTCACAGTCCAAATTTCACATCCATACATGACCACTGGAAAAACCACAGCCTTGACTAGACTGACCATTGTTGGCAGAGTAATATCTCTGCTTTTCAATATACTATCTAGGTTGGGCATAACTTTCCTTCCAAGGAGTAAGCATCTTTTAATTTCATGGTTGCAATCACCATCTGCAGTGATTTTTGGAGCCCAAAAAAATAAAGTCTGACACTGTTTCCACTGTTTACCCATCTATTTCCCATGAAGTGATGGGACCGGATGCCATGATCTTCGTTTTCTGAATGTTGAGCTTTAAGCCAACTTCTTCACTCTCCTCTTTCACTTTCATCAAGAGGCTCTTTAGTTCCTCTTCACTTTCTGCCATAAGGGTGGTGTCATCTGCATTTCTGAGGTTATTGATATTTCTCCCAGCAATCTTGATTCCAGCTTGTGCTTCTTCCAGCCCAGCGCTTCTCATGATGTACTCTGTATATAAGTTAAATAAGCAGGGTGACAATATACAGCCTTGATGTACTCCTTTTCCTATTTGGAACCAGTCTGTTGTCCCATGTCCAGTTCTAACTGTTGCTTCCTGACCTGCATATAGGTTTCTCAAGAGGCAGGTCAGGTGGTCTGGTATTCCAATCTCTTTCAGAATTGTCCACAGTTTATTGTGATCCACACAGTCAAAGGCTTTGGCATAGTCAATAAAGCAGAAATAGATGTTTTTCTGGAACTCTCTTGCTTTTTTCCATGATCCAGTGGATGTTGGCAATTTGATCTCTGGTTCCTCTGGCTTTTCTAAAACCAGCTTGAACATCTGGAAGTTTACGGTTCACGTATTGCTGAAGCCTGGCTCGGAGAATTTTGAGCATTACTTTACTAGCGTGTGAGATGAGTGCAATTGTGCGGTAGTTTGAGCATTCTTTGGCATTGCCTTTCTTTGGGATTGGAATGAAAACTGACTTTTTCCAGTCCTGTGGCCACTGCTGAGTTTTCCAAATTTGCTGGCATATTGAGTGCAGCACTTTCACAGCATCATCTTTCAGGATTTGGAATAGCTCAACTGGAATTCCATCACCTTCACTAGCTTTGTTCATAGTGATGCTTTCTAAGGCCCACTTGACTTCACATTCTAGGATGTCTGGCTCTAGGTCAGTGATCACACCATCGTGATTATCTGGGTCATGAAGATCTTTTTTGTACAGTTCTTCTGTGTATTCTTGCCACCTCTTCTTAATATCTTCTGCTTCTGTTAGGTCCATACCATTTCTGTCCTTTATTTAGCCCATCTTTGCATGAAATGTCCCCTTGCTATCTCTAATTTTCTTGAAGAGATCCCTAGTCTTTCCCATTCTGTTGTTTTCCTCTATTTCTTTGCATTGATCACTGAGGAAGGCTTTCTTATCTCTCCTTGCTATTCTTTGGAACCCTGCAGTCAGATGCTTATATCTTTCCTTTTCTCCTTTGCTTTTCACTTCTCTTGTTTTCACAGCTATTTGTAGGGCCTCCCCTGACAGCCATTTTGCCTTTTTGCATTTCTTTTTCTTGGGGATGGTCTTGATCCCTGTCTCCTGCACAATGTCACGAACCTCATTCCATAGTTCATCAGGCACTCTGTCTATCAGATCTAGTTCCTTAAATCTATTTCTCACTTCCACTGTATAATCATAAGGGATCTGATTTAGGTCATACCTGAATGGTCTAGAGGTTTTCCCTACTTTCTTCAATTTAAGTCTGAATTTGACAATAAGGAGTTCATGATCTGAGCCACAATCAGCTCCCTGTCTTGTTTTTGATGACTGTATAGAGCTTCTCCATCTTTGGCTGCAAAGAATATAATCAATCTGATTTTGGTGTTGACCATCTGGTGATGTCCATGTGTAGAGTCTTCTCTTGTGTTGTTGGAAGAGAGTGTTATGACCAGTGCATTCTCTTGGCAAAACTCTATTAGCCTTTGCCCTGCTTCACTCCATACTCCAAGGCCAAATTTGCCTGTTACTCCAGGTGTTTCTTGACTTCCTACTTTTGCATTCCAGTCCCCTATAATGAAAAGGACATCTTTTTTGTGTGTTAGTTCTAAAAGGTCTTGTAGGTCTTCATAGAACCGTTCAACTTCAGCTTCTTCAGCATTACTGATTGGGGCATAGACTTGGATTGCTGTGATATTGAATGGTTTGCCTTGGAAATGAACAAAAATCATTCTGTCGTTTTTGAGATTGCATCCAAGTACTGCATTTCGGACTCCTTTGTTGCCATGATGGCTACTCCATTTCAAGGCCATTAGGTAGGTTCTAAATGAAAAAAGAGACAAGAAAAATGAGCAAACTTTGGTTCCTGCCTTTATAGGATTTTTAAATAACAAAAAAGATTTTGTTTGACATTTAGGTCATTTTCTACTAAAAATAATGCTGTGATGAAATCCCTGTGGTTAAATTCTTTTGCACATCTATAAATATTTCCTTGGAATGCATTTTTAGAAAGGGATTTGTAAGGTGTCATTTTGATGATTTTAGAACTTATGATAAAATAACTAGACAAACCCATAAGACTTAGATAGAATTTAATGGATTGTTATTTTAATATCTAAAAGAGTTGGGTGGCTCCAAAACCTTAAAAAGAATACAAGTATTTGACTCAAAAGAGCTTTAAATATATTGAAAGTCAAAGAAATACAAAATCAAATGAGGCAGTTTCAAGAGTGGGTGTCACAAACCTAATGTGACTTGAAAATTAGGGATAAAATGATTCAAGTCTAAGGTCCTTGGCTAAGTGACCATCTTTTGTTTTAAATGATGAACTCTCTGTTAGAGCTATAAATAGGGCTCAGTATGCCAGATGCCCCTCTCATGTTACAAACAAGGATCCAGTGTTGCCTCAGCCTGTACCATCTGGTCCTTATGAAGCTCTGGCAAACTGAAAAGACAATGTAAAAATTTCATGGGGAGGTAACCACCCAAACTGCGAAAGATGATATAATTACTTTCTTGGTGGTTAAGCATGTTTCAATTCCAAGAAGATTTAGACTTTCTCATGGTTTGAACATATTTTGTGTTAGGGAATCTGTCTGTACTTAGTATTTTTGGTAGATTCAAAGTTTGGAATTTGTCTACCAGAGTTAGCAGATCAGTTTTTTTGGTTACCACTTTAAACCCCCAGTGCATAATGGATTTAGACTTGTGATTTAAGTTGAAATATTATTGAGGTGATACACGTGTTAGAATACGTGTATCTAACACGTTAGAATACACTTAAGAGTTTATTTTTATTAGGTTTATGATTTCTTTGGTACCAGGAAGACTTTGTTTGTTAAATCAGAAAATTATTAAAAAAAAAAAAACCCTGTATTTTAAACTTGTAAATAGAATTTAAGATGCTCATAGAAGTTCCTTTAATGTAAATGAGATCAGACATTAAGTGATGGCCCTCAAACGTGACTGAAAATATTTACTAGACATAGAGTACTATTTGTAAACTGAATTTAACATCTTCATTTTAAAAACTACTCTTTATAAATGTGTAGTTTTAGTTTAAAAATTCTGAATAATTCTTTTCTTTATACACACAAAACTCTCCCTGTAAGATAATTTTTTTTTAATGTGAGTTTTAACACAAGATACAATTGCATGAGTATAGACCTTTGATAGCTGCTAGGTTGTCTGTGTCTCAAATTTCAAACTTTTTATTCCTGATTGAATTATTTCTGTGATACACTTATAAGCTGATTGGCTTATTAGAGTTTTAAGTAAAAAGAAAATAAATTATTAAAAGATTCAAGTGAGGATATAAATACATGTTTTGAATTCAGAGATTTGATTGGAAAGTTTTCATGCTATTAGAAAGAATAGAAAGAACTGAGATCAGAGATCAGATCAGTCGCTCAGTCATGTCCGACTCTTTGCGACCCCATGAATCGCAGCACACCAGGCCTCCCTGTCCATCACCAACTCCTGGAGTTCACCCAGACTCACGTCCATCGAGTCAGGGATGCCATCCAGCCATCTCATCCTCTGTCATCCCCTTCTCCTCCTGCCCCCAATCCCTCCCAGCATCAGAGTCTTTTCCAATGAGTCAACTCTTCGCATCAGGTGGACAAAGTACTGGAGTTTCAGCTTTAGCATCATTCCTTCCAAAGAAATCCCAGGGCCGATCTCCTTCAGAATGGACTGGTTGGATCTCCTTTCGGTCCAAGGGACTCTCAAGAGTCTTCTCCAACACCACAGTTCAAAAGCATTAATTCTTCGGTGCTCAGCCTTCTTCACAGTCCAACTCTCACGTCCATACATGACCACAGGAAAAACCATAGCCTTGACTAGACGTACCTTTGTTGGCAAAGGAATGGCTCTGCTTTTGAATATGCTATCTAGGTTGGTCATAACTTTCTTTCCAAGGAGTAAGCCTCTTTTAATTTCATGGCTGCAGTCACCATCTGTAGTGATTTTGGAGCCCAGAAAAATAAAGTCTGACACTGTTTCCACTGTTTACCCATCTATTTCCCATGAAGTGGTGGGACTAGATGCCATGATCTTCGTTTTCTGAATGTTGAGCTTTAAGCCAACTTTTTCACTCTCCACTTTCACTTTCATCAAGAGGCTTTTGAGTTCCTCTTCACTTTCTGCCATAAGGGTGGTGTCATCTGCATATCTGAGGTTATTGATATTTCTCCCAGCAATCTTGATTCCAGCTTGTGTTTCTTCCAGTCCAGCGTTTCTCATGATGTACTCTGCATATAGGTTAAATAAGCAGGGTGACAATATACAGCCTTGATGTACTCCTTTTCCTATTTGGAACCAGTCTGTTGTTCCAGGTTCAGTTCTAACTGTTGCTTCCTGACCTGCATACAAATTTCTCAAGAGGCAGATCAGGTGGTCTGGTATTCCCATCTCTTTCAGAATTGTCCACAGTTTATCGTGATCCACACAGTCAAAGGCTTTGGCATAGTCAATAAAGCAGAAATAGATGTTTTTCTGAAACTCTCTTGCTTTTTCCATGATCCAGTGGATGTTGGCAATTTGATCTCTGGTTCCTCTGCCTTTTCTAAAACCAGCTTGAACATCAGGAAGTTTGTGGTTCACATATTGCTGAAGCCTGGCTTGGAGAATTTTGAGCATTACTTTACTAGCGTGTGAGATGAGTGCAGTTGTGCAGTAGTTTGAGTATTCTTTGGCATTGCCTTTCTTTGGGATTGGAATGAAAACGGCCCTTTTCCAGTCCTGTGGCCACTGCTGAGTTTTCCAAATTTGCTGGCATATTGAGTGCAGCACTTTCACAGCATCATCTTTCAGGATTTGGAATAGCTCAACTGGAATTCCATCACCTCCACTAGCTTTGTTCATAGTGATGCTTTCTAAGGCCCACTTGACTTCACATTCTAGGATGTCTGGCTCTAGGTCAGTGATCACACCATCGTGATTATCTGGGTTGTGAAGATCTTTTTTGTACAGTTCTTCTGTGTATTCTTGCCATCTCTTCTTAATATCTTCTGCTTCTGTTAGGTCCATACCATTTCTGTCCTTTATCAAGCTCATCTTTGCATGAAATGTTCCTTTGGTATCTCTGATTTTCTTGAAGAGATCCCTAGTCTTTCCCATTCTGTTGTTTCCCTCTATTTCTTTGCATTGATCGCTGAAGAAGGCTTTCTTATCTCTTCTTGTTATTCTTTGGAAATCTGCATTCAGATGTTTATATCTTTCCTTTTCTCCTTTGCTTTTCACTTCTCTTGTTTTCACAGCTATTTGTAAGGCCTTCCCAGATGGCCATTTTGCTTTTTTGCATTTAATTTTATGAAAAATCCCTCAAAACTAATTAAAAATTTGTGAAATAGCTCCCCACCCCAGAAAAAGGTTTAACCACCTGAAATATTTAAACTAGAGAAAAACAAGGTAAAGTGTCTCAACAAAGTTAACTGACTAAATTTGGCTTATAAATACTGATTGGAGTACTTAAACTCCCTTTTCTCACATTTCCCTGCCCCACATTAAAGCAAATAGAGCTAATTTTTTATTCTTAACCTAGCCTATTAAATACAGAATTTGAGGATATCTGAATATAAAAAGAGATATTCTATGAATTATATACTAAACAGATATTTTCTTTCCATTAGAGATAGTGGAAAGAAAGAATAAGCTTAAACTGCAGCAGGATTATAGGTGGACACTGTGAAAAAGTTTTAGGTCTCAAATGAAAGTGAAAGTGTTAGTCTGATTATTTGAGACCCCCAAAGACTGTAGCCCACGAGGTTCCTCTGTCCATGAAATTCTCCAGGCAAGAATACTGGGGTGGGTTGCCATTTCCATCTCCAGGGGATATGCCCAACCCAGGGAATGAACCAAGGTCTCCTGCATTGCAGGCGGATTCTTTACCATCTGAACCACAAGGCAAACCTTAGATCTCAAATGGTGTTAGGCAAATAATGTTCTCTCTCTCTCTCTCTCTCTATATATATATATATATATTTTTTTTTTTTTTTTTGCAGGGAAAAGGAACTAAAATACATAGAGACCTTTCTTTCTTGGTTAGTAGAGACAATCATAGATAGATGCTGAGAAAACTTACAGAGTAAAGGCAAAAGGGAAGGAAAGGAGAATCTGTAGCCCTTGGGCGTAGTCAAGTCCTATACACAATCTGAGAGCACAAATTTGGCCATTTAGTTCTTTCTACTTGCCCCCTCACATTCAGGTCCCAGGAAACTAGCTCCTAAGGACCCTTACTTTCATAATCCCTGTTCTGACCACATGGTCTTAATCTAACCAACTTTGTCCCCATCCCTCATGGCTTGTTTTTGATTAGATAAAAACCCTTCTTATTAAGGTGTTAATGGGTACCCCTAGGCTAAAGTTATCTTTGTCCAAATAGCACATTTACTTTGTAATCAGGTTCTCCCGAGTATTTATAACTTTCTCAAAGCAGTGACTTTAACAACATAATTCTCCAGAACTTTGTTAGATCTGCACAGAGTTGGACACGACTGAAGCGACTAAGCAGCAGTAGCAGTATATCCTATATAGCTGCTGCTGCTAAGGCACTTCAGTCGTGTCAGACTCTGCGCATCCCCATAGACAGCAGCCCACCAGGCTCCCCTGTCCCTGGGATTCTCCAGGCAAGAATACTGGAGTGGGTTGCCATTTCCTTCTTCAATACATGAAAGTGAAAAGTGAAAGTGAAGTCACTCAGTCGTGTCCAACTCTTCACGACCCCATGGACTGCAGCCTACCAAGCTCCTCCGTCCATGGGATTTTCCAGGCAAGAGTACTGGAGTGGGGTGCCATTGCCTTCTCTGCTATATAGGTTAGATAATGATAAAGCAAGAAGGAAGGGTGGAAAGTGCTAGTAGCATTGGGGTGTCAGGTAGGGGAAAATTTCAATTTTAAATATTTATTTATTTCTTTGGTCGTGTTGGGTCTTAGCTGTGACATGCAGCATCTATGGTTGCAGCACACAGACTCTCTAGTTGTGGCATGCGGAGCTCCAGAGCTCACTAGTTGTGATAAGCAGGCTTAGTTGCTCTACAGCATGTGAGATTTTAGCTTCTCAATCAAGGATCAAACCCATGTCCTTTGCATTGCAAAGCAAATCCTTAACCACTGGCTACCAGGGAAGTCCCTGAATTTCAATTTTAGATGGGAAGTTCTTCCTGAGGTGACACTCATGTATAGACCTGTGGGTAATAAGGGAGCAAGCCATTGGGATATCTAGGGAAAAAATATCCCAAATAGAGAACTGCAAGTGGAAGGGTCCTGAGGCAGGAGCTGCCAGGTATGCTAAAGAACAGCAAGAAAGGACATGTGACTGTAACAAAGTGGGCAAAGGTGAGAGCAAGAGAAGATGAGTTCAGAGACATAAAAGAGTGCCAGTTATGAATGGCCTTATGAGCTGACTTGCCATTGACAGAGAAGGAGACTGTGGGAGGAGCTGACATGTGGAAATGTTGAGTAGTTTGTCTATGAGTCCAGAACTCAAGGGACGTCCAAGTTGGGGCTATAATTTTGGGATATATACTTAGCCAAGTTATTTATAAATGTGTAGTATATATATACAAGGGGCTTCCTTTGCAGGTCAGTTGGTCAAGAATCTGCCTAATCAAGAATGCAGGAGACCTGGCTTCAATTCCCAGATCAGGAAGATCCCCTGGAGAAGGAAATGACAACCCACTCCAGTATTCTTGCCAGGAGAATCCCACGGACAGAGGAGCCTGGCAGGCTACAGTCTATGGGGTCACAAGAGTCAGACATGACTTAGTGACCAAACCACCACCACCAGTATATATACGAACAATATATACGTACATAAAGAATATATATATAAAATTGTAAGAATTGAGCCCTGAGGGGTACACCAGCATTTTCCTGTGACCCAAACAGGGCAGCTCGATCTCAAAGATGAGTGACTTATCTATTCTCCACTAGCAACCTCACCCACAAGGCTTAAACTATCCTAGTTCCATCCCAATTAATGCAGAAGGACCTGTGGGAATGAACTCAGCAATACTGTATGCACTTATTACAGTAGATGCTGTGACATGTGGTTACTCTTCGGGGAGCAGTGTTTTGATCTATTTTGTTTACTCTAGACACTTTCCAGTACTTTTCAGGATTGAGCACAGTCATGCTCTAAACATCTTCCAATTCAGATATTTTCCACTCCTTGAAAGGTTACAAATAATGATATCAATTTCCTTACCCATGAAGTAGGAATTTAACAGCTACTTCACAAGATTATCCTGATCAAATAAAGAAATAAAAGACTGCCTCTAGTACAGTAGCCAGGGGCATGGCATAAAACCCACAACTGTTTACTGGTTTATTTCTTTTGCCAGATACAGTCCAGAAAACATTTTGGTTTGCTTTAAAAAAAAAAAATTAAACTAGTTGATTATAGTATTGCTTCAGTTTCAGGTGTACAGAAAAGTGATCCAGTTACACATACACATATATGTATATACATATATGCATATATGAAAAAGTATATATATATATATACTCTTTCAGATTCTGTTCTATTATAGGTTATTATATGATGGAGAACATAGTTGTCTATGTTGTTGTTGTATAACTGCTAAGTCATGGCCCACCAGGCTCCTCTGTTGATGGGATTTTGCAGGCAAGAATACTGGAGTGGAGTGGGTTGCCATTTCCTTCTCCAGGGAATCTTCCCAAACCAGGGATTGAACCCACATCCCCTGCAATGCAGGTGAATACTTTACCACTGAACCACCTGGGAAGCCCATATAGTTCTCTATAGCTATATAGGAAATCCTTGTTTATTTTTTTTATGCATAGTGTTGTGTATCTGTTAATTTCGTACTCCTAAATTATTCACCCACCTTTCCCTTTGGCTCGGAGGTTAAAGCATCTGCCTGCAATGCGGGAGACCTGGGTCTGATCCCTGGGTTGGGAAGATCCCTTGGAGAAGGAAATGGCAACCCACTCCACTATTCTTGCCTGAAGAATCCCATGGATGGAGGAGCCTGGTGAGCTACAGTTCACGGGGTCGCAAAGAGTCTGACACAACTTTCACTTTCTTTCTTTCCCTTGAAGACATTTTTTAAAAATCCACTGGACCAGACTGTAAAGATATGTTCCAGAATATCACCTAATGCTATATACAATTATTTTAAAAAAAGAATGTACAGGGAACTTCCAAGATTATCTTGGAATTGTATGAAAATATTAAATGCATAATCTTCTTCCCCTTTGTATTGTAATGATTTAACCCAAATAATCACGATGGTGTGATCACTGACCTAGAGCCAGACATCCTGGAATGTGAAGTCAAGTGGGCCTTAGAAAGCATCACTACGAACAAAGCTAGTGGAGGTGATGGACTTCCAGTTGAGCTATTCCAAATCCTGAAAGATGATGCTGTGAAAGTGCTGCACTCAATATGCCAGCAAATTTGGAAAACTCAGCAGTGGCCACAGGACTGGAAAAGGTCCGTTTTCATTCCAATCCCAAAGAAAGGCAATGGCAAAGAATGCTCAAACTACCGCACAATTGCACTCATCTCACACGCTAGTAAAGTAATGCTCAAAATTCTCCAAGTCAGGTTTCAGCAATATGTGAACCGTGAACTTCCTGATGTTCAAGCTGGTTTTAGAAAAGGCAGAGGAACCAGAGATCAAATTGCCAACATCCACTGGATCATGGAAAAAGCAAGAGAGTTCCAGAAAAGCATCTATTTCTGCTTTATTGACTATGCCAAAACCTTTGATTGTGTGGATCACAATAAACTGTGGACAATTCTGAAAGAGATCGGAATACCAAACCACCTGATCTGCCTCTTGAGAAATTTGTATGCAGGTCAGGAAGCAACAGTTAGAACTGGACATAGAACAACAGACTGGTTCCAAATAGGAAAAGGAGTTCGTCAAGGCTGTATATTGTCACCCTGCTTATTTAACCTATATGCAGAGTACATCATGAGAAACGCTGGACTGGAAGAAACACAAGCTGGAATCAAGATTGCTGGGAGAAATATCACTAACCTCAGAAATGCAGATGACACCACCCTTATGGCAGAAAGTGAAGAGGAACTCAAAAGCCTCTTGATGAAAGTGAAAGTGGAGAGTGAAAAAGTTGGCTTAAAGCTCAACATTCAGAAGACGAAGATCACGGCATCCGGTCCCATCACTTCATGGGAAATAGATGGGGAAACAGTGTCAGACTTTATTTTTCTGGGCTCCAAAATCACTACAGATGGTGACTGCAGCCATGAAATTAAAAGAGGCTTACTCCTTGGAAGGAAAGTTATGACCAACCTAGATAGCATATTCAAAAGCAGAGCCATTACTTTGCCAACAAAGGTCCGTCTAGTCAAGGCTATGGTTTTTCCTGTGGTCATGTATGAATGTGAGAGTTGGACTGTGAAGAAGGCTGAGTGCCGAAGAATTAATGCTTTGAACTGTGGTGTTGGAGAAGACTCTTGAGAGTCCCTTGGACTGCAAGGAGATCCAACCAGTCCATTCTGAAGGAGATCAGCCCTGGGTTTTCTTTGGAAGGAATGATGCTAAAGCTGAAACTCCAGTATTTTGGCCACCTCATGTGAAGAGTTGAGTCACTGGAGAAGACTCTGATGCTGGGAGGGATTAGGGGCAGGAGGAGAAGGGGATGACCGAGGATGAGATGGCTGGATGGCATCACTGACTCGATGAACGTGAGTCTGGGTGAACTCCGGGAGTTGGTGATGGACAGGGAGGCCTGGCGTGCTGCGATTCATGGGGTCGCAAAGAGTTGGAGACGACTGAGCGACTGATCTGATCTGATCTGATCATTAAAACAGGTCGTTATACCACTTAAATTGTGTTAACAATCCTCTTAGCTGTTTGTGTTAATATTGCAGTTAATAAAAATCTAGGCTTTTGGAAGAAAGAGAACTTTTCTAACATGGTGCTTCATTACATCTGTAATATAGCACTGCTGACCCAGTGGTCATTAGATTATATATTAATGGATGTCCATGTATTCCTTTAACTACTATTATTTTAAGGATTTAACATGTCCTGGGCAGTGTCCTAGCCATTGGAAATTCGTTGGTGAATAAAATGCCATCTGTGCTCTGAAAAAACTTAATGTATGGTGAGAGTGAAGAATAGAGTATGTCAAATTTTACAGTAGGGATAAGTTCAATGCACTATGAGAGGACAAGGACACCATGATTTTCCCCCACATCTGCCGTAACTCACTGAAGACTTAATTTATTGGAGGTCTGGCTTCAGATGTCACAATTCTACTTTACCAGTAACAGATAATTTCAAATATAGCTTTGAAATGGAATAGCTCATTAGTATCTTTAAAGCTTCCTTTTTCCTTTCTACAAAGAGAAGTGTGAATGTGAATGCCGGATTTTAACCCCAGCTTGGCCAGCTGCAAAAATGATAGATATTACAGTCATTTTGTAAGTCGAGTCTGAATCACTGTTTTAATGAGTAAATTATCTTTCTGCAGATCTTTTGGTAAAGGTGCCAGAGTATAAATGTCTTGGCTAAAGAACACCAGCCTTACTTTCCTCCAGGGAAATCAGATTTCATGAAAGTATTTTGATTTTCTTCCAGGAAAATCAAATTTAAATCAAATGTAAATCAGATTGACATTCAGTGGCTCTTGAAAACTACATCTCTAACTGGACTTAGTTTTTGTGTATGATAAACTCTTAAGCCATTTCACAGTGATTATTTTTCATTTGAGTTTCAAGGTAGATTTACCAGTCTTCCTCAACACTTATTGAGTGCTTACAGGTCTGGGTTCTCTGGGGTGAGAATATGATAATATTCACCTCATAGCCCCACATTTCCTTCTGGACATTGGGAATTCTCTTTGATCCATTTTCAACCCCAGTGGTCTCTGTGATCTTTGTTCATGGAGGTTTAACATGTGATGCTCTCTAAGGCAAGAGAAAGGCAATAATTAAAATTCAGCAGTACTCTGAACCACCTAGAAATGATCCATACTTAGTGGGAAGCAACCTTATGTGAAATATTCAAAATTCCTTGCTTATTCACTAATTCATAACTTCAAAAACATCTCTGAAAAGGCTTATTATGGTTTCTACTTTTGAAAACATTAAGTAATTCAATAAGGTTGAATTAGGGGCAAAATTCTGAGGGAAAATAATCATGGCTTTAAATTTTTTTCCTGTTTTTTTTTTTTTTTTTTAAATTTAGGAGTATAGTTTCCATTTTAGTGGGAAAGAATTATTACAATATTTGCCAAAAATAAAAAATGCCTCTTTCAAAGCTAGGCTTAGACTGTGAATAATAATTTATCTTGCATATTTTCCAATGAAAAATACTACTCTAACAGTCAAATTCCTATCCTTCTTGCCTCTTCTGGCATCAGTGTGTGCATATATAGATTTGCATTTTGAAGTGGATTTGAGATTAGTAGAGAATTATGCTTATAATTTTGTTAATAAAGATAAAGCACATCCTAATTAGGTCAATGAGTGAAGCCGTTAGATTCCTGGACTTAATAAATAAGCTGTATTGTATATGTTTCTTCACATAGCTCTCTTTTACTGTCAGTTACTAGAGATCAGAGTCTGAGGTCGTGAAATATACACAGACCCGACACAAAATGGAAGCTGAATAAATAGTTCTTGAACTGGACTCCCAAATAAGCCCTAAAGCAATTAGACTAGGCATAAGTAAGAATGGAATTAAATATTAAAAATAAACTTAGAGCTCTGGTTATGTATTTCTTCAGGATATTGATAAGCCCCAGCACTCTCTATAGGATTACTAAAGTACTAGTAGGTAAGAGGTAATGCAGACCTCCAGGGCAGTAGTACATTTTATGAGCAAATCCGTCTGCAAGTAGATTTCTTTTTCTTTGCTGTCTTTTCTTGGTGGTTGTTATTTCTAGTATCTGCAGTGAAACGAACTGAACTGCTGCATCCAACAATTTTCAGTTCTTGTTGTCTATTTAAAGCCATATATAGCAAGATTCCTAGAGCAGTGGAGTCTAATAATGGTTTTGTTCTTTCCTCTCTCAACAGCTGTGTGTGTGTGTGCGCTTTTCCACATCATTACTTATCTATTTAATGGGGGAAAATTCTGAGAAAAATTACCAAAAGACTGAATTTTGCCTGCTGTGACAAACTACAAAATCTGAAAGCAAAAATATATCCGTTTCAGCAACTCATCTCTCGCCTTGCTTTCTGACACTGGATCTATCTGCAAAATTTAAAGGTTTTAACTTAAAAGTTGTCTTTCCCTAAAAATATATAACGTGAAAAGAAAGTATAAAAAGGCCATATAATTAGTGCAAAGCCTTTTTGTTTGTATCAGGTTTCTGGGGTCCACATGAATGTATATGAGCTAACATCATTCAGAATATCTTCCTCTAAAATACTGGGCTCAGTCTATCTTCTTTGACCGGAGCACAATCCTGGTATGAGGAGGAAAAGTCCTTATAAAACAGCTCCTTTCCAGGTTTCCCTGGTTGCTCAGTGGTTAAGAATCTGCCTGCCAATGCAAGAGACGCGAGTTCAATCTTTGATCCTGGAAGATCCCACACGCTACAGAGTAACTAAGCCCGTGTATCCCAGCGACTAAAGAGTACTAAGCCCGTGTATCCCAGCGACTAAAGAGTAGTTCCTGCTCACCGCATCTAGAGAAAAGCCTGTGCAGACAAAGACCGGCACAGTCAGACATAAATAAATAAAATTATTTTAAAAAATGTTCAAATGAGGCATGTGGGATTTATACAGATTCATTTGTAAGTGTTGGATTGGGATTTTTGTGTAAATTTTCTCAAATAAAGGCTAGCAGAAACCAAAAAAATAAAATAAATAAAAATAAAAAAAATGTTTAGAAGAGCTCCTTTCCAGATGTTTTCCTTTCACTGATGTATTAAGCCCATTAACTATTTACTGAGTGCTTATAAGTATCCCTGCATTGTGATGCTGTGCTTAGTGGCTCAGTTGTTTCTGACTCTTTGCAACCCCATGGACTGTAGCCCACCAAGGTCCTCTGTCCATGGGGATTCTCCAGGCAAGAATACTGGACTGGGTTGCTATGCCCTCCTCCAGGGGATCTTCCCAACTCAGGTGTCGAACCCAGGTCTCCCACATTGCAGGCAGATTCTTTACCATCTGAGCAAGCAAGGAAGCTCATCCCTGCACTAGGAGGATACAAAGATGGAAAAAGCTAGATCCTTCTCCTTGGAGCAGTGGAAGGGTTACTGTGAGATGTATCCAGAGTGTCTTTTCAGCTGGGTCTGGGAGGTGGAGGTGGAGTTGGGGTGTAGGGGCAGCTGGGAAGAGGAGAGTAAACAGCAGTTGGATTCCTGAAGAAGGAATGTGGTCTTGTTCTCTTGGATTTTAGATGGCTGCTCCTCAAACTGTTGTGTATGTACTTACCCAGGGCCATCTGAGGCCTTAGAATAAATATAGTGCAGCTCCCTCAAGTAGCAATTTACCCTGAAGATTTGGGGAGGGAACACCACCATTTTTATATAAAAATAAGCAGGTATATATTGTGAAGTAGAAAGCAAAACTTTCTGTTTGGCACAATGGCTTAGGGCTTTGACTTAGAGTCTCAGATTTGCTCTCCCTCCGTCTCTGCTGCTGTGATGTGTCCTTTGTAATATCTGGGAAGTACTGGGCAGACATTTTGCTGAGCTGACATAGAGCCTGGCCCTGGGTATGGTCAGCCCATCCTCATCAAGAGGCTTGTAGCTTCAGACTGGCTCCTCTCTCCCTACAAAAAGAAAAACCACCTGTCCGTATTAGGTTTGCGGCTTCTCTAGTGGCTCAGTGGTAAAAAATCCACTTGCCAATGCTGGAGATGCAGGTTCGATCCCTGCATTGGGAAGATCCCCTGGAGAAGGAAATGGCAATCCACTCCACTATTCTTGCTTGGTAAATCTCATGAACAGAGGAGCCAGAAGGTTATAGTCCTCCAGGTCCCAAGAGTCAGACATGACTTAGCGACTAAACAACAACAGTGTTAGGTTCATTTCATCTTCCTCCCTTCTCAGGTTTGTGTTGAGCAGGTATTCAATATTTAAGGGAAAGGATAATAATTCTAGCACCACTTATTAAGACTACTATGTGCCTTGCACTTTATATATGCTTAGCTGGCATAGAGATGGCTATTTATTGTCGTAGTATATGAAAATTTATGACAAATTGACATACTATAGCAATTTATTTAGGAGAAGGCAATGGCACCCCACTCCAGCACTCTTGCCTGGAAAATCCCATGGACAGAGGAGCCTGGTGGGCCGCAGTCCATGGGGTCGCTAAGAGTCGGACAAGACTCAGCAACTTCACTTTCACTTTTCACTTTCATGCATTGGAGAAGGAAACGGCAACCCACTCCAGTGTTCTTGCCTGGAGAATCCCAGGGACAGGGGAGCCTGGTGGGCTGCCATCTATGGGGTCACACAGAGTCGGACACGACTGAAGCTACTTAGCAGCAGCAGCAGCAGCAATTTATTTTTGATTTCTTTTTAATTTTATTTTCCCTGTGTTGGGTCTTTGTTGCTGCATGGGCTTTTTTCTAGTTCCGGCAAGCAGGAGCTACTCTCTAGTTGCAGTGCACGGGCTTTTCATTGCAGCAGCATCTCTTGTTGCAGAGCATTGGCTCCAAGCACTTGGCTTCAGCAGTTGCAGTTCCCGGTCTCCAGAGCACAGGTTGAACAGTTGTAGTGCGCAGGCTTAGTTGCTCCACAGCATGTGGAATCTTCCCAGACCAGGGATCGAACCCATGTCACTGGCAGGCAGAGTCTTTACCACCGAGCCTTCAGGGAAGCCCCACACTATAACATCTAATCTTTATTCTCCTGCTAGAAATTATGTTTGTTTTGCATATGAGAAAACTGAGACCTAGGTCACACAATTCAGAAGAGTGGCATCAGAATTTGAAGTTAGGATTATCTGACGCTAAAGTCCATTTTCTAAATCCTCCCCTTTATGCAACTCAGCTTGGGGGAAAAAAAAAAATCAGACTTAGTCTACCATTTCTGGGGTCAATGAGTCCTGATGCTCAAAACATCATACTGGTACACTGTGTCCTAAACCCACAGGGACAAAGCCGTGCCTACAGGTATAAGCCTGTCCACTGTGCACTCGTGGAATCTCCACCCGGGTTGCCACACCCCTTTCAAAGCCACAGGACTCAAAACAAACACTGGGCAGGGTGGTAAAATGCAGATGCCTCAGGCTGGGGTGGAGCCCAGCTTGGCCCCAGCTTTTCAACATAAGAAGTGCATTTTGTGTACTAGCCTTACACCTGATATATGAGAATTAAAACTAAGATAAAAAAAACTAACTCAAACAATCTCAGTGAGCACCCCTCTCGGTTTTTACCACTACTGCCTCTCCCGTAAGTGGTGGCTGGAGTTTGTTTGCAGACTTATGTAAATTGACACCTAATTTCCTAGTTGATCAATGTTTTTCTTATACCTGAATGAAGAAAGTTTTTTTTTTCTGGCAAATCATGAGTTCACTAGAAACTCGTATATTGTTTTACAGAAACTTGCAAATCATTTTATGAAAGACATTTTCAGAATCTTTACTTGCTTTTACATATTGGGATGAAAAAACTTTAGTAGTTGAAGGGTAAGAAACATATTAAATACATGGTGAGAGCCTAGTTATGGGACTTCAGTCTGTCTGAAGAGGTATGTGTGAAGTTCACTAAACGTCACCTCTGATTTAGTACTACTGGAAGACCCATGAAGTGATATCGTTAACCAGCATACAGGAGATTCAGAAGCAGATCACATTTTGAGGAATACTGTCCTGGAATACTATAGACACAATCACTTTGCTTGCTTTCTAATTTTTCCAGTTTTAAGAATGTGTTATTTTGTAATCAGAACCAAACATCTAGTTTTAATAAAAAGAAAATGACTCCAGCTGCTGCCTTTGGCTGTCATAAATACTTTCCCAAATTCCCAACATATCCCATGATTTCTCACTGAGTTTTAGTCCCTAAAAGACATGCAAATGGTAGATGCATCAGTACAGTGAACTAAAGATTACAATGAAACATTAAATTCTAATTCATTAGGATTTAAAAAACAATGCTGTAAAAATACTTCATCAAGAACTAGGAGCAGAAGAGGGGTATGGGATTGGGAGACTGGGATTGGTGTGTATATGCTATTGATACTTGGTATAAAATAGATAACTATGAGAACCTACTGTACAGCACAGAGCACTCTACTCAATGCTCTGTGGTGACCTAAATGGGAAGGAAATTAAAAAAAAAGGAGATATATCTATCTATCTGTCTATCTATCTGTATCTGGAGGAGGGCATGGCAACCCACTCCAGTATTCTTTCTTGGAGAATCCCATGGACAAAGGAGCATGGTGGGCTACAGTCCATGGGGTCACAAAGAGTCAGACACGACTGAGTGTGCATGCATCTATCATTGATTCCCTTGCTGTACAGTAGAAACTACCATAACCTTGTAAAGTAACTATACTCCAATACAGTTTTGTTTTGTTTTGTTTTGTTTTTAATGGGAAAAGAAGGAAGGCTGCTATGGAGCAGAACTAGAAAGGACAAGAATGTCTGCTATGTCAGCACAGACAACAGTCATGCCAGTGAGAGTAGGCAAAGCTTGGTCTTCACGCCTTCGCAACCCCAACATTCTTCACTCAGTCTTCAGGGTTCCAGAGCTTTAGGATCTCTGCTTCCCAGGGTAAGAAAAAGTGGACTAGCCTGTTGAGGTACTTTTGGAAAATACCTCATCATCCAGATACTTGCTATCTTCCCAGGATAAGAAATACTGTCCTGAAGGGAACTGGACCAGTTTCAGGGACTCCATGGAGAGAGACTCATGAGGCCAACACAGGTTCCCAGACTGAGCTGAGGAAGAGGATGCCATATTTGACGAGTACCTTGAACTGCAGACAAAATACTTGATTAAGGTTTTACATATAAAATTTTGCTTAATGTCATCCAAACCTTGCAACTACCCTACATTTTATAGCTAAGGTTTAGAGTTGTTTTGTTGTTCAGTCACTCAGTCGTGTCCGACTCTTTGTGACTCCCATGGACTGCAGCACTCCAGGCCTCCCTGTCCTGCACCATCTCCCGGAAATTGCTCAAATTCATGTCCACTGAGTGGGTGATGCCATCCAACCATCTCATACATACTCTGTCTCCATCTTCTAGGCTAAGCAGTTCTCCCAAGTTCACTCAGCTGGTAAGTGGTAAATCCCAGTTTCAAATGAAAGTTTGTCTCTTAGAGAACGAGCTTGTGGTTGCCAAGGGGGAAGGGATAGTTAGGGAGTTTGAGATGGACATGTACACACTCCTATTTTTAAAATGGTTACCACCAAGGTCCTACTGTACAACACAGGGAACTCTGCTCAATGCTGTGTGTCAGCCTGGAGGGGAGTTTGGGGGAGAATGGATACGTGTATATGTATGGTTGAGTCCCTTTTCTGCCCACCTGAAACTATCACAATATTGTTAATTGGCTATACTCTGATATAAAATAAAAAGCTAAAAAAAAAAAGAAAGTCTGTCTGACTTTTAAGCCTAGAATACCTTCCATTCAAGAGGGTCACAGGAGGAACCCTGATCTCAAAAGGCAGAAAAGATCATCTGGAGCACTGAAGGAGGCCAATGGAAAACTGGAGAAATGAAGGAATGAGGATGTGTGCTATGAGGCCAGCTTCAGCTTTGGTTTACTTTAGTACACATGAAGCATATTTTAAAGGAAGACTCGCATCCATTACAACTAAGATAGAAAATACACCAAGGAAAGGAAGAAGTGTTTATGCATTTACTTTCTAAGTAGAACTATGTAATCAACAACATCAGCAGCTTAAATAAGAAAAGATGATGATAAAAGGGAGCATTTTATTTTGTTCCCTTTTTTTTTGTTTGTTTCTTCTTTTCCTTTTTAACATCTTATTATTTTATATTGGGGTATAGCCAATGCAGTATTCTCACCTTCTAAATTTTATAGATGATAAATTTGAAACACAGGATAACTTATCAAAGTTTTCTGGTGGAAAAGTGGTGAAATAGGTTTGAAATTTCAAACCCAAGCCATGCAAGTCTAGAGGCTGTAGTCTCAATCACTATATTCCACTGAACTCAATTAGATAACAATGTTATATATGGACATGCTAACTTTTTGTTTTTACAGAAACATAGCAAGAAAATCCCACGGACGTAGGAGCCTGGTAGGCTGCAGTCCATGGGGTCGCAAAGAGTCGGACAGGACTGAGTGACTTCACTTTCACTTTTCACTTTCATGCACTGGAGAAGGAAATGGCACCCCACTCCAGTACTCTTGCCTGGAAAATCCCATGGATGGAGGAGCCTGGTAGGCTGCAGTCCATGGGGTCGAAAAGAGTCGGACAGGACTGAGCGACTTCACTTTCACTTTTCACTTTCATGCACTGGAGAAGGAAATGGCAACCCACTCCAGTGTTCTTGCCTGGAGAATCCCAGGGAAGGGGGAGCCTGGTGGGCTGCCGTCTGTGGGGTCGCACAGAGTCGGACACGACTGAAGCAACTTAGCAGCAGCAGCAAGAATCATTACATACTTAGGAAAAAGAAACATTAGAAATTCTGTAATTGTCCTGACATATGGTGCAAACATGGTCTAAAGAATAGACATGACCCCATAGATTGTGTAACAATCACAAGCGGGAAAACCAGTAGCCATACAGGGAGAATTAAGACTATACTTTGATTAATTAACCAAAGTTACATTGCTAATGAAGAGGAGATGGATGTCACGTGTCCATCATGGAAGGAATACCTTGAGAAAGGCATAACATCTCTTTTGTAAGAAGACATAATCTTTGGACTTGCCTGGTAGTCCAGTGATTAAGGATCCACTTGCCAATGCAGGGGACATGGATTCAATCCCTGGTCCAGGAAGATCCTACATGATGCAGAGCAACTAAGCCCAGGCATGAGGTTGGGCTCTCGAGGCTGGGCTCAGTAGTTGTGGCACATGGGCATGATGTAGGCTACCCACATTACAATGGTCCAAAAAATAATAGACTGATAAAAGATGTAGCAAATTAAAACACTTGGTGAATCTGTATAAAGTGTATATCAAAGTTTTCTGTACTGTTCTTGAAACTTTTTGGTAAATCCGAAATTATTTCAACATAAAAATTGTATTTTTTTGCTGCACTGTGTCTTTTTGCTGTGCTCAGGCTTTCTCTAGTTAGGGCCAGTGGGGCTTCTCTCTAGTTGTGGTGTGCAGGCTTCTCATTGCAGTGGCTTCTCCTTTTGCAGAGTATGGGCTCTACAGTGCTGCAGCGCACAGGCTCAGCTGCTCCTTGGCATGTGGGATTGCCTGGACCAGGGATCAAACCTGTGTCCCTTACACTGGAAGGCAGATTCACAACCACTGGACCACAGGGAAGTCCCCAATATAAAAATTTACTTGAAAAAATGTTTCAAAGAGACATTGAGCTTATTACTTGATATATTGTAATTGATTTATATAGAATGTATTTCAAGAAAGACAATTCGGTTCAATATCTTATGCAAAGTAGGACACAGATTGTGTTACTTTACAGGTTTGTGCTGCTGTGATTGTCATCATGATTCAGTCCCAGGAATCACAATGTTGTCATTAATTGTGATCACTTGTTATTAGCTAAAGAGCCTCTTGATGAGGATGAAGGAGGAGAGTGAAAGAGCCAAGTTAAAACTCAATATTAAGAAAAAAACTAAGATCCTGGCATCTGGCCCCATCACTTCATGGCAAATAGAAGGGGAGAAGGGGGAAGCAGTGACAGATTCCCTCTCCTTGGGCTCCAAAATCACTGCAGATGGTGACTGCAGCCACGAAATCAGAAGACGATTGCTTCTTGGCAGGAAAGCTAAGACAAACCTAGACAGTGTGGTATAAAGCAGAGACATTACTCTGCCAACAAAGGTCCGTATAGTCAAGGGTATGGTTTTCCCAGTGGTCATGTACGATTGTGAAAACTGGACTGTAAAGAAGGCAGAGCACCAACGAATTGATGCCTTAGAACTGTGGTGTGGAGAAGACTCCTGAGACTTTCTTGGATGGCAAGGAGATCAAACCAGTCAGTCTTAAGGGAAATAGACCCTGAATACTCACTGGAAGAAATGATGCTGAAGCTGAAGCTCCAGTATTTTGGCTACCTGATGTGAATAGCCAACTCATTGGAAAAGTCAGTGATGCTGGGAAAGATTGAGGGCAGAAGGAGAAGAGGGCAACAGAGGATGAGATGACTAACTGGCATCACTGATGCAGTTGACATGAACTTGGGCAAACTTCAGGAGATGGTGAGGGACAGGGAGGTCTGGCATTTTCCATGGGGTTGCAAAGAGTCGGATATGACTGGGCAACTGAACAAAATCTTTATCACAATTTGTGGAAGCAAGCATTTGCTACTATTGTACTTGTTACTCTAATACTTAAAATACTTAAATATTCCCAGTTTTGATGGAGTTCTTTTTTAAAAAATAGCTATTTAGATCATGGGATAATTTACCAAGAGCTGCCCGGAATCCTTTTTTATCCTGAGGTCACATAAGACTCTTTACAGTTTGAGACAGCCACCTAATTTTTTGTGATGGTAAACATTATGGATAATATAATTAAAATCTTCCCCCACAAATAGGGAGAAAAATTTCATATCAAGTCATTAAGGTGCATTTTTTAAATTGTCCAAAATTTGTTTATAACAATTCTAGTCACCTAAAACCCATCTATTGAATGGTGAGTCTATCCAAGTACTGCATAATTCAACTCAGTACTCAAAATGCATAAGGCAAAACTCAATTCTATTGTAAATTCATAGACCCTGAATCAGCTAGTTACTTCTTCCAGGACTTTGAAATTTGAATACAGCATTACCATGGCTTGTGGCTAATGCTGACAGAGGAGAGAAAGAGAGTTAGAAACTAGAAAAATAAGATTACTTTCTTACTATAAAGGATGGGTGATATTAATGATACATAATTGTAACTCTATTGCCTGAGTGCTGGCAGCAGAATATTCTTTTTTGAGGTGGGGGGGCTGGAAACTCACAAAACAAACCCTAGTCAAGGTGTTTAGAGTGTTATTTGAGGAAGGCATGAATGGATGTGCTAATTATAACAAAGAGACACAAAAAATAAACCACTGTGTATATACAATGAATGAAGGAAGGCTTTATTTACAAAAACAGATGGAGCCTTGCAGAGAAGAGTTCAAGAGCAGTGAAGTGGCACCTTAGTTACGAAAGACTTTTGTTCTCTGTGAAGGACAGAGCAGTTCACCTGGGCCTGGATGAAGTACGTCCTCGAGACTGGCTTCCTCCCTGGCTGGCTTTCTTTACCTCACTAAGCTACCACCTGCATTTGACCGCTCAAAGGGAGAGAATGCATTGAGAAGTGAACTGGACATTCAGTTGCATTTGTCAGTTACTTTTCTCATTTAAATGAAGACTTTGTCACTCTATTTAACACAGCCATCTCTTGTTGGTTTAGCTAGTGATTTTAGACTCCTTGGTCCCATGGTGCCATGCTGACCCTTCAAAGGCAGAGAAGAGTTTCTGGAAAGCAGTGACTACTCAGTAACCAGTGCGGCTAGATTAAAGGATCTGCGTCTCCACGTGTTGTTCAGTCCCTCACTTGTGTCTGACTCTCTGCGCGCCCACGGACTGCAGTACACCAGGCTTTCCTGTCCTTCACTATCTCCCAGAGTTTCCTCAAACCCATGTCTATTGAGTCGGTGATGCCATCCAACCATCGCATCCTCTATCGTCCCCTTCTCCTCCTGCCCTCAATCTTTCCCAGCATCAGGGGCTTTTCCAATAAGTCAGCTCTTCACATCAGGTGGCCAAAGTATTGGTGCTTCAGCTTCAGCATCAGTCCTTCCAATAAATATTCAGGGTGAATTTCCTTTAGGATTGACTGGTTTGATCTCCTTGCAGTCCAAGGGACTCTCAGGAGTCTTCTCCAGAATCACATACTCTCCCTAAAGGACAGTTCTCTCTTGTAACCCTCAAGCTGACATCATTGGGAAATGTATCATTCTGCTAATTAACCACAATTAATTTTATGGCCCTAGTTCCACATCCTGTTGATTTTAGTATTATTCCCAAACACAAACTTGCATCAACTAAAGCATTACATCAACAATATGTTGAGTGGTGTCTCCTAACACCTCTCTCCTCTGCCTGCTGACAGCTGCATAGACAGGTAGGTAGCATAGAAAGATAGCAAGCTATTACCTAAGGTGTCAGGGGTGAGGGGTGGAGAAGGAAGGACAGGTACCATTTACGTTAAACACTCATTTTCCAGGCTGCATGTCAAAGGAACTCAGACACGTTCAGAAGACATCAGGCTGCATCGAATGAGAAAGGCAAATAGACTGAAGGGAGTCTGAATTGCCCTTTCTCCACCCATTGAAGGAGGAAGATGAATCACAACCCCCTTGAAACCTTTACCCAAGTAGTGCTCTGCCAAGAATCACTTACCCAGTTTCACTGTCTTCACAGTTCTACAGTTTTCTCTTTAAGCCATAATAACCTTCAGAGCAGTGGGGCTATCCCATGACCGAATGACATAAATATAATCCAGCTAATATCTATTGAATGCCTACCATATTCCAAACTCCACGGTTCACGTAATCATTTCATGTAACCCACAGAAGTCTACAAAGTTGTTGCTGCTGTGGAAAATTCTGAAAGACATGGGAATACCAGACCACCTGATCTGCCTCTTGAGAAATTTGTATGCAGGTCAGGAAGCAACAGTTAGAACTGGGCATGGAACAACAGATTGGTTCCAAACAGGAAAAGGAGTTCGTCAAGGCTGTATATTGTCACCCTGTTTATTTAACTTATATGCAGAGTACATCATGAGAAATGCTGGACTGGAAGAAACACAAGCTGGAATCAAGATTTCCGGGAGAAATCTCAGTAACCTCAGATATGCAGATGACACCACCCTTATGGCAGAAAGTGAAGAGGAACTCAAAAGCCTCTTGATGAAAGTGAAAGTGGAGAGTGAAAAAGTTGGCTTAAAGCTCAACATTCAGAAAACGAAGATCATAGCATCCAGTCCCACCATTTCATGGGAAATAGATGGGGAAACAGTGGAAACAGTGTCAGACTTTATTTTTCTGGGCTCCAAAATCACTGCAGATGGTGACTACAGCCATGAAATTAAAAGACACTTACTCCTTGGAAGGAAAGTTATGACCAATCTAGATAGCATATTCAAAAGCAGAGACATTACTTTGCCAACAAAGTTTCGTCTAGTCAAGGCTATGGTTTTTCCTGTGGTCATGTATGGATGTGAGAGTTGGACTGTGAAGAAGGCTGAGCGCCGAAGAATTGATGCTTCTGAACTGTGGTGTTGGAGAAGACTCTTGAGAGTCCCTTGGACTGCAAGGAGATCCAACCAGTCCATTCTGAAGGAGATAAGCCCTGGGATTTCTTTGGAAGGAATGATGCTAAAGCTGAAACTCCAGTACTTTGTCCACCTGATGCGAAGAGTTGACTCATTGGAAAAGACTCTGATGCTGGGAGGGATTGGGGGCAGGAGGAGAAGGGGATGCCAGAGGATGAGATGGCTGGATGCCATCCCTGACTCGATGGACGTGAGTCTGGGTGAACTCCGGGAGTTGGTGATGGACAGGGAGGCCTGGTGTGCTGCGATTCATGGGGTCGCAAAGAGTCAGACACGACTGAGCGACTGATCTGATCTGATGTTTTATATATATATATATATATATATATATATATATATTCATTTTTATACACTTAAATATATATGTGTGTATATATTTAAATTTAGATGTGGAAATTGAGGTTTATGAAGATTAAGCCACACAGGTCAAAGTTCACACTGCCAGTAGGTAGAACAGGATTGAAATTTGCATTTGTTCATGTTCTTCCCCACTGGTCACTGTTATCATTATTATTTTACTGAATATTCAAATGGGACAAACGTAATGTTGCAAGAATTGCTCTCTTTAATTTTTGCTTTCATATTGATTTTTACCTTCTTAGTGCTTTGATACTTAATGTCATATTCATCTAAACACTTAAGACAGACATAGTCATTCTGCATTCTTTCAAATATTCATGATGGTGAATGCCACTTACATCTTTAAGATTTCAGTCTACTTCAGGGGAAAGCACTTCACTGACAAAAGACAGTATCCCTGAAGAGCAAATAAAATGCTCACGGAAGAACTGTGGAGGAGAACAAAGATTACATTTTGTACCATACAAGGAATCTCAAACAAGTTGGTGTTCAATAAATACTAAAGGATATACCAATTGAACTTAAATTACCATTCAACATTTCAGGCTAATTTTACACCTTAATGAAATGGATACCCTTTTCATAATGGTCGAAAGAAATGATTAAAACTGCTCCTCCTATTCTGTGTTTATAAGATATTGGAGCCCTTGCTCTTGCCCCTCCACCCCCACAGTATATTTAAACTTTTATGCTCATTTTCTAAAAGAAAAGAAAAGAAAATCAGATAAACAGTGATTTCCCCAAGGCAATACAAAGATTGCAGGGGAATTAATAGCTCCTGGTTTTGTCAACTTGTGCTTTAGGTCTATGTCCCAATTTTTTGTTTCAAAGAGAAATGTATTTTGCTTATTCTTCACATCATAGGTGAAGATATAAAGATATTCAAGCCCCTGGTTTAGCACAACATAAGGAGGTATTTTGCTTTAAAAGTAGTCAAACTAGATGATTTCTGAGATTTTTTACAAATCTGATATTACTCCAGGAGGAGAGCATTTAATACTAAAACCAAATAAATATGTAATATAGATTAATATCTTTTCAATAATCTCAGATATGCAGATGACACCACCCTTATGGCAGAAAGTGAAGAAGAACTAAAGAGCCTCTTGATGAAAGTGAAAGAGGAGAGTGAAAAAGTTGGCTTAAAGCTCAACATTCAGAAAACTAAGATCATGGCATCTGGTCCCATCACTTCATGGCAAATAGATGGGGAAACAGTGACAACAGTGGCTGACTATTTTTCTGGGCTCCAAAATCACTGCAGATGGTGATTGCAGCCATGAAATTAAAAGATGCTTACTCCTTGTAAGTAAAGTTATGACCAACCTAGACAGCATATTCAAAAGGAGAGACATTACTTTGTCAACAAAGGTCCGTCTAGTCAAGGCTATGGTTTTTCCAGGTCACGTATGGATGTGAGAGTTAGACTATAAAGAAATCTGAGCACCGAAGAATTGGTGCTTTTGAACCACAGTATTGGAGAAAACTCTTTGAGAGTCCCTTGGACGGCAAGGAGACCCAACCAGTCCATCCTAAAGGAAATCAGTCCTGAATTTTCATTGGAAGGACTGATGTTGAAGCTGAAACTCCAATGCTTTGCCCACCTTATGTGAAGAACTGACTCATTTGAAAAGACCCTGATGCTGGGAAAGATTGAAGGCGGGAAGAGAAGGGGATGACAGAGGATGAGATGGTTGGATGGCATCACTGACTCAATGGATGTGAGTTTGAGTAGGCTCCGGTAGTTGGTGATGGACAGGGAGGACTGGCATGCTTCAGTCCACGGGGTTGCAAAGAGTCAGACACGACTGAGCTACTGAACTTAACTGAACTGAATATCTTTTCAAAGTGTTACCTATCTGTTATGAAATATGTGAACACTGAACATATAGAGTTGTGGTAAACACAAAAATATGGCATCTGCTGTCATGCTTTTTTTTTTTCAAGTTTTTTTTTTTTTTGATACGGACCATTTTTAAAATCTTTGTTGAATTTGTTGCAATATTGCTCCTGTTTTATTTATTTGTTTTTTGGTCACAAGGTATATGGGATCTTGACTCCCCACCCAGGGATCAAACCCATACCCTCTGCATTGGAAGGTGAAATTTTAACCACTGGACCGCCAGGGAAGTCCCTATCTGCTGTCTTACTTTAAATGAGTTCCCCAGTGATTATGTCAGAGCCAATTTATCTCCCAATTTGAAAGGTAAAACTTTTCCCTCACCCTAGATGTTGCTTCTAGATAGGAACTGCCAAGATCTTGAGTTCTCCAGACTCCACAAGTTCTCCACATGCCTGACCACAGGCTCAAGGAGAGGCATGGAAACCAATTTGAGTAATGATAGTACTTACATCGTCTTTCCTGGTGGCTCAGTTGGTAAAGAGACTGCCTGCAATGAGGGGCCTTATGGGCTACAGTCCATTGGGTTGCAAAGAACTGGACACAACTGAGCAACTAACACACATGTGAGAATGGAGTTAACAGGCAGAGAAAAGTGAAGATAGGCTAGAGCTAGTCATGAGCCCTGGCTCTTAGAGTCCTCCAGGCCCCCTCACATACTTGGTCCTCCAAAAGCTTGGTTATAGAAGCAAATACATTTCCCTATTTGTTTAAGATGGATCAAATTGGGTTTCTGTCACTAATATCCATTAGCCTTGACTAATGTTTCTAGAGAAGGGGTTCGGGAGGATTCCATTTTCAATTATACATTAATTGTATTACTCAGAATTTTTTTTGGCTGCAGATGATAGAAACTCTACTTGAGCTAACATAAGTGAAGAGAATTTACTGGATCATGTTTTCAAATGTATCAATGGTATAAGTGAAGCTGGCCTAAGGAATACCTGGAGTCAAGATTCTAAATGCCATCAAGAATCTCTCCTGTTTTTTCTTTCTGGATCTCAGCTGTCTTCCTCCTTAATTACAGGCTTGCCTTTTTCACCTATGGGGACATGGCCATTGTTGTAAGATTCTAGGCCTACCTGTTTACAATATCAGAGAACAAAGTTCTTCCTTCCCCATCTTGGGTCAGCAAAAATCTCAAGAAAGGATTCTGATTGGCCTGGTTTGAGTCACATGCCCATTCCTGCACCAATTACAAGAATATAGGTACTGAAAGTGAAAGTGTTAGGCACTCAGTAGTGTCGGACTCTTTGTGACCCTATGGACTGTAGCCCACTAGGCTCCTCTGTCCATGAAATTCTCCAGGCAAGAATACTAGAGTTGGTTGCCATTTCCTTCTCCAGGGGATCTTCCAGACCCAGTGATGGAACCTGGGTCTCCCACATTGCAAGCAGATTCTTTACCATCTGAGCCACCAGGGAAGCCTCTGTTCCCATAGACAGATTCTTTTCCATTGGAAATGAAACTGGGCCCTGGCAGTTCAAGAATCATCTGTGAATGGAAAGAGATGAAGTCTTTCTCCTCTTAACAGTAGCCAGTTACAAAAAACCCTCAGCAAGCACGTTGATTTGTTTGATTTGAGTCACAGTCTAATCTCTGAACTAATCACTTTGGCCAGGGACTCTAGGGCAGCACGGTTAAGCAATTCCTGCAGCCCAAGAGATAGAATTGAAAAGAAAATGGCAGCTTCCATTTGGAACAACTGACAAGAGCAAGAAGACAGTGGTTTATCAGGGAGTGTGGCTTGTTTCCAGAAGAGGAGAAAGGTGGGGAGTAGATAACTGTTTATATGCCTTCTGTTAACAGTTTGACGTGTACCTTCCTTTTCTCTCATGAGCAAATGTAGAAAAATAGGAAAATTCCAACGTCTCTACTCATGCTGGATGCATACCAGCACTCAAAACAAAGCATGTCCAGAATCTACATTTCCTTGTGAGAAGGTGACATATCATTCTTTTTTTTTTTTTTTTTTAGCTCAGTGAGGAGGAGAGCACTGGAGCCCCCGACCAGCCGGGAGCTTGAATCAACCACAGGCCAACAGCCGTTCCTCTGCAGCACGCCCGACATATCATTCTATATCTGCTATTAATGTGTGTGTGTTAGTCATGTCCAACTTTTTGCAACCCCACTGACTATAGCTCACCAGGTCCCTCTGTCCAAGAGATTCTCCATCCAAGAATACTGGAATGGGTTGCCATTTCCACCTCCAGGGATCGAACTTGTATCTCTCTCATTGGCAGGCAGGCAGATTCTTTACCACTGAGCCACCTAGGAACCCTATGTTTGGACAAACTGTCCCTGTTTCTAATAGGAGGCATTCTGTTTTCTTTCAGGATCAGGAGAAAACCGGAATTCTCTCTAAAGAATTTGGAGCTACAGGCATAACCCTGAGGACTGGGGTTGAATTCCTTGCCTAACTTTTAGCAGAGGACATCGTTCTTAAACAATGTTACAAAGATATCCTTGAGATAAAATTCTGAGATGACTCTGTCACTTCTGCCACATCCCTTAACATATGTTCCTAGCATAATTTTAGGCGAATGGCATATTCTCAATGAATAGATCATTAATTGTCTTGGAATCTAAAATAGGTATGTATTTTCACCAGGCCTTTGCTGTTCGCTGGAGAGATTACATATTTGTGTGTATATATGTGTAATATTACATATATGTATTACATATATATGTAATATGATTCACATTATATATAAGATACAAGGGATTCCCAGGTGGCTTAGGGGTAAAGAATCCACATGCCAATGCAGGAGCTGTGAGTTCAACCCCTGATCTGGGAAGATCCCTTGGAAGAGGAAACGACAACTCACTCCAGTATGCTTGCCAAGTCCTCTGGACAGAGGAGGCTGGCGGGCTACAGCACATGGGGTGGCAAAGAGTCAGACATGACTGAGCATGAACACACACATATATAATATACTATATAATATATAATGTATATCATTTTGCTGCTACTGCCAAGTCGCTTCAGTCATGTCCAACTCTGTGCGACCCCCATAGATGGCAGCCCACCAGGCTCCCTTGTCTCTGGGATTCTCCAGGCAAGAATACTGGAGTGGGTTGCCATTTCCTTCTCCAATGCATGAAAGTGAAAAGTGAAAATGAAGTCGCTCAGTCGTGTCCGACTCTTAGCGACCCCGTGGACTATACAGCCCACCAGGCTCCTCCGTCCATGGGATTTTCCAGGCAAGAGTACTGGAGTGGGGTGCCATTGCCTTCTCCAAATGTATATCATATTACATACTAAATATATAATGATTACATATATATAATATAAAAATATTTAATGTATAATACAAATGCATTATGTTTGAAAAGAAAGTAATGCCTTTGCATTCTGATAAGATTCAAAAATTATCTGGAAGGCTTTACAGTACAAGCCATGTAGCCAGGTTCCAGGAGTGCCCCCAGGGATTCTCACTTCCTTGGTGTTATGCTCTCTTATAGCCTCTTCTGACAATGAACAAGGCTGCTCTGTGTGACCAATAAAAGTAAGACACAGATTATTTTTTTTTCTTTTTTTAAAATTTGGCCATGCCACATAGCATGTGGAATCTTATTTCACCGACCAGGGATCAAACCCATAGCATAGGGTCTTAACCACTGGGCCACCAGGGAAGTCCTGGAGGAACGGTTTCTGAGACTAGGAGACTCTGAAGCTATGTCCTGTCTTTTAATAATAAAAGATATCATTCACTCTGGGAGAAGGCAAATGTCATGTTATGGCTGTTCACCAGCTCTATGGTGAGGCCTACATGGGGGAGAAACTAAGGTCTCCTGCTAACAGCTGCCACCAACTTGACAATCATGGGACTGGGTCACTGTCAGCCCCAGTTGCAACTTTTCATGAGATCAATCTCAGAGGACATCTGAGAAGCTCCTGAGAAGACTGAGCCCCAAGTGCCCAGAGAGGCCTTTTCTTGATTCCTGGTCTCTGGATAGATACTGAGAGACATAATACATGTTTATTGTTCTTTTAAACCCCTAAATTAGGGGTGGCTATTAGTTATACAACAATAATAACTAATACATAAACAAAAATAAATTTAACAAATATGTCTCAGTAAGTTTAACAACAACGTCTCCTTCTGAAGTTCATTTTAAGATGTCAAATTAGTCCACGTTACCATAAATGGACTATGTTTTCTGATTCCTTGCTCCTTCTGAGTCTATGCATAACTTTAAGATGTGCATGCTCAGTTGTCTCTGACTCTGCGACCCCATGGACTGTGTAGCCCACCAGGCTCTGCTGTCCATGGAATTTTCCAGGCAAGAATACTGGAGTGGGTTGCCATTTCCTCCTCCAGGGGATCTTCCCGGATCAGGGGTTGAACCCAAGTCTCCTCTATTCGCAGGCGGATTCTTTACCGCTGAACCACCAGGGAAGCCATCTTTAAGATGCTCTATTTCTAATAATTAAGCATTTGTCTTCAGCCAATGAGAGCTCTGTTACAGAGAGAACTACAAACACTGTTTTCTTTACCAGAAGTAAAAATTCAGGCCAGGGCTGAGGTCACCAGTAAAAGAATACAAAGTAACAGTTAGGCAATATCTCTCCACCCCACTGGACAGGTTTTCCTTTAAGCTCTAAACAGAACTAAACCTTAAAAAACACACGTAATAAAAGTGCTGCTGTTCATATATTTTGGAATTTTTGTTGTTTACTTTCACTAAGTAACCTGTTGAGAAAATGTGTGTTACTGAAATATTTTTAGTTATGTAAACTTTGTGTTAATTGCTAAAGGAAGGGGTTTCTGGAAACATTCAGGCTAATATTTGCTTTCCTGAGCACCAACTGTCCCTTAGTTACATGTTCAAAGGATTCAAAGAAAGAGCATTGAAAATTTCAAAGAAGGAAGCAATCATTTTTAAAAAAGAAATATTTTTAGAAAAATTCAGATTGATCTAGGTAGTCTAACAAAGGTAATAAATTATGCCAAGTTGATATTTAAAATTACAGAATTTAACATGAGTAGATATAAAAATGTGGCCTCTTTTTAGCTACAGAGCTTTTTAAAAAAGTCTTATCACATTAAAAATAATTGTTATTCAGAAAGTAGATTAGCCTAGGGCTGGGGTGGTGAGAGAAATGGGGAATGTATGCTAATGAGTTCAAGGTTTCTTTTCTGGGAGATGAAAATGCACTAAAATTAGATTATGGTGACGTTTGCACAGCTATGTAAATATACTAAAAAATCACTGAATCACGTACTAAAAATGGGTGAGCTTTGTGAAATATATCTCAATAAAGCTGCTTTTCAAAATTGTCATGGATGACCCTGAAAACATTCGGTTAAAGGATTAGCAGTGTGTAAAAAAAATCACCCAAAGAATGGTTCTAGTTCAAACCTTGTTTTTGTCCTGCTTCTAAGCAGTTACATGTTCATGAGCAAAGCTGAAATCAAATTTTAAGATGCCCTAGTGGTGCATTTAGAAATTTTTCTAACAAGAAATACAACCAGGAGTCTTTTTTAAGCTGAAAGTTATGCTTCACTCTGTGCTCAGACAATAAATCTGATAGACTTTGACCTTGCCGTTAGAACTGAAGACAGAATAGCTACCGCTGTTTGCAGTAACTATCAAGGCAAATGTGAAACACAAAACTGAAACCCTGACAAGTGAAAAAGGCATGCCTTTCATAGATATTACTGTCACCACACAAAGCATATAAGAGATTTTGCATTTCAATGATTTCAAAGGATTACAAGGAAACTGTTTTTCTATAGGTTACCTTATATATGTAATGGTGACTCCAAACAAGTCCAATTTTTGTTCAGTTCAGTTTTTCACTTGTGACATACTAGCAACAACAAAAAATCCTGTTAATTAGAATTTGTTGGCTGCCTGTAATATAAAAGGTTTTTGAGGGTTAGTTCTTCAGTAAAAATCCAAAGATAACTAAAGGCACCTAACTATATAACTTTACACATTTGCAAGTTAGTTAAAAGCTTCTTAAATACTCTAGGTCCAATTGTACATTTTATTTTAAAATATAAAATTTATCATGAAAACATCATATTTAAAATAAAATATAATGTATATAATGAAAGAATTGGAAGGACCAATGCTGAAGCTGGAGCTCCAATACTTTGGCCGCCTGATGCGAACAGCTGACTCACTGGAAAAGGCCCTGATGCTGGGAAAGACTAAAGGCAAGAGGAGAATGGGGAGGCAGAGGAGGAGATGGTTAGATAGCATCATCAACTCAATGGACGTGAGTTTAAGCAAACTCTGAGAGATAGTGGAGGACAGAGGAGCCTGGTGTGCTGCAGTCCACGGGGTCGCAAAGAGTCAGACACGACTTAGTGACTGAAGAACAGCAATGAAAGAAGCCAGAAACAAAAGACTGCTACTGGATAATTCTACTTATATCAGGTTCTGGAAAAGCAAAAGTAGAGGAAAGAAAATAGATCAGTGCTTCCCAGGAGCTGCAGGAGGAGGACAGTGATTACAGAGGCACATTAGGACCTTTTGTGGGGGGGCTGCACCCCACAGCACATGGGATCTTAGTTCCCCGAACAGTGACGGAAGCCGAATTGGAAGTACAGAGTCTTAACCACTGGACTGCCTGCTAAGTCCTTCTGGGCTGAAGAAAATGTTCTGTATCGTGACTACGGCTGTCATTCCTTTAAACATTGTTTATTCACTGGCTGCACTGGGTCTTCGTTGCTCCATGCAGGCTTTCTTTAGTTGCAGCGAGCGGAGGCCACTTTCTACTCATGGTGCACAGGCTTCTCACTGTGGTGGCCTCTCCTGTTGGGGAGCACAGGCTCTAAGGCTTCTGTGCTTCAACACTTGTAGCAGCTGGGCTCAGGAGTTGTGGCACACAGGCTTAGTTGCCGTTGGGCATGTGGAATCTTCCCAGACCAGGGATCAAACCTGTGTCCCCTGAATTGGCAGGTGGCTTCCTAACCACTGGACCACCAGGGAAGTCCAGTTGTCATTCTTTGACTTTGTGCATTGTCAAAACTCGTGAAACTGAACGTTAAAAGGGATAAATTGTAACTTGAAATCTAAGTATATATACTATGAAATTAGACTTAACTACTTTGAACAAAGAGTATGTTGTTAGAATTAACTAAATAATGCTGAAAATACATTACATCAGAAGGAAAACTGAGTCTATAGGTAATGGAGGTTTTATGTTGTCCCAAAACTTTTTATCTTCATTGCAGAAAACTTGATGAGAATAAGTTTTTAAAAAGCAGTCTGGATGGAAATCTTAACTCTATAGGCTAAAATTAGTTCATACAATCCCTATGAACAAACACTTTACAAGGTACTTAACGTCCATCATTCACTTGATTATTTATCATTTGCTGCATCCTCTTATAATTTGTATATTGCTTTTATTATTACAACTATTATTTAATAGCTATAATTTATGAAAGACCTACTAATATAAGGCTTACTGAGCCATTCTCTCACTATTTTCCCTTTCTCTGTCTCTCTCTCTATATATATGGCAATTTTTAAGTTTAATTTTACTTTTTTGAACTTTTTACTTTATATTGGAGTGTAGCCAATGTTTCAGTAGTTTCAGGTGGACAGCAAAGGGACTCAGCCACACATATGCAGGTATCCATTCTCTCCCAAACTCCCATCCCGTCCGGGCTGCCACAAAACATTGAGCAGAGTTCCCTGTGCTATACAGTAGGATCTTGTTGATTATCCACTTTAAAAACAGCAGAGTGTACATGTCCATCCGAAACTCTCTATCTCTTCTCTGGATTCTATTTGGCAATTTTTAAAAGACTTTATTTCACCTAGTTCCCTTGATGCAAACACTTTTTTACTATTTATTGAGCTAGTAGATGACCTGCATTATAATTACTCTTGGTATATGTATACACCTGTGGCTATGTTAAATATCTGTTATTATTACATAATATAGGAGAGATTTGAACCTAGGTTTTTTTCCATTGGAAAACCTATCTTTTCATGTTATTTCTATTTCCTTAGTATAATGGAGAAGGCAATGGCACCCCACTCCAGTACTCTTGCCTGGAAAATCCCATGGACCGAGGAGCCTGGTAGGCTGCAGTCCATGGGGTTGCTGAGGGTCGGACACGACTGAGCGACTTCACTTTCACTTTTCACTTTCATGTGTTGGAGAAGGAAATGGCAACCCACTCCAGTGTTCTTGCCTGGAGAATCCCAGGGATGGGGGAGCCTGGTGGGCTGCCATCTATGGGGTCACACAGAGTCGGACACGACTGAAGCGACTTAGCAGCAGCAGCAGCAGTACAATGTGAGTTGTTTGAAGGAAGAGGCAATGTGATATGAGTTTATTCATTTACAATCTCTACTGTACCTACCTCAGTACAATGCACAGAGCTGCTGCTGCTGCTGCTAAGTCGCTTCAGTTATGTCCGACTCTGTGCGACCTCAGAGACAGCAGCCCACCAGGCTCCCCCGTCCCTGGGATTCTCCAGGCAAGAACACTGGAGTGGGTTGCCATTTCCTTCTCCAATACATGAAAGTGAAAAAGTGAAAGTGAAGTCGCTCGGTCATGTCCAACTCTTAGCGATCCCATGGACTGCAGCCTTCCAGGCTCCTCTGTCCATGGGATTTTCCAGGCAAGAGTACTGGAGTGGGGTGCCATTGCCTTCTCTGATGCACAGAGCAGATGCATGTATCTTGTTCCACAAGAACAGAACTGACCCATTGACCATCAATACAGAGAGTGGTAGGCTAATGAATTATTAATCTTATATCCAAATCTTTTGGGAGGTGTATTTTAGAGTTACAAGGAAGGGCTTCTCCCATTCTCAATAACAAACCTGATTTATAAATCATCCTTGAAAGTGATTGTCATTTTATTTTTTAAAAAACGATATTTCCACTTCTCACACAAGGCTTGGAGGTATAACTCTTTTCCATTCCAATGAATTTAAGACGCCATTTGATTGTGGTGGTGATGGCTTTTGTAGATGGGTGCTCAGCATTTTTCCATCATCTTTCTATGCACCTGCCTTGTCTGCAGAGGCAGGCAAGTCTCCCAGATGCCTTGCACCTGGGTCCTAGAATTTTAGGATCAGCCGGAGAGGTGCACTTGTGTAAGAGCAAAGCATCCTGCTGCTGCCTCTGCTTGCAAGCACAGCTCTGGAGTTGCTGGGTTTCATGTGACTGCGTTAGTACAGCACCTCCACTGTTGAGTCACTAGCTTCAAAGGCAGGAGGTGGAGTGTTTGTTTTCCTGATTCGGACTGCAATGAGTATAAAAGGGTTCTGAAGGCAGTAGCTCCCAATAGCTCCCTGATCATGGTAGTGGTCATGTAGTTATATCTTCCTGACTGGAGAAGGGCAATAGCTTTGTAAATTGTTTTTTTCTTTAAAAAAAATTATTTATTTGGCTGCACTGGGTTTAGTTGTGACATGCAGAATCTAGTTCCTTGCTGCTGCTGCTGCTGCTAAGTTGCTTCAGTCGTGTCCAACTCTGTGTGAGCCCAGAGACGACAGCTCACCAGGCTCCCCTGTCCCTGGGATTCTCCAGGCAAGAACACTGGAGTGCGTTGCCATTTCCTTCTCCAATGCGTGAAAGTGAAAAGTGAAAGTGAAGTCGCTCAGTCGTGTCCGACTCCCAGCGACCCCATGGACTGCAACCCACCAGGCTCCTCCATCCACGGGATTTCCCAGGCAAAAGTACTGGAGTGGGGTGCCATTGCCTTCTCCCTAGTTCCTTGACCAGGGATCAAACCCAGGCCCCCTGCATTGGGAGCTCAGAGTCTTAGCCACTGGATCTCCAGGAAATTCATGCAAATTATCCTTAAAGCTCAATCTTGAGTCTGTTTCTTCAGCCATTTAAAAGATTCTTAAGCCATTTAATACTGATAATAAATGGTTCCTCCTTAAACTAGCTTGAGTAGATTTTATTCTCTGCAAATGAACCCTGACCAATATAGAAATGAAATGGTTATAGTCATCTCTAGACTATAAAAATTAAATGGATGATGGCACAATACTGTCAATCAATATAATGACCAAAACAACTCCTGAGTCTAGCTATAAGGAATGGTTTCACATTGTTTAGATGGATATTGTCTATTTGTAATCTAATGAACTCCAAAGAAAAGGCTAGATATTGCAACACTGTCTGAAATAAGAAAGCATTAGTCAGAACCCTTAAATGTACTATATTTTCCTTTTGATAAGTGCTATTTAAAAGTGATATTAGGCATGATTATTAGAAGTAGGAGGGAGGAAAATAAGTAATTGGATCATGTGAAAAATATTTCTGAATAGAAAATTTTTGAGATATGCTAATTTTATGAACAGCTACTGATTTTGTCATGAGAAGTCTTAAGCAAAGTCTGTGAGAAATCAAAGCACCCCAAAAAGGAGGGCCCTCAAGAACTAATGAAAAAAGAAAGTATTTGAGAGTACTGGAGAAGGGGAGCCCTTCTTGGAAAAATTCGCTTGGGGTCTAAAATTATACATGGAATATAAGTATAAAATTTTATTTTGAAACCATATAGTTAATTGATGCTAGACAACTTATTGCAAAGGATTTTGAATTATTGGAAGTAAAAATGGCCTTAAAATAAAGACTATGATGATGGTGCTGCTCTATTTTGGAGCATATTTTTCTTGAAGGGTGGTTACAGCCACTATAACAACTTTCATGATGCTTTAACCTAAAATAGTTTAGGAGGAAGTCTTACAGGACCACCTAGGTGTGCAGGTTATGTCATGGTGGATGTGTCAGCAGTGTGAAAGTATTATTTAAAAAAAACTGACCTGATCCTACAGTATACTAACCAAAATAGGACATGCAAAACCATGAAGTAATTTTTCCCAATATATGTAGGGATGGTTAAACCCATGTTAGAAACTCACATCCAGTCTGAGGCTTCATATTTTTTAAAAGAAAGTGGAGAAACCAGAAAGGGAACAAAGCATTGCACAGAGACTGATTAAAGAGTTAGAAAATAGGGCATAAAAAATGGTAAGGAAAGAGAACTGATTTTATTTATCCATAAGGAGGTTAAATGGCCTTAATATGTAACTTAGTGGGCTATAAAAATAAAAGAGACAAGTTACATCTAGACCTCCTAACCACCCAGACAGTAACAACATAGAATTAAATAAACAGGAACACAAAGTTTGCAACAACAATCACTTAAGCGAGAACTGGTTCTACCATTTGATTCCAAAATAGCTGGCCAGATAAGCTGAGAAAATCTCCATGATGAGAAAACACCAGGAAAGTGGAACTCTAGCTGAACTCCTGTGGTATCTCTGGATTACTAGATAAATATTCAAATATTTCATTAGAGGACTAAATACTCCCAACTATCATTAATTATGGAGAAAACCATGAATGAGGAGGCCAGCATACAGTACCTGTTGTGGATACTTCTAGAAGTAGAATAGCTAAATCACATAGAGATCTAGCTAGCTATATTAGCATGTTACGGCAAGCTTTATGAATAATTGCGTAGGGCCTGCTTAACATGTACTGACAGATGTGAATATCCAGTAGTAGTATTTAGACTTTAAAGCTAGGCTCCATGCCAACAGGAGAAAAGACAAATGATTGACTCTTGGGTCCCTGTCTTCTTTTGGTGAGGTATCTGCATTGCCACAACCTCAGTGTTTTAAAGAATAAAGCTGGTCATTTTAGGCTAGTTTCTAAAATAAACCAAGCTAGGGGACTTCCCTTGTGGTCCAGTGGTAAATGGAATCTGCCTTGGAGTGCAGGGGTTGTGGGTTCGATCCCTGGTTGGGGAACTAAGATCCCACATGGTGCAACTAAGACTCAATGCAACCAAATAAACAATTAAATAAATTAAATAAATATTTTTTTAAAAAGCTAGTCTAAGATTAAAGATGGCAAAATAGCATGGGGCTGTATCAAATGCTATTTATTACTTCTTTTGAAATCTTCTAACATCTTTTTGATAATAAAATGAGAGTCTTTAGTTTTTTCCTCTGGATACCCCACCCTCAAAAAAAGCATCACTAAGTGCCAAAATAATGTCTTAGACCCTAGACCACACTAGTGACTATGCATATCAAGAAACCCAGTGGTTTCCTATAGAATCACGATTCACATTCTTTGGAGGAAGAGGTAAGGGGAGTTTGGAGGACAAGGGAAGGGGAAGTAGAAAAGTGGTGTTGCTAGAGATGTTCTGGATGTTTCCAGAATTAGATAGAACCCTGATGCTTTGTCCCTAGTGGCTCAGAGAGTAAAGAATCTGCCTGCAACGCAGGAGGCCTAGGTTCAATCCCTAGGTCAGGAAGATCTTCTGGAGAAGGGAATGGGAACCCACTCCAGTATTCTTGCCTTGAGCATTCTACGGACAGAGGAGCTTGGTGAGCTACAGTCTGTGGGGTCACAAAGAGTCAGACATGACTGGAACTAATACTTTCACTGATGCTTTAACACTGCCCTTATAGAAGATTACAATTCCAAGTAAAAGTGTTACTAAAAATAAAAAAGAAGCATGAGGAAATGTCTTCTTACTCCAAATGAAGAAAAAGAATGCACAATTATCCAATGGTCTTGGAATATTTCCAGGATTCTGTTTGGATAAGCAGGCACACTGAGAGGTCTATATGTTCCCTGTTGTGAAAATCTGTGACTTTTGTGGTGCCCTATAGGCCCTGCTCTGAGCAGTTGGTTCTCTCTCCAACTGGAAAAGACCCTGATGCTGGGGAAGATTGAGAGCAGGAAGAAGGGGACGGTAGAGGATGAGATGGTTAGATAGCATCAGCGACTCAATGGACATGAATGTGAGCAAACTCTGGGAGATAGTGAAGGACGGGGAAGCCTGGTGTGCTGCAGTCCACGGGGTCGCAGAGTCGGACATGACTGAGTTACTGAACAACAACCAGCTGCATAGGCTTCTGCCCCACTACAGGCCTGAGCATCAGAGATACAGATATAGCAGTTAATCTAGGACGCTATAGGTCCTAGCCAGGCCTTGGAGATTAGCATGGTTTCAGGGGAACCTTGTCTCCTTCTGAGACCACCAGCTGGCCAGGGTATGTGAACCTGAGATGGTGGAAGACCATCTTTCTTGCCACCAGGAGAGAGTCTTCAAGAAAATGAATCCATAAAGAGATGAAGCCAAGAAATGGAGAATGAAAAAGAAGCCTTATAGCAATGTTTGAGCCATGTACAGCCATGGCAGAGATAAACCAAACCTTGGTGTTTTTATTTCAAGGGAGCCCCAGTGAGCTTCATTTTTGTTTAACCTCTGTGGACTTACGTTCCTGTCGCTCACCACCAAGACTGACTAATACACTTCCATTTTACAGATTGGTAAGCAAAAGCATAATAACTTAAAATCTAGAACAAGCAAGATGTGAGAAAACCCACTGAAATACTTACTTATCCATAAGCAACTGGGTATGTGGACACAATTATATTTTCACAGTTTTATTTATTTGGACTCAAGCAGTTTGAAGTTTGTGTGAGGTTTTGTAGTATACAGGCGAAGAGCATGGGCTTTGAGTCAGACATTCCCAAAGTCCCAGTCCCAGCTGACATATATTGCCTGCAAGGCTTAGGTGAGAAGGGCACCCTCCCCAGATACCAGTTTTCTCAACTGTAGAAAAGGAAGGATAATCACCCCAACCACAAAAAAACTATTGTAAGGCTTAAATGAGATAATACATGTCATCTTCTGCTTGCAAACTCTATGTAAACCAGTGGATGGCACATGGTAAGGATTAAATAAATTCTTCCCCACCCCCTCTACCCTCCCCATCCTCCCTCTACCCTCCCCACCCCCCCCTACCCTCCCCGGCCCGCCCCCCTCCCCCAGCCTTTTCTTAATAGATAGCAAACACTAACATTACAAATGAGATCCAGGGAAAGGTTAAAGTACTAGGGAAAAAAAACTGTGCATTTCAAAGCATTGAAAGCTTTCCCCCTATGTTAAAAGACACTTGTTCCGAATATAAAACTGTTCTGAACATTTATTAGAACTATTCTTCTAAAATAAACTCTCCTTACGAATCCTGTATATATAGCAATATTACTATGAATGAGTATTTAAAATTCAGCTTAATTTTGCCCTTAACTGTGTCTCTCCTTCCTCACCCTTTTCATCCCCACCAGCTTCCTAATCTCAAATTTCAACACCACCATCCAACCTCAGTTCAAGCCAGATAGTAGGAAGGAATTAATCTACTTCTGCTTTATCCTTTTGCCTTTAATTTGACTGTTTATGCCCATATCTGTTTCCTCACCACCTTCTCCTTTGCTCTTCCTGCAAAATGCCAAACACAGCAAGTCACATTTCTCAGGCTCCCTTGCCAACTAGCTCCTGGTCAGGCTCAGCCAACAGAGTAAAAGGGCCAAGGGAAGGCCCTTCTTCCCTCTCTTTGCTTCAGGTGACTGCATCTCTTTCATGGCCCAGCTTTCCCCTCACCGCTCATCCCCCTCGGGCAACCACGGCTCCTCGACTCTGGTGACAGCACCCGTCCCTTTTGTCCCTCCAGTCTTAGGGGCAGTATCCCTGCTCTCCCTAATCTCGGGGTTTCCAACTGTTTCCTGTTTGTCCTTTCACGTTTCTAACACTCTTTACAATAGAGTGAAAGTGAAAGCATTAGTCACTCAGTCATATCTGATTCTCTGTGACCCTATGGACTGTAACCCACCAGGCTGCTCTGTCCATGGGATTCTCCAGGCAAGAATACTAGAGTGGGTTCCCATTTTGTTTTCCAGGGGATCTTCCTGACCTAGGGATCAAACTCCAGTCTCTTGCATTGCAGGTGGATTCTTTACTGTCTGAGCCACCAGGAAAGCCCCTCTGTACAATAATTCCCAGTTAAATTTCTTCTATGAAACTTGCTGGCCTGGGTTTTGTTTTCCTGATCAGACACTGATGGACAGAATTTTCTCTCTCCAAATAGTGACCATGCCTTGCCAATTTTTGACTCTAATTTTCTTCATCCCTTTCCCACCATCCTAAAGCAGGTATCATGTCTCACCTGGACTGATCTAGTATCTTCCATCTAGCTCCCCTTAAAGCCCTTTTCCACACTGCAGCCAGAGCAAGCTTCCTAAAACACAGTCATCTTATTGTGACCTTCTTAACTATGCTTCTTAAATCCCCCTTCGGGGTATCTTCAATTCATATAAGAGTTAAGCTTCTTAGCTTAGCTAAGAAAAACTGTGATAGACACAATTTATCACCACCTGTCTCCTTTCCCCTGCCAACTTCATCTCTAGCTTTTCAATGTTCTAGTGACACTAACTTGCTTACAACGCTGGCTTACACACCCACTCACACAAACATCCTGTTGTTTCTTCTCTCTGGTCTTTGTTATAGTGTTTCCTTCCTACCTACCGACTCCGACTGACTAGTTCTCTTTCAAAACTCAGCTCAAAGATGTCTCTTCTAGAAAGCTTCTGGGAGGACCCGGGCCACACTTCCTGTGCCTACATTTAACATATCTTATTAACATATGAACATCTCCTGTTCTGAGTCTCTTTTGCCTCGGTAGAGTGCCATGAGAGCCCCACCCCTGCCTTCTTCATTTGTCTCCAGTTCTGTACTTCTTATCAAGAGATACTGGTTAAAGTGAACGGAACTATACCTCCTAAACCCTGGCAGCCAAATCAGGAAGCCGTCAGTTATCCCCATTTCCTTCTCCTTTACCTCCACATCCAATTATCTAATTAGTCTGAATTTTACCTCAGAAATCACCCTGATACCATGATCCTTCTTTCTCACTCCACAGCCTCTGCCTCAATCTTCCAAGTCATTGTAAGTTTCTTTGACCATGACCCGTAGTGATAAATACATTTTGCACCATGACACAAGATATGCATTCTGCAGTTCAAGTTTTTAATAAAGTCACTTTTTTAAAATAAAATTTATTTATTTATTTGGCTGCATGAGCCTTAGTTGTAGCACCCAAGGTCTTCCAACTTCCTCGAAACATGTGGATCTTTAGCTGTGACATGCAAACTCTTAAGGGCTTCCCTGATAGCTCAGTTGGTAAAGAATCTGCCTGCAATGCAGGAGACCCTGGTTTGATTCCTGGGTTGGGAAAATCTGCTGGAGAAGGGATAGGCTACCCACTCCAGTATTTGGGCTTCCCTTGTGGCTCAGCTGGTAAAGAATCCACCTGCAATGAGGGAGACCTGGGTTTGATCCCTGGGTTGGGAAGATCCCTGGGTTGGGAAGATCACCTGGAGAAGGGAAAGGCTACCCACTCCAGTATTCATGCCTAGAGAATTCAATGGACTGTATAGTCTATGGGTCGCAAAGCATCTGACACGACTGAGTGACTTTCACTTTCATGGAAACTCATAGTTCCAACAGGTGGAATCTCATTTCCTTACCAGAGATAGAACCTGGGCCCCCTGCACTGGGAGTGCAGACTCTTGGCCACTGGACCACCAGGGAAGTCCCTGAAGTCACTTCTAAGAAAAAAAAAGTTGCAAAATGCAATCAAGAGGAAACTTACTCAAGATTGAAATAAAATAATTAATCATTCATTTTTTCCCTCATTTTTTCCTTTTATTTTCCAGTTAATAAACCCTACATTATACTCAATGGCTTCAATTCTGTCATGCTTTGTACCTAAAACAATAGTGGCTCTGTTAAAACAAAGATACTTAAACACATTAAATTTTAAGTAAATTCACTTTGTTCATTTTGAAGACAAATCTATCGTGGAGGTGAATTTATTAAAAATTCAAATTGCCCACAAAGTTTATGCATAACAAACAAGTAAATCAAATAGAGGCTTTATGAAGCATCGATCCTTTTTACAAAAGACTCTTTAATATTTTCTTTCCCATTTAAGTCTATTTTTTCTAAATGCAGGTGTGAGTCATGAAAATCATTTTAAGATACACTTGTGGGTTGTGACCCACAATTTGAAAACCACTGTTCTAGGCTTTCATGATCACTTGCTGAACTACTGCAATTTCTTCCCAACTTGCCTCTTTGTCTCCTGTCTGGCTTCCAGGCAGTTACCTTTCTATTAATAAAAGGGACAAACCTAACTATGTCACTTTCCTTCTTAAAAAAATTATCCTGGAAGTTTGACACCATTACCTATAGACTAAAATCCTTGTTTCTTGACTTGACATATAAAGAAGACCAGTCCCAGTTCCACTTTTCACCCTGATTTCCACGCACTGCCAACACCTTCTCCACTGCACCCTGCAGCTTCCACCTCTCCCCTTACAGATGGACATCTTCCTAGCTCCATCCTTTTATCACTGTAGTCTCCTCCACCCGACATGCCCTTTACATCCTTATGGTCTGTTCATTCTTCAAGGCCCAGGTATCAGTATTATTTCTTTATGTCTCCGTCACTTTTCCTGGGCTCCATCATCTGTGTTCCCATTTGGCAATTTGCTTCATCACAGTTGCTTTTGTTGTTGTTTAGTCACTAAGTTGTGCCCAACTCTTTGTGATTCCATGGACTGTAGTCCGCCAGGCCCCTCTGTCCACAGATTTTCCACTGGAATGGGTTGCCATTTCCTTCTCCAGGGGATTTCCCCGATCCAGGGATCAAACCCTTGTCTCCTGCATTGGCAGGTGGGTTCTTTACCGCTGAACTACCAGGGAAGCCCTCATAGTTGCTTTATATGGATTTTAATATGTATCTGTGTCACCTTTCATAATGTGAGCCTCTTAAAGACAGAATCTTGGTGCTATTAGAAGAGATAATGACTATGAAACACTTGGAACTGAAGTTGGCAGGATCAGTAAATATAAATTCCATTTATTTTTCCTTCATCTTTGTGCTCTATCACTCAACCATGTGATACACAATAAATGTATATTAACTTCCAATCTATAACTTAATACCTTATATTTATAATTATACCTTAAATATTCCCTTCTCCAAGGGGATCTTGCAGACCCAAGGATTGAACCTGGGTCTCCCAAGCCTCTATACTTATAAAGAACTTTACATTTACATCTTAAATGGTATTTCTGCAAATAAACCCCATTGGTCAACCACAGGACAAATGGAATCCTACTTTACCAAGAAGGAAGCCAAGAACAGATCCAGAGACGATGTACTATTATTGACCAAGGCCACATAGCCAAGCTCAAATGCAGACCTGACTCCAAAGCCAGCTGCATCTTGTTTTCTTTCGGACAGGGCTATCGCAGCCAGTAATGCCTCACAGCCATCCACCTGCTAGCAGAGCTCTGCCCAGACTCAGGGAAGAGCTATGGCTCTTATTCACCTCCAACTTGACTCCTCCCATGTCTTCAAAGACAATCTGAACAAAGTTCCTTTTCTGAAGATGTGTTAGTCACTCAGTCGTGTCCAACTCTTTGTGGCCCCATGGACTGTTAGCCTGCCAGTTTCCTCTGTCCATGGAGTTCTTCAGGCAAGAATACTGGAGTGTGTTGCCATTCCCTTCTCTAATCACCCCAATCCAGGGATTGAGCTAGGGTCTCTTGTATTGCAGGCAGATTCTTTACTGTGTGAGCCACCAGGGAAACCCTGCTGAAGATGGATTCCCCCCAAAAGGATTTTGGGAGACATGTTTCTCCATTAAAAAACAGAAAGAAGAAAAAACCTTCAGACCGCTAAGTGAAAGTGAAAGTCGCTGAGTTGTGTCAGACTCTTTGTGACCCCATGGACTATCAAATCCATGGAATTCTCCAGGCCAGAATACTGGAGTGGGTAGTCTTTCCCTTCTCCAGGTGATGTTCCCAAACCAGGGATTGAACCCAGGTCTCCTGCATTGCAGGCAGAGTCTTTATCAGCTGAGCCACAAGGGAAGCCCAAGAATACTGGAGTGGGTAGCCTATCCCTTCTCTATCTACCTGTCCCAGGAATTGAACCAGGGTCTCCTGCATTGCAAGTGGATTCTTTACCAACTGAGCTATCAGGGAAGCCCACTAATTTCTCTAGTGGTTTCTAAGACCACTAGAGAAACAATAAATGTGAGACAGTTTGCTTACCAATAACAGAGTCAGCCAAAAACATGCCTAGGATTTATGCAGTGTTTTTTAGTTTTTTTTTTTAAATAGCTGTAGTGAAGTTGCAGGGCTCTAGGAACCCACTGTAAGTATCTTTCACTTTCATTCTCATGGGGGATAAAGGTTGACAAGGATGGCAGACACGAAGCATTAAGTGATGACTCCTAAGCTCTATATTAGCAAGTGGAGGGCAAGACAATCCAGATTTAGCCAATGCCTGTTATGTCCTGGGAACTCCATATACATAATTTGATCTAATCCTCACAACCCCAGTCAATCACAAAAGTACTTCCTGAGTGTCTTCTGCTCTGTGCCTTACACTGGGCCAGGGAAATAATGATTCTTTCCCTGTCGAATTGCCAGTCTAAGACAGCAGTTTTCAACCTGTCTTCTACCCTTACACTCATGAGAGATACAGCATATCATTGGTCCCATGGGTTCATTGTGTTCTGAAGTTTGAATGGGGTTTTGAGATGCAGGCTGATGAAGCACCTTGAATGATTCTGGTGTAGTCCCCTTCTATATGAATAAACACACAGATTCAGGGAAATGAAAAGACACTCAGTTTACAGGGTTTGGGTGCTGTGATGGGAAAGCACAGTTCTTTGAATAAGCTGGAGGAGCACAAACCGTGAAGCTGGGTGGAGCGCAAAGAACTTTCCAGAGGAAGTGACATACACTGAGCAACGAAAGAGTAGTAGGAGCTTTCAGTCAGAAACATGGGCATGGGGATAAGGTGCCTTGGTATGGTGGCATAATCTGCTAAAGCTCAGAGAAATGACAAAAGAATTTGGCATCATAAGACAAACTGCACAAAATTCAGAATGGCTGAAGGGTGGTGTGCTAGCAAGGGGAGCAGCCAGAGTCCTAGGTCTGGGCTCAGTCTTGAGTGGCTTTGTGTCAGGCGTCATTCTTAGGGCAGTGGGACCCACTGAAGGGGACTGATGGAGGGGATATGGCTGCCTGGTAGAGGTGATTTTAGGGGCTGGTAGACAGAAGGCAGCTAATCCAAGGTGGGAGTTGGCCATTATTTGGGTGTATTAGTTAAGGGAAAGGGGAATTAGCCAAGCTTTGGCTTGAATAACTGGGTGGGGATGTGAAAGGGTAGTGCCAACCTTTCATGGTAGGTGGCCGGGAGGTAGATAAGGAGCAGCTCAGTTTGGAACATTTAAGTTGGTGGTGTTCAAGTGGAGATGTCCCGAGTATAGATCTGGAGGTCAGAAAGAGACCTGGGCAAGAGACAAAGATTTCAAATGGCAACAGGGGTCATGCTTTGGGTAAATCATCCAGGAGAGCGTGTTGAGAGAGAAGAGACTTAGCCTCAGAGGGAATTTTGAGAACCACCAGAATGCAGAAGAGTAGAGGTGGAAGAAGGGGCAGCAGAGGAGAATGTCAGTAGACGGCTAGCAGGTTACTTCCATTTTACAGATGAGGACACTGGGTCTCATATTCACAGTGGTCTAAGGCTTTCCAGCCAAGATGAGATAGAAACAGTCTTCAACCTCTATCAGATTCCTGGCTTTCAAATCACTTGTTTCTGTTTAAAAAATTATAATTATATACAGAGGTATAATCTTCTTCCCCTTACTTTTCCGCCTTTGAATTTCCCTTCCCAGACACTAATCACAATCTGCCAGTCTTCTTTCCCTTCCCTGGCTCTCTCCCCAACCTAGATGACTATCATGGGGGGTAAGGCAACCAATGGGAAAAGCAAGGACAGGACTCATCCAACCTTGAATGAGACTACAGACTAATGCTGAACATGGCCCCACTCTTAATTTACAAGGTAACTCACTCAGTTCTTTAGACCTGGCATTATCCCATGACCTGAGCTAGGAATGAAGTGATATATAAAGTTTAATCATTAAACGACCTTATAAGACACTGTTGCAAACAGGGAGCAATGAGAAAATTGGCTTAAACAGTTTGGAGGAGCAGTTTTACTGGAGTTCTTACTCCAGGAGATTAAACATGTCACCTGAGAACCACCATGTTTAACCAGAACTAGGTTTATTGTAGTTGACTGACAACAGGGGTGAACGAAGGCTCTCGCTTGCCTTCTTGCTGTGAACTGAGGTGAGCCTGGAAGGTGCCCCGATCAAAGCCAGCTCCCTGCCCCCACAGACTGTGCAGGCTTTGGCGTCAGACTGCACGGGTCCCATCCGCAGAAGACACACTGATTCTCAGAATCTGTTTCTTTATCTGCAAAATGCGGCTCACAGTACTCACCCCATCCAGTTATTGTGAGAATTAAATGAGATAGCCTGCCAAAGCACTCAGGACCCAGCAGGAACGATCATCTTTGGCTGCTGTCACCAATCTTTTTTGAGCTAAGCTCGGCTCACCGATGGAGTGGGCCGTGAGCCCAGGAGAACTGGTTACTGCGGTTACCTTGTGATGACCCTGAGCCAGGAATGAGGGAGCAGGTGAGGTCAGCGCCAAACTCCTCAATGTCTTCCAAGAGACAGAATGTACTAATGGACGCTATTCTCCTGCTGCGTGTCTGTCCTCAAGAGATTTCTAAGAAGCAGTGGCAAGGCCTCAGGAGCTAGGTCCCTGGCAGAGAGCAAGTTTCTGGTGACCACGGCACTCAATATCGAGAAAACAAAACCCCTGATAAGGTGCGGAGAAACTGTCAGGTTCTGCACATGGCTGGAACCCTTGGTGACTCCCTGGGAACCCCCTCCCCCCACCACCTGCTTTCCTCTGATGGACTTCAGCTCGCGCTAAGCTAAGGACAGCAGGGGACACTTGGTGCGCTTCCCTGGCCCCTCCCTCCTGGATTTCAGGACGTCCAGCTAAGCGCGGGGCTATCTTTAAAAGGAATTAGTCGTGGCTCCTATATAGCCCGCTGGTGAGGGCAACGTGGGACGGCCCAGGCCAGGAATTCCCCGAGCGCCCCCAACGCCTGCCCTCCGCTGGAGAGCCCGCAGCGCCTCTCCCGGGGCAGCACCCCGGGCCCGCAGAACCCCTCCGAGGAGAAACAACCAGCTCTGCAGATGCAGCCCTTGCAGTTTGGGTCTCTTCTCTCCTCTGACGTAATGTCAGTTTCCTGCTTTCGCACTGCAGTGTGCAGCTCGCTGGCCGGTAAGTCTGAGGATCAATGGATTGAACGCCAAGATAATCACCACCACTATCCTGCAGTTTATTTTCCACGAATACACCCCGCCCCCAAATTCCACGACTTTTGGCTTTTCAGGCGGTATTGTTCTCCCCTCCCCCCAGGAAGGCCGCCTCTACACACAGCCCAACACCAGGAAACAGGCGTCGGTTTGTGGCTCAAATGTGGGGCCGGGGCGGGGTCGGCTCAAACCTTCTCTGCACCCCCACCCCCATCTCCACCCCCTGCTTTGAGATGCCAAATCCCTAGCTTTGTTTTCAGCAAAACTATGGTCGGAGCGGCAGCATTTCCTCCCCTTCTCCAGAAACCGAGCTGGGAAGTGGGTAAAAACTATTTACTACGGAACGTGCTAGGACGCTTCTCCACGCCCCACACCCCCACAGGGAAAGGACCGGCAGCGACCGCCCCGCCACCTCACTCGCGCCGGGCCAACTGCAGCTCCGCGGCCGCTGCCACCGCCCAGCCGAGCCCGGGGAGACTCCCAAGGGCTCTTTAAATACGATCTATAAATACTACAGGCGCTCGGCGCGCGCGTCACGGCAAAACCGGCCTCCGATTGGCTGTCGTAACCCCGCTATTTGCATAGCCGGATTGCTCAACCGGGCGGCGACCTCAGCCGAGCGTGCCCCTCCCCCGCAGCGGGCGCGAGGGCCGCTCGGGGCCGGCGGGCGGGGACCGCTGGGTGGCGGCCGCGCGGCTTCGCGACGAGTGCGAAGCGGTGGTGGCGACGTCCAGAGTGACTTGAACTCCGGAACATTTCGAGTCTTGAGTCATGCGGCGGTCTTCCGGGAGGCCGGCCGCCTCCCAGAAGGATCAACTTTGCGCACCCGAAGGCCGGCGCCTTTAGACCGGGTCATTTTGCTTTTCAAACACAGAAAGAAAAAGTTTGAAGGGTTTCACCCGAACAGATGCGCTGGGTGGCTCGCGGAGGCATCACGTGAGACCTTGGACACGCAGCCAGAGCCCTGTCCAATGACTTGCGTCTTGGGGTGTTCAAAAAAGGCTTTTTGCATGATCACTAGTCAGACCTCGTTAGTTTGAAAACCAAACCAGGAATGTTCTGGAAATGAAAGAGGTTTAAAGCTAAGTTTTCAAAAAAAAAAAAAAAAAAACACCAAACACCCATTCATCGATAAGAAGCTAGGGGGAAAGATTCTCTTGTAAAAACTCAAAATGTTCAGCTACTTGGCCCTGGCCGGAGCTGGTTGCCTCTGGGGAGGCGGATAGTGGCAGAGAGGGTCAGGAGGGTGGGGAAAGACCACGCTTTGGAATCCGGGAAGCAATCCGACGTTGCGGAGAATATTGGCACTCGGGATTCTGTTGAGAAGATGCTATTGATCGCGGGAGATAAATGTAGATAAATAAGCAGATATTGTTTTATATTAGTATTCAGATGTTATGAAAATAGTTTTATCTTCAGGATGTAATCTGAGAATAGGAACTGTGGCTGCCGATTGTTCCAAACATTCTAGGTAAAATCTACAGCATAGTAAATTCCTTACTTTTGAATGTGATGAATACGATGACTTTCAGTTTCCTCATTTTGTTTTAAAATGCCCTGCCTTTAAAGTGCAGAAAGCACATGGTAAGGGTCCAAGTCTTCCCGTAACAGTATCCTGAGAAGACGCTAGAAGTGTATGTTGGTGTCTTACACCGAGTCGGTCCTCAGAAAATGTTAGTGATGTGAATCAAATACGTTCATTAGAAGAAACTAAGCATTGATCAAAAATCTAAGGTCTCATTCAATTATGTTTCATAAATGTCCTTTCCCCCTATATCAAACTCAAAACTCATAGGACTCTTGTTATTCTACAACACTCTTGTAACTTATGTTACTTGGATGCAGCGAGTATGTATCTAAAAGCTTTTTGAAAAAGAACTTCGGATTTTAACTGAAGAGCGCCCTCTGCTGCCAAACTGTTTATGGGCAACGCGCCTGAAAAGTGAAATGCTTGGGAGTATGCCCACCTAGTGACAGACTTTATTTTTGGGGGCTCCAAAATCACTGCAGATGATTGCAGCCATGAAATTAAAAGACGCTTACTCCTTGGAAGGAAGGTTATGACCAACCTAGATAGCATATTCAAAAGCAGAGATATTACTTTGCCAACAAAGGTCCGTCTAGTCAAGGCTATGGTTTTTCCAGTGGTCATGTATGGATGTGAGAGTTGGACTGTGAAGAAAGCTGAGCGCCGAAGATTTGATGCTTTTGAACTGTGGTGTTGGAGAAGACTCTTGAGAGTCCCTTGGACTGCAAGGACATCCAACCAGTCCATTCAAAAGGAGATCAGTCCTGGGTGTTCTTTGGAAGGAATGATGCTAAAGCTGAAACTCCAGTACTTTGGTCATGTCATAGAAAGATTTGACTCATTGGAAAAGACTCTGATGCTGGGAGGGATCAGAGGATCAGGGGCAGGAGGAGAAGGGGACGACAGAGGATGAGATGGCTGGATGGCATCACCGACTCGATGGACGTGAGCCTGGGTGAACTCTGGGAGTTGGTGATGAACAGGGAGGCCTGGTGTGCTGCAATTCATGGGGTCGCAAAGAGTCGGACACGACTGAGTGACTGAACTGAACTGAATTGAAAACTGGCAAGGTGAACTTTGGGATATTTTTATGTCTTCGCAATTCATTTTGTAATTCTAGCCATTTTAATCATTTATGCTAAGCAAATAGGATCATTCAGTTCTAACTATTACCTTAAATATCATTCTCATTTCCACAGTAATACATAGCAGTTTATGTTTTAAAACCAATACTAAAGCAGGAGATAGACTTGTTTTACAGTCAGTATTGTCTGCATTGGGCTTCCCCAGTGGCTCAGTGATAAAAGAATTTGCCTGTAATGCAGGACGTGCTCAGGAGACCTAGGTACGATCTGTGGTTTGGGAAGATCCCACCTGGAGAAGGAAATGGCAGTCCACTCCTGGAGAATTCCATGGACAGAGGAACCTGGCAGGCTACAGTCCATGGGGTCACAAAGAGTCAGATACAACTGAGTGACTAAACAACAAACAACAACAAAAAATTCTCTGCGTTAATAGCTACCAAAATAAGAAAAAAAAATGCTTTAATCATTGAAATACTTTTCCCAGTAATTTTAGTGCTGTGTCATATGAATCATTAAAATTTGACTAATTTGAACACACACTAATTGCAACAACTTACATCAGCGTTTTCCTTCTTAGCTTTTTTTCTCTCTGTCTTCACCAATGTTTCTCGTGCCCCAGGCCAAGTAGAAATGTACTTATGGAAGCTGCCTTTTTGGTTGTCATCTCTTCACTATAAAGACTGTCATTTTATTGTAGTATTCATGTATTTATTGTACTTACACAGTATTTTCCTCCCCCCTTTTTTAATGTTAATGTTTCTTTTACTAATTCATTTCTTTGTTATCCGTATTAATGTGCTAAGATGAAAACAGTTTTTAAAAAGTCCCAAGTAGCTATGTAAATTGGAAACTGCACATCTTGACTGCTCTTCCAATTGGTTCTCATTTTTCAGAGCTGCTCATCTTAAGGAAGAAAGAGATACAGTCAGAGGTTAGCCACTGGTACAGCTTTGAATCACTAGGAGGTAAGAGGATAACTGGTAAACCACAAATGAAGAGATAAGGGAGGCATGCATCTTGTGCTGTAAGTGCTAATATGGGCCTTTGGCTGCATTCCTCACAGTAAGCACTTTACCACTGTTTATAGAAACATACAGATAATGATCACGAATTAGCCTGTGGTTCTCGATTCTCTCTCAGTTGCAGAGTCAGAGATGGAAATAGAGTCCGTTATTATGCTGAGAAATGTATTTAGAAAAACGTACTGGGCGGTGGGGTGGTGGGCGGTGCTAGAGAGAGACTCTGTCCCTGTGTAAGCCCAGGGTGAGCAGTGTAGCATGGTCAAGGAAGTCCAGTGCTCCACCTGCCCTGTGAACTGGCCTCCCTTTTCTCAGTTACTGGTGCAGGAACTGAGATGCTCACAGCTGCCATGGGAATATGCCTGGCAATTGTTTGTCTCCCCACCCCCCATTTATTTAGTGATAGTAACGGCACCCTACTCCAGTACTCTTGCTTGGAAAGTCCCATGGACAGAGGAGCCTGGTAGGCTGCAGTCCATGAGGTCACTGAGTCAGACATGACTGAGCGACTTCACTTTCACCTTCCACTTTCTGGCAACCCACTCCAGTGTTCTTGCCTGGAGAATCCCAGGGACGGGGGAGCCTGGTTGGAGGCCGTCTATGGGGTTACACAGAGTTGGACACGACTGAAGCGACTTAGCAGCAGCAGCAGCAACAAATTGTTTTATTTATATTGTACTGTGCATGGGAGCAACTGGATACATAACAAAAGGCTTATGAATTGGTCCAGCTTCATTGCAGTTAGATCAACACATCCCTGAGATCCTGGGGTAATTAATAAATTAATTTGCAGTAGACTGCAATGCTGGCTTGTCTAGTCCATTGACCAAGGGATGGTCTCTAAACTGTATTAGCAATGTCTTTACCTGACAAGGAGATTATATGACCCATAGCATGTGGATATGGGAGTATGTACACTTGGTATGGCAGAAGTATGAAATACATACTTATAAAATTTGGGTTTTCTTTTCTGGGTATATACAGAAAATATACAGAAAGAAAAATATACTTGTTTTGTATATGCTGACTATTGAGGAGCTCATAAATTCTGCTTACAATACTAAAGAAAACTATTTTGTTTTTGTAAAAATAAATTTATGACAAAATCTAGTTGATTTTTATCTTTTATAATTACTCCTTCACAGCTGTGCTTCCTCATTTAAACATACCTCCCTTTATGTAATTTTACTCTATACATCTAGAACATGGCCTCTATATATCTGTACTTGGCCTAAAGAATATTATTACTAGAATTAGTATATATCAAGGACCAACCAAAGTTTCTTGACAAGGCTAACACTATTGTTATTTGCATTTTATAAAGAAGATAATTGATCCAAGTTAGTGTCAGAGCTAGGAATCAAATCCAAGTCCATATGACTCTAGGTAAAACCCTCAGTTCAGTTCAGTCGCTCCGTCATGTCCGACTCTTTGTGACCCTGTGAATCGCAGCACGCCAGGCCTCCCTGTCCATCACCAACTCCCAGAGTTCACCCAGACTCACGTCCATCGAGTCAGTGATGCCATCCAGCCATCTCATCCTCTATCGTCCCCTTCTCCTCCTGCCCCCAACCCCTCCCAGCATCAGAGTCTTTTCCAATGAGTCAACTCTTCGCATGAGGTGGCCAAAGTACTGGAGTTTCAGCTTTAGCATCATTCCTTCCAAAGAAATCCCAGGGCTGATCTCCTTCAGAATGGATGGGTTGGATCTCCTTGCAGTCCAAGAGACTCTCAGGAGTCTTCTTCAACACCATAGTTCAAAAGCATCAGTTCTTCGGTGCTCAGCTTTCTTCACAGTCCAACTTTAACATCCATACACGACCACTGGAAAAACCATAGCCTTGACTAGACGGACCTTTGTTGGCAAAGTCATGTCTCTGCTTTTCAATATACTATCTAGGCGCTTACTCCTTGGAAGAAAAACCCTCAGAGAATACTGCAAGTATATAAAATTGAAAATGAAAGCCATAGGCCTAATACTACTCACTTTCTATGGTATCCTAGAGCAATACTTTCCAAATTATATATCAGAAAATGTTTGTTACATATGATAGGTGTGAATGGCATGAAGAAAGATTCCATGATCAAATACGTTTCGGAAATAATGGGTTAAACCAACACTTTTAAATTGTAAAACTGTACGTTTGTGAGAGCCATTCATGCTTGTAGTCATTGTGGATTTGTATAGTTATTACTGTGTTTTTTCCAGGAAATGGCAAAAACATGTCTTTCTACTTTTGCATAATGTGCCATTTGAACTCTCATTGGAGCCAGAGATGGGAATAATATGAAACCCTTAACACCTGGATACTGTCCTTTTTTGTGCATTGCTAAAATAATCACTTCCTGATGCCTTTTGGGTTGACAGATTATTTGTACAAGATGGATTAAAAAAAACTTCTAAATCTTTACAGGGTTCTAAATGCCTTACTGGCGAAGGCAATGGCACCCCACTCCAGTACTCTTGCCTGGAAAACCCCATGGACGGAGGAGCCTGGTAGGCTGCAGACCATGGGGTCTCGAAGAGTCGGACACGACTGAGCGACTTCACTTTCACTTTTCCCTTTCATGCATTGGAGAAGGAAATGGCAACCCACTCCAGTGTTCTTGCCTGGAGAATCCCAGGGACAGGGGAGCCTGGTGGGCTTCCGTCTATGGGGTCGCACAGAGTCGGACACGACTGACTAGACTTAACAGCAACAGTAGCAGCAAATGCCTTACACTATTACTTGTTACACCTAAAATATATGTTTGGAAAGTTCAAAGATTTTCTTGCTAGTGAGAGACTTGCCAAACTCAGTACAAGGACACTAGAATAACGAAATGTAAAATTATTTTAAAAATAGGCTAAGAACAAGTAGTTGGTTCACGTAAAAATAGCTGAAATTTGTGCGACTGCACTAGTACATATGCATGATATATATTCGTTTGAACTTGTTGAGAGGAGAGGCTGTTTTTGTTCCTTTATCCTTGCCACATACTTGTCCCATAGGAGGCATTTATGTGTCCAATATTTATTGAGTGCTTTGTTTGTACCTAGGCATGGTTCTGTTCCTGATGCTAGAGATGTGAGTGAAAAAGTCTTCATTGAGCTTACGTTTTATTGGGCAGAAATACACAATAAATGAAAAGAGGGATGTGAAGCCACAAAATGAATAACGGATACTGAAAAACTTGTAGGGTTAGTAGATAGGAATTCTCAGTGAGGCCAAAGCATTTTTGAGATGGGTACCAGAGTAAACACACTGGAAGGAAGGGAAGGGTATGAGGTCACTTTTTAGGAGGTAATGTGATGATTGGTAACAATAAGAAGTTTTTACTTTAGGGTTGAGAGGGTTAAATAGTGTAGTGTAGTGTTTGTTGCTCAGTTCTGTCCAACTCTTTGCAACCCCATGGACTGTAGACCACCAGGCTTCTCTGTTCATGGGATTCTCCAGGCAAGAATACTGGAGTGGGTCGCCATTTCCTTCTGCAGAGGATCTTCCCAACCCAGGGATTGAACCCCGGTCTTCTGTGTTGCAGGCAGATTCTTCACTACAGATTCTGAGCTACAGGGAAGTCCAAGAGGATTAAATGGAAGAAGATAAAAGGATTATTGGAGAGGAAAAGGTCAAGACTGAGAAGGCATGGTGTTGAATGGGATAGTGTGTAAGTGATGCAGCCACAGGGGATGGAGACAGAGTGAAGAGGAAGACAGTGAGCTCTGTGCTGCTCTGCGGCTGAGGAACTGAAGAGATCACAGGTGGTGCTGTGAGGAGGGCAGGTGCTGGTCAAGTTGTCTGGAATAACCTCAGAAAGGCTGTAGAGTCTGAGGGGCGCAAGAGGTGAATTGGTTTGGAAATAGCAGTTTATATAAATTCAGGTCAAAGGTAAAAGGAGGGGAGAAGACCATGGGGAGGAGAATTACCAGAAGCAGCCAGAGTTCAGCTAGGCCAAGACTGTGGTGGAAATGAAACTGTTCTCAGATCAGGACTTGAAACCATGTGCAAGGACTCAAACCCAGCCAAAACCTTTGATCTTCCAGCTGAGATCACACACCTGGTTTCAGGACTTAATGAAGCTCCTTAAGTTCATTGTGTCTTGGTGCTGAATGAATTCAGCGAGAGGCAAAGTGATGGGGGCTATAGTCCATAGGGTTGCAGTCAAACACAACTGAAGAGACTTAGCAAACCCATAGATATATAGGACACTTGTAAGAGAGACAAGTGGGCAGGCAAGGAAGCTCTGATCCCAGGATTGAGTGGGGTACAATTTTATAATCAAAGGAAAGTGGGGGAGAGGAAAAGACTGACTTCTTCAAGTAGAAGTCAGGCTTGTATCACTAGCTCCTATCGGGCAGGAGAATGTCTGACCTTATGAGGTCAAACTAGGATTATCATGGCGCTTATTTAAATCAGTAGAAGGGCGATAACATTTTTCTTTCATTTAGTGGGTTGGGGCATATATCCTGCTTTTATTCATGGCTTTAGAACCTTTTGATGAAAGTGAAATAGAAGAGTGAAAAAGCTGGCTTAAAACTCAACATTCAAGAAACTAAGATCGTGGCATCCAGTCCCATAACTTCATGGCAAATAATGGGGAAGAAATGGAAATGGAAAGAGTAACAGACTTTATTTTCTTGGGTTCCAATATCACTGCAGATGGTGGTTGCAGCCATGAAATTAAAAGACACTTGCTCCTTAGAAGAAGAGTTGTAACAAACCTAGAGAGCATATTAAAAAGCAGAGACATCACTTTGCCAACAAAGGTCCATCTAGTCAAAGCTATGGTTTTTCCAGTAGTCATGTATGGATGTGAGAGTTGGACTGTAAAGAAGGCTGAGTGCCAAAGAATTGATGCTTTTGAACTGTGGAGCTGAAGAAGACTCTTGAGAGTCCCTTGGACAGTAAGGAGATCCAACCAGTCCATCCTAAAGGAAATCAACCCTGAATATTCATTGGAAGGATTGATGCTGAAGCTGAAGCTCCAGTAATTTGGCCACCTGATGTGAAGAGCTAACTCGTTGGAAAAGACCCTGATGCTGGGAAAGATTGAGGGCAGGAGGAGAAGGGGATGACAGGATGAGATGGTTGGATGGAATCACCACTCAGTGGACATGAGTTTGAGTAAGCTCTGAGAAATAGTGAAGGACAGGGAGGCCTGGTGTGCTCTAGTCCATGGGATTGCAAAGAGTTAGACACAACTGAGCAGCTGAACAATAACAATAGTTAAGCAGGTCTGCTTCATTCCACGATGTTCTGATAGTTTTCTTGAGTGATCATTAACTTACAGTGGTCTCCCAGTTCCTTAGGTTTCCCTCTCTATCTGTAATCCCCTTCTGGGACTTCTGTAGCGACCTGTGTAACTCTTCTGTTGTATCCCTATCAGAAACATCAGTTTGTTGAATGAATAAATATTGAATTTTCATATAGATAGAATTATTTCAGTTGAATTTTACCTTAATTCACTTTTTAAGATAATCTTAAAGTAAGGCAGTCTGACTCCCCTTGTTCATATTTTGATTTGTGTTTTAATATACTCTTGAGTCATACTGTTCATGGGGTTCTCAAGGCAAGAATATTGAAGTCGTTCACCATTCCTTTCTCCATTGGACCACGTTTGGTCAGAACTCTCTACCATGATGTGTGTGTGTCTTGGGTGGCCCTACATGGCATGGCTCATAGTTTCATTGAGTTAGACAAGGCTGTGGCCCACACAATCAGTTTGGTTAGTATTCTGTGATTGTGGTTTTCATCCTGTTTGCCCTCTGATGGATAAGGATAAGAGGCTTATGGAAACTTCCTGATGGGAGAGACTGACTGAGGGGGACTCAGTCTTGTTCTGATGGGCGCGGCCATGCTCAGTAAATCTTTAATCCAGTTTTCTGTTGGTGGACTGGGCTGTGTTCCCTCCCTGTTGTTTGACCTGAGGCCAACCAGTGGTGGAAGTAATGAAGATAATAGCAACCTCCTTCAAAAGGCCCTGTGCACACACTGCTGCACTCAGTGCCCCTGACTCTGCAGCAGGCCACCGCCGATCCATGCCTCCACCAGAGACTCCTGGACACTCATGGGCAAGTCTGGCTCAGTCTCTTGTGGGGTCACTGCTCCTTTCTCCCAGGTCCTGGTGTACACAAAATTTTGTTTGTACCCTCCAAGAGCCTGTTTCCCCAGTCCTGTGTATGTTCTGGTGGCTCTATGGTAGAGTTAATGGCAACCTCCTCCAAGAGGGCTTATGCTATACCCTGGTCTGCTGCACCCAGAACCCCTGCCCCTGAAGCAAGCCACTGCTGACCCATACCTCCATAGGAGACACTCAAACACTCAAAGGCAGTTCTGGCTCGATCTCTGTGGAGTCTCCTGATGTACACAAGATTTTGTTTGTGCCCTCCAACAGCCTGTTTCCCAAGTCCTGTGTATGTTCTGGTGGCTCTATGGTGGGGTTAATGGCAACCTCGTCCAAGAAGGCCTATGCCATACCCAGGTCTGCTGCACCTAGAGCCCCTGCCCCTGCTGAAGCTGAAACTCCAATACTTTGGCCACCTGATGTGAAGAACTGACTCACTAAAAAAGACCCTGATGCTGGGAATGATTGAAGACAGGAGGAGAACGGGCAACAGAGGATGAGATGGTTGGATGGCATCACTGACTTGATAAGTTTCAGTAAGCTCTGGGAGTTGGTGATTACAGGGAACCCTGGTGTGCTGCAGTTCTTGGGGTCACAAAGAGTCTGACATGACTGAGCCACTGAGCTGAACTGATACTCATGAAGATGAAGTTGGAAGTAGAAGAGAGATATCTGAATTTAAAAGTATGTTTTGAGATGACAACTATCAATTTTTTACTTTACATCCTTAAGTATTTTTGAATTTATTACAAGGAAGTACCTGCTGGCACTAGTGGTAAAGAACCCGCCTGCCAATGCAAGAGATGTAAGAGACACAGATTTGATCCTGTGTTGGGAAGATCCCCTGGAGGAGGGAATGGCAACCTACTCCAGTATTCTTGCCTGGAGAATCCCATGGACAGAGGAGCCTGTTAAGCTACAGTCCATTGGGTCACAAAGAGTCAGACACAACTGAAGCAACTTAGTATGCACATATGCACTCCTTTTATAATAAAGGGAAAAGCAGAGTATATTTCTTTACCATAAATATCTGAAAATAAGGCCATCTAAAATTAAAATGGAGATCCTGATCAGCTTTCCTTTTATTCCAGGGTAGGATGATTTCAGAAAAGGAAGATAATCAATACTATTTTTAGAGTGCTCTGATGTCTCCACCTCCCTACCCAAACAGGAGTTGGAGTTGGATTTTCTTCAAATACTTGAGCAGCTGTCCCTTTCTCTTTGCAAACAAGATGCTCTAAGGATGTCCCATACCATGTCTAGGCTCTCGTGGATATTTACCTATAATAAGGAAGGGTATAAGGGAGTTTTGAAGAGGAAAAAAGTTATCTGTGTTTTACATTTTCTAATTGACTCACTTGTATATTGTGCCAGTGAGCTCTACCAAACCTTTCTTGTTTAGTATTTTTTCTAATTTTATTGAGATATAGGTTTCCCCTGCTATATGAAAGCAGAACTTTCCTATGAAACATTCTGTAAGTCAAAAGGATGTAAAGCAAGGCAGCAACTCCCTTAGGATACATCTTGTTAACAGATGCACAAAGTAAATAGAGGTAAAGTGCAGATGCTCAGAGATACAGTTCAAAGCCATGGTGGCTTGATGCTGAGATGCTCTGTGTCGTTCCCAGGGAAGGAGCTTGGTGATGCCCCTCCCACTGCTCTGGGGGTGCTGGGCCTCTATCATGGCTTATTGAAAAACACTATTGCTATTTTTGCTTTTCTCCTTTTTTCATAAAAGTAAAAATCCTCATTGGATTTCTTTCATTTGGTAAAAACAGATACCAATGTAGGTCTTTTGTAAAAGCTAAGTGGCTTAAAGCAAACTTTCAGAAAACAGGGATTCCTGTATAATTGACAAATAACATACTATAAGCTTAAGGTATACTACATGATGATCTGATATATGTATATATTATGAAGTAATTACTACATTAAGGTTAGTTAACATATCCATTACCTTGCATGCTGCTGCTAAGTTGCTTCAGTCATGTCTGACTCTGTGCAACCCTATGGACAGCAGCCCTCCAGGCTCTTCTGTCCTCAGGATTCTCCAGCAAGAATACTGGAGTGGGTTGCCATTTCCTTCTCCCACTGGAAGGTTTAAGAGTATCTAAAATTTAAATACTAAATCTTTCACAGGAACTTTTTTTTTTACATGAAGGGCACTAAATCCAATCTAAATTACGCTGAAAGCCAAATGTAAAATAGCAACAGAATAAGCATTTTCCTAAAAGGAATAATCACTGTTGGGAGAAATCTACACATAAGGTATTTTCTTGCTTTGATACAGCTAAAAAAATAAAAATAAATTTCATGTCTAAATTTTTAGGCTTATAATATATAATTCTGTTTTTACAGGTAGTTCAACTAGGGGAAATAAGTTAGCACAATCATTTGAATTGGTTGCCTACATACTGGACAGGGCTTATTCCTTTTTTTAAACTTCTTTGCACATGTAAAGCATGCCATGAGATGTCCTGTTTTGCCATGGATGGCGCAACCATTTTTAGGTCGATCCTGGCAAATCACACAAGGTTCAGTAGCATTAAGGGGAAAACTAGACTCCATACTTTCTTCTTTGTCTGGCGTTTCTTCTCTCAAATTCTTTGACCTTGCATAGTTATCATTGTATGTGTGTATGTTGAGAACATTTAAAATCGACTTACTCTCTCATCAACTTTTAAGTATACAATGTGGTGTTGTTAACTATAGTCAACAGGCTTTATGCTGGATCCCCAGAACTTACTCATAAATGAAACTCTATACCCTTTGACCTCTGGAGAAGAAAATGGAAACCCTCTCCAGTTTTTTGCCTGGAAAATTCCATGGGCAGAGGAACCTGGTGGGCTACAGTTGATGGGGTTGCAAAGAGTTGGACACGACAGAGCATGCATATACACACCCTCTGACCGTCATCTCCCCATTCTCCCTGTAAAAGTAAAACTATAATATGCTCCAGAAAAACCATTCCTGGATATATATCTAGATAAAATGAACTCACTATCTTGAACAGTTATCTGTGTCTGCATGTTCATTGCAGCATTATTCACAATAGCCAAGATATGGAAATGGTCTAAGTGCCCAACAAATGGATAATGGATAAAGAGAATATTATTCAGCTGTGAAAAGAAGGAAATGCTTTCAGTTGTGACAACAGGGATGGACTTGAAGGTTTTAGGCTGAGAGAAATAAGTCACGGAGAGAAAATCAAATAACTGTATGATCTACTAAATCTTCAAGTACATAATTCAACAATACTTTAGGCTGAATATTGCCTCCCCTTGAGTCATACTTTATCAACAATATATAAAAACAGGCCTATTCAATAAATAAAAAAATACAAGTACTTATTATGTGTAAGCATTATGCTTAAGAGCTAACTTTAGATCACCTCAAATCCTTGCAACACCTCTTTGTGGTAGGTTGTTGTCTAATTTACATGAAGAGACTGAGACACAGAGAGAATAAGTAGCCCTAGATAATGCAGTTATTAAGTCCTGGGACTAGGATAGGAAACCAACTCCACCAAACCCCTCAGCACACAGCCTCCATTTAGTAGATATTATATTTTTCAATAGGTATTTTCATTTTTCCTGTGTTTTGTAGCTAAGAGTATCAATAGAACTGGATATTTCTCTAAGGAGCTTTAGCGGAATGTCTTTAGAGTAGGAAAGCTTCAAATTTCCATAAAAGATCATCTCAAAATCACTATATAATGATAAGAATAAATGATGATATTTGTAGTGAGTATAACTCTTGATGTTACTTTATGTGACTAAGAGTACTTGTTAAAAGTACTTGTGACTCAAAAAAAAAAAAAAAGGAAGCCTATCAAAACCCCTCAATGATTTTGAGTGGCATATCTGTTCCAAGAAAGGGACAGCACACTCAGTAGGAATTTTTTTCTCCTCAGCTTTATTGAGACATAATTGACTAGAAAAATTTGGTATATGTTAAAGGTGTACGAACCTTCATGAACCTCCATCCATAGTTCTTCAGGCACTCTGTCTATCAGGCTCATGATATTGTACAGGAGGCAGTGATCAAAACCATCCCCAAGAAAAAGAAATGTAAAAAGGTAAAATGGTTGTCTGAGGATGCCTAAAAATAGCTGAGAAAAGAAAAGCTAAAGGCAAAGGAGAAAAGGAAAGATATACCCATTTGAATGCAGAGTTCCAAAGAATAGCAAGGAGAGATAAGAAAGCCTTCCTCAGTGATCAATGCAAAGAAATAGAGGAAAACAATAGAATAGGAAAGACTAGAGATTGCTTCAGGAAAATTAGAAATATCAAGGGAACATTTCAAACATTGTGCAAAGATGGGCACAATAAAGGACAGAAATGGTATGGACCTAACAGAAGCAGGAACATTTAAGATGGTGGAGTAGAAGTACATGTGCACATCTTCTCCTGTGAGAACTCCAAAATTACAACTCACTACTGAATGACCGTTAACAGGAGAATGTTGGATCCCACCAAAAAAAATATACCCCATGTCCAAGGGCAAAGGAGAAGCCCCAGCAAGATGGTAGGAGGGGTGAAATCATGTTCAGAATCAAACCCCATACCCACCAGAGACACTTGAAGGGCTCAAACAAGACCTTGTTCACACCAGGAGACTCCACAGAGATCGAGCCAGACCTGCCTTTGAGTGTTTGAATGTCTCCTATGGAGGTATGGGTCAGCAGTGGCCTGCTGCAGGGGCAGGGGCTCTGGGTGCAGCAGACCAAGGTATAGCATAAGCCCTCTTAGAGGAGGTCGCCATTAACCCCACCATAGAGCCACCAGAACATACACAGGACTGGGGAAACAGGCTCTTGGAGGGTGCAAACAAAATCTTGTGTACACCAGGATCTAGGAGAAAGGAGCAGTGATCCCACAAGAGACTGAGCCAGACTTGCCCTTGAATGTAGGAGTCTCTGGCAGAGGCGTGGGTCAGTGGTGGCCTGGTGCAAGGTTGGGGGCACTGAGCACAGCAGTGTGTGCACAGGACCTTTTGAAGGAGGTTGCCATTATCTTCATTACTTCCACCATAGATTGGCCTCAGGTCAAACAACAGGGAGGGAACATAGCCCAGTCCATCAACAGAAAATTGGATTAAAGATTTGCTGAGCATGGACGTGCCCATCAGAACAAGACAAAAGTTTCCCCCTCAGTCAGTCTCTCCCATCAGGAAGCTTCCATAAGCCTCTTATCCTTATCCATCAGAGTGCAAACAGGATGAAAACCACAATCACAGAAAACTAACCAAACTGATTGTGTGGGCCACAGCCTTGTCTAACTCAATGAAACTCTGAGCCATGCCATGTAGGGCCACCCAAGACACAGGGGTCATGGTGGAGAGTTCTGACCAAATGTGGTCCACTGGAGAAGGCAATGGCGAACGACTTCAGTATTCTTACCTTGAGAACCCCAAGAACAGTGTGAAAAGCCAAAAAGATAGGACACTGAAAGATGAACTCCCCAGGTCAGTAGGTGCCCAATATGCTACTGGAGATCAGTGGAGAAATAACTCCAGAAAGAATGAAGAGACAGAGCCAAGGCAAAAACAACACCTAGTTGTGAATGTGTCTGATGATGGAGGCAGAGTCCGATGCTGTAAAGGACAGTATTGCATAGGAACCTGAAATGTTAGATCCATCAATCAAGGTAAATTGGAAATGGTCAACAGGAGATGGCAAGAGTGAACATCGACATTTTAGGAATCAGTGAACTAAAATGGACTGGGATGGGTGAATTTAACTCAGATGACCATTATATCTACTACTGTGGGCAAGAATCCCTTAGAAGAAATGAATTAGCCCTCATAGTTAACAAAAGAGTCTGAAATGCAGTACTTGGGTGCAATCTCAAAAACAATAGAGTGATCTTGATTCATTTCCAAGGCAAATCATTTAATATCAGAGTAATCCAAGTCTATACCCTAAACAGTAATGCTGAAGAAGCTGAAGTTGAACGGTTCTATGAAGACCTATAAGACCTTCTAGAACTAACACCCCCAAAAGATGTCCTTTTCATTATAGGGGACTGGAATGCAAAAGTAGGAATTCAAGAGATACCTGGAGTAACAGGCCTTGGAGTACAGAATGAGCCTGGGCAAAGGCTAACAGAGTTCTGCCAAGGGAACACACTGGTCATAGTAAACACCCTATTCCAGCAACACAAGAGAAAACTCTACACATGGACATCACCAAATGGTCAATACCAAAATCAGATTGATTATATTCTTTGCAGCCAAAGATGGAGAAGCTCTATACAGTAAGCAAAAATAAGGCTGGAAGCTGACTGTGGTTCAGATCATGAATTCCTTATTACAAAATTCAGACTAAAATTGAAGAAAGTTGGGAAAAACCACTAGACCATTCAGGAATGACCTAAACCAAATCCCTTATGATTATATAGTGGCAAATAGATTCAAGGGATTAGATCTGATAGAGTGCCTGAAGAACTGTGGACAAAGGTTAGTGACATTGTATAGGAGGCAGTGATCAAAACCATGATCAAAACCGTCCTCAAGAAAAAGAAATGTAAAAACATAAAATGGTTGTCTGAGGAGGCCTAAAAATAGCTGAGAAAAGAAAAGCTAAAGGCAAAGGAGAAAAGGAAAGATATAAGCATCTGAATGCAGAGTTCCAAAGAAGAGCAAGGAGAGGTAAGAAAGGCTTCCTTAGTGATCAATGCAAAGAAATAGAGGAAAGCAATAGAATGGGAAAGACTAGAGATTGCTTCAAGAAAATTAGAGATACCAAGGGAACATTTCAAACATTGTGGAAAGATGGGCACAATAAAGGACAGAAATGGTATGGACCTAACAGAAGCAGAAGATATTAAGAAGAGGTGGCAAGAATACACAGAAGAACTATATAAAAAAGATCATGACCCAGATAACCACGATGATATCACTCACCTAGAGCCAGACATCCTGGAATGCAAAGTCAAGTGGGCCTTAGGAAGCATCACTACCAACAAAGCTAGTGGAGGGATGGAATTCCAGTTGAGCTATTTCAAATACTGAAAGATGATGCTGTTAAGTGCTGCACTCATGCCATCAAATTTGGAAAACTTAGCAGTGGCCACAGGATGGAAAAGGTCAGTTTTCATTCCATTCCCAAAGAAGGGCAATGCCAAAGAATGCTCAAACTACCACACAATTGCACTCATCTCACACGCTAGCAAAATAATGCTCAAAATTCTCCAAGCCAGGCTTCAACAGTACATGGACTATGAACTTCCAGATGTTCAAGCTGGATTTAGAAAAGGCAGAGGAACCAGAGATCAAATCGCCAACATCTGCTGGATCATGGAAAAAGCAAGAGAGTTCCAGAAAAACATCTATTTCTGCTTTATTGACTATGCCAAAGCCTTTGACTGTGTGGATCACAATAAACTGTGGAAAATTCTTCAAGAGATGGGAATACCAGACCACCTGACCTGCCTTTTGAGAAACCTGCATGCAGGTCAAGAAGCAACAGAACTGGACATGGAAGAACAGACTGGTTCCAAATTGAGAAAGGATTACATCAAGGCTGTATATTGTCACCCTGCTTATTTAACTTATATGCAGAGTACATCATGTGAAATGCTGGTCTGATGAAGCACAAGCTGAAATCAAGACGGCCAGGAGAAATATAAATAATCTAAGATATGCAGATGATCCCACTCTCATGGCTGAAAGTGAAGAGGAACTAAAGAGCCTCTTGATGAAAGTGAAAGAGGAGAGTGAAAAAGATGGCTTAAAGCTCAGCATTCAGAAAACTAAGATCATGGCATCTGGTCCCATCACTCCATGGCAAATAGATTGGGAAACAATGGAAACAGTGAGAGACTGTTTTTTTTGGAGCTCCAAAATCACTGCAGATGGTGATTGCAGCCATGAAATTAAAAGATGCTTGCTCCTTAAAAGAAGAGCTATGACCAACCTAGACAGCATATTATAAAGCAGAGACATTACTTTGCCAACAAAGGTCCATCTAGTCAAATCTATGGTTTTTCCAGTGGTCATGTATGGATATGAGAGTTAGACTATAAAGAAAGCTGAACGCTGAAGAATTGATGCTTTTGAACTGTGGTGTTGGAGAAGACTCTTGAGAGTCCCTTGGACTTCAAGGATATCCAACCAGTCCATTCTAAAGGAAATCAACCCTGAATATTCGTTGGAAGGACTGATGCTGAAGCTGAAACTCCAGTACTTTGGCCACCTGATGTGAAGAACTGACTCATTGGAAAAGACCATGATGCTGGGAAAGACTGAAGGCAGGAGGAAAAGGGGACGACAGAGGATGAGGTCATTGGATGGCATCACCAACTCATGGGACATGAGTTTGAGTAAGCTCTGGGAGTTTGTGATGGTCAGGGAAGCCTGGCGTGCTTCAGACCATGGGATCCTGAAGAATTGGGCACAATTGAGCAGCTGAACTGAACTGAAAGCTGAAATTTGTTGTTTTGATATACATATACAGTGTGAAATGATTGCCACAGTCAAGCCCATTAACATATTCATCACCTCACATAGTCATGATTTGTGTGTCTGTGGATATGTGTAGTGAGAACACCTAAGATCAATTATTTTAGCAAATTTCAAATATTATATAATACAATATCATTCAGTAGAGTCACCACAATGACTATTGTATAGTCACATTAGATCTCCAGAACTTATTCATCCTGTGTAACGGTGGAATTTTTAAACAGATGTGTTTATTAAAAGGACTGTGTATAGAGAGTGGGTGGATAAGGGACTAAGGGACCCAGTATGGGATGTTAAGACATCCAGGGGTGAATAATAGCAGGAAGCCATTACCTTTATAGATCCAGAGGGGAGGAGAGGAAAGGGTGTTATTGGAGCAGATGAGAATGTTAATCTTGAAAGTAGCCTCCACAAGACCCATAGTTATTGCAGGACCAACCACCCAGAGGAGGGTAAGTAGACACAATAAGCAGGAGGAATCAACACTCTAGCCAGAAGCCAGAGGGCAAGGGACTGGAGTCAGGATAAGGAGTTTTCCTACCACAGAAATCACCCTTCTAGGGCACAGAGCAGGATGGAGAATGGGTCTGGGACAAACTGAGAAAAACAACAAAGTATCTATCAAGGAAAGACCTAAGAATGGTAATTTAGAGCCAAATTTTTTGTTGTTTAGTTGATAAGTCGTGTCCAACTCTTTTGGGACCCCATGAACTGTAGCCTGCCAGGCTCCTCTGTTCATGGGATTTCCCAGGCAAGAATGCTGAAGTGGGTTACCATTTCCTCCTCCCAGGGATTTTCCTGACCCAGGGATCTAACCCACATCTCCTGCATTGGCAGCCAGATTCTCTACCACTGAGCCACCAGGGAAGCCCTTAGAGCCAAATAAGTCCCCATTATTTAGTAGGAATATAGCTATATTCAATAAAAGGCAATACCTTAGGAAGTAATTGAGACATATAGCACATTATTTTAGATTCGAACTATAATTCAAGCTGGTTTTAGAAAAGGCAGAGGAACCAGAGATCAAATTGCCAACATCCGCTGGATCATGGAAAAAGCAAGAGAGTTCCAGAAAAACATCTATTTCTGCTTTATTGACTATGCCAAACCCTTTGACTGTGTGGATCACAATAAACTGTGGAAAATTCTGAAAGAGATGGGAATACCAGACCACCTGACCTGCCTTTTGAGAAACCTATATTCAGGTCAGGAAGCAACAGTTAGAACTGGACATGGAACAACAGACTGGTTCCAAATAGGAAAACGAGTACGTCAAGGCTGTATATTGTCATCCTGCTTATTTAACTTATATACAGAGTACATCATGAGAAACACTGGGCTGAAAGAAGCACAAGCTGGAATCAAGATTGCCGGGAGAAATATCAATAACCTCAGATATGCAGATGACACCACCCTTATGGCAGAAAGTGAAGAGGAACTCAAAAGCCTCTTGATGAAAGTGAAAGAGGAGAGCGAAAAAGTTGGCTTAAAGCTCAACATTCAGAAAACGAAGATAATGGCATCCGGTCCCATCACTTCATGGGAAATAGATGGGGAAACAGTGGAAACAGTGTCAGACTTTATTCTTTTGGGCTCCAAAATCACTGCAGATGGTGATTGCAGCCATGAAATGAAAAGACGCTTACTCCTTGGAAGGAAAGTTATGACCAACCTAGATAGCATATTAAAAAGCAAAGACATTACCTTGCCAACAAAGGTCCATCTAGTCAAATCTATGGTTTTTCCAGTGGTCATGTATGGATGTTAGAGTTGGACTGTGAAGAAGGCTGAGCACCGAAGAATTGATGCTTTTGAACTGTGGTGTTGGAGAAGACTCTTGAGAGTCCCTTGGCCTGCAAGGAGATCCAACTGGTCCATTCTAAAGGAGATCAGCCCTGGATGTTCTTTGGAAGGACTGATGCTAAAGCTGAAACTCCAATACTTTGGCCACCTCATGGGAAGAGTTGACTCATTAGAAAAGACTCTGATGCTGGGAAGGATTGGGGGCAGGAGGAGACAGCGTCAACAGAGGATGAGATGGCTGGATGGCATCACTGACTCGATGGACGTGAGTTTGAGTGAACTCCGGGAGTTGGTGATGGACAGGGAGGCCTGGCCTGCTGCGATTCATGGGGTTGCAAAGAGTCGGACACGACTGAGCGACTGAACTGAACTGACTGATAGTGAAAGGCACTTTGGTATATAAATCTCCAATTAGTAGCTTAATTGGTGTGGGAGCCAGCTCCAGCTACTATAACAAAATACCATAGAATGGGTGGCTTAAACAACAGATACCTGTTTTCTCACAGTTCTGGAGCCTAGAAGGCCACAATCAGGGGGCCAGTATGGTTGGGTTCAAGTGAAAATTCTTCCTGACTTCTAGACGGCTGTCATCTTTTTTTTTTTTTTTTAATATGGCAGTGTAGGGTCTTAGTGCCGCATGCAGGACTTCATTGCATCACGTGTTGCAGCACACGGACTCTCTAGTTGTGACATGTGGGCTCAGTAGTTGTGGCACAAAGGCTTAGTTGCCCTGCGGCATGTGGGATCTTAGTTCCCCGACCACAAATGGAACCGGCATCCCCTGCCTTGCAAAGTAGATTCTTATCCACTGGCCTGCCAAGGAAGTCTCTTGATGGCTGTCATCTTGCTGTGACCTATTTTGTGCATGCTTGGGGGCAGGGGTGGTAGAGATTATGAAGTGAGGAGAGAGAGAGAGACACTTATTTTCTTCTTGTAAGGACTCTAACCCCTGGTGGCTCAGACGGTAAAGAATCTGCCTGTAATTCTGGAGACCTGGGTTTGATCCCTGGATCAGGAAGTTGCCCTGGAGGAGGGCATGGCAACCCACTCCAGTATTCTTGCCTGGAGAATACTATGGATAGAGGAGCCTGGCAGGCTATAGTCCATGGGATTGCAAAGAGTAGGACATGAATGAGTGACTAACACAAGGGCACTAATCTGATCTGTGACTTCATTTAATTCTGATTATCCTTCAAAGGCCTCATCTCCAATACCATTACATTGGAAATTAGAGCTTCAGCATAGAAATTTTGGAAGCAAATTGAGTCCATATGTTCTCTGATACTTCTTTTTAAACTTTTTATTTGGAAACAAATTTTTTTTTTTTTAGTTGCAAATATAAGGTAGGGAGTTCCTGTATACCCTTCACTTGGCTTCCTCTAAGGTCAACACTTAAATAACCATTGTATAAACATCAAAGCTAGGAAACTACTATTGCTACAGTATTATTAACTAAACATTCAAATTTCACGTTTTCCCTGTAAAGTTTTGTTTTTATTCCAAGATCCTTGATAGCTCAGTTCGCAAAGAATCTGTCTGCAATGCAGGAGACCCTGGTTCGATTCCTGGGTTGGGAAGATACCCTGGAGAAGGGATAGACTACCTACTCCAGTATTCTTGGGCTACCCTTGTGGCTCAGCTGGTAAAGAATCCACCTGGAAAAAAAAAAAAAAGAATCCACCTGGGTTTGATCCCTGGGTTGGGAAGATCCCCTGGAGAAGGGAAAGGCTACCCACTCCAGTGTTCTGGCCTAGAGAATTCCATGGACTGTATAGTCCATGGGATTGCAAAGAGTTGAACTCAACTGAGTGACTTTCACTTTCACTTCTATGCTAAATTTAGTTGTCTTTAGTCTTTGCCAATCAGTGGCATTTTCTCATTCTTTCTCTTTCTTTAAAGACCTTGACATTGCTGATGAGTACTGGCCAATTACTTTGGAGAATGATTCTTATTTTGGTTTTTCTTAAGATTAAATTGAGATTCTGAATTTTTGACAAGAATACCCCAAAATGATCTTATATATTTCTCTGTTTATCATTTCAGGGACATATAATGTTGACATGTCATCTTACTGGATTTCTTCAGTATAATATTACTATTTTTCCCTTCATAGATAAATACCCTTAGGGGGATTGTTCTCTGCTTTGTGATTGTTTTGTGATGCCTTAAAACAGAAATAGGGAAGGGAAGGAAACTTCCTGCCCTCAATATTTTATGTACTGTCATTCTTTGAGACACACGAGTCTGAAAGTAATGTGAGGTTATTATTCCTATTTTAAAGAAGAGGAAGCTACATGGTTTTTTAGATTAAGTGATTTGGCCAAGGTTACAGAGAGAAGCCTATTTTTTTCATTTTGAATAACTGTTGGATTTTCAAAAGAACTTACAAATATAATCACAGAATGTGTGACAACAGACTCTAGAAATCAAATTGTCTGATACCAGAACATAAATCAATTTTTTCATTTATTTTCATGTGCCTGCAGTGTGCTAGAATTTCTAGTCTTTAAAAACAAATCATGACTCAGACTGAAGCAACAGTTTAAAACCATAGCACATCTCCAAAACTCCTTGAAGGAAACAAGTGGTTAATTGAACCTTCAATCAGATTATTATTTATGTGCTTTTTAATAATCATTCTGTAATAGAGGCACAAACGATAGAGCAACACTCTTTGAAAATGTTGTGTCATGATTTGGGGGCCAATACAAGAACCACTTGCCATAGATAAATAGTTATAAAGTGAATACACATAATGATGACTGATTTTTTAGGTATTTAGAATAAAAAGTGAAAGTGATAGTCAGTAATGTCTGACTCTTTGTGACTTCCTGGACTGGAACCCACTAAACTCCTCTTCCATGGAATTCTACAGGCAAGAATACTGGAGTGGGTAGCCATTCCCTTCTCTAGGGAATCTTCCTGACTCAGGGATCAAACCTGGGTCTCCTGCATTGCAAGGGTATTCTTTACCATTTGAGCACCAGGGAAGCCCACTTAGGATAAGAATCTGTCAATTAAATCACTGTGAATACTTTCTGATAGATTGAGTGAAGGTGGAAAATGGCACCTAAGTTTAAATTATATTTATATTAACATAGATAACTGTGTGCATGTGTGCTCAGTTGATAAGTCCTGTCTGACTCTTTGTGACCCCATTAACTATAGCCTTCCAGGCTCCTCTGTCCATGAGATTTCCCAGGCAAGAATACTGGAGTGTGTTACCATTTCCTCCTCCAGGGCATCTTCCCTACTCAGGAATGGAACCTGTGTCTCCTGCACTGCAGGTGGATTCTTTACACTGAACCATGGGGGATGTTTGCTTATTTAAAATTTAAATTAATTTTATTATTAGAGTATAGTTAATTTCAACATTGTGTTACTTTCTGCTCTTCAGAAACATTATGGTGAGCTTTGTTCCAAATGGTAAGTCAAGACAAAATCCAGATTTAAGATAAGGATTCCATGGTCTTTTCAGTTCAGTTTAGTCACTCAGTCATGTCTGACTCTTTGCGACCCCATGGACTGCAGTATGCCAAGCTTCCTTGTCCATTACCAACTCCCAGAGCTTGCTCAAACTCATGTCCATTGAGTTGGTGATGCCATCTAACCATCTCATCCTCTGTCATCCCCTTCTCCTCCTGCCTTTAATCTTTCCCAGCATCAGGGTTTTTTCCAAGGAGTTAGTTCTTCGCATCAGGTGGCCAAAGTATTGGAGTTTCAGCTTCAACATCAATCCTTCCAATGTATATTCAGGACTGATTTCCTATAGGATTGACTGGTTTGATCTCCTTGGAGTTCAAGGGTCTATCAGGAGTCTTCTCCGACACCACAGTTCAAAAGGATCAATTGTTTGGCATTCAGCTTTCTTCATAGTCCAACTCTCACATCCATACATGACTACTGGAGAAACTATAGCTTTGACGAGACATATCTTTGTTGGCAAAGTAACGTCTCTGCTTTTTAATATGCTGTCTAGATTTGTCATAGCTTTTCTTCCAAGGAGCAGCATCTTTTAATTTCATGGCTGCAGTCACCATCTGCAGTGATTTTGGAGTCCAAGAAAATAAAGTCTGTCACTGTTTCCATTGTTTCCTGATCTATTTGCCATGAAGTGATGGGACCAGATGCCATGATCTTAGTTTTTTGAATGTTGAGTTTTAAGCCATCTTCTTCACTTTCCTCTCTCATGTTCATTATTTCATCTTTTACACCATGTTATTTATACATATTGGTCTGAAATGCTTACCTTTTCTATTTAATAATATATCTCGGACAGCTTTCCAGGTCAACACCTCTCTCTCTCTCTAATGACTGTATGTGTTTAGTTGCTCAGTCATGTCCGACTGTTTGCAACCCCATGGACTGTAGCCCACCAGGCTCCTCTGTCTACAGGGATTCTCCAGGCAAGAATATTGGAGAGAGTTGCCATGCCCTCCTCCAGGGGATCTTCCCAACCCAGGGGTCAAACCTAGGTCTCCCCCATTGCAGGCGGATTCTTTACTGCTTGAGCCACCAAGGAAGCCCTAATGGCTGTAGGGTTATGTAGAATTCCATTCCCCTGTTGGTAGACTTTTATGTTTGTTATGGATTGAATGTTACCATCCTTCCCCCTGCCCTACAAAAGATATGTTGAAGTCCTAAAGCCTAGTGCCTCAGAATATGATCTTATTTATAAATTGTCTTTACAGAGGTAATCAAATTAAAATGAGTTCGATGGCTGTAATCCAACATGTCTGGTGACCTTATAAAAAGAGCAGATTAGGACACAGAAACAAACATGTGCAGAAGGAAGATGATATAGAGACCTGCATTTTTCATGTGAAAACAGAGGATGGGAGTGATGCATCTACAAGCCAGGGAATACCAGAGCTTTCTCGCAAATCACTAGAATCTAGGAAGAGCCAATGAAGGATTCCCACAAATTTCAGGGGGAGCATGGTCCTACTGACATCTTGATATCAGACTTCTAACTTCTAGAACTCCAAGTTAACACATTAGTTGTTTCACACCATTCAGTACTTTGTTACAGCAACCCTAGGACACTAGTATAGTGCTCTTCCTTCATTTTACTATTATAGACTGCTGCAGTGAACGTTCTTATACACATAGCTTTATGCTCTCTTGTTATATCTGTAGGATAAGTGCAATTATGAATCATTATATATGTGTGTGATGTATGTTAGTATGTATATTAGTCTTCTTGGGCTGACTTAACAAAATGCCATAGTTTGGGAGGCTTAAACATTGGAGATTTAATTTTCACAGCACTGGAAACTAGAAAGTTCAAAATAAAGGTGCTGGCCAACTCAGTTCCTGATGAGAGCCTCTTCCTTGCTTGCAGATAGGTTCCTTCTTGCTGCGTCCTCATGTGGTGGAGAGGGAGTTAGAAAGCTCTGGTGTATCTTCTTATAAGGACACTTGTCCTATCAAATGAGGACCCCACCCCCATGACCTTATTTAATCCTAAGGTCCCAAAGGTCCCATCTCCTAAACATCTCAGGAAGTTTAGGGCTTCAGCACAGGAATTTTGTAGGGATGCAATTCAGTCCATAGCATTCTGCCTCTGGCCCTCCAAAATGCATGTCTTTATTGCATGCCAAATACATTCATATCAGTGCAACAGCCTCCAAAGTCTTAACTCATTCTAGCATCCACTCTAAAGTCTAAGCCTCATTTAGATATCTAAATTGGTGAGATTTGAGGTATGATTCATCCTGAGACAAAAATCTTTCTCCAGCTATAAACTGATGAAATCAGACAAATTACATGCTTCCAAAATAAAATGCTGGGATGGGCATAGGATAGACAGTCCCATCCCCAAATAGAGAAATAGAACATAAAGAAGGCATGATGCCTCCCTAGCAAGTCCAAACCCTAGAAAGACAAATTCCATTAAATCTTAAGACTCCTCTTTGACTGAATGCCCTCCTTCCAGACCCACAGGGGCAAGGTCCTGCCTTTTGGATCCACTGGCATGGTAGTCCTAACCCTCTTGGGCAAGATCCACTCCCAAGGCTCCAGGGACCCCAAACCCCCTGGCTCTGCAGCATGTCCCCACCTCTGAGACTTTAGGCAGACTGTCTGGCTGGTTGACACCCAGGTGGTGGTCCCACCCTTTGAAACTGAGGAGCAGCCCTAATGATCTGAATCACCTTTGGGGTTATTCTTTACTTTTCTTTGAGAATAGTATATATTCTCAGCCAACCAGCTCATGATCCCGTCCTGTAAGGATCTAAAATGTCCAATAGCCTTCCTTTATTCTGTCCCATTTTTTCTGTTTCCTTTAGTCCCACCTGTCAATAATCTCATCTCTATTCCTGGCTTCTGCTGAGATGGCTGATTAAACCCATGAGTCACACCCAGGATCTTTTTATCTAATGGTTGTTCAGCCACACCCTTATTTTCTGTTTAGAACACTCTTTCTCTTTATCTTTTTTTTCAATATGGATAGACTGAGAATTTTCTACACCTCTAAGTTCTTTTTTGTTTAACAGTTCCTCCTTCAATTCATTGCCTTCCTTTTGCATTTTACTATAAGCAATCAGGGAATCACACTGCTCCTTCAACACTTTGCGTAGATATCTCCTTGGTTAAATTTAACTGATGTCATTGCTTATGAAGTCTTCCCGCCACAAAACATAAAACACAGTTCAGCCAGTTTTGCCACATTAGAACAAGTGTCACTGTTCCTCCACTTTCCAATAACCTATTCCTCATTCTTTCTGAGACTTCACTAGAATGGCCTTTAATATCTGTATTTCTACCAACATTCTGTTCATGATCATTTATGTATTCTCTAAGAAGATGGACGTTTTCTCTCCATGGCTCCCTTTTCCTTTCTGAGCTCTCTTTGGAATCACATTTAATATCCATATTTCTAGTATGCACCTCAAAACTCTTCCAGCCTCTACCCACTTTCTGAGCTTCTCTGGTGGCTCAGACAGTAAAGAATCCACCTGCAATTCAGGAGACCTAGATTCAATCCCTGGTTTGGGAAGATCCCCTGGAGGAGGGCATGGCAACCCACTCCAGTATTCTTGCCTGGAGGATCCCTATGGACAAAGGAACCTGGCAGGCTACAGTCCATGGGGTCTCAAAGAGGCACACACACTCCCTAGTTCTAAAATTGCTTCTACATTTTTAGGTATTTGCTTCTATGTTTTTAGGTATTTTGGTATTTGGTATCCCGCTTCTTGGTGCCAAAATTGGTATTTGTCACCTTGGGTTGTCATAACAAAATACCATTGACTTGGAGGCTGAAACCACAGAAATCTGATTCTCACAGTTCTGGAGACTGAGAAATCCCAAGTGGAGGTGCCAGCCAATTTTTCTGGTGAAGGCCCTTTTCCTGGCTTGCAGATGGTTACATTCTTTCTGTGTCTACACATGGTGGAAAGAGGCAGTAAGCTCTCTAGTGTCACTTCTAAAAGAACACTAATCTTGTCAAATTAGGGCCACTCTTATGACCTCATCTAACCACAGGTACTTCTCAAAGGTCCCATAACCAAATACCATCACTTGGGGATTTGAGCTTTAGCATACAAATTTTGGTGGGACACCATTCAGTCCATAGCATTATGTATGTGATACTAGGTTGGTGCAAGCATAATTATTGTTTCAGACTGTGAATTTGAAATCATTATAACTAGGCTCAAATTCCTCTTTATTAGTCAAAATAGGAACCATTACAATTAACACATTTTGTTTGTTCCTGGCTCCTTCGCTTAGCGTAAAGTTTTTTTGTTTTGTTTTTTTTTTTAATTGGAGTATAGTTGATTTACAATGTTACTTTAGTTTCAGCTGTACAAAATGAACTGGTTATACATATACATATATCCACTCTTTTTTAATTCAGCACATGTTTGCCAATGAGAAATAAGTTTGTTTATTCCTGTAGTGTAAAAATTAGTGTTTCAGGATTTGAGGAATTCTTGAAAAGCATTTTCTGCATCCTGCTGGTTGTGGATTTTGCCTGCAAAAGTTGTCAAGATGCTTGACAAAGTGGTAGTTGGCGAGAGGTCAGGTGAATATGGCAGATGAGGCAAAACTTCATAGTCCAATTTGTTCAGCTTTTGAAGTGTTGGTTGTGTGTGTGGTTGTGTGTCGTTGTGGAAAAGAATTGAGCCCTTTTTCTTGATCAATGCTGGCTGCAGGTATTGCAGTTTTCACTGTGTCTCATTGATTTGCTGAGCATACTTCACAGATGTAAAGGTTTCACCAGGATTCAGAAAGCTGTAGTGGATCAGACCAGCAGCAGACCACCAAACAGTGACCATGACCTATTTTTGGTGCAAGTTTGGCTTTGGAAAGTGCTTTGGAGTTTCTCCTCGGTTCAGCAGCTGAATCGGTCATCACTGGTTGTCTGTTGTTGCATAAAATCCACTTTTTGTGGCACATCACCATCCGATCAAGAAATGATTCATTGTTGTTGCATAGAATAAGAGAAGACAACACTTTACAAAATGACGGTTGTTTTGCTTTGTGGTCAGCTCATGAGGCACCCAGTTATTGAGCCTTTTCACCTTTCCAATTTGCTTCAGATGCTGAATGACTATCAGTGGTCGACACTGAGTTCTGGGGCAACTTCTGTTGTAATTATAAGAGGATCAACTTTGATGATCCTTTCAGCTGGTTGTTGTCACCTTTCGATGGTTGGCCTTTACATTCCTCATCTTCAAGGCTCTCATCTCCTTTGCAAACTTCTTGAACTGTCACTGCAGTGTGTGCTTGTTGGCCGTTCCTGGGCCAAATGTGTTGTTGATGTTGCGAGTTGCCTCTGCTGCTTTATGAACCATTTTGAACCCATATGAGAATTGTTCGAATTTGCTTTTTGTCTAACATCATTTCCCTAGTCTAAAATAAATATAAAATAAACAGCAAGTAATGTCATTAGCAAAAAAACATAAAGCAAGAAATGTGCCTTGATTAACATAACCACATTCATTTAAGAATGTATTTTAATGTCAAATGGCAAAGTTCAATAATGCAAAACCACTTACTTTTACACTACCTGATGCATGATTCACTTCCGAATTACACTGGTTGGCATTATTTTAATGTGTGTAACCAGGAGAAATTTTTTCTCTTTTGTGGAGTGGGGCTGAGTCAGGATCCACAGTAAACCATTTCCTTATATAGATATTATTATACTACTTAGACTTCTTAAAGAATTTTTGAAAAATTAATTAGTTAATTAATTTTTGGCTGTGCTGGCTCTTCATTGCTGGGTGGACTTTTCTCTAGTTATGGCAAGTGGAGGTTGCCGCAACTCTCTAGTTGTGGTGCAGGAGCCTCTCATTGAGGTGCTTTCCCTTTTTGTGCAGCCACAGGCTCCAGGGTGCAGGCTTCAGTACTGCCTAGATGCTTTAATCATGATTATGTGTAAAAGTGTGTTATTGTTTATCCGTTAACATTGACCTCTTAGAGAAGACCTACAAATATCATGAATTCAATAGTGGAGACAAAATCAGAGTTGGTTTTTATCCTCTAATATGAGAAGGCGATGGCACCCCACTCCAGTACTCTTGCCTGGAAAATCTCATGGATGGAGGAGCCTGGTAGGCTGGTAGGCTGCAGTTCATGAGGTCGCTAAGAGTTGGACACGACTGAGCGACTTCACTTTCACTTTTCACTTTCATACATTAGAGAAGAAAATGGCAACCCACTCCAGTGTTCTTGCCTGGAGAACCCCAGGGACAGAGGAGCCTGGTAGGAGGCCGTCTATGGGGTCGCACAGAGTCGGACACGACTGAAGCGACTTAGCAGCAGCAGCAGCATGAGGTTCTCAGAAGAGTTAAATTCATAGAGTCAGAAAGTATATTGGTAGGTGCCTGTGGCCAGGGCTGGGGAGGAGTGGGGAAGGGGGATGGGGTCTTAGTGTTTAATGGGGACAGAGTTTTAATTTAGGAAGATGAAAAAATCAGGAGATGGGTGTAAATATACTTAGTGCCACTGAACTGTACAATTAAATATGGTTAAAATAGTATATTTTATATTATGTGACTTTTATAAAAATAAAAATAAATTAAAAAATAAAAAACAAAAAGCAGAGCTTATCTTCTCTACTTCTAGCCTGGCCTCTCTACACCCTTTCTCTTGGCTGTTCATAAATACCCCTTATTTCTTTCTCTCTCTCCTGACACACCAGTTAAAACTTCTTTTCTGAAAAAGACTATAGTAAGGCTGTATATTGTCACCCTGCTTATTTAACTTATGTGCAGAATACATCATGAGAAATGCTGTGCTGGAAGAAGCACAACCTGGAATCAAGATTGCCGGGAGAAATATCAATAACCTCAGATATGCAGATGACACCACCCTTATGACAGAAAGTGAAGAGGAACTCAAAAGCCTCTTGATGAAAGTGAAAGAAGAGAGTGAAAAAGTTGGCTTAAAGCTCAACATTCAGAAAACGAAGATAATGGCATCTGGTCCCATCACTTCATGGGAAATAGATGGGGAAACAGTGGAAACAGTGTCAGACTTTATTTTTTGGGGCTTCAAAATCACTGCAGATGGTGACTGCAGCCATGAAATTGAAAGATGCTTACTCCTTGGAAGAAAAGTTATGACCAACCTAGATAGCATATTGGAAAGCAGAGACATTACTTTGCCAACAAAGGTCCGTCTAGTCAAGGCTATGGTTTTTCCAGTGGTCATGTATGGATGTGAGAGTTGGACTGTGAAGAAAGCTGAGCGTCGAAGAATTGATGCTTTTGAACTGTGGTGTTGAAGAAGACTTTTGAGAGTCCCTTGGACTGCAAGGAGATCCAACCAGTCCATTCTAAAGGAGATCAGTCCTGGGTGTTCTTTGGAAGGATGATGCTAAAGCTGAAACACCAGTACTTTGGCCACCTCATGAGAAGAGTTGACTCATTGGAAAAGACTTTGATGCTGGGAGGGATTGGGGGCAGGAGGAAAAGGGGACGACAGAGGATGAGATGGCTGGATGGTGTCACCGACTTGATGGATATGAGTTTGAGTGAACTCTGGGAGATGGTAATGGACAGGGAGGCCTGGCGTGCTGTGATTCATGGTGTCGCAAAGAGTCGGACACAACTGAGTGACTGAAGTGAACTGAACAATAATTTACAGAATTTTTAGAATTTAACAAAATTGCCTTTTTATCCACAAAATTTTGCTTTTTAAGCCTGAAATTTTAGGCATTAATGAACAAAAGGACAGTTTGAAAAAAATGAAGGACCAGTCCAAGCATGCTTAAATATCAGACGCAGATGACCTCTAGTCCAGTTAGCAGGTAATGGGCCTGGTTAGCATGGGACTTCCTACCTGCCTTCTGTTTCTGAACCCTTAGACTGTGCATATATGCAATATACTGCTACTGATGGTCTGGTTGATCTCCAGGAACCTGTGACCTACCGCTTCTCTCCGTCCAACCAAAGAGCCAGGAAAGGGGAAGGAAGAAGAGATTTCAACATGGAGAAAGGGAGTGGACAAACGGCCAAGGACCTCACCAAGGTCTCAGCTGAAGTTAAATTCTTCATTTTCCTGTTGCGCTTTGGAAATACAATAAGCAACACATGTGGCTTGTGACTGGAGAAAATTCTCAGAGGACAAGCTATGAAAAGCTTGTCCACCTTTAGCTTCAAAGAAGGGCTCACATTGATTCTTTTCCTCCCAGCCCCACCCTTCTCTTCTAAGAGTTTCTCATCTGCTTTTCTCTCCTGGGCCGGAGGTTTTTTCATGTGCTACTCACAATATACACTGTAAATTTAGTAAGGGTTTGGTTTAACTTTGGAGTGAATCTAAAGCACAGCTGTTTCCTTTTTCTTGTGCCTTTTCCTCCTCCCCATCAGTTTTTCCCTTAAGTTTGGACATTTACAATTTTAAAAAAATTAGCCAAATATCTGTATTTTACAACCAAAGCTGGTTTTTTAAAACATCAGCTTCATTTTTCTTTACTAAAGAACTGACGTACCTGAAAGTTTCAGGACTCTAGCCACTCACTGATAAATATTATTAAGAAAAATGATTGTTGGACTGTTTTGAATGGGAGTGTAGCTGTGGAATTTTTTTTTTTTTTCTTTCCCCTTCACACACCTCAGGAAGGAAAATACAGAAACACCCTTTGACTACTCTCTTGAGAAGTACTCCTTTAACCCAGAATAACCCTACACAAGTAAAACCTTTGTGTTTGGCATAGAGTGGATCCTGAGGAGAAGAGGATGTTGAAAAAGACACGGAACAGTGGGCTCTTCTCACAAAGAAATTCTGTACTTTTAGTTTCTTTGCTTTTAGTGTCTCTGAAAGCTATTTACTGAGGGGAGGGAAGGCAGAAAATGTACCCTTTACAGGGGCTGTTTGAATCTCTAAATCTGACTTCAGTTCTAAGGTGAATGACCTGTGTAAATAAAATTAAAATTACCTCAGGTTTCTTTATACAATGTTCTTCCCTCCTTTCTTTGCCAACAGTTGGCTTCCAGTTTGGGTCATGCTTGTCAGTAAAGCACCAGGTGTGTAGACAGTAAATAGTATCAGAATGCTCTGGGGCTTTTTATACTCTCAGATTCATCAATTCACAACACCTCATGGAAATCAATCTTCATTTGGGGAAACAAAATACATTTTTGATATTTTGATACTTGCTTTTTTTAAAAACATTAGTCCCATGGAACATTGGACTCTATTCAGCATGGAATTCCTGTATTTTCAACTATTGCAAATTTTCTAACTTCCTGCCTTGTCATTATTTCTGATTTAATCTGTCTAAAACTGAATTTATCAGCCCTTTCTGGTTCCTCACTGAATTTATTCATTTGCTGAAGAAAAAAATTGAGAGTTTTCTTCTAGTCACTGGGCTCAGTGCTAGGACTACAGTGGTGAAGAGACAGTAAGTCTCAGCCCTTATGGAGTTTCCATCATTCAAATAGGAGAGATCAGATTGTCGTTTAGTTTCTCAGTTGTGTCTGACTCTTTTTGCCACCCAATGGACTGTAGCCCACCAAGCTCATCTGTCCATGGGATTTCCCAGGCAAGAATACTGGAGTGGGTTGCCATTCTTACTCCAGGGGATCTTCCTGACCCAGGGATTGAACCCACATCTCTTTACATCTCCCTCATTGAAAGGCAGGTTCTTTACCACTGGTGCCACCTGGGAAGCCCTCAGAGATCAGATAGTAGACAATAAATACCTTGATGATTATGTGACTTTGATTGAGACAAGTGCTATGAAGGAGATGCTCAGGTGCTACAAGTGAGTTTAACTGGAGACATTCTAATCTGGAAAGTCAGGAAAGCTTCGTTAATGAAGACGTGTTCAAAGTGAGCTCTCAAGATGATCAAGTGTCCCCTGATGCAGTACTGTGAGTGTGTCCAGGGGAATCAGTAGCTGTGGAAGGTGGTTGTGAGGAGACATATGTTTCCTAAAGAAAATGAGCAAAAGATAGGATTTCTGGAAGAGAATGAAGGGAGAGTGATGTAAAATTTAGTCTGGTGAAGAAGGGCTTGGAGCATGAAGGCCTTTGAGTCATTTGGGAGATTTTAAATTTTGTTCTAAGAGTAATAAAAAGCCATAGAAAGGTTTGAAGCAGGAGAATAAATTAATTTTTAAAGAGTAAAATAGAATAACTAACCACTGTCAGGAGAATGGAAACGGAATCTTGTAGTTAGGATTTTTATCACATACTTGCCTTTAACTTCTGGTAACAAATCCTCTGCTTGTGGAGAATCCTTTCCCTGTGATGTGGGCAAAATGTGACTCTCCCTCATCCCCCATAACATGGGCTTCCTAGGTGGCTCAGTGTCTGTCAGTCTGTATGCCAATGCAGGAGATGCAGTAGACTATGGTTCCATCCCTGGGTCGTGAAGATCCCCAGGAGCAGGAACTGGCTACCCACTCTGGTATTCTTGCCTGAGAATCCCACGGAAAGAGGAGCTTGGTGGGCTATAGTCCATGGGATTGCACACAGCCAGACATGACTGAGCACAGCATCCTCCATTGCAGGTGTGGGCAAATAACCCATCTAAATGAAACTAATCAGAGTTTTTGTTCTCTTGGCCTGAGTGTATGGTTCAGCAGTAGGCAGTGACTCAAGTGAGAGTGACCAGCATCCTCCCTAGGACATCTGCTCAAACTCTCAGGAAAGAGATAATCCTTTTCTCTCTGGGTTGTCAGCTCTAAGGGCCAGATCAGATCAGTTCAGTTTAGTCACTCAGTTGTGTTCAACTCTTTGTGACCCCATGGACTGCAGCACACCAGGCTTCCCTGTCCATCACCAACTCATAGAGCTTGCTCAAACTCATGTCCATTGAGTCGGTGATGCCACCCAACCATCTCATCCTCTGTCATCTCCTCCTCCTGCCTTTGATCTTTCCAGCATCAGGGTCTCTTTCAATGAGTCAGTTCTTCACATCAGGTGGCCAAAGTATTGGAGCTTCAGCTTCAGCATCAGTCCTTCCAATGAATAGTCAGGACTGATTTCCTTTAGGATTGACTGGTTTGATCTCCTAGCAGTCCAAGGGACTCTCCACAGTCTTCTCCAATCCACAGTTCAAAAGCATGAAGAGAAGTTAAAGGCAAAGGAGAAAAGGAAAGATAAACCCATCAGGTCAGATCAGCAGGGAAAATATTAGTAACCTTTTCTATTATTTTGGTGGTGGTGGTGGGGGGGGGGGGGGCGGACCTGAGACTGAAACCAACCTAGAGGGAAGTATAACCAAGAGCTGGAGAGAAAAACAGATTCCTGAAAAAATCAGACAAATCTATAGATTCAGTCATGAATAGTTTATTCCCTCTTGGTTAGGTGATGCAATAAATATACTTTCTTTTAAAAAAGTAATCTAGTTTGAGTAGAATTTCTGTCTCTTGCAATCAGAGTCCAGACCAATATAGGAGGTTAGATTAGGTTACATTAGGACATCTGCTCAAACTCTCAGGAAAGAGATAATCCTTTTCTCTCTGGATTGTCAGATGTAAGGGCCAGATCAGATCAGTTCAGTTCTGTTCAGTCGCTCAGTTGTGTTCAACTCTTTGTGACCCCATGGACTGTAGCACACCAGGTCTCCCAGTACCAACTCCCAGAGTCTACTCAAACTCATGTCCATCAAGTTGGTGATGCCATCCAACAACCTCATCCTCTGTCATCCTCTTCTCCTCCTACCTTCAATCTTTCCCAGCATCAGGGTCTTTTCCAATGAGTCAGCTCTTCTCATCAGGCGGCCGAAGTATTGGAGCTTCAGCTTCAACATCAGTCCTTTCAATGAATATTCAGGATTGATTTCCTTTAGGATGGACTGGTTGGATCTCCTTGCTGTCCAAGAGACTCTCAAGAGTCTTCTCCAAAACCACAGTTCAAAAGCATCAATTCTGCAGCACTCAGCTTTCTTTGTAGTCCAACTCTCACATCCATATATGACTACTAGAAAAACTATAGCTCTGACTAAATGGACCTTTGTTGGCAAAGTAATGTCTCTGCTTTTTAATATGCTGTCTAGGTTGGTCATAACTTTTCTTCCAAGGAGCAAGTGTCTTTTAATTTCATGGCTACAGTCTGCAGTGATTTTGGAACCCAAGAAAATAAAGTCTGTTACTGTTTCATTGATTCCCAATCTATTTGCCATGGAGTGATGGGACCAGATGCCGTGATCTTAGTTTTCTGAATGTTGAGCTTTAAGCCAACTCTTTCACTCTCCTCTTTCACTTTCATCAAGAGGCTCTTTAGTTCTTCTTTGCTTTCTGCCACAAGTGTGGTGTCATTTGCATATCTGAGGTTATTGATATTTCTCCTGGCCATCTTGATTCCAGCTTGTGCTTCTTCCAGTCCAGCATTTCTCATTATGTACTCTGCATATCAATTAAATAAGCAGGGTGACAATATACAGCCTTGACATACTCCTTTCCCAATTTGGAACCAGTCTGTTGTTCCATGTCCTGTTCTAACTGTTGCTTCTTGAACTGCATACAGATTTCTCAGGGGGCAGGTCAGGTTGTCTGGTATTCCCATCTCTTTCAGAATTTTCCACAGTTTATTGTGATCCACACAGTCAAAGGCTTTTGCATAGTCAATAAAGCAAAAGTAGATGTTTTTCTGAAACTCTCTTGATTTTTCTATGATCCAACAGATGTTGGCAATTTGATCTCTGGCTCCTCTGCCTTTTCTAATCCAGCTTAAACACCTGGAAGTTCATGGTTCATATACTGTTGAAGCCTGACTTGGAGAATTTTGAGCATTGAATTGAGATTCATTAGGTGGTAGTGATAAAGGTGAGAGATAATGACTAGACTAGTGTGGTCATAATAGAGTTGGAGAGAAGCAAACACATTTGAAATCAGTTTAGGAGATACAGTTGGAAGGATTGAACAATTGATTAGGTATGGGGGTGAAGCGAAAAGGGAAGTGTCAAAAATATTGGCCGCTTCTTTGCCTTGCACATCTGAGGATGCCATTCACAGAGATAGGAAACACCCAAGAAAGAATAGTTTTGGGCTAATGGTGAAAGGCAAAACTCTATTAGCCTTTGCCCTGCTTCATTCCGTACTCCAAGGCCAAATTTGCCTGTTACTCCAGGTGTTTCTTGACTTCCTACTTTTGCATTCCAGTTCCCTATAATGAAAAGGACATCTTTTTTGGGTGTTGGTTCTAAAAGATCTTGTAGGTCTTCATAGAACCATTCAACTTGAGTTTCTTCAGTGTTACTGGTTGGGGTGTAGACTTGGAGTACTGTGATACTGAATGGTTTGCCTTGGAAACGAACAGAGATCATTCTGTCGTTTTTGAGATTGCATCCAAGTACTGCATTTCAGACTCTTTTGTTGACCATGATGGCTCCTCCATTTCTTCTAAGGGATTCCTGCCCACAGTAGTAGATATAATGGTCATCTGAGTTAAGTTCACCCATTCCAGTCCATTTTAGTTCTCTGATTCCTAGAATGTCAATGTTCACTCTTCCATCTCCTATTTGACCACTTCCAATTTGCCTTGATTGATGGACCTAACATTCCAGGTTCCTATGCAATATTGCTCTCTACAGCATCGGACCTTGCTTCTATCACCAGTCACATCCACAAAGTATTTTTTTGCTTTGGCTCCATCCCTTCATTCTTTCTGGAGTTATTTCTCCACTGATCTCCAGTAGCATATTGGGCACCTACTGACCTGGGGAGTTCCTCGTTCAGTAACCTATCATTTTGCCTTTTCATGCTGTTCATGGGGTTCTCAAGGCAAGAATACAGAAGTGGTTTGCCATTCCTTTCTCCAGTGGACCACATTCTGTCAGACCTCTCCACCATGACCCGTGGATCTTGGGTGGCCCCACACAGCATGGCTTAGTTTCATTGAGTCAGACAAGGCTATGGTCCATGTGATCAGATTGGCTAGTGTTCTGTGATTATGGTTTCAGTGTGTCTGCCCTATGATGCCCTCTCTCAACACCTACCATCTTACTTGGGTTTCTGTTACCTTGGATGTGGGGTATCTCTTCACAGCTGCTCCAGCAAAGCACAGCCACTGCTCCTTACCTTGGACGAGGTCGCCCCTCCTGACTTTGAACGTGGAGTAGCTCATATGACCATGTATGGTCATAGTAAACACCCTCTTCCAACAACACAAGAGAAGACTCTGCACATGGACATCACCAGATGGTCAACACCAAAATCAGATTGAGTATATTCTTTGCAGCCAAAGATGGAGAAGCTCTATACAGTCAGCAAAAACAAGACTGGGAGCTGACTGTGGCTCAGACCATAAACTCCTTATTGCCAAATTTAGACTTAAATTGAAGAAAGTGGGGAAAACCACTAGACCATTCAGGCATGACCTAAATCAAATCCCTTATTATTATACAGTGGAAGTGAGAAATAGATTTAAGGGACTAGGTCTGATAGACAGAGTGCCTGATGAACTATGGAAGGAGGTTCGTGACATTGTACAGAAGACAGGGGTCAAGACCATCCCCATGGAAAAGAAATGCAAAAAAGCAAAATGGCTGTCTGGGGAGGCCTTGCAAATAGCTGTGAAAAGAAGAGAAGCGAAAAGCAAAGGAGAAAAGGAAAGATATAAGCATCTGACTGCAGAGTTCCAAAGAAGAGCAAGGAGAGGTAAGAAAGGCTTCCTCAGTGATCAATGCAAAGAAATAGAGGAAAACAACAGAATGGGAAAGACTAGAGGGCTCTTCAAGAAAATTAGAGATACCAAGGGAACATTTCATGCAAAGATGGGCTTGATAAAGAACAGAAATGGTATGGACCTAACAGAAGCAGAAGATATTAAGAAGAGGTGGCAAGAATACACAGAAGAACCATACAAAAAAGATCTTCATGACCCAGATAATCATGATGGTGTGACCACTGACCTAGAGCCAGACATCCTGGAATGTGAAGTCAAGTGGGCCTTAGAAAGCATCACTATGAACAAAGCTAGTGGAGGTGATGGAATTCCAGTTGAGCTATTTCAAATCCTGAAAGATGCTGCTGTAAAAGTGCTGCACTCAATATGCCAGCAAATTTGAAAAACCCAGCAGTGGCCACAGGACTGGAAAAGGTCAGTTTTCATTCCAATCCCAAAGAAAGGCAATGCCAAAGAATGCTTGAAATACTGCACTATTGCGCTCATCTCACATGCTAGTAAAGTAATGCTCAAAATTCCCCAAGCCAGGCTTCAGCAATACATGAAGCATGAACTTCCAGATGTTCAAGCTGGTTTTAGAAAAGGCAGAGGAACCAGAGATCAAATTGCCAACATCTGGTGGATCATGGAAAAAGGAGGAGAGTTCCAGAAAAACATCTATTTCTGCTTTATTGACTATGCCAAAGCCTTTGACTGTGTGGATCACAATAAACTGTGGAAAATCCTGAAAGAGATGGGAATACCAGACCACCTGACCTGCCTCTTGAGAAACCTATATGCAGGTCAGGAAGTAACAGTTAGAACAGGACATGGAACAACAGACTGGTTCCAAATACGAAAAGGAGTTTGTCAAGGCTGTATATTGTCACCCTGCTTATTTAACTTCTATGCAGAGTACATCATGAGAAACACTGGACTGGAAGAAGCACAAGCTGGAATCAAGATTGTGGGGAGAAATATCAATGATCTCACATATGCAGATGACACCACCCTTATGGCAGAAAGTGAAGAGGAACTAAAAAGTCTCTTGATGAAAGTGAGAGAGGAGAATTAAAAAGTTGGATTAAAGCTCAACATTCAGAAAACTAAGGTCATGGCATCTGGTCCTATCACTTCATGCAAATAGGTGAAGTAACAGTGGAAACAGTGTCAGACTTTATTTTTCTGGGCTCCAAAATCACTGCAGATGGTGATTGCAGCCATGAAATTAAAAGACGCTTACTTCTTGGAAGAAAAGTTATGACCAACCTAGACAGCATATTCAAAAGCAGAAACATTACTTTGCCAACAAAGGTCTGTCTAGTCAAGGCTATGGTTTTTCCAGTGGTCATGTATGGAGGTGAGAATTGAATTATGAAGAAAGCTGAGCACCAAAGAATTGATGCTTTTGAACTGTGGTCTTGGAGAAGACTCTTGAGAATCCCTTGGACTGAAAGGATATCCAACCAGTCCATCCTAAAGGAGATCAGTCCTGGATGTTCATTGGAAGGAATGATGCTGAATCTGAAGCTCCAATATTTTGGCCATCCCATGCGAAGAGTTGACTAATTCGAAAAGACCCTGATGCTGAGAGGGATTGGGGGCAGGAGGAGAAGGGGATGACAGAGGATGAGATGGCTGGATGGCATCACCGACTCGATGGACATGAGTTTGGGTAAACTCCGGGAGTTGGTGATGGACATGGAGGCTGGGCGTGCTGTGGTTCATTGGGTCACAAAGAGTTGGACATGATTGAGTGACTGAACTGAACTGAATGGTGAAAGGAGAAATTTAGTTCATTTTTGCTCATGTTGAGTTTAGAGTTCCTGAAAGTCACAGGTCTATTAACGGCACTATCTATCATTCTGCTAATCACTGAGACTTTAAACTATTACCTTCTTTGACATGTCTCACTCTCATTTCTGAAACTCCAGAAAGACCTTAAGGTCTGCATTAAAAAAAATCAGTTTTATTGAAGCATACTTTACCCCTAAAATTGCATACATTGTATACGTACAGCACAATGTGTTGTGATAAATGCTCATATCCATGTAACAATCGACACAATCAAGATACAGAACATTTCCAGCACCCCAAAATATCCTCTGTTCTCTTTCCATATCTGCCACTTGTCCCCCTAATCCTTCATCCCAGGCAAACATCAATCTTCTCTTTATTGGTGTAGATTAAATTTACCTTTCCTAAAATCTTTCATATAGATGGAACTATAGAGTGTGTGCTCTTTTATGTCTGGATCTTCTTACTTAGCATAATTTTTTTTGAGATTCACCAGTTTTATTGTTGAATTATTCCACTGATGTATATACCATAGATTTGTTAATTCACTCTCCTGTTAATGAATATTTGAATTGGTTTTAGTTTTGGGCTTTTAGAAATAAAGGTGCTATGCTATATGCTTGCCATGTACAGGTCTCTGTGTCACTCAGTTTTATTTTTTTGGGTAAATAGCTAAGGGTTAGATTGCTGAGTCATATGGTAAGAATATGTTTGTTTATAAGAAATTGCCACTGGTTTCCAAATGGCTGTACCTCCAGCAATGTATGAGAGATCCAGTTGCTTACACATTCTTGTCCATACTTGATATTATTGTTCTTTCTAATTTTAGCTATCATAATGCATGGTATTTCAACTGTGGTTAAATTTGCATTCTCCCGATGATTAATGATGTTGAGTATTTTGCTATTCTTTATTATTATTAAATGAAATGTTTATTTGCTCTTTGTATGTATACTTTGGAGGAGTGTCTGTTCAAATCCTTTCTTTTTAAAAAACACCTTTTTATTTGAAATAATTATGGGCTCATAGGAAGTTACAAAAATAGTATAATAAGTCTGATGTCTTGTCTTAGTTTTCCTATGGTGACATGTTATGTAGTTTATAACATAGTATCAACACTAGGAAATTTACATTGGTATTACTGTTAACAGACTTTATTCAGCTTTCAGTTTTAATAAACCTACATTTATGTATGTGGATATGTGTGTGTGTGTGCATGCATGCTTGTGTGCTCGGTCGAGTCTGACTTTTGAGTGTAACTAGCTAGGCTCCTCTGACTGGAATTTTCCAGGCAAGAATACTGGAGTGGGTTGCCATTTCCTATACCAGGAGATCATCCTGACCCAGAGGTAGAACCCACGTCTCTTGGATCTCCTGTATGGGCAGGCAGATTCTTTACCACTGCGCCACCTGGGAATCCTATGTGTGTGTGTGTGTGTGTGTGTGTGGTGTGTTCTATGCAGTTTTATCCTATGCAAAGGTTTGTCCAATTGCTACAATGATCAAGATATGGAACAGTTCTATCACTGCAAAAGGATTCTCTCAAGCACACCCCATTACACACCCCATCCGATCCATTGTCCCTATCCTTTAGTACCAATGTTTGTTTTTTACGATTTTATCACTTTGAAAATATATAAAATCATATAGTATCCAACTTTTTAAGATTGGCTTTTCCACTCAGCGTAATATTTACACACATTGTGTCTCTCAGTAGTTTGATCCTTTTATATTATATGTATAGAATTCCATAATATGATGGATGTATCAGGGTTTTAACATTTACTCATTGAAAAACATTTGGGCATTTGGGTTGTTCTAACTTTTGGCTATTTGTAAAGATGCTGTGAACATTTGTGCACAGATTTTTATGTAAACATGGGTTTTTATTTTAATTTTTGTATAAATGCCCAACAGTGCCGTTTCTGGGTTGTATGGTAAGTGCATGCTTAATTTCAGAAGATGCCAAACTATTTTCCAGAATGGCAGCACCATTTTGTATTCCTGCCAGCAATGTACAGGAAATCCAGTTTCTCTGCATTTTTTGCCAATATTTGATATTATTGTGTTTATTTTCTTTTTTATTTCTTTCCTTCCTTCCTTCCCTCCCTCTAGGACTTTTTGTCTTTTTCTTTCATCTGGCTTAATAGGTATATAGTGATATTGCCACATTCAGAAAATGAAGATCATGGCATCTGGTCCCATCACTTCATGGGAAATAGATGGGGAAACAGTGGAAACAGTGTCAGACTTTATTTTTTGGGGCTCCAAAATCACTGCAGATGGTGACTGCAGCCATGAAATGAAAAGACGCTTACTCCTTGGAAGAAAAGTTATGACCAACCTAGACAGCATATTCAAAAGCAGAGACATTACTTTGCCAACAAAGGTTCATCTAGTCAAGGCTATGGTTTTTCTGTGGTCATGTATGGATGTGAGAGTTGGACTGTGAAGAAGACTGAGCGACGAAGAATTCATGCTTTTGAACTGTGGTGTTGGAGAAGACTCTTGAGAGTCCCTTGGACTGCAAGGAGATCCAAACCAGTCCATTCTGAAGGAGATCAGCCCTGGGATTTCATCGGAAGGACTGATGCTGAAGCTGAAACTCCAGTACTTTGGCCACCTGATGTGAAGAGTTGACTCATTGGAAAAGACTCTGATGCTGGGAAGGATTGGGGGCAGGAAGAGAAGGGGATGACAGAGGGTGAGATGGTTGGATGGCATCACCAACTCGATGGACATGAGTCTGAGTGAACTCCAGGAGTTGGTGATGGACAGGGAGTCCTGGCGTGCTTCGATTCATGGGGTCGCAAAGAGTTGGACACAACTGAGCAACTGAACTGAACTGACCTGTCTTGTTGACTTAAAAGTGTTCTTTATACATTTTAAAGGTATGTCTTTTATGAGATATGTTTTTCAAACATTTTCCCCAGTTTGTGGTTTGCCTATTTACCTTCTTAATATCTTTTAAAGAGTAAAGGTTTTCAATTTTGACAAAGTCCAATTTATAATTTTAAATTCTTTTTTGATGATTTTTCCTGTCATATCTAAGAACTCTTTGCTTAACTCAGGGTCAAATGATAGTCTCCTATTTTTTTCCTTATACTTATTTAGTCTTTGTTTTTATCTATATGCCTATGATCCATTTTAAGTTTATTTTGATGCATGCAATGAAGTAAGGATTGAGGTTTGCATTTTTTTCTTGTGGATAGCCAGTCATTTCAATGCCATTCATTAAAGAGATTATCTTTTCCATGCATAATTACTCTAGAAACTTTGTCAAAAATTGACCATATATGTATAAGTCAATTTCTGGACTTTATATTCTGTTTCATTGATCTGTGTGTTTATTCTTTTTTAAATTATTATTTTCTGTATGTTTATTCTGATGCCAACACCACACTATCTTGATTTTTCTAGCTTTATAGTATGTCTTAAAACCATGTAGCATAAGCAACTTTGTTTTAATATTCAAAATTGTCTCGGCCTATCTAGTTCCTGTGCATTTCTGTATAAATGAACTAAGATTTTGACTGAGATTGCATTAAATCTATCAATCAATTTGGGGAGGCTTGACACTTCAGTAATATCGTGTCTTCCAAATCATGAACATGATATGTCTCTCTGTTTATTTAGGTCTTCTTTACATTTCCTAAACAATATTATGTAGTTTTCATATCAGTCTTTCACAATATGTGTTAAGCTGATTCCTAAATAGTTCATATTTCTTCATGCTACTGTACAATAAATATTATTTGAAAATATTCAGTTTCAAGTTTTTCATTGCTATTATATAGCAGTTGATGTTTAACATATATTCTGTGACGTTACTAAACTCCCTTACGAGCTCATAGGTTTTTTTTTTTAGATTTTTAAAGATTTTCTACATAGGTAGTCATATGGTCAGAAAGAGACAGTTCTCTTTCTGCTTTGCTATCTGTAGACTTTTCGTTTCTTTTGCTTTCCTGATTGCACAGGTGGGGACATTCAGTACAATGTTACATAGAAGTGGTGAGATCTGTGCCATTGCCTTTCTCCAGATGTATTTGCTGAGTTCATATTGCTATTACTTTATTAAAATTTTTTGTATTAATATTCATAAGGAATATTAACTAGTAATTTATTTTAATACCTTTGGTTTTTGGTTTCAGGGTAATGCTGACCTTATAAAATGAGTTGGGAAGTGCTCTCTCCTCTGTTTTCTGAAGGACTGTAGGTAGGATTGATATTATGAATTCACCAGTAAAGCCATCTGGATCTGGCATTTTCTTTCTGGGAAGGTTTTCAGTTTTAAATTCAATTCCTTTATTAGAATTATACCTACTCAGATTTTCTGTTTCATTTTTAAGTCCGTTTTGGTAATATGAGTCTTTCAAGGAATTTATCCATTTCATATAAGTTGTTTATTATCAAAAGTTTTGTGTAATTTTCCTATTATGTTTTCAATGTCTGTACCATCTGTAGTGAGTCTTCTGTTTTGTTTCTGATACAGTTAATTTCTGTGTTCTTTGTTAATTTCCTGATCAACTAAGCAAGAGGTTTGTAATTTTTTTCTTTTCAAATAATTGTATTTCCCCAATTTTTAGTCTCTATTTCTTTGACTTTCCCTGTTGTTTATTTTCTATTTATCAGTTTGATTTTTCCTGTTTCTTCTTTCCTTTTACTATGATTTTAATTGCAGTATTTTTACTTGATTAATGAGATTGGAAATTAGAACGTCACATTGGACCTTACTTCTATAAATTTAAAGCTGTAGATTTCTCTCCAAGCACTGCATTGTTGGCATCACACTATTTTAAAAACTTGAAGTATAATTCATATACATTGGAATTTACCCCTTTGAAGCATGTAAATTAGTTGTTTTTAGTAAATTCACAAGGTTGAACAGTCATCACCACAATCTAATGCCAGAGTACTTCATTACTCCAAGAAGGTTCCCTATGCCTGTTGCTGCTGCTGCTGCTGTGTCGCTTCAGTCTTGTCCAACTCTGTGTGACCCCATAGACGGCAGCCCACCAGGCTCCCCCGTCCCTGGGATTCTCCAGGCACGAGTACTGGAGTGGGGTGCCATCTGTTAGTGGTCACTTTTATTTCCACCTTTCCTCTGGCAAACGCTAATCAATTGGGCAGCATTTTGTTTACTATTCATCAACTGATGTACATTTTGATTGTATCCTCTGGTTGTATCCTGACTTTTATCAGTAATGCTTCCATGAACATTCATATACAAATTTTTGTTTGATCATAGGTTTTCAGTTCTCCTGAGTATATACCCAGAAGTGGAATTGCTGAGTCATATGATAGCTCTATGTTTAGTATTTTGAAGAAACCACCAAACTGCTTTCCACAGTGCCTGCACAATTTTGCATTTCCACCCCCCTCAATTAATCTGTATTTGCTCTAATATAAGTTATTTACATTTTTTATTATAGCCATCCTAGTGTATATGATGGAGAAGGCAATGGCAACCCACTCCAGTACTCTTGCCTGGAAAATCCCATGGACGGAGGGGCCTGGTAGGCTGCAGTCCATGGGGTCGCTAAGAGTCGGTCATGACTGTGTGACTTCACTTTCACTTTTCACTTTCATGCATTGGAGAAGGCAATGTCAACCCACTCCAGTGTTCTTGCCTGGAGAATCCCAGGGACGGGGGAGCCTGGTGGGCTGCCGTCTATGGGGTCGCACAGAGTCAGACATGACTGAAGCGACTTAGCAGCAGCAGCAGCAGTGTGTATGAAGTGCTATCACATTGTGGTGTAGATTTTCATTTCCCTAATGACCAATGATGGTGGATATCTTTTCTCTTACTCAAGGGGTGGTCAGCCTTTTTGTTTAATTCAGGCTGTCAGTTGATTGGGTAAGGCCCCACCCACAGGGGAGGACAATTTGCTTTACTCAGTCTACTGATACAAATGCTAATCTCATCCAAATACACTCTGGGCACCTGTTACTCAGTCAAGGTGACACATAAAATTAGTCATCACACTCACCTTCAAGACTAGAGGGATTAAGCTCTACCTCCTGGCTGGGAAAGTTTCTACAGATTTTTAACATTGTTCTGTAAGGGAAATTTGTCACTTTTCCCCATTGAGTGAGTCTTTGTTCCTCACAACCAACCAAATGGGCCCTAACACAGAAGGCCTAAAAGCCATGAAGGAGATAAATATTCCTTTGGTGTGATATTTTTGATTAAATTTAAATCATCGAAATGAAAAAATCCAGATCCTTTTCTCATATTCTATAGAATTCATTGTCTTTCTGGTGGTGTTTGCTGAAGCAGACCTCCCACAATGGTCTGTTCCTCACAGTTTATCATATTTACTGAGTAGCTATTATGTGCCAAGGATGATGCTTGGCCTGAAACTATGTCCCGGATGGCTCAGTGGTAAAGAATTCTCCTGCAATGCAGGAGACCCAGGTTTGATCCCTGGGTCAGGAAGATACCCTTGAATAGGAAATGGCAACTCATTCCAGTATTCTTGCCTGGGAAATTCCATGGACAAAGAAGCCTGTTGGGGTACAGTCCAAAGTGTTGCAAAGAGCCAGACACGACTGAGTGCAGAATAGCACATGATGGCCAGAAATCCTGTATTTAAGGAATTATAATCCAGTGGGTCAAACAGAGGTGTAGAGTTAGAAGATTTGGGTTGAGTCTTGCTTATCATTTATTCTGACCTTAGGCAGGTTAATTAAAAAAATTTTTTTTGGCTGCACAGTGCAGCTTGCAGTAGCTTAGCTCCCGGACCAGGGATCAAACCCATGCCCTCTGCACTGGAAGGGTGGAGTCTTAATCACTGGACCACCTCAGAAGAAGTCCCCCAAATTCTTTGAATGTCAGCTTCTTCGTTTGTTAAAAGAATATGATGATAGTAATAATAATGATAATAATAATAGTGATAATAAGAATGCATTGTTCACAGGGTTGTAGTAACTAGATAAAATGGTATTTGTGAAGGAAAAGGTAGGTTTTAGATCGCTGCACAAATACTGTTGTTCTCAGTAGCAACAGTAGGCAAGATAGACAAGAATAGATGTCATTAGCTCCAACTTCTGTGACTTTAACATAGTCACTAAGTGTCTTGTGCAGAATCACACAGCCAGTTCTGTGCACTGCTCACTTCAGAACACAGGTCTTTGCATTCTGTTGTTTCCATCCCACTTCACTGCAAGAACCTGATGCATTCCTGTTTCCAAGGGCAGCCTGTCTGTTTTTTAAATTTTGGAACACATAAAAAGGCATAATGTGAGATTAAAAAAAAAAAAACTTCTGGTTTGCATTTATCTTGGCAGCTTGAAGAAAACATATTTGTCTGGGCATGTTTAGAAATGGATGATAGTTTTTGATTCTTATCCATATCCTCCAGGCTTTCTTTGGGACACAAAGATTATCTTTGGGGTTCAGGAAAACATAATGTCATTTTATTTTTCAAATCCTCAGTGTGATAGGAGTTTTGAGGGTTATTTTTCCATACTGCCCTTTCATTGTAGCTATTATTTTTTAATCTAATATTCATAATTCATTTTGTTATTTCATTTTATGCCAATAAATATGTATGACTATTGGAAGAGGAAAAAAGTGCCTGAGCTGTGAATGCTGGCAAGAATTATAGGGTACAGTATAGTGAAATAGAATGTGGGGGTTATATCACTGGGCTTCTCTGTAAAAACCACATGATTGAGAAGAAAATGGGAATCATCTGCTGAAATTGATCAAGGAAATATCTTCAAAAGCATACTGGAAAAAGATAGTTAAAAGGACACAGTTTATTTTACTTGTAAAATCATAATCCTTTATGGAAGATCTGGGTAAATAGACTTCAAAGTTTTGGCTTTGTTCAAGATTCCTTGACACGTTGGGTGGCTTGAAAAAGTAAATTCACTGTCTGGAAATTAGATTTCCAGATAACATTCTACGTGGTACTTGGGAGCTAATTATATTAATGACCAGTGCTTATAATAAGATTACTATGCACCAGACTATATGCTAAGCATTTAACTAGCTATTATATCACTTAATCCTCTGCATACTTTGGGAAGTAAGTATAGTTATTGTTTCTATTTTACAGATAAGAAGAAAATGTTCAGTGTATTATAATCATCTGTTTACATACTTATCTTTCCCTCTGGACATGAATTTATGAGGGTAGGGCTTGAACCTTCATATTATTCATCTCCCATGCTTAGCATAGACTCTGGTTCATAGGCAGTCAATAAATGTGATCTAATCTATGCTTCAGGAACCCACTGTCTGTATGATGAGTTGAAGTTCACTGTTTAGGCGAAATCAAATAAGGATTTATTTGTGGATGAAGAAAGGAGAAAAAGAAATGTAAAAAGCTATGAAAAGATAAATGGTAACTGATATAAGATTTTAAGTAAAGGCAGAATTGTAAGTTGGGCTTCCTGGCTCAGTGGTAAAGAATCCGCCTGCCAGTGCAAGAAGCATGGGTTGAATCCCTGGGTCAGGAAGATCCCCTGGAGAAGGAAATGGCGACCCACACCAGGATTCTCACCTGGAGAATCCCACAGACAGAGGAGCCTGGTGGGCTACAGTCCATAGGGTTGCAAAGAGTCAGACTCGACTAAAGTGACTTAGCACACATGAACACAAAAGAGCTGTTTAAAACTATCTTAATGGGTCACAGGTGGAGAAGGAAATGGCAACCCACTCCAGTGTTCTTGCCTGGAGAATCCCAGGGACGGCGGAGCCTGGTGGGCTGCCGTCTCTGGGGTCGCACAGAGTCGGACACGACTGAAGCACCTTAGCAGTTAGCAATGGGTCACAGGAGATATACAGTCTCACTTCGTTTTATTATGCTTTACCTTAGTGCACTTTGCAGATATGTATTTTTTTATAAATTGAAAATTGAATGTTTGTAGCAACCCTACATTGATCAAGTTTATCAGCATCATTTTTTTTTCCAATAGCATCTGCTCACTTTATGTCTCTATGACACATTTTGGTAATTCTAGCAATATTTTAAGCTTTTCATTATCATTATATTTGTTATGGTGATTTGTGATCCGTGCTCTTTGATGTTACTATTGTAATTGTTTTGGGCACCACAAACTGTGCCCATATCAGATGATTAACTTGATAAATGTGTGTGCTGACTGCTCCACAGACAGGCCGTTCTCCCATCTCTCTCCCTCTCCTTGGGACCTTCCTATTCCCTGACACACAACAGTATCAAAGTCGGGCCAATTAACAATTGTATAACACCCTATAAGTGTTCAAGTGAAAGAAAGAGTTACAGATCTCTCACTTTAAATCAAAAGCTAGAAATGATTAAGCTTAGTGAGGAAGGCATATTGAAAGTCTGAAAAGATAGGCTAAAAACTAGGCTTCTTGTACCAGTTAGCCAAGTTGTGAATGCAAAGGAAAAGTTCTTGAAGGAAATTGAAAGTGCTACTTGAGTGAACGCACGAATGATTGAAAAAAAAAAAAAAAGCAGCATAGCCTTATTGCTGATGTGGAGAAAGTTGTAGTGGTCTGGATAGAAGATCAAACCAACCACAGCATTCCCTTAAGCCAAAGCCTGATTCAGAGCAAGGCCCTAACTTGCTTCATTTCTGTGAAGGTTAAGAGAAGTGAGGAAGTTGCAGACTTAAAATTGAAAGCTAGCAGAATTTGGTTCATGAGGCTTAAAGAAAGAACCAGTGTGAGGTCAAGCAGTAGGTGCTGACAAAGAAACTGCAGCAAGTTATCCAGACGATCTACCCAAGATAATTAATGAAGGTGGCTACATTAAACAGATTTTCAATATAGATGAAATAGCGTTATATTGGAAGAAGATGCTATCTAGGACTTTCGTAGCTAGATAGGATAAGTCAGTGCGTGGCTTCAAAGCTTCAAAGGACAGGCTGATCCTCTTGTTAGGCTAAAGTGGCTGGTGACTTTAAGTTGAAGCCAATGCTCATTTAAGATCCTGAAAAGGCCCTTCACAATTATGCTGTCTACTCTGCCTGTGCTCTGTCAGTGGAACAACAAAGCCTGGATGCCAGCACAACTGTTGACAGCATGCTTTACTGAGTATTTTCAACCCACTGTTGAGACCTACTGCCCAGAAAATAAATATCCCTTTCAATATATTACTGCTTATTGACAAACAACTGGTCATCCAAGAGCTATAATGGAGATGTACGAGATTCATGTTTTCAAGCCTGCTACACAATGCCAAAGAATGCTCAAACTACCGCACAATTGCACTCATCTCACACGCTAGTAAAGTAATGCTCAAAATTCTCTAAGCCAGGCTTCAGCAATACATGAACCGTGAATTTCCTGATGTTCAAGCTGGTTTTAGAAAAGGCAGAGGAACCGGAGATCAAATTGCCAACATCCGGTGGATCATGGAAAAAGCAAGAGAGTTCCAGAAAAACATCTATTTCTGCTTTATTGACTATGCCAAAGCCTTTGACTGTGTGGATCACAATAAACTGTGGAAAATTCTGAAAGAGATGGGAATACCAGACCACCTGACCTGCCTTTTGAGAAACCTATATTCAGGTCAGGAAGCAACAGTTAGAACTGGACATGGAACAACAGACTGGTTCCAAATAGGAAAAGGAGTTTGTCAAGGCTGTATATTGTCACCCTGCTTATTTAACTTCTATGTAGAGTACATCATGAGAAACGCTGGGCTGGAAGAAGCACAAGCTGGAATCAAGATTGCCGGGAGAAATATCAATAACCTCAGATATGCAGATGACACCACCCTTATGGCAGAAAGTGAAGAGGAACTAAAAAGCCTCTTGATGAAAGTGAAAGTGGAGAGTGAAAAAGTTGGCTTAAAGCTCAACATTCAGAAAACGAAGATCATGGCATCCGGTCCCATCACTTCATGGGAAATAGATGGGGAAACAGTGGAAACAGTGTCAGACTTTATTTTTGGGGGCTGCAAAATCACTGCAGATGGTGACTGCAGCCATGAAGTTGAAAGACGCTTACTCCTTGGAAGGAAAGTTATGACCAACCTAGATAGCATATTCAAAAGGAGAGACATTACTTTGCCAACAAAGGTTCATCTAGTCAAGGCTATGGTTTTTCCTGTGATCATGTATGGATGTGAGAGTTGGACTGTGAAGAAGGCTGAGCACTGAAGAATTGATGCTTCTGAACTGTGGTGTTGGAGAAGACTCTTGAGAGTCCCTTGGACTGCAAGGAGATCCAACCAGTCCATTCTGAAGGAGATCAGCCCTGGGATTTCTTTGGAAGGACTGATGCTGAAGCTGAAACTCCAGTACTTTGGCCACCTCATGCGAAGAGTTGACTCATTGGAAAAGACTCTGATGCTGGGAGGGATTGGGGGCAGGAGGAGAAGGGGACGACAGAGGATGAGGTGGCTGGATGGCATCCCTGACTCGATGGACGTGAGTCTGGGTGAACTCCAAGAGTTGGTAATGGACAGGGAGGCCTGGTGTGCTGCGATTCATGGGATCGCAAAGAGTCAGACAGGAGTGAGCGACTGAACTGAACTGAACTGACACAACATTCATTTTAGGGCCCTTGGAACAAGGAGTAATTTTGCCTTTCAAGTCTTATGATTTGAGAAATACCTTTTGTAAGGTTGTTGTTGCCATAGATAGTGGTTCCTCTGATAGAACTGGGCAAAGTAAATTGAAAACCTTCTGGAAAGGATTCACCATTGCAAATATCATTACGAACATATGTGATTCATGGAAAGAGGTCAAAATATCAACATTTATAGGAGTTTGGAAGTTAATTCCAACATTCATGGATGACTTTGAGGGGTTCAAGATTTCATTGGAGGAAATACCTGCAGATGTGGAAAAAACAAGAGAACTAAAATTAGAAGTGGGGCCTGAAGATGTGACTGAATTGCTGCAATGTCATGACCAAACATGGCTTCCCAAGTGACGCTGGTGGTAAAGAACCTGCCTGCGTAGGCAGGAGACTCAGGCGTGGGTTTGATCCCTGAGTCAAAGATCCCTGGAGAAGGAAATGGCAACCCACTCTAGTATTCTTACCTGAGAAATCCCATGGACAGTGGAGCCTGGGGACTACAGTCTTTGGGGTTGCAAAGAGTTGGACACGACCGAGCATACACACACATGACCAAACATGAATGAATGAAGAGTTGCTTCTCACAGATAAGCAAAGGAAGTGGCTTTTGAGATGGACCCTACTCCAGGTGAAGATGCTCTGATGATTGTTAAAATGACAACAAAAGAGTTTGATTAGTACATAAATTTAGTTGCTAAAGTAGTGGCAGAGTTTGAGAGAATTGGTTCCAATCCTGAAAGGTCTACAGTGGGTAAGATGCTATTAAATAGCATGGCAGGTTACAGAGAAATCATTTATACCAGGGAGAGTGAATCAATTCAAGCATCATCGTTGTTTTATTTTAAGAAATTGTCACAGCCACCCAAACTTTCAGCAGCCACCACTCTGATTAGTCAACCACTCTCAACACTGAGGCAAGACTCTCTGTCAGCAGAAATATTATAACTCACTGAAGGCTCAAATGATGGTTAGCATTTTTAAGCAATAAAGTATTTAAAAAATTGTTATGCACATTTTTTTAGACATAATGTTATATAATACAATTAACAGACTACAGTAAAAGCACAAGTAATTTTTATATGCACTGGGAAACCAAAAATTTTGTGTGACTTACTTTATTGTGATATTTGTTTTCTTATGGTGGTCTGGAACTTAAAACTGAAATATCTCCAAGGTATTCCTGTATATTAATTAATAAAAATTTCATTGACTATTATAACTTTAAGCAGTGATTTTTAAGAAGAAATATGGTCATCAGTAGGAGGATGATATAAGCTTCATAAAGGTGTTCTTGGAATGCATCCTGATAGAATCTTAGTCTGCTCCCACGGCAGGCATCAGGAATCAATAACAGAACTCTTCCTCCATTAGCCTGACCTTTGCTAAGTAATCCTCAACTCAGTGCTCCTACTTCCCACAAAGAGTAGATTAGAATAGGCACACAAGTTGAAAACTATTTGCCATTCCAGATTTAGTGTATGGTACTTCTGAAGCTCAAATGTAGAAGAGAGATCATTGAATGCAGTGGATAAAAAAATTGGCATAGTGTATGTCATGTGATATTTTTGGAAATATTATTAAATGTATTTTATTGCAGATGTATTTTTTAATATACTTCTGCAGCAAGTTTTTAGGGGGTGTAATTTCAACTTTCAGAAAAGTTGCCAAAATGATACAAAGAATTGCTTTACACCTTTTGTGTAGATTTACCAGTTGTGTATATTTTTCTCCATTTGCTCTATCATTCCACCTATCCATTATCTCTGCCTGTCTATCTGCATACACAGAGATTTCTCTGAGCCAGTCGAGAGAACATTGTAGCCATCATGCTCCTCTGCTCTTTTACTTAAAGTATTATTGTCACTAATTTAAAAAATACCTATGGTAATGGCTCAGACGGTAAAGCGTCTGCCTGCAACGCGGGAGACCCGGGGTTCAATCCCTGGGTTGGAAAGATCCCCTGGAGAAGGAAATGGCACCACACTCCAGTACTCTTGCCTGGAAAATCCCACGGATGGAGGAGCCTGGTAGGCTACAGTCCATGTGGTGACAAAGAGTCGGACATGACTGAGCGACTTCACTTTCATGGTAATACTGACTTCCTTTCTCTTCTGGTGTACAGTTCTGTGTTTTAGTACATGTAACCAAGCCACGGTCGGGATACTAAATGGTTCCATTACCACAAAGCTTTGCTCATGCTGCCCCATCCCTACCCCTAAACCCTGGCAATTTAAAAATGAGCGAAATCTGTAACCCTTTGGTACAGATCTGTAATCCTTTGGTACAGATCTGTAATCCTTTGGTACAGTTTTGTCTTTTCCATGAAGTCATATAAATGCAATTATGCAAATATAACCTTTTGAGATGGGCTTATTTCACTTAGCACATTTTGAGATTTATTCATATTGTATGTAACAGTCATTTGTCCTTTTATATTTTCTGAGTATTGCAATATATGGAAGCTTATTCATTCTCACATTGATGCATTTGGGGTGGTTCTCTTTTTGGCAATCATGAACAGACTTGTGATAAACATTCATGTACAGGTTTTTAAGCAATAAGTTTGAATTTTCTCTACTGTAAATATCTAGGTGTGAGTGAAGTTACTGGGCCATATGGTTGGTGTATATTTAAATTAATAAGAAACTACTAAACTATTTTCTAAGAGCTTCCCTAATAGCTCAGCTGGTAAAGAATCTACCTGCAGTGTGGGAGATCTGGGTTCAATCCATGGGTTGGGAAGATCCCCTGGAGAAGGGAAAGGCTACCCACTCCAGTATTCTGGTCTGGAGAATTCCATGGACTCTGTAGTCCATGGGGTCGCAAAGAGTCGGACATGACTGACTTTCACTTTCAAACTATTTTCTAAGACAACTTTAATTTTTTGTATAACTACTAGAAATGTATGTAAAGTTCAATTGTTATGCATCCTTGTTAGCACCTAATTTTGTCAGTTTTTTTTGTTTGTTTTGTTTTAACCATTTATTAGGTATGTAATTGTATTACACTGTGGTTTTAATTTGTACTACAGGCTAGTGATGATAAGCATCATTTCATGTGTTTATTTGCCACCTGTATATTTATCTTTGATAAAATATTCAGATCTTTCACTCATTTTTTAATTGGGTAGTTTATATTATTATTGCTGATTTTGAGAGTTTTTTCAATATTCAATCCTTTGTTGAATATCTGATTTAATGTTGAAGCTGAAACTCCAATACTTTGGCCACGTGATGCAAAGAGCTGACTCATTTGAAAAGACCCTGATGCTGGGAAAGATTGAGGGCAGGAGGAGAAGGGGACAACAGAAGATGAGATGATTGGATGGCATCACCGACCCAATGGACATGGGTTTAGGTGAACTCCGGGAGTTGGTGATGGACAGGGAGGCCTGGCATGCTGTGGTTCATGGGGTTGCAAAGAGTCGGACATGACTGAGCAACTGAACTGAACTGAACTGTTATTAATTTTGATGAAGTCCAACTTATTTTTTTTCTTCTGGATTGTGCTTTTGGTGTCATATTTAAGACTCTTTGCCTAATGCAAGTTATGAAGGTTTTCTTCTAAAAGTTTTAGGTTTTAACTTTGGAAATTTTTTACAAGGTGCAAGGCTTAGATTGACAATTATATATATATATATATGTGTGTGTGTGTGTGTGTGTGTATGTGTGTTTCAATCTGGATGCTGATTGTTTCAAAACCATTTGTTGAAAAGACTGTCCTTTCTCCAATGAATTACCTTTACACTTTTGCCCATATTTGAGTGGTGTACTTTTGAGGTTTTTATTCTCTTCCATTGATCTCTGTATTTTGCTTTGCAATACCATACTGCCTTTATATTCTGTTTGCTTTACACTGTACACTGTATACTTTATAATACTGTAGCTTTATGCATACATGCTAACTCACTTTATTCATCCCTGACTCTTTGTGATCCTAGGGACTGTAACCCACCAGGGTCCTCTGTCCATGGGATTTTCCAAGCAAGTATACTGGAGTGAGTTTCCATGCCCTCTTACAAGGAATCCTCCCCACCCAGGGATCGAAGACCCATCTCATAGGTCTCCTGCATTGCCAAGTGGGTTCTTTATCATTGGCGCCACCTGGGAAGCCCTGTAGCTTTATAATAAGTGTAAAAATTAGGTAGTGTGAATCCTCCAACTTTATTCATTTAAAAATTGTTCTGGATATTCAAGTTCCTTTGATTTTCCACATAAATTTCAGACTCAGCTTGTCTGTCACTACAAAAAATCTTGCTGGAATTTAATTGGAATTACATTAAATCTATAGAGAAATTGAGGAGAATTGGCATGTTAAACTGATTCTTTCAGTCTATCACCATATTGATAGAATGTGTCTCCACTGAACTAGGTCTTTTCTGACTTATAAGCATTCTTACTTTTATTATTTCTCTTCTATCTGGAAAACTTTAATTGACACTTTTTTAGAGTAAGTCTGCTAATGATATATTTTCTCAGTCATTTTTTCATCTGAGAATATCTTTATTTTAGCTACATTCCTGAAAGATATTTTAACTGGATATAGAATTATGGGTTGAAAGCTGTTTTCTTTCAGCATTTTAAAAATGTTTCACTGCCTCCTGGCTCTCGTGGTTTTTAATGAGAAACATGAAGTCATTCAGGGTTTCCCTGGTGGCTCAGATGGTGAAAAATGTGCCTGCAATATGGGAAACCTGGGTTCCATCCCTGGGTCAGGAAGATACCCTGGAGAAGGAAATGGCTAGCCACACCAGTATTCTTGCCTGGAGAGTCCCATGGAGAGAGGAGCCTGACAAGCTACAGTCCATGGAGTTGGATGTGGCTGAATGACTAACAAAAATGATGATGATGAAGTCATTTGGATCAAAATTATGACCACCTATATATTAGCTATTATTTTTCTCTGGCTGCTTTCAAGATATTTTGTCTTTTTTTTTTTCAGCCTTTTGGGTCTGGTATTATCTGGATATGAATAATTTTGAGTTTTTTTTTTTTTTTTTCTGTTTGAGTTTCACCTATTGTCCCACAGGTTCTCTTGGCTCTGCTTTACACAAAAGAAAACTTTTAAAATCCCTATTGTTCAGATTGGGTAATTTTTACTGATATCTTGAAGTTTATTAGTAAGCCCATCTAGTAAGTTTTTATTTCAGTCATTGTATGTTTTCAGTTCTAACCTTTTCTTTTGGTAGTTTTTAATACCTTTTGTTTCTCTCTTGAGACTTTCTATTTTTCATTTGTTTCAAGGGTTTTTACATTTACATATTAGAGAATGATTTTAATAACTTTTTTAAAATCTTGGTTTAATTTCAACATCTGTGCTCTTGGCTACTGATTGCCTTTTCCCTTGAGAAACATCAAGATTTTCCCAGTTTTTTATATGCTGAATAATTCTGGATTTGATCCTGGACATTTTGAATAGTATGTAATGGGATTTTAGGTTTTGCTTAAATCCTGTAGAGAATGTTTGAAGTTCATTTGTATAGTAGGCAATTAAACAGTTTAGGTTTACTTTGCAAGTCCTTACCCTGCCTCTTTTGGGCTATGATTCCAACATCAGTTCAGTTTTCAAAATCTTTGTTGTGCTACTTGGCTCTGTCTCCTGTGTGTAGGGCTTCCCCAGCAGCATAGCTGGTAAAGAACCCTCCTCCACTGCAGGAGACACAACAGACATGAATTCAGTCCCTGGGTTAGAAAGATCCCCTGGAGGAGGAAATGGCTACCCACTCCAGTATTCTTGCCTGGAAAATTCCTTGGACAGAAGAGCCTGGCTGGCTACAGTCCATGGGGTTGCAAATAGTTGGACACAACTCTGTGCCCATGCACGCAATCTGTGTGTCACACCCAGTGACCAGTCTGGGACTTAGGCAGTGACTCATCTTGTTCATCAGTCCTCAATGCTATTTATGGTCAGTTCAGTTCAGTCGCTCAGTCGTGTCCGACTCTTTGTGACCCCATGAACCGCAGCACGCCAGGCCTCCCTGTCCATCACCAACTCCCTGAGTCCACCCAAACCCATGTCCATCCAACCATCTCATCCTCTGTCATCCCCTTCTCCTCCTTCCCTCAATCTTTCCCAGCATCAGGGTCTTTTCAAATGAGTCAGCTCTTTGCATCAGGTGGCCAAAGTATTGGAGTTTCAGCTTCAATATCAGTCCTTCCAATGAACACCCAGGACTGATCTCCTTTAGGATGGACTGGTTGGATCTGCTTGCAGTCCAAGGGACTCTCAAGAGTCTTCTCCAACATCACAGATCAAAAGTGTCAATTCTTCAGTGCTCAGCTTTCTTTATAGTCCAACTCTCACATCCATACATGATCACAGGAAAAACCATAGCCTTGACTAGACGGACCTTTGTTGGCAAAGTAATGGCTCTGCTTTTGAATATGCTATCTAGGTTGGTCATAACTTTTCTTCCAAGGAGTAAGCATCTTTTCATTTCATGGCTGCAGTCACCATCTGCAGTGATTTGGGAGCCCCAAAAAATAAAGTCTGACACTGTTTCCACTGTTTCCCCATCCATTTGCCATAAAAGTGATGGGACTGGATGCCATGATCTTCATTTTCTGAATGTTGAGCTTTAAGCCAACTTTTTCACTCTCCTCTTTCACTTTCATCAAGAGGCTCTTTAGTTCTTCTTCACTTTCTGTCATAAGGGTGGTGTCATCTGCATATCTGAGGTTATTGATATTTCTCCCAGCAATCTTGATTCCAGCTTGTGCTTCCTCCAGCCCAGTGCTTCTCCTGATGTACTCTGAATATAAGTTAAATAAGCAGGATGACAAAATACGGCCTTGACGTAATCCTTTTCCTATTTGGAACCAGTCTGTTGTTCCATGTCCAGTTCTAACTGTTGCTTCCTGACCTGCATACAGGTTTCCCAAGAGGCAGGTCAGGTAGACTGGTATTCCCATCTCTTTCAGAATTTTCCACAGTTTATAGTGATCCACACAGTCAAAGTCTTTGGCATAGTCAATAAAGCAGAAATCGATGTTTTTCTGGAACTCTCTTGCTTTTTTGATGATCCACATGCACAACTCAGAGATGAGCCCAGGAGTTCACGCATAGTTTTAAGGCATGGCTTTCTGAAACTTCCTTCTCTATATGCCTTCCCCCCAGGGAAATCTTTCCTGCTCTTCAGTTCAGTTCAGTTCAGTCGCTCAGTCATGTCCGATGCTTTGCGACCCCATGAATCGCAGCACGCCAGGCCTCCATGTCCATCACCAACTCCCAGAGTTCACTCAGACTCAAGTCCATCAAGTCAGTGATGCCATCCAGCCATCTCATCCTCTGGCGTCCCCTTCTCTTCCTGCCCCCAATCCCTCCCAGCATCAGAGTCTTTTCCAATGAGTCAACTCTTCACATGAGGTGGCCAAAGTACTGGAGTTTCAGCTTTAGCATCATTTCTTCCAAAGAAATCCCAGGGCTGATCTCCTTCAGAATGGACTGGTTGGATCTCCTTGCAGTCCAAGGGGCTCTCAAGAGTCTTCTCCAGCACCACAGTTCAAAAGCATCAATTCTTCTGCGCTCAGCCTTCTTCACAGTCCAACTCTCACATCCATTCCTGCTCTTAGGCACCCCTTTCCTGGTCTTCTGACTAGAAAGTCATGGCTTTAGTTTCCCTGATGTGTTGTGCACTGCCCACAACCGTGTCTGCTACTGGGACCTTGTAGTGAGAGATCAGGGAGAGAAGAGCAACAGGGATTCCTCTCACACTCTTGATTCCATGGTTTCTTTGCTCAGAGAGAAGGGTTTCCTCTCTCTAAGTTTTAGTCATTTGTTCTGCTATTGTTGCCTCCGTGTCACTGTAGGATTAAATAGGGGCTGGGCCAAGAGAGGGAATGAAAAACCGGAGGATTTCCTTCAATCTTTCTGACCCATAAGAGGCCATTCTTATTCTCTTCTTGGACAAGAAAGAGAGGACTTTTGGAGCACTTTCCATCTGCTCTGGTATATACTTGTGGATTTTAGGTTGTCTTTGAATTCAGCATGGGAAAAACTAGGTTTCAGAAAACTACCCCCAGTTTAGTGGTTCTCAGATATTTGTTTGTCTTTCCCAGTCTACCTGTTGCCATTGACTTTTCAAAGTCCTCCATACACCGTCTTTAAGGGACTTAATTGCATTTGGTGGGAGAGAGAGTGGGGTATGCTGTCTCCATTTCATTTGGAACTCAGAGAGTTCTTTGATCTTAAGTACTTCTTAAGTACTTTGATGTTGTATTTCTCTTCTTTCTTATTTATTTATTTATTTTTGCTGTGCCACGTGGCTTGTGGGTTTTTAGTTCCCTGACCAGGGATCAAACGCAGGCACTCAGCAGTGGAAGCACAGAGTTCTTACCACTGGACCACAAGCAAATTCCCTCAGTGTAATATTTCTTAAGATGAAGGACTTTCTCTTATATGACTACCTTTTAATAATCAAAATCAATAAACATTTTTATAATACTATTATCTGACCCACGGTCCATATTCAAATTTTATCAGTTGCCCTAATGATTATAGTTTATAGTTTTTCTTTTCCCTGACTAAAAAGCATGCATTATATTTTGTCATCATGTTTCTTTATTTTCCTTTAATCTAGCACAGTTTTTTAATTTTCCTCTGTCTTTTGTGCCCTTGATATTTTAAAGAATACAGACAGGTTATTTTATGGGATATCTTTAAATTTGTGTTCGATGTTTCCTAATGATTAGGTTCAGGTTATGTATTGTTGGCAGAAACATGACATGAGATGTTGTGTTCTTCTTAACATTCATTACAGGAGATACATGATGTCTCTGTGGACCATTGTTGGGCTGTTATCTTTGATCACTCAGGTAAGATGTTGCTTAACAGTTTTCTCTAAAGTTAGTATTTTGTGAGTGTCTTTAGGGACTGGATTCGATTATGAATATGACTACCAGGCTATAAGGAAAACTCTAGGCTAGTGCTATCCTCCAGAACAATCTGCAATAGTGGAATGTTCCACTCTGCACTGTCCAATATGGTAGATGTTTGAAATGTGGCCAGTGCAACTGAGAACATTTAAGGAGTATAGTTTGAAGTTGAAAGTGCCCAGAGAAATTACCATTTCCTAAAGAGTTTTTTCATACCTTGATTTCCTAAAATGCTCTGAGAAAAAAGTTCCATGGTCAAATAAATTAAGAATCAATCTACAGAACATACTTAGTGAAACACAGTACAATATGGCAGCATAGAGTATTTTTTCATTTGTCCTAGAACTAAGGTGTGGGGGAAATTGTCAGCTAATTATTTTGCGAATCCTCCCAAAACTTAACTGGCTTTGATAAATTACTTGCTGAACAGAATAGCCAAGTCAGTGGCAGTGATGAGATTTACACCCAACTCCAGAAGTTGAGGTCTTTCTAGTACATCAGAAATGGTAATAGAGAAAATGATATTGACATTCAGGTTGCCTCATGAGACTTTGTCTAAGGGTGATGAAAGCAAGAGTCTTCAAAGACTTATTTCTAGTGCTTGGATTTCATTTTCACAGTGCAAACCCAGGAAATGTTTAGCATTCTCAATATGAGGTCATCCCAGTCTTTCTAAGGGAACTAATATTAATATTAATGGCCCCTGTCAATGCGCAGCATAGCTATTGAGAGTGTGTTTCTTTCTATTTAAATAAATGAAATCTCAAAACAGAGTAAGTAGGCTGATGCCTTAGTGAAAGTCATTCAGAGCGTCACAGCAAATATTCTCATGCAAATCTAGTCAGCACAAAACGGTCTAAGTGTCTCTCAAAATCACACAGGTAATGAGTTACTGAAGGGAATATAGGATGATTGGAAAATATGAAGAAAGGAGGCTTGGAACCCAGAGAAAGGAGAACAATTTGCAGAGACAAAGAACTCTTGAGTCAGAGACTAGAGCCAGCAGTTGGCTGGTTTGAATTAGAGGGGAGTGAACTTTGTGCCTTGTCTTCTTTCTCTTCCTTCAGCTCAAGTTCCTTTGGGAAACTCTTTGCTGAGCCTGGGTGGGTTGGAGAAATTTCATTCCTGTGACTGAAACTGTTGTTTTGACTGGCTCACTCTAGCAGCTGAGAGCTGTAGTTTGAAGAATTCTCAAGCAAAGGGATTGTGTCTAGTTGATGAGCTCAGAATTCAGATAAGATCTTGAAAGTAGTACCAAAAGTCATTAGTGTTGTCTGAAGCCATAATTCTTGAAGGTAATTGGGTTTAAAAGCAGAAGTATTTTGGAGATTGATTTCCTCCTCAATAAAAGTAGATTTTGTTTTCTTTTTGGGTACACAGTGGAAGTTGTGACCCAGAAATGCCCCTCTAAGACATTACAGATGGCTATTTTCATGTGCTGTTTGGCAGGTGTTCAGGAAAACCACAGGGGAAAGTTGGCTTTGAAATGGCTATGCTTTAAGGTATATGGTGTGATACTTTGTAAAGATTCATTTTCTTGCCAAATATAACATTCAGTTACCAACTGGAAGTGTAAAAGTTCATATTTTCATGAAAATCTTAGCAATGAGTTTAACAGGGCTGCTTAATTAGGTTTCATTTTTTCCATTCTTCAGTGCCTACTTTCTTGACCGCTAGAGGGCATTGTTGGCAGTGATATCAAGAGAAAGTAAAACAAAGAATTTTGTCTATTTTTTCTTGAGGGCTTTTTCCCCCCAATTTTCATCTCAGCAGTAAATAATAATGTACATACAAAGGGTATTTTATTTACTATTTTTCTTCTATTTTGAACCCTAGATACTTAACTTCTAGCCTTTTGGTGGGTTAATTTAATAAAAAATAAATCGTAAATTTTTTTCAGGTTTTTAAAAAATTCTAAATATATATATATGTCATTTTTTTTTCTCCTCCAATGTTATGTATTCTTGCAGATCTTCTTTTGGAATATTATTGTGCAGTTAGGGACTCATCATTATGCCAACCAATGCAACAATTCCATTTTCCATATCATACTTTTCTTGACATTTTCCCGAAAATCAAGGCTTATTTATAACAGGCAAAGTCTTTTCTACACACTGATGAGGGGCTATCAAAATCTAAAAATAGTGAGAGAAGTTCTTTCCATTTTAGGACAATTTTATTATTCATCAGAAGTTCTTAATGTTCAAAGTCTTGCCTCTAGAATTCATTTTATTAGACAAGAACCTTTAGTTGCAAGTAATGGAAACCAAATCAGGCATGCTTTTGCAAAAGGGAGTGGTAATTTATAGTCAGGAAACAGAGATGTTTCATGGGCTGTGGCCAACACAAGAACTGGGAACTAGACATCAGGACGCTCTCAGTTTCTTGTGTTTGCTGTTCTCTATGTCATTACCTCATTCTGCTCTCTGTATATAATATTCTCCACTTCTCGCATCTCCATGGCCAAGCATGACAATAGAATGAGTGAAAATGACAGAAGGTCTTTTGTTGCCCAAGAAGAAGTTGTCCTGGTCCTAGCATTCTGGCTCCCTCTGGATGGTGCGTTATTGAATGATGTGGTGATGAGTGGATCCCATGGTCTTGGGTTCACTCCCACATCTTCTTCATGGTGAAATAGGTCTTCTGGTTGGATGCCTTACATGGGTGTCCAAGCCTGTGGTTGAGGCACTGCATAGGTCCCTGGGCATGGTGCTGGCTCAGACTCTGGTATTTACATCTGTCCCTGTGAGGATGAATGGCTGGCCTTTCCAGGATGGTCATCTGAGTTAAATTCACCCATTCCAGTCCATTTTGGTTCACTCATTCCTAGAGTGTTGACATTCAGTCTTGCCATCTCTTGTTTGACCACTTCCAATTTGCCTTGATTCATGGACCTGACATTCTAGGTTCCTATGCAATGTTGCTCTTTACAGTATCGGACCTTGCTTCTATCACCAGTCACATCCACAACTGGGTATTGTTTTTGCTTTGGCTCCATCCCTTCATTCTTTCTGGAGTTATTTCTCCACTCATCTCCAGTAGCATATTGGGCATCTACTGACCTGGGGAGTTCCTCTTTCAGTATCCTATCATTTTGCCTTTTCATACTGTTCATGGGGTTCTCAAGGCAGGAATACTGAAGTGATTTGCCATTCCCTTCTCCAGTGGATCACATTCTGTCAGACCTCTCCACCAGAGTTGACTCATTGGAAAAGACTCTGATGCTGGGAGGGATTGGAGGCAGGAGGAGAAGGGGACGATAGAGGATGAGATGGCTGGATGGCATCACTGACTTGATGGACATGAGTCTGAGTGAACTCTGGGAGTTGGTGATGGACAGGGAGGCCTGGCATGCTGCGATTCATGGGGTTGCAAAGAGTTGGACACGACTGAGCGACTGAACTGAACTGAACTGAACTGAACTTCCAGGATGGAGGGGCTCCATGTAGTCAACTTGCTGCTAAGTGGCTGGTTGACTTCCTTGAGCAATGATGCTATATTGGGGGGTCAGTGTTGATCTCTGTTGCTGACAAGTTGGATATTCAGAGGCAGCAGTAATTGGATTGGCCTTGGTAAGTGGGGTTCATGCTCTTGGGCTTACATATAACTTCTGTTTCTACCACCATATCCACTCTGCTTGTGTGTCTATTCTGCTTGCTCTGTGTGATTGATGACAAAGACTGACTAATGTCAAGTGACCATTCATTCTGTCTCCTTGGTTGTTCAGAGCTTTTCTGTAGTAGATGCTTTCTGGTCTGTATCCACATGTAATACACAAGTCTTCACCCTTTATGCTGTCACCTATTTGTCTATCCACAGGCCTCCTTGTCTCTTGTATATAAATATTTACATCCTCACCTTGGATCACTTCTCTTTCCATCCAAACGACCAATTGTACTGTATACCAGTCTACCATTGAGAAGAGTTTCCTCTCTGTTGTCTTTCCAGACTAGAACAGAGTTGCTGAAGTTTTAGTTTGCATTAGAATTAGCTGAACAGCTGTTCAAAACATAGATTGCTGGGGACTTCCCTAGTGGTACATCTGCCTGCCAATGCAGGGTACATGGGATCAATCCCTGGTCTGGGAAAATTCCATGCCATGGAGCATCTAAGCCCATTCTAGAGCCCAAGAACCACAACTACTGAAACCTGTGTGCCCAGAGCCTGTGCTCTGCAACAAGAGAAGCCACCATAATGAGAAGCCTGTGCACTGCAATGAAGAGTAGCCCCTGCTTGTTGCAACAAGAGAAAGCCCTCATGCATCTGTGAAGGCCCAGCACAACCAAAAATAAAGTAAAATAAATAATTAAAAAAAATCAAAACATAGATTGTTGGACTCAACCCCAAATTTCTGATTAAGTAGGTCTGGAATAGGAACCAGGACTGTATTTCTAACAAGCTTCTAGGTGATGCTGATGCTTCTGGTCTGGGGATTGTGCTTTGAAAACCATTGCTCCAGAGATTATAAAATTCTATACTTCTTAGAGTCTTTAAGTAGTATTTTACCAGTTCATAAACAATATAAAAGCTTATATCATGAAAACTGCCCTACTTATGATTACTCTTTTTGCTTTTATTTTCATGTATTTTACTTCTACCTATGTTGTCAGTTTTCATTCCAATCCCAAAGAAAGGCAATGCCAAAGAATGTTCAAACTACCGCACAATTGCACTCATCTCACACGCCAGTAAAGTAATGCTCAAAATTCTCTAAGCCAGGCTTCAGCAATATGTGAACCGTGAACTTCCTGATGTTCAAACTGGTTTTAGAAAAGGCAAAGGAACCAGAGATCAAATTGCCAACATCCTATGGATCATCGAAAAGGCAAGAGAGTTCCAGAAAAACATCTATTTCTGCTTTATTGACTATGCCAAAGCCTTTGACTGTGTGGATCACAATAAACTGTGTAAAATTCTGAAAGAGATGGGAATACCAGACCACCTGACCTGCCTCTTGAGAAATTTGTATGCAGATCAGGAAGCAACAGTTAGAACTGGACATGGAACAACAGACTGGTTCCAAATAGGAAAAGGAGTTCATCAAGGCTGTATATTGTCACCCTGTTTATTTAACTTATATGCAGAGTACATCATGAAAAACACTGGACTGGAAGAAACACAAGCTGGAATCAAGATTGCCGGGAGAAATATCAATAACCTCAGATATGCAGATGACACCACCCTTATGGCAGAAAGTGAAGAGGAACTCAAAAGCCTCTTGATGAAAGTGAAAGTGGAGAGTGAAAAAGTTGGCTTAAAGCTCAACATTCAGAAAACAAAGATCATGGCATCTGGTCCCACCACTTCATGGGAAATAGATGGGGAAACAGTGGAAACAGTGTCAGACTTTATTTTTCTGGGCTCCAAAATCACTACAGATGGTGACTGCAGCCATGAAATTAAAAGACGCTTACTCCTTGGAAGGAAAGTTATGATCAACCTAGATAGCATATTCAAAAGCAGAGACATTACTTTGCCAACAAAGTTTCGTCTAGTCAAGGCTATGGTTTTTCCTGTGGTCATGTATGGATGTGAGAACTGGACTGTGAAGAAGGCTGAGCACTGAAGAATTGATGCTTTTGAACTGTGGTGTTGGAGAAGACTCTTGAGAGTCCCTTGGACTGCAAGGAGAGCCAACCAGTCCATTCTGAAGGAGATCAGCCCTGGGATTTCTTTGGAAGGAATGATGCTAAAGCTGAAACTCCAGTACTTTGGCCACCTCATGTGAAGAGTTGACTCATTGGAAAAGACTCTGATGCTGGGAGGGATTGAGGGCAGGAGGAGAAGGGGACGACAGAGGATGAGATGGCTGGATGGCATCCCTGACTCGATGGATGTGAGTCTGGGTGAACTCCGGGAGTTGGTAATGGACAGGGAGGCCTGGCGTGCTGCGATTCATGGGGTCGCAAAGAGTCGGACAGGACTGAGCGACTGATCTGATCTGATCTGATGTTATAAACTCTATTACATGTTATTGTTTTTGTTGTTTTTAATAGTCACTAGTCTTCTAAAAAGTTTTGAAGGACTTGGTCTTTTGCGTTTATCCTAGATTTATTCTCTCTGAAGCTCTTTATTCTTTTTAAAACTTTTGTGCTTTGATTTGGAATCACTTCCTTTCATCTTGAAGAACTTCTTTTAGGATTTTCTGTATTGCATATCTGCTTGTGCAAATTTTCCTCAGCTTTTGTTTGTTTGAAAATATCATTATTTTACCTTTACTTATTTTCTTATTTTTAATTTTATTTTTTTACTTCTTTTTAAAAACTTTTAAAAATTTACTTTATTTTATTCTATTTGACTATGCTGGGTCTTTATTGCTTCACAAGGGCTATCTCTAGTTCCAGTGAGAGGGGGCTATTTTTTGTTGTGGTGCCTGGGCTTCTCTTGCAGTGGCTTCTCTTGCTGTAGAGCATGGGCTCTAGGTCTACAGGCTTCAGTAGTTTGCAGCATGAAGGTTCAGAGTTGTGGCTCGTGGGCTCTAGACCACAGGCTCAGTAGTTATGGCACACGTGCTTAGTTGCCCTGAGGCATGTGGAGTCTTCCCAGACCAGAGATCAAACCCTTGTCTCCTGCATTGTCAGGCGGACTCTTAACCACTGGATCACCAGGGATGTGATGATCCCCATTACTTCTGAAAGGTATTTTCACTGGTCAAGAACTTTAGGTCAGCAGTTTTCTTTCCTTTTCTTTTTTTCTAGCACTTTGACAATGTCATTTAATTGTCTTTTGGTTTCCACCATTCACATAATTGGGCTTCCCAGGTGGCAAAATGGTAAAGAATCCGCCTGCCAATGTGGGAGACACAGGTTTGATCCCTGGATGGGGAACAGCCCCTGCAGGAGGAAATGGCAACCCACTCAAGTTTTCTTACCTAGAGAATCCTGTGGACAGAGGAACTTGGTTGGTCACAAAGAGTAAGGAATGACCAAGCTACTGAGCACACATATGCATTCATGTAATTGTTCCTTTGAAAATGTCTTTTTTTTCCTCTGGCTGTTTTTAAAATTTCCTTTTATCTTTAGCTTTGAGCAGTTAATTATGATGTTCTTGGGAGTTTTTTCTTTGTATTTATCTCAGTTGGGATTCACTGAGCTTCTTGTGTCTGTGTTGATGTCTTTTATCAGTTTTGGAAAATTCAGAGACATTATCTCTTTACATATTCCTCTCCATTCCTTTTCTCCTTTTCTAGAACGCTAGCACACGTTAGGCTGTTTGACACTGTCTTTTTCTCTTTTTAAATTCCTTTTTTCCTATCTGCTTCAGTTTGAATAATTTATTTTGAGTTGTCTTTGAATTCACTGACTCATTCCATGAAATCCTAATTTTCTGTATTGTATAGTCCTAGAAAGTTTATTTGGTTCTTTTTAGAGATTCTACTTCCCTGCTTAAATTCTTCATATTTTCATTCACTTTGTTCATTTTTTCCTCTATTTTAGCGTGTTCATAATAGTTATTTTGATACGTGTCTTAATTCCATCATCTGGATCATCTTTTGTTTTACTTCTATTATTTTCTTGAATATAAGTTAAACTTTCCTACATCTTTGCATGTCCTTTTTATTGTCAATTTTCATCTTGTGCTAGGCATTGTATTATGATTTAATTATATTTCTTTTCAGGTAGGGCACACATTTTACTTTATCAAGCAGCAAAGTTGAGGGGCTAATGACTTCAGTTCCATCAGGAATTGAGTTGGGATTGGAAAGGGTCACAGGTTTACATTGCTTTGGTTCCTAAGCAGATGACTACACCTGGCTTCTAATGTATTGAGATCTGTCCTGTGTTCAGTACAGCAGCTCCCTCCATGTGACTTTGAGATTTAATCACTCACACTATGGGGAGCTCTCTCTACCTTTCCAACCTAGTGCCCTCGCTTCACAAGCTGCCAGCATTCATCAGCAGTCTCATGGGCAAAGACTGGCTGATGGGGAGAGCAGCTTGTTTCTTGGAGGATTCCTCTAGGTTCAGATATATCACTCAGGCTATTGTGGCAATGTTAGACACTCTTAGATTTTCCTTTCCCTTGGAAGAAGACTTCCTTTTCAGGTGGCAAGCTCAGTTACCTACCTATCCCACACTTAGCAGATGCTACCAAGGAGAAAATGGTTCTCCCCTGTCTGGAAGTTAATTCCCCTAGACATTTTTGCATCCAGTTTTCCTTTTTTCCACTTTATCCATCTTCTCCCTACTTGTTAGAGTAAGAGCTCTAGCCTGCTGTAGACTTTTACATCGTAACCTAAAACAGAACTCATCTAAATTGTTTTTAATCCCTATGAAAACCATGCAAATTGATATCATCACCTTTATTTGAAGGTGAATATCACCTTTATTGTTTAGTCGGTCAGTCATGTCTTGACTCTTTAGTGACCACAAGGACTGTAGCCCTCCAGACTCCTCTGTTCATTATTCTTGCCTCTATTCCCAGGCAAGAATAATGGAGTGGGTTGCCATTTCCTTCTCCAAGGGGTCTTCTGGATCCAGGGATCAAACCCATGTCTCCTGCATTGCAGGCAGATTCTTTACCACTGAACCACCAGGGAAGCCGGGGTTAATGTCATCTTTAAGATTTAAATGAAGCTTAGAGTGGACCACTTGCTTGACATCATCCCATCTGTAAGTAGTAGAGTCAGAATTTCACTACAGACTGAATTTCCCATGCCTCTAGAACCTGTGCCCTCTCTCTTCCCCAACCTGTCCTTTACTCCTTCTATTATAAATGGTCTTCTGTAAGGTGACTCAGAAAAAAAAAGTGTTCTGTGGTCAAATTCATCTAAGAAATGCTGTAGGCTATCTTCCCATCAATACAGTGTTTCCTAAATTTATCTGACTTCAGGACTTTCCCCCACCTCAGCAAATAATAGCTAGTAACACTCCACAGAGCTAGAGTTGTGTGGAGTACATTTTGCACAGAACAGTACTACATTATTCTGTCTCCTGATTCTGCTGCTTATGTCTTCCAAAAAGGTCATTTATGAATCATTTATAATAATTCACCAAAGCATTTGATAAAGACTACAGCTCTAAATTTTATTAATTTAATTATTTCCTAAAGAAGAAATACACATTTGACTGAATGTTTAGAATAAATCTATTTTAAACCATGCCCTAAAAAAGAAAATGGTAAACATGAGAGAACAGAGTTAGCAAAATGAATTATATTCTTTTATTTAAAATATATTCTCTTACCTAAAGCATGAAGGAAGTTGCTCTACCCTTATCAATAATGAATCATTCTGCAACATATAAAAATGCTACTTTAGAAATATTTTATGTCTAAAGGACAAGGAACTTCAACAGCTGAGATACTTATAGCTGTCCAGACAGAGATCATAAAAATAGAAGTATTTTCTCAATAAGGTATATTCATTGGATATCACTATCTGGCATTAATATTTTTGCCTGGATTTCACTGTAAAGATTAAAATAAAACATATAAAATATGTATGTTTCAGGAAATATTTTAAGTATATTAATTTGGTTCAGACTCATGATATAAAATTTCTCATGAAATAAAAATCAAATTGACTTCCACTTTGTGTTCTGGAATTTCTACTAAATTCTGGAGTAAATGAGTGGCTATGTTGTTCTTTCGGACAGAAGGAGTTCTTTACATGGTTTGAAAGCATCATGGCATGATCTCCTGGGTGGATAGCTCAGTGGTTCAGACTCAGACACACCAGGCAGAGTAGTGTGCTAGGCTGTGATGCTATGCTCCCTGACCCTGAGTACCCAATGTTTATTGAGAAACATGTGGCTATTCTTGACCACAAAAACCATACTTCATTCATCTTCCCAGTGTTACATGAGTAAGTGCTGATCAGTGGTTCTATTAGAGGAAATATAGAAACATACCTCAGAAAAATAGTGATCTCTGACATACTCACAATTTCAGCTTAATCAGTTATAACTTCTTGGCCTTTTATTTTTTCATCTGAGAAAACCTTTCTTTCTCTTTCCACTTTTGAAGGGTAATTTAGCAGGATACAGAATTTAGTTTGGTGGGTTTTTTCTCTCAACACTTTAAAATATCTTAGTCCGTACTCCTGTTACTTGTCTGATTTCTGAGGAAAGCTTGAAAGTAGTTATTATTATTTTTATTGGAATATACAGTTACTTTACAATGTTGTGTTAGTTTCCACTGTACAGCCTAGTGAATCAGCTATACATATACATATAACCCTCTTTTGGGGATTTGCTTCCCATTTTGGTCACCACAGAGCATTGAGTAGAGTTCCCGGTGCTATACAGTCAGTCTTCATTAGTTATTATTTTATACATGGTAGTGTGTATGTCAATCCCAGTCTTGTTTTAGGTGTTCAGTTCAGTTCAGTCACTCAGTCGTGTCCAACTCTTTGCGACCCCATGAACCGCAGCATGCCAGGCCTCCCTGTCCATCACCAACTCTCGGAGTTCACCCAAACTCATGTCCATTGAGTTGGTGATGCCATCTAACCATCTCACCCTCTGTCGTCCCCTTCTCTTCCTGCCTTCAATCTTTCCCAGAATCAGGGTCTTCTCAAATGAGTCAGCTCTTCCCATCAGGTGGCCAAAGTATTGGAGTTTCAGCTTCAGCATCAGTCCTTCCAATGAACATCCAGGACTGATCTCCTTTAGGATGGACTGGTTGGGTCTCCTTGCAGTCCAAGGGACTCTCAAGAGTCTTCTCCAACACCACAGTTCAAAAGCATCAATTCTTCGGCACTCAGCTTTCTTCACAGTCCAACTCTCACATCCATACATGACCACTGGAAAAACCATAGCCTTGACTAGACGGACCTTTGTTGACAAAGTAATGTCTCTGTTTTAGGTGTACTTCCTTCCATTTCCTCTATCTCCAGCCCCTCCACTATTACGTGTATTATTTTAAGGCAAGTACTGGACATTTCACTTCCGAATGATTCTCCAAGGATTTTTTTGTTTCCTATACATTATCTTTTTTTTTGTTAAAAAAAAATGAAAATATTTATTTTATTTTGGAATTGTTTTAGATTTACAGAAAATTTGCAAAGATAGTACAGAGAATTTGCATAGTACAGAGAGTTTCCATATACCCTATTATTAATGTTTTACATTAGTATGATAAATTTGCCAAAACTACTGAACTAATACTGATACATTTGTACTAATTAAAGTCTATAGTTTGTTCTGATTTTTTTAGTTTTTCCCCAGTGTTCATTTTCTAGGGTCTTATCCAGGACCCCACATTACATTTCATTATCATGTGTCCTTAGACTCCTCTTGGCTGCAACAGTTTCTCAAATTTTTTTTCCCTGTTTTTCTTTTTTTAATACTGGTCAAATATTTTTGTAAAATGTTCCTTAATTGGGACTTGTCTGTTTTTTTTTTTTCAAAAGTAGACTAGGACCTTGAGTTCTGGGGACAGAAACTACAGAGGTGAAGTGCCCTGCTCATCACATCATATCACTGGGGTGTATCATCAGCATGATCTATCACTACCCTGTTAGCCTTGATCACCTGACTGACGTCGTGCTGTCAGTTTCCTTCACTGTAAAATTACTGTTCATCCCTGTTTGCATACTGTACTCTTTGGAAGGATGACTTGCTGTGCAGTCCACATGAGAGGGAAATTATGTTCTACCTTCTTGAAGGGAAATATCTACATAGATTATTTACAATTTGGCTGGGAGGTTTGTCCATTCTCTGCTGTTTACTTATTTATTCAGTTATTTGTTTATAGAAGTATATACTCATAGGGCTTCCCAGGTGGCTCAGTGGTAAAGAATCTGCCTGCCAATATAGGAGGCACAGGAAGCGTAGGTTCAACGCCTGCGTTGGGAAGATTCCCCTAGAGGAGGAAATGGCAACCCACTCCAGTATTCTTGCCTGAGAAATATCATGGACAGAGGAGCCTGGCCAGCTTAGTCCATGGAGTCACAGAGAATTAGACATGACTGAGCAACTGAACATGCATGCACACACATATACTCATAGGTATTTGTCTTATATCTTGAGTTATAATCCCATACTAACTTATTCATTTTTTGCTCCAGTTGTTCCAGTTTTAGCCACTGAGAACTCTTTCATTTGGTTTCCTGTGTGCCTTTGACATACCCACAACATTGTGGGCTTTTTAAAATTTTGATTGTTTTTCAATCACTTCCTTACTTGCTTAAGGCACATATTGTGTATTTTCTGCCACAGTCCTAGAATCAGTCACTTTTGGTTCTTTTTATTGGGGGACAGTACTTTGAGCAATGGAGAAGGCAATGGCACCCCACTCCAGTACTTTTGCCTAGAAAATCCCATGGACGGAGGAGCCTGGTAGGCTGCAGTCCATGGGGTAGCTAGAGTCGGACACGACTGAGCAACTTCACTTTCACTTTTCATTTTCATGCATTGGAGAAGGAAATGTCAGCCCACTCCAGTGTTCTTGCCTGGAGAATCCCAGGGACAGGGGAGCCTGGTGGGCTGCCGTCTATGGGGTCGCACAGAGTTGGACACGACTGAAGTGACTTAGCAGCAGCAACTTTGAGCAAACTGGGACATAGTGAAGGATAGGGAGGCCTGGCCTGCTGCAGTCCATGGGGTTGCAAAGAGTTGGACACACCTGAGCGACTGAACAACAGTAACAACTAGAAACTAAGAACTAGGTGCTAGGTGTGCTTATCATTACTGAGGTACCACTGGGTCCAGGCTCTGCAAAGAAATACACTGTGGGTACACATATCAATAGGTATTTCTATAAGTAACCATATATATATGTATTAAGCAAAAAATGAATTCATAGTAATGTCTCCAACTCTAATTCAATACCACATAAGCCTATTCAAGCTTTCTGCTCTTTTAATATCCCCTCCACCAGTGAGAATCCTGGCTCTTGCCTTTTGCAATCCATTTATATAGTATTAATAATTTAATACCAGTATACATGGATAGGGGCTTCCCAGGTAGCACTAGTGGTAAAGAACCTTCCTACCAATGCAAGAGATAAAAGAGACGTAGGTTCTATGTCTGGGTTGGGAAGATCCCCTGAGGAGCGCATGGCAATTCACTCCAGTATTCTTGCTGGGAAAATCCCATAGATGGAGGAGCCTGTGGGGCTACAGTCCACGGGGTGGAAAAGAGTCAGACACGACTGAAACAACTTAGCGCATGCACACACACACACACACACACACACACACACACACACACATACATGTATAGTGGTTTCCAAAATGTGAACCCAATCTCCAAGGAAACAACTTTATCAACTAAGATACAGTTCTTGTGTGCAATTTCTTTTGTCTTCAGTCTTACAGTCTTTACTCATGTCCAAAGTTATTTATTTAGGTCAGCACCTTATTTCCCCATACCTCTAATGATTTATAAAATCCAAATAGTACAAAACTATAATAACAAAGTAAAAGCAACCCATAAAGCCATTCACCCTCTAAAATGAATTCCTTAATACTATCAAATTCTTAGTGTTCTTTTTTATATCATCTTATAAATGTTTTATTTTACTATTGGCTTGAGTCCCAGATATAAACAAATTTCACCTATTGAACTTGGCTGACATAATTATTATGTTTTTTCTAATTCATAGGTTTTCTGCTCTCATTTTTACCTTGCCATTTACTTTTTGGAAAAAATGGTTTATTCGTCCTATAGAATTTTTCATTTACTGGATTTTGCTGATATTTAATGTCTTACTTCTTCCTCTGTTTTCCTAGAATCTAGTATTTTTGTAGTCTGTATTTCTTGCAGTCTTCTATTTAGATCCAGAAACCTAAACAGATTTGATGGGAGGAGGAGGAGGAGGACACTAATATTTCAGAGACAGAGTTGAGTAGTTAGGACATTCATTCTTGAAGCAAATAGTATCTATGTATTTCTCTTTTCATGTTGATGAGGATGATCAATGCATTAAGATATTGTCAACGTGTTTACCCACTATAAAGTTCACCATTAGCCTTATACCTAATCATTTTAGCAACCATTGATGATGGTTACTTAGATCTAGTATCTCATCAAGATTTGGAAGCCACATCTGATGTATTCAGTTTACAAGTGCCAAGAGAAACTAATATTTAACTACTCATTCTCTGCAAGAAAATATGATATTGGAGTCTGGATTATTTGTGATAAGGTGAGAATGATGGCTTCTAAGAGTGACATTTAGTTTTACCACATTGCTGTACCAATAAAACTTGAGAACTGAATTAGAGAGCTGGAAGCATTGAGTTAACGACACAGTTCATCTTTCTAGGCAAGCTGAGTGATTTTCCTGATGTCTCTTAAACAGTGAGTGGTAAGGCTGGGGATAGAATACAGGTCTCTGGACTGTGGATTTGGTGTCCTTTCTGCCAAACTCTGATGCCATCCTGCTTTTGTGTGCTCTTCATCATTGGGTCAGAAGACACAATAACATCATTTATTTGGCAATCTGGAAAGACATAGGATTTGCTTATTTAAGACAGAAGGAAGCTTGCTTAATTAGTAATCAGCTTTGCTTCATCAGCTTCGCTGGTGGCTCCAGTGGTAAAGAATCTGCCTGCAATGCAGAAGACTCAGGTTTGGTCCCTGGGAAGATCCCCTGGAATAGGAAATGGCAACCCACTCCAGTATGCTTGCCTGGAGAATTCCATGGACAGAGGAGACTGGCAGGCTATGTTCACGGGTTGCAGAGTCAGACACTACTTCATAGAGAGGAGGTGGTCTTCTTGGTAAGAAGAAAAACTCTGTTCTGGCTGGGGTGGGCTGGTCCCTGTTTTGCTCCTTGCTGATTTTATCACCCAGGATGAATGGTTAGCGGAACACTTTTTAATTTATTCTTAACCCTGGCTGAGAAAAAATGATGACTGAAGTAAAAGAATTGCTCGTCTGCCCTTTACAAAATAAAGGCAGTCCAGATGTTTCCTTGGCACTTTGCACCATTTCCATCCCTTTCTGTGCTACCCTCTGTACCCCAGGAGCTGAAAAGACCGAGATTTGCATCTCCAGATTCCCTTTCCTGCAGATGTTTGGATTTAATTTAAATAATGATTATGAGATGTATTCATGTGACATTTAGAAGGTAAAGGAAAGTTCCTCCGGCATCAGTGGCAGGTGTGTGAACTTGAGCAAATGTGGGTTTTACAGTTGCCTACTCTACTTCCCTGCTAGTCTCATCAGGACCTCTATTACCTTCACCAGAACTCTACGCAGCTGTGACTTTTAGCAGTGGTTTCCTGCAGTTTTTAGACCATTGGGTAGCAGAAGGATCCTGCTGATTTTTTGGACCAAAACTTCACCAAAATCCTGAAGGCTAGTTTAGCATCTATACTCCAATAAAAATTAAGAAAATATACTGAAGGCTCGTGGTCCCCACCTCTCCTGCAATTTCTACTCCCAGCTCTTCCAGTGGTTTTGAAAACATCTACTTCAATGTACTAATCCTTTTCTGTTTGAAACACACAGAATTGTTTCTGTTTTTCTAATTGTACTCTGATGTAAAAAGTTGTAATTAGTGTTCATGTCTGAAGTTCAAATGGTAGGACCAATTCATATCTCTGATAGTAAAGAAAACAGGAAACTACAAAGTAAGCTGTAAAACAGAAGAAAGAATCATGTTTTTATTTAAAAATGAAAAAGTACAGAAAAGTCCTGTCAACATTTTTGTCTTTTTTAACCTTAAAGTTAAGTCTATTTTAATTTTCATCATCCTCCCAATATCATTTTACATTCCCTTCTCCCTCAGAGCAGCCACTCTATTGAGTTTTTGTTTATGTACTTTTTTGTTTGTTTGTTTGTTTTTGTTGTTTTTTTTGTTTATGTACTTTTAACTCATATTTTATATGTAGTAATATTTTATGTAGTTTTAGAAATAGCATCCCATGTATGTGTTCTCCATGTTGCATTTTTTTTTTTAAATTTCAGCATCACATGTTTTAGGGTCTGTTTTTAAGTCGTATTGATTTATTTTATTTTTGACTGTGCTGGGTCCTCATTGCTGCCCCCGAGCTTTCTCTGGTTGTGGCAAGCAGTAGCTTCTCTTGTGGAGCACAGGCTCTAGGCACACAGGCTATAGCAACTGTGGCATGAGGACTCAGTAAGGCACACTGGTTTAGTTGCTCCGGGCATGTGAGATCTTCCCGAACCCGGGATTAGAACCCGTGTCCCCGCCTTTGGCAGACAGATTCTTAACCACTTGGCTGCCAGGGAAGCCCCAACGTTACATTTTTGAAGTTGATCCAGGTTCAGTTGTTTCAACTGCTTCATAATGTTTCCTGGTTGATTATACCTTATGGTGTTAATATGTTCCCCTACTGATGGGCATTTAGTTTTTTTCCAGTTGTTATGGTGAAAGAGAAAGTGTTAGTTACTCGGTCATGTCTGACTCTTTGTGACCTCATGGACTGTAGTCCACCAGGCTCTTTTGTCTATGGAATTCTTGAGGCAAGAACACTGGGAGAGGACAGCCATTCCCTTCTCCAGAGGATCTTCCCGACCCAGAGATCAAACCTGGGTCTCCTGCATTGCAGGCAGATCCTTTCCCATCTGAGCCACTATTTTCTTATAAGATACTTACTTTACAGTGATACAGTCCATATACCCTAAAAGCAGAAAAGTCTGACTTTAAATGATCAAACAAAACAGATAGTTTAGATGAACAGGATTTTCTCAAATTCTTCATCCTTCTTACTCTATGAAGTCATGGAGACAGAAAGGAATCATCAGGGTTTATAAGTACTTGTGCATGCTAAGTCACTTCAGTCGTGTCTGACTCTGCAACCCTACAGACTGTAGCCCATCAGGCCTCTCTGTCCATGGGATTGTCCAGGCAAGAATATTGGAGTGAGTTGCCTTTTCCTCCTTCAGGGGATCTTCCCAACCCAGGGATTGAACTCTTACATCTTCTGCACTGGCAGGCGGGTTCTTTACTACTAGTGCCACCACTTGTGAGTCATTGGTTTTTAAACTGTACATTGCAGTATTTGCTACTCAGTATCTTGTGCACACATCAATAAAGTAGCCACATGAAACTCCTTGACTCATGTGGAGACTGCTCATCTCTACCTTTTGTTTAGGTATGTCAATGTCAATTTCTTGGTCCCTGACAAATTCTCTGGCAGTGCAGAAATCAGTGTCGGAGCATAGATTCCGACAGTTACAACAGTTATGCTTAGTGACTGTCTGGTGTAGTCCTTAACAAGTGTTTAGTCACTCACTTGGAGGCATGTTTCATGCAAAGATATGTTTTGCAGCGGTACAAATCCAAGAGGGTTGAAATGAATCATAGCAGTTGATTAGTCTATGGTGGTAATGAGTCACTGGAACCAAAACGTTTTGCAAAGTGCTTCTTGGCAAATGACCAAATGCTCTGGCTTGAACTACTGAGACATCACATTTTGGAAAGTAGGAAGAAAATTGTGATGTCTTCCTATCTCCATGGAACATGTTTGTCAGCTGCCAGAGGAATATTTTCATTTTTGTATATACTACTTCCTTGTCTTAGAACATCCACTCAAATACTACCACTATGACTTGCATATTGGAGAAGGCAATGGCAGTCCACTCCAGTCCTCTTGCCTGGAAAATCCCATGGACAGAGGAGCCTGGTAGGCTGCAGTCCATGGGGTCGCTAAGAGTTGGACACAACTGAGCAACTTCACTTTCACTTTTCACTTTCATGCATTGGAGAAGGAAATGGCAACCCACTCCAGTGTTCTTGCCTGGAGAATCCCAGGGACCGGGGAGCCTGGTGGGCTGCCGTCTATGGGGTTGCACAGAGTAGGACACAACTAAAGTGACTTAGCAGCAGCAGCAGCAGCAGCAGCAGACTTGCAAATTCCTATTACTGATCTTTCAAGACCCATCTCAAACCTGAAGCATGTCTTGAGACTCAGTTACTTACTCGCATCACAGAGCCTCACAGCTGTTGGTCTCTATTGTTTTTAGACCATACTTTGGCCACATGATGCAAAGAACTGACGCATTTGAAAAGACCCTGATGCTGGGAAAGATTGAAGGCTGGAGGAGAAGGGGACGACAGAGGATGAGATGGTTGGATGGCATCACGGACTCAATGGACATGATTTGAATACACCCCAGGAGTTGGTGATGGACAGGGAGGCCTGGCGTGCTGCAGTCCAGCAGCCAGGGACCGCAAAGAGTCGGATACGACTGAACAACTGAACTGAACTGAACCATGTGATATGGTGATTTACCTGCCTTTGTATCTTTTTTGCTATTCTTCAGAGACAGAGATCAAGCTTTGGTTGTCCATATGCCCTTAGCAAAAGACACATAGCAGTGCTCAATTCGCAGCCCTCAATTCACTTGTTTGTTAAGTGGGTATATTTCTGTTTATGTAGGCACCATGAACTGCCAGTAATTATAACAGTAATAGCTAACATTTACCAAACACTTCTTATTCTAGGAGTTTAATGATTTCAAGTTTTATGTTCAGTTCTTTAATCCATTTGGAATTAGTTTTGTATATTAATATAAGGGTATAAGATAGTGGTCCAGTTTCATTTGTTTGCAGGTAGCTGTCCAGTTTTCCCAACAGCATTCATTGAAGATGCTGTACTTTTTCCATTGTATATTCTTGGATCCCTTGTTGTAAATTAATACATGGGTTTATTTCCGGGCTATGTATTCTGTTCCATTGATCTGTGTGTCTGTTTTTATGTCAATACCATACTGTTTTGGTTATTAGAGCTTTGTAATACAGTTTGAAATCAGGTAGCATGATGCCTTCAGTTTTGTTCTTTCAAGTGTTTCTTATGTGCTAGGCACTTTTTCCTATGTAAAATTATTTATTCTATTTAATTAAAATTATATTTTCTTCCTAACATAATATATAGAGGCAATATAGCAGAGTGTCTAAGCATGCAGCCTCAGATGCAAGAATGCATGCATGCTAAGTTGCTTCAGTCACGTCCAACTCTGTCTGGTGGACTGTAGCCCACCAGGCTCCTCTGTCTGTGGGATTCTCCAGGCAAGAATACTGGAGTGGGTTGCCATTCCCTTCTCCAGGGGATCTTCCCGACCCAGGGATCGAACCTGTATCTCTTATGTCTCCTGCATTGGCAGGTGGGTTCTTTACCACTAGCACCAGTTGGTACTTGCGTCTGACTCTTTGTACACACACACACACACAGAGTCTTAAGTGCTTTAGTTGTATTAACTCATTTAATTCTCCAATATGATTCAGGAGGCAAGAACTGTAATCTCTTATGCAGATAAGGATGCTGAAGCAGAGAGAGATTAAGAAACTTGTCCTGGTGGTAGTTAGGAATTACACTCAAGCATTCCTGCCTCCAAGGCTGCATGCTTAAACACTGTGCTATATTGCCTCTATGTTATGTTAGGAAGAAAATCTAAATATAATTTTAATGAAACAGAAGAAATAATTTTACATAGGAAAATAAAAATTGCCATTATCACAAGAAAATGTTTCAGGATGAATTTGAAGACTGTACTTGAATGAGGTAGAACTGTACATATTTGCCTGGAGGAAAGTCTCTGATGTATTATAATTGAGAAAACCAGATTTTAGAATAACTGAATGTTATGGTTCCTTGTGAATAAGAAGAAAATAATAGAAGGCTCATACAAGTTGGACCCTTTTTCCCCACATGTTTCTCCAGCTTACAAAACGTGTATGCATAGGCTGGGCTGTAAATATCAGTTATGACTCAAAAGGGGGTTAGGTAGGGAAGTGAGCTTATTAATTTTCCTTTTTTGCATTATTTCATGCTTTTAGTGGGAAGCATGTCACTCTCTTAATATCTGAAGATGAATTTAATAAGGAAAAATTATTGAAGATGAATGCAATAAAGTTGTAGTGAGAAATTCCAGAGACGGTGACTTGCCAAATCACACCTGGTAGGCAGAGTTGACTTAGTTCAGAGCAGTTTCCGTGGAACCTTCATATTAGGAGTGGTGGTTTCATTCTGCAGGACTGTGGAAAAGGAGGAAACTGTGGGCTAAGGCTGGTGGGTCAGACACTATACTCATTTCTGCATCTCCCCCAGCTGTCCCTCAGGCCTGGGCAACTTTCTCAAGGAGAAACCCTGGCCACTTGCCATCACCTGCTATCTCAGCCTGTTGTGGATGAGGGTTCCTTAGGCATCCTTTTCTGACCGAGTATCTCACACGGGCTCTGGCTCCTGCTGCCTCTTCCAGGTTCCAAGGAAGTACTTCCTATGGATCAGGATCTGGCTTCCCCAGCAGCTGCCCCAACAGGATGGAAACAGCTTGGAAGTATGGATATTATTTTCTTGGGCTCCAAAATCATTGTGGATGGTGATTGCAACCATGAAATAAAAAAGATGCTTTCTCCTTGGAAGAAAAGCTATGACAAACCTAGACAGCATATTAAAAAGCCAAGACTTCCCTTTGCCCACAAAGGTCCGTCTGGTCAAAGATGTCAAAACTATGGTTTTTCCAGTAGTCATGTACGGATGTAAGAGCTGGACCATAAAGAAGACTGAGCACCAAAAAACTGATACTTTCAAACTGTGGTGTTGGAGAAGATTCTTGAGAGTCATCTGGACTGCAGGGAGATCAAACCAGTCAATCCTAGGAGGAAATGCACCCTGAATATTCATTGGAAGGACTGATGCTGAAGCTGAAGCTCTAATACTTTGGCCACCTGATTCAAAAAGCCTAATTGGAAAAGACCCTGATGCTGGGAAAGATTGAGGGCAGGTGGAAAAGGGGGTGACAGAGGATGAGATAGTTGGGTGGCATCACCAACTCAATGGACATGACTGAGCAAACTCTGGGAGTTGGTGAAGGACAGGGAAACCTGGCCTGCTGCAATTCATGGGGTCACAAAGAGTCAGACACGGCTGAGTGACTGAGCAACAACAGAGGGTTGTGCTGCTCCATGCAGCTTACTTGGACAGGAAACAGCAGAGGACCAGAGCATAAATCCTCCTCTCATCCTTCACTTAATCTGCTCTTCTGAGGTTCAGTGGTTCCAATGTGCTTTTCAGAGATATCTGTGCAGCAAAGCAAGGTTCTCTTGTGGGGCCGTGGCCAGCTCTCTACCACACTGCCTCATGTTTGCTTTCCTTCCTGCACTGTCTCCCATCCCCCTCTGCCCTCAGACTCTGGCTGTCCTGGGAGCAGGGGTGGTTGCATGTAAACTCTACATGAGGCTCTGTTTCCCAGGGGACTGGAGCCAAGACGTGGTGGGACAGCCTGGCTTAGAAGCTTTGATGCCTCATGTTATAAATAGTCCTCTGTACTGAAAATTGGGAAGCACTGTTTGAGTGCCTGACTTGTGGACTTTGGAAAGGATTTTTAAGAAATTGTTTCTGGCTTGATACAAGGAAATATAGGTTAGACACAATTATTCAGGAAAAATAACTTTTCTCTAAATTATATAGAAAGAAATTGGGATTTTTTTTGTGAAGCAAATTACGTGAATGAATTTGTATAAATACCTTGATGCTTTTATTTTATGGATTTATAGATTTTATTGTCTGTCTTCATTAATAGGGTATATCTTTTGAATTAACACCTTGTTGAGGACAAGTAAAAAATGCCAGTTTTATCCAACAAATGTTGACATTTTGACCACAGTTAAATATATAGTTAAAATAAATCTAAATAAAAAGTAATGTGTACTTACCTAGAAATTTGATAAATATATTACTGTATAAAAACTAAGAATCAGTTATAATCCTACATTCAAATACAGCATGCTAACATTTTGGTGTATGTCTACCCATGTTTCCTGTAGATAGGATATGTGTATATTTTACATATATAGTTTTATTTATTTATTTTATGTTGATATGTATAATATGGCAATATATATACCAAATAAACATGTAGAATATTTGTTACATATTACTATTTGCATATATTTTATAAAACCCCAAAATTTCATATATGATTTGGAGTATTATTATTTAAGTTAATATATTTTATTTCCTAAGATCTCAAATTTTCTAAAATGTGCATTTTAATGGAGACATTTGGTATTTCATTGTATGAACAGGTCAGAGCTTATAGTGGTTAAATACTTTGTTGTTGGACATTTGAAATGTTTTAGGTAGAAGTACTTGTATAATTTTCCTTTTTTCTTTACAAGAATGTTATGCACTTTAGAAGGATAGAAAAAGCTTGGAGGGATGGTCTGGCTCTCACTTCTGTGTACCAGCCTTCGATCATCACTGTAAACTGGACTGAGACAGTAAAATTATATGAAGGATTTATTCCATTCTATCTTCTTTTGTTCCTCTTCGTGCTCAGTTGCCCAAAACCTTCAGCTCCCTTCTCTCTCTGCTTATTGCCAAAACCAGTTATCAAGACCTCATCTATCTGGTTTTAATAACAGCAACAATAACAGCAGCAACAGCTGGGCTTATAGTGCTCACTTTATACCAGATTCTAGTCTAAGCATTACATTTATTTTAACTCCTTTAATTCTCACAGAAACTTCTAATGTAGACACCCTTTCTATCCCTAAGTTATAGATGAAATCAGGGAGGAATCAGAAAGGTTAATTATTCAAATTCACTTAGAGTTAGTAAGTGGTGGGGATAGCATTTGAGTCCAGGCAAGCCAAGCTTCCCAGGTGGCTCAGTGGTAAAGTATCCTCCTGCCAATGCAGGTGACCTGGGTTCGATCCCTGGGTCAGGAAGATCCCCTGGAGTAGGAAATGGTAACCCATTCCAATATTCTTGCCTGGAAAATTCCATGGACAGAGGAACCTGGAGGGTATCAGTACATGGAGTCTGAGACAGGACTGAGAACTTAACATGCATGCACAGCCAAGGTGTGGAACCGGAAATCGCTATGTGATGACGGATGGCTCTGAGAGTAAACATGCTGAAGAAGTTCTGTTCTGAGTTCTGATTTCCATCCCTGGAAAGGGCTGCCTGGAACGATGTGTTGAGAAGGCTTCTGGGGCTGTGTCTGGGTTTAGAGGGGAAAAGGGCCATGATATATGAACAGTGGCTCCTTTCTATGAAAGCAAAGAGTGATTGCCTATTTGCCATCTTTGCTTTATGGTTTTTAGTTATGCTAGAATTATTTCCTTTCAGAGGAGTAAAATTCTAGAGATAAAAATTCTGTAAGTGGAATAGAGTTTACTTATAACTGTTGCTTCCACTTCTGCAGGAGGGAGATGAGAGAGCAGAGGTTAGGGTGATTTCAGGCTTCTGAATTCACACTTTTGCTCTACCACCTTCCTAGCACTGATGTGCTCCCTCTCTCAGTTCAGATGAGTCATTTGAAGAGCTGTCTCTCTCTTTATATTTGTTTAAAAAATTACCTCTTTCATTCTGTCTGTCCTCAGTTTGAATGAAAACTGAAGTCAATGGAAAGCACAAAGAATTTGGAGACAGGAGGGAAGGACAGGCGGAAGGGATAGTTAGGGAGTTGGGGATGGACATGTACACACTTAAAATGGATAACCACCAAGGACCTACTATATAGCACAGGGAACTCTGCTGGATATTCTGTGGCAGCCTGGATGGAAGGGGAGTCTGGGTGAGAATGGATACATGTTTATCTATGGCTGAGTTGCTCTGCTGTGCACCTAAAGCTATCACAACATTGTCAATGAGCTATATTTGAATATAAAGTAAAAAGTTTTAAAAGTATGCTTCTGAATATAATCTCTTACCCCTAAAACAAAGTAATTTGAAGACAGAGTTATGGGCTTATATTTCTTGCTCCCATTGAATTAACTGTTTCCTTGTGTAGTATTTACTAAACCCTCTTTAGCTTCTCCTTTCTCATCTGTAAAATAATTCTTACTTAAATTGTTGTGAAGATTAAGTCAGATCCTTGTACAGAAAGTGCCTTATAGGCAAACAATGAATGTTATTCCTTCCATCAATCTCTCATATTCATCAATACATTGCATCCTTTTATATTTTTTTCTCTTTATTTCTGACAGAGGCCATTTACTAAAATGTTTACTAGCTTAAAATTTTAGTTTTCTTGCTTTTTGGCTATGTAGAAATATCCTTATCAAGCCTCAGGTATGGATGTTTCAGAAATTAACACTCAGATAAAGGCCTGACTAGTCCTTGGTGTCTACCTAAAACTGTATAATGGGTTATCTTAGTGCTTGCTTGTTCAAGAATCATATTTTAAGAATTACAGAATGCCTGCTCTCTCTTATGTTGCTAGTGCCACCATTTTCTAGATTGCTCAAGGCAGAAATGTAAAGGCCATCACATTCACCTTCTTTATTATTACTTATTTATTTTTGGTTGCACTGGGTCTTCTTGGCTGCACGTGGGCTTTCTAGTTGCAGAGAAAAGGGGCTGCTCTCTCGTGGTGCTCGGGCTTCTCATTGCAGTGGCTTCTCTTGCTGCAGTGCATGGGCTCTAGGGCATGCAGGCTGCAGTAGCTGTGGCACATGGGGCTCAGTAGTTGCAGCTCCCGGGCTCTAGAGCACAGGTTTATTAGTTGTGGCAAACAGGGTTAGTTGCTTCGAGGCATGTGGGATCTTCCCGTTCCAAGGATCGTACCTGTGTCCCCTACATTGCAAGGCACATTCTTAACCACCAGCGAAGCCCTTCATCTGCCTTTGTTTGGGATGATTACTACTGCTCACTAATCTCTCCTTCAGCAGTATCTGATCTGATGTTAATCTCATCTGGGCAGGAGAGAGTTTGGACACCTTTAAAAAGCACTACTTGCGGGGCTAGCTCTTGGCTGCCATCTTGGAACTTGACTTTGGAATGCTCCCTACAGTGATAAGGCTGTTTTGCCCACCTGGGCTCTAACCCTGCTGCACCAGCTTGCCTAGATTAACTGTACAGATGGTGTATCCATGGTGAACACCTGCTTTCCTATTGGGAGTCTGGAATTTTGGTAGTTGTGGCTTGTCACGCAGGCAGAGAGTGCCAACATGACCAGCTTCCAATGAAAACCCTGGACTTTGAGTCTTAAGCAGGTTTGGCTGGGAAGAAGCACTGATTTCTGTTTAAGTGTTCTGTGTGACCCTCCCAACTCTCCCCTCTTCAGCCCCAAAGGGAGAACTTTGGAAGCTTGTGTCTGAATTCCTCCAGACTCCACCTTCTGTGTCTTTTTCCTTGCCGGGCCTGCTGTGTATTATTGTGCTGTAATAAGTGATAGCTATGATTACACTGCCTCTGTGGTAATGAGCCCTTCTCCATGTGGGTGGTCCTGGGACACCAGAAATACCATCCATTGTATTTTTCGTGTCTTAAAAGTTTTGAGTCTTTTTCGTGCCATCCACATCTCCTTTTAACAAGCTAAATCTTTTCTCTACCTTCTTGAACATTTGGAATATATTTATTATAATTGTTTTAATGTTCATGTCTGCAAATTTTATCGTCTGTGTCATTTCTGGGACTCTTTTCCTTGAATGATTGTTTTTTTCCTCCTCATCAGGAGCTGTATTTTCCCGCCTTTTGGCATACTTATTAGGTTTTTATTGGATGCTGGATATGGCAAATTTTTCTTGTTGCTTATTGGATATTGCAGTACCACTTTAAATATTCTTAAACTTTCCCCCCTTGCAGTTAGGTTGCTTGAAAATAGTTTGATGCTTTTGAGGACCCTTTTGAGCCTTGTTAGGCAGGACCAGAGCAGCCTTTAGGTCATTACTAGGTGCTGCTCTTCTGCTGTCTTCTCTGTCTGATGCCTTGCATATTAGGGCATTTTTCCACTCTGGCTGGTGCGAACACAAAGTCTTCTAGTCCTGTGTGAGTCCCAGGGATGGTCCTGCCAGTTTCTTGAGGTGGTCCTTTCCTTTTTTTTTAATTTTACTGATTTATTTATGGCTCTGCGGGATCTTCGTTGCTGCACAGGCTTTTCACTTGTTGTGGTGTGATGGCTTCTATTGCAGTGGCTTCTCTTGTTATGGTACACGGGCTCTAAAGTGTGCAGGCTTCAGTAGTTACGGCACATGGGCTCAGTTGCTCTGAAACCTGAGGGATCTTCCCAACACAGGAATCGAACCTGGGTCTCCTGCATCTCAGGCAGATTCTTAACCATCTGAGCCACCAGGGAAGCCCCTGCGTTGATATAAGGCTTTATAATTTATGTCCATATATAGTCCTAACATTTTTTATTCTCCCAAATCATTACTTAGGTTTAATATAAAGCAAACAAAATTCCCAAGAATCTTACAAAAGAATAAAAAAGCAAAACAAGCATTTGGAGATTTGAGAGAAGAGCTTTGCTTTTATGGGAGGCTTTTGATCATCACACTCTATTTCTGGCTTTAAAGAAGTGCATCCAGGCTTGCATGATAGACTTTGTCTCTCAAGTTTTTAACCTGCTCTTCACCTAGTTGTGTACACCAAAAGCTGTCTTCACAGACTCCCCTTTGTACTCACCTTCTGTGATGGAAAGCCAAAAATTAATATTATGTTGCTACCTTGACAGCTGAAAAACTGGGGAGGGCTTTGAGTGGCCTAATGCATGTCTCCGTCTTCACTCTGCTCTCATGGATTATGTCTCCTAGCCAAAAAAAACCTTCTTTATCAAGGGACCAGGCACAGTTTCTGCTTATTCTTGATGAGTTTCCTGACAGCCTGTGGGATTATTAAACTAAACAAACCAATTGCATCCTCCTGTGGGAACCGGGGGGGCTCCCTGTCCTCTTGATACTGCAGAGCCTGCCTCCCACAGCCCCTGGTGGTGGTTCACTGGGCCCCTGACCAAAACATCCATGTGGCCTGTGTGGGTACTGTCTTCTCTCCTTGAGCCGTGAATGTAGAAAGTGAAAGTGTTAGTCACTAAGTCTTGTCCGAACCTTTGCGAACACTTGGACTGTAGCTCGCCAGGCTCCTCTGTCCTTGAAATTTTCCAGACAAGAATACTGGAGTGGGTAGCCATGCTCTTCTCCAGGGGATCTTCCTGACCCAGGGATCAAACCTAGGCCTCCTGCATCGCAGGCAGAATCTTTACTGTCTGAGCTGTATGTGTCTAGTAAACTGCCATTCATCCCATCTGTCCAGGGTTGGTTGTCACATGATTGGCCATCATCTCAGAACCCTGGGACAGGAATCTCTCCCTGGACAGTGGGGTAGATGGGAGGTGACTAAAATGCTGTCCATTTTGCCATTTGTACTGTGTCTGCTCACCTTTCAGTGCCCGTGGAGAAATGTGGGGGCTAGTGCCTCCAGGTTTACTCCATTGAACAAAGCGATGAGTCAGAGCAGGGAGGAAAGGGCAGGGAGAAAGAAGGCATTTTGAGAGTGTGCTTGTTAATCCTTTGAAAACTCTGGGAGTTTAAAGACAGAGGTTCCCAGAAGAGGTCAGGAGGGGGGACAAAGGAGTCAACCATGGCTTCTGCTCTGACTCAGCACTGGCCCTCCCACATGCTGGGAGAGGGTAACACAGCGCGTGGCAGAGCAGGGTGTTCTTTCTCTTTTCTTCCCTTCATCATCCTCACCCCTGATGGGAAGGAGGCTTTTAATCTGATTACGTATCCAAGTTATGCTATGAGAAGTGGTCAATATTAGGAAGAGAAAGGTTTGCCTGTCTAATAACCTCTTTGGTCAAGGATTCCACTGGAAAGTTGGGAAGCCAGTTACATCCCAATATGGAACCAGGAGCAGTGGTTGAGTTGGCTCTGGAGATGTGGTGGATGGGAAAGATAGAGTCAGAGGCTTTGAGTGGGAGAAGAGATAGGAAAGGAAAAGATCCCAATAAAGTGTCTATTCCATTGGAACTGACTTATTTCAGATATAAATTATAATTTCCACCAAATTTTTAAATAGCAAGAATATAATTAAATGATAAAAAGAGAAATATATGATGTAGTCCTGACTATAGTTTATTCTTCCTGAAAATTCCTACTGTTAGATTTATTAAATTGATTATGTTGGGGATCCAAAAGTTAATTTGAGTTAAAAGGGGAAATTTATGGAATCTGGATTTTCTTCATAGGCAGTCAATTTAAAAATCTTTCTTCTAGTTGGTGACTGGGTGTAGTTGTTTTAGTTGGTAAAGATCTCTTTCCATGTTGACTGAGTCATAATGGTCTCTTCTAAGAGACAAAGAACCCCACTAAAACGCATCAGTCTGTGAACAGCACAAATGATAGGAAGGAGATTTTTAATCTGATTACATATCCAAGTTATGCTGTGAGAAGTGGTCAGTACTAGGAAGAGGAAGGTTTGCCTGTCTAATAACCTCTTTGGTCAAGGATTAGACCAACAGTTAGAAAAGGGCCCTATTCTAAGCATTTGTTTACACGCGTTGTCTCCTTTAATCCCCCAAACAACTCTACAAGGTAGGTGCTAACACTGACTGTGTGGCTTCTGGCAAGTTACTTGCCCTTTCTGGGTCCCATCTGTAAAATGAGTGAAACCACAATACCTATTTCATAGAGTTGTTGTGAAGATGAAGACAGGATCAATGTAAAGTTGTCATGCATAGTCAGCTGCGTCCGACTCTTTGTGACCCTATGGACTGTAGCCTGCCAGCCTCCTCTGTCCATGGGATTCTCCAGGCAAGAATATTGGAGTGGGTTGCCATTTCCTCCCAACCCAGTGATCGAATCCGCCTCTCCTGTGTCTCCTGCACTGACAGGTGGATTCTTAACCACTGTGACACCTGGGGAGCCCCTCAACATAAAGCGCTCAGCCCAATTTCTAGAGTACATTACCTGTGCAGGTGAGCAGACTGTGCCACCCCAAAATATGCCTCTTTGGTATAAGATTATTTTGAAAAACTGCAGACACAGGAGAAACTCTGAAAACAGAGGAGAAGGGAAATTTACATTAAAAGGGGGCCTGTACCAGGAGGAGAGCTACCATCAGAGCATAACAGGGCAGCCTTTGTTTAACAAAGTTTCACCCTCCTTCTCTTTGAAGTCCTAGTTCCCTATGCTTTTCCTAGCTCAGGATGGTATTTAAGCCTCAATTTCTGGCCACTTTTGGTATCTCACATCTATGTAGGGCTCTTGTAAGTATATACTTAAAAATATTTTTTCTGTTGATCTGTCTTTTATTATGAAGGGTGTCAACCAAAGAACGCAGAAAAGTAGAGGCAAAATGATGTCTCCCCTATAACTGCTAAAGTATTTGTTGTTTAAAACCTGTGCTATTTTTATTCCTGACTGTCCAAGGGAAATGTTTACAGACTATGGGTGTTACACATACTTGAAATTTTCAAAGTATTCAGAACATTAAACATTCCATCACTGGGCCATCATTTGAGTGCAAGCCCTGGTTAGTGCAGGAAAGAGGTGTGCCATAGCCATAGAGACTCTCACACCACCACGCGTGTCTGCAACTGTAGCCGAGATGTGGACTGTGGAGCCAGGGTGCTTCGATTCGAATGTCAGTCCTGGCATTTAGTAGCCATGCAACCTTGGACATTTAGCTAACCTCAGTGCCCCTCAATTTGTCATCTATAAAATGGGGAGAACAGCAGCACTGGCCTTGTAGGGTTGTCATGAGGAGTAAGGGAGATGGCGCAGGTGAAGCGTGCTGGGCATGTAGTGAGCAGTAGTGAATGGAGCTATGACACACTGGTGAATGGCATTCGAGTAGAGGACTGCTTGATGCAAATCCTAATACACAATGCTGTGTGCTTAGTCGCTCAGGCATGTCCAACTCTTTGTGACCCCATAGACTGTAGTCCACCAGGCTTCTCTGTCCATGGGGATTCTCCAGCAGGAATATTGGAGTGGGTTGCCATGCCCCACCCCACCCCACCCCACCCCTGCCAGGGGATCTTCCCAACCAAGGGATCTAACCCAGGTCTCCTGCGTTGCAGGTGGATTCTTTATTGTCTGAACCACCAGAGGAGCCCAAGAATACTGGCGTGGGTAGCCTATCCCTTCTCCAGGGGATCTTCCCAACCCAGGAATCAAACCAGAGTCTCCTGCATTGCAGGTGGATTCTTTACCAGCTGAGTTACCAAGGAATCCCAATACAAAATGCTAATAAGGTGTTAACCAGGAGTTCTCACCCTTGTCCTGTGGACAGTCTCTGAAAAGAATGATTTTGGATGTTTTAACAACTAACATGTATTTAGTACTATTTGCAGGACACTGTGCTGAGCATTTTGCCTGATTTAATTTGATTTTATCTCCAATAATGCCATAAGATAGGTACTGTTGTCCTTTCCATTTTACAGATGAGAAAACAGAGGCCCAGAGAAGTAAAACACACATTGTTCCAAGCAGTTGGCAGGACTGATGTTGAAGGGCCACATGGATGTGGTCTGGGGTACTAATTTCGGTTCACCATTGAGTTCACATGCTGAAGGCTAGGTTGTGGATCAGGAAGGAGGCAGCTGTCTGGTCTGGGAGGGGCGGGAGGCACCCTAAACCTTTGCAAATTCATGTACCTGCTAACAGAGCGGGGGAAGATATGTGGTGGTGGAGAGAGCCGTGGGGCACGTTCCTTATCCTTCACGAAGAAGCCACTGGCACAAGAGGCCACCTCATTGCTGGGCCTGGTAGCAGAGGAAACAGGTTCCTGGCATTCCTGTGAACTATTACAAGCAAGAGAGGGGCTGAACTGGCTTCACGTGGAGACATGCCTCTTAGGACAACACTGAGGTGAGGTGGAGATGGCTCCTTTCTGCCCAGAAATATCCATCCTGACCACCTATCTGAAAACCCCTGTTTCCAGAATTCCCTGTTTACAAAGGGAAGGATACAGGGAACATACTACCTGTCTTCAGGTAACACTAATCAGTTCATCTCTTTATGTGTATTTAATGTCCTCCAGCTGAGCGAAAGAGGGAAAAAGAATAGAAAACTAAATGGTGAGTGGTTGGGGTGGAAGAAGGGATTGAGATGGGGAAGAGAGGGGTTCTGAGGGGAAAGTTGTTTGGGCACCAAAGCCAGTTCTGTCTGCTTCCAAATTCTGTTTTTTTTTTCCAATGTCATTCAGGAAGACCTCGTGTTAGCCTTTGGCATGGATGCTGGATCATGCTGACCCTTGGGAGAAAGCAGAGAGGAACTTTGTCTCTTTCATCTCTAAGAACACTTTCCTTTCTATTCAGCAGCTGCCTTATTGCAACTTAAGTTCCCATCAGTCAAGTAGACATTAAGTGGCTTCTTATATAAATACTTACAGGGCTCTGACTTTGCAAAGGTCTCTGAAAAGCATTCAATTTCTTATAAGTTCTTTGAAGTTTTCTTTTGGCTCCAGCAAGTGTGTACAGATATATACAGAGATGAAAATCTTTCCTGTGCAAATGAACTCTGCAACCACAAAGTTATATGAAAGACAACATGCTCACAATTTCCTGTTGGAGCAGGCCCCAGAGGTCACTTCCAGGTAACATGATGGGGATGTTGCTTTTGATGTTAATTAGTGTCCACATTTAGAATAGAAACTTTAAGAACTAAACAAATATTTAAGAGTTTATGATAGTCAATTTGAAGGATATGGATAAATGTGAAGAAAATAAAAATCACTTGTAATTAATTACAATACTGAGACAACTTCCACTGACAATCTTTTTTTTTTGGCCTTGCTGGGTCTTTGTTGTAGCACGTGGGCTTTCTCTAGTTGCTGCACACAGGCTCTAGAGTGCACAGACTCAACAGTTGCAGTGCACGGGTTTAGTTGTTTCACAGTAGATGGGATCTTAGTTCCCCAGCCTGGGATCTAACCCATGCCCCATGCATTGGGAGTGTGGATTCTTAGCCACTGGACCACCAGGGAAGTGTCTCCACTGACAATTTCTGTTCAGAATGTATCTGTATCTCTATCTTTGTCTCTACTGATCAAGAATCTGTATTGGTTTTATGGCATTAACCAGTTTTTATTATAAATTTAATAAAATTTATAATACATATAGTAAAGTATAATATGTTGTTGTTCAGTCACCAAGTCGTGTTCAATTCTTCATGACCCCCTGAACTGCAGCATGCTAGGCTTACCTGTCCCTTGCCATCTCTTGGAGTTTGCCCAAGTTCATGGCCACTGAATTGATGATGCTATCCAACCATCTCATCCTCTGTGGCCCTCTTCTCCATCTGCCTTCAATCTTTCCCAGCATCAGGGTCTTTTCCAATGAGTCAGCTGTTTGTATCAGGTGGCCAAAGTACTGAAGCTTCAGCATCAGTCCTTCCAATGAGTATTCAGTGTTGATGTCCTTTAAGATTGACTGGTTTGGTCTTGCTGTAATACAGACAGAAAAAATGCACAAATTATAAGTGTACTTTTGTACAAATCCATGTGTTTTTACAAGCTGAACGTGTGAAAGTTGCTCAGTGGTGCCTGACTCTTTGTGACTCCATGGACTGAATTCTCCAGGCCAGAATACTAGAGTGGGTAGCCTTTTCCTTCTCCAGGGAATCCTCCCAACCCAGGGATCGAACCCAGGTCTCCCGCACTGCAGGAGGATTCTTTACCAGCTGAGCTATCAGGGAAGCTCAAGCTGAACATACCTGGTGCCTAACAGGCAGCTGAAGAAATGGGTGTTTGCATGAACTGGTGTCCATTTACCTGTACCCCCTGAGGGCCTTTCTCTACCTCAAATAGCTGGAGCTTTCCAACTTCATGTCTTGGGAAAAGGAGGTCTCAGCAGATCACAGAGAAAAGGAACTTGATTTTTTGGCAGAGATCCAAGATGATGACAAGAGACTTAGAACATGAATCAATTTGAGCTGATTTTTCTAACCCTAAGCCTAGATAAAAGATTCTTGAATGGGGGAAGAAGAGAGAAGAAACTAATCAAATTGAGCAAGGACATTGGTGGGTCTCTTAGAAGACACTTTGGTCTGAAGTGCAGAAACTCTATCGGAGAAACTGTGGGCAGAAACTTGAATCCACGTGGAAGGTTTTTGGGTCCAAGAGCATCTTGCTTTCAATACAGTGAAGATGTGAACCCTCATTCAACTCAACTAAAGTAGTCCCCATGCTCCACATGTCAGCCTAGCCTCACAGGTGCTAATGTGCACATCTCAGACACATAGGTGATTCTGGTACTGATGGTCCTTGGTACTCAGTTCCAAAAACATGGGTATAGGTTTTTGTCTAGGCCACGACCATGATTCCTGGGCTTGTTTGTGTATCAGAACCACCTATTGACCTTGTTAAATATACAGATTCCCAGGATCCACTACTGAATTTGATCATGCCTGGGAATCTGAGTATTAGCCAGCTCTCCCAGGGATTATTATGCAATCTGGCATCCATTGGAGGATTAAATTTGAGAAATGCTCTTCCAGTGGCCTGAGAACTATACCACTTTATGAGGACAAAGATTCAGTGCAGTGGTGCCCAGTGACCCAGTGGAGCCCATTTAGAAGCAGTTGATGGGAGGGGAGCAGCTCAGGGGGTAAGGCTCCTTTCTTGCCCTTCTTTCAAGCAGACAGGACCCTTCTACCTAAATGGACTTAAATTCCAAGGTCAAGAAGGGTTTGCAAACCACTCTCAATTCCATAGTATCAGCCATTATCAAAAACATCTTTTGCTCTGTAATTTATTTTATCAGCAGAGGAATTTATCCAAGGGTGAGGGTACCACTGGGAAGAACTTTACAGGCCAAAATCTTCAGTCCCTGAAGAAGGGTTTTTTGCAGCTGTGACTCTGTAGCTGTCTGCTGTCTAGCATCATGCCTGCATTTACAGGCCTCCTGCGGCTCCTGAGAGATGCTGCCATGGATTAGCTTATGCCCTTCTGACTTGAGAGTCCTCTGGGCCTGGCTTGGAGGTGTTTGGAGCTCTGTTCTCAATTATTAAAAGTATAGTGAAACTGCAGAGAACATTTACAATAGTAATAAAAATAATAAAAAAAGAACTTTAAAAGTCAAGGCTATAGCAGACAAATTAGTTTGTTAACCTCCTCAGATGAGCTACTTTAAAGTGAGTGCTCCAAGTAGAATAACCTGCTAGGGTAATGGATGAGCCATTGATCAGTCATATCTAGAATATGCACTACTGAAGCCATGCCAGTGACCTGGCAGATCTTTTGGTTTAGGACTATGGTTCAGTTATTAATAGATGAATGTACAATGGAAACTCCCTGTCTGCCACTGGGAGCAAATGTAAAAAAAAAATTAAAAATGAAAAAGAACTATGACGGAAAGAAACCTAGAATTTTGTGTCTCCCAAATAATTCAAATATGATCCTAGAGAAGTTAGAGAAAATACAGGAGGAATGCATAGGACTGGGTGATTTCCATTCAAAAATGGAACTATCAAGGAGAAACAAAGGCAGAGAAGTGAGCCTCATGTCACTCAAAATCCTGATGCTGGCTGGAGGGTAAGAGAGCAAATGTTCTAACTTCTCAGCTGGATTTGGGAAGCAAGGATGGGAATATCAAATCAGATGGTGATTATTTCAATTTGCTTTTATCAAAGCAAACTTCTTATTGAAGTATATCTTGTTGTTGTCATGTCATGTCACATCTTCTTGACCCCATGGACTGCAGCACACCAGGCTTCCCTGTCCTTCACCATCTGCCAGAGCTTGCTCAAACTCATGTCCATTGAGTCAGTGATGTCATCCAACCATCTCCTCTGTCGTCCCCTTCTCCTTCTGCCTTCAATCTTTCTTTTCTAGTGAGTTGGCTCTTTGCATCAGATGGCCAAAGTATTGGAGCTTCAGCTTCAGTATCAGTCCTTCCAATGAATATTCTGGGTTGATTTCCTTTAGGATTGACTGGATTGATCTCCTTGCAGTCCGAGGGACTCTCAAGAGTCTTTTCCAGCCCCACAGTTCAAAAACATTAGTTCTTTGGTGCTCAGCCTTCTTTATGCTCCAACTGTCACATCCATACATGACTACTAGAAAAACCATAGCTTTGACTAGACGGACCTTTGTTGGCAAAATAATGTCTCTGCTTGTAATATGCTGTCTGTGTTTGTCATAGCCTTTCTTTCAAGGAGTAAGCAACTTTTAACTTGATGGCTGCAGTCACCATCTGAAGTGATTTTATTTTACATACATAAATGTAAAAGCTCATAAATTTATAGTTCAGCTTTACAAAGTGAACTTAGCCTTTCTATAAGGTGTGTGTTCTAGATGAAGAGATAGAACATTAGCAGTTTCATTGATACTCCTTCCTACTTTCTCCCAATCACTGGCTCCCACAAAGGAAACCACTATCCTAACTACTAACTTGGGTGATTAGTTTTCCTTTCTTTTGAACTTTCCGTAAATGGGTTCATACACTCTATATTCTTTTGTATCTGGCTTCTTTTGGGCTTCCCTGGTGGCTCAAACAGTAAAGAATCTGCCTGCAATGCAGGAGACCCGGTTTCACCCCCAGGTTCAGAAGACCTCCTGGAGAAGAGAATGGCAACCCAGTCCAGTATTCTTGCCTGGAGAATTCTGTGAACAGAGGAGCCTGGCGGGCTATAGTCCGCAGGGTCGCAAAGAGGCAGACTCGACTGAACAACTAACTTTCTTTTCTTCTGCACTGCACTTGTTTGTGAGTTCATCTACATTGTTTCTGCAGCCGCTCATTTTTATTACTGTGTCGTGCGTGTTTCATCCTATGAACATACTACAGATTCTCTGTTCTGCTGTCAGACCATTTACATATTTTCAATTCTTTGCTGTTACAAACAGTGCCTCTATGAATTATTTGGGTGCTTTAAAAATACTTTTATCTTTTATATCATTACAAAAAATTCAACTCCTTTTATTTCAGAATGAAATATTCTCTGAGGACTAAGAGTTACACTTCAGCACTACCATGTTCTTTTCAAATAGCAATAAAATATTAGTATACATATTATCAGTGGTACTCATTGAATCTTCTCTTTTACTTTTTGAATAGTGGGAGAAAACTGTAAACACATAATTGAAAGATTGAGAAAGTGTTAAATATCAAGAAATTAACATTTATGAATGAGGATCCTTTGGTTGCCTGGAGAAGGAAATGGCAACCCACTGCAGTATTCTTGCTGGGAAAATCCCCTGGACAGAAGAGCCAGGTGGGCTATAGTCCATGGGGTTGCAAAGAGTTGGACATGAGCATGCATCTGTGCTCCTTTGGTTGAGAAGAGAGCTTCATTTATTTAAAATTTTTTATTGTTAGTTTCAGGTATACAGTAAAGTGATTCAGTTATTCATATGCATAAAATATATATATTATTTTTTATATTCTCTTTCATTATAGGTTATTACAAGATACTAAGTATAGTTCCCTGAGCTATACAGTAGGTCCTTGTTGGTTATCTGTCTTATATATAGTAGTATGTACATTTTAATCCCAAATTCCTAATGTATCCATCTCCTCCTTCCCCTTTGGTAATCATAAGTTTGTTTTCTATGTCTGTGAGTCTATTTCTGTTTTGTAAATAAATTCATTTGGATCCTTTTTTATAGATTCCTCATATAAGTGTTTTCATATGACATCTGTCTTTGCCTGGCTTACTTCACTTAGTATGAAAATCTCTAGGTCCATTCATGTTGCTGCAAATGGCATTATTTCATTCTTTTTTGGCTGAGTAATATTCCACTACATGTATGTACCACATCTTCTTTATCCATTCATCTGTCAATGGGCACTTAGGTTGAGAAGAGAAATCCATAATGTAGTTTTCTGTATTTCCTATATTTCATTATAGTCCATAATCAGGGTGACCTTTTTATGATAGAACATCCTTAAACCAATTCATGATCTCTTATAAACTTCAATTAAAGGTCCAACTTAAAACTCTTGTTTCCCCATGTATGTGTTCTAATTCTGGTGTTGTCCTGGGGAAGGAAATGGTGGGTGAGGTGGATGGGTACTATCTCACTGATGTTCTCTCTGCATTTTCTGAAACATCCATGTTATCTCCTGTTGTTGTTGTTTAGTTGCTCAGTCATGTCCGACTCTTTGCCACCCCATGGATTGCAGCACGCCAGGTTTCCCTGTCCTTTACTATCTCCTGGAGTTAGCTCAAACTCATGTCCATTGAGACAGTGATGCCATCCAACCATCTCATCCTCTGTCACCCCCTTCTCCTCCTGCCCTCAATCCTTCCCAGCATGAGGGTCTTTTCCAATGAGTTGGCTCTTCGCATCAGGCAGCCAAAGTATTGGAGCTTCAGTTTGGATCAAGTTCAGTTCCACATGACAAAATAACAATATGAAACAAGACAAAATAACAGGAACTTAAATTTGATATGGTTTATTTCTGCCTTCAGCAGTCCAAGTTCATCAGTGATCCAAGATTTTGTTTCCCTTGTCTGTCATCCTAAGCACATGACTTCCATTCTTATGCTCACTCCATGGTTCAGTATGGTTGCTAGTGATCCAGCTGATAGCATGACTATGTTTATAACATAGAAGCAGGAGAGAAGGAAGAGAAAGTAAGGAGGGGACACAGTGGGGGGAGGGGGAGAAAGAAGGAGAAGAAAGGCGTGTCCTCTGTCTAGAAATAGTTCCTGAAAGTCACAAGCATTTCTGTTACATTCTCAAAGCCAGAATGTCATTGGGAAGTACCACCCGTTAGATGGTCATATTGCTGCCTCGTATAAATTGGGGCTGTGATAAGGAAGAGGAGACACAAGGATGCTGGGTAGAGGTAGGCATTTAAAGTGTTTGCCACACCTTTCAAGATCTTAGGCAAATGCTGGGTTTGCTAAGAGGTGGTGCAGCAATGTGGTAGGTAGCAGAGGAGGATATGGGGGACCCTAAAGATAAAACTGCAGCCCAGGAATGCTGGCATCAGACCTGCCTGATTCAGCATAGGTAATTCCAGCTTCCTCTCTTGGGAGCACTTTATTTAGCAGCATGTTTTTGCAAAATGTAAAATATGAAGAAAGGAAAAATAAGTCCTTGATATTCATTAAGAGCATGAAGAGAAAGTGTGTTTGGTTTGTTGGCTCATTTTATTTTTGCCAGAGAGGCAAAGAAAGGAAGATGACAGAGCCTCCTCTGGTGATCTTCGTGGATAAAGGAAAGAAAGTCTGGTAAAATTCTTCTAAGTGTGGTCCTGCCCCAAAGTAGGAGGATAAACTGATTATATTTTAATAGATTAAAAAAAAACTAGTAATAAAAAATGAACAAAAGTGTAAATCCAGTCTTACTGGATTTACTTTATATTTGCATGTGTGAGTGCATTCTCAGTCATGTCTGACTCTTTGCAACCCCATGGACTGTAGCCCACTAGGCTCCATGGCATGTTCCAGATAAGAATACTAGAGTGGGTTGCCATGCCCTCCTCCAGGGGATCTTCCCGACCCAGGGATTGAACCCACGTCTCTTGTGTCTCCTGCATTCGCAGGCGGGTTCTATATCAGTGAGCCACCTGGGAAGTCTCCCACTTTATACTTACCAAATGACTATTCTTTAACTATGAGATAGTTAATGACTTTAACTATTACAGCATATAGCATTCTCACATTTTTAAAACTTTAAAAAAATTTCAGAACATTCACATATTTTTAAAAGACAGTGCTCAGTTTCTGAGCTGCCTTTGTAAAGTAACTTGGATTCTATGCTACTTATTCTTTGAATCTCTTTGGTGTGTTTGTAATAATAATAACAGCAACAGCAACAGTAATAAATGATGGGACTTCTTTGGTGGTCCAGTGGTTCAGAATCTGTCTGCCAATGCAGGGGACACAGGTTTGATCTCTGGTCCACGAAGATCCCACATTCTGTAGGACAGGGAAGCCCATGTGCCACAACCACTGAAGCTTGTGTGCCTAGAGCCTGGGCTCCGCAACAAGAGAAGCCACTGCAATGAGAAGCCCACACACCACAAGTGGAGAGTAGCACCATGCGCTGCAGCTGGAGCAAGCTGGTGCGCAGCAGTGAAGACCTGGTGGTAATAAGTCCCTGCTAGTTTAATATTATCATTTAGACAAAATGGGAATGCAAGCTAAGAGTAATCTCAAAAATCAGGACAGATAATTACTCACCCAGCTTGTGGTTAGGCAGGATCCCATTCCATATCCCACTGAATTTTTAATGAAATGCAGCATAGTTATGAGCGAAGATACTCACTTCAGTGAAAAATGGCTAAACAGTTGCACATTCTCTCCTTTTGTGAGGTTTGTACCCAAAATAGGTTGATTAAAAAGAGAAATCTAAGGCAAATCATTGTATTCATTTGACAATGCTATCAGCTTGTCTTTCTCTGGAGTTTGGAAGGCCAGTGTGGCCCAACTCTTCATTTCATCAAGTATCTATCACACATCAATTGTATACACTATTACAAAGTTTTGTATCCTTCCTACATGTAAACGTGATACTTATACACACATGGTATAGTGGGGAGGTTGCCAGAACAGGCCTTATGCACCTGAGTTTTCTCGCTTTGCTGCTAACGAGTTGGGGGTGGACCAGATGAGTAAGAACCATAGAGAAGCAGAGCAACCTCCTTACTGATCTCCATGTGTCAGACGCTGTGCTAAATTCTTCACATTATTTCTCAAGTAATTTGTTCCATTAGCTCGACAGCTCTGTGAGGTAGCTGTTTATTCCCTTCATTTTACAGGTAAGGAGGCCAAGGAATAAAGAGGTTAAATACTGGCCCAAGGTCACATGGATGCTGTGGGGCTGACCTGAGAACGGAGAGGTCCAGACTCAATATTTCTAGAGTTTCTCCTTGTTTCCACCCTCTTGGATTCTATATTTTACTTGACTTTGTTCTTGTGTGTGTGCTCAGTCATTTCTGACTCTCTGCAACTTCATGGACTGTAGCTCACCAGGCTTCTCTATCCATGGGATTTTCCAGGCAAAAATACTGGAGTGGGCTGCCGTTTCTTTCTCCAGGGGAACTTCCCAACCCAAGGACTGAACCCATGTCTCCTGTATTGGCAGCTGGATTCTTTATTGCTGAGCCACCGGGAAAGCCCCATATATTTTACTTACATCAATATTAAAACCAAATTGGAAAGTCATCTGTGAGCATGGTGGGCAGCATTCCTGACTGAAAGCAGGAAACACACCCCTGGATGGCTGAGAAATGTAATATGATTGTCAGTGTCATTTACAGGACTGAGTCACAGAAATGATATTTTGGGGGACTCTCCCGGGATGCTCAGGGCTGATCTAACAGGTAGCTGAGATGTAGCTGCTACCAGCAGCCAGACTCATCTGGTGTCATCGCTGCTGTACCAGCGTGAGTTTCCGAGTCAGTGTGACTGATGAGCCCTCTGCCCCTATTCCCAGACCCTTGGGATCCATGGAAGGGCTTCAGAGGATTCATTAACCTCTTTAAATCGGGTGAAAACTTTGTATGTAGGTGATAGGAACATATTTTCTGAGGGGAAATTCATAGTTTTCCTATGGAGAAACACTACCTTAGGTTTTTTCCCAGAGGTTTGGCATCAAAGAGAAAGCTAGATGGTAAAGATATCTTGAAGGGAAAGAGGAGACAGAAGTTTATGTTAGTGCATGAAGGAGCCTGGCATGTGTTAGATCTCAGAGAAAGGAGGCAACAGAGGGGGAGAGACTGAGGACGTAGAGAAGAGTGACCCATAGAGCTTTGTTCTAATGCGGATGGGCGAGGACAAAACTGTGACTACAGATTGTGGAAGAAAGCAGCGGGGGCAGCTCTTTGTCCGGAGTGGAGAGGGGCAGATGGGGAAGACCGAGAACAATGAGTTGGAAGGAAGAAAACTGAAAGATAAGTTACCTATTGATTTGAGAGGTCAGGGATAAGACTAGGGGTGGGAGAAAAGTAGATTAATGCATACTCAGTTGCTAAGTCACGTCTGACTCTTTTGTAGCCTCATTGACTGTATCCCACCAGGCTCCTCTGTCCATAGGATTCTCCAGGCAAGAATACTGGAGTGGGTAGTTGCCATTTCCTCCTCTGGGGAATCTTCCTGACCCAGGGATCGAACCTGCGTATCTTATGTCTCCTGCATTGGCAGACAGATTCTTTACCATGAGTATCACCTGGGATGGGAGAAAAGTAGATTAAGTTTGGAAAAGCTGCCTCAGGGATGCAACCATCATGGAGGTCCAGCTAGGATGGAAAATCAAGGATTTTTTGGGGAACCAATGAATACAGTCCTGAGATTTCCCCATCCTTCTGGGCAGCACCAGATTAAAGAGTTGTTGCCCTGCCTTATTCACAACTAACTCCTACCCGCACAGCCACCATGCACGGTTGTACAGCATATGCACTGCAGAACTCGAGATGTGCTCCCACTGTGGATGCAGTGTGTGTGCTTTATCCTGGCATTCTGGCAGATGGCAGTAAAGCATCTTGTTCTCACAAAATCAATGTGCTACAAGATTCTAGCAGATGAAAACAAACTGTCTAGAAGCAGGGGAGCCTTTTTCAAATTGGGCAGAGAGATGCTGTCTGGTTTGCAGCAGCTCTGAGTGTAGAGGGGTAGGAAAATAATATGATGGGTGGTAAGATGCAAGTCGAAAAATGTCAGACTTCTGTGTGCCAAGCAGACCTGTGCTCTTCTGCCTCAGCTAATGCAGAATTGTCCCACTCTGTGCTGCTCTTTCCTAAATAACATGGATTATGGGAAACAAGTCTCCTTCTCCCTTCTTCCTGAAATCCTCTCCTGTGTTCAATGCCTGATCTTCTCTGCTGAAGTCTGTCTCCCAGCACCTTGTCTGCAACTCACAAGGCACTATGTTTTATAACTATATTTTATTATTGTATTTTCTGTGTTACTATATTATAAGATGCATTTGTGTTTGTAGAACCAGACATCCTGGAATGTGAAGTCAAGTGGGCCTTAGAAAGCATCACTATGAACAAAGCTAGTGGAGGTGATGGAATTCCAGTTGAGCTATTTCAAATCGTGAAAGATGATGCTGTGAAAGTGCTGCACTCAATATGCCAGCAAATTTGGAAAACTCAGCAGTGGCCACAGGACTGGAAAACGTCAGTTTTCATTGCAATCCCAAAGAAAGACAATGCCAGAGAATGCTCAAACTACTGCACAATTGTACTCATCTCACATGGTAGTAAAGTAATGCTTAAAATTCTCCAAGCCAGGCTTCAGCAATACCTGAACCATGGAATTCCAGATGTTCAAGCTGGCTTTAGAAAAGGCAGAGGAACCAGAGATCAAATTGCCAACATCTCTGGATCATTGAAAAAGCAAGAGAGTTCCAGAAAAACATCTATTTCTGCTTTATTGACTATGCCAAAGCCTTTGACTCTGTGGATCACAATAAACTGTGGAAAACCCTTCAAGAGATGGGAATACCAGACCACCTGACCTGTCTCTTGAGAAACCTATATGCAGGTCAGGAAGCAACAGTTAGAACTGGACATGGAACAACAGACTGGTTCCAAATAGGAAATATGTCCAAATAGGAGTATGTCAAGGCTGTATATTGTCACCCTGCTTATTTAACTTATATGGAGAGTACATCATGAGAAACACTGGGCTGGAAGAAGCACAAGCTGGAATCAAGATTGCTGGGAGAAATATCAATAACCTCAGATATGCAGATGACACCACCCTTATGGCAGAAAGTGAAGAGGAACTAAAAAGCCTTTTGATGAAAGTGAAAGAAGAGAGTGAAAAAGTTGGCTTAAAGCTCAACATTCAGAAAACAAAGATCATGGCATCTGGTCCCATCACTTCATGGGAAACAGATGGGGAAACAGTGGAAACAGTGTCAGACTTTATTTTTTTGGGCTCCAAAATCACTGCAGATGGTGATTGCAGCCATGAAATTAAAAGACACTTACTCCTTGGAAGGAAAGTTATGACCAACCTAGATAGCATATTCAAAAGCAGAGACATTACTTTGCCAATGAAGGTCCGTCTAGTCAAGGCTATGGTTTTTCCTGTGGTCGTGTATGGATGTGAGAGTTGGACTGTGAAGAAAGCTGAGCACCGAAGAATTGATGCTTTTGAACTGTGGTGTTGGAGAAGACTCTTGAGAGTCCCTTGGACTGCAAGGAGATCCAACCAGTCCATCCTAAAGGACACCAGTCCTGGGTGTTCACTGGAAGGACTGATGCTGAGACTGAAACTCCAATACTTTGGCCACATGATGTGAAGAGTTGACTCATTGGAAAAGACTCTGATGCTGGGAGGGATTGAGGGCAGGAGGAGAAGGGGACGACAGAGGATGAGATGGCTGGAGGGCATCACCAACTCGATGCACATGAGTTTGAGTGAACTCTGGGAGTTGGTGATGGACAGGGAGGCCTGGCGAACTGCGGTTCATGGGGTAGCAAAGAGTCGGACACGACTGAGTGACCGAACTGAACTGAACTGAACTGAGTCCCTATATGATTTGAAATCCACAAATAATGACCGTGTTACTGTTGAGCCACTAAGACATTATTGTCCATATCGGATAGTGGGCTAGAGAGCAACCTGTCTTCCTCGTTGCCTGAAGCTATGAGGTTTGTGGCATTCTTTACTTTTTATTTTTATTTATTTTAAAACAAAGTAGCTGTTTATTCTTGATTTGCATTGGGTATTTATAACAAGTGCGTTGTGTTTCCCAGGTATGCGTTATTAGACATGAGAAAGTAACTGATATTATCCAACTCTCAGGCTTCAGTAGCTTTTTCTTGTTGCTTGTCTGTTTAATTTTTTTTAAGTATAAGTAGTTCATGCCAAATGGAAAACAAGAGGAATAACACACAAAACCCCTTAAGCCTTCAAAACTAAGTGAAAAACAACTAACCCGTTTATCCTAGATTCCTTTAGACATTTGCAATAAACACAGAAGAATGTCCTTGTGACATTTTTAAAATCAGGAATCCTTAAGCAAGATCCCTTAGGCACTAAGGCTTCCCCCTTACCTCTCTGATCGGACCTTCTTCTACCCTCCTCCATGCTCTCCAGTCTAGTTGTGCTTCCTTCCTGTTGCTCACACACACCAGACCGACCCCCACCCCGAATCCCTGTGCTCACTATCCTCCTGACGAAATTCTTCCACGTCTCCACTTGGCTTGTTCCTCATCTTCCTATCATCTGGCATGTCGCCTTCTTAGGGACTCCTTCCCTGTCTAACATATTTAAAATTTCAGTAAACCCACTCTAGGCTTCCCTTCTGACCCTCCCCTGTCTTGTTTCCCAGCATAACAGCATCTTCTAGCAGGCTGCATTGCTGTACTTACTTATTTTGTTCATTGTTAGTCTCCCATCACTAAAATGTAAGCTCTGTGAAGGCAGATAACTTGTCTGTTTCTCACATCTACCCCAACCCAGGACATCCCGCCACAAGGTGAACAGTCAGTGAGACCAGAGCTGGCACTCAGTCATTCTGTGTTGAATACATTGCTTGCAAATAGTTTCATACATTACTTTTAAAAATTATATATACAGTGACCAAAGTATATTATAAATCAAAAATTGGTTTGGCATTTATGAATCACTTCCAGACTTTTGTGCAACCTGGTATGTAGAGTTTGGGCACTGATGGTATATATATATATATATATATATATATATATATATATATATATATTTTTTTTTTTTTTTTTTTTTTGAGAAACATTGATGATTCAAAGACAATAGAATAGTGATTTGAAATCAGGTTGGCTCTGTAAAATCTAGAACTTATCATGGCTAAACTGTGCCTGGATAGACAATAGCTAAATTCCAGTAGAAGTCCTTTAAACCCTCAAAGGGTACCTGGTGTAACTGTTTTGACAGTACAGATATTCTTTAGCAGCCAGATTCTCAAGACTTCTTTAAATCCCAAACTTAAGTAACCACCTAGTTTAATAAGTTAGGTCAGTGGATATGTTCTTCAGTCACCAGCATATACGAACACAGTATTTCTTCTTCTCATATACATATATATATATTTATTATATGTATGTTCTGATATATACGCTCTATTGTATAGATATGATTGAAAATAAATTCTTCTGAGGTTCCATTTGAAGGCTTCAAGTCAAGCAATACTTTTTTTTTGAAACTCAAATCTTCAGCAGGAATTTCTTGGTGGTCCAGTGGTTAAGAGTCTGTTGTATTCTTACTGCCAAGGATCTGGGTTCAATACCTGCTTGGGGAACTAAGATCCTAAAAGCTGTGCAGTGCAGCCAAAAAAAAAAAAAAAAAACAACCCCTCTTCTACAGTATTTTTCTTTGTGCTAATGGAACAAAACTAATTGTCAATGACTAGATGGAAGTGACTCCTTGGAAGAAAAGTTATGACCAACCTAGATAGCATATTGAAAAGCAGAGACATTACTTTGCCAACAAAGGTCCATCTAGTCAAAGCTATGGTTTTTCCTGTGGTCATGTATGGATGTGAGAGTTGGACTGTGAAGAAGGCTGAGTGCAAAGAACTGATGCTTTTGAACTATGGTGTTGGAGAAGACTCTTGAGAGTCCCTTGGACTGCAAGGAGATCCAACCAGTCCATTCTGAAGATCAGCCCTGGGATTTCTTTGGAAGGAATGATGCTAAAGCTGAAACTCCAGTACTTTAGCCACCTCATTTTGAAGAGTTGATTTATTGGAAAAGACTCTGATGCTGGGAGGGATTGGGGGCAGGAGGAGAAGGGGACGACAGAGGATGAGATGGCTGGATGGCATCACTGACTTGATGGACGTGAGTCTGAGTGAACTCTGGGAGTTGGTGATGGACAGGGAAGCCTGGGGTGCTGCGATTCATGGGGTCACAAAGAGTCGGACACGACTGAGCGACTGAACTGAACTGAACTGAGATGGAAGTGAAGTAATTTGAAAAACAGTTCAGAAAAAGTTTAAGAGCAAAGTGGAGGCAAAAACAAATAACAGCAATGAAGAATTCCATATTCTCTAAACTTCAGGCTATAAAATGGCTATTGTCAGCAGTACATGTTTGAGTTATGAGTTAAAGTGATTAATGGCTAAGTCTGATCAGAATCAACAGGAGATAAGCATATTGGGACCTAATAACACTGCATATTGAGCCCAGAATCACTTCAGCTTCAATAGTCTCCACCATGTTTAATTGTACATTTCCCACTAATTATACTTTTTACAGTTGTTGCCACTGCTGCTGCTGCTAAGTCACTTCAGTCGTGTCCGACTCTGCGACCCCATAGACAGCAGCCCACCCATCCCTGGGATTCTCCAGGCAAGAACACTGGAGTGGGTTGCCATTTCCTTCTCCATTACAGTTGTTAGGGATCATTAATCTTGAATTTCTAACACAATCTACTTTCATGAAGGTAAAAAAGTTATACCCCAGGACTTAACACAAATCTAACTGCCTCAATAAGGAATTGTAATACTTAACCGTTGACTCATTATGCTTTTTGAGAATGATCCGGGGTTGTCTCTTTTCCTGTGGACAAAACCAGTTACATTTTGGACAGGTCATTTGCTAATGTTCCCAAGTGAGGTTCAGTAATGAAATTCAAGAAGTGGAGACAAGAGGCTCCTCCTAAAATGAAGAAATAGCACGTTTCCATGTTTTTCAGAAGATGTACTTCTCCGTGTCTCCAGAGCAAGGGCAGCATGTTCTCTGAAGTCCTGTCCTCCCAGCTCCTGGCTGGTGACTGTGTTTGTGTTCAGCCCCCTCACTTGAAAAGGCACAGGCTTAGGAAACAGCTGTTCACAATTAAATTAATTATCATTTGTCAACAGTGTTCTGAGCTCAGAAATTCTGTGTTCACAGAAGAAAGCGCTGCCAGGCCACCGTGCTCTTCTGAACGTGCTTGTGCCCTCATCACCTATCTAGTCTGGGAAGGTAGCTTTAGGGTTTTCAAAGTAGCAACAGTGTCTTTGCAAAATTATTGTCACACAATCCACTAATCTTTTTCTCTTAGCTTTAGAACGCTTGTTCGTCATTTGTCTGAGATTTTTTTTTCCATTGGATTTTGACTTGAAAATGAAAGACCAACAGCAGAGAATAAATGGGTATAAGAAATATCAATAGTATATATGTGTCAATCCCAGTCTCTCAATTCATCTCACTCCCCTTCCTTCCTTGGTGTCCATACATTTGTCCTCTGCATCTGTGTCTATTTTGCAAATAAGATCATCTGTGCCATTTTTTCTAGATTTCACATGTGTGTGTTGATATGTATTTGTTTTTCTCTTTCTGACTTACTTCACTGTCTGTGGCAGTCTCTAGGTCCATCCAGGTCTCCACAAGTGACCCAGTTTTGTTTATTTTGGGGAGATTGACACATATACACTATTGATACTACATATAAAATAGATAACTAATAAGAATCTAACTGTATAGCTCAGGGAACCCTACTCAAGGCTCTGTGGCGACCTAAAGGAAATCCAAAAAAGAGGGAATATTTCTATATGCATAGCTGATTGACTTTGTCATACAGTAGAAACTAACACAACATTCTAAAGCAACCATACTCCAATAAAAAATTTAAAAAGAAATATCAGTATGGTTCTCTAAGAATGAACAGCTAATGAATAAAGCTGATATTCCTTGGTAGTAACCCCACAAAATGTATGAATTAGAATTCTAATCATTCCATCCTTGGTTAAAACGTTTCTTTGCTGACAAATAATGTGAAGCCCTAAGACTTGGGAGTACCCAGAGCTTTAATTGTACTGACAAACCTTAAGGATGGTGCCTGTTCATGTAAAGCAAAGTTCACTCAGGAAGGGGATTAAATTCAAACTTGCCAAGTAATTATTGAGAAAAAAGTGTTTTTGAGTTACTTGGGTAGTTACTTGTGAGCTTTTTCTTCCAGATTTTTTTTTCTTTCATTTTTGAATTTGAGAATGGGAGAGTCATTTAGAAAACATTCATATTTTATCCAATTATAGTTTTCATTTAAACTCTTCATTTTATTTTAGCATTTTTGGATACTCCCTCAAAACCCAATATGTAGAAAAGCAATATGCATGAATATGATCTTTCTTTCTTTTTTTTTTAAAGAAACACTTTATTTTATTTATTATTTTTGGTTATGCTGGGTCTTTGCGCTCCATGTAGGCTTTCTCTAGTTGCAGAGCTACACGTAGGCTTTGTCTAGCTGCAGACAGCAGGGGCTACTCTTCACTGCGGTGCGCAGGCTCTAGGCTCCCTGGCTTCAGTAGTGGTAGCACTCGGGCTCTACAGTGCAGGCTCAGTAGTTGTGGCACATAAGCTTAGCTGCTCTGTGGCATGTGGCATCTCCCCAGACCAGGAACTGAACCCATGTCCCTGCATTGGCAGGCGGATTCTTAACCACTGGAACACCAGGGAAGTCCCTGAATATGTTTCTGGAAGCATTGCTTATAATAGGAAGCATTTGGAAATAGTAAGTGAATAGATAAGTCATGAGATTTGACTCAATGATCATCTTAACTAGTTTATGAAGACTATGAAGCAACATGTACTATGCCTATAATAAAATTACATAAGAAAGTCCAGTGATATTACTAAAAAACAAAAAGAAGAAAATAAAAAACAGGATATAAAGATTGTATGTACTGACTTCAAGTGTACCTGTTTCTATAGCTTTCAAAATCTTTATGATATGGCTGTACATTTATTATTTTAATTCAAAGTAATATATTAGGCTTAATTTTACACCAAAGAGAGCCTGTGAAAACTTTGCTGATAAAATCTAAAGGAAAATGAAAAGTTTAGTTTCTTAAAAAAAACTATTTGAGTTTAAATAAAAACCAGCTGAGTGTATCTCCTCTGAGCTTCCTGAACCCCTCCCCATTTGTTCAATATTTGAAGATTTTGAATAAGCCTGTAATGTGTAATTTATTCTTCTATAACACAATCCCATATCTTTTCTAATCTCTCCTTCTTAAAAAGATAGCAAAAATAAGCAAATAAACCCAAAGTTAGCAAAGAAACACCAGGTAATGATGGGCATCTATAGTGGTTTTTGTTAGCTGCAAAAGAACTAGCAAAATCTCCATTTGGCAAATTCAAACAGCATTTACGTATGTTCGTAAAATGTTCCTAATATAAGTGAAGGTTAAACTGTAATACTTCTTTCAGGGACATAATTTCTAAAACATGGAAATTACAGTTCTTAACAAAGTGTATGTTCTTTAGTTGCTAACAAATGAAAGTAACACATTTATTATCTAGATGGAGTGGATAAATTCACAAAATTTAAAAATGAAGCATTTACAAAGGTGTGGGAAAAAAGCCCTTATTTTGGGGGGTTATAGAAGGGAACTAGAAATCTGAAAATTATTTTTAAATTTTTGTGAATAACTTCAGTTTGGAACTAAAGCCTTTCCTTTCTCATTACTCTTGCCTTATTAAACTATTTGATTTTTTTGACTTCTCAGGCGGTACAATGGATAAAAATCCGCCTACCAATGCAGGGGACATGGGTTCGATCCTTGATCCAGGAGCATCGCACATGCCAGGGAGCAACTGAACATTCGTGCTGTAATTCCTGAGTCTGCAAACTGCAGCTACTGAAGCCCTCGCGCCCAGAGCCTGAATACCACAAGAGAAGCCATCGCATTGAGGAGCCCGAGCGCTGCAATGAAGAGTAGCATCCACTCATCTCAACAAGAGAAAGTCGATGTGCAGAATGAAGACTCAATACAGCCAAAAATAATAAATAAATAAAATAAAAAGTTAAAATTTTTTTTGCTTTTTTTCGGGGGGAGGTGATGAGGGGAGATGTAGGGCATTTGGCATCCTCATACTCTGAGCCAGCAGTCCTAGTTGAATACAGAGCTTAACGAGCAAGCATTTGTGAAGTTTATATGATCGTAGAAATGTACAGAGTTCTCTAATTTAGTGCTTCTCTAAGTTCAATAGACTATGCAAAGCCTTTGACTGTGTGGATCACAATAAACTGTGGAAAATCCTTCAAGAGATGGGAATACCAGACCACCTGATCTGCCTCTTGAGAAATCTGTATGCAGGTCAGGAAGCAACAGTTAGAACTGGACATGGAACAACAGACTGGTTCCAAATAGGAAAAGGAGTACGTCAAGGCTGTGTACTGTCACCCTGTTTATTTAACTTATATGCAGAGTACATCTTTAGAAACGCTGGACTGGAAGAAACACAAGCTGAAATCAAGATTGCTGGGAGAAATATCAATAACCTCAGATATGCAGATGACACCACCCTTATGGCAGAAAGTGAAGAGGAACTCAAAAGCCTCTTGACGAAAGTGAAAGAGGAGAGTGAAAAAGTTGGCTTAAAGCTCAACATTCAGAAAACGAAGATCATGGCATCTGGTCCCATCACTTCATGGCAAATAGATGGGGAAACAGTGGAAACAGTGTCAGACTTTATTTTTTTGGGCTCCAAAATCACTGCAAATGGTGACTGCAGCCATGAAATTAAAAGACGCTTACTCCTTGGAAGGAAAGTTATGACCAACCTAGATAGCATATTGAAAAGCAGAGCCATTACTTTGCCAACAAAGGTCCGTCTAGTCAAGGCTATGGTTTTTCCTGTGGTCATGTATGGATGTGAGAGTTGGACTGTGAAGAAGGCTGGGCGCTGAAGAATTGATGCTTTTGAACTGTGGTGTTGGAGAAGACTCTTGAGAGTCCCTTGGACTGCAAGGACATCCAACCAGTCCATTCTGAAGGAGATTGGTCCTGGGTGTTCTTTGGAAGGAATGATGCTAAAGCTGAAACTCCAGTACTTTGGCCACCTCATGTGAAGAGTTGACTCATTGGAAAAGACTCTGATGCTGGGAGGGATTGAGGGCAGGAGGAAAAGGGGACGACAGAGGATGAGATGGCTGGATGGCATCACCGACTCAATGGACGTGAGTCTGAGTGAACTCTAGGAGTTGGTGATGGACAGGGAGGCCTGGCGTGCTGCAGTTCATGGGGTCACAAAGAGTCGGACACGACTGAGTGACTGAACCGAACTGAACTGAGGAAACTAAGGACGTGGGGCTAAGAAAGGAGGCTGATGGAGCAGTATGCTTTTATGAGGGGAATGGCCTTGAGAAGTTCCCAGAGGTGGTGTGACATTGTGATTTACAATAAGAAATATATATTTGGTCTTCTGCGTGTTCCTGGTGGGGCTTCCCAGGTGGCTCAGTTGGTAAAGAAGCTGCCTGCTAATGCAGGAGACATAAGAGACGAGGCTTCAATCCCTGGGTCAGGAAGATCCCTGGAGGAGGAAATGCACCCCACTCCAGTATTCTTGCCTGGGAAATCCCATGGACAGAGGATCCTGGTGGGCTACAGTCCAGGGGATGGCAAAGAGTTGGATGTAACTGAGCACACATTCTCAAGCCTGTCCTGGTACAGAGTTCCCCAAACTCTTGGAATTCCCTGTGATGAGAGCAAAGGTTTCTTTTGTTACATTAATAAGTGACTTTTAGGAAACATCTAAGGAGGGGGCTGGTTGCCAGGGGAACCAACCATGTGATTAGAGGGCTGGACCTCTCAGTCCCACCCTCACTGACCTCCAAGGAGGGAAGAAAGGATGAATTCAGCAGCAGCAGCCAATTACTTAATCAAACATGGCTCTGTAGTGACGTGTCCATAAAACACCAGAAGGATGGGTTTGGAGAATTTGTGGTTGGTGAACACATTGAGATTGGAGGAGAGTGGTATGCCCTGGGGGAAGCTCCCTGCCCCTTCCCCACACCTTGCCCTGTGCATCTCTTTCATCTGGCTGTTCCTTTTATAATAAACCAGGTCGCGCTAGTGGTAAAGAACCCATCTGCCAATGCAGGAGATGCAAGAGACATGGGTTCATCCCTGAGTCAGGAAGATCCTCTGGAGAAGGGTATGGCGACCCACTCCAGTATCCTTGCCTGGAGAATCTCATGGACAGAGGAGCCTGGTGGGCGATAGTCCATAGGGTTTCAAAGAGTCAGATATGACTGAAGTGAATTAGCACACATAGTAAAGCAGTGATCTAGAGAGTAAAATATTCCTTTGAGTTCTGTGAGCCACTCTGGCAAATTAATCTATGCAAGGAGGGGAACCTGCGATCTATAGCTGGTTCTTCAGGAGCCCATGTGACAACTGGACTTGGGATGGGCGTCTGAAGTAGTGGTGAGGGTTAGCATTGTAAAGGACTGAGCCCTTAATCTGTGGCATCTGATGCTCCCTCCAGGTCGTCAGAATTGAGTTAAATTGTTGGACAACCAGCTGTTGTCTGAGAATTTCTTGGTGTAGGGGGAAAAATTCACACATTGTAATTAGGTGCAGAGTATAGGAATGCCCCAAAGACTTCAGAACAGAATGTTAGACATTCAGCTCTGTTATTTGCTTTGCAACAGGCTCACACAAACCCTCTTACTAGTATGATGCAGTGTATGCTGTATACGTCATACAGCCCTGAGTAGGAAGCAGTTTGGGGCAGGAAGAATTCTGGTGGTGTCCAGCCTGATGGTTGTGTTCAGATTGTGGGAAGAGACAGCACATGCAGAAGGCAAGACCAGAACAGCCCATGTTGACTTCAGAAGGAAGTCATTAGTGACCATAGGAAAATTAACCCCTTGACAATCAACAATCCCCAGCAATACAGGAGAGATGGGGGCCTTCACATGATGGGGTGCGGAATAATGAGTCTTTGAAACATTTTTAGGGAGATAACTACATAAAAATAAGGTGCTAATTGAGACAGTAATGTGTACATAGATATAGAAGGGAGAGACTAGAAATCAACTAGAAGACTTAATACATTTTAGATTTCACTTGAGGTTTCAGACGATAGGTGAGTAAAAGCCATTGTAGGTCTTGAACTGTAATGAGTTTCATTTTTACTTTGTGGATTTTCAGTTTGGAAAAATGAATAGGGCATGTGTAGAAAAGCATATTGCGTGCGTGCTCAGTCGTATCTGACTCTTTCAGACGCTATGGACTGTGCCCACGAGACTCCTCTGTCCATGGGATTTCCAAGGCTAGAATACTGGAGTGGGTTGCCATTTTTTACTCCAGGGGGTCTTCCCAACTCAGAGATCAAACCTGTAGCTCCTGCATCTCCTGCATTGGAAAGCAGGTTTTTACTGTCGAGCCACCTAGGAAACCCCAAGGAAAGCATATTGATTAATCTCAATAGGACATTTTCAAAAGTCTTTTTAAAATTAGAGTATCTTCCCATCCCCCATGAAGTTTTTACCTGAAAATTTTATAAGACGTTAGTAGAATAGCTCAAGACAACTTTTCAATTTAGGCTCACACCTCCATTCTTTTCTCTTAATAAGATACCCTCCTCATTTCCTGAGACAGCTCTTTGAACATGGCAATTTCCCAATAGCATATTTTCATAAGGAAGGTTGGACAATATGCCATCTATTAGCCAGGGAATATGAGCTACATTGTATAGATTGATATTGCCTTAACACCAAATTTCTGGGTAGGGGAGGGGGAACTATCACATAGACCATGGCTGCCTTTGAGTATCTATATGCTTTGTTCTAACAGCATATAATGGTGAAAAGCATTTAAAGAGAACCATGATGACTGTAAAGACAGACCTTTACTCTGAACCCAAAGTGTTTGCACAAGTTGTGTGCCTAACACACAGTGAGGCCAAACGAACTGAAAGGTTGTAGTTTGGAGCAAAGAAAGGTTTAATGTAGGGCCATGCATGGAGAAGGGCTTCCCTGGTAGCTCAGTCGGTAAAGAATCTACACAGTGCGGGAGACCCAGGTTCGATTCCTGGGTTGGGAAGATCCCCTGGAGAAGGAAATGGAAAACCATTCAAGTATCCTTGCCTGGAAAATCCCATGGATAGAGAAGCCCTGTGGGCTGCAGTCCATTGGTTGCAAACGGCACGAACGAGCGACTAACACTGAGGAACTGAGGATGCATGGCGATAGGTGTATGCTTGTGTTCTCAGTCATGTCCAGCTCTTTGTGATCACATTGACTGTAGCCCAGCAGGCTCCTCTGACCATGGAATTTTCTAGACAAGAATTGCCATTTCCTTTTCTAGGGGATCTTCACAACCCAGGGATCAAACTGAAGTCTCCTGCATTGGCAGGCAGATTCTTTACCACCTGAGCCACAGGGGAAGCCTCATAACTCTCAAAAGACCAAAGGGTTTCGGCAAAGCATTTTTAAAAGCCAGGTGACGGAGGTGGGCAGGAGTGGTTGGTCACACCTTGTGATCAGTTTGTGCACAGTTCTCTGATTGGCTGATGGTTAGGTAACAGGGTAGTGTCACAGGGGTTAACTTTTTCAGTCCTTTGGTCCCTAGAGGCCTGGGGCTATGTGCTCATACTCATCAAGTAATTAACATCTTCCATTTGGTGCGGGGTTTTCGAATCTGTAAAACAACTCAGGAAATGTGCATCAAATATTGCCATCAAGGTACCTCAGAGAGGAGCTAAAGCAGAGAGTATGGAGGAGGAGTCTGTCCCAGGAAGGCACCACGGGGTCCTGTGTGTATGTGTTAGTGGCTGAGTCGTGTCCAACTCTTCGCAACCCCATGAACTGTAGCCCGCCAGGCTCCTCTGTCCATAGAATTCTCCAGGCAAGAATACTGGAGTAGGTTGGCATTTCCTTCAGGAGATCTTCCCAACCCAGCGATGGATACCTGGTCTCCTGCATTGCAGGCAAATTCTTTACCATCTGAGCCACCAGGGAAGTTTGGTGGGTCCTGCTCGGTTGTCAAAACTTGGAATAATCAATCACCATATTTGCTCTATGGTTTTTAAGTTTTTCAACTGTGTATATGTAGCTAGAAATTCTCTGACATATATTTTCTTTTAAAGCAAGTCTTATAAAAACCAAATTTGGAAAAGTTGAGGTTTCTTCAAAAAATAACTGCTGTATTATAGTGGGATAAATTCTCTGTCACTAGCCAATGTACTGCCAGATTCTAAAGGAGAATCTGGAATTACTATTTCCCTTCTATAACACACGAGAGCAAGTTCAAACACTTGGTCCCAGAACACAACACTCATGATTTGGCTCAATCTACTTTTCTAGCCCCATTTCCTTGTTCCTTCTTTTATTCTGTCTTCTACACACACACACTAATATGAATGACCATTTCTCAGAGCCACCCACCTAGTGACTTCTATTTATTTGCCACATGTGCTGATCAGCTTTTCTCCATTTGCTTGAGGCATCTTCACTTGTTTCTTAAAATCAGCTCCATGGCACCTATTTGGAACTCTCCATGTTCCAGAAAGCACATGTAATTTTATATTTAGTTTTATTTTAGTATTTCTTTGATTCTTTATTTTAGGATTCTTTGCTTTATTAAAAGTATCTTTCCCACTGGTCTATGTCCATAAAAGAACACATCATGTATTTTGAAAAATTCCCAGTGCCTAGCATACAGTAGATGCTCAGAATAACTAGTGATTAGGAATGCATGACAAGGAGAAAATAAGCTTGCAAAATACAGACTCGACAGACAACTGCTGCTGCTAAGTCACTTCAGCTGTGTCCGACTCTGTGCGACCCCAGAGACGGCAGCCCACCAGGCTCCCCATCCCTGGGATTCTCCAGGCAAGAACACTGGAGTGGGTTGCCATTTCCTTCTCCAATGCATGAAAGTGAAAAGGGAAAGTGAAGTCGCACAGTTGTGTCCGACTCTTCACGGCCCCATGGACTGCAGCCTACCAGGCTTTTCCGTCCATGGGATTTTCCAGTACTGGAGTGGGGTGCCATCGCCTTCTCCGACAACTACAAGCCCTTTAAGATATATCCCCAGCTAATCCACCTAGATTTCAGTGATTAAAGGAAGAGGGGAAAACATTAAGGGATTCTTGAATGGTGGTGCAAGAAATTAAAGAGATAGTTTATAATCTCTGGAGCCAATTATTGCTTCAGGACAATATTTCAAAGAGATTTCCCTTGTTTCAGTTAAATTGACAACATACCCCAGTAAAGGTGTTGTTGTTGTTTAGTTGCTCAGCTGTGTCCAACTCTTTGTGACCCCATGGACTGTAGCCCACCAGGCTCCTCTGTCCCTGCAGATTCTCCAAGCAAGAATACTGGAGTGGGTTTCTTTTTCCTTCTCTAAGAGATCTTTCCCACCCTGGGACCGAACCTGCCTCTCTTGCATCTCCTGCATTGGCAGGTGGGTTCTTTACCACCGTGCCATTTGGGAAGCCCCTAAATAAAGGTAAAGTCACACAGTTTCTAGCCTATTTTGTTGTGATTCTTTGAAACATCAGGATTTGCTAGCTGAACTTGGGGATGTACTTAATTTTCCAAGATTGGGACAGACATGCCCAGGTAAGATTATAAGGGCAAGATCAAGTTAAAAAGTAGTATGCTTTTGTTTTGATGATTTATACATAGTGGTGGTTTTAAAATAGGGTCTCCTATAGAGAAGTGGTTCTATGTCTCCTCCCCTTGAGCATGGGCTCTGTAACTGCTTGACTAACAGTTGAACATGGCAAAGTGCATGTTCAGCATCCAGACCTTGAGGAATGGGTAGCTTTCACTTCCTGCTTCTGAGGACACTCACTCTTGGAACCTGAGTAAGTTGTGTAAGGGGAAGTCCAAACTGCCTTGGGGAGAGCAGTCTGTAGCAGTTTCCCTGCCATATAAATGAACCATCTTGTGAGTGGGTGTCTTCCCCAGCTACATCCACCCTGAATGCCTTGTGGTTTCCCTGTTTTCAGCAGAGCAAGAAGTATGAGACTTGAGCTTAAAAAGAAGTTCCCTTGCTACTTCTGCTCATGGTTACAGTGTTCCTCCTTCTAGTCCTAAAATTATTTTTCATTGACTAATATAAAATCTAATGTGTAATGCAGGCAGAAAGTAGTATTATTACTCACCTTGGCAATCTGTTGATATTAAGGCAAAATTTGGCTTCCTGGCAATTCTATTGGCCTCTTACTTAGAGAAACCTTTTCCCCTCTTTCTAGGACCACAATACAGACACAAACTCAGCCTATTTAGAACAGATAATTTTGTTTTCAGATAATCCCAAAGGTTTCACACTGTTCATACTGTGGTAAAGCATAAGCAACAGGCTTATATGAAATTTCATGGCATTCAACATGCTGAGGGCTTCCCAAGTGGGGCAGTTGTAAAGAATTAGCTTGCCAATGCAGAAGACACAAGAGATTCAGGTTCTGTCCTTGGATCGAGAAGATCCCCTGGAGAAGGAAATAGCTACCTCCTCCAGTACTCTTTCTGGAAAATTCACTGGACAGAGAAGCCTGGCAGGTTGTAGTTTGTGGGGCTGCAAATAGTCGGACATGACTGAGCAACTGAGCATGCACAGCACAGCATGCTGAACTTGTCTTTAGCCTAAGAAAAATAAAATCCCAGTATTAGGAAAGTAAAACTCCTCTAAAAATAACACTCTTTTAGGGGTTACTTCTCCACTGATCTCCAGTAGCATATTGGGCACCTACCGACCTGGGGAGTTCATCTTTCAGTGTCCTACCTTTTTGCCTTTTCATGCTGTTCATGGGGTTCTCAAGGCAAGAGTACTGAAGTGGTTTGCCATTCCCTTCTCCAGTGGGCCACATTCTGTTGGACCTCTCCACCATGACCCGTCAGTCTATGGGTGGCCCCACATGGCATGGCTTAGTTTCATTGAGTTAGACAAGGCTGTGGTCCATGTAATCAGATTGGCTAGTTTTCTGTGATTGTGATTTCAGTCTGTCTGCCCTCTGATGTCCTCTCTTAGTGCCTACCATCTTACTTGGGTTTCTTTTACCTTGGACATGGGGTATCTCCTCACAGCTGCCACTCCTGACCTTGGACATGGGGGTAGCTCCTCTCGGCAGCTTCTGTACCAGGCCACCGCTGGTCCTGCGCTGACTACTGGATCCAATATGCTACTGGAGATTAGTGGAGAAATAACTCCAGAAAGAATGAAGGGATGGAGCCAAGGCAAAAAGAACACCCAGTTGTGGATGTGACTGGTGATAGAAGAAAGGTCTGATGCTGTAAAGAGCAATATTGCATAGGAACCTGGAATGTTAGTTCCATCAATCAAGGCAAATTGGAAGTGGTCAAACAGGAGATGGCAAGAGTGAATGTCAGCATTCTAGGAATCAGCAAACTAAAATGGACTGGAATGGGTGAATTTAACTCAGATGACCATTATATCTACTACTGTGGGCAGGAATCCCTTAGAAGAAATGGAGGAGCCATCATAGTCAACAAAAGAGTCCAAAATGCAGTACTTGGATGCAATCTCAAAAACGACAGAATGTTCTCTGTTCGTTTCCAAGGTAAACCATTCAATATCACTGTAATGCAAGTCTATGCCCTGACCAGTAACACTGAAGAAGCTGATGTTGGACGGTTCTATGAAGACCTCCCAGAGGTTTTAGAACTAACACCCAAAAAAGATGTCCTTTTCATTATAGGGGACTAGAATGCAAAGGAAGTGAAGGAACACCAGAGTAACAGGCAAATTTGACCTTGAAGTACAGGATGAAGCAGGGCAAAGGCTAATAGAGTTTTGCCAAGAGAACGCACTGGTCATAGAAAACACCCTCTTCCAACAACACAAGAGAAGACTGTACACATGGACATCACCAGATGGCCAATACCGAAATCAGACTGATTATATTCTTTGCAGCCAAAGATGGAGAAGCTCTATAAAGTTAGCAAAAACATACTGGGAGCTGACTGTGGTTCAGATCATGAACTCCTTATTACCAAATTCAGACTTAAATTGAAGAAAGTGGGGGAAACCACTGAACCATTCAGGTATGACCTAAATCAAATCCCTTATGATTATACAGTGGAAATGAGAAATAGATTTAAGGGAGTAGATCTGATAGAGTACCTGATGAACTATGGATGGAGGTTCATGACATTGTACTGGAGACAGGGGTCAAGACCATCCCCAGGAAAAATAAATGCAGAAAGGCAAAATGGCTGTCTGAGGAGGCCTTACAAATAGCTAGGAAAAGAAGAGAAGTGAAAAGCAAAGGAGAAAAGGAAAGATATACCTATTTGAATGCAGAGTTCCAAAGAATAGCAAGGAGAGTTAAGAAAGCCTTCTTCAATGACCAATGCAAAGAAATAGAGGAAAACAATAGAATGGGAAAGACTAGAGATCTCTTCAAGAAAATTAGAGATACCAAGGGAACATTTTATGCAAAGATGGGCTTGATAAAGGACAAAAATGGTATGGACCTAACAGAAGCAGAAGATATTAAGAAGAGGTGGCAAGAATACACAGAAAAACTGTACAAAAAAGATCTTCATGACCCAGATAATCAAGATGGTGTGATCACTCACCTAGAACCAGACATCCTGGAATGTGAAGTCAAGTGGGCCTTAGGAAGCATCACTACGAACAAAGCTAGTGGAGGTGATGGAATTCCAGTTGAGCTATTCCAAATCTTGAAAGATGATGCTGTGAAAGTGCTGCACTCAATATGCCAGCAAATTTGGAAAACTCAGCAGTGGCCACGGGACTGGAGGTCAGTTTTCATTCCAACCCCAAAGAAAGGCAATGCCAAAGAATGCTCAAACTACCGCACAATTGCACTCATCTCACACGCTAGTAAAGTAATGCTCAAAATTCTCCAAGCCAGGCTTCAGCAATACCTGAACCATGGAATTCCAGATGCTCAAGCTGGTTTTAGAAAAGGCAGAGTAACCAGAGATCAAATTGCCAACATCCGCTGGATCATGGAAAAAGCAAGAGAGTTCCAGAAAAACATCTATTTCTGCTTTATTGACTATGCCAAAGACTCTGACTGTGTGGATCACAATAAACTGTGGAAAATTCGGAAAGAGATGGGAATACCAGAACACCTGACCTGCCTCTTGAGAAACCTGTATGCAAGGCAGGAAGCAACAGCTGGAAATGGACATGGAACAACAGACTGGTTCCAAATAGGAAAAGGAGTACGTCAAGGCTGTATATTGTCACCCTGCTTATTTAACTTATATACAGAGTACATCATGAGAAACGCTGGGCTGGAAGAAACACAAGCTTGAATCAAGATTGCCGGGAGAAATATCAATAACCTCAGATATGCAAATGACACCACCCTTATGGCAGAAAGTGAGGAAGAACTAAAAAGCCTCTTGATGAAAGTGAAAGAGGAGAGTGAAAAAGTTGGCTTAAAGCTCAACATTCAGAAAACGAAGATCATGGCATCTGGTCCCATCACTTCATGGGAAATAGATGGGGAAACAGTGGCTGACTTATTTTTTGGGGCTCCAAAATCACTACAGATGGTGATTGCAACCATGAAATTAAAAGATGCTTACTCCTTGGAAGAAAAGTTATGACCAACCTAGACAGCATATTAAAAAGCAGAGACATTACTTTGTCAACAAAGGTCCATCTAGTCAAGGCTATGGTTTTTCCTGTGGTCATGTATGGATGTGAGAGTTGGACTATGAAGAAAGCTGAGCGCCGAAGAATTGATGTTTTTGAACTGTGGTGTTGGAGAAGATTCTTGAGGGTCCCTGGGACTGCAAAGAGATCCAACCAGTCCATCCTAAAGGAGATTAGTCCTGGGTGTTCATTGGAAGGACTGATGTTGAAGCTGAAACTCCAATACTTTGGCTACCCGATGTGAACAGCTGACTCATTCGAAAAGACCCCAATGCTAGGAAAGATTGAGGGCAGGAGGAGATTCGGACAACAGAAGATGAGATGGTTGGATGGCATCACTGACTCAATGGACATGAGTTTTGGGAAACTCCAGGAGTTGGTGATGGACAGGGAGGCCTGGTATGCTGCGGTTCACGGTGTCGCAAAGTGTCAGGCACGACTGAGTGACTGAACTGAGCTGAAAAATAAAATTTCTATTTGCATCTGTTTTGTCTTGTAATGGACTAAAAAGAATATGGCTAAGTTCTTGGATATGACTATTAGATATATTTCAAGTGGTTATTTTTATAAACATAATTGAGTGGTAACCATTTATATTATTTGAGCACAAAGTTGTATTGTTACTACGCATTTAAAACTTAACTCAGATGGCTAGATTCTAATGAAAGCCTCCTCTACTTGGATTTGGGATTAAGTGTCAAGAGTAGGAGTTTATCCCCTCAAGAACTCTAGCACTGATACTGATCTGAAAATTTGGATTCCTCTACAAGGCTCATTGGCAATTAACCAAAAACACTTCATCATAAGAACAATTTATCCTTTCATAATTTCTTTCACTATTTTATGCCAAAATCATAAAGTGTGTGTGTGTGTGTGTGTGTGTGTGTGTGTGTAACAGAGAGAGAGAGAGAGAGAGAGAGAGAGGAAAAGTACTGGGATAGGGCTTAAAATATTCACCTATTTTTTGTGGCATATTAAGCAGAAGGTAAAGTTTGGGGTTTATTTTCATTGTAATTCATGTAGTTCATCCATCTGTAGATGAATTTGTTTCCCTAAACAGTGAATATTATTTAACAATACTTATTATTCAGATACTTCATAAAATAATCCTCACACAACTCCTATAAGATGGCTATAAGCAGAGTGCTACACCAAACTCAAAGAGGCAACAATGAAGTGGTAAAGTTCTGGGACCATAAGATAAAGCTTGCTGCTGTCTAAGCCTGCTGAAGCCTAAAGGATCAGTCTTAAATCTTTCATTCAAGAAACGTAGGAAAACGAAATGCTCCAAACCCACATTCTTTCTTTGTAATCCCTGAATAGTCTTGCCTGAGTAGTATTAACATTTAGGCAGTTAATGATTTATATCAGCATAGGAGATATATTTATATCACTCAGTCTTCCTCCCTCTATACCATTTCTAGAGAGACTGACTGTCCTTGAGCAGGAAGATGGTTTAGGCTTGTGCTAGAAAACTCCATGGTGATGTCACTGACAAGAAATCTACTGCACTGAGCATTTATTTCTTTTTCTTGCAAGGGCAAAAGGTTATACACTTTCTGAGAGTGTGCTTCATGAAAATAATCAGTACTTAAATGCACTGTATTTTTGACCACCCAGAGAGGAAGTGCTCTTACAGAAGAGCTCAGGGGAGATGTTGTTATTGATGAAGTGTCAATGAATAGGATATGAATCAGATGAAATTCTCCTGAAGATACACAGTCTTCAAGTATAAGGAAGACTATTTGAGCTAAAATATGTTTTGAATTAGGAAATCTCTGCTCACATGAGGGATATAATTGGAAACACCTGAGGCTCACATGCTGTTTCTTTCATGTGTTCCTTTCACAAATCTTTGAGGGGAGGAGGTTGGGAGGGACGCCTGCATGGGTGAGATGTTTTCCTGGCTTCAGTTCCCAGAGTCCTTTGGGTTGTATGTTTATACTCCCAATGCGAACATGATAATCACACATGGAGTCAGCTGGAAGAGATTATGAACCATGAAATGTGGTAACTTTGATGTACACCCTTAGATGCTCTTATTGTCTCCGCACAACACAATGGCTACCCAGTTTCTGTGGTAACTATGAAAAAGAACGAAGAGCCTACACAATTCAGCTAATGTGTGACTCAAAGATCACACTTCACGGTTCAAAGTGGCACAAGGTGTTCCTGAGAGTTGTCTGAAAGTGTACAAGTCTACGCCTAAGTGTCTAAAGACTAAGGAAATGATGTAATCAGGGTGGCCTAGTGACTAGAAAATATTTATGCTGCATCATTATGCTGGGGTTGATGTGAACTCCTTTTATCTCAAACCAAAAAGTTCATGACAAATTATTGTCAAGTGGTGTAAGTCTTCTCAGATGCTTTAGATCTGGCATATGCCTTTTTTCCCATCTTGGAAATACTGATAAGATTTTATTAGAGTTTTATTTGTTTGTTTACCATTTTAACTATTTTAAGCATACAAATCAGCAGCATTCAGTACATTCACAATATTGTACAACTATCATTAGTGTTTCCAGAACTTTTTCATTATCTTGAACAGAGATTTTGTGCCCCTTAAACAACAACTCCTCATTCTCCCCTTGACCTGGCCCCTGGTAAGCGCTATTGTACTTTCCATTCCTATGAATTTGCCTGTTCTCAGTACCTCAGACAAATGTCCTCTTGTGTCTGGCTTATTTCATTTAGCATAATATTTTCAAGGTTTAACCATCTTGTAGCATATATTAACATTTTTTTAAATGGATGAATAACATTGTTATGGGTATATACAGACTGGTTCCAAATAGGAAAAGGAGTACATCAAGGCTGTATATTGTCACCCTGGTTATTTAACTTATATGCAGAGTACATCATGAGAAACGCTGGACTGGAAGAAGCACAAACTGGAGTCAAGATTGCTGGGAGAAATATCAATAACCTCAGATATGCAGATGATACCACCCTTATGGCAGAAACTGAAGAGGAACTAAAAAGCCTCTTGATGAAAGTGAAAGAGGAAAGTGAAAAAGTTGGCTTAAAGCTCAACATTCAGAAAATGAAGATCATGATATCCAGTCCTATCACTTCATGGCAAATAGATGGGAAAACAGTGGAAGCAGTGTCAGACTTTATTTTTTGGGGCTCCAAAATCACTGCAGATGGTGACTGCAGCCATGAAATGAAAAGACGCTTACTCCTTGGAAGGAAAGTTATGACCAACCTAGACAGCATATTCAAAAGCAGAGACATTACTTTGCCAACAAAGGTCCGTCTAGTCAAGGCTATGGTTTTTCCTGTGGTCATGTATGGATGTGAGAGTTGGACTGTGAAGAAGGCTGAGCACTGAAGAATTGATGCTTTTGAACTGTGGTGTTGGAGAAGACTCTTGAGAGTCCCTTGGACTGCAAGGAGATCCAACAAGTCCATTCTGAAGGAGATCAGCCCTGGGATTTCTTTGGAGGGAATGATGCTGAAGCCGAAACTCCAGTACTTTGGCCACCTCATGCGAAGAGTTGACTCATTGGAAAAGACTCTGATGCTGGGAGGGATTGGGGGCAGGAGGAAAAGGGGACGACAGAGGATGAGATGGCTGGGTGGCATCGATGGACGTGAGTCTGAGTGAACTCCGGGAGTTGGTGATGGATGGGGAGGCCTGGCGTGCTGTGATTCACGGGGTCACAAAGAGTCGGACACGACTGAGCAACTGAACTGAACTGAACTGATGGGTATATACCACATTTTAAGAATCCATTCATCTGTTGATGAACACGAGTTGTTTTCATCTTTTATTACTTATGAATAGTCTGCCATTAATACTGGTATACCAGTATATGTTTGAGTTCCATGGAATGTGACTTTTTAAAAATAAAGTATTTTTAGCCCTTGATATTTGGATATAATAAACAAAACTCAGTGGTCACCACTAATGGGTTTGGGGGTTATTTTACATTTCTTCACTTTCTTTCACTTTCACTTTACATTTCTTTATTTTTTTCAAACAGAGTAATATTATTTTGGGAAAATCCTCACTTTTCTTGCTCCTTCTCACATTTCAAGACTGTATATGCCCCATCTTCTGCATGTGTTATATAAATAAACAAAAATTAAAATACATTAAGCTGGGCTATGAGGCATAGACAGGATTTGTTCTCAGAAACAGAAGCAATCATACCTTCTGCCTATGAAGAGAAGGTCAACATTAAAAATGAACAAGTTCATTAGTTTTTCAACTTGTATACTCTTGATGAGTATAGAATAAGATCGCTAAAGAATAAGAAGTGAGAATTGTGTAAAAAAAAAAAAAGTAGCTCCATCAGATTACTTAATAAAAACACTCTTGGTATTTCCTATCTATGGGATTTTGTACCTAGTGTCACAAGGTAGAAGAGATTATTTTGGCTGAATCTGAGTTACGTGCAGGCAGGTTTAAAAACTCCCAACTAGTTATCCCATAGAAACGTACTCTATTACTTCTAGACATTAGGAAGCCAGATTAACACATGCTTTAAAGAGATAGATTCCTAGTGTAGAAAATCAGACAGACCACAAGATTTGGAATTCCTAAAACATGTGTTTTTGGAAAATGCATCTGCAGAAATGGCAGAAGTGGTTGACCTAACATCTGGGCAGGGTATAAAAGACTGAAATTAATGTTTGGGAAACTTCATGTGCATAAAATGAAAACGGTGATGGTTTTGCTTTTGACCAGTATTTTTCTTTGTAACAGCCTGGACAACAAATGTTTCAATTTGTGCACAAACTCTTATCTCCCTTCTCTAACAAATGGTATGAGGAAAGTCCTGAGGAATTATCTTTTCTAAAGGAAACCATGTTCTTGCTTGCTGCTGGCTTCCTCTCCTTTCCTGTGTGGAAGGCAGGCTGCATCATGTTAGGCATCCTTGTGTTGTTCTCCAGACTAGAATATTATCATCCTGAACAAAAGATAAAATGGAAATGCATGGTGAGATATAATATAGACTGTAAACATGTTGAAATTGTCAGAGCAATATAAAGTAGAAATGATCAAGTTCTTCACATTCCTCTTAAATGAAGACATGGAAACAGCAGATCTAGAACAGACTCATGGATGGGGGACAATAACAGGAAGAAGTTATTTGCTGATGCCTTACCTTTTGCCAGGGTAAAAGGAGTATTCGCTTTTCTCTCATTCTAACTCAACTTGGTAATTTGTGTGCTTATTCAGGTTACAGTTCTTATGCTGAGTCGTGACTTCTAAGCAGTGTAGCTACTTCACTACCTGATCATGGATACTATTTCTTTCTGGTCTTAACTATGAAAATCCCAATGATTCTGAGACAACCAGCTTAATAAATCATTTCTAAACTTTCACCCCTACATTTCCTTCTTGGTGGTACTTAAGTAGTATCTGATTAGCTTTTCCACTAAATAGCTAAGATATGCCCCAGATTTACAACATAGCAGGTAACACACATAAAAAAAAAAGAGAAAGTTTTGTTTCTCTGTTGCAACTGCTTGAATCTTATCTAGGAGTCTTAGCAGGAGACTTCTAGTCTGAGATATTTATATTCTCCTACCTCTGAGGAAATGGAGTGAAGACACCTCACCCACATGTAGTTTCCTCTAACCTATGGAGTATCTCTGGTCCAGCGTGGAGAAGAGTCTAAATTGTAGGTGGTTTTACTTCTCTCATACAACCTTGCTGTGGCACAAGAAGGTGTGGCTGGGAACACAGAGAACAGGGTAGCCAACAGACTTGAAAGAAAGGAGGTTATGAGAAACAAATATTCTTGAAATTTCAACTGACTGAAGAATTTTGCAAACAGTCCACCTTGAGCACTGAGAGGAGAAAGACATAGATGGAAGAAACATACAACAAAATCTACATAGAAAATGCTAACATCAGAAAATTTAATCACTAGACTTTCAAAACTCCTTTCATAAATGGAAAGGACCTAATAGAATCAGAAGAGATTAAGAAAAGGCAGAAAGAATACACAGAAGAATTGTACAAAAAAACCTTTTAATGACCCAGATAACCAGGATGTTGTGGTTACTCACCTAGAGCCAGACATCTTGGAATGTGAAGTCAAGTGGGCCGTAAGAAGCATTACTATGAACAAAGATAGTGGAGGTGATGAAATTCCAGCTGAGCTATTTCAAATCCTAAAAGATGATGCTGTGAAAGTGCTGCACTCAACATGTCAGCAAATTTGGAAAACTCAGCAGTGGGCACAGGACTGGAAAAGGTCAGTTTTCATTCCAATCCCAAAGAAAGGAAATGCCAAAGAATGTTCAAATTACTGTACAATTGCACTCATTTTACATGATTGCAAGATTATGCTCAAAACCCTTCAAGCTAGGTTTCAGCAATTTGTGAACTGAGAACTTCCAGAGGTACAAGCTGGATTTAGAAAAGGCAAAGGAAAAATAGATCAAATTGCCAACATATGCTGGATCATAGAAAAAGCAAGGGAATTCCAAAAATATCTACTTCTGCTTCACTGACTACGCTAAAGCCTTTGACTGCATGGATCACAACAAACTGTGAAATATTATTAAAGAGATGGGAATATCAGACCACATTCCCTGCCTCCTGAGAAACCTGTTTGCAGGACAAGAAGCAAGAGTTAGAATCAGACATGGAACAATGGACTGATTCAACGTTGGGGAAGGAGGATGTCAAGGCTGTACGTTGTCACCCTGCTTATTTAACTTATATGCAGAGTACATTATATGAAATGCTGGACTGGATGACTCACAAGCTGGAATCAAGATTTCTGGGAGAGATATCAACAATCTCAGATATGCAGATGATACCACTTCAGTGGCAGAAAGTGAATTAAAGAGCTTCTTGATGAAGGTCAAAGAGGAGAGTGGAAAAAGCTGACTTACAACTCAACATTCAAAAAATTAAGTTCATGGCATCCAGTCCTATCACTTCATGGCAAATAGTTGGGGAAAAAGTAGCAACAGTGTCAGATTTCATTTTCTTGGGCTCCAAAGTCAATGCAGACATTGACTGCAGCCACATAATTAAAATTCACTTGCTCCTTGGAAGAATAGCTATGACAAACCTAGACAATGTACAATGTACAATGCATTAAAAAACAGAGATATCACTTTGCCAACAAAGGTCCGAATAGTCAAAGCTATGGTTTTTCCAGTAGTCAACTATGGATGTGAGAGTTGGACCATAAAGAAGGTTGAGTGCCAAAGAACTGATGCTTTCGAACTGTGGTGCTGGAGAAGACTCTTGAAGGGTCCTTTGGACAGCAAGTAGACCAAACCACTCAGTCCTAAAGGAAGTCAACTCTGAATATTCATTGGAAGGACTGGTGCTGAAGCTGAAGCTCTAATACTTTGGCCACCTGATGCAAAGAGCCAACTCATTGGAAAAGACCCTAATGCTGGGAAAGATTGAGTGTAGGAGGAGAAAGGGATGATAGAGGATGAGATGGTTGGATGGCATCACTGACTTAATGGACATGAATTTTAGTAAACTCCAGGAGATGGTGAAGGACGGGGAAACCTGGCATGCTGTAGTTCATGGGGTCATAAAGAGTTGGACATGATTGAATGACTAACATACATATTCACAAGTTCTTGTCAGGGTCCCAAGGAAGGTTCAGAGGAGGACAAGAAGGACATCCCATGTTTGAGCTGTCCAGTTTGGGCCATTTAGAACAGTAACTGGTGTGTGAACACAGACCAGTTCATGGAAGGACTCTATCAGTACTACTTTTTTAGGAGCCCTAATACAACAGTGGTGACGGACAGGGAGGCCTGGGGTGCTGCAAATCATGGGGTCGCAAAGAGTCGGACACGACTGCGCGACTGAACGGAACTGAATACAAGAGTGCCTTACAAGTGTAAGAACTTTAGCCAATTATGAACTTAGTATGCCATGTTTGCAATTTTGCTGCTCTCCTCCCAGGGCCTAAGCAATTGAATACTCTCTCCCTCTCTCTCTCTCTCTTTTTTTTTGCAATGGCATACTCTTGAGGACAGTACCGATGAAATGTAACAAGTTCCACTTCTGCCTTTGATCTGTCTTCCTTCTTTCTTCATTCTAGATTCCTCAGTGTCTCATGGCAAGTCTGAGAGTTCATGGGGCAGGTGGCAGACAGAGACATGACTTGGCCTTGCCAAAGTTCTCTACTCTAACCTGTGAGGAGTTCTATTTCTGCAGCCTTCTGTGGCATCATCCATCTGCATGGCCCATTAGTCAGACAGTAGAACTCTCACACGTTCCTTGCAAAGAACTGAGCAAAGAGCTTCTGGGAGCTGTGACTCCAAGTGCAAGGCATGGATTTATTCGGTTGTAGCATAGAAATGTGGTTAGTGTAAAAATGTAATTAGCAGTCAGAGATGCTGGAGATTGAACTTTGATTTTCTGTGTTTGTAACTGACATTCTTCAATTAGCAGTTTTGGAAATAAGACTTGAATCTTTTTTGGTGTAAGGAGATGTCGTAAGAGTCTCATGGTAGCAAATTGCTTTTTTCATGTGAATGAAGATGTCTTTTTCTAGTCCTACTTCTAAACTTGGGGGGTGTTTTTGCCTTTCAGACAAGTGGGTGGGGTGCAATCAGACAAAGACAATCTTCATGCTTGATTAGTAGAGTCATGTGGAAGAGCACTGGCATTAGGCTAAGATTTTAGTCTTCACTCTGCCACTTACTATCTTAGTGACTTTAGGAAAGTCACTGAATCACTGAGCTGAAGTTTCTACAGCCATAAAATGGAGATAATATCAGCCCTACCTATATCTCATAGGTTCAAACAAGATAATGTGAAAACCATGAAATCCTATACAGATGTATAACAATATAAGTCACCAAGGAATGATTATGAATGCCAGTGGGAACTGAATAATGACTTTGAACAGTTTTCTAAGAACAGACACACCAGATATGACTGCAATACAGAAGTCGTTCACTGACAGATGAAGTAAAATTTTGCTCCCACTAAAAGCTTCAGAAAATATTTTGAGAGCACATTAATGATCCATCCTAAAGATGTCACCAGTTGGGGATGGAGGCTCTGAGAAAACAAAAGAAAGGCGTCTCAATAAAACTAGGACTTTTCAAAACAGAGTAGGTACAAAAAAACTCAGAGCTACCAAACAATTTCCCACAGAGAGGCTCAGAGAACAGATCTGTGACCATGGTAGTTAAGCAGAATAATGTCTGAAGAAGACCAACAAAGGTTAAAAACGTTTGCCAAAATTATGTTATTCAACATCCCATGAGAGGATTTAGAACAGGTTTTTCCAACCAAAACCGACTAGAACAAAGTCCTGTTTTTGTTTTGAATATAACGTCCCTATTCCATCTCATCTGCATTTTGAGTATGCAGTGCAATTCCCTTCTGGTTACAGGAAGTGAAGGGTAATTGAAGTATAGAAGTGCTGGTTGCTAATGCCTGTGGCAGATTTCAGATCCCATCCTCTGCATTTCAATGACCCCCCTGCTCAGGGCTGTGCCAGCTGGAAGAAACGGATCCCAGTGTAGATAGACTAGAAGTCTAGAAGACTTCTGGGAGTGGAAATTATATCAGTGGGGGCCAAGGCTGGATTCTCCAGTTCTTTGCAATGAAAAAATCCTTAATTTTGGCCTTGTGGTTGATTACTAGGTGAATGTTGATAAACTTGTCTCCACAGACTTCCGTTTCTTTCACTCTAGAATGACGTAGCTAAATTAAATTCTTTTACAGCCCTGATGTTTTATGAGAAGTGTCTGAGAAGACGACTTCCCGGAGGAATAGGAAGAGGCAGCCATCATGTTTTTAAGAGGTTGGAAGCTCAAAGATAACGAGGCTATAGAAATGGAAAGAGTGGACTTGTGTAAGAGTAGGTAACATTCAGAAAAAAAGAAGATGATCAGGAAAAACCGAGCCAGGGACAAACTGAAAGAAACTAGCAGCTGAGCAACCAGAGAAAACTCGGCAGGTTGGTACATAGACATGGGTGACTAGTGGGACCATGAAAGGCCAGCAGGCTGTGTAGGGTAGTAGTGTTAAGTCATTTTTGTCAGCAGAGTCTAGAATATTAGCAAGTTAGGGATCCAGTGCCTGTAGCTTTATTCTGAAATCAAGGAGTAAACACAAAGCTTCATCAGAAAAAAAGATCAATAAGACATATAAGTACATCAGTCATGGACTAGAGCAACAAAGGATGTCAACTAAAGAAGGATACTGACCAAAAAGAGTCCTTGACCCCAAATTGTCTTGTCATCAGCTCTTGGGACAAGAGTTTAAACACAACCACTTATAAAACAGAAAGTCATTGTAGATATCACTTAGATGTAAATATCAGCACGAAAAAGATGAGGCAAGGTAGGAAGTGACTGGTTAAACAATGTAAAGTCATTTATCTGTTCTGCTTGTTTGTTTGTATTTTCCAAGTTTGTTCTGTATTTTCCAAGTCTCCTGTAAATGTATTATCATACTTTCATACTTTTAAAAAGAATAAAGAAAAAAGCATAAAAAAAAATAAATAAAGTCATTTATCAACTAAACAGTAGAGGCCAGAGCTCCTACTCTTTCATCACCATTTAAATGATACACAACTACACAGCTTCCACAGTCTCCTTAACCAGAATAAGTTTTTTATACTATTAATACTTTGTTGCTCATAGGAACTAAAATGTACTGGTATAGCTGCAAAATGGTTTTTAAAGTTTGGAAAGGACTTTCTTCTCTTTTTAGCAATGAATGAGAATGGAGGTTTCTCCTCATCCTTGCCAACATTGGCTGTTATTATTTTTTTTTAATGTTTGAGGTTTTAAAACTTCTTTGAACTTATTTTTATTTGGAGGACAATTGCTTTACAAGTGTTGGTTTCTTCTGTACAACAATATGAATCAGTCATAAATATACATATATTCTCTCCCTCTTGAACCTCCCTCCCACCCCCACCTCCATCCCACCCCTCTAGGTTGTCACAGAGCATTTCTGTAAGTATTCTAACTGACTCTGAATTTCAGTCACTCTTACCCATCAACTAGGATAGGATGAGGATATAAAAGGTAGGATGAAGGCAAAAAGTAAAGATGTGCTATTTCTCTGTTTCTCATTCTTAGAAAGTTTATCATACAAGAGAGATGACAAAAATTGATGGCTCCAAAAGCAACATAAATATTTAACAGAAAATTAATCATTACAGATATATGAAAAAATTCCATGATCTGATGGCTTCTAAAGATGTATCTACAAATTATTTTAGCTTTCTTTTTCTGCAAAGAAGGCAAATTTGCAATATCTCTATATACTCACCTTTAGATGTTGAATCGACTGCCTATTGCTTTCGTAACTCAGATGTCCTGTTTTTTCTTGATCTCTGCAAACCCCAAAAAAGGCTCGAGGTTAGGCAGATGGGCAAGATCCTATATGCCAAGCATTATTTTTTCCACATTAAAATAAACCCTGGAATAAACTAACAACCAAAGGATTATTTTCATTTGAAGGAAAAAATCTAAGGTATAAGGACAATATTTAATAGTAACTTGAATCAAAGTGTTTAAATACCACTGGAAAAGTATTATTTGATCGGTAAGTCCAAACTTTGAGTCATTTTAAAAGGGAACATAAATTTCAAGATATAATTAAAACTTTGAGAGAAAAAATATCTTGAAGATGTATTTTTAAAAACTGAGGTTGCAGAATAATTTTACCAGCCTGTAAAATTCCTCAAATGCTTTCTACAGTTTCAGCAGCCACAATGATGCAGTAGCCAGTGAAGGGAGGTTCAGGAATAAGGTTGCATCAGGAGAGAGTTATTAACACAAGGAGATGTGTGGACAGAAGCCGACACCACCTAGCCTGCCAATTTAGGTGGCTCTATGCTGGTGATGAATGAGTTGACTATTCATCACCAGGGTAGGGTGGTGGCCTCCCTCACTTCCATCTATTTGGGCAGGGACTGAAAGTCACTTTGTTGAAATATAATTCCTACATAGAAAAAACCAAGCGTATCAAACTGAAATAGTACTGGATGGATGATCCCAAGTATAAATGACTTCTAGCCCAGAGATGAAATGTTGTTTTATTCTTATAAAACAAGAGAGGAAAGAAAAATAATATTTTAGGTGCAGATAACAATGCACTCCTCTGGAAAAGACCACTCTAGGGAAGCTGCTCAGTCATGCCTATCTCTTTTCCTTCTCTGTGAGTTCAGAAGAATTGTCAAGTGAATTGCTAGTATTTGATAGCCCACAAGCATGGCTGAGAGGATCCACCCCATGTCCAAGATCAGGGGCAACAGCCGAGAAGAGCTACCCCACGTCCAAGGTAAGGAGCAGAAGCTGAACTTTGCTGGAGCAGCCATGAAGAGATACCCCACATCCAAGGTAAGAGAAACTGAAGTAAGACAGTAGGTGCTGAGAGAGGGCAGCAGAGGGCAGACAGACTGAAACCACAATCACAGACAACTAGCCAATCTGATCATGTGGACCATAGCCTTGTCTAACTCAATGAAACTAAGCTATGCCGTGTGGGGCCACCCAAGACGCACGGGTCATGGTGGAGAGGTCTGACAGGATGTGGTCCACTGGAGAAGGGAATGGCAAACCACTTCAGTATTCTTGCCTTGAGAACCCCATGAACAGTATGAAAAGGCCAAAGGTAGGACACTGAAAGATGGACTCCCCAGGTCAGTAGGTGCCCAATATGCTACTGGAAATCAGTGGAGAAATAACTCCAGAAAGAATGAAGGGATGGAGCCAAAGCAAAAGCAATACCCAGTTATGGATGGGACCTGTGATAGAAGCAAGGTTCGATGCTTAAAGAGCAATATTGCATAGGAACCTGGAATGTTAGGTCCATGAATCAAGGCAAATTGGAAATGGTCAAACAGGAGATGGCAAGAGTGAACATCGACATTCTAGGCCAATACTTCGGCCACTTGATGTGGAGAGCTGATTCATTTGAAAAGACCCTGATGCTGGGAAAGATTGAGGGCAGGAGGAGAAGGGGATGAGAGAGGATGAGATGATTGGATGGCATCACCAACATAATGGGCATGGGTTTGGGAGTTGATGATGGACAGGGGGGCCTGGCATGCTGTGGTTCATGGGGTCGCAAAGAGTTGGACATGACTGAGCGACTGAACTCATCTGAACTGAACTGATTACAAAGTGTGAAAATGTGATGTGCAAGAAAGAATAACAAAAACACAGGGTGTTGCTGGTTAACACAGTGATTCTCTTAGCCACTAATAGGTTTCTAAATCTAATGAATCAGGATGCTGTTTGGCACATCACAGTGTTAACTTTCTGAACAGTGAGTTATGGACCTGGAATATAAACAGGCTTCTAAGATATTTTCCTTACACAGGCAATGGTTTAGGCAGAACAATCTAGCCATCGCTTCTCATCTTCTGGAGCAATTTGTTGGCATGAAACACTCTTGTAAATATTTTACGTGTGTGCTTCCAGAATGACAAGCCTGAAGATGAAGGTTTTGAATTGCACCCCAAAACCTTGTTCTTCAGCAGAGTTTTGTATTTTAGAGCTGCAAACACTTACAGAAAATTCCCCTCTATAATTTCTTGAATTTTAATGATGGGATTATTACTGGTAGTGCTTCCATTTCAGAGTGTGATGGTGGTAATTTCTTGGGTTATTTGATCCTGAAATATTTAGCACCTAGTAACTTTAATCTGAATATTTTGACTTCCAAAAATAGTATTTTTACTTTTCTGAAGCAAGGGGTCATTAATGATGTATTTTCATAAATTAGATTATAATCTTTCATAACTTTAAAATACTTTTGTTTTATAATGTTGAAATGTTTTGAAATACAAGATCTAGTCATGAAGTTACCCAATCATTTTATCATTAGGGCTAATATCTTGGAATTCTTTATATGGTCATTAAACAAACTTTTATTTCAGCTGTAAGAAGAGACAGACAGTAGGCTTCTTAAGTATCAGTCATTGTTGTTAGAAGGACCAGTAACTAAGCTTAAAGTTTGTGGAAATTTAAATCCTGCCACTTTCCTTCCTGAAAAGGAAAATGAAACACCTGATCATGATTGTTCTCAATTCCTAACTTTGAACTATGCAGCTCGGGAGGATCTAAAGGATACCCCATTAGACAATCCTGACATGGAAATATTTACAGATGGCAGTTCTTTTGTTCGGGATGGAAAGCGTAAAGCAGGTTACACCATGGTGACCGCTGAACAGGTTTTGGAAACAAAATCTCTCCCCCAGGGAACCAGTGCTCTGTTGGCGGAGCTTGTGGCCCTGACCCGAGCTCTAGAGTTAAGCAAAGGGCAGCGGATGGGCCTAATAATCTATGTGAGTCTACTTCTGCTGACTCCAAAAATCCTGAGTCTGCCGTTTGATCCTCAAGACAATGTCTTCCTGTTCTGGGCTCACTCCTATGCTGCATTCCACAATCGGTCTAACTGCTGGGTCTGTGGAGCACTCCCCTCTTGGTCAGTGGAAGGCTTCCCGTGGTGGACATCCCCACTTCAAGGAAAAGACTTTCTCCAAGTCTGTGAATACCTTCGACAACAATCACATGCGATGCCTCTTCTTCATCTGATGACATCTACCAACCCTAAAATGGACTGGTGCAACACTTTGCACTTTAACTATGGACATAATGTGACTTCTAATTTTGATTCTGCTTTTTTGTTTTGTTTTTGCTCTTTGCTCCCTACATCTATAATTGTATAACTGGAATTGTTTCTAGCCGCATGAAAGCTTTTAAGTTACAAATGGTTGCTCAAACTCCTGCTACTGCTGTAGTTTCCTGCAACTACTATTTGGGGTCCCTGGATCAGATATCCTCAATATGAGGATTAGGAGAATATGTTGCCTCACCAATTTAGGGACAACGCCCCTTGTCAGCTCGGAAGTAGTTACGGAACGAGAATGACGCCCCTTTTCCCTAGGCAACATAATTCTCCTAAAAGAAAAGGGGGGAATGAGAGAGTCGGTTCCTAGGCAGGTTGATAGGGAGTCTAGGGGTCCCCAAGGAGAGAGGGGTCTGGAATTCTCAAGGAGGAAGAAAGGGCAAACTTTTTTTCTTTCTCCACATTCCTTAGGATTATATAACAATAATGTATCCTGCCTAAGGACAGTCTTTGGATTCAACCTTCTGTTATCTTAAAATGTTAATTATGGGAGTAGACCTGGTCTTTACAAGGATGTATCTTGCCTAAGGACAGTGTTATCTTAAAATGTAAATTATGGGAGTAGGTCTGATGAGGTCTTTACAACCTCCAGATATTCTTTGGATTATATAACTTCATTGTTAACACTCGCAAGCGGGTACTCTTTCTGCCCCCTCCTGATGCCTATGTCAGAAGCTTTCTCTATCTCCTTTATACTTTAATAAAACTTTATTACACACACACAAAAAAAGAAGAAGAGACGCATAAATGGTTCTCTCCTTTCTATTTTTTAAAAGAAACTCCTACAGAAGTTATAGTGATATTACAATCTAAATCTTCTGAAATCAAGCAGCAGAAGAGAAAAATCATTACTTTTAAACATATTATTTAATATAATTTTTCTTATAAAAGTTCCTCCTTTTCTTGATGCTATTATTCAATAATAAAAAATGAAGAGAAACCTTTGGCATTTTGTAATATTCTTACAAGCAATTATTTTCTACTCAGTCTGACTTTAAAAGGTCCAACTAATTGGCCTTCTATACTCCACATGACAGTCAAGTTTTGTTTTAAAATTTCTGTGTATCAATTATAGTAATACTGTTGACTAATACTGCCATCTGTATATATGTATAGACACACGCACACACACATATATATATACATGTATACATATATATGATATTAACTGAAAATATGGCCATTCACAGAAAAGTGACCTTTGACATTCTAAATTCTTAATCTGATAAATGTAAATAATGCAATACAAGTCTAAACAGGAGTAACCAGAACAGACACTAATATGGAGGATGCATTTTTTCCCTTTGTTACCATTACGGATTGGAAGTATATTCTTATGGGAGAAAAACACTTTGATCTCAGGACAGATAAAGCTGAGTTTATTGAACTGTAATGAGTCAGAAATGGCCCACAGTCTAAACTAAAGTAAAAAACCAAGAATGTGATCTAAATATAGAGCTTACACTGATGAAATTTTAACTGTTTCATTCCTGCATAATCTATGTTCTGGTTTCATCTGTTTTTTTAATTGATTTTTAAAGTGTGGCTTTGTAAGCCTCAGAAATCAAGGAACGCTATTGTCATTCTTACTATAATAATGGGCTTCCTTGGTGGCTCAGTGGCAAAGAATCCACCTGCAATGCTGGAGACGAAAGTTCAGTCCCTGGGTTGGGAAGATCACCTGAGAAGGACATGGCAACCTACTCCAGTATTCTTGCCTGGGAAACCCCATGGACAGAGGAGCCTGGTGGACAAAGTCTATGGGGTTGCCAAAGAGTAGGGCATGACTTAGCAACAAAACAACACTATAACAACATTGGTATGGAAGATGGTAGCAGCTGTTGAGTCCTCAGCTAAAATGAACGCACTGCAATGTGCAATATGGATCACAGATGGTAGGTAAATGCATTAGTGAGCAAATAAAGTGGGCTGGAAGAAGCACACGCCGGAATCAAGATTGCCGGGAGAATATCAATAATCTCAGATATGCAGATGACACCATCCTTATGGCAGAAAGTGAAGAGGAACTAAAAAGCCTCTTGATGAAAGTGAAAGAGGAGAGTGAAAAAGTTGGCTTAAAGCCGAACATTCAGAAAATAAAGATCATGGCATCTGGTCCCATCACTTCATGGGAAATAGATGGGGAAACTGTGGAAACAGTGTCAGACTTTATTTTGGGGGGCTCCAAAATCACTGCAGATAGTGATTGCAGCCATGAAATTAAAAGACGCTTACTCCTTGGAAGGAAAGTTATGACCAACCTAGAAGCATATTCAAAAGCAGAGACATTACTTTGCCAACAAAGGTCCGTCTAGTCAAGGCTATGGTTTTTCCAGTGGTCATGTATGGATGTGAGAGTTGGACTGTGAAGAAAGCTGAGCACCGAAGAATTGATGCTTTTGAACTGTGGTGTTGGAGAAGACTCTTGAGAGTCCCTTGGACTGCAAGGAGATCCAACCAGTCCATTCTGAAGGAGATCAGCCCTGGGTGTTCATTGGAAGGAATGATGCTAAAGCTGAAACTCCAGTACTCTGGCTACCTCATGCGAAGAGTTGACTCATTGGAAAAGACCCTGATTGCTGGGAGGGATTGGGGGCAGGAGGAGAAGGGGACGACAGAGGATGAGATGGCTGGATGGCATCACTGACTCGATGGACGTGAGTCTGAGTGAACTCTGGGGGTTGGTGATGGACAGGGAGGCCTGGCCTGCTGCAATTCATGGGGTGGCAAAGAGTCGGACATGACTGAGCAACTGAACTGAACTGAAAATGCCTCAAACAGTACACACACCCACACTGTTAGCTTGTAGCAGTGTCTGTAGGATATTCTCTTCCAACTAGTTTTGCCATTTGAATTAACAGAAGAAAGTTGATAAAGTTGTCCATAGTCAGTTGGCTCTTCTCAGCAAGATGAAAGCACACGCTTGGTCTGGGAACAATGGTGACAGCACAATGCAAACACATGTGCTTTGTTGAGGGCCTTTAATGTTTCCAAGAATGAGTCTTTTATGCTGCAGTCAGTGCTCTGATAGCTCCAAGTGCATACTGCTGCTGCTGCTGCTGCTGCTGCTGCTGCTGCTGCTAAGTCGCTTCAGTCGTGTCCGACTCTGTGCGACCCCAGAGATGGCAGCCCACCAGGCTCCCACATCCCAGGGATTCTCCAGGCAAGAACACTGGATCGGGTTGCCATTTCCTTCTCCAATGCATGAAAGTGAAAAGTGAAAGTGAAGTCGCTCAGTAGTGTCTGACTCTTAGTGACCCCATGGACTGCAGCCCACCAGGCTCCTCCATCCATGGGATTTTCCAGGCAAGAGTACTGGAGTGGGATGCCAAGTGCATACTACATTCTATCAAAAATGTTTTACTTGTTTTATTTTTTCAAATTATTATTGTGGATGATTCCAAACATGCAGGAAATATGAAGGAATAACACAAGCACATCTGTATACCTGTCACCCAGATTCAATAATTAATAGTTTGGCACATTTGCATTATCTATCCATGCTGATGTCACACCAAACCACTAGGAATCAACCAAAGATTCTGTATTTGATCTAAGAACAATCAATACGACTGCAACACAATAAACACACCTAAGGAAAGAACAAAGATTTGTCAAATCTAATCATTCTATATTCAAATTTACCTAATTATCTTAAAATGTGTTATCTAGCTGAGAATTTTGCTTTGCTTTCTTTCTGGCCAATAGTCTATTAAGTAAAACTAAATGGTAGTGGCCCCATGTGGGCCATCAGGTTCAGACATAATAATGGTCTACACAAGATGATTTCTCTCTCACTTAGTCTGGAGATGTGCCAACAGGCGTTCAGGATGGCGTTTGCATCCTCAACACATGGCTTCATCCCTAGGTTGAAATATGGCAGCTCCACTCTGTACTCATGGTACAGAGGTGACACAGAGGAGTGCACTGTCCAAGGCCATGATCCAGATGCTGTGTACACCACTTCTGTTCACGTTCCATCCTACAGAATGTAGACACATTGTCCTGCCTAGCTGCAAAGACCGAGAAACACAGGCTTTATTCTTGGTGGCCATGAGTTTAGGTTTCCCTGGACCTATGGGTCTTGTGTCTAAAGGAACAATAGTTTAGGGGCAGTAATTAGCCATCTTTGCCATGAGTGTTTCTGGAAATAACTGAGCTCTGATGAACTATCATAAGACTAATACATTGCAATATACTGATATGCTTAGATATGTTTTCAGGTAAGACTATTTTTCTCTTACACTAAATGTGTCTCATATTATTAATATTGAAAGTGAATATTGCTTTGAATATTATTCATTGTGAATATTAATAAATGGTCTATAATTTTAGGTTTTCTTTCTCCTTCCTAGACAAGATATAAGCTGTCAGGGTTCATTACTGTAACTATGCTTCCTTTCCTTTCTAATATGCCTTTTTTGGTTATCAAGCTTCTAAAAACAAACTTTTATTTAAGGATAACTTACTTGCAGAAAAGTTCACAAGTCATAACTGCACAGCATGATAAAAACAGTGATTCATGTAAACACCACTCAGATCAAGAATCAGAACATTGTTAGTATTCTAGAAGCAGTTTTGTTTAAGTGCCAAGTACTATTTCCTTCTTTCTTCCAGAGATAATGTTATTATGACCTTTAACACCATGGTTTAATTTTCATGTTTTTGAATTTTATATAAATGAAATCATATTTTGCATGTTCCTTTCAGACTGGCATCTTTTGTTCAATATCATGCTTATATGATTCATTGGTATTATTACATATAACAGTAGTTCATTTTCATTGCTGATGGGATTGTATTAATATATAATTAATCCATGATATTGTTAATGAACAACTGTATTGCTTCTCAGTTCAGTTCAGTCACTCAGTTGTGTCCGATTCTTTGCGACCCCATGGACTGCAGCACGCCAAGCTTCTCTGTCCATCACCAACTCCTGGAGCTTGCTCAAACTCATGTCCATTGAGTTAGTGATGCCATCCAACCAACTCATCCTCTGTCGTCCCCTTCTCCTCCCACCTTCAATCTTTCCTAGCATCAGGGTCTTTTCTAATAAGCCAGTTCTTTGCATCAGGTGGCCAAAGTATGGGAGTTTCAGCTTCAGCATCAGTCATTCCAATGAATATTCATGACTGATTTCCTTTAGGATTGACTGGTTTAATCTCCAAGTATTGCTCCTAATTTTTGCCTACTACAAAAAGAGTTGCTGTGATCATTATCGTCTTTGTCATTTGGTCCACATATGTGTCTATTTGTTAGGCATATACGATTCCTGGGACTAAAACTGATGAATTATGGGATATTTGTTAATTAATTTTTCTTGCCTATTGCACTCAGACTTCTAGTACAATGCTGAGTGGGAATTGTCACAATGAAAATTCTTGCCTTGAGCTGGATCTCAGGGGGAAAACTTCAATTACTTTACCATTTACTATGATAGGAATTTTGTAGACATAAAAGAAAGTATATTTGAATTTTATCTATTGAGATGGTTATAATTTTCTTTTTTATTTTGTTTAATTAATTTTCAAAGTTGGAGTCAACTTTGCATTCTTGAAATAAACTTTGTGATATATTATCTCCAAATAACCCACATATCAAAGATAATCACACTGAAAATTAGGATATATTTTGAACTGAATGATAATGAAAGTATGGCATACATCATGCCGGAAACACAACATTTCATATACTATTCTTTTAGTGTTTATCCTAAATTCCAACATGCATAATTGGTTTACTAAAGTCTAATATAAATGGATATTTTTACAACTTACTGAACAAATCATGATGTTTGGAGTACTTTAACTCCATTTTCTCCGCTCCTAATTTTTGCGCTATTGATGTTGTTATTTGGGTTAAGTAGTATCCCTCCAAATGTATATGTATATGTCCTAACCTCTTGATTGAAGTCGTGAGTATAACTTAATTTGGAAATTGAGTCTTTGCAGATGTAATCAAGTTAAGATGGATTTCTAGTAGATTAGAGTGGGCCCTAATTCAATGACTGATGTCCTTATAAGAAGAAGGAAATATGGATACAGATGCACAGATTGTGGAAAGATGGAGGCAGAGGTTAGAGTGATGCAATCCATGAGACAAGGAACACCAAGGAATGCTGGCAACCAGCAGAAGGTAGGAAGAGGCAAGGAAGATAATCCCCTAAGGCCTTCAGAGATAGTGTGACGCTGCTGAAAACCTGCTTTCAGACTGCTAGTCTCGAGAACGGTGAGAGAATAGATTTGTTTTAAGCCGCCGAGTTTGTAGTACTTTGTTACAGTAGCCTTGGGAAACTAACACAGCTGTTACGTATTTAAATTCTCTATTTTACCCCCCACAAGACAATCTTAGTATAATTCTGTGTAGTGAATATTCATTTATGTTGAACCATGTTTTGACTCTGTATTTTTTTCACTTCTTCCAGCATCTCTGTGCATCCTTCTAGGATCATTCTCTTTCCAGCTGAAGTATTTTCTTAATGTGGTCTGTGGTTGATGAATTCTCTGTTTTTGTTGGCCTGAGAATGTCTTTGTTTCATCTCATAATTTGAAGTTGATTTTTAATTGGTATAGAACTCTAGGATAATAGTGCTTTTAAATTTTTTTTTAACTTTTTATTTTACATTGGAGTATAGTGATTAATAATGTTGTGACAGTTTCAGGTACACAGCAGAGTGACTCAGCCATGCACTCACACGTATCTTTCTATTTTAGGACAGTAGTTCTTTTAGCACATTAGCACACTGAAGATATCATTCCCTAGTCTTCAGATTTCCAGTATTTGGTTTTTTAAAGTTTTATTATAATATAGAGCTACTTTTGAATTTGTGCTGCTTAGAATTTATTTTTCGTGATTCTGTGGCTTGATGTCTTTCATCGGTTTTTGAGACTTTTGTCATTATTTCTTTAAATATAACTCTTGCCCCAATCTTACTCTCCTGTCCTTTTGGGACTCAAATTACAACTCTTGTCCCGTCTCTTTTTCAAACCTGCTTTGTTCTTTTTTCCCTTATTTTTTCTCCTCTATTCTTTCCTTCCTTCCTTCTTTCCTCCTAGATTTTGGAATATTTTCCACTCCACTTCATTTTCAACACTGCTTCTAAAATTATCTTTTAAAATGCAGACAAAACTCTAAAAGATATGTCTTTAAAAACCTTCAGTGTCACCTACTCTGTCCTTCATCAACATGCATTAAACAATTACTATATGTCATGTGCCGTATTTAGTGTTACTTATGTAAATTAAAATATTTCAATTATACAATATATTTTATGAATTAATATATTTGCAATGTTCTCAACTGAAGTCAAAGAAAACCTCTTAAAATTCTGATGTATATCTGTTAATAGCGAAAATTTAATGAACAGAAAATTTTAAAGGTATGTAATGAACAGACACCCTGAAAGCATTAAAGCAATTGTCTTTAAAAATTATCATTACATGGGACTTCCCTGGTGGTCCAGTGGTTAAGAGTCCACCTGCCAGCGCAGGGGACACAGGTTTGAACCCTGATCTGGAAAGATCCCACATGTTGCAGAGCAACTAAGCCTGTACGCCACAACTACTGAGCCTGTGCTCTAGGGCCTGCGAGCTGCAACTGTTGAGCCTGTGCACCCTAAAGTCCATACTCTGCAACAAGAGAAAGCACCGCAGTGAGAGAAGCCACACAACGAGAAGACCTCACACTGCAACAGAAAGTAGCCTCCGCTGGCCACAACTAGAAAACACCCCAGTGCAGCAACAAAGACCCAGCACAGAAAAAAATATAAATAAATTTTTAAAATGATCACTTTATAATATACAAATACAGTGCAATTTATGTTGAACAAAAAATTTACTGAATACTCAATGTAAGTTGCCATCACTATAGAAAGGTGTATCAAGAAAATTTGAAGTCAAATTTCTTTGGTAAACAAGTTGTTGAGAATAAGTGAAGGCTATCATTAATTGGAGAAAAACATGAAGATACTTCTTAAAATCTCAAGTCTAAGTCATAAAGTCCTAAAAATGTGTATCTATAAAATATATATGTATATTAAATGTGTATATATATATATATATATATATATATATATATATACACATATAACTTATTGCTGAAAAAGCTTTTTAAATTTCAGATCCAAATCTCATACTTTATAGATGAAGCAACTCAGACACAAAGACATAGGAAACTTAATTTTATGAAATGGAATATATTTAGGAATTTACAGAATTTCCATCATTCCACTTCTAAAAGGCATTATTTTGGGGGGTGCTATTTCTAGCATGCATTAGCATACTAGCATGGTGGTTTTCGTACTGAGTGTACAGAATCCTGTGATTCCAAATAAGTGCCTCAGAGGTCACAGGGAAGAAGGAGAGAAGAAAATGGATGGGACTTCCTGGTGGTGCAGAGGGTAAGAATCCACCTGCCAATGCAGGGGACATGGGTTCGATCCCTGGTCCAAGAAGATCTGACATGCCACAGGGCAACTAAGCCCATGCACCACAACTCCCGAGCCCAAGCACCCTAGAGCCTGAGTTCTGCAACAAGAGAAGCCATTGCAATGAGAAGCCCGAGCACAACAATTAGAGAGTTGCCCCCATTCACTGAAACTAGAGAAAGCCCATGCATGGCAGCTAAGACCCAGCACAGCCAAAATGTATATAAATGAGTAAATAAAAGAAGAAGATAGCTATAGTGGGTAGTGGGAATCACTTTTCTTCAACTTGGATGGGTCTGTTTTCATCCATTTCATGTATTGGGATTCTGCCCAAGATTTCACTTAAAAAAGCATCTTTCTGCTAAATATGTTTGTAAATAATTTTAACTTCTCCAGGATTTAGCTACTATATGAAAGCTTAGGATCTGGCACCATATCTAATCAGTTATTAATTATTTGGGAGCTCCTGGTGAACCTTGTGAAATTTCTTGCCAGAAAATATCACATAGGCTTACTTTTTTTTTTCTCCAAGTTTAACAGATTCGTGGACTTCCTAAAGTCCACGAACAGATCCTGGGCTAATAACACCAACTCTAAAAGCTTTACTTAAAGGACTTATATAAGAAACTTCTGGTTGAAAAAAGAGTAAGAATTTGGGATTAATATTAGAATGTGTTGAGAAAAAATGGATTTTTTTTTTAGCACAGCTTAACTTATAGGTCCCATTTATCCTGTCTAATGAGAAACAAAATATACTTTTGACAACACTTAAAGAGTCCTATGTCCTCTTGTCATTCATGATGTTCTTTTGATGATGCATTCAGACACCTGATGCAAAGAGCCAACTCAATGGAAAAGTCCCTGATGCTGGGAAAGACTGAAGGCCAAAGGAGAAGGGGCCAGCAGAGGATGAGGTGGTTAGATAGCATTACCCACTCATTGGACATGAATCTGAGCAAATTGCTGGAGATGGTGAAGCAGAGGAAGCCTGGCATGCTGCAGTCCATGAGGTCTCGAAGAGTCGGACACGACTTAGCAACTGAACAGCAACAGCAGTAACTCAGACACTGTGCTAGAGCAGGAGTACTAGGTTGGCTAAAAGTTTGTTTGGGGTTTTCCGTGCCACTGCATGGAAAACCCGAATGGACATAAGTCAACAAGCTCATGGTACTGACTTTAGAGACCATCTATTCTTGAGGATATGAATAATTTTAAACACTTTTACTACTTAACCACATTTTTACTAGTTTACACACACACATACATCACTTACCCTCCACTGGAATAGTTTCCCTTTGACCTACCTGGACTGGATCAGTCCGGGTTGACCTGAGCTGTCTGTTTAAGCTGTGTTCAGTCACGGAGGTGTTGTAAGCTTTGGTCAGTGCACAGTAGGGGTGTGCAGGGACATTAGGACTGCGGCACCATGGGCTGCGAGTGGGGAAAAGGGTTGGTGGGATTTCTTTTTCTCTGTAAAAGAAAAATTGAGCCCAAATTGAACTCAAAAGCCACTTCATCCAGTGATGTGAATAATGAAGGCTCCATTAGAGTGAAAGCATGTTCCAAGATCAGAGAGCATGGCTTTTCCAGTCTTGTGGGCATCACTGTTATTACATCAGAAGCATTTGACTACATATAAATAACATAAATTCTGTACTTTCAGCCACAGCCAGCTCTTGATCCAAGATGAAAGTTCTAGATGATGCAAATCTTCCTCCACCTAAGCACTATGAAAGGCATGGTGGTGACTTCCTCTCTGCACTGCTCCTTGGCCTAACCTCTAACAGCAGGGCTGCTATGAAATGAAACAACCAGAGGGGGTCTTAATATCAACTTGTGGAAATTGCCAGCCTTTATTTTCTCATGAGTGTGTCTCTGCTTGCTCTGTGTTTTCGTGTTTCAAAACATAAAAGCTATTATGGTTTTTATGGTTCCTATTTAAAACAGAAGTTTTTTTTTTTTTTGTCTTTATCAATTTATCTGTTCATCACATTGTCACCCAGTCATTCCCCACCTGTTCAACCCTTATTAATTGTGGGAAGGACTCAATTAAAAAAAAAAAAATCAAGCGGACTTTCCTGGTGGCTCAGTGGTAATGAATCTGCCTCCCAATCCAGGAGACATGGATGCAATCCCTGATCTGGCAAGATCCCACATGCCAAGGAGCAACTAAGCCCGTGTGCCACAACTGTTGAGCCTGTGCTCTTGAGCCTGGGAGCAGCAAATACTGAGCCCACGTGCTGCAACTTCAGAAGCCCACATGCCCTAGCGTCCGTGCTCTGTGACAAGAGCAGCCGCCACAATGAGAAGCCTGCGTACCACCTCTAGAGAGTAGCCCCCGCTCTCCACAACTAGAGAAAAGCCTGCGCAGCAACAATGACCCAGCACAGCCAAAAATGAGATGAAAAAAAAGAGCAACTTTTACCTCTTAAGAAAAGCTTGAACTTGTTCCACCTGGCATTTTGAGGAATCTCGCTTACACTGATCTTGTTTTTCTTTACTCGTAGTTACAACTGCTGGCCAATGAAACATGTGCCTTTGAGGGGTTGCACTTATTATTGAGCATCTGTCAAATTCGATGTCAGTCTCTAATTTCTCCCACGCTTGCTTCCAGTGAATGGGAGTGTACCAGGCAACAGCCTAACAAAAATGATTCATTAATATTAAATACTATTAGAGTTAGGTTTTTAAAATGACACAGGCTTATTGTGGGCTTCCCAGATAGCTCAGTTGGTAAAGAATCTGCCTGCAGTGCAGGAGACCCTGTTTTGATTCCTGGGTTGGGAAGATCCTCTGGAGAAGGGATAGGCTACCCACTCCAGTATTCTTGGGCTTCCCTTGTGGCTCAGCTGGTAAAGAATCTGCCTGAAATGCAGGAGACCTGGGTTCGATCCCCTGGGTTGGGAAGATCCCCTGGAGAAGGGAAAGGCTACCCACTCCAGTATTCTGGCCTGGAGAATTCCATGGACTGTATAGTACATGGGGTCGCAAAGAGTCGGACACGACTGAGTGACTTTCACTTCACTTCACTTCACGCTCATTGCAATAAAATTTCAGTCAAACTGTAATGTCATTTATGTACTGTGAAATGATTAGTGAAACACACAATGAGGCTATAGTGAGACATCCTGCCTTAGTTTCCGACTCTGAAAATTTCAAGCTGCATCTCCTCAGGCAGGTTATCACTTACTCCCTTGGAAAGTATCCTCATATATAAAATGGGGAAGGTGGTGGCTATATGATGGCATTATGAGATTTAGTTAAGCTACTGAATTTCATAATTAAAAGGAACTGTGCAAAAAGTTATATTAATAAGTTAAATTGTATTAGTTAATATATTTGTATATTATATATTTATATAATAATTTTTATAGAGTAAATATAATATAAATACATATATTAAATATGGGGCTTCCCTCGTGGCTCAGTGGCAGAGAATCCATCTGCAAGGCAGGAGATACAGATTCAGTCCCTGGGTTGGCAAGATCCCTTGGAAAAGGAAGTGGCAACCCACTCTAGTATTCTTGCCTGGAGAATCCCATGGACAGAGGAGCCAGGAAGGCTAGAGTCCACGGGGTCATAAAAGCATTAGACATGACTCAGTGACTAAACAGCAACAATATTAAATATATTATATGTTAAATATAGTATAAATATAAAATATATATTAGATAATATAAATATGGGCTTCCCTAGTGGCTCAGATGGTAAAGAATCCACCTTAGATGGTAAAGAATCTTCCTACAATTCAGGGTTTCATCTTCAAACCTGGATTTGACCCCTGGAGAAACTCCCCTGGAGAATGGAACAGCTACTCACTCTAGTATTATTGCCTGGAGAATTCTATGAACAGAGGAGCCTGGCGGGCTATAGTGTACAGGGTCACAAAGAGTCAGACACAACTGAGTGACTAGCATCAGTTCAGTTTAGTTCAGTCGCTCAGTCATGTCTGACTCTTTGTGACCCCATGAATCGCAGCACGCCAGGCCTCCCTGTCCATCACCATATCCCAGAGTTCACTCAGACTCATGTCCATCGAGTCAGTGATGCCATCCAGCCATCTCATCCTCTGTCGTCCCCTTCTCCTCCTGCCCCCAATCCCTCCCAGCATCAGAGTCTTTTCCAATGAGTCAACTCTTCGCATGAGGTGGCCAAAGTACTGGAGTTTCAGCTTTAGCATCATTCCTTCCAAAGAAATCCCAGGTGACTAGCATATACACACACAAACATATATAAATACATACATATATTATTTGAGATGGGAAATGGGTGTTAAAACTAAAGACATGAAGAGGAAACCACGATCTCCAAGCTAGAATCCTAGGTGGGCAGTTTGTTTTGGTTTCCCGAATATGTGGCATGTATACAACATATATGTGTAAAAATCATTCAGAAAAATCTTGTGTAGGGACTGATAATTATGTCTTTGTTCAACAGAGAAAGTTAAGCACTGCAGTATACACAAACGATCTACTTGTTCTTGTGTTTTGTTTTTAGTTTATAAAATTATAGAGGCTTAGATTGATGTTGTATCCTTTGAAAAACCCTCTGTTTGCCTTGATAAGTTAAACACACGTAAGGACAACACAAGGCAAGTTCAGCTAGGCAAAGAAAGAGAAAGATAAAAGATTTTTTTTTTAAAATTTAATTTCATAGATCACAGCAGGAAACCCCACTTTTGGTTCAGGTCATCAGTTAGGGATTCTCCTCTTTTGCAGCTCAAATAGATATTTTTGTGGAAAATATGTTAATCATCTTTTGAGTAAAATCTCTCTCAATTAGATTGTAAGCCTTTCCTAGCCAAGAGCAATATTTTATTTCTTCCTGTATTATAAGGGACTTAAAAATATCTACTGATAATGATAATGTGATCAAATAAAATGATACAATTTTAATCTCACTTCTGAAATGTTGACCATCTGAACCTTGTGGGCTATTTTTAGTACCTAACAGAAAAATTTTTGGAGTTGGAATGTCTGGTTGTATTTTACTTTCGCCATTTTGCCAGTCATGTGACCTTGAGAAAGCCATTTAACTTTCCAAGCCCCAGTTTCTTCCTCTGTAAAATGCTTAATCTGAGAATCAAAGGAGATAATGCGCATATAAGCAGCCCTTCATGAGCCGCTACAGCACTGGAATTCGCTGCTCCATATTTTCTGAGAACAACGTATTGGGAAAATTCAAGGCATTCAGTCATATGAGATGCCTATTACATTTTTGGCATGTAATGTAGAGGCTACAAATCATATAGGACAAAAATGTGGTTGGTGAAAAAAATCTAGCCTTGTTTAAAAATCAGTAGCCTCATAGAATCATAGTGATTGTACTACATAATCTTACATAAACTCATGATGGAGCAGGACTAAATCTACCTTTATATTACACCATATGGCTTGTAGCTGATTGAATATTAACCATTGGCAAGTTAGTGATGAACCAAAAAGCAGTCTGTCATACTTTATTTAGGTTTCTATTTTTAGAGTTAGACACGACTTAGTGACTTAACGACAATATGACTGAACAACGATATAACTTCTCTTTGCCACACTTTTTTTAAAAAGAGTATTTTTCAAGTCCAGACTCAGGACCTATTCTAATCTATGTCATTGTCTACTATGTCATTGTCTACTCTTGTTTTAGTCAGATTTCAGGTTCTGTAACTTTTCCCACAAGATATAAATTATTTTCAACACACAAGTTATATCAACACAAAGCCACTCCAGGATCGCAAAGAAAGCTTGGATCTGTCTGTTTTTCAGCATGTCTAATTTCAAGGAAAATTTGTCTGCCAACTGCAGATAGTGAGATCCAGTATCACTGAGGTGAGAACAGGAATTAATTGTTTTTTTAAAAAAGGGGGAGAATTTTGTGCTTATATTAGGGTTTTCCGATTGACAATGTCACACCTCAGTGTATTTAATGGAAATATTTTCTATTTGAATTAAACAATGCTGATTGCTTTACCGTGGGGTGGAAATTCCAATAAGATGTGACCTTAAAAAAAGGTCCCCTCCCTCCTGAATCATAGACTTATTTCTAGTAGACTTAATTTTACAGTGAATAAAGTATAATGTGTGTGTGTGCTTAGTCACTCAGTCATGACCAACTCCTTGCTACCCAGTGGACTTGTAGCCCACCAGGCTCCTGTGTCCATGGGATTTTCCAAGCAAGAATACTGGGAGTGGGTTGCCATTTCCTCCTCCAGCAGATCTATCTTCTCCACCCAGGGATCAACCTAGTGTCTCTTGCGTCTCCTGCATTGTTAGGCAGATAGTTTACCACTAGCGCCACCTGGGAAGCCTGAATAAATTATATAGTCACTACAAGTTAGAGTCTATAGTCCTCTGAGAGTAGGAATCTTGACCTGTGTTATATTCCCAACATTTATCACACTTATCACAGCCCTGGGAATAGAGAAGAATCTCGACAAGCAATTGAGAAATGAAGAAACTAATAGAAAAAAGCCCACATGTAGTTCCTTCCTTTCTCATCCTTCTCTTCAGGAGAAGGCTGAATGCCATAAATAAAATCCATGCTTGATTCTGAAACTTGAAGTCACTTCTAGAAATACAGGATATTAAAATTATCTTTGCCAAACTATAAGCACCTCTTTGGCACTCAAGAGAGGCTGCTACTGATTTGCCTGACATGTTATGACAGTTAGTGACGGTTCTTTCCAAGCTTTTAAAGATGAAAAACTCATTGAGCGAGCTAAGAGGGGAAGGGAGGACACAAGCAGAGCTATCCGTTCTTATTAAAAACCATTATTAAGGACTGGACACTGACTTCACCATTAGGTTTGCACAGGATTGTTGTACAGTTTGGGCCTGTTTGAAACCTGTTTTGTTCCTTCCAAAGAAAATCAGATGGTGACTGATGCTTTACTTCAGATGCTGCTGTCCAGACCTGTAAGAAAAGATTTTGTTAATGACAGTTGCCAGTGGAGTTCAATGTAGTTTTACAACTGTAAGAGTTATTGCAACACATCTTTTAAACAGGTGAGTTTTTTTTTAAGATTAAAAAAAGTCTTTATTGAATTTGGCATAATGTTGCTTCTGTTTCATGTTTTGGTTTTTTGGCTTCAAGGTATGTGGGATCTTAGCTTCCCAATGAGGGATTGAACCTGCAGCCCCTGCATCCGAAGGTGAAGTCCTAACTACTAGACCTCCAGGGAAGTCCCAGAGGTCTTTAAAATATATCGACATCCAAACCAGTCAATCCTAAGGGAAATCAACCCTGAATACTTGTTGGAAAGCCTGATGCTGAAGCTGAATTTCCAATCTTTTGGCCACATAATTCGAAGAGCTGACTCATTGAAAAAGACCCTGATGCTGGGGGAAGATTGAAGGCAAAAGGAAAAGGGGCTGGCAGAGAATGAGATGTTTGGATAGCATCACTGATTCAATGGACACACGCTTGGGCGAACTCCGGGAAATGGTGAGGGGCAGGGAGGCCTGGCATGCTGCAGTCCATAGGGTCGCAAAGAGTCAGACATGACTTAACGACTGAACAACAACAATAATCTGTAATGTCAAGTGGTATAACTGCAAAGCTGGTGTATGTAGTTTAGAGGGATGCCTGAGAAAGAGGGAGGAGCTCTTTAGTATCACCTAAGGAAACCTTCTCTTTCCTTTCTTTTAAAGACTATGCTGCTTAGTTTTAAGAACTTAGATATTTCATTTTGATAGTTAAAGCATAAAAACACAAAGTATTGTATGCCAAATTGAAGAAAGCTACAGAAATTTAATTATGAGAATTTATTTTCAGAGATGAACAAAGTGACACAATTAACTAACAACAACCCCAAAGTCACAGTTAACAGAGAGATCAAAGAAACCACCCGTGCTTAAGCCACAGTCTGACTGGGGAAATGGAGTTTTTCCTGTACAATTCTAGTTCATAGTATTTATATCTTATACTCACGGTTACTGTGGAATTGGCCTGCATTATGATACCGGGAAGGAATCGGTAGAGAGAGATTGTTTGTCCACCCACATTTTGTTGGAGAGTATGATTTCCAATTTCCAGCTCTTTGTCGGGGGAAGAGTTAATGAGCTTCACGAATAAACCCTTGACATTCACCTCAGCTATTTTAATGTCTCCAACAGCACTAGCAAATAAAATGCAAAGATTACAAATTGCATTCAGAAGAGAGGGTCTTTAGCTCACTTTAAGAACAGAAAAATAAATATGCTTTGGAAGTTGTTGCTGAGCACTGTTTTCTGTTGGACAAATTCCATGTAGAAATAGTGTATTTTGTGCCCTAAGCAAAAGGTGTGATTTCTTAGTTCTGCATGTTTATCTGTGGAAAAGAATTATTTTTATGTAAAATATTTAAAGAAAGCTTTAAAAAATGCTTCAGATACCAAGGTAAAGATGCCATTGTTGGTGTTTGGTTGCTAAGTCATGTCCAACTCTTTGTGGACATGGATGGATGTAGCTCACAGAATTCCTCTGTCCCACCATCTTTGTCCATGGGATTTTTCAAGCAAGAATACTAGAGTGGGTTGCTATTTCCTTCTCCAAAGGATCTTTCTGATCCAGGGTCGAACCTGTGTCCCCTGCATTGCAAGACAGATTCTACCACTGGACCACCAGGGAAGCCCTAAAGATGCCATGCCATGCCATGCTATGCTAAGTTGCTTCAGTCATGCCTGACTGGGCGACACTATGGACTGTAGCCTGCCAGGCTTCTCTGTCCTCAGGATTTTCCAGGCAAGAATACTGGAGTGTGTTGCAATGTCCTCCTCCAGATCTTCCTGACCCAGGGATTGAACCTGCATCTCATTAAGTCTCCTTCATTGGCAGACAGGTTCTTTACCACTAACTCTACCTAGGAAGTCCAAAGATGCCATAGGAAGGCAAATTCTCTGCTGTACTTCCACCAGTACTGTTCTACCTCAATCTCGCTTCTCCTTAAAGACTTCAATTGCAAGAATTTAGATTTTTTAAAATGTTGGCCTAATTTGTCCTTATGCTTGGTTTTATTTTTTTCTGTTTTTTCTCCCTAATCTCTTTGTTCTCTATAATTCAGTCTTGATTTTTTTTCTGAGAATGTTCCAGTTCAATAATTCTCTCTTCTGTTGCATCAGATATATTGTTAAACTCATATACTTTTGAAATAGTAATTTCTGTTATTGGATTTATTTTATTTCTAGAATTTCCTATTGATTCTTTAATTTTAGTTTCCAATTCTATGCTAAAAACGTTTATCTTGCCATTTAATTTCTTGACTATTTTAGTCAATGTTATTTAAAAATCCCTATCAGATAACCATAATATCTGGATCACCTAGGCCTGTTTTTTGTATTCATTTTTAATCTTAGCTTTGGGTCAAGTTTTACTATATCTTGTTACGTTTGACTTAGTGCCTAGTATCAATATAATATATTGAACTTTGCAGAGGTAATATAAAGCTATGTATAATGTTTTCTCAGTCCACAGAGGATTTACTTTAGCTCTGGCAGCCATCGACATTGGGGGGAAATCACTTTAACCCAATCAGGGTGTAAAATAATTTGACACTAAGCTTTGGCCCAAATTACTAGTGGTGTTAGTCACTCAGTCCAACTCTCTGTGGCCACGTGGATTGCAGCCTGCCAGGCTCCTCTGTCCATGGAATTCTCCAGGCAAGAATTCTGGAGTGGATTGCTATTTTCTTCTCCAGGGGATCTTCCTCCCCCAGGGATCAAACCTGTGGCTCCTGCATTGCAGGCAGATTCTTTACTGTCTAAGCCACCAGAGAAGTCCAAATATAATGTAAGTGCTATATAAATAGTTGAAGATGAGTAGCAAATTCAAGTTTTGATTTTTGGAATTTCATGGAATTTTTTTTCAAATATTTTCCATATGAAGGGTCAGCTATACTTTCTTCTCTCCAAATATCAAATTCCTAGCAAATATATAATACTATATACAGTTTCAAATTAAACTAAATTAACAGGGTGGGGGTTTTTTTGTTTGATTATGCTTTAATCTGTAACATACTGCCATGAGTCTTTGGATGTGGCATTTAACCAAAAAGGCTGAATATGGTCACTCTCTGTATGAAAGGTGTAAATACATAAGGTGACAACATTTTTGTGTACTATTTTTAAAACATGATAAATGGCATTATCAACATTACTCATAATTTAAATATTATGTATACATTAGAGATCATCTACATAGCAGCAATTATGTAAGAGGAACACTAGAAAATAAAACTTTATAATGTTCTTTTGCAGTGCTTCATCAATTAAATGTTTTATCTGAAGAATCTATGATATAAAAATTAGAATCTGAGTTTTACTTTTTGAATGCATGGGTTGTAACCCACAGAAATGAGGAGTATATTGTTTGGTCAGGGTCTTATTAGTTTAAGAAGCAAAAAATTTAAGAACCAAAACATGCCACCATTAAAAATACTAAATCTGAAAATAATGTAGCTAAAAGTTAAATCATTCTGTCCAGTAAGTTCCAAAAAATTCACACATTTCAAACATTAAGGCAACTTTTCCCCAACCAAACAGTACTTTATAAAAATACATGTTACTTCAAAACATTATATACATAGTGAAAATAAATTTAGCTAGTTGTAATCTTTAATACATTAATAAAGTATCACATATTACAAAGAATTTATGCTAGGTGCTTGCATGTATGTGCAGGTGGAATTAGAGTTTTAAGTACAGGCTTCACTGAGTGAAGTGAACGTCCTTCTTTAGCGAGTTCTCGTGTCACACACATAAAGTGGCCGTGGGATCGCTTCTTCCCACTTCTCTACAATATTGGAACTGCATTTCTTCAGGTGGCCAGACATTTATTTTGAATATAGCCTTACTGTTGGATGTACTTTTGAAGTCATAACTGAAAATCTGGGATGACCCTCCTTCTTGACAGGCTCTGAAATTCAGTTTTTATTCATCCAGTCTTGTGAGACTGCCAAAGTCTCTGATTAAATTCTCAGCCTCTTGGTGGTGGTAGGTTAGTCACTAAGTTGTGTCCAACTCTTGCGACCCCATGGACTGTAGCCTGCCAGATTCTTCTGTCTTTGGGATTTCCCAGGCAAGAATAGTGGAGTGGATAGACATTTCCTTCTCCAGGGGATCTTCCCAACCCAGGGATCGAACCTGAGTCTCCTGCACTGCAGGTGAACTCTTTACTGCTGAGCCACCAGGAAAGCTAGTGAGACTGCCAAAAATCTCTGATTAAATTCTCAGCCTCTTAGCTGCTGCTTTCACATCGACAACTGTTTTGAGGAGAAAAGTGGCTCCAAATGTCAGGCTATCTCTCTGAGTTCCCTCTCCTAGAAGAGGGCTTGTGAGAATAAAGGATGATTTATGTGAGAATAAAGGAGAATAAATTAAGATCTATGAAATCTTGATCTACACTAGCAAACTGCTTTCAGCAGTCTTATTTTATACCCATACTACATTGTACAAAGATGCCTGTTTTGTAGAGGTTCATTTGTGAGCAATTTATATACCAGTTCTTTTCTTTTACATTAGCATTATGGTTCTTACTAAGTTGTATATATAACATTTTTACGGTTCTTTGATAGCCCTTGAATTTCTCAGTGTCATCCTCATTCTAGTGCTATTGAATTCTCTGTGGGATGTTTTCATTTCTTGACAGAATTCCTTTTCGTTTTTCATACTTGCCTTTTCTGCCTGGGATGATGAGCAGTAGGTTGAGTTTTTCTTTTAAACAGATAAGACCCTAGGATATCTCAGTTATCCCTTTGGTATCTGTATGTATTTGGATATGTATAGTTGCTTTTCAAAAATGTTCTATTATTCAAGTGAAATGTTTATTCAGTGATGCTAAATTTTTATTTTATGTATGTAAGTAGAATAGATTAGCTTGTCTGAAAGAAAAAATACTATTGTCCATATCAGAGCTAGTAAATTCACTTGCCTTCCTTTTGATATAATGCCAAAAGTTACAGAAAAATGCTTCATACAATACAAGGAAATTCACAGAGCCAGGGCTGTTAATCTGCTATCACACAGCCTTTTATAGTTATCTTTTTTCTTCCCTGTAAGCCCTCCCATTATTTCTTTCGTAGGAAAATGACTTGAAACCTCTGCTTATAAGTTGAGTGAGATGGGCTGAGTGTAGAGTGATATACTAAACAGTCTGTCAGTAGCCTTTGCATGGTCTTGATTTATAGATATTGAAAAGACAAATGGCCAAATCTCTTATTTTTTAAATGATAATTTTTCATTATTTAAGCTCTAATTTCTCTACTTGTAGGGTTCTACTTGATAGCTCCATGCTACTTATCTGCCTTTAGGGTTTTGCTACTCTAAAGTCTACTAAACTTATCTCTAGCATTTCAGTTCCTCCAATAGGCATGGATCTAACGTTGTCTGAGAAGATTGACCCTATGTTTATAGCTGCCATTAACAAAACGAAAGACGAAGACCACATGATCACAGTTTTTACATCAGATGCAGAAAAAATTTTTTTGACAAAATCCAACATCTTTTCACTATAACAACTCAAAAAATAGGTAACGAAAAAACATACCTCAGCATAATAAAGGCCATACTTGAAAACAACCTCAGCTAACACAATCAATGAGATAAAATTTCCTTTAAATCCGGAACAAGGCAAGGACACCCATTCTCACCACTGTTATTCAAGATAGCACTGGGAGTCTTACCCAAAGCATTCAGGCAAGAAAAAGAAATAAAAGGTGTCAAATAAGAAAGGAAAAAGTAAATCATCTCTGTTTGCAGATGATGTGATTTTATAAGTAAAAATCCCTAAGAAAATCACAAAACAAATTCATTAAATTTGTAGGATACAAAAATCAACATACAAAAATCAGTGATGATTCTGGGCACTAACTAACCAAAAGGGAAATTAAGAAAACAATCCCATTCACTTGGGCCAAAGATCTAAACAGACATTTCTCCAAAGAAGACATACAGATGGCTAACAAACATTTGAAAAGATGCTCAACATCACTCACTATCAGAGAAATGCAAATCAAAACCACAATGAGGTACCATCTCACAGCGGTCAGAATGGCTGCTGTCAAAAAATGTCTACAAACAATAAATGCTGGAGAGGATGTGGAGAAAAGGGAACCCTCTTACACTCTTGGTTGGAATGCAAACTAGTACAGCCACTATGGAAAACAGTGTGGAGATTCCTTAAAAAACTGGAAACAGAACTGCCATATGACCCACCAATCCCACTGCTGGGCATACACACCAAGGAAACCAGAATTCAAAGAGACACAAGTACCCCAGTGTTCATTGCAGCACTGTTTATAATAGCCAGGACATGGAAGCAACCTAGATGTCCATCGGCAGACGAATGGATAGGAAAGCTGCAGTACATATACACAGTGGAATATTACTCAGCTATTAAAAAGAATGCATTTGAATCAGTTCTAATGAGGTGGATGAAACTGGAGCCTATTATACAGAGTGAAGTAAGTCTGAAAGAAAAACACCAATACAGTATATTAATGCATATATATGGAATTTAGAAATATGGTAATGATGACCCTATATGTGAGACTGCGAAAGAGATACATATGTAAAGAACAGACTTCTGAACTCTGTGGGAGAAGATGAGGGTGGGATGACTTGAAAGAATAGCATTGAAATATGTGAAACAGATCGCCAGTTCAGGTTTGATGCATGAGACGGTGCTCAGGGCTGGTGCACTGGGATGACTCTGAGGGATGGGATGGGGAGGGAGGTGGGAGGGTTGTTCAGGATGGGGACACATGTACACCCATGGCTGATTCATGTCAATGTATGGCAAAAACCACTACAATATTGTAAAATAATTAGCCTCCAATTAAAATAAATTAATTAATTTTTAAAATCCCTTACCTTAGCAATGAGAGAACAAAATACTTAGGTATTAAGTTAACCAAAAAATGAAAGACTTATATATGAAAAACCATAAAACACTGATGAAGGAAATTTAAAAAGACACAAGAAAATGGAAAAAATATTCTTCCATGTTCATGGATTGGAAGAATTAATGTCAAAGTGCTAATACTAACCAAATCAATGCAGTCCCTATCAAAATATCAATGACATTTTTAAACAGAAGCTGTAAAAAACAATCCTAAAATTTATGTGAAACTACAAAAGACCCCAAATAGCCAAAGCATTCTTGAGCAAGGACAAAGCTGGAGATATCACACTTCTTGACTTCAAATTATATTGTAAAGCTTCAGTTCAGTTCAGTTCAGTTGCTCAGTCGTGTCCGACTCTTTGTGACCCTATGAATTGCAGCACGCCAGACCTCCCTGTCCATTACCAACTCCAGGAGTTCAGCCAAACTCACGTCCATTAAGTCGATGATGCCATCCAGCCATCTCATCCTCTGCCGTCCCCTTCTCCTCCTGCTCCCAATCCCTCCTAGCATCAGGGTCTTTTCCAATGAGTCAACTCTTTGCATCAGGTGGCCAGAGTATTGGAGTTTCAGCTTTCACATCATTCCTTCCAAAGAACACCCAGGACTGATCTCCTTTAGAATGGACTGGTTGAATCTCCTTGCAGTCCAATTGTAAAGCTTAAGTAACTAAAACAATATGGTACTAGAATAAAGAAAAACATATACACCAGTGGAACAGAATTACGAACCCAGAAATGAACCCATATATTTATGGTCAACTGCTGTTCAACATGAGGGCCAAAAGCAAGGATAGTCTCTTCAAAAAATGCTGGAAATTGGATATCCACATGCAAAAGAATAAACTGCACCTCTAGCCCACACTATACATAAAAGTCAACTCAAACTGGGTTAAAGACTTAATAAGACTTGAAACCATAAAACTTCTATAAGAAAACATAGGGGAAAACCTTCTTGACATCAGTCTTAACAATTGTCAAGAACTCTGACATTCTTTGGTGTCTTAGGTAACACAGGCAACAAAAGCAATTATAGAAAAGTAGATTGCTGGGAGAAATACAAATAACCTCAGATATGCAGATGACCCCTCTCTTATGGCAGAAAGTGAAGAGGAACTAAAGAGCCTCTTGATGAAAGTGAAAGAGGAGAATGAAAAAGTTGGCTTAAAGCTCAACATTCAGAAAACTAAGATCATGGCATCTGGTCCCATCACTTCATGGCAAATAGATAGGGAAATGATGGAAACAGTGACAGACTTTATTATTTTGGGCTCCAAAATCACTGCAGATGGTGAGTGCAGCTATGAAATTAAAAGATGCTTACTCCTTGGAAGGAAAGTTATGACCAACCTAGACAGCATATTCAAAAGCAGAGACATTACTTTGCCAACAAAGGTCCGTCTAGTCAAGGCTATGGTTTTTCCAGTGGTCATGTATGGATGTGAGAGTTGGACTGTGAAGAAAGCTGAGCACTGAAGAATTGATGCTTTTGAACTGTGGTGTTGGAGAAGACTCTTGAGAGTCCCTTGGACTGCAAGGAGATCCAACCAGTCCATCCTAAAGGAGATCAGTCCTGGGTGTTCATTGGAAGGACTGATGCTAAAGCTGAAACTCCAATACTTTGGCCACCTCATGCGGAGAGTTGACTCATTGGAAAAGACTCTGATGCTGGAAGGGATTGGGGGCAGGAGGAGAAGGAGATGACAGAGGATGAGATGGGTGGATGGCATCTCTGACTCGATGGACATGAGTTTGAGTAAACTCCGGGAGTTGGTGATAGACAGGGATGACTGAGCGACTAAACTGAACTGAACTGAACTGAAGGCTCTTATATTATTTGAGAAGTGATAAAAGATAACATGAAAGTATTCTGCAATAGGCTCGAGATGTATCCTGTAAACTTGGAAGGAACTTCTAAATAACAGTTGTAGTAAATCAGCCAACAATGGAGACAAAATGGAATTCATAATAATAATTAATTCCAAAGAAGACAGAGGAAAAAAGAGAACACAGAACAGTTGCAGCAAATCAAAAACAAATAACAAATAACAGACATTATCAACCATATTAATAATTACTTTAAACGTGAATAGTTTAAAGGCCCAAATTAAAAGACTGAGATGGTCAGAAGGTGAAAAAGCAAGCCTATTACATGCTACCTATAAAACATAACATTAGATATAAAGAGACACATAAGCTAAAACTAAAAGGATAAAAAAATAACCATGCTAATACCAGTATTGGAATGGCTATATTGATATCAGACATAACAGATTTCTGAGCAAAGAATAATGCCAGGGATAAATGTTATTTCATAATGATATAGACATCTGTTCATCAAGAGGAAGTAACAATCCTAAAAACAGAGCTTCAAAATACATGAAGCTAAAATTGAGAGAACTGCAAAGAGATATCAACAAATCCACAATTATAGTTGGAAATGTTAACACCTTTTTCTCAATAACTGATGGACACAAAATCAACAACATCAAAAAAAAAAAAAAAAGACAAAAAGCACCATCAACCAATTTGACCTGATCGATACTTATGAAACACTTCACTCAACATCAGAATATACATTCTTTGTAAAATGAACATTTACCAGTACAGGCAATATCCTGCTAAAAAGTAAGTCTCAATACATTTAAAATTGTATGACTTAAGTCATACAAATTATATTCTTTGACCAGTATGAAACTGAATTAGAGATCAATAACAAAAGATATCTGGGACTTCTCTGGTGATCCAGTGATTAAGAGTCCGTCTGCCAATGTAGGGGATCCTTCGATCCCTGGTCTGGGAATAGTGCACATGCCATAGGGCAGCTAGGCCGATGTGCCACAGCTACTTAGCCTGCACTCCAGAGCCCGTGAGCTGCAACAAGAGTAGCCACCACAATGAGAAACCTGTGCACCACAACGAAGAGTATCCCCTGCTCACCACAACCAGAGAAAGCCCGAGTGCTGCAATGAAGACTGAGCACAGCCAATAATAATAATGATTAATTAATTAATTTAAAAGGCTATCTGGAAAATCATTAGAAATGGAAAATCTGTAAAATTATTTGGGAACTAAATAATGCACTTCTAAATACTCAAGGAACAAAGAAGTCATAAAAATGGAAACTAGCAAGTATTTTGATGCCATCAGTAGGCACTGAATCTTGGGTAGACAGGCCCTGGAAGAAGACTCAGTCTCACTATGCAGAGACAATAAGGAGAGCCTGAAGTGTGGTCTGGGTGGAGTGGTGGTGGCCACCGTCAGTACAGTCAGGAGTATGCAGCAGCTCTCCTAGTGAGAGTGCCCTGGCTCTGCCTACCCCACACTGCAGCTTAGCACTAGATCTAGGGCAGATAGGTCCTGGAAGAAGATGCCACAGAAGCAGCCCAAATTTCAGCAGCTGAACCACCTCAACTTCAGTAGCCACAATACCTCAAGCCCTAACCCCAGGGAACTCCACATCACAGCTTTGCACTAGATCTGGGACAAACAAAACAAAGACAGGTACATGACCTTGGGGCTGCTTCTGAGCAGAACTGCAGACACCTACACAGGTGGTTCAGAGGTCCTTTGTGACTGCAAAGACCTCATTTGCTTCAGCAATTACCTCCTTTGGGGCAGGGCATGCACTTAAGGGCAACAGAGTCTAACATTCAGGGCTTCTGCTCCAATAACTGAGTACAACTTGCTTCTGATAGGGTGTACAGCAACAGCCATGGAGCAGAGCAGCAAGCCCTGTTTCACAACCTGCACAGACTCTAGACACTGCAACACCAACCACACACCTATCACAGGGATAATGGCCAGCATACCCTTAGAAAATATACGCAGGTGTCCATAGCAAAAGCAGTCATCACACCAAGAACACTGGACACAGTCTACACAGGAATGTTCCCACATAAAAACACCTCTTCAAGACTACATTAGATAATTATTTTTCCTGAATTCATAGAGACAGAGAAAGTTGAGTTAAATGAAAAAGCAGAAGAGTTAATTCTGCTTAAAAGCACAAGGGAAATCTCTGCAAGAATAATGAAACAGAGTTCACCAGTCTACTAGACTCCCAAGTTCAGAAAAGGTGATAATAAAAATGATGAATTAAAAAAGATTATTGATAGAAATGCAGATCACAGAAACAAGAAATTAGAAATGATAACGATGAACTAATCAAAAATACAGAATTCAACTGCTGAGATAAAAACCAATCTAGAAGCAATGAGTAGCCAATTAAATAACACAGAAGAACAAATAAGTGATCTGAAAAGTAGAATAATGGAAATCAACCGATCAGAACAGCAGACAGAAAAACCTAAAAAAAAAAAAAAAAAGAAGAAGAAGAAGAAGAAAAGAAAGAAACAAATGTATTGGATAATATAAAATAAAACATGTGAACCTATATATAAGAGGGGTTCCAGAAGCAAGAGAGAGAGACAAGGGGATCAAAAAGGTATTTGAAGAAATTTTGGCTGAAAACTTCTCAAACTTAAAGCAAGAAGATCTCCAGGCACAGAAAGCACAGAGAGTACCGAACAAGGTGAAACCAAACAGACCCACATCAAGACATGTCATAATTAAAATGACAAAAGTTAACAATAAAGAGAGGATTCTAAAAGCAGCAAGAGAAAAACAAAAAGTCGTTTCACAAGGGAACCCCTAAAAGGCTATCAGCTGGTTTCTCTGCAGAAAGTTTACAGGGCCAGAAAGGAGTGTCATGCTATATTCAAAGTCCTGAAAGGAAAAAAACTTAAAATCTAGGATACTCTGCCCAGCAAGATTATCATTTAGAACAGAAAGAGAGATAAAAAATTTCTCAGACAAGCAAAAAGAATTCAGCACTGGTTCAAAATTAGGAAAGGAGTATGTCAAGGCTTTATATTGTCATCTTGCTTATTTAATTTATATGCAGAGTATATCATGCAAAATGCCAGGTTGGATGAATCACAAACTGGAATCAAGGTTGCTGGGAGAAATATCAATAATCTCAGATATACAGATGATACCACTCTAAGGGCAGAAAGTGAAGAGAAACTAAAGAGTCTCTTAATGAGGGTGAAAGGGGAGAATGAAAAAGCTGGCTTGAAACCCAGCATTCAAAAAAACTAAGATCATGGCATCTCATCTCATAACTTCATGGCAAATTGATGGGGGAAAAATGGAAATAATGACAGATTTTATTTTCTTGGACTCCAAATCACTGCAGACAGTGACTGCAGCCATGAAATTAAAAGACTCTTGCCCCTTGGAAGGAAAGCTATGACATACCTAGACAGCATATTAAAAAGCAGAGACATCACTTTGCTGACAAAGGTCCATATGGTCAAAGCTATGGTTTTTCCACTAGCCATGTACAGATGTGAGGTTTGAACCCTTAAAGAAGGCTGAGCGCCGAAGAATTGATGCTTTTGAATTGTGGTGCTGGAGAAGACTCTTGAGAGTCTTGGACGGCAAGGAGATCAAACCAGTCAATTCTACAGGAAATCGACCCTGAATTTTTATTGGAAAGATTGATGCTGAAGCTGAAGCTCCAATACTTTGACCATCTGATGTGAAGTGCCAAATCATTGGAAAAGACCCTGATGCTGGGAAAGATTGAAGGCAGAAGGAAAAGGGGGTGACAGACGATGAGATGGTTGGATGGCATCATCAACACAATGGACATGCGTTTGAACAAACTCTAGGAGATAGTGAAGGATAGGGAAGCCTGGTGTGGGGCAGTCCACAGGGTCACAAAGAGTCAGACAAGACTTAGCGACTGAACAACAACAAACCTACCCTAAAACAGATACTGAAATCTCTTCTTTAAATAGAAAAGAAAGAATAATCTATAGGAAAGGGGGAAAAAAAATCACAATAGGAAAGGCAAATATATAGAAGGATTGAAAATCACTTAAATAAGTTAGTATGTAGATTTTTAAAAATTGAAAAAATTGTAAAAGTAATTATAACCATAATAAACAATAAAAGGATAAGCATTAAAATGTAAAATAGGACATTATCATCACAAAATGTCAAGACAACCTACAGATTGGGAGAAAATATTTGCAAACGATGCTACCAACAAGGGATTAATTTCCAAAATATACAAACAATTTATACTGCTTAATAACAACAACAAAAAACAACCCAATAAAAAAATGGGTGGAAGATCTAAATTGATATTTCTCCAAACAAGACATAGAAGGAACATATCTCAACATAAAGCTACCCATAGCCAAATAATACTCAATGGTGAAAAGCTAAAAGCCTTCCTGCTAAATTCAGAAACAAGACAAAGATTCCAACTCTCACTACTTCTATTCAGCATAGAATTGGAAGTCCTAGCCATAGCAATCAGAAAAGAAAAAGAAATAAAAGATATCCACATTGGAAGGGAAGAAGGTAAAACTGTCGGTATTTGTAGATGATGCAATACTCTATATGGAGAGCTCTAAAGTTTTCACACAAAAACCATTAGAACTCATAAATGATTTCAGCAAGGTAGCAGGATGCAAGATTAATATACAGAAATTTCTTCAATTTTTATACACTAATAATGAAATATTAGAAAGAAAAATTTTTTTAAAAATCCTCAAAAACAACCCTCAAATGTCATCAAAAAGAATAAAATACCTAGGAATAAACTTAACCAAGGAGGTGAAAGATTTCTATGCTAAAAACTAGAACACACTGATAAAGGAAAATAAAAATGATTCAAAGAAGTGGAAAGGTATCTTGTGCTATTAGATTGGAAGAATATTATTTAAATGGTCCTACTACCCAAAGCAAACTACAGATTTAATGCAATCTCTATCAAAATACCCATGGAATTTTTTTTTTTTTCAGAACTGGAACAAATAATCCTAAAATTTATATGGAACTGCCAAAACAAGAGTAAGAAACCAAAACCAGAATTACCAAAGCAATTCCGAGGAAAAAGAACAAAGTTGGCAGTTTTACTCTTCCAGTCTTGGGCTATACTACAAAGCTACACTGAGCTTCCCAGAAGGCAGAGTGGTAAAGAATCTGTCTGTCAATGCAGGAGACACAGGAGATCTGGGTTTGATCCCTGGGCCTGGAAGATCCACTGGAGGAGGAAATGGCAACCCACTCCAGTATTCTTGCCTGGAGAATCCCATGGCCAGAGGAACCTGGCCGGCTACATTCCATGGGGTTGCAAAGAGTTGGAATTGACTGAGCAACTGAGCATGCATGCACAAAGCTACAGTAATCAAAATAGTGTTGTATTGGCACAAAAACAGACATATGGATCAGTGCAACAGGATAGAGAGCCGAGAAATAAACCCACACACCTAACATCAATTAATGTATGACACAGGATGTAAGAATATACAATGGAGAAAATACAATTTCTTAAACAAGTGATGTTTGGAAAGCTGGACAGCTAAAGCTGGGTGTAATCAACGAAATTAGAATATTTCCTCACATCGTATGGAAAAGTAAACTCAAAATTGTTTGAAGACCTAAATGTAAGATATGACATCATATAGCTCCTTCTTCTTCTTGATCAGTTGCTAAGTAATGTCTGACTCTTTGTGAACCCATGGACTACAGCATGCCATACTCCTCTGTCCTCCACTATCTCTTGGAGTTTGCTCAAATTCATGTCCATTGAGTCAGTGATGCTATCTAACCATCTCATCCTCTGCCACATATCCTACTCTCAATTTTCCCTAGTATTAGGGTCTTTTCCAATGAGTCAGCTCTTCGCATCAGGTGACCAAAGTACTGGAACTATGGCTTCAGCATCAGTCTCTAATGACTATTCAGGGTAGATTTCCTTTAGGATTGACTGGTTTGATCCCCTTTTGGTCCAAGGGACTCTCAACAGTCTTCTCCAGCACCAGAATTCAAAAGCATCAGTTCTTCAGGGCTCAGCTTTCTTTATGGTCCAGCTCTCACATCTGTACATGGCTACTGGAAAAACCATAGTTTTGACTAGACAGACCTTTGTTGGCAAAGTGATGTCTCTGCTTTTAAATACATTGTCTAGGTTTGTCATAGCTCTCCTTCAAGGAGTAAGCCTCTTTTAATTTCATGGCTGCAGTCACCATCCAGTGATTCTGGAGCCCAAGAAAATAAAATCTGTCACTGCTTCCATTTTTCCTTTTCCCTTCTATTTGTCATGAAGTGATGGGACAAGAAGCCATAATCTTTGTTTCTTTAATGTTGAGTTTCAAGCCAGCTTTTTCACTCTCCTCTTTCACCCTCTTCAAGAGGTTCTTTAGTTCCTCTACACTTTCTGCCATTAGAGTGGTATCATCTGTATATCTGAGGTTACTGATATTTCTCCTGGAAATCTTGATGCCAGCTTGTAATTCATCCAACCAGCATTTCACATGATGTACTGTGCATATAAGTTAAATAAACAGAGTGACAATATACAGCCTTGATATACTCTTTTCCCAGTTTGGAACCAGTCTGTTGTTCATTGTCCAGTTCTAACTGTTGCTTCTTGACCTGCATACAGGTTTCTCAGGAGACAGGTAAGGTGGTCTTGTATTCCCATCTCTTTAAGAATTTTCCACAGTTTGTTGTGATCCACACAGTCAAAGGCTTTAGTGTAGTCAATGAAGCAGAAATGGATGTTTTTCCAGAATTCCCTTGCTTTCTCTACGGTCCAATGAATGTTGGCTATTTGATCTCTGGTTCCTCTGCCTTTTCTAAACCCAGCTTGCACATCTCTAAGTTCACATACTGCTGAAGCCTAGCTTAAATGATTTTGACCATAACCTTACTAACACATCACTCAGATGGATTTAGAATCTTTTTTTTTCATCTATCTTGAGTTCAATAGAGGGAGAAAAGTGGATGTATAACTCACTTGTAAAAAAATATCCACTTGTTGAAGAATGTCTTTTCTTCATTGTATATTCTTACTTCCTGTGTCATAATATTAATTGGTAATAGGTGTGTGGATTTGTTTCTGAGCTTTCTATCCTGCTATATTGATCCTTATGTCTAGTTTTGTGCCAATACCACACCATTTTGTTTACTGTAGTTTTGTGCATGCATGATCAGTTGCTCAGTAATGTCTGACCGTTTGCAACCCTATGGACCATAGTCTGTTAAGCTCCTCTGTCCATGGGATTCTCCAAGCAAGAATATTGGAGCGGATTGCCATTTCCTCCTAGAAGAGAACATAAGCAGAACATAATTTAACAGAAATTGTAGAAATATTTTCCTAGATCAATCTCCCAAGGCAAAAAGAAAAGGAAAATTTAAAAAACGGAACCTAATCAAACTTAAAAGCTCTTGCACAGCAAAGGAAACTATCAACAAAACTATCAACAAAACTATCAACAAAACTATCAACAAAGGAAAAGACATCTATGGAATAGGAGAAAACATTTTCAAATGATGCAACCGGCAAGGGGTTAATATCCAAAGTACACAAACAGCTCATACAACTTAATAGGAAAAAAAAAAATGTATCCAACAGAGGTAAAGATCTAAATAGATATTTCTCCGAAGAAGACACACAGTCACATGAAAAGATGCTTAACACTCCTAATTAATAGAGAAATGCAAATCAGAACCACAATGAGCAATTACCTCATACCTATCAGAATGGCTGTCATTAAAATGTCCACAAATAATTTGATGTACATCTGAAACTAGCACAGCACTGTAAACCAATGATTTTTCTATAAAAGTTTTAAAAAATATGTTCATTACTAAAAATTCACAATTTAATCTGTTGCTCATGCAACAAGAAAACCAGGGTGAAGTAAATGCATAAATGAGTCATCTTTTATTTTGATTCTAACATCAACTTTCTTTCTGACCAATTCTTTTTTCTGTAGATACTAACAACCATAAAAATGGATATTTTTATAAGTGAGTTATAGGTCCACCTTTCTCCCTCTGTCTTGAACTCAAAGCAGATGAAAAAAGATTCTAAATCCATCTGAATGATTTGCTAATAATAAAAAGGTTCTTATATAGAATTAACTTTATTGGTAAGACTTATGTAGTGCTGTTTTCTCTGGCATCTTAGAAGAATTAACATTCCTTGTTTGGTTCCCTAGAAAGTTGTATTTATCCCTTTTAATTGCCCAGAATATTAAATAGTTATATTTTAATGGATTGCTTAGGGTTTGTAGAAGAGACCTTGGATCTAACAACAGATTAGATCTTTATTTCCTACTAATTTATTACTCCTACTCCAATAGAAGACAAAAATAGTTCAAATAGAGTATATACCTGGATCTAGATTGGCCCACTTCTTCAAGAATCATAGAGAAGTGCTTCCAACTTTTCTCGTGGAATGACTGTACAACTTTCCTTTTATCACCAAACAAAGACAGGAAATAATCTTCCCCTTCCCCAATCACAGCTGGCTCACCAGCAAGGACTGGAATAGAGTGTTTCTTTGGAATTTTGACGACGTTGAGTCCTTTCAAAGAAACCAAATATAGAGTAGATAAAAGAGTAAAAGGACCCAAAGCTACTATCTTTATTCCTTGCTTCTATACAAAACAATATTCTTTATACACTTTACTGTCACAGTCAAACTCAATGAAGATAGTTAGAAACTTTAAACCAAAGTCTGTAAAATAACCAGTAAGTGATTATTTTTAGTGACACTCAGTTCCTAGAGATTATTTCAGTTATCTTAAAACTATCAATCACTAGCATAATTATAATTTAATTAAGATGTAATAGAAGCAGTGTAAGTTTGTGAGTAGATAAAACATTTGAGTCTCTCAAATTTGGAAATGTACAGTTTATTCTATTTTATAATTACCTCTTCTCCCCAAATTGCTATGCATAAATTAAAGTCTCAAATGAGTTCTTTCCTATCAATGGTGTATGTTTTGCCAGGCAGAGTTAAATTTCCTCTAATCAACTGAAATACTTTATTAGGAAGATAAAGTAATGCTTAATCAGATTCTAATGTCCTCTTGGAAGTTTACTCTTTTAAAATTCTCAATACTAAGATTCAAACATAAAATGGGTTTCATTATTTTGCATAGAAGGAATCATGCTGGATAAATCTAATTGTGTATCTGCAGAGAGGAACATTACAGAGAGACATCATGATGAAATAGAGCACTGTGTCTTGGATTTAGACACACTTGTATCCCAGCTTTGTCACTTACTAATTTAAACCAAATGATTTAAACCTTCAAATTCTCGGTTTTCTTGAAAATCAAATAAGGATAATACTACCTTGTGTGAGGCAATGTGAGGATTGCAGATAATATAGATGAGTGTCTAGCATTTAGCAGGTACTCAATAAATGATAGCGATTGTTGTAGCACAGGGACTTTGGCTAACGTGACCCTGGGTCCAAAATCATCAAAGGATTAAGACAATCTAGAGTGTGCTTTATCTTCTGTCTTTAACAAAACCAAAGCAAGGCAAAATATGAAAAAAAACAAAAACACAGAGTTCCTAAAGAGGATTCCTTAGAGGATTTTGTTTAGAAGAAATACTTGGAATTAAATTAGTTCATTACTATTCAAGTGAGTATTTGCTAAATCTTTAAATTCCTTTGAAGAAAGAGACTATTTAGCATTGTTAACAACTCATCTTGAGGGATGAAAATCTTTGTACTCTGAAAGGGAATAAGACACATGGATCTTGGGTTCCAGTTGTCATCTCATCTAGAAATGAAATGGACCAAATGCAAAACAAGTCTTGGGAGACACAGATACCTATCTGCAGAGTCAGGACCTACAGTAACTGAAGGAAAAGACTCTATTCCAGCACCACTCTCATCTTGCAAGGGGAAACCAGTATATTTATTTTTCCCTCCATACTAGGAGCTTCCACATTTCAACCCAATAGAGAACATACACAATGACACAGCGCCAAAGGATGAGAAATATTACTTCCTTAGATATAAAAGGTGTATTTTTACTTTTAAGCATAGAGATACTGGTCATTGCTCAAGGTCAGTGTGAACTTAGGAGGCTGCTTTGAAAAATGTACCTTAGGCATACAAACACTGAGGCACAGGGAATACGGCAATAATGGCAAAAGGCCAAAATCTTGTGTGACACTGTGTCAAAATCTTAGGAAGATGTCAGGAACAAAGTGAAATATAGAGGTTGTAGATGTGCACAGAATGGTAAGGGAAAATGAAGACATCAAGTAGTCATGGGTGTATTTGTGCTAACAATTTTGAAATGTGTTAGTTGAGGTAATACAAACCTCAAGTTTAGCCTATTCTATGAGAAGGTACCGGAGAAGGTGATGGCACCCTACTCCAGTACTCTTGCCTGGAAAATCCCATGGACGGAGGGGCCTGGTAGGCTGCAGTCCATGGGGTCGCTGGGAGTCGGACACGACTGAGCGACTTCACTTTCACTTTTCACTTTCATGCATTGGAGAAGGCAATGGCAACCCACTCCAGTGTTCTTGCCTGGAGAATCCCAGGGACAGGGGAGCCTGGTGGGCTGCCGTCTATGGGGTCGCACAGAGTTGGACACGACTGAAGTAACTTAGCAGTAGCAGCATGAGAAGGGACAGATACGTTCAGATTCACAACTTTATTGAGCACACTTATGTGCTAGGTGATTTTAATAAATATCTCATTTAATACTTAAAATAGCCCTTGAAGTTGATATTTTAACCTGCATTTTGTGGTTATGGAAAATGAGACTCAGAGATACCAAATATCTAAACTAATGTCTCATGTAAAGATTAAGCAAATTCTCATTCGAGTGGGAATGAACTAATTTAATTCCAAATGTTTCATGTTGTAGGTTTGAAACAAGGTTTTCTGTTTCCAAAGACAGTGGTCTTTTCATTAAACACTGAAAACTCAAAGTTTCCCAAACACAGTGAGGAACATACACCTTATAGTGTGAACACTGCTGAGTGCATTGCGGCAACTGCCAAAACTTTACTGTTATTTTCCTCGTTTCCAAATGATTGTTTCTCCCTTTCTCTCCACCATTTTATTACCTACTTTGTATTTCTTCTTTCTCTTATCTGTCTTTCCTTCCCTAAGCCATAGTTCTAAAGCACAATATAGACAATATTGTTAATCTTCCTGGTGGCATTCAGAGGAAGGGCAGTTAATTCCATACAACAAAATTTTCAGTTATCCAGAAATTCTAGATCATCTAGTTGGTCAAGCCATGAACCATTATGACAACATAAGATATTTTAATCATAGAGATGATGTACTTGGCCAATATATTTATGTGGCCTGAATATGACTCCCAGTGCTAGAATAAATGGTGAGTATAGTTAAATTATTCTGCATTTGGCATTAAGAAATGAGTATACTGGAGACATTCTGGAATATTCTAAAAGAGATGGGAATACCAGACCACCTGACCTGCCTCTTGAGAAATCTGTATGCAGGTCAGGAAGCAACAGTTAGAACTGGACATGGAAAAACAGACTGGTTCCAAATATGGGAAGGAGAATGTCAAGGCTGTATATTGTTGCCCTGCTTATTTAATTTACATGCAGAGTACATCATGAGAAGCGCTGGGTGGATGAAGCACAAGCTGGAAATAAGATTGCCAGGAGAAATATCAAGAACCTCAGATATACAGATGACACCACCCTTATGACAGAAAGTGAAGAAGAACTAAAGAGCCTCTTGATGAAAGTGAAAGAGGAGAGTGAAAAAGTTGGCTTAAAGCTCAACATTCAGAAAACAAAGATCATTGCATCTGTTCTCATCACTTCATGGGAAATAGATGGGGAAATAGTGGAAATAGTGAAAGACTTGATCTTGGGGGCTCCAAAATCACTGCAGTTGGTGACTTTCAGCCATGAAATTAAAAGGTGCTTACTTATTGGAAGAAAAGCTATGACCAACCTAGATAACATATTAAAAAGCAGAGACATTACTTTGCCAACAAAGGTCCGTCTAGTCAAGCCTATGGTTTTTCCAGTAGTCATGTACGGATGTGAAAGTTGGACTATAAAGAAAGCTGAGTGCCAAAGAATTGATGCTTTTAAACTGTGGTGTTGGGGAAGACTCTTGAAAGTCCCTTGGACCACAAGGAGATCCAACCAGTCCATCCTAAAGGAAATCAGTCCTGAATATTCAGTGGGAGGACTGATGCTAAAGCTGAAACTCCAATCCTTTGGCCACCTGATGCAAAGAGTTGACTCATTGGAAAAGACCCTGATGCTGGGAAAGATTGAGGGCAGGAGGAGAAGAGGACAACAGAGGATGAGATGGGTGGATGGCATCACTGCCTTGGTGGACATGAGTTTGAGTGAACTCCGGGAGTTGGTGATAGACAGGGAGGCCTGGCGTGCTGCATTCCATCGTGTCACAGAGTCAGACACAACTGATCAACTGAACTGAACCGATTGATACTGAAGACAAATAATAAAACATCATTCTGACTTCGAGGCATATAATGACTCAAACTATATGCTTTAAAAACACTCTAAAAAAGTTTGTGTTTTGCTTACCCAAGCTGTTTTCTGAGTGGGAATGGGTCACTAGAGCAGGTTTAAGAGGCTTTGGTCCAATTGTTGATATAGTTGCTCCACTAACTTGAGGGCTAGACAGACAGTAACTGAGAGGAATTTCATCAGAGAATGACCGTGAACATGCCAGCGTCGTGCTATCTGAATCTGTCGACGTTGGAAAGAAATGTACTAAAGATGGCAGTTTCTTTGGGACATCGTCCTGTGAGTCTTCTATTCTGTGTACAAAAATGAGTATAACAAACAAAGCAAGACAGTCAAAATGATAGACTATGAACACAAGAAGCATTAACTGTCATTATTACTCAAGATTTTGCTTTTCAAAGGTATTATGCATCTAACAGAAGAGTATCTTATATTTTTAGTTTTAACAATCTGAATAAAACACTTCAGCATAAAGTCAAGCTTTTTTTTCTATTTAAAAATCAATAAACTCCTATTTCAGATAGTTTTACAAAAGTGTAAAACCAGAAAGGAGAAAATAAAAATTATTACAATTTCACCAACTAAAATTTTTACCATTTCCTTCCAGGCTTTTTATCTTTATTAAAAATGTTTAAATTGAAATACAATTGATTTCCAATATTATATTAGTTTCAAATGTACAATGTACTGATTCAATATTTTTTCCTTCCAGGACTTTTTTTTCACTCAAAATTGAGACTCTATAAACCATTTATATTCCACTTTTCAGTTCAGTTAAGTCGCTCAGTAATGTCCGACTCTTTGCCACCTCATGGACTGCAGAATGCCAGGCTTCCCTCTCTATCACCAACTCCTAGAGCTTGCTCAAACTCACGTCCATCAAGTCATTGAGGCCATCCAACTATCTTATCCTCTGTTGTCCTCTTCTCCTGACTACAATCTTTCCCAGCATCAGGGTCTTTCCCAGTGACTCAGTTCTTCCCATCAGGTGGCCAATATTGGAGCTTCTGCTTCAGCATCAGTCCTTCCAATGAATATTCAGGACTGATTTCCTTTAGGATTGATGGGTTGGATCTCTTTGCAGTCCAAGGGACTCTCAAGAGTCTTCTCCAACACCACAGTTCAAAAGCATCAATTCTTCTGCACTCAGCTTTCTTTATAGTCCAACTGTCACATCCATACATGACTGCTGGAAAAACCATAGCTTTGACTAGACGGACCTTTGTTGGCAAAGTAATGGCTCTGCTTTTGAATATGCTGTCTAGGTTGGTCATAGCTTTTCTTCCAGGGAGCAAGCATCTTTTAATTTCATGGCTGTAGTCACCATCTGCAGTGATTTTGGAGCCCCCCAAAATCAAGTCTGCCACTGTTTCCACTGTTTCCCCATCTATTTCCCATGAAGTGATGCGAACAGATGCCATGATCTTAGGTTTTTGAATGTTGAGTTTTAAGCCAACTTTTTCACTCTCCTCTCTCACTTTCATCAAGAGGCTCTTCAGTTCCTCTTCGCTTTCTGCTATAAGGGTGGTGTCATCTGCATATCTGAGGTTTTGATATTTTTCCTGGCAATCTTGATTCCAGCTTGTGCTTTATCCAGCCCAGCATTTTGCATGTTGTACTCTGCATATAAATTAAATAAGCAGGTTGACAATATACAGCCTTGACATACTCCTTTCCCAATGTGGAACCAGTCCATTGTTTCATGTCTGGTTCTAACCGTTGCTTCCTGATCTGCATACAGATTTCTCAGCAGACAGGTAAGGTGGTATGGTATTCCCATCTCTTTCAGAATTTTCAGTTTGTGTGGTCCACACAGTCAAAGGCTTTGGCATAGCCAATAAAGCAGAAGTAGATGTTTTTCTGGAACTCTCTTGCTTTTTCGATGATCCAATGGATGTTGGCAATTTGATCTCTGGTTCCTCTGCCTTTTCTAAATCCAGCTTGAACATCTGGAATTTCTCAGTTCACATACTGTTAAAGCCTTCTTTGGAGACATTTGAGCACTACTTTCCTAGCGTGTGAGATGAGTGCAATTGTGTGGTAGTTTGAGCATTCTTTGGCATTGCCTTTCTTCGGGATTGGAATGGAAACTGATCTTTTCCAGTCCTATGGCCACTGCTGCATTTTCCAAATTTGCTTGCATATTGAGTGCAGCACTTTAACAGCATTATCTTTTAGAACTAGAAACAGCTCAGCTGAAATTCCGTTACCTCTACTAGCTTTGCTTGTAGTGATGTTTCCTAAGGGCCACGTGACTTTGGACTCCAGGATGTCTGGCTCTAGGTGAGTGATCACACCATAGTGGTTATCTGGGTCATGATGATCTTTTTTGTATAGTTCTTCTGTGTATTCCTACCACCTCTTCTTAATCTCTTCTGTTAGGTCCATACAGTTTCTGTCCTTTATTGTGCCCATCTTGCATGAAATGTTCCCTTGGTATCTCTAATTTTCTTGAAAATATCTCTAGTCTTTCCCATTCTATTGTTTTTCTCTGTTTCTTTGCATTGATCAGTGAGGAAGGCTTTCTTATCTCTCCTTGCTATTCTTTGGAACTCTGTATTCAGATGGGTATATCTTTCCTTTTCTCCTTTACCTTTCACTTTTTTTCTTTTCTCAGCTATTTGTAAGGCCTCCTCATACTACCATTTTGCTTTTTTGCATTTCCTTTTCTTGGGGATGGTCTTGATCACTGCCTCCTGTACAATGTCATAAACCTCCAACCATAGTTCTTCAGGCACTCTATCAGATCTAATCCCTTGAACCTATTTGTCACTTCCACTGTGTAATTGTAAGGCATTTGATTTAGGTCATACCTGAATGGTCTAGTGGCTTTCCCTACTTTCTTCAATTTAATTCTGAATTTGGCAATAAAGGGTTCATGATCTGAGCCATAGTCAACTCCCAGTCTTTTTATTTTTGCTGACTATAGAGAGCTTCTACATCTTCAACTGCAAAGAATATAATCAATCTGCTTTCGGTATTAACCATCTGGTGATGTCCATGTGTAGAGTTGGCTCTTGTGTTGTTGGAAGAGGGTGTTTGCTATGACAGTGTGTTCTCTTGGCAAAACTCTGTTAGCCTTTGCCCTGCTTGTTTTGTACTCCAGTGCCAAACTTGCCTGTTTTCCAGGTATCTCTTGACTTCCTGCTTTTGCCTTCTAGTCCCCTTTGATGAAAAGGACATCTTTTTTTGGTGTTAGTTCTAGTAGGTCTTGCAGGTCATCACAGAACTGTTCAACTTCAGCTTCTTTGGCACTACTGGTTGGGGCATAGACTTGGATTACTGCGATATGGAATGGTTTGCCTTGGAAACGAACAGAGATCATTCTTTCATTTTTGAGATTGCACCCAAGTACTGGATTTTGGACTCTGTTGTTCACTATGAGGGCTACTCCATTACTTCTAAGGGATTCTTGCCCACAGTAGTAGATATAATGGTCTTCTGAATTAAATTCATCCATCCCACTTTCATCATGTATTATATCTCCCCTTTCCATTAACATGAAAAAACATGATTATCATTTCTGTTTAATATATCATTGTTTACTATACCTTTTCCCTTTATTTTCTCCTGTTGTTTAATTGTTTTGCATTTATAAAGATTCTACAGTTAATGTATGCTTTCAAATACATGCTACAAATTAATAACTACAAATACAGCTCACATGTGTACGTGTGTGTGTATTTGTGTATGTGTGTGTGTGTGTGTGTGTGGATGCTGAAGGGAATAGCACAAAAGAGAGAAGAAAGGATTACTTTTCAGGCATTATTTCTGTAAGTAAATCTTACTATGAATAAAGAGATTTTTTTTTCTTTTTTATAAATAAAAAAGTATAGTATGCATTGATTTAAACAAAGTCCCTAAACCACAAACAGACATTTTATGAGTAAAACAATATTTTCATGGGGTAGTTCATGAAAAGACTTATGGCAACTGCTTTTTATGACTCACATTGAGGCTGTTCTCAGTAACCTCAAAGCAATCCATGTGACTGTGTGTGTTTTTAATGCAAGGTCCCGGAGTCCCATCCTTTAGCTCTGAAAAACCAGATTCATGGCCAGCCTAAGCCCTGCCTTCTTGGGGGCCACATATCTATAAGTTATGAACTAAGTGTTTTGCCCCTATGCACCATCTCTATTTTGATCTCATTTTCCAGAGTTTCCATAATGTTATTTGAGCCAGTACTATTTTGTTTTTCCAAATCTTTATGTAAGGGAACAAAGGCCTGAAACTTCCTAATCTGCCGTCTTTCTGGTGTTGCTCTCAATGTCTTTGTTTACCAAGAGGTAGTCACAATTGTTTTATTCTATAATTGGTAAGTTCCTTCATCAGAAATGTTATATATCTGGAGAGCTTTCTACTCAAAATCAGACTTCTCTAAGTGTCCTTCTCACAAGGCACAGTCTCAGGCAACTTTAAAAAAGAATTAGATGGCATTGGCAGCTGCATTATTACTCTGCATGCTAAGTTGCTTTAGTCGTGTCCAACTCTGTGCTACCCTGTGGACTGTAGCCTGCCAGGCTCCTCTGTCCACCAGATTGTCTATGCAAGAATACTGGAGTGGGTTGCCATGCCCTTCTCCAGGGTATCTTCCCACCCAGGGATAGAACCCGTGTCTCTGTGTCTCTTGTATTGGCAGGTGGGTTCTTTACCACAAGTGACACCTGGAAAGCCTGCGTTATTACCGTGCAGTCCTTAAAAAGCTTCAGCACATGCCATTCTACTGACTTCCCAACCGCTCATCTTTTGTCAAAGAAGCTCTAACCCATGAAGACACCCTTTTTGAGTATGACAGGGGTGGTAATGAAAAGGAGACTACAGAGGTCTATTGTCAAATCGCAAACATTTCATCTCTGTCTAAAATGAGACAGATCATATGACATAATTTTTCCCTGACACTGTCTAGAATAAGCAGGAAAAGGACCTTTCTCTTTCAAAGTTCCTTACATCTGGGTTTCATTAAAGACAACTGACTATATCTTTTCAGCATGTTCATTTTATAAGCTCTGATTTTTTTTCTTCCTTTGGTAAAACAAATGCATTTCCAAATAAATTTAATTCCATGAAAGATTCCCAATGAGCTTTTGCAAATGTTGTGATCAAAGAAATCTGGTCTAGGGCCACAGGGGGGGTCTTATTTTTGTAGCTGAACAAGAAGTTTCTAATGGCAGCATGCACTTTTGGAAAAGCTAAAACATTTCAGGAAGGCATGAGCATGGGGCAGCCCACTGTTTGAACCCTGCCCTCACAGACCTATTAGACTCCTTTTGGAAGATGAGACTTTCTTCCTGGTGCTTGGTTAGATTTCCCTTTCCCATGTGGAAATTTTCAGGCCCTTACTTGGTATTTTGCTTCCTCTGTAACTAGTTAACACTAAAGCAGAGGTAGTTATAAATATTCAATTCCAGCATTTCAATGTTATTTCAATGTGGCATTGGTCATATTGACAACAATTATTAATATTTCTCAGATGACCTGTATGAACAAATATTTTTTAAATGGACTTGAACTGATCAGTAAACACAGGACATCCAGGTCCAAAGTAACATTCGGTTTAAATTTTGTATATTTAATATTAAAGATCATTTAAAAAATTTTAATTGGAGGATAATTGCTTTACAATATTATGTTAGTTTCTGCCATCCATCATCATGAATCAGCCATAGATATACATATGTCCCCTCCCTCCCAGCTCTCTAGGTTGTCACAGAGCACCAGGTTTGAGCTCCAAGTGTCACACAGCAAATTCCCACTGGCTATCTGTTTTACATATGGTAATCCACGTGTTTCCATGTCACTCTTTCAATTCGTCCCTCCTTCTCCTTCCCCTACTGTGTCCACAAGCCTGGTCTCTGTGTCTGTATCTCCACTGCTGCCCTGCGAATAGATTCATCAGTACCATCTTTCCAGGTTCCATATATATGCATTAACATACGGTTGTTTTTCTTAAAGATCATTTTTTAACAAAACATTGGAAAACAAATGCTGATGCTTTAGTTGATAAAACGATTTACATTAGTAGTAAAAACAGAGAGTTGTAATTTTAACATCCTCCTAAACATTTCCTAAACCAAAATTCTCCAGCAGTTCTCTGTTAGTAAAGTAGTTTAAAGAAACTGTCTGTCACCTCATTAGAACTGATTCAAACGTATTCTTTTTAATGGCTGAGTAATACTCCATTGTGTATATGTACCACAGCTTTCTAATGAGGTGGATGAAACTGGAGCCTATTATACAGAGTGAAGTAAGCCAGAAACAAAAACACCAATACAGTATACTAACGCATATATATGGAATTTAGAAAGATGGTAACAATAACCCTGTGTACGAGACAGCAAAAGAGACAGTGATGTATAGAACAGTCTTATGGACTCTGTGGGAGAGGGAGAGGGTGGGAAGATTTGGGAGAATGGCATTGAAACATGTATAATATCATATGTGAAACGAATCGCCAGTCCAGGTTCGATGCATGATACAGGATGCTTGGGGCTGGTGCACTGGGATGACCCAGAGGGATGGTATAGGGACGGAGGTGGGAGGGGGGTTCAGGATGGAGAACACGTGTACACCCGTGGCAGATTCATGTTGATGTATGGCAAAACCAACACAATATTGTAAAATAACTAGCCTCCAATTAAAATAAATAAATTTAAATAAAAAAAAAGAAACTGTCTGCCAATTGCTTTAACATGTTTAGATATGAGTTTTGGAAACTCTACCAGGTCTGATATGATGGAGATTTGTCTAGGTGAATTTTTCTATTACTCAGGGACTAAACATTATAAAACAGTGGTTGAGGAAACTGTAGTATGTTATCATTAATTTTAAGAAATTTGTAGACTCAATTCTAGTTCTATTTTATAAGCCGTTTTGAAACAAAAAGGTCAAATGCTCCATCCTCATCCTCTGAAACTCATTTGTGACTTTCTTACTGTGCTTGAGTCTCCATCTTATCTTCTAGCTCATGGACTCCACTCTGCAGCACCGCCGACATTTCCTGAACAGTTTCTGAGTCTCTCGCACTGGCTGGAAAACAAGAATCTTTTCTTTTCTGGAAAAATAAATTATGGCATTAGACAATGAAGAGAACTGAGATTCAAGGCAGATTTTCTTTTTCAAGTGACCTCACTTGTTAATCTAACTACCTTAAAGCACTCTCCAGACATTATGATTTCTTCACCAAGCTGATGCCAGGATTCTAATGTGAATGTGTAAGTACCGACATAGCCAACACTGATACTGGCTAAGAATGTTAAACAAATCAAGATGAAGGTGTGTAGCACTCACTGGAAGCAACTCAAGAGACAGGGCGGTAACCCAGCATAGCTACCTTTATGATTACAACTTTCACATCTGGCCGACACTGCCTGTTAGACACTGTTAGAACGCTATGAGGTAATGTCTCCATAGTTACAAAGTTCCGGCCTCTGAACAATTGCTGTGTTAATACTGCACCTGTTTTGCAGTTTGCGCACATCGAATAACGTAACTTGCTTTTAAGAGAGCCGTTTCTCCTACCAGGCAAATTTTGTCATCAAAATGTTTGTTATCCTATTTTGAATTTCTGAGGGTTAAAGCTAGTATGCAAATTTGAGGGGAGTTACTCACTGTTCTGGAGGTGGGAGGGTTGGTTCATTTGTTTTGACAAATGCTTTTTGAGGACATGGCAACAGCTAGGCAACACAAACAGAAAACTTGTATATTTTGAGGCAAAAAGAAACCTATTGGTAGAAATAATGAAACCAAAGCCAGGAGTTCTAAATTCTTCTCCTAGTTATTCCAGCAATATGATTTAGAAGAGATCACTTAATTAAGATTCTACCTTGAGTAAAAGATCCACATTTAATGTGTCATAATAATAATGGCATGGGGATACAATTAACACATATGAAAGTACATAATTGTGCATAGTAATAAGATATATTAATGATGATTACCATATGAGTAAGTTCATTCAATAGATATTTAAACAAGCATTTACTATTACCAGGAACCATCAAGGTACTATGAACAAACAGTTCCTGCCTCAAGGAATAATGATAAAATATCTTCTAATTTAGATTAGAAATGGTTTCCATCTTGGAATGATGCACAGTAGAATTTAAATATCAATACGAAGGACAATGAAGAAAGTAACTATTTTAATAAAAGAAAAAGACAATAAGTATATCACATAATGATACAAGTAAACTTAAGGAGGGCAAACATTTGACTATATTTTCTTCTTCTCAGAGATGAAGGGAAATTCCTTATTATGCTTATGGGCCAATTAAATCAGCACAAAGAGATTTATAAATTTATATTTATGTTCAGAAAAGAATTAAAATGAATTTATTACTTTTTGCCACCATCCCAGTTTCCTTACATCTTCCTATGGGGATGGTTTCCTAGCTATTATACAATTTTGTACTTGAAATACATATATTCCCATGATGTTTTATCAGAAAACCTATTCACATTTTCCAATATTGTTTGGCGAAAGAAAAATCTGCCAATGGGAAAAAGATTGAAAAGCTTTAAAACTGTGAAGGTTTCAATAGTTATTCCCCACACAAGACGTTTTCTTTATCTACTTCCCAAGCTAGAACATATATGCAATTAAAATCAATTTCCTCTTTTGCTGCTGCTCAAACTAAGCCAGTAGTTTTCAACAGAAGATGAAGTGAATCACAGGGAATTTTGTGAATATGCGGGGACATTGTTCAGGCTCCTCTGTCCATGGAATTCTCCGGGCAAGAATATTGGAGTGGGTAGCCATTCCCTTCTCCAGAGGGTCTTCCAGGGACTGAACCTGGGTCTCCCACATCACAGGCAGACTCTTTGCCATCTGACCCATCAGGAAATCCCATGAAGGGACATAAATAGTAGTCATAAAGATTTGGTGGAGTGCTACTGGCATTTAGTGGACAGGATCCAGAAATGTTAGACTTTCTACAACATGGCAGATAATCCTCCTTGGTAAAGAATTTTCCCATGCACCATCTGACTTGCCAGACATTAATGGAGATGAAAAATAATTTATAATTATCTGAGTCTAAAGCCCAACTCTGTATTACATATAAGTGAAAAATATTTTTGTAACATTTTAATATTTACCAAATTTTCCAGGAAGTAACTATGCATTATTTACAGTGAGGGAAGATTATAGATTGGTTTGTTTAGACCTTTTCCAAAAGTTGTTCATCAGTTGGAAAAATTTGCATCATCAAAGGCAGTACCACTTGGTGTGTTCATGTGATATAACTTATCTGACATAGGTAATAACAGTAGCAACAATAACAAAATCAACATGAATCTGATGAATCTTCTAATTTACATAAAATACAGAGAACAGAAGAGCACGTTAGCTAATAGATCAAGATACTTAGAAGACAACCTGTGTAATTTGTGGATATAGCTTATATTTGAATTCAAGCAAACTAAAAAATGCAAAAGACATTGTAAATTTAAGTACATTGGATACTTAATAGTATTAAGGAGTAACTGTTACATACTTAAGGTGCATTATGGTATTATGTAGAAAAAATGGCAATCCATTCCAGTATTCTTGCCTGGGGAATCTCATGGGTAGAGGAGACTGGTGGGCTACAGTCCATGGGATTGCAAAAGAATCAGACATGACTTAGCAACAAAACAACCAATAATGGTATTATGACTGTATTTTTTAAAAAAGATTCCTTGTTTAGAGATACATCCTAAAACATTGTAGATAAAATGATATGATGTCTAGATTTGCTTGACAATAATGCAGAAAGTAGGGAGTGGATGGAGTTGTGGATGAAAAAGATGGGCAGTGACTTGTAATTGTTGAAGCTAGGTAATGGGTACATGGAGGTTTGCTATACATTTTGTTTATTTTTTTCTATAAATTTTGAAATTCTCTGTAGTGAAAAGGGAAGGTCATTTGGGGATGTTGTAGACTCTGTATTCATTGGAAGGACTGATACTGAAGCTTCCGTCACCTGATGTGAACAGCTGACTCACTGGGAAATCCCTGACGTTGGGAAAGATTGAGGGCAAAAAGAGAAGAGGGTATCAGAGGATGAGATGGCTGGATGGCGTCACCAATGAAATGGACATGAACTTGGGCAAACTTCGGGAGACAGTGAGGGACAGGGAAGCCTGGTGTGCTGCAGTCCATGGAGTCGCAGAGTCGGACACGACTGGGCAACTGAACAATAGCAACAACAGACTCCTTACATTGATATCATCATCATGGCTGTCTCTAATTCAGGAAGGACAGAGTCAAGTTAGAGCTGAAAGGGAAAAGCAAAAACACTGTTTATGAGGTTCACCAGTCTCACACAGGTCCTTTTACCACAGCTCTGGAAGATGGGAGTCTCCCCATTTGGGGAAGTGACAGTCCAGAGAGATGAAAATCTCTTCCAAGGCTATATGGCCACTGGATGGCTGAGCCAGGATTTGGTCTCACTTCCATTTCTTACAAAATCTCCTTCACTCTACTCCCTGTTTCTCTGCTGTAATTACTGTCCAATAGCTTCCTAACTCCTTACTACTTCTCTGCCCCTGAACCAGCTCAGTCCTGATCTTTCTCTTTGCTATGGTCTCAGATCACTCTCTCCCATTGTCCAGATTCTGTGTCATTTCTCTTTGGCCATATCCTCTATTGGGAAGACATCTGAATTTTGCATGAGAAATTGAAAGAGTATTTTTAGGGCAAAATAAGATGATGATAACTGAGTTTTATATTGTGAGCTTTTACCTTGATTAAGAAAAAAACACCATATTCTGTAATCTAAAAAAAGTAGGCAAAACATTATATGTCCATAATTTTTTAAAAGTTGAAAGACACAAAGAACTGGCTTTATGCACTCTGGTCTTCTGTTTCCCCATATGGAGAACATTTGCACAGTAGGAGATTTTTATTAAATCAGTAATATAAATAAAATGTCTTGTGTGAATGAAGGTAGTATATACAAAGAGAGTTTTCTTCCCCTCTCAGGCCATGGATTGTAATTTCCAAATAGAGTATCATGTAATTGAAGATTACAATTTAAAACATGATTTTGCTCCACTATCTATGATTCAAAGAATTTGTATATCTGGGATACACTTTCACATTTGCACATATTATAGTACAAATTCCTATTGTAAAGCATCTTGCTAGTCTAAAAATGTGCTGTATTGCTTCATATCCTTCACACAGATCCACATGTAAATAACACAGCCTTGAACAAAGAAGTTATTATTTCACCTTGAAGTCAGGGTCACGTGAAGGTTCTACTGGAGGTGTTCACAGGAGAGGACAGAGGGCCAGTTATTAGGAGGTTCAAGTTTCAGATATCTTGCTCTGAATACCTTCATGGTCCTTCCCAATCACAAAATTCTATTGCCAAACAATACTAAGAACTCAGATTTGTTTACACGATACTAAATGTCAAACAATGGCTTGAATCCTCAAACATTCATATCAGTTTCAGCAACAGTTCATAAATAACTGCATAGATACATGTAATTACATGTAAAATAAATAAGTACATGTACTGAGGCTCAGCCTTTATCCATGAATCATTTCTATCCATGTTCTTTGGAGGAATAAAATATCTATTCTGAGACAGGGCATCTCAGACTTGTTCAGAAGGGCAGAGATCCAGAACATATGCTCTTATTTGCATAACATTTTCTTTGTTAAATATTTTCAAAAATACAAATCAATACATTTTTACTTCCTCTACACACTAGTTTTATATACATTTTACTAGCAAAAAGAAATGTACCTATATTATTTGGATACCATATAAACTCAAAACTACCAGCTCAAACATCTTAAAATCAAATATATCACCCAACAAGTGTTCAACCAAGAGCAAATGATTGGTTTTGAGATTTCCTATTCATAGGAATTTGCAATTTCATTTTCTTCTCTCATCTACTAGCAACCTTAAGCAGGAAAGTGGTGTCTGGAGACAAGGACTTGTGAAAAATGATTGGAGAAAGAATTTGAATTGAGAATATGTGATCCATTAACATTTTTCCTTTGCAAACAGGGTAAAGGCAATCATTCAATATTACAGTCAAACGCTTGCTCTCTACAGCTTGGAACACTAGTGCCCCTTGGGAACAAGTGTGAGTAGCCATGGATTAAAGGAGTATGAAAGAGAGTTATTGGAAACCTGAATATGGGCTCTGCCTATGGTGTTAAGCACAAATATAAGATTGAATGGAGCCTCTCCCAACTCAGTGTGGAAGCACATCCAGGTAAGAAAGGGCTTCAATCCTGACTCACCCCTTCCTTCTTGGTTAGGGCACACATAACTAATTTTATCTGTGGTAGCTACTCTCAGCATTATTCATCATTGAGATAATGATGGCAATAGGTGGCAATAAGGGGTACAGTTTACTAAGGATGGATCAGTTACTCTTGAGAAATCCCTTGAGAATACTAGATACATAAATGAAGATGCTTTCATTATTCTCCTGACAATCTGAAGGTATTTTTGTTGTCATTCACTTGCAAAGTTGTGTCCAACTCTTTGTGACCCCATGGACTGTAGCATGCCAGGCTCCTCTGTCCTCTATCTCCCAGAGTTTGCTATTGAGCCGGTGATACTATCTAACCATTTAATTTGAAGTATAAACAAATGTAAATCGGTAAATTAAATGTAAGTTGTTTAGCAGATTTTCTCCTCCTGTGCTAATGAGACAGGAGAAGAAATTGAGAGAATCCTAAGGGTATAAGAACCCTGAGGTTTGCATTATGTCTTTTGCAAGAGAAGGACACTTCTGACCTTCACTAAGAACAGAAAAGAAATTACTGGGGTGGATAATACTGTGTTTGGAGCTATCCTGTGTCATTTATTTGAGACCCTGTATATCAGAAAGAGGGGAGAAAGCAGACATCTGAGATGGAATGAGAAAATTCCTGCAGTGTTAGGAAACAGAAGTCCCTGAAGACCTTTGGCCATGTGTAGATTAGTAGAAGAAAGACAAGCTGGACATTTTTACATGCTGGAAATTTTCTTTGGCTGTTCTATTAGCCTTAGTTTTACGGTTACTGTTCTGTGTTCATGTTTGTCTCTCTGTTAATTTTCAGAGTGAATACTTTTACAACTCAGAGCCATAATTAATACTGAATACTACTACTACTGCTAGCTATCATTTAACATGTATTTCCTATTTGTGTTATGTATATTATAGGCTTACCAGGAGGCACAGTGGTAAAGAATCTGCCTGCCAATGAAGGAGACTCAGGAGATGTGGGTTTGATCCCTAGGTGGGGAAGATCCCCTGGAGGAGGAAATGGTAACCCACTCCAGTATTCTTGCCAGGACAATCCCATGGACAGAGGAGCCTGGCAGGGCTACAGCCCATGGGATCACAAAGAGTCAGACAAGACTGAGCATGCACACACACATGCACTCTATGTATATTATTTCATTGCATCCTTTTAAGGATGTAATATTATCCATCTTTCACAGATGAGGAAACTGACAATTAGAGCAGTCAGGTAACTGCCCAGAGTCACACAGCAGAACCAAGGCCAGGGTTCAGGTCTATCTGAATTTTGGGACTGGATTTTTGATCATTACATTTCTTCTGAAAAATATTGAGCACCACTGTTTACAAGACAGTTGGACAGATACTTCATAATATAAATGAATTGCAGACATGTTCCTTGCTCTTCTGGAATTTATTCTTTTGATGAGACAATAGTATCTGTGGGTATGAAAAAATAATGCATTATAGAATGTGATAAAAATCAAAGGATAGTTCTGTTAAGAGCTAGAAGAACTCAGAGAAGAATTAGTAGGAAAGCCTTCACAGAAGACATGGGATATGCAGTATGTGTGCACCTCAAAGGATAGATAGGATTTTGAAAAGCAGAGAACAGGAAGGAAGATATTATTTTATTCTTTCATGCATGCATTCACTCAACAGAGACATATTAATTACTTGTTGTGACTTGACAGTACTGAATGTACTTTTTCTGCGAGCATCCAAATCCAGGATAGGCATGGTATAGGCTGAGGCAGAGATGACCTGAGTGTGCAGTGCTAGAGTGTGCAGTGGTAGAGTCAGATACACAGTGGAGACCAGATCAGAGATGGCTGTGAACCCAGGCCAAGGACTAGAATACACTCTCAGTATGCACTATGTGGGTTTCCCTGGTGGCTTCATGGAAAGAATCCACCTGCCAATGCAGGAGATGATGGTTTGCTCCCTGGGTCAGGAAGACCCCCTGGAGAAGGAAATGGCAGCCCACTCCAGTATTCTTGCCTGGAGAATCCCATGGACAGAGGAGCCTGCTGGGCTACAGTTCAAGGGGTCACAAAAGAGTTGGACATGCCTTAAGGACTAAACAACAACAATGTCAATAGTTAGATTAATTACAGAATATTTCGTTGGTTGACATGACTGACTCGATGGACATGAGTTTGAACAAGCTCTGGGAGTTGGTGATGGACAGGGAGGCCAGGCATGCTACAGTACATGGGGTCACAAAGAGTTGGACACAACTGAGTGACTGAGGATATTTCAGGAGTTTCTTGGTTCTATTTATATGTAAGAATATGTGTGTTTTTCTTTTTCTTTTTTGGATTCATAGGCGCTCTTTATTCCAGATCAAATTTCTTTGCTGGATTTATGTATTACAAATATATTCTCTCAGATTATAATTTATATTTTCTCTCTCTGAAAGATGCATTTTATGAGTAGAGCATATGTGTCCTTGTGCCATTACCACACTATCTTAAGGTAACTTTGTAGTATATTTTGTGTTGTCGTTTTAGTCGCTAAGTTGTGTCCTACTCTTTGAGACCCCCATGGACTATAGCCCACAGGCTCCTCTGTCCATGGAATTTCCTAGGAAAGAATACTGGAATGGGTTACCATTTCTTTCTCCAGGGGATCTTCCCTCATCTCCTGCATGAGCAGGCAGATTCTTTACCCCTGAGCCACTTGCAAAGCCCCAGTATTGTATACAAGTCTTTCAAAAAATTTAATAGTATCATGACCATTCTAGATTCTTTGATTTCCATGTGAATTTTTAGAATAATCTTGTCAATTATGGGCTTCCCTTGTGGCTCAGCTGGTAAAGAATCCACCTGCAATGCAGGAGACCTGGCTTCGATCCCTGGGTTGGGAAGATCTCTTGGAGAAGAGAAAGGCTCCCCACTCCAGTATTCTGGCCTGGAGAATTCCATGGACTATATAGTTCTTGGAGTCACAAAGAGTCGGACACAACTGAGCGACTTTCACTTTCACTTTGTCAATTGTGAAAATACCAGCTTAGATTTTGTTTGGGGTTGCACTGACTGTACGGGTCAATTTGGAAAGAATGGATTACCTGCAGTCTTCCTTTCCGGTAATAGTCTTGTCAGGTTTGGTATGAAGGTTATGCTGGTCTCTGAAATAAAAGCAAAAATAAACAAATGGAACTTAATTAAACTTTAAATTTTTACTCAGCAGAAGAAACCATCAACAAAATGAAAATACAACCTATAGAATGGGAGAAAATATTCACAAATGACAATGAACGAAGTGTTAATATCCAAAAATATATAAACAGCTCATACAACTCAAAATCAAAAAACAAATAACCCACTAAAAATGGGCAGAAGACCTGAATAGATATTTTTCCAAAGAATACATACAGATGGCTAACAGGTTCATGAAAACATGCTCAATATTGCTAATTATTAGAGAGATGCAAATCAAATCAACAATGAGCTATTGTATATACCTATAAGAATGACTATCATTAAAAAGTTTACAGATAACAAATGTTGGGAAGGATGTGGGGGGAAAGGGAACACCTGTGCACTGTTGGTGGGGAATGTAAATTGGTTCAGTCACTGTGGAAAACTGTATGGAGGGTTCTAAAAAACTAAAAATAGAACTCTCAGATGATCCAGCAATTCCACTCCTGGGTATGTATCTGGAAAAGATGAAAACACTGATTTGTAAGAAGACATGCATCCCAATGTTCCTTAGCAGCACTATTTACAATAGCCAATATATGGAAGTAACTCAAGTGTCCAAGAATGGATGAATGGATACATAAGATGTGTTTTATACACACATACACACATATATACACACACACACACACACACACAATAGAATATTACTCAGCCATAAATGAGCTTCCCTCATAGCTTAGTCAGTAAAGAATCCACCTGCAATGCAGAAGTCTGTGTGCAATGCAGGAGACCTGGGTTTGATCCCTGAGTTGGGATACAATATTACCTATATGTGGAATCTAAAAAATAATACAAATGAATGTATGTAGCAAAATAGAAACAGACTCACTGATTTAGAAAACAAACTAGTGGTTACCAGTGGGGAAGAGGGAGGGGCAAGTTAGGGGAAAGGGGTTAAAAGATAAAAACTACTATGTATAAAATAAGTAAGCATCAATAATACATTGTACAACACAGGTAATTATAGCCATTACCTTGTCCAAAAAGAGAAAAGAAAGATTATGTTGGTCTCTTAAAACAAGTTGGTAAATGTTTTCTCTTTTTCCATTGCTCAGGATTGGCATTATGATTTCCTTATGTCCTGTGTAGCATTTATTCATGAAATATTTTGGACTTTACTTACTGGGCAGTAATAGTTATATGGCTGATTATATTTTCTATTTCTTCCTCATTGATTTCTGGTAAGCTGTGTTTTCCTATAGTCTCTTTGATGTTAGTGGAATCCATGATGTTCTCCTCTTCATTACTGATACTGGTTATTTAGCTCTTCTATATATTTTTCCCCTCATTAATTTGCTCAGTCTTTTTAAAGAACCAAGCACTGGCTTTTGATTCTCTTTACTATACATTTTTAAATTTTCTTTGGGTTCAGTTTTCTATTATTTTTGTGAGTATTTGAGATGGATAGTTAGATAATTACATCATATTTTTATTTTCTAATATAGGCAGAACTTTATTCCATAAATATTACTATTCAGTATTTTCATTATCATTTATTTAAATATGTATTTTTAAATTTACATAGTTTTTTAGATAGCTGTTGCTTAATTTCCAAATATATAAAGATTTTCAAGTTATTTTTTGTTAGTAAGTTTTAATTAAATCCCTCTGTGGCCAGAGTTCATGCTTTGAATAATTTATTTGAAATTTTATTACCTCATGGAAAGCATATGGTCTATTTTTGTAAAGTTTTTTTTATTGCTTTTGAAAGAAGTGTATATTCTGAATTTGTTGAGTATAGGGTTTTATATGTCTCAATTAAAGTAACAGCAATAATTGTGTTATTTTTATCCTCATTGATTTTTTTCCTACTTATAAAAATTATAGACAGTGAAGATTCATCAATTTTTTGCAGATTTTGTCTTTATTTTACATTCCTACCAATAGTGTGAAAGGATTCCCTTTTTCCAGCATCTTCACTAACACTTGTTATTGCTTGTCTTTTTGACAAAAACCATCTCCAGGTGTGAAGTGATATCTCATTGTGGTTTTGATTTGTGTTTCTCTAATGGATTAGTGATATTGAGCATCTTTTCACATATCTCTTGGCCATCTGTATGTCTTCTTTGGGAAAATGTTTATTCAGGTCTTTTGCCCTTTTTTTTTTTTTAAACTAGATTATATCTATGTATGTATGTGTGTGTGTGTGTGTGTGTGTGTGTGTGTGAGTATTGGAGAAAGAAAAAGTGAAAGTGTTAGTCATTCAGTTTTGTCCACCTCTTTGTGACCCAATGGACTATAGCCTGCCAGGCTCCTCTGTTCATGGGACTCTCCAGACAAGAATACTGAAGTGGGTAGCCATTCCTTTCTACAGGGGATCTTCCTGACCCAGGGATTGAACCCAACTCTCCTGCGTTGCAGGCAGACTCGACTGTTTGAACCACCAGGGAAGGAAACGGCAACCCGCTCCAGTATTCTTGCTCGGAAAACTCCATGGATAGTGGAGCCTGGTGGCCTGCAGTCCATAGGGTCACAAAAGAGTCAGACAGAAGTCAGCAAATAACTAACAACCATATATATCTTTCCCTATTGAGTAGTGTAAGTTCCTTATATCTATTATTTCTTAGTGTTAGGCACCTGTCTTGTTTCCTCATATTTCTGAGTACTCTTGATTAACAATTATAGTTTATGAAAAAAAAATTATAGATCTAATTTAGACCTAAGATGATATATTCCTTTAGAGAATATCTAGTTGATGGCTGGGGACACAGAAAGTCCATATTAACTTAATTAATTCAATTAGGACTTACAACAGTTTGGAGCTGGGTTTCTGTTTCATTGAAGGCCAGTCTCTGTCTGGTCTATTCTTACTCCTAGGTTGAACTTTCAAGGTTCCAACAAGAATCTGGAAGGAGATGTTACTAGTTATTCTCTTTGTTGGGCCTTGAACTCCAACTTTTGTCCTCTGTATCCATAAATCTGTAAAATCTCTGTTTATTCTCTCAACCAGTTCTTCCTAAAATAACCTGACAAATTTAGGGCAAATCTGACTTTACAGATTAGTTATCTTTCTGGGTCTTTTTCATTCTTCTGTATCTTGGAAACACAATGCTTGACTGACTTGATCACTTTTTGGTCTCTTTAGTTCTATTACAATTCCCCAGTTTTTCTATTTGTTTTCAGTAGGAGAATTAGTCCAAATTACCTGGGCAGCCCATACTAAATCCTAATTCTCATATTGCTTAAATAAAATATTTGTATGTCTTTTGGCTCAACTGTTTACAATATATATTGGAGTCAACAAAAGAAATATTCCCTTTGGTATTCTGCTTAGACAAAAGAACTGGTCCTATAGCTTATAGGTTCCATGACAAATTCAAGGTGAAATTCAATTTATTTTGCTACTTGGCAATTTTTATTTGGCCTCATTATAGTTTTTCTTTCTTTCTTTCTTTTTTTAGCTACTTCACTCTTTCTGCTTTCAGAGAGTGTGTTATGCAAATTTAATTAGAAAATGCCTGTGAAAGTTCTTTGTAAATATTTAAAGAAAAATGCATGTATAAGGTGGTATTACTATTCTAGACTCAAAATCATTTATCTTGTAAAAACCTTGTGCACATAGATTAGCAGCACCTCTGAGAAGGTCTTGGTGAACTGTTCTCTGCAGAAGTGTTGTGCTTCATTGAATGATGACAAGTGATTTAATCAGACCTTCTCCTGGGAAGAAGGATCACAAAGTAAACAAAGCGTAATGTTCATCTGCATGTGAAATAAGTAAGATTAAGTAATGTGTCAAAATCATACACCTTATGCTCCATGGGAAAGATAAAGTTAGTACACAGCAGCATAAACTGAATCCATGACCCTCTGACTCTAATCCCATGGCCTAAAATAGAAGCAATAAGACGCTGAAGATTAGAGAAAATTCTTTTCAAAGATTTGAAAATCAAAAAGAAAAACTCTCAACTCTGAGTTTCTATGCTCAGAGTTCCTTCCCCGCCTCTCCTTCCCTCCTTCCTTCCTTCCTTCCTTCCATAGCCAAGTATCTTTGAGGGAAAAAAACTATATTGCTTTCATTTCCTTACTGCTCACTCATGTTACATCCACTGTGGTATGATTTGTTCACTCATGCTTGCTCTTAGGGGTCACAATGACCTCCCAGTAGACCATCTAATGGTTTTATTCCTTCTCTGTTTCTGTATGACATCTGTCATTCTCTCCTGTCCTCCTTCCCTCCAAATTCTTGTCCAACTCCCCTTCCTCCTCTTTTTCTCCACGTTCAGAGGATCCCTTTGTGTCAGTCCTTGGATCTTCCCTCTGTTTGCCTTTTCCCTTTCCTACTTCTTTCAACAATTTCACTTAAAGAAAAAAAAAAATACTTGCAACCATTGTATCTATTTAGGGGTTTCCCAGGTAGTGCAGTGGTAAAGAATCTGCCTGCCAATGCGGAAGATGCAAAAGACTCAGGTTCAATCCCCGGGTCAGGAAGATCCCCTGGAGGAGGAAATGGCAACCTGCTCCAGTATTCTTGCCTGGAAAAATTACAGACAGAGGATCCTGGCAAGCTACAGTGCAGGGAGTTTCAAAGAGCTGGACATGACTGAGCACACACACACTGTATCTTCATGACTTTAAAATCTCTTGTTTATGCTCTCCTCTTAAACTAATTGAGCAATTTCAACTACCTACTGATGGTTTCAACTGCCTACTGATGGTTTCAACTGCCTACTGATGGTTTCAGCTGCCTACTGATGGTTTCAGATTTTTCCAACCCTACTCAAGCTACCCATAATTGTTCTAGAATTAATGAGGGCTTCCCTGGTGGTCCAGTGGTTATGAATCTGCCTTGCAATGCAGGGGACACTGGTTTGATCCCTAGTCTGGGAATATCCCACATGCCATGGGGCAACTATGCCCAAGTGCCACAATTGCCAAGCCTGCACTCTGGAGCCCGGGAGCCACAACTACTGAAGCCATGCGCCTAGAGTCCACACTGTTCAGCAAGATAAGCACCACGAGAAGTCCGCACACCTTGACTAGAGAGTATCCCCCGCTCTCCACAACTACAGAAGGCCCATGCACAGCAACAAAGGCACAAACAAAGCGTAGTCAAAAATAAAATATATATATATATGTATATATTTAGAAAAAATGAGAACTCAGGCTGGCAGTAGATATCAGTTACCTTCTCTGTAAACAAACATGGACTAGAAGTAATGTAATCCTTTGACTTCTTTATGCCTGATGTAAGGGTGCTTTGAAATTAACAGACCCCTAGAGAGGTGGAGAGCATAACATTTCAGTCTTCCATTGAAAGACCACAAAACTCCAGCCAGAAGCCTCTTTGGCTGATCCTTCCACCTAAGTCTCTGATGCCCAACTTTTATACCAGTTTGTCTAGTGATAGAATGGGGATTAAAAGTCAACTTCGTACCCTAGGAAACTGGTAACTAGTGATGGGGGAAGAACTGGTTTCGATCAATGCTTTTAGCCTGTTGTGCTGTGCTGTGCTCAGTCTTTCAGTCGTGTTCAACTCTTTGTGACCCCATGGACTGTAGCCCACCAGGCTCCTCTGTCCATGGGGATTCACCAGGCAAAAACACTGAAGTGGGTTGCCATGCCCTCCTACAGGGGATCTTCCCAACCCAGGGATCAAACCCAGGTCTCCCACATTGCAGGTGGATTCTTTACCATCTGAGCCACCAGGAAATCCTAAGAATACTAGAGTGGGTAGCCTATCCCTTCTCCAAGGGATCTTCCTGGTCCAGGAATTGAACCAGGGCTTCCTGCATTACAGGCAGATTTTTTACCAGCTGAGCTACCAGAGAAGCCCCCTTTAGCATAAATCAGTCCTTTTCCTTGTGGTTTAGATTTGCTCTCAGTCTCTCTCATTGGGCACTGAAAGGTCTTCCTTGATGAGAATGAGTCTCCCCATACTTCATAAGTCACCAAGGTCCATGTATGAGGATCACTTTTTGTATATCATGGTACCTCACTGAACCATATTTGAGTTTGAAGCACTCTGGTCTAAGATTATCCCTCCATGGGCACTAGCCTTACCATTGATTACATCCTACAATTGCTTGGCCCTTTCTCCTAAACTCTTACTCTGCTGGTACAGACAGTATTGGGACACTTATAATTAAGCTCATTAGGACAGGACCTTAATGTCCCATATTCTCTTGTGCTCACTATTTCTTCTAGTATTACTTTCTCCTAGACACTCAATACCCAAATCACTGCCTCATCTTTGACAACTATTTCTCCATTGTTAGGGACTTCCCTGGTGACTCAGATGGTAAAGTGTCTGCCTACAATGCAGGAGACCCAGGTTCAATCCCTGGGTTGGAAAGATCTCCTGGAGAAGGAAATGGCAACCCACTCCAGTATTCTTGCCTGGAAAATCCCATCGATGGAGGAGCCTGGTAAGCTACAGCCCACAGAGTCTCAGAGTTGGACACGATTGAGCGACTTCACCTTCACTTTCCTCCTTTGTTAGAACTTCAGTAAACCATCTACCAGGCTATTGTATTCTATGTCCATGACAACTCTCACTGAGTCCTTCATTATCTAGCTAAAACAAAGCACTCGGTTTTCTCTCTCTTATCACTTGCCTTTAGACTTCTGATGACCTGTGTAGTATCTGTGCACGTGCCCCTGGCTTTCCCACATCCTTGCCTTTGTTCCGATGATTCCCACTGATAATCATCAGCCTTCCCAACAAGGCTTATGCCTCTAAAAAGTTATTCTGTTTTCAAAACCAGTTTTCTCAGCTGTAAAATGGAATTTACATTGATTTCATAGAGGACTACATAAAATAATGTAACTAAAGGAGGAGGAGGCATGGCAAAGAGGAGGGTTTGGCAACCCACTCTAGTATCCTTGCCTGGAGAATCCCATGGCCAGAGGAGCCTGGAAGGCTAAAGTCCATGGGGTCACAAAGAGTCAGACACGACTGAGTGACAAAGTGCACAAAGCACTTTAAATGATAATCCTTATTACTTTCCCCCTTAATATTGTAACGCATATCGTCCATAAAGTATTTTTTGATTCTCCCAGACTAGAAATGATTTCTTTCTCTCCTGAATATCATGGGATAGCTTTTCCATTCCTTTCCCCTGGTATTATCACTTTCTATATTACATTACAGTTATTTAGCACATCCCTTATCCAATCATAACAGACTCAAAGCTCCCTTAAGTCAGGGGCCATTTCTTGGGCATATTTTTTCCTTCCCCAGTGCATAGAATAGATAACCTTATAAATATTTGCAAAAGAAAATGAACAAATTCACCACAGTGGTAATTATAGCATTATAACAATATTTACTCAAAAGTTATATCTTGATGAAATTACAAATGAACAAATCCCATTATATCCACAAATTGCACAGTGAATCATTCATGTGGAGGGTGATTACCTGGATCTTTTGGAGAGGTCTGGCAGGCTCTGAGAGACAAGTGAAGACCTGAAGAAGGCAGTGTTGCTGCTTAGAAGTAAGAAACTGGGAAGAATGCTTGTCCCTGGAGACAACCAATTTCAATTTTCAATTCAAGTAAGAAACTGAGAAGAAATGCTTCTCCCTGGAGAAGCGCTTTTAATTCCACTATGAAATTTCTTAAATTCTTTTGGCTATAAGATAAGCCATTATTTTATCAACTACCAAGAAAAAAGTCTAGGACAGGGAGTCTAATAAGAGACCCTGGCATAAAGCCGGAGTCCCCAAGGGACAGTTTCATTTTTCAACCTAAGCCCTGATAGGAGAGAGAAAAGAAAACTCTTCCCTGAGGTTCTGAACAATAACCTTTACTCACATAGGTATGAGATCTGCATTCATACCACCAGTGCGTTGCAAACAACTCAGAGAGATAATCTAATTTAAAGTGGTCTCAGGTCGGTAGTGACCCTAGTGGAAATACATGCTCATATAAGAAATTCAATTCAGGCAACATCAATCCCGTAAATTGCCATTGATCATAGGATGCATCTCAGTTTCAGAGGTGTTAAATTGTGAAAAAAAAATCACCCTAGAATTGATGTAATACATTGTTTCCATTATGTATTGAGAAGGTCTGCAAAAAACTCAATGAGGAAGATAGAAAGTAAAAACAAACCTCTCTTTCTTTGACCTTTTGACTGGGACCAGTTGCTTCTCTTCCAGAGACCCGTTAGGAAGTACCCTTGCCTCAGAAAATAGATTCTAAGAGTGTAGGGCATTTGAGGGTCCGTGCTGGTCGGAGAAGGCAATGGCACCCCACTCCAGTACTGTTGCCTGGAAAATCCCATGGACAGAAGAGCCTGGTAGGCAACAGTCCACTGGGTCGCTAAGTCAGACACAACTGAGCGACTTCACTTTCACTTTTCACTTTCATGCATTGGAGAAGGAAATGGCAACCCACTCCAGTGTTCTTGCCTGGAGAATCCCAGGGACGGGGGAGCCTGGTGGGCTGCTGTCTCTGGGGTCGCACAGAGTCGGACACAACTGAAGCGACTTAGCAGCAGCAGCTGGTCTCCCCATCCTGTCTTAACAGAGCCCGTGTAGGAGACTATCTGGGATTAGAAAGGAAATGGCGAGAACCCATTCTCTAGTCCCAGCGGACTGACTCCTTCCACCTGCTGGCGCCTCAGCTTCACTCCCTGAGAGGCTTCTTGCACTGCTCACCTTCCTGATTACACGTCTGCTTGCTTGTCTTCCTTTCCCACCTCACAGAGCAAAACAGGAAGCAGGTCATCTGTGCAAGCATTTTACATCACAGAGCACACGTTTGTTTGTGTGTGCATGTATACACTGGAGAAGGCAATGGCACCCCACTCCAGTATTCTTGCCTGGAAAATCCCATGGACAGAGGACCCTGGTGGGCCTCAGTCCATGGGGTCGCTAAGAGTCGGACACGACCGAGCGACTTCACTTTCACTTTTCACTTTCATGCACTGGAGAAGGAAATGGCAACCCACTCCAATGTTCTTGCCTGGAGAATCCCAGGGACGGGGGGAGCCTGGTGGGCTGCCGTCTATGGGGTCGCACAGAGTCGGACACGACTGAAGCGACTTAGCAGCAGTAGCAGCAGCACCTATACACACACACAGAGACTGGGAAGAGTCGCTGATCACTTTTACAGTTCCGTGGACAAACCTAAATTCCTAAAACATGACGTTTCCTTAAATGGGAGTTTAAATGCCACCAGAGAGGAAGAGGGAAAGTGGTCCTGGCACATGGAAGGGCAGGTTTGAGCGAAATGCTACAGTAGTGCCTTTGGGCAAGCAGATTTGGTCTGAAGACAGGTGCGTCATGGTTAGGAAAGCAGTGACACTCTGGTAGGTGAGACTATGCCCCAAACAAACTACTCAACTCTGTAGTTTTTTTTTTTTTTTTCCTTAGGGAAGCTCATGAGGATTGGTCACCAAATACAAATAGGATATGCTTTCAGTGTGACTTGAGATACTGATTATACAATGTATTACATGTGTATGTGAATCGATTTAATGCAAAACCAAGTAAACGAGAAAGTGTTTTAGTATTCTAATGAAGACTCACCACCACTGGTGTAGACTAGAGCCAGTTCAGACTATGCACCAATACTGAGCAGTTCCCCCAGCTGTCATTTGCCAAGTCAGTACTAAGGTTTTATGTGTAGCCTGTTACTATATGACAGCACGAAATCTTGGAATTCACTAGAGCAAAGTAATAAAAATGCTCTTTGAAGATTTGTCTCAGGAATATTTGCTAATCAAACTCACCTATAAATCAATCAAGATCTACCCTTGGGCTTATTAGCTCAATGAAATATCCAAATAAGCCAAACTTTGTTTTTAAGTATGTTTGACATTTATAAATTATGTGATATATAAGTTGACTCAAACCATGAAACTAAAATAAGTTTTTCTCTTAAAGAAGCAACAATGATATATCTTAGTTTCAAAGTGTTTCCTCCTTAGGCTGTGAATTTTCTATGAAGTTAAAAATATACATATGCATGAAAGTGAAGTGAAAGTGTTAGTCACTCAATTGTGTCCAACTCTTCATGATCCCCATGGAGTGGGTAATCATTCCCTTTTCTGAGAGATCTTCCTAACCCAGGGATCGAATCCTGGTCTCCCGCATTGCAGGCAGATTCTTTACCATCTGAGGCATGAGGGAAACCCCATACATATGTATATACATAAATATATTTGGATACCCATGTACATGGTATAGAATAGGTACCGTTCATCATCTATAGGTTTGGTTCCTGGGTCAGGAAGATCCCCTGGAGAAGGAAATGGCAACCCACTCCAATATTCTTGCCTTGAGAATCCCATGGACAGAGGAGCCTGGCGGGCTACAGTCCATGGGGTGGTAAAGAGTCAGACATGACTGAGTGACTAACACTTAACAACAGAGATAAATTAAAGGCCCAATAATTTTTCTCACCAAAATAGAAATTACTATTGTTTTATCCCTAAAGCATCTGCTTTTAAAATGTCTGAATCCATTTTCTTTTAAAATTATTGTATTATTCTTATTGTTATTTCATTTATTTTTATTTTTTGGCTGTGCTGTGCAGCATGTGGGCTCTCCATTCCCCAACCAGGGATGGAACCTGTGGCCCCTGCATTGGAAGGCAAAATCTTAACCACTGGCCCACCAGGGAAGTTCCTTTAATCCATTTTCAAGGGAGATATCTCTTTTGCTGATGAAATACGAAGAGCAACTAGTTAGTGCAGCTGATAAACCAACTGCCAAAATTGGTGATGTAATTATAGTTGTTTTATTTCTCTGGCCCTCTGACCCTGTTAGAACTAGGAAAGGTGATTCTGAGACAAAGAAATGTTGAATACCTCTAAGTCACAAAATTTAATAGAAAAAAATAATTGTTCCAAACTCTTTTGATTAAACTCTTTTAATATTATCCTAGGAATTTACTTTCTAACATGGAAAATTGATGGATAGAAATAATTGATATTAAAAGAGTTAAATCTAGGTTAGAAAATAGATTTACTCTTATATCCGAAAACCTCTTTCCCCATTCTGCTTCTATCCCTCCTTGTCCATGTGAAAATATAAAAACCCTGGTATCATGGGGCCCATACCTAAGAAGTGTGAAATGTTTCCTTACTGAGGAATGAGAAGATTATGTGAAAATACCTATGATTATGCTACCAATCTTGACAGTTGACTAACCAACAGAACTACCTAATTGCTCCTCATATTTAATCAGCAAAAGAGATGCCACCATTGGAAATGGATTCAGATTTTTAAAACTAGATGCTTTAAGGGTTAAAAAAATAGTTTCTGATTTGACTAGGAAAAAGCAGTCCTGGCCCTCTAATTTATCCCTAGTATATCAACAGCAGCCATATGATCAGCATAATCAGAACTGGCTTCTAAAACCCTTGGAATTGCCTGCTACGTGATGACAGTGATCACTGTCTTTTGTTATGTTAATTAGGTGACATTTGGATTCCATCTAAGGATGCATATTGAAAAGCAGAGACGTTACTTTGCCAACAAAGGTCCGTCTACTCAAGGCTATGGTTTTTCCAGTGGTCATGCATGGATGTGAGAGTTGGACTGTGAAGAAAGCTGAGTGCTGAAGAATTGATGCTTTTGAACGGTGGTGCTAGAGAAGACTCTTGCGAGTCCCTTGGACTGCAAGGAGATCCAAGCAGTCCATTCTAAAGGAGATCAGCCCTGGGTGTTCTTTGGAAGGAATGATGCTAAAGCTGAAACTCCAGAACTTTGGCCACCTCATGCAAAGTGTTGACTCACTGGAAAAGACTCTGATGCTGGGAGGGATTGGGGGCTGGAGGAAAAAGTGACGACGGACGATGAGATGGCTGGATAGCATCACCGATTCAATGGACGTGAGTTTGGATGAACTCCCGGAGTTGGTAATGGACACGGAGGCCTGGAGTGCTGCAATTCATGGGGTCACAGAGAGTTGGACATGACTGAGCGACTGAACTGAACTGAACTAAGGATGGGGGCTGGTTGCCAGGGAAAATAACCATGTAATTATCAGGTTCAGTTCAGTTCAGTTCAGTCGCTCAGTCGTGTCCGACTCTTTGCGACCCCATGAATCGCAGCACGCCAGGCCTCCCTGTCCATCACCAACTCCTGGAGTTCACTCAGACTCACATCCATCGAGTCAGTGATGCCATCCAGCCATCTCATCCTCCGTCGTCCCCTTTTCCTCCTGCCCCCAATCCCTCCAAGCATCAGAGTCTTTTCCAATGAGTCAACACTTTGCATGAGGTGGCCAAAGTTCTGGAGTTTCAGCGTTAGCATCATTCCTTCCAAAGAAATCCCAGGGCTGATCTCCTTTAATATGGACTGGTTGGATCTCCTTGCAGTCCAAGGGACTCTCAAGAGTCTTCTCCAACACCACAGTTCAAAAGCATCAATTCGTCGGCACTCAGCTTTCTTCACAGTGCAACTCTCACATCCATACATGACCACTGGAAAAACCATAGCCTTGACTAGACAGATCTTTGTTGGCAAAGTAATGTCTCTGCTTTTTAATATGCTATCTAGGTTGGTCATAACTTTCCTTCCAAGGAGTAAGCGTCTTTTAATTTCATGGCTGCAATCACCATCTGTAGTGATTTTGGAGCCCCCAAAAATAAAGTCTGACACTGTTTCCACTGTTTCCCCATCTATTTCTCATGAAGTGATGGGACCAGATGCCATGATCTTCATTTTCTGAATGCTGAGCTTTAAGCCAACTTTTTCACTCTCCTCTTTCACTTTCATCAAGAGGTTTTTTAGTTCCTCTTCACTTTCTGCCATAAGGGTGGTGTCATCTTGCATATTTGAAGTTATTGATATTTCTCCTGGCAATCTTGATTCCAGCTTGTGATTCTTCCAGCCCAGCGTTTCTCATGATGTACTCTGCATATAAGTTGAATAAGCAGGGTGACAGTATACAGCCTTTATGTACTCCTTTTCCTATTTGGAACCAGTCTGTTGTTCCATGTCCAGTTCTAACTGTTGCTTCCTGACCTGCATATAGGTTTCTCAAGAGGCAGGTCAGGTGGTCTGGTATTCCCATCTCTTGAAGGATTTTCCAGTTTATTGTGATCCACACAGTCAAAGGCTTTGGCATAGTCAATAAAGCAGAAATAGATGTTTTTCTGGAACTCTCTTGCTTTTTCGATGATCCAGCAGATGTTGGCAATTTGATTTCTGGTTCCTCTGCCTTTTCTAAAACCAGCTTCAACATCTGGAGGTTCACAGTTCATGTATTGCTGAAGCCTGGCTTGGAGAATTTTGAGCATTACTTTACCAGCGTGTGAGATGAGTGCAATTGTGCAGTAGTTTGAGCATTCTTTGGCATTGCCTTTCTTTGGGGTTGGAATGAAAACTGACCTTTTCCAGCCCTGTGGCCACTGCTAAGGTTTCCAAGTTTGCTGGCCTATTGAGTGCAGCACTTTCACAGCATCATCTTTCAGGATTTGAAATAGCTCAACTGGAGTTCCATCACCTCCACTAGCTTTGTTCATAGTGATGCTTCCTAAGGCCCACTTGACTTCACATTCCAGGATGTCTGGTTCTAGGTGAGTGTGAGTGATCACACCGTCATGATTACCTGGGTTGTGAAGATCTTTTTTGTACAATTCTCTGTATATTCTTGCCACCTCTTCTTAATATCTTCTGCTTCTGTTAGGTCCATACCATTTCTGTCCTTTATCGAGCCCATCTTTGCATGAAATGTTCCTTTGGTATCTCTGATTTTCTTGAAGAGATCCCTAGTCTTTCCCATTCTGTTGTTTTCCTCTATTTCTTTGTGTTGATCGCTGAAGACAGCTTTCTTATCTCTTCTTGCTATTCTTTGGAACTCTGCATTCAGATGTTTATATCTTTCCTTTCCTCCTTTGCTTTTCATTTCTCTTCTTTTCACAGCTATTTGTAAGGCCTCCCCAGACAGCCATTTTGCTTTTTTGCATTTCTTTTCCATGGGGATGGTCTTGATCCCTGTCTCCTGTACAATGTCACGAACCTCAGTCCATAGTTCATCAGGCACTCTATCTATCAGATCTAGTCCCTTAAATCTATTTCTCACTTTCACTGTATAATCATAAGGGATTTGATTTAGGTCATACCTGAATGGTCTAGTGGTTTTCCCTACTTTCTTCAATTTCAGTCTGAATTTGGCAATAAGGAGTTCATGATCTGAGCTACAGTCAGCTCCCTGTCTTGTTTTTGCTGACTGTATAGAGCTTCTCCATCTTTGGCTGCAAAGAATATAATCAATCTGATTTTGGTGTTGACCACCTGGTGATGTCCATGTGTAGAGTCTTCTCTTGGGTTGTTGGAAGAGTGTTTGCTATGACCAGTGCGTTCTCTTGGCAAAACTCTATTAGCCTTTGCCCTGCTTCATTCCGTGTTCCAAGGCCAAATTTGCCTGTTACCCCAGGTGTTTCTTGACTTCCTACTTTTGCATTCCAGTGCCCTATAATGAAAAGGACATCTTTTTTGGGTGTTAGTTCTAAAAGGTCTTGTAGGTCTTCATAGAACCATTCAACTTCAGCTTCTTCAGTGTTACTAGTTGGGGCATAGACTTGAATTACTGTGATACTCAATGGTTTGCCTTGGAAATGAACAAGGAGGGGCTGGAGATTGAGTTCAGTCACCAATGGCCAATGATTTAATCAATTGTGCTTAGGCAATGAAGCCTCTATAAACACCCAAAAGGTGAGAGTTTGCAAATACTTGATCTTGCCTGTTTCCTCTATTAGACTGTAAGCTCTATAAGGGTAAGACTCTTTTTCTATTTCTGTTTTTATTAAGATCATGTTTAATGGAGAAGACAGAAAACTTTCCTCTTAAGGTCAGATCTCCATAAAAGAGGGGTGTCCACTCTTTCCACTTCTAGTCAACATTGTCAAAGGGCAATCAGGCAAGCAAAAGAAATAAAATCAAAAGCAACCAAACCGGAAATGAAATAAAACTATCTCTGTTAGCAAATGACATGATCTTTTATGTGGAAAATCCTAAAGAATCTGCTAAAAATCTATTAGAATAAATAAGTTCAGCAAGGTTGCAGAATACAAATCAATATACAAAAGTCATTCTTATTTCTATATACTTGTATGAGGAATTAAAAATAAAATTAAGAAAAAATCCATTTACAATAACATTAAAGAATAAAATACTTAAAAACACATGTAACAAGGGGCTTTCCTAGTAGCTCAGCTAGTAAAGAATCTGCCCACAATGCAGGAGACCCTAGTTCAATTCCTGGACCGGCAAGATTCCCTAGAGAAGGGATAGGCTACCCACTCCAGTATTCTTGGGATTCCCTGGTGGCTCAGATGGTAAAGAATCCACCTGCATTGCAGGAGATCTGGGTTTGATCCCTGGGTTGGGAAGATCCCCTGGAGGAGGGCATGGCAACCCATTTCAATGTTCTTGCCTGGAGAACCCCATGGACAGAGGAGCCTGTTGGGTTACAATCCATGGGATCACAAAGATTCAGACATGACTGTGTAACTAAGCACAGCACAGCACATGTAACAAAAGAAGTAGAAAACATACACTGTGAAAACTATAAAACTTTGTTGAAAGAAATTAAATAAGATGGAGCAGTGGCTGCGATGGCACAGGAGTGGCCGAGAAGAGCTACCCCACGTCCAAGGTAAGGAGCAGCCATGAAGAGATACCCCACGTCCAAGGTAAGAGAAACCCAAGTAAGAAGGTAGGCACTGAAAGAGGGCATCAGAGGGCAGACAGACTGAAACCACAATCACAGACAGCTAGCCAATCTGATCACATGGACCACAGCCTTGTCTAACTCAATGAAACTAAGCTATTCCGTGTGGGGCCACCCAGGACAGATGGGTCATGGTGGAGAGGATGGACAGAATGTGGTCTCCTGGAGAAGGGAATGGCAAACCACTTCTGTATTCTTGCCTTGAGAACCCCATGAACAGTATGAAAAGGCAAAAAGATAGGACACTGAAAGATGAGCTCCGCAGGTCGGTAGGTGCTCAATATGCTACTGGAGATCAGTGGAGAAATAACTCCAGAAAGAATTAAAGGATGGAGCCAAAGGAAAAACAATATCCAGTTGTGGATGGGACTGGTGATAGAAGCAAGGTCCAATACTATAAAGAGCAATATTGCATAGGAACCTGGAATGTTAGGTCCATGAATCAAGGCAAAATGGAAGAGGTAAAACAGGAAATGGCAAGAATGAATGTCGACATTCTAAGAATCAGCGAACTAAGATGGACTGGAATGGGTGAATTTAATTCAGATGACCATTATATCTACTACTGTGGGCAGGAATTCCTTAGAAGAAATGGAGTAGCCATCATGGTCAACAAGAGAGTCCGAAATGCATCCAATCTCAAAAACGACAGAATGATCTCTGTTTGTTTCCAAGGCAAACCATTCAATATCATAGTAATCCAAGTCTATGCCCCAACCAGTAACGCTGAAGAAGCTGAAGTTGAATGGTTCTATGAAGACCTACAAAACCTTCTAGAACTAACACCAAAAAAAAAGATGTTCTTTTCATTTTAGGGTACTGGAATGCAAAAGTAGGAAGTCAAGAAACACCTGGATTAACAGTCAAATTTGGCTTTGGAGTACAGAATGAGGCAGGGTAAAACCTAATAAAGTTCTGCCAAGAGAACGCACTGCTCATAGCAAACATCCTCTTCCAACAACCCAAGAGAAGACTCTACAAGTGGACATCACCCGATGGTCAACGCCAAAATCAGATTGATTATATTCTTTGCAGCCAAAGATGGAGAAGCTCTATACAGTCAGCAAAAACAAGACAGGGAGCTGACTGTAGCTCAGATCATGAACTCCTTATTGCCAAATTCAGACTGAAATTGAAGAAAATGGGGAAAACCACTAGACCATTCAGGTATGACCTAAATCAAATCCCTTATGACTATACAATGGAAGTGAGAAATAGATTAAAGGGACTAGATGTAATAGAGTGCCTGATGAACTATGGACTGAGGTTCGTGACATTGTACAGGAGACAGGGATCAAGACCATCCCCATGGAAAAGAAATGCAAAAAAGCAAAATGGCTGTCTGGGGAGGCCTTACAAATAGCTGTGAAAAAAGAGAAGTGAAAAGCAAAGGAGAAAAGGAAAGATATAAGCATCTGAATGCAGAGTTCCAAAGAATAGCAAGAAGAGATAAGAAAGCCTTCTTCAGCGATCAACACAAAGAAATAGAGGAAAACAACAGAATGGGAAAGACTAGAGATCTCTTCAAGAAAATTAGCGATATCAAGGGAACATTTCATGCAAAGACAGGCTCGATAAAGGACAGAAACGGTATGGACCTAACAGAAGCAGAAGATATTAAGAAGAGGTGGCAAGAATATACAGAGAATTGTACAAAAAAGATCTTCACAACCCAGATAATCATGACGGTGTGATCACTCACACTCACCTAGAACCAGACATCCTGGAATGTGAAGTCAAGTGGGCCTTAGGAAGCATCACTATGAACAAAGCTAGTGGAGGTGATGGAACTCCAGTTGAGCTATTTCAAATCCTGAAAGATGATGCTGTGAAAGTGCTGCACTCAATAGGCCAGCAAACTTGGAAACCTTAGCAGTGGCCACAGGGCTGGAAAAGGTCAGTTTTCATTCCAACCCCAAAGAAAGGCAATGCCAAAGAATGCTCAAACTACTGCACAATTGCACTCATCTCACACGCTGGTAAAGTAATGCTCAAAATTCTCCAAGCCAGGCTTCAGCAATACATGAACTGTGAACCTCCAGATGTTGAAGCTGGTTTTAGAAAAGGCAGAGGAACCAGAAATCAAATTGCCAACATCTGCTGGATCATCGAAAAAGCAAGAGAGTTCCAGAAAAACATCTATTTCTGCTTTATTGACTATGCCAAAGCCTTTGACTGTGTGGATCACAATAAACTGGAAAATCCTTCAAGAGATGGGAATACCAGACCACCTGACCTGCCTCTTGAGAAACCTATATGCAGGTCAGGAAGCAACAGTTAGAACTGGACATGGAACAACAGACTGGTTCCAAATAGGAAAAGGAGTACATAAAGGCTGTATACTGTCACCCTGCTTATTCAACTTATATGCAGAGTACATCATGAGAAATGCTGGGCTGGAAGAAGCACAAGCTGGAATCAAGATTGCCAGGAGAAATATCAACAACCTCAGATATGAAGATGACACCACCCGTATGGCATAAAGTGAGGAAGAACTAAAGAGCCTCTTGGTGAAAGTGAAACAAGAGAGTGAAAAAGTTGGCTTAAAGCTCAACATTCAGAAAACAAAGATCATGGCATCTGGTCCCATCACTTCTTGGCAAATAGATGGGGAAACAGTGTCAGACTTTATTTTTTGGGGGCTCCAAAATCACTGCAGATGGTGAGTGCAGCCATGAAATTAAAAGCTGCTTACTCCTTGGAAGGAAAGTTATGACCAACCTAGATAGCATATTAAAAAGCAGAGACATTACTTTGCCAACAAAGGTCTATCTAGTCAAGGTTACTGTTTTTCCAGTGGTCATGTAGGGATGTGAGAGTTGGACTATAAAGAAAGCTGAGTGCCGACGAATTGATGCTTTTGAACTGTGGTGTTGGAGAAGACTCTAGAGAGTCCCTTGGACTGCAGGGAGATCCAACCAGTCCATCCTAAAGGAAATCAGTCCTGGGTGTTCATTGGAGGGACTGATCTTGAAGCTGAAACTCCAATACTTTGGCCACCTGATGCAAAGAGCTGACTCATTGGAAAAGACCCTGATGCTGGGAGGGAACGGGGGCAGGAGGAGAAGGGGACGAGGATGAGATGGTTGGATGGCATCACCTACTCAATGGACATTGGTTTGGATGGTCTCCGGGAATTGGTGATGGATAGGGAGGCCTGGCGTGCTGAGATTCATGGTGTTGCAAAGAATTGGACATGACTGAGCGACTGAACTGAACTGAACAATAAATAGAAAGACATTTTATGTTTATAGATTGGAAGACTTAACACTGTTAAAATGGCTTTACTTCTGTAACTGATCTATAAATTTAGTGAAATCTCTGTCAGAATCCTACCAGACTTCTTTGTAGAAATTGACATGATGATCCTAAAATTCATTTGGAAACCCAAAGGACCCAGAATAACCAAAAAATCTTTTATCAATATAAGATGAACGAAGTCGAAGGACTCACACTTCCTGATTTTAAAAACTTATCATAAAGCCACAGTGGTCAAGGCAGTACGCTACTGGCATAAGGATGACTATATAATAGATCGATAATAGAATTGAGAGTCCAGAAATACAGTCTCACATTTATGATCAAGTGACTTTTTACAGGGTGCTAAAACCATTCAAGGGCTTCCCTGTTATCTCAGTGGTAAAGAATCTGCCTGCCAATGCAGGAGACTCAGGTTTGATACCAGGGTCAGGGAGATCCCTTGGAGAAGGAAACAGCAACCCACTCCAGTATTCTTGCCTGTGAAATCCCATGGACAGAGGAGCCTGGAGGGCTACAGTCCACAGGGTTGCAAAAGAGTTGACACGACTTAGCGACTAAACAACAAAACCATTCAATGAGGGAAAGAATAATCTTTTCAACAAATGGTAATGGGACAACTGGACATGTGCATGCAGCTGGACCCCTACTTCACACTGTATACAATAATTAGTTCAAACTAATCAAAAATCTAAATGTTAAGAGCTAAAACTATAACAGTCTTGGAAGAAAACAAAAGAGTAAATCTGCATGACTTTGAAACAAATTACTAGCTAGGACAAAAAAATCTGAGCAACAAGAGAAGAAACAAATGGGAAGTCAATAAAATTAAAAACTTGTGTACAACAAAGGGCATTACCAAGAGAATGATAAAATCCATAGAATGGCAGGAAATATCTGCAAATCATCCATCTGATAAGGAACTATCTAGACTATCTGAAAAAACCCTTCAGATAATATCAGATCAGATCAGTCGCTCAGTCGTGTCTGACTCTTTGCGACCCCATGAACCGCAGCACGCCAGGCCTCCCTGTCCATCACCAACTCCCGGAGTTCACTCAGACTCACATCCATCGAGTCAGTGATGCCATCCAGCCATCTCATCCTCTGTCGTCCCCTTCTCCTCCCTTACAACTCAATAATAAAAAGATTTTAAAAACTCATTAAAAAACTGGCAAAGGATCTGAACAGGCATTTCCCCAAAGAATATACACAAGTGGCCAATAAACACATGAAATGATGCTTGACATAGTCATTAGGGAAATGCCAATCAATACTACTTGTCTAGAAGGGCTATTATCAAAAAGACAGATAGTAAGTGTTGGTGAGAATGTAGACAAATCAGAATTCTCAAACATTTGGCAGGAATGTAAAATGGTACAGCTACTTTGGAAAACAGTTTGGCATTTGCTCAAAAAGTTAAACATAGAGTTGCAATTAGACCCAGCAATTCCACTCAATGTAAAAGCCTAAGAAAATGAAAACATATGTTAAACCCAAAACTTGTACACAAATGTTCACCATATATCTATAGACACAGAAGCTAAGTTAGTGTTTGCCTTGGGCTGAGGAGGAAAGACATTATAGCTAAGGGGTGTGGAGATTCTTTTGAGAATGATTAAAATGTTCTAAAATTAATTATTAGGATTGTTGCACAACTCTATGAACATACTAAAAACCATTAAATAGCACACTTTGAATGAGTGATGTATATAAATTAGCTCTGAATAAAGCTGTCAGTTACATAATAATAATACAATAACAACTGAATACCCAGAGCCCTTAACACAGCCTAGTGGCTAACACAAAGCATGACTGATAATGTTAAGGGAATGTTTTCAACATATTGACTTAGAATCCTCAAGCAATGCTTGTTAGGTTCTCATGTTCATACCAAACGTGGAATATACCTTCTTTGCAGTAATCTTCAAATTTTAATATATGCGGGTCAACTAGGGAGCAGATTCCTGCTTCAGCACTAGAAATACCTTTCAGAAGGTTTGGAACAAGGCTCAAAGACTTGCATTTTTAATAATAGCTCTTCTAAAGTGCTGTGAAAACACTACTTTAATAAAACTGCAGCATTATCCAAAGGCAGAGGCTTTGTTGTCTGGATAACCTATTAAGAAGTTAGAATTATTTAAACTTCTTTTCTCCTTGGCACTGGGCCAGGGCACAGGCACAGAAAACCTTTTTATATCTGATCCACGTAGGTTGAAATACATCACATAGGTTAAAAAACATCAATCTTTATGCATACAAGAAATAAGTAGCTTAGTTGCCCAAAATTGGTGATCCACTTTAATTTTTTGGCTTCTGCATGAACTAATGGATTCATTAAACACACATAACACACACACACACACACACACACACACACACACATCCAGTCTAGCAAGAGAAAGGTGGAATGCTCAAGATTAAAATTAAAACTTCATTGGTTCTTCGTAAATTATTTCTGAAAAGTAGAAAAATACTTCTCATAAAACCACACAGCTGAAAAGAATTTTTTTCTTAACTATAGTAACATAAATCTGATATTTAAATAAGTGAATGTCACTGAAAAAATTATTTTTCTTAAATACAGTAACATAAATCTAGTATTTAAATAAGTGAATGTGAAAGTTGTTCAGTCATGTCTGAGAATTCTCCAGGCAAAAATATTGGAGTGGGTAGCCTTTTCCTCCTCCAGGGGTCTTCCCAACCCAGGGATCAAACCCAGGTCTCCCATATTACAGGCAGATTCTTTACCGGCTGAGCCACAAGGGAAGCCATATAAGACTGCATCAGTATTCTATAAGCACAGTCATGTGAGAAAGCATATCTGTATTTGATTTACATAATTATTTTATAGTACTTGTTAATTATAGTATTTTAGAGTTAGGACATACTTTGAAATGCTGGACTTGAAACGTATACTAATTCCACACCTGAAAAACTTTGGAACATAATATATAATGTTATTTAAATAATATAACAACATATTTAAAAATATCTTTGGTTCATATAGGAACACAGATATTTTTACCCTTTTTAATCCCTTTCTCCAATTTGTCATTCAGTTCTGTAGAGTTTGTGCCTTTGTTAGGAACGTGGCTCAGATGATAAAGAATCCTCCTGCTATTCAGGAGACCCAGGTTCAATCCCTGGGTTGGGAAGATCCCCTGAAGAAGGAAATGGCAGCCCACTCCAGTATTCTTGCTTGGAGAATTACATGGACAGGACAGCCTGGCAGCCTACAGTCCAAGGGGTTGCAAAGAGTCAGACATGACTGAGCAACTAACACTTATAAAGTTTCATTCTTACTTTATAAGAATGTGCTCTAGATTTACTATATGTTTTTCATTCCCAATGATTCAGTGCAAATACTTTGCCCACATTAACTCAAACTTGGGTTAGTGAACCAGTCTCTGCCGGCAGAGGAAGCAGCAATGCAGATATCTGAGGCAGCGGCATGTCTGGCAAGAGGCTGTTGAGGTTGGGGCAGAGACAGCAGAGGCAGAAAAAGGGCTAGAGAGTGATGAGGGAGGCCAGATCCTCAGGGGGTGATCAGTCATTGAGCTGAGGACTGAGAGGATCTGACTTCTGTTTTTAAGAAGTCACTTAGGCTTCTGTATTGAAAATACCTTGAAGGAGAGCAAGAAGCAGAGAAATCAGGGGAGGTGGTCAATGCCATCATCCAAAGAGAGCTGACAGGGCTGGTCACCACCATGAACAATGAAGGTGATGAGAAGGGTCAGGTTCTGGGTATATTCTGAAGGACATGTTGGTAGAATTTGGTGGTAGATTAGAAGTGAGGAGAGAGAGGTGAGAAGACTAGATGACTTCAGGGATTTAGGAATTAAGCTACTAGTTTACTGATAGACAGATGAATGATACATAGATAGATGGATAGATAGATAGATATTGGGTTGGCCAAAACATTTGTTTTGAAAACAAATCATAAGATGCTATGGAAAAACCCAAATGAACTCTTTGGCCAATCCAACAGATAAGATAGATACAGACACGATAATTAGCCTATCTCGTATATGCAACATAGTGATGATTTTTCTCACTTAAAGAGTTACTGAAACAATTAGAAAGTATTGATAACAAAGAGGCCAACTGGTTTACCCAAGATCACCCTGCTAGGTAGGAACAAACTTGGCCTTAAGTATGACTCAGTGGTTATACCGAGCCAATTCTCTGCCCTATAGCACCATGGTTCCTGCACATATCTCCACTTCTTGGTCAGCAAAAGTCATAACACAGTGTTTGGGATTTTGAGAATTCACAGATTTTACAGAATTCAAGATATTTTATAGACCTAATTGAGAGTGCAGTGTTTCAGTGGTATCAGCTGTAACTCCAGTTCCCACATTCTGCAAATGGATCTACATGGAATGCTTTGACAAAGAGTAAAGATATTTGCACTTTAAGGTCTGGTTTTCAAATGCAAAGAATAATTCATTAAAAAATACAAGAGACAGGGTTGAAGATTATTTGGGGACTAGAGGGATAGAAAACTGTGGCATCAAAGTTGATTATATCATCATAGTTTCATTATCATTTATTTTCTTTTGGCTACTTTGAAAATGTATGTTTTCATTATAGACAGGGATCTGATACTTATTCAGTAAAAAATATTTTTCTTTGACTGTGGAATGTAAATTTGGTGTGAGAGATGAGTTTGAAAATATTATACTTATATCAGATTTCCAAACTTTTTTGTATCAAAAGAAATACTAGCTGAAACACTTTCCAAATAAAAGGGATTATACCTGCTGAAAGCACCACTGGCTCTCATTTAAATTTCTGAGTTTTTAAAAAAGAGTCTGACCTTGAGGACAGCTGCCAGGTGGCATAGAACACAATGAAGATGAGAAGAGAGACACCAGCCAAAGCCAACACCTGAGTCTACCAGTTGTGTCCTGCGGACTCTTTCACATCTCCATAAAGCATTTGGGGTCTTGGATTTGAGTATTCCTTTCAAAAGGCTCATTCTCAGCAAATTCCCTGCTAGTCTAGATTCACTGGCATTTAACAAAGTCTGGTAGAGTCCTTCGGTCCTGTTGTTAAGACTTGCAAAGCACTGTGGACTCAGGGTGCAATCTTCAGCTGAATTTGGATATAGGAAATTAGCAATTACAAAGTGGTCTTCCTGCCAAAAATCACATGCTGTGGCCATTATTTTGCTCTGCGATGAAACAAGTCATTTTAATCCTTTGTAGTAGATGGAACAATGATACTTGACCAACCAAAAGGGAAAATTCTTAACTCAAGGGAGATATTTCCAACTACCACATGTAGACTTATGTACATAATAGGAAAAGTAATCTTTTTCTCACCAAGTAAAACCTTTTAAAATGATCTTGAAGTGAAGTTTCACAAAACCACCCCCACTTTAATGAGAGACTTTGTAAATTTGCCAAAGTTTAGTACTATCTGACCACACAAAACTAGGTTTCCAACAGCCAAGTTGAAAAGAGATATGAAGCAATTACACAGGAAATTGTGTTTACTTGGACTTAAAGATATAACATGAAATTAAAAGACGCTTACTCCTTGGAAGAAAAGTTATGACCAACCTAGATAGCATATTGAAAAGCAGAGACATTACTTTGCCAACAAAGGTCCGTCTAGTCAAGGCTATGGTTTTTCCTGTGGTCATGTATGGATGTGAGAGTTGGCCTGTGAAGAAAGCTGAGCATCGAAGAATTGATGCTTTTGAACTGTGGTGTTGGAGAAGACTCTTGAGAGTCCCTTGGACTGCAAGGAGATCCAACCAGTCCATTCTAAAGGAGATCAGTCCTGGGTGTTCTTTGGAAGGACTGATGCTAAAGCTGAAACTTCAGTACTTTGATCACCTCATGCGAAGAGTTGACTCATTGGAAAAGACTGTGATGCCGAGAGGGATTGAGGGCAGGAGGAGAAGGGGACGACAGAGGATGAGATGGCTGGATGGCATCACCGACTCAATGGACATGAGTTTGAGCAAGCTCTACGAGTTGGTGATGGACAGGGAAGCCTGGCGTGCTGCAATGGAGGAGGCCAGGCTCCTCCATCCATGGAATTTTCTAGGCAAGAGTACTGGAGTGGGTTGCCATTTCCTTCTTCAGGGGTTCTTTCTGAACCAGGGATTGAACTCAGGTCTCCTGCATTGTGGGCAGATGCTTTACTGTCTGAGCCACCAGGGAAGCCATTTTATAGATGAGAAAATTCAGGTCCAGAGGATGAAATCACTTGCCAACAGTTGTTCTTCTAGTTGGTGACAATCAGGTCTGGAAGTTTTATATTCCACTCTCTTGGCTAGAAGGAAATGCCCAGCATCCTATGTTATTTGGATATTTGTATCTCTCCTTCTGCTTTTAAGTCAAATCCAAACTATTTTGCCTTTTCCCCCTCATTTTGTTTTTTCCTTCTATCTGCCTTGTGATAGTGAAAATTCCCCATGGTGTGACTTCTATCTACTCAGTCCTTCAAGCCAGAAATCAAGAGCCATCAACTCACCCACTAGATCACCATCTTTTAAGCCATCTGCTACCCAGACAGCTCTTAGATCTTGCCTTCACACTTCATCCTCACAAACATAGTCCCTATTATTCCTTACTGCAACATTACAGTAGTCTGCAGTAGTTATTGCTCCTCTTGTTTCCAATATTTTGTTTCTCAGTGGCAAAAACTACCAGTTGCCTGCACTTCCATTTTTTCTGCTATACTTCCCTGTTTACCTTGCAGTGGGTATGACCATGTGACTAAGTTCTGGCCAGTGGGAGGTAAGTAGAAGAGTCATGTGACAGTTCCTGGGAAAGGACTGTTGATGGACACACTTTGACCTCTTCTACTGTGTCCCTACTGAAGTTTGCTGCCTGAAATGTGGATACTGCCTTCTTGGGCATTAGATTGGGACCACTCATGAGAACAGCAATGTAAGAAGACACTGAGTCTTTGACACCAGGGAGCCTTTGATGCCATATTAGACCTTGAACTGGGTCTCTGGACACGACTTTTTTAAAAAGATTTTATTGGAGTACAGTTGATTTATAATGTTGTGTTTGTTTCGGGTAGACAAAGCTTTTTAAAGTAGTGTTATTTTGGGTTACTATCAATCAAGTCAACCCTCTACTCACTATACAGCCGACCTCCTAAATCCCACAAAATCTTGAAGGTAATATTCCTGAAACATAGATTTGATCATGTCCCATACTTACACAGCCTCCCATACCTACCTACTTTTAAAATGATAGTCATTTAAGTTCAAAGACATTCTATAAGATTTATGTTTTTACTCCCTTCCTCCATTTTTGTGTTTTTGACATCATATTTATCTTATCCCTTATTTATTGAAGTTATAATTGATATTACAATTTTTGCCTGTTAATCTTCATGCTAGTTTATTTGAGTGATTGATCCACAACCTTTAGTATATATTTGCCTTTACTAGTGGAATTTTTCCTTTCCTATAAATTTTTACTTCATATTATAGCCTTTTCTTTTCTACTTAGACTTCCACTTTCAACACTTCTTGTAGTGTGGTGTAGTTTTGTTGAATTCTTTTAGTTTTTGCTTGTCTGAGAAGCTCCTTATCTCGTCTTCAATTCTGAATGATAACCTTGCTGGGTAAAGTATCCTAGGTTGTAGGTTTTTCCCTTTGTACTTTAAATATATCATGCCACTCTTTTCTGGCCTGCAATGTTTCTGTAGAAAAATTAGCTGATAGCATTATGGTGGCTCCCTTGTATGTGACCCTTTGTTTTTATCTTTTTGACTTTAGAATTATCTCTTTGACAACTTTTGCTATTTTACTTTTATGTTGGTATAGGCTTTTGGGGATTCATCTTGTGGAGACACTCTCTGCTTCTTGTACCTGAAGGTATATTTCCTTCTTCAGGTACGGGAAATTTTCAGCCACAATTTCATCAAATATATTTTCTACCCTTTTCTCTCTCTCTCTCTCTTCTGAGACCTCTACAGTGTGAATGTTAGCATACTGAGAGACTCATTTCCTAGACAGGTTGATAAGAAGTCTAGGGATCCCCAAAGAGAGAGGGGTCTGGAATTCTCAAGAAGGAAGAAAGGACAAACTTTTTTTCCCCTCTACATTCCTTAGGATTATATAACAATAATGTATCCTGCCTGAGGACAGTCTCTGGATTAAACTTTCTGGCTAATCCTATTATCTTAAAATGTAAACTATGGTAGTAGGCCTGGTGAGGTCTTTACAACTTCCAGACATTCTTTTGATTCATTGGAGAATATATAACTCCATTGCTTACACTAGCAAGCGGGTACTCTTTCTGCCCCCTTCTGATGCCTATCAGAAGCTTTCTCTATCTCCTTTATAGTTTAATAAAACTTTATTACACAAAAGCTCTGAGCGATCAAGCCTCGTCTTTGGCCCCGGATTGAATTCTTCTCCTCCAGAGGCCAAGAATCCTGGCATCTTTGTGTGGTTCAGCAACAACCTTTCATCTACTTGATATTGTTCCTGAAATTGTCTTCACTTAAAAATTATTTTTTCGTTTTGCTTTTCTATTTGGGTGATTTCCATTAGTCTTATCTCCCAGATCACTTATGCATTCTTTTGTATCCCTTAGTCTGCTATCAATTCTTTCTTTTTCATTCCAGTTATTGCATTCATCAGCTCTGAGTGGTTTTTTAATATCCTCTGGTTCCTTGTTAGAAATTCTGTGTTTATTTATTCTCTTCACAAGTTCAGTTAGCATTCTTATTATTAATGCTTGGAACTCTTTATCTGGTAAATTATTTATCTTTGTTTTGTTAGTTTCCTCCCCCCCCCACCCCCGCAACCACCAGAGGTTTTTCTTGTCCTTTCATTTGAAACAAATTCTTATCTTATTTTGTTAACCTTGTCTCTATGCACAGGCTCAGTTGCTTCAGTCGTGTCTGACTCTTTGCGACCCTATGGACTATAGCCTGCCAGGCTCCTCTGTCAATGGGATTCTCTAGGCAAGAATACTGGAGTGGGTTGCCATGCCCGCCTCCAGGGGATCTTCCTGACCCAGGGACTGAACTCATATCTCCTGTATCTCCTGCATCGCAGGTGGATTCTTTAACCTCTTGTCTCTATGAAATTGGATTAAATCGCTATCTATCCAGGTCTTGAAGGAGTTTCCTTGTTGTGAGAGCATCCTTATGCGGTCTTCTTGTGCCCAGCTACTTTGGTGGAGAGCTGGATCTGAAGTGAGGATGAGCCCCGCCTTCCCTGAGGTGTGATGATAGCTATTACCTTGGTGGGAGGTGCGGCTGAAAATATAGAGGCTGGAGCCAGAGCCATGTGTGATCTGGGGCTTCTCCTATGCTCAGCAGGTGTCACCATCCTATCTAGGCTGAGCTTGGGTCCTAAGATGCTAGGTCAGAAGCCCTGAGGTTCTGGTCTGAGCTGGTTTTGTTCCCTCTAAATGTGCACTCTCCCATCTCCTGGCAATAGCACCTTCAACTCGGTGGGGAACAGTGCTAAAGGAAGTGGGCCAGAGTGGGCACCCAGTGTAAGCCAGGGCACATACTGGGATGGTCCCAGAACACCAATCTGACCTGCAGACTGATCCAGATCCACTGCTTCCGAGAGCACCAGCAATGGCCACCCACACCCCACTCAGACGCACTACTGGGTCCCAGCTGGCTCTGTCTCCCCACCCGAAGTGTACACTCTCTTTGGTATGGTAGCCTTCTCCCTGGTGAGGGTATGCACTGGGGCTAGAGGGTTGGGAGGTGGGAACTGGTCAGAGCCCTGGGCAGTTTCAATCTGCTTCTCCCACCTTGTGCAGGGAAGTAAGCAAGTGTGTGCACACTCTTCATGAATGGAACCATGGTTTACTACAGCCCTCCTGTACGTCCCACTGGTTTTTAAACCAAATAAGGGGACTCATTTTCCTGGTGTTGGATCCCAGGGTGGGAGCCCCAATACGTGGTTTGGATCCCTCAGTCCCTAGGGAGGATCTCTGAGCTTGTGTAATTCCCCTCCTCTTCTGTGTAGGCCCTGCCCTGGTGGTTGCTCCTTCCTTTCTTACCTGGTTCCAGGTAGATCTTTCTTTACAGTCTTAGTTGTAGAAGAGTCTTTCTGCCAGTCTCCAGTTTGTTTTCAGTGAGAATTGCTCCACATGTATGTTAGGGGTAACACACTGAATCTGCCCACTCTAGTCAGGCACCATAGTACCATTTGCTTGAGTTATTTTATGACACAAGGTCCTGGTAAGGAATACGGAATTAATAGGCCACCACTAACCAGAAGAGTTTGGGAAAGGTCAAAAGAAGATGCCACATGTCCTTTCATCTCCCAGAATCCTTCTAACTGGCATCCATCTTGGTTGAGCAATGGGTGCATCACCAGGAAGAACTCTGAGTCAGGACGATTGGCCTAGGACACCTGGAAACTAGTCCCATCACCATAAAACTTGAGACTGTGAGCCACATGACAGAGCAGTTCTACTGGGTTCCCTTACCCTCCTGGTCTCTGCCCAGGTATCCTTTCCCAATAAAGTCTCTTGCTTAGTCAGCACATGTTTCTCCTTGGACAATTCATTTCCTGGTGTTAGACAACAGCCCATTCTCAGGCCCTGGAATGGGTCTCCCTTCCTGCAACATGTAGATGTAAATTTGATGTGTGCTGGGGAAGGTGAGCTCAGCGTCCTCCTCTTGTCCACCATCTTGATTTCCTCCCTGCATATACTGGAAACATTTATTTCTTGACATAGGTTGTACTTACATGAATATTTCCTTGAAATTGTTTATTAAGTCGTACATAAATGTCTTATGGAGTTTTGTTTATGTATATTTCACAATTAAAAGGGGAGAAGGCCTGCATGTTAATTAATGAAAATGAAACATTCCAATAGGAAAGTGGGCAAAAAATCAGAACTGAGTAGTCACTAAACATTAAAAATATTCTCAACACCATTAGTAATCAGGGAAATACAAATTAAAAATGCAATGGTATGGGGAGGGAGGTGGGAGGGGGGGTTCAGGATTGGGAACACATATACACCCATGGCAGATTCATGTTGATGTATGGCAAAACCAATACAATATTGTAAAGTAATTAGCCTCTAATTAAAATAAATAAATTTAAATAAATAAATAAATAAAAATGCAATGAGAAACCACTTATGCTATGCTAAGTCACTTAAGTTGTGTCTGACTCTGTGCAACCCCATAGACGGCAGCCCACCAGGCTCCCCCGTCCCTGGGATTCTCCAGGCAAGAACACTGGAGTGGGCTGCCATTTCCTTCTCCAATGCATGAAAGTGAAAATCGAAAGTGAAGTCGCTCAGCCGTGTCCGATTCTTAGCAACCCCATGGATTGCAGCCTAACAGGCTCCTCCGTCCATGGGGTTTTCCAAGCAAGAGTACTGGGGTGGGATGCCATTGTAAGACCCACCAAATGTGCTTTAAAAGTATGATAATATCAACTCTTGGTGAGACTATGGAAGAACAGAAACTTCTATAAGCTACTGGAAACCAAACTGAAAAAACAACTGGGGCATTATCTAGCAGAGCTAACACATGTATGCCCACAACCCAGCAATTACTGTCCAGGATACATACATGAAGAGAAAGTGGAAGTGAAAGTCACTCAGTTGTGTCTGACTCTCTGTGACCCCATGGACTGTACAGTTCATGGAACTCTCCAGGCCAGAATACTGGAGTGGGGAGCCTTTTCTGTCTTCAGGGGATCTTCCCAACCCAGAAATCATACCCAGGTTGATTAGGGAAGCCCGGATACAAACATAAGGATATTCACAGCAACATCATTTATGACAGCAAAATTTTGGAAACAACTTAAGTATTGGTCAATAGGAGAAAGAATAACATTTCTATTTATTTAACAGTCAGAAATAGATTAACTACACACATCTATGGCTTCCCAGGTGGTGCTAGTGGTAAAGACTCTGCCTGCTAACGCAGGAGATGCAAGAAATGCAGGTTCAACCCCTGGATGGGAAGATCACCTGGAGTAGGAAGCGGCAACCCACTCCAGTATTCTTGTCTGGGAAATCCCATGGACAGAGAAGCCTGGCAGGCTATGGTCCATGGGGCCACAAAGAGTCGAATGCAACTGAGCACACACACATCTACATGAATGAATCTTACAAACATGTTAAGGAAATCAAGTCAACAGAAAAAAAGTATGATTTTTTTAATATAAAATTAAAAACTCACAAAATTACATACATGCATGTTAGAGATACATACATAAGGGGTAAAACTGCAAAGAAAAGAACTGATAAACACCAAACTAGGGTGATGGTTGAGGGTGCCTACTGGGGGCTGGGATTGAGAATGGACACGCAGGTGACTATAAGGCATTGCTAACACCCAATTTGTTCCTATTTCTCAAGCTGGGTGATAGATAGAAGTTGATTTATTTTACTTATTTTTAAATTACATATATTTTACATATGTTTTTGGTTATATTACATCTTTCATTTTATAATTTGTTGACATTAAAAATAAAGAATCTTATTATTGTTTTGCTGTCCCAAGTACCAGACAAGTTTCCAGGAAAGGATTATGAGGTTTAACAATCTTTATGGCAAGACTATTCCACATGGAATAATTATTTTTAAAAAATGCTTTCTAGTTTACCAGTTAGACTTAAGAGAGTGTAGATTGTACAAACAATTATTCAGTGTGCAGATACCCCACGTTCACTTACCCCATGAGTCCCTGCACTGGCAGAAGTGTTTTATATCAAAGCTGAGCCCAAATTGGCCACCCATTATCCTACACACATTACTCCAGAAAACTCACACATTTGGGGGATTAAAGCCCAAGAGAAGACTCAATTCCCCTGCAAAACAAGGCTAATGCTTTGGAAGCACAAGATACAAGTTTATGAGAAAAGAAAATCAATACTTAATCATCAGTCCTCATGTTCTACTCTTGCTGTAAACCGTTCTTTTCTGAATAGTCCACCAACACTTTAATGCCTACGCCAGAATGTTAGAAAGCATGGTTTAGGCAATAATGTCAGAGTTTGATTGTTTTTAACAATGCTTCTTTTATAACCTAGAAATGTAATTAATTAATAATATCAGAAAAAAAACAGGAAGGGGGTCATCTTAAATTTTAAAATCTTTTAGTCTCATTGTCAAGTTACTAGAAAAGTATGAGATCACACTTGTAATTGGGCAGCATGACTCTCATTGCAACTTGTTAATCCTTAATTTTTCTTTCTTTAGAGCATGTATCCCGGTGAAAAGAAAAAACTTGCAACCATCTTGTTGATTGTTTTCGAACTGTATTATTCTGACTTTTTCCTGTTCAGGCTGAAAGGGAAGAGAAGTCAGAGGATGGAGGGGCAAGCAGCAGAAAGCACAAGCCATTGCTTCCACGTCCTGGCTATTGCAAACAGTGCTGCAACAAACACTGGGGTGCATGTATCCTTTCTAATCATTTTTTTTCTCCAGAGACAGGATTGCAGGAGTGGGATTGCAGGAATAATGTCATTTGCAGCAACATGGATGGGCCTAGAGGGTGTCATACTGAATGAAGCAAATCAGATAGAGAAATATCGTATGACATCCCTTATATGTGGAATCTAAACATAATGAATGAAATTACTTACAAAACAGAAAGAGACTCAAGACTTAAAAAATGAACTTATGGCTACTGGGGAAAAGGGACAGTTAGGGACTTTGGGAAGGTCGTGTACACATTGCTATATTTAAAATGGGTAACCAACAAGGACCTGCTGAATAGCAGAGAGAACTCTGCTCAATGTCATGTGGCAGCCTGGATGGGAGAAGGCTTTGGGGGAGAATGGACACATGTATATAAATATATAGTGAGCTCCTTCACTGCTCACCTGAAACTACCACAACACTGTTAATAGGCTATACCCCAAAACAAGTTTGAAAAAATAAAAGAAAGCCTAGGCTGTGCTTTGAGGAAAACCACTGCGTTTTGTGAATGCTGGAGGTGCCCTTGTGGTTAAGGGAGTTGCAGGACTTTCTCTTCTTTTCAGCATCACCTTTGCCTCAGACTTACATGGAAAAGCTTCCTCTCAAACTTTTCTAAGGGGCTTTTAATGACTGAGGGCTTCCCTGGTGGCTCAGATGGTAAAGGGTCTGTCTGCAATGTGGGAGACCCAGGTTTGATCCCTGGGTCAGGAAGACCCCCTGGAAAAGGAAATGGCAACCCACTCCAACATTCTTACCTGGAAAATCCCATGGACATAGGAGCCTGACAGGCTTCAGTCCATGTAGTCACAAAAAATTGGACATGACGGAGAGACGAGACTTTAATGACTGATAGCCAAAAAATTCTGAAGACTGTTTCCTGAGAAGGACCGAAAGTAAAAGACACTTCTGACATGATCAAACTACCCCACTAAACTTCCATATACTTGGATTTTCCTGGAGGTGGAAGACATGCCTTCCAACTAATTTGGCTTTTAACCTCTCTAATTTGAGTCACTGAGAACTGCACACAGATGGGAAGAGAAAAGAGGAGGAGAGTAATTGAGACAAAAAAACTCAGGCTTCATTTTCTAAGTTGCTCTGGGCTTTGTTTTTTTTTTTTCCTTGTTTTATCTAACCTAGTCTGAGAGCCCGTCTTATGAAATTTGGACAATACAAGTTTCCCTAGATGCACACTGAGAAACATCTGGACTCTTGGCAGCAATTTGCCAAGCCCAAGTCAGCAACAATGGTTGCTGCCATAAAGAGCAGGAAGAAATGGTAGAGATAAATGAGTGGTAAATATTTCTGATAGATCACAATAAGATATTCCCCCTCTTAAGTCTTGCCAGAGTTCCCTGTTTACCTTTTGAATGTTCTTAATTATACAACCTTTAACTTTGTGGAGCTCTGATTTAGTGTCACTTAATTTCATAAAACTATAACCAGATGTGCAATTCTTTTAATGTTCAAAGTTCTATCAGGAACATGTGTTGACTATCTCAATAGAAAGGTTGCAAGAGTTCTTGAAAAATAAACATACCTACTTTTCAAAATCAGATTTTATAAACTTTCCTATAACACCAGTGTGACATCAGCATATCTGACTCTTAACTCTCGCAGTCCGTATGGGCACAGAGAGGTCTTTTGTACATTTGTTATATAAGTCCTAGAACTAGATTCATGCACTTTTTGTTTTTAAGTTGGAAGGCTCCTTAGAGATGATTTAGTCTAGTCTTTTAATTCTAAAGAAACAATAAATGTGTGTTGAATGACTAAGAAAGGAATTCTATTATAGTAAGGTTTATAGAGGACATAAAGGTAATTCCTGCCCCATGAAATTGATATCCCGTTAGGCAAAAGGAGAAATATACACAAGTAACATGAGCAAGAATATTAAAGTGCCCCAAGTGGATACATGAAACACTGAAGTTTTGGAGTAGAAGAACAACTCAAAAATTCATGGTGGGGTCTGAGGTTGGAAGAGAGAACTTTCCTTTAAAAATATAAAATAGGATTTGGCCCTTAAGACCTGATCAAACTTACAAGCTTTTGCACAGCAAACAAAGCCATACAAAATGAAAAGACAACCTACAAAATGGGAGAAAATATTTGCAAATTATGTGACAGATAAGGGTTTAATCTCCAAAATGCACAAACAGCTCATATAACTCAAAAACAACAAAACAAACAATTCAATCAAAAAATGGGCAGAGAAGACCTCAGTAGACATTTCTCCAAAGAAGACATACCAATGGTCAGTAGACAACATGAAAAGATGATCAATATCACTAATCATAAAATAAATGCAAATCAAAACTACAGTGAGTTACCACCTCACACCAGTCAGAATGCCCATGATCAAAAGTCTACAGATAACAAATGCTGGAGAGGGTGTGGAGAAAAGGGAACCCTCCTACACTGTTAGTGGGAAGGTACTTGGTGCAGCCAGGGTGGAAAAGAGCGTGGAGGTTCCTCAGAAAACTAAAAATAGAACTGCCATATGATCCATTCAGTCCTACTCTCAGGCCTATATCCAGACCAAACTATAATTCAAAAATATATATGCACCTCTATGTTAACAGCAGCACTATTCACAATAGCCAAAAGATGGAAACAACCTAGTGTCCATCACAGATGACTGGGTAAATAAGATGTGGTACATAGGTACAATGGAATATTACTCAGCCATAAAACAGAATGGAATAACGGCATTTGCAGCAACATGGATGCAACCAGAAATTATCATACTAAGTGAAGTAAGTCAGAAAAAGACAAATACCATATGATATCACTTATATGTAGAATCTAAAATATTACACAAATGAGCCTATCTATGAAACAGAAACGGACTTATAGACATAAAGAACAAACTTGTCGTTGGCAAGAAGGAGGAGGGTTGGAGGGTAAGAACTGTGAATTGGGATTAGCAGATATAAACTATGATATATAGGATAGATAACAAGGTCCTGCTGTACAGCCCAGGGAACTATATTCAATATAATGTTGGCACAACACTATAAACCCTTCAGGGATCACAACCATGTCAAGGTGAAGGGTTTGCATAACTCAATGAAGCTCTATATGCCATGCTGTTCAGGGCCACCCAGATCATGAGCTCCTTATTGCAAAATTCAGGCTTAAATCAAAGAAAGTAGGGAAAACCACCAGGCCATTCACTGTGTTAGTCACTCAGTCGTGTCCAACTCTTTTTGACCCCATCCACGGACTGTAACTCTCCAGGCTCCTCTGTTCATGGAATTCTCCAGGCAAGAACACTGGAGTGGGTTGCCATTTCCTTCCCCAGGGGATCTTCCCAACCCAGGAATCAAACCCAGGTCTCCCACATTGCAGGCAGATTCTTTACCATCTGAGTCAGGGAAGCCCTAAATCAAATACCTTAGGATTATACAGTGGAGATGATGAATAGATTCAAGGGATTAGATCTGGTAGACACAGTGCCTGCAGAAGTATGGACAGAGGTTTGTAAAATTGTACAGGAGGCACTGACCAAAATCATCCCAAAGAAAAAGAAATGCAAGAAAGCAAAGTGGTTGTCTGAGGAGCCTTTAAATTAGCTGAGGAAAGAGAGAAGCGAAAGGCAAGGGAGAAAGAGGAAGACATACCCAACTGAATGCCGAGTTTCAGAGAACAGCAAGGTGAGATAAGAGGGTCCACTTAGATGAACAAAGCAAAGAAATAGAGGAAAACAACAAAATGGGAAACACTAAAGATCTCTTCGGGAAAATTAGAGGTATCAAGGGAACACCATGCAAGGACGGGCACAATAAAAGACAGAAACGGTAAGGACCTAACAGAAGCAGAGGAGGCTAAGAAGAGATGGCACAGAATACACAGAACTATACAAAAAAGATCTTAATGACCTAGATAACCATGATGGTGCAGTCACTCACCTAAAATTGGACATCCTGGAGTGTGAAGTCAAGTGGGCCTTAGGAAGCATTACTATGAAGAAAGCTAGTGGAGGTGACAGAATTCCAGCTGAGCTAAACTCCTAAAAGATGATGCTGTTAAAGTGCTGCACTCAATACGTCAGCAAATTTGGAAAACTCAGCAGTGGCCACAGGAAAAGGTCAGATTTCATTCCAATCCAAAAGAAGGGCAATGCCAAAAAATGTTCAAACTACTCTGAAATTGCACTCATTTCACATGCTAGCAAGGTTATGCTCAAAATCCTTCATGCTGGGCTTCAGTAGTATATGAACTGAGAACTTCCAGATGCACAAGCTGGGTTTCAAAGAGGCAGAGGAACAAGAGATCAAATTGCCAACATCCCTTAGATCATGGAGAAAGCAAAGGAGTTTCAGAAAAACATCTACTTCTGCTTTACTGACTACATTAAATCTCTGACTGTGTGGATCACAACAAGCTGTGGAAAATTCTTAAAGAGATGAGAATACTAGACCACCTTACCTGTCTCCTGAGAAACCTGTATGTGGATCAAGAAGCAACAGTTAGAACTAGACATAGGACAATGGACTGGTTCAAAATTTGGAAAGAAGTATGACAAGGCCACATACTATCATCCTGCTTACTTAACTTCTATGCAGAGTACATCATGCAAAATGCTAGGATGGATGAATCATAAGCTGGAATCAAGATTGAGGGGGAAAATATCAACAACCTCAGATATACAGATGATATCACTTTAATGGCAGAAAGTGAAGAGGAACTAAAGAGCCTCTTGATGAGGATAAAAGAGGAGAATGGAAAAAGCCGGCTTATAACTCAACATTCAAAAAACTAAGATTATGGCATCCAGTCCCATCACTTCATGGTAAATAGAAGGGGAAAATGGAAGCAGTGACTGATTTTATATTCTTGGGCTCCAAAATCACTGTGGATGGTGACTGCAGCCATGCAGTTTAAAGTACCTTGCTCCTTGGAGGACAAGCGATGACAAACCTAGACAGGAGAGATATCACTTTGTATAGTCAAAGCTATGGATTTTCCAGTAGTCATGTATAGATGTGAGAGCTGGACCATAAAGAAGGCTGAGCACCAAAGAATTGATCCTTTCAAACTGTGGTGCTGGAGAAGACTCTTGAGAGTTCCTTGGACTGCAAAAAGATCAAACCAGTCAATCCTAAAGGAAATCAACCCTTAATATTTATTGGAAGGACTGCTGCTGAAACTGAAGATCCAATATTTTGGCCACCTGATGTGAAGAGCTGAGTCATTCGAAAAGACTCTGATGCTGGGAAATACTGAAGCCAAAAGGAGAAGGAGGTGGCAGAGGATGAGATGGCTAGCATCACTGACTCAATAGACATGAATTTGCGCAAATGCTGGGAAACAGTGGAGGACAGAGGACTGTGTTGTGCTACAGTCCATTGGTTCGCAGGATCTGGACACAACTGAGCAACCCAACAACAACAGCAACATTATAAATCAACTATACTACAATACCAAAATAGAAGATTTGGCCCTTCAAAAGTCGGTAAGATTTTGACAGGAGAAAGTATAAATCAAGCAAATTGCAGCTAGGTAATAATGTAGACATGTATGAAAACTGAGAGAGAAAGCTCTGAAAATGAGTTGGTCTTTCCTCCTAGACTAAGAAAGAGCTATGCAACCAAACAGTTGCCTGACTGAAAAGAATTGTATTCTTGATTCAATTCTTTAAAATTCTTGCAAATACATCTGGTTTAAATGGCAACCTCTGATAACAGAATCTGCTACCTCTTGAGAGTTCCTGCCCCAACTTTGTTTACTTCTCTTTTCTCTTTATTGAGCTAAAACCATTTTTCTTATGGCTTGAATGTGTTTGCTCAAGTTCTATGTCTTACGGCCACACAGAACAAAAGCCCTTTTTTCCAACGTCTTCCCCCCCCGCCCCCCCGCCCCGCCAAATTGTGGTCATTATGGCCAAAATATCTCCAGTTTTTAAAACCACTCATTCTATGATATGGTCATTAATCATTCCCCATCCTGGACACTGAATTCTGACTGAACTCAGTGTTTCTGATATCCCCTTTAGGGGAAACACCTCCATAGGACACAATTCTGAAGACATTATGTGCAGACAAGCAGTTTACTACCCCTCTTACTCTTTTCATAGACATCCTCATGTAACTGTTGCAGATTTAGGCCCCCTTCATTTAGACTTAATGTAGTAGGCAATGCAAGGCCTCGAAGGCTTTTGAGCACAGGCTGTCAGTGGCTACAGTTGCATTAGTGAAAGACAGACTGGAGGCCAGAAAGAGGGAGATAATTAGGAGATAAGGTAATGGTCCAGGCTCTGTCGGTGGCTCAGCAGTAAAGAATCCACCTGCAATGCAGGAGCCATAGGAGATGTGGGTTTGATCCCTAGGTTGAGAAGATCCCCTGGAAGAAGGCATGGCAACCCACTCCAGTATTCTTGTTTGGAGAATCCCATGTACAGAGGAGCCTGGCAGGCTACAGTCAATAGAGTCGCAAAGAGTCAGACACAACTGAAGCGACAGCACACACGCCTGCATGCATACAAAGTAGTGTTCCAGGAAAAAAGGCCATGAGAGGCTGTTTTAGAGTGGTGATAATGCAGATGGTGTGTGATGGGAAGGGCATGGGGATGTAGATACCTCATTAGATGGCATCTCATTAGATGGGAGAGGGAGAAGCCACAGAATTTCCAAGGCTTTTAATTTGGACTGGGAAAATAGTGGTTTCATTCATCACATATAATGAGAAACTCTTAAGGCACAATCAATTGCAAGGAAAAATGTTGGGTTTGGTTTTGGACATGTAGAGTTTGAGGTGGCACCAGAGGCTAAGAATGAAGGAAAACTGGGGAGCTTTCTTCCCTTAACAGTTGAGACTGTGGGAGTGGGTAAGACCCTCAAAGCAGTGTCTTTAAAGAGAGAAGAGAACCTTGAGAAACATCTGCTTTCAGGGGTTTACAGGAATCAGAAGAAGCAGAGGAGAATGAAGAGAACTCGTATAATCCAGGGTAGGGATATAAAGAGAGGGACAAGTTTTTGTTTGTTTTTAAATTTTTATTAAAAACAGTATGGCTGATTTATAATGTGTTAGTTTCTGCTTTATAGCAAAGTGAATCAGTTATACATCTATCTATCTATCTATATAAATATTCACTCTCTTTTAGATTTTTTTCCCATATAGGCCATTATAGAATATTGAGTAGAGTTCCCTGTGCTATACAGTAGGTCCTTATTAGTTATCTATTTTATATATCCTAGTGTGGATATGTCAATCCCAATCTCCTAATTTATCCTTCCCCTTGCTCTTAGTCCCTGGCAACCATAAATTTGTTTTTGGCATATAGGAAAAGGAGTATGTCAAAGCTGTATATTGTCACCCTGCTTATTTAAGTTATATGCAGAATACATCATGGGAAATGCTGGGCTGGATGAATTGCAAGCTGGAATCAGGATTGCTGGGAGAAACATCAATAACCTCAGATATGGCAGAAAGTGAAGAAGAACTAAAGAGCCTCTTGATGAAAGTGAAAGAGGAGAATGAAAAAGTTGGCTTAAAGCTCAACATTCAGAAAACTAAGATCATGACATCTGGTCTCATCACTTCATGGGAAATAGGTGGGGAAACAGTGGAAACAGTGTCAGACTTTATTTTGGGGGCCTCCAAAATCACTGCAGATGGTGACTGCAGCCATGAAATTAAAAGATGCTTACTCCTTGGAAGGAAAGTTATGACCAACCTAGATAGCATATTAAAAAACAGAGACATTACTTTGCCAACAAAGGTCTGTCTAGTCAAGGCTATGGTTTTTCCAGTAGTCATCTATGGATGTGAGAGTTGGACTATAAAGAAAGTTGAGTGCTGAAGAATTGATGCTTTTGAACTGTGGTGTTGGAGAAGACTTCTGAGACTCCCTTGGACAGAAAGGAGATCCAATCAGTCCATCCTAAAGGAAATCAGTTCTGAGTGTTCATTGAATGGACTGATGCTGAAGCTGAAATTCCAATCCTTTGGCCACCTGATGCGAAGAAATGACTCCTTGGAAAAGACCCTGATGCTGGGAAAGATTGAAGGTGAAAAGGGAAGGGGACGACAGAGGATGAGATGGTTGGATGCCATCACCAACTCAATGGACATGAGTTTGGGTAAACTCTGGGAGTTGGTGATGGACAAGGAGGCCTGGCGTGCTGCAGTCCATGGGGTCGCAAAGAGTTGGACACGACGGAGCGACTGAACTGAACTGAACTCAGTCCAAAGTTTTTTTTTTTAAATCATCAAATGCCAGGGAAGTCAGGGAGAATAAATACTGAGAGAAAGCTATCCCACTTGATGATTAAGAATACATATTATTAAAGGGTAATTTTAGTGGCATATCAGAGAGCAATTACCTAAGATATTGGGCTATGAGTAGGTCATGAGGAAGGGGAGACAACGAAAATTAATGACATAAAGAAAAGTGCCACTCAGGTGAAGGAGAAGATTAATAAGATCAAAGGAACCTGTTTGATGATTATGACGGGGGTGGGAGAGGGTTGTTGGTTTTATTAAGGATGGGGACACCTGAGCACACAGTTAAAGGACACAGTGAAGAGGGAGGGTTGAGAGGAGGGAGGCAAGCTGTGGAATCCTTGACTCTGTAGGTGAGTTGAGATAGTTAAGTACATCCCATCCATAGTCTAGTCAAATATAATGGTTTAGTGCTAGCATTCAGGTATTCAACTTAAGGACATTTGCAGTATATTACTGTAAAGAAAAAAGTAAAAGTGAAGTCCTGTCCCATTGTTTGTGAGCCCATGGACTGCAGCCTACCAGGCTCCTCTGTCCATGGGATTTTCCAGGCAAGAGTACTGGAGTGGGCTGCAATTTCCTTCTCCAAAAGAACAGAAGTTTAATGAAAAAAACTCCCCAAATATGATTGCGAAATAGACCACTGCCTTTCCTGCCTCTTTCTGTGTCTTCCTGTCCATCTTGATCTATTTCCCAGACAAGTGATTTGACAAGCCAAGTCAACTTCATATTGACCATGAAATTATTTCATACAGGCAGGTAAGTTAAGTAAAATGAGAACATTTTCAGTGCTGAATCCTGGGTCCTGAGAGAACATGAGCTTTACATCAAATATGACACTAGAATGGGACTCATTTTGTGCTAAACTGATTTCTTATTTAAATAGTTCTTTATAAATTTATGTTTCATTTGCTCACCATTTTGGCTGCTTCCCTTTAGGGAGATTAAAGAGTAAATGTTTATCAGTTAAAGATACTTTTCCTTGAAACAGCAAAACTTCAGGGGTAGAATGTGCCTATTAAACCTGCTTTACCATTTAACCTTTAACATAATTGGACCTATTCAAAGGTTTTTTTTGTGAGTTCAGTGAGAGAGAGCTTTTATTTCTACTGCTAACTGTAGAAATAAGAAAAATGCCATAGCATTTGATAGAGATTCAGCAAAATTAACATTTTTTTCTTTTTTTTTTTAATTTTATTTTTAAACTTTACAAATTGTATTAGTTTTGCCAAATATCAAAATGAATCCGCCACAGGTATATATGTGTTCCCCATCCTGAACCCTCCTCCCTCCTCCCTCCCCAACTCAAATGTTTCTTGTTAACATAAATGAATAAACTGTCTGAAACAACATGTCATTCCCTATAATTAATCACCTCTATCTGAGGTTGCTAACACACATGTACACACACACACACACACACACACACACACTTCATAAGTCAGGTAGTGGTAAGGTCTATGAAGAAAATAAATAAGGCAGGTTAAAGAGATGATATCATTGATACTATTTTAGATAGTGTGGTCAGTGAAGGACTAAGAAAGAAATATTTAAGGAAAGACTTGGATGAATCAAAGCTTCCCTGGTAGCTCAGCTGGTAAAGAATCTGCCTGCATGTGTGGGAGACCTGAGTTCAATCCCTGGGTTGGGAAGGTCTCCTGGAGAAGGAAATGGCTACCCACTCCAGTATACTGGCCTGGAGAATTCCATGGACAGAGGAGCCTGGCAGGCTGCAGTCCATGGGGTTGCAAAGAGTCAAACACAACTGAGCCACTTTGACTTTTTGGATGAATCATACCCAACATTTCTTGAGCACTTACTATGTGTCAGACATTTGTGCTAGGCTCTATATCATTGAATCTTTATCCTGATTTGCTTTACAAAAGAGGAAACTGAGGCTCAGGGAAGATAAATAACTTGCTCAGTAACTTACACATTCTAGTAAGACTCACAAGCTCTGGCTGAGACTTGCTTTTCCCCTTGCTGCTATTAATATTACTATTAACTTTAATATTAACATTAATGTTAATGGATGAGTAATGGCCTGAAATTAATATTAACATTACTGTTAATATTAAAGAAGAGGCCCTGTTGGGTAGAGGGTTTTCCCTTATTTATTTTTAATGACTAGTACCTAGGTAAGAAGTGAATTTTACAGGATTCCAGTGTCCCTGTGCAATCTTGGGTACCATCTGCCTCTTGATTGGAGGCAACAGACACTTCACTGATACTAGTCAAATCCAGAAGGCAGCATCTTAGTAGACAAGAAAGGATGAGACCTGATGAACCAGTGGAGGGGACGGCCTTTATCAGGGGAGAGGATCATGTATCCATGGTAGTGAAGGAGGGTGGGTGGGTGTATTGGCATGGATGCAGGCGGCGGATAGAGGTGGTGGTGGGAGCCTGCAGACACTTCCTTCTGGTGGCTTCTACTTTCTCAAAGAATTAAAATAGGAAGGGTGATTTTAAAATATCAGTAAGGTACGAATTGATGCTTATTTTCTTTAGTGATAAGGTGATTCTCCCTAGTGTAAAACACTTCACTTAACAGAAAACTACTGTAAGGGGAGATAGACAGGAAGAACATCAACTGCATTGCCAACTGATAAACAGCTAAGTAATACTAGTCTCAGTAGAGAAAGTGTGAGCCTAGAGAAGCAAGTAATATACTCTTCTTGAGTGACTGAAAGAAAGTTTTAAAGAGTAGGGGAAATCTGAAGCAGCACTGGACGGATCTAATGATAATAGACAGACTCTGGCTTAAGTATTGACTTAGCCAAAAAGTTTGCTCAGTTTTAAGTAAAAAATAAGGCACATTTTTTTTTTTTCATTTTCACCAAGAACTTTATTGAACAATGCATTCACTAACCAAATGAACTTCTTGGCCAACCCAATATTTCTATTCATACTGATCCTAGGAGAGGTAGGTATTATTCCTGCTCCTATATTACAGGTCAAGGGATTGATGTACCCACTCACACAGCTTGTGTGTGCAGCATTGACACACACTTGCCTGGTCCGACTCCAGAGACTGCTCTCTCAATCATTTCCCCAATCTTAACTTTTCTAGATGAATTGTGCTCAGATCCTCAGTCATGTCTGACTCTTTGCGATCACATGGACTGTAGCCCACCAGGTTCCTCTGCCAGTGGGATTCTCCTGGCAACAATACTGGATTGGGTTGCCATTTCCTTCTCCAGGGCAATCTTCCCAACCCAGGGATCAAACCAGCATCTCTTATGTCTCCTGCATTGGCAGGCAGATTCTTCATCATTAGTACTATCACAAGTTAAGAACAGCCTTTTCAATCTCCTGTTTGTCCCTCTGTGGTTGTTTATGCATTAGCTAACTATAGAATTTTACTGGAGATGGACATTTTGATTGATTTCAACCAAGTCTGTCTATTAGGGTTACCAAGGGAGCTTTTAGAAAATTTCAGGTCCCAGGCTGTACCTTTGGGAATTCTTATTTAATTGGTCTCTATTAGGGCTCAGGGATCAGTGTTTTTAAGAATCATTTCCCAGGTGATTCTAATGTGCAGCTGGGGCTGAGAGTCACTGACATAAATGAATGAAAAGAGTTCTGTGGGGTAGATTAAAGAATTTGATATTTGCAGTACCATCACTTTGGCTGGTTAAGAATTTTCTCCCTTAAAGTGGAAATGCTCTAGGAGGTTGGAGCACCCTGTTAAGTCTCTAAAAAGATCTTAGTAGGAGTGATTTTATCAACTTTCCTTTCTCCTTGTGAGGAGATCTTCAGGAGGGGCCAACAGTAGAATCAAAGAAACCAAGGCTGACTAGAAAGTCAATGATTTGCTCTGTCAGTAAAATCATTTGATGTCAATTCGAATATTTGTCAATGTAATTTAATAATTGACTCCAAGACCAAGTCAGCTGCTAAAATGATCAAAAGATAACTCTAAATCAATTTCAGGATCATACTTTGGTCAGTAAAATACAAAGATGGCCAGGCTATGAGCTTCGTGAAAGCAGGTGATCTGTCTTTCTGTATCCACAGTACCTAGCATAGTATTATTACATGTAAAACCTAGCAGCCATTCATTACACACCTGTTGAATGAGTGAAATTCATCACCCATCTTCATCACTGTGAAATGATTTGCCCCAGAAGAGAGGCACTATTTTAAGACATTTTATAACTTGCTCCAATTTATTGATCCATTTCTGTATTCAGTGACATTTGGATCATTCCCAATTTTTCCTGTTAAAAACAACACAATAAACACCTTTGTACATATTTGCCTGGGCATTCACAGAGCAGTCTTTCCAGAATATATCCAAAAAAGTAGAATTGCTGGGTTGGTGGTATGTGCTTAGTAACCATTTATACATTATCAACTAGGTTTCCAACTTTATACTACAATTAATACACAAAATGAAAAATATGAAGAGAAGATTATCAATTTGACTTAAGTATAAAAATTCTAAATAACAAACTAAACACAGAGCAAATCAATGGCTTTCTAGTCAACCTTGGCTTCTTTGATTCTACTACCAGCCCTGCCTGAACATCTACTCATGAGGAGAAAGGAAAGTTGATAAAATCACCCCCACTAAGATCTTTTTAGAGGAAAGAATAGCAAGAAGAGATAAGAAAGCCTTCTTCAGTGATTGGGAAAGACTAGGGATCTCTTCAAGAAAATCAGAGATACCAAAGGAACATTTCATGCAAAGATGAGCTTGATAAAGGACAGAAATGGTATGGACCTAACAGAAGCAGAAGATATTAAAAAGAGATGGCACGAATACACAGAAGAACTGTACAAAAAAGATCTTCACGACCCAGATAATCACGATGGTGTGATCACTGACCTAGAGCCAGACCTCCTGGAATATGAAGTCAAGTGGGCCTTAGGAAGCATCACTACGAACAAACTAGTGGAAGTGATGGAATTCCAGTTGAACTATTCCAAATCCTGAAAGATGATGCTGTGAAAGTGCTGCAGTCAATATGCCAGCAAATTTGGAAAACTCAGCAGTGGCCACGGGACTGGAAAAGGTCAGTTTTCATTCCAATCCCAAAGAAAGGCAATGCCAAAGAATGCTCAAACTACTGCACAATTGCACTCATCTCACACACTAGTAAAGTAATGCTCAAAATTCTCCAAGCCAGGCTTCAGCAATATGTGAACCGTGAACTTCCTGATGTTCAAGCTGGTTTTAGAAAAGGCAGAGGAACCAGAGATCAAATTGCCAAAATCCGCTGGATCATTGAAAAAGCAAGAGAGTTCCAGAAAAGCATCTATTTCTGCTTTATTGACTATGCCAAAACCTTTGACTGTGTGGATCACAATAAACTGTGGAAAATTCTGAAAGAGATGGGAATACCAGACCACCTGATCTGCCTCTTGAGAAACCTATACGCAGGTCAGGAAGCAACAGTTAGAACTGGACATGGAACAACAGACTGGTTCCAAATAGGAAAAGGAGTTCGTCAAGGCCGTATATTGTCACCCTGTTTATTTAACTCATATGCAGAGTACATCATGAGAAATGCTGGACTGGAAGAAACACAAGCTAGAATCAAGATTGCTGGGAGAAATATCAATAACCTCAGATATGCAGATGACACCACCCTTATGGCAGAAAGTGAAGAGGAACTAAAAAGCCTCTTGATGAAAGTGAAAGAGGAGAGTGAAAAAGTTGGCTTAAAGCTCAACATTCAGGAAACAAAGATCATGGCATCTGGTCCCATCACTTCATGGGAAATAGATGGGAAAACAGTGGAAATAGTGTAAGACTTTATTTTTCTGGGCTCCAAAATCACTGCAGATGGTGACTGCAGCCATGAAATTAAAAGACGCTTACCCCTTGGAAGGAAAGTTATGACCAACCTAGATAGCATATTCAAAAGCAGAGACATTATTTTGCCAACAAAGGTTCGTCTAGTCAAGGCTATGGTTTTTCCTGTGGTCATGTATGGATGTGAGAGTTGGACTGTGAAGAAGGCTGAGCGCCGAAGAATTGATGCTTTTGAACTGTGGTGTTGGAGAAGACTCTTGAGAGTCCCTTGGACTGCAAGGAGATCCAACCAGTCCTTCTGAAGGAGCTCAGCCCTGGGATTTCTTTGGAAGGAATGATGCTAAAGCTGAAACTCCAGTACTTTGGCCACCTCATGTGAAGAGTTGACTCATTGGAAAAGACTCTGATGCTGGGAGGGATTAGGGGCAAGAGGAGAAGGGGACGACAGAGGATGAGATGGCTGGATGTCATCACTGACTCGATGGACGTGAGTCTGAGTGAACTCCAGGAGTTGGTGATGGACAGGAAGGCCTGGCGTGCTGCGATTCATGGGGTCGCAAAGAGTCGGACACGACTGAGCGACTGATCTGATCTGATGTGGCTCCAACCTCTTAGAGCATTTCCATTTTAAGGGAGAAAATTCTTAACCCAAAGTAATGGTACTGCAAGTATTAAAATTCTTTTATCCCTCCTCAGAACTCTTCTTTCATTTAAGTTGGTAATTCTCAGCCCCAGCTGCACATTAGAATCACCTTTTCACTTCTTTCCAATGCAAGTAAAATATATAATAATAAACTCAAAGTTCTGAGTCCGCCTTTTGTAATCAGGTTATAAAATGGCTAAAAGAGACTACCACTCCGACTCCACCCCACCCCATTATGCCTGTCTTTGCCAGAGAAGATGTTTAGGAGAATGTTCCCATCTCCAGATGGTTCTTCCGGGCAGCCTGGCTGATGGTAGTCAGGCTGAGATCCAGGAAAGAATGATCTAAGGCTGCAGGTGCTCCTTCTGCTGTTTTTTCCAAAGCAAACTTCCAGCCCTTGGTGGGTGGGGCAGAGCCCAGGGCCTCCTGCAGCCCCTCCCCAGCACTCCTGCCTTTCCCTCCAGTTCACTCCTCTGACCCCCCACCGCCCGGCCCTGCCTAGGGACAGACTCCTTTCAGCAAACTGGACCATCAAACTTTCCTGGGCATAACTAATACAAGAGAATTTTCGCTAAAGCTCATCATGGGTAGATTTGCTAATTCCTCCCTTTTTGAAGCATTCACTCTAAGATTTTTCTGCTAACATGTAAATTCTGGTAGTAATCAAATAACTCAGGGTGGAAGTCTCTGACCCTTCTCAGGGAATCCTCTGAACTCTCTATCTCCAAAAGTTTTAGCTTTTAAATATTCAAGAGATGTGAAATGCATGCAGTGATGACCATGTGTAGGTTATGGTGTAAATTCGACTTGAAATTTGGGTGTGCCATGCTGAGAAAAAGGAAAAACAGCTTGATTATTGCCATAGCTTACTTTCAGTTATGATGGAGTTCCCCTTCCAGAGGAAATTGTATGTTCCCATATATTATTGTATTTTAGATGAAATACCAATACCTATGGGCTTCCCTGCTGGCTCAAATGGTAGAATCTGCCTGCAATGCGGGAGACTGGGGTTCAATCCCTGGGTTAGGAAGATCCCCTGGAGTCGGAAATGGCAACTCACTCCAGTATTGAGTGGAGAATTCTGTGGACAGGGGAGTCTGTGGGTTTTCCACACTATTAAACTTTTGGCTGCACCAGGTCTTCTCTGCAGCATGCAGGCTTTTTCTAGTTGCGGAGCATGGGCTTTAGAGTGTGAGGGCTCAGTACTTGCCCTGTGGCATGTGAGGTCTTATTTCCCTGATCAGGGGTTGAATCTGCATCCTTTGCATTGCAGGGCAGATTCTTAACCAGCAGATCACAAAGGCAGTCCCCCATTCAATGTTTTAAAAGGGCATTTCAGAAAAAAATGACAGACAGGCCTTTTTAAATGTTAGTAAGAACTTTAACATCTTCTCTTCAATTCTATGAACTCAATTCCAGCATTCACAGTTAGCAAAATAAATGTAATGGGTCTGTTTTGTTGTTGTTGCTGTTTCTCTTAAGCATAAGATACATGCTAAATTGCACCTTTTCCATGTAAAAGTTTCTTTTTCTTCAACGTGATAGGAGTAAAGCTCCTAGCTTTTCCTGCCGCAGGAAAACAAAAACTGTTGAAACTGCTACCTGACTTGTCCATCTTAATGGGCTCCAGGGACATGCCAGCTTCTCACAGAGCAGGTCATTCAATTTGACTTTTCTCTCCCTGTTTTTTCTCTGAAATGACCTCTCTTCTTGTGTTAAACACAAAAGCCTAAAGTCAGCATTGCAGCTTCAGGCACCAGGTCACCTTGTTCTTCCCACAAAACCCTGAGTGTATTGCATTCATCTCTAAAGCCCGTACTGTCTGCTGCCCTGTCTTCATTTGTTCTCAGTTCAGTTCAGTCGCTCAGTCACGTCTGACTCTTTGTGATCCCATGGACTGCAGCACGCCAGGCCTCCCTGTCCAGTACCAACTCCCGGAGTTTACTCAAACTCATGTCCATTGAGTCCGTGATGCCATCCAACAATCTCATCCTCTGTTGTCCCCTTTTCCTCCCACCTTCAATCTTTCCCAGCATCAGGGTCTTTTCTAAGGAGTCAGTTCTTCCCATCAGGTGGTCAAAGTATTGAAGTTTCAGCTTCAGCATCAGTCCTTCCAATGAATATTCAGGATTGATTTCCTTTAGGATGGACTGATTGGATCTCCTTGCAGCCCAAGGGACTCTCAAAAGTCTTCTCCAACACCACAGTTCAAAAGCATCAATTCTTTGACGCTCAGCCTTCTTTATAGTCCAACTCTCACATCCATAAATGACTACTGGAAAAACCATAGCTTTGACTAGATGGACCTTTGTTGGCAAAGTAATGTCTCTGCTTTTTAATATGCTATCTAGGTTGGTCATAGCTTTTCTTCCAAGGAGTAAATGTCTTTTAATTTCATGGCTGCAATCACCATCTGCAGTGATTTTGGAGCCCAAGAAAATAAAGCCCCTTACTGTTTCCATTGGTTCCCCATCTATTTGCCATGAAGTGATGGGACCAGATGTCATGATCTTAGTTTTCTGAATGTTGAGTTGTAAGTCAGCTTTTCACTCTCCTCTTTCACTTTCATCAAGAGGCTTTTTAGTTCTTTGCTTTCTGCCATAAGGCTGGTATCATCTGCATATCTGAGGTTATTGATATTTCTCCCAGCAATCTTGATTCCAGCTTGTGCTTCATCCAGCCTGGCATTTTGCATGATGTACTCTGCATATAAGTTAAATAAGCAGGGTGACAATATACAGCCTTGACATACTCCTTTCCCAATTTGGAACCAGTCTGTTGTTCCATGTCCAGGTCTAATTGTTGCTTCTTGACCTGCATACAGGTTTCTCAAGAGGCAGTTCAGGTGGTCTGGTAGTCCCATCTCTTGAAGAATTTTCCACAGTTTGTTGTGGTCCACACAGTCAAAGCCTTTGGCATAGTCAATGAAGCAGAAATAGATGTTTTTCTGGAACCCTCTTGATTTTTCAATGATCCAATGGATGTTGGCAATTTGATCTATGGTTCCTCTGCCTTTTCTAAATCCAGCTTGAACATCTGGAAGTTCATGGTTCTCATACTGTTGCAGCCGGGCTTGGAGAATTTTGAGCATTACTTTGCTAGCGTGTGAGATAGTGCAATTGTGTGGTAGTTTGAACATTCTTTGGCATTGCCTTTCTTTGGGATTGGAATGAAAACTGACCTTTTCCAGCCCTATGGCCACTGCTGAGTTTTCCAAATTTGCTGGCATATTGAGTGCAGACTTTCACAGCATCATCTTTTAGGATTTGAAAGAGCTCAACTGGAAACTTTACTGAATCCTTGCCTTGTATTAAGTGTTTTATGTGCACCATGTCATGTGATTTTCTCCAGAGCTGTGCAACAGATATTTCACCCCAGCTAGGCCACAGGACTGGAAAAGGTCAGTTTTCATTCCAATCCCAAAGAAAGGCTATGCCAAAGAATGCTCAAACTATTGCACAATTGCACTCATCTCAAACGCTAGCAAAGCAGTGTTCAAAATTCTCCAAGCTAGGCTTCAACAGTACATGAACTTAGAACTTCCAGATATTCAAGCTGGATTTAGAAAAGGCAGAGGAACCAAAGAACAAATTGCCAATATCCATTGGATCATCAAAAAACCAAGAGTGTTCCAGAAAAACATCTGCTTCATTGACTACACTAAAGCCTTTGACTGTGTGGACCACAACAAACTGTGGAAAATTCTTCAAGAGATGGGACTACCAGACCAGCTGAACTGCCTCCTGAGAAATCTGTATGCAGGTCAAGAAGCAACAATTAGACCTGGACATGGAACAACAGACTGGTTCCAAATTGGGAAAGGAGTATGTCAAGGCTGTATATTGTCACCCTGCTTATTTAATTTATATGCAGAGTACATCATGCAAAATGCCAGGCTGGATGAAGCACAAGCTGGAATCAAGATTGCTGGGAGAAATATCAATAACCTCAGATGACACCACCCTTAGGGCAGAAAGTGAAAAGGAACTAAAGAGTCTCTTGATGAAAGTGAAAGAGGAGAGTGAAAAGCTGACTTATAACTCAACATTCAGAAAACTAAGATCATGGCATCTGGTCCCATCACTTCATGGCAAATAGATGGGGAAACAATGGAAACAGTAAGAGACTTTATTTTCTTGGGCTCCAAAATCACTGCAGATGGTGACTGCAGCCATGAAATTAAAGATGCTTGTTCCTTGGAAGAAAAGCTATGACAAACCTAGACAGCATATTAAAAAGCAGAGACATTACTTTGCCTCATGGTTTTACTAGTAGTCATGTTTGGATGTGATAGTTGGACATTAAAGAAGGCTGAGCACTGAAGAATTGATGCTTTTGAACTGTGGTGTTGGAGAAGACTCTTGAGAGTCCCTTGGAATGCAAAGAGATCAAACCAGTCCATCCTAAAGGAAATCAATCCTGATTATTCATTGGAAGCTCCAGTTATTTGGCCATCTGATGCGATGAGCTGACTGATTAGAAAAGACCTTGATGTTGGGAAAGATTGAAGGTGGGAGAAGAAGGGGATGACAGAGGGTGAGATGGTTGGATGGCATGACTGACTTGATGACTTTGAGTTTGAGCAAGCTCCAGGCATTGTTGATGGACAGGGAGGCCTGGCATGCTGCAATCTATGGGGTCACAAAGAGCTGAACACGACTGAGGGACTGAACTGAAACTTGAAACTAAAGACAGATGGAGAGAAACTGAGGCAGGAGATAGATGGGCCCTGGGCTGAGCAGCTGGAGTTTGTATCCCATGGACACAAACTCCAAAATAGCAGGAGTGAGTGAGGAGCTAAGCCCTGCCTAGAAAAAAGACCTCATATTCCTCATTCCCAAAGTCAAGGAGATCTTCCTGACTATATATGTGCAGAAAGTTTCTTTCGAGGTCAAAAAGTGAGGGGCATCACCTCATAGTCAGTGATGTCAACCTACCCACAGGCCTCTTCACTAGAATTCATCTTGGCTAAGAGCTGTGTGCATACATGGGAGGACCCTGAGATACACCAAATACAGACTCGGAACCAGGCGAAGCGAGATGACTGGCCAAAGGAAACCTGGAAAAAAATGGCCCATAAAGTGATTCAATCTGCCAGTAGGGCATGACTCTCTCGCAGCCTGCTCATGCATCTATCCACACGTATTGTACTCTTTTTCCTTCTGGTAGACACTTTACTTATTTTACTATTTACCATCTCTCTGTGGAAATTCATTTCTACACATCTGATGGGCCAGGGCCTTATCACTGGCCACCGGTCCCCGGCGGGGGCAGGAATCTAGTGGTTAGGATTCAGCACTCTCACCGCCTCTGCCTGACTTCAGTCTCTGGCTGGGAAGTGAAACCCTGCTTCAACATGCTGCAGGCCAAAGCCACCTGAGATCAAAACTGACGTGCCAGAGGCTTAAGTAACTTTTCAAGAGAGTCAGGCAAGTGGCAGGGAGAGGACTCAAAGCTGGGTGAGCTGGCATCAGGGTTGGGCTCCTAACACTCCTGGGCTGCCACTGTCTGCATCTTCCATCCATGCACTGCTGAACCCCACTTCCAGAAGAGCAAGTCTCCTCTGGCTTCTTCACTGAAGTATTCCAAGGGCCTCAAACAATGTGTGACACGTAGTGAACACACAACCAATATTTCTTACCTGAATATATCTCTTTTGTTAATTTTTTCTTTCACTTATTCATTCATTTGTTCAATCAAAAAATGTTGGTTGAGCCCCTAATTCCAGGCCTTATTCCACACACTCAGTAAACAATCATGAACAAAGTGTCTCCCCTTAGGAAGATCACATTGGGGCTTCCTTGGTGGCTTAGTGGTAAACCATCTGCCAATGCAAGAGACACAGGTTCGCTTCTTGGTCTGGGAAGATCCCGCCTGTCACAGAGCAACTAAGCCCGTGTGCCACAACCACTGAGCCTGGGAACTGCAACTACTGAGCCCATGTGCCAAACTACTGAAGCCTGAGCACCCTAGAGCCCGTGCTCCGCAAGAGAAGCCACTGCAATGAGAAGCCTGCACACTGAGACTAGAGTGTAGCCTGCCTCTCCAAACTAAAAAAATCCCACACAGCAATGAAGACCCAGCACAGCCAAAGATAAACAAATAGATAAAATTATTGAAAAAAAAAAAGAAGACAGCATTCTTTTTTTTTTTTTTTTGTCGTTCTGGGTCGTTGTGGCACATGGGCTTCTCTCTAGTTACAGCACAGGGCTTAGTTGCTCCAAGGCATACGGATTTCAGTTTCCCCACCAGGGATCAAACCCATGCCCCTTGTATTAGAAGGTGGATTCTTCACCACTGGACCACCAGTCAAGTCCCAAGATTACATTCTTGACAGAGAAGACTGACTAATAAATAGTTACTGTCAGGTAAGGAGTTGTTGTAAAGGAAGAGAGCAGGGGAGAGAGGCTAGAAAATGACAGAAAAGTGCTATTTTAGCAAAGGTAGGTGTGGAAGGCTTGTCTAAAAGGCAGACACTTGTGCAGACACCTGAAGGAGGGAAAGAAGTGAGTTATTTGCTTATCTAGGTGAAGAGGGCCAAAGAGAAGAAAGAGCAGGTGCAAAGGCCATGAGGTGGGAGCGTGTTGGGCGTGTTCCAGGGGCAATCTGGGGCTGGTGTGGATGTTTCTAGTGGACAAAGAGGAAGGGACTAAGACAGATAGTCAGAGAAGTGGAGGAAGGGACAGACTTACAGGCCATGGAGAGAACTTTAGCCTTTACACTGAGTGAGATGGGAAATTAATAGATGATTTTAACAGAGAATTGATGGGATTTACTTCTTTAGTAAAAGAATCTCCCTGTGGGAGAACTGTAAGAGGGCACGCATGGAAGCAGATGGAGAGGTCAGGGGCTAGACCAATAGTCCTGGCCAGAGGTAATGGTAGGTTAGACCAGCACAGTAGTGATGGGGGTGATGAGAAATGCCTAAATTCTAAATATCTTTCAAAGATGGTATGATTTGCTGATGGAGTGAACATGGGAAATGAAAGGAAGAGGAACAGCCCTAAGGTTTTAGACATTTGAAGGAGGGCATTTACTGAATTGGGAAGGCTCTATGAGAACTAGGGTTGGGATTGGAGGAAAATCAAGAACTTGGATTTTGAACATTTTTCTCTCTGTTTCAGATTGCTTTGTATGGTGAGAGTATTCAATAACTATTATGTAAAACAACAACCCTGAGGACCATGAGGCCTGGGGGCCCTGAGGTCCCTGAGAATGTAAAGATGATAAAAACGACCTTCATCAGGCAAAGTGCCCCAAAGATTAAAAATTATGGAAATTAGATGGTGTATTTGAGATGAATCCTTCTCAATTAGTAGATGTTGTTTTAAAAGTATTCAACAATAAGGAACAACAACAGAAGCAAGGGGATGCAAAATGGAATACAGCTTTTCTGGTAGCAGCTTTGAAAGTGAGTAACCTAAAGGAAGGCTCACAGGTGGTTCAGTGGCAAAGAATCTGCCACCAATGTAGGAGACGCGGGTTCACACGGGTTCGTTCTTAGGTCCGGAAGATCCGCTGGAGGAGGAAATGGCAACCCATGACAATATTCTTGCCTGGGAAATCCCATGGACAGAGGAGCCTGGCAGGCTATAGTTCATGGGGTCACAAAGAGTCTGACATGACTGAGCACACAAGAGAGCAACTCAGAGACCCTAAAATCTAAACACTCTTAGGGTATGCCAAGCAGTACCTAACTATATGACACGGCCAAGTATAAAACAGCAAAGCAGTGGTGAGGCCAGTGAACTGGAGTGCATGCATGACCACAGGCAGTGACATAAAATAAAAAGCTGTGCTGGCCCATGTTGCCCTTGACTTTGAGTTTGTGAATCTCTAAAATGATCAGACGTCATTGGCTTTCATCCACATCATTCTTAGTTAATACTGATATGTGTACCTTTTGTTAAACTGGGCACATAGCTGAATTTTGTATGATAGAAAATTTGTATGATAGAAACTGCACATCCTGCTTTCATTCATCAACGAATGTTGTTGTCCTTACAACAAATATTTGTTAAACCCTCACTCTGTCAGTCACAGTTCTAGAAAAGACATGACAGCAAATGGATAGTGCTAAATAACACTTCAGATTATGTTACTGCCTCAGATAGTCAGAGATAACCACTGACAATCTCAGCTATGGGAAAAAAAAACACACTATACAACTGAAACAAACAGAGCACTGCAAATCAACTATACTCTGATAAAAAATTAAAAGCCAAAACAAAAACCCGGAAGAAAACATAAAGACACTAAAAGGATTCTGAGTAGTTAAATAGATGTTTGAAGTTGGGCATTCGTGCACTGAAGTTTATATGCTTAATTCAGAAGACATTTTTTCAGAACCCCATTCCTACTTTACACAAGATTTTAACAATCCTAAACATCTGTTTTTGTAGCCCCAAACAGACAAATCAGAAATAAGTTGGCAGTAAACGACAAGGGAGGAGCAGTAACAGAGGCGGTCACACAGAGAAGGGATAGAATAGTAAGACATACCAGTGCACTGCTGAGGGGAAAAATACAAAATTTAAATAAACACAATGTTTTTTTTTTTTAAAACTGTGTAAGTCTGGGTAGACTTCATATTTTTTGTATGGACAAGAAGTCTGTTAAAGCTTAATAAACCTAAAGGCCTCACTATTTTAAAGCATAATACAGTCAGGAATGGTCATTTAGTAAGGTTTATATTAAACTCATAAAATTAAAAGAAGCTTCTTCCTTGGAAGAAAAGTTATGATAAACCTAGACAGCATATTAAAAAGCAGAGACATTACTTTGCCTACAAAGGTCTGTATAGTCAAAGATATGGTCTTACCAGTAGTCATGAACAGACTGAGAGCTGGACCATAAAGAAGGCTGAGTGCTGAAGAATTGACGCTTTTAAATTGTTGTGGTGCTGTGTTAAGGTCTTCTTGACAGAGCGGAACCTGGGGACAGGAGTTGAAAAGAAGGTGAAGAAAAGAAGGACGCAGGGGACCCAAGTCTGTAGTATAACAAGGGTGCTTTATTCATGGCAGTGTGTTTATATATTGTAATACAAGGAAGCTTTAGGCAAAAAATAAAGTTAAGTAAAAAACTTTACCTAAGTTTGTACTTAAAGTTACTTAAAGTTACTGTTGTTACGTCATAGGGCCGTAACAACAGTAACTAGAGGAAGAACAATCATCACAGGGCCAGAAAACAATCCATGTATTGGAAATAGGAACATGACTAAGTAGTTTTACAGAAAAGTAAAAGGTTAAGAGAGTTCCAGAAAAACATCTATTTCTGCTTTATTGACTATGCCAAAGCCTTTGACTGTGTGGATCACAATAAACTGTGGAAAATTCTGAAAGAAATGGGACTACCAGACCACCTGACCTGCCTCTTGAGAAACCTGTATGCAGGTCAGGAAGCAACAGTTAGAACTGGACATGCATGGAACAGCAGACTGGTTCCAAATAGGAAAAGGAGTACGTCAAGGCTGTATATTGTCACCCTGATTATTTAACTTATATGCAGAGTACATCATGAGAAACGCTGGGCTGGATGAAGCACAAGCTGGAATCAAGATTGCTGGGAGAAATATCAATAACCTCAGATATGCAGATGACACCACCCTTATGGCAGAAAGTGAAGAGGAACTCTTGATGAAAGTGAAAGAGGAGAGTGAAAAAGTTGGCTTAAAGCTCAACATTCAGAAAACTAAGATCATGGCATCTAGTCCCATCACTTCATGGCAAATGGATGGGGAAACAGTGGAAACAGTGTCAGACTTTATTTTTCTGGGCTCCAAAATCACTGCAGATGGTGATTGCAGGCATGAAATTAAAAGACGATTACTCCTTGGAAGGAGAGTTATGACCAACCTAGATAGCATATTCGGAGAAGGCAGTGGCACCCCACTCCAGTACTCTTGCCTGGAAAATCCCATGGATGGAGGAGCCTGGTAGGCTGCAGTCCATGGGGTCACTAGGAGTTGGACACGACTGAGCGACTTCACTTTCACTTTTCACTTTCATGCATTGGAGAAGGAAATGGCAACCCACTCCAGTGTTCTTGCTTGGAGAGTCCCAGGGACAGGGGAGCCTGGTGGGCTGCCGTCTCTGGGGTCGCACAGAGTTGGACAAGACTGAAACGGCTTAGCAGCAGCAGCATAACCTCAGTCCTGCAAACTACGTGCAACTCTGCTTATTCCTGTTTTCTAGAAACTGATAAAGAACAGAGGGCCCTTGAGAAACAGAAAACAACATATAAGATTCCTTAAAATTAAACGTTTCCTGACAGTGCTGGAGAAGACTCGAGAGTCCCTTGAATTGCAAGGAGATCAAACTGGTCAATCCTAAAGGAAAACAACCCTTAATGTTCCTAGGAAGGACTGATGCTGAAGCTCCAATACTTTGGCCATGTGATGCGAAGAGAGAACTCATTAGAAAAGACCCAGATACTGGGAAAGATTGAAGGCAGAAGGAGAAGGGGATGACAGAGGATGAGATGGTTGGATGGCCTCATGGACTCAATGGACATGAGTTTGAACAAAGTCTGGGAGATGGTGAAGGACAGGGAAGACTAGCGTGCTACAGTCCATGGGGTCGCAAAGAGTTAGGCATGACTTAGCGACTGAATCACAACAACATTAAACTCATACATTCTGCCTTAAAAAATTAGGAATCATACAATCCACAGAAAAGATTTCTCTGGAAATACTGAATGTACACATTTAGAAGGATTTGTTTCAGGTATTTGGAAAATCTATCAAAGTGAAATACCTCATTCTCCAATAATGCTGGGTTTCTGCTCTGATCCAGTCCTTTGGCCACATACATGGTGAACAGACACTAAAAACACACCCCAGACATGCTTTGCTATTTTCAGCAACTGTCCCAGACCCTCTCACATCACTCGCCCCTTTTGTCCCATCCAATTCCATTCCAGCGTGCAGCCACCGTCTGTTCCAAAGCTCTGGCCTGCCTTTTGCTGCCTGCACTCAGAAGCGGACCTGATGACAAAATTTAGCTTCCCTGAATCCAACCTTTGGAGTTTCCTGGGAAATGGCTGCATGCACGCACATCAGGTATCCATGAGTTCTCACTGGGCCTTTGCACCTCAGAGCACACCCTAGCTTTAGCCCAAACTTGACCTGTACTTGAATTGGCCCCCTTCAGAGCTCACCATGACTGTTCTTATATTCAACATGAATTGAAAAGTACCTTTCACACATAAAAACGACACAACCAGCACAACATCAATAAGGATGCAATTTGAGTTGTTCCTGAGTCAGTGATTTTTCTTTTTAGAAGTGGTTAACTCATAGAATCATAAATCTTTGTTGTGTTGTTCAGTCGCTAAGTTGTGTCTGACCCTTTGTGATGCGACCCCATGAACTGCAGCACACCAGGCTTCCCTGTCCTTCACCATCTCCCGGAGTTTCCTCAAACTCACGTCTCAAACTCATAAATCTTAAGGCTTAAATTATCCTTAAAGTTTGCTATCAATCTTAACCTGAATACTGTCTACAAAACTACCAAACTCAGTTTATATGGGATTCCCTGGTTTTCAGAAATTTTCATTTACAAAACAGAAAACAAGGAAGAGATACTCAGTCCAAAGCTGTGATACAGACCAAAGCTATGGGAAAAAAAAAAAAGAGTTAATGTAAGGATTAAACCAGTGACCTTGGCTTGTTTAAAGTAGAAAAAAGAGCTATCTAGCCACAGTTAGAGAGTCTGTGAAAAACCCAAACACATCCACTAAGTTTTACAAGTTTTTATAATGTTAATTTTTGTATAAGGTAAAGGAGGATTAAATGACCATTATTTGCATTATTCAGATGTTCGTTAATTTAAAACTAAATTACATTTAACCACATGACCTGGGTTTCAAAACACATAAAGACCACAAACTCACTTTTATAAAACAAGTTATGTGTATAGCACAGGGAACTCTGCTCAATACACTGTAATAGCCTATATAGGAAAATAATCTAAAAAAAAGAGTGGATATATGTATATGTATAATGATTCACTTTGCTGTATACCTGACACTAACATAATGTTGTAAATCAACTACACTCCAATAAAAATTTAAAATAAAATAAAAATAAAAAGTTAAAAAAAAAAAAAAAGTTATCTATAACCTCTGACTGAAGGCGAATAAAATGGCCAACATCCCAGCATTCACACATTGTCCTTGCAATGAAACTTTTATTCTACTACCAATATTTTCAGGTGCTATGGAAAAACTGAGTTCTGTAGACCAAAAGTAAATATGTAATAGCATTACAATAGCCACAAAAGATCTGAGTGTTGGGCACATGCATATGCATGCACACACACACACACACCCAGAACAAGAATGCTAATGGACATATCCCTGCAGCTAAGTTTCTTTCATTTACACCCCTCCTCATTTTTTCCTAGCCAGTTGAGCGTAATGTTAGCATGAGGAGCTCTTTGAATAATAACATATCTGATCTCACAGTAGCTCTCAACCAATAGCTTTCAAAGCTGCCTGGCTCTAATTTTCAGCTTTCAGGTCCCTGAACCATCACACCTTTGCGGCACAACTCAGTAATACAAAGTATCAAAATAATGTGACTTGAGTAATAATAAAGAACAAAATGAGCTCTAGAGGCCAGGGAGAAGAGTGCTCTGGTCCAAGCATCATCATTCACATTCCTACTACTGGCAACCCCACTTAGGCCTCTGCTTCTCTACTGGTAATATTAGGGAAGTCACTGAACAGTTTCTGTGAAATGGACCCCATAGTCTGGTCTGCTGTCTCTGAGGGATTCTAGATCCTTCTCTGCCTCTTCCAGGTCAGGTCTCTTCAGCTCCTGTTATTCTTTTAAACCCACTCTTTTCAGACCTCTATGCTTACTCCTTAACTTCCCATCATCATCTGACCAGTGAATTTTGTCCAGAAAGACTTTTTCTGCCTGATGGCTGCCAGAGTGCTGCCTGGTCTTTGGTCTCACCACCAAGACAGGCCCAGGTGATGGCCCAGAGAAACTTGAGCCTGGGTAGTGACCCTGTCTCCCTCTAGTGGTGGCCTCTAACAGCTTGAGCTGTGTACAGAACTTGTTTCTAAAGTTACAGTCTTAAAGAGTCTGTGGATTTAAAACCAATAATTCAGTCCTCTTCACAAATTGGTTATTCTAAGTGCTGGTTACAGAGGTGTGTTAAATTTGTTAAAATTAATAGACCTGAATACTCGTGATATTTTTTGTACATATGCTCCAACAATTAAAAAAAAATGTATACAATTTTTAAAGGACTACTTTCCATTACCAGTCATTTCAAAGTATTGGCTATATTCCCCATGTTGTACAATACATCCTTGAGCCTATCTTATACCTAAAGTTTGTACCTCCCTCTCCCTCACCCCTATGTTGCCCTCCCCCACCGGTGATCACTAGTTTGTTCTCTATGTCTATGAGTCTGCTTCTTTTTTGTTATATAGCTTCCATAGATAAATGATGTCATATAGTATTTGTTTTTCTCTGTTTGACTTAATTCAAAGGCTCTCCAAATCCAACCATTTTGCTGCAAATGGCAAAAGTTTGTTCCTTTTTACGGCTGAGTAATATTCTTGTGTGTGTGTGTGTGTGTGTGTGTGTGTGCATATGCACGTGTGTGCACGCACATGCATTTCACATCTTCTTATCCATTCATCTGTTGATGGACACTTAGGTTGCTTCCGTATCTTGACCATTGTAAATAATGCTGCTATCAACGCTGGGGTGCAGTCAACAAATATTTTTAAGTTAAGTGAACAGATTATGATTTTTTAAATGCTGCTATGTCAATAATATTTTCCCCTAATGTAAACAAGTAAAACTCAATTTCCAGAGGAGCAGGAATTGTAACAAGATCCATGTTCTGTGAACACGTATGAAGTACAATTTGATCAATATAGCTAGTGATTCTCCAGGCTGAATTTCCTAACAGCAGTTACCGGAACCTAAGAGCTTTGTCCTTTCCCACTAAAAGTGAACATCGTGGTTACAGGATAGAGTACAATAGAGATTAGAAACACCGTTCTATAGTTTCTAAACATGCATTGCACTGTGTCATTATTTCTCCTTGTTTATTCCCAGACTAAGAGTGCTACACAAATGGTAGAACTTTCAACAGAATAATCATAAAAGAATTGCTCCCACCCAACCCAAAACCTCAAAAATATTCCCAATGAGCTTGAACATCCCTTGAGAATACATCAAACAATGGCTTTTCTTGATTAAAGAGATTTGTTGTATGATTCTTTTAAAGGAGGCCTTTAAATTCAGTCATTTGAGAAAATGTTTGATGGAGTTTTGCACTCAATTTATAGAATAGCAGTAAATCTGTAAGTCTAGTAAAGAACATTCTACAATTTTAAAAAAAGGATCTATTCCACAGAGCCCAAATCCTGTGCCCAGAAAACACCCTCATGCTATCTTTTTTCTTTCTCTGAACTGATACTACAAAGGGAATTTTACATGCTAACAAGAGGGTCAGATGAAATCTCTTTGGCAGTGGAATCTATTCCTTTCAAGGGCCAGATTCTTTCTCTGTAACTACTGCTTATAACTGACAATAGCTTATTGTTCAACTTCTTGTTGGGTGATGGTGATGTGCCTGAGAAAGGCATTCATGGAAGGCGGGAGGGACAGAGGGAAGGAGGTGTGTTCTTTTTTCTTTCTTTCTTTTTTTAAAGTGAAATAGTTTTGAAAAACTCTAAGTGCAGACACTGTTGTTAAAAGGAACAGTTCCAACTCTCATGATGACTTTTTCCCTCAAAGAACTGTGTGCAAGCAATCATTAATCAGTGCTTTCCATGGGTCATTCTATGTCGCAGAGAAATGTTAGTGCCTTGAATGTCCTTCAGGAGCTGGGGAGAAAAACAACCTAGAAAAAAGCATTGGAGAGAATCGCACTTAATAAATTTCAATTAGTAAAAATATTTTTTGGAAAGAGACCCTCTCATATCACACACAGTTCATTCAATTAAGTTTTCCAGATTCTTTCTGAAATTGTGTATAATTTCTCTCATTTGGAATCACGAAATGACAGATGCTTCATAAATTATCTAAATGTGTGTATGTTTATCCCACAGTGCATATGGTAATAACTATGTTTTTTTGCATATATTCGTGAACATGAATTAAATTAACTTGGGGAAAACATCTTGCTTGCAGCCAATTCTTGTCTTTAAAAGGTAAGGAATGTTATAAAAGGTAAAATTCAAATATAATGATTGAATTGCTTATATTATTTTTGTTTTAGACAGCCAATTTTGATAAAACTTGGACTGCAAGGAGATCAAACCAGTTAATCCTAAAGGAAATCAATCCTGAATATTCATTAGAAGGACTGATGTTGAAGCTGAAGCTTCAGTCCTTTGGCCATCTGGTGGGAAGAGCCGACTCACTGGAAAAGACCCTGATGCTGGGAAAGATTGAAGGCAGGAGGAGAAACAGACATTTATCCAACAGAGGATGAGACGGTTGGATGCCATCACTGACTCAATGGACATGAGTTTCAGCAAGCTCTGGGAGATGGTAGAGGACAGGGAAGCCTGGTTTGCTGCAGTCCAGGGGGTCACAAAGAGTTGGACATGACTGACCAACTGAACAACAGCAAGCCAGTTTTGGTAAAAACGAATTTTGAGTTTTCGTAATCCCCCAATTTAAAATTTTTATCTATGGCTTAGAATCCACAAATAATATTTTTATTTTTGTTTAGTCATTAAAATCTAATGTTCTAAAACAGGAGTCTGGAGACCTGTTTCTAGCTCTGTCACATTGTAGTCATAAGACCTTCATTATGATTTTAACAATCCAAGCTATAGGTTCTTCACGCACCAAGACTAAAGCTTCTTCCAAACACGTTTTAAAACTGTACAATTCTGAAAAATTGTTCCTCTCCCCACATCCCCCTGCACCAAGATGTTTATGCACCAACTGCCGTAACCTGAGCAATGTTACTTTACCTGTCAAGAGGAAAATTGAGATGTGATCAAAGTTAAAATTCTTGAACTGAGATTATCCTAGGTTATCCAGGTGGGCCTAACATCGTTGCAAAGTTCCTTTAAAAAGGGATACAGGAGGAGTCAGAGTCAGAGAGTAGGCTTTGTGACGAGGAAGGCAAAGATCTGATTGTGGCCCCAAGCTAAGGAATGCCAGCCCCTTCCAAAGAGGCAGGGAATGGATTTTTCCCTTGAGCCTCAAGAAGGAACCAGTCCTGCCAACACCTTGGCTTAGCTCAGTGAGACTGATTTCAGACATCTGGCCTCCAGAACTGTAGGAGAATACATTTGCGTTGTTTTAAGGTGCTAAGTTAGTGGTAATTTGTCACAGCAGCTGTAGGAAATGAATGCTCCATGTTAGGGAAAAGGACTTCTCACTGCTGCTGTGAGGAACTCTGTGAACCCTCTCCTCAGTGAAAAAATCATACCTAATGAAAATTATCCAAACAACAATCATCTAAAGCCTCTGAAAATTGTCCTAAGGATATACAGAAAACGGGGAAATAGTTATTTAAGAAAATCTACTAAATCTAATGAAGAATATCAAGCCTTCGGCTTTCAAGTTACAACTTCCTACCTGTCCCCCAGTTCAGTGTAATGGAAGATCTATTCTGGGTGGGTGTGGCCAAGAAGGACATTGTCTTTCTTTCTTCAGACTGGTCTAATCAGAAAAGTCAGGCGAGAGTATTTAAAAAAGGCATTCCAATTGGAAAGAAAGAAGTAAAACTATCTCTATTTGCAAATAACATGATCCTGTATACAGAAAATACTAAGGATTCTACTAAAAACCTGTTAGAACTACTAAATGAGTTCAGTGAGGTGGCAGGGTACATGGTCAATATATGTAAATCAATTGTGTTTCTATCCAATAGTACTTAACAATTGTAATTCTATCCATCAGCAATATATAATCCAAAATCAAAATTAAGAAAACAATTCTATTTAGTGGTATCAAAAAGAATAAAATACTTATGAATAAACTTAGCAAAAGAAATGTAAAACATGTACTCAGAAAACTAAACATTGCTGAAATAAAGATCTAAATAAATGAAAGAGGAAGAGATTTTATGCTCATGGATTGGAAGATGCAATATTGTTAAGATGAGAGTACTCCTCAAATTCATCTACAGATTCAATGCAATCTTATGAAAATCCCATCTATCTTTCTTTTTTCTGCAGAGATTGGGAAGTTGCTCTTAAAATTTACATTAAATACAGGCTGTATTCATACAAAGAATATATAAAGAACTCTTGCAACTCAACAATGAAAAGACAATCCAGTTTTACAGTGGGCAAAGTATTTGAACGGACATTTGCCTTTTAAACCTCTTTTTGTCAGTTTTTAGCTGTGCCGTGTGGTGTGAGGAATCTTAGTTCCCTGACCAGTGATCAAACCCATGCCCTCTGCACTGGACATGCAGAGCCTTAACCACTGGACCATCAGGGAAGTCCTTGAACAGACATTTATCCAAAGACAATATACAAATAACCATTGAGCATATGAAAGATGCTCAACATCATTAGTCATCAGAGAAATAAAAATCAAATCCACGATGAGATACCATTTCACACACTAGGATGGCTTTAATAAAAAGAGACAATAATAAGTGTTGGAAAGTATGTGGACAAATTGTAAGCCACATGCATTTTTTGTGAGAATGTATTTCTGTAAGTGTTAAATATAGAGTTACCTTAATACTCATCAATTCCATTCTGAGATATATACCCAGGAGATATAAAAACATATATCCACACAAAAACTTGTACATATATATCTATAGAAACATTGTTCATAATAACCAAAAAACGGAAATAATCCAAACGTCCATCAACTGATCAATGAATAAACAAAATGTAGTACATCCATTCTGGAGAAGGCAATGGCACCCCACTCCAGTACTGTTGCCTGGAAAATCCCATGGATGGAGGAGCCTGGTAGGCTGCAGTCCATGGGGTCCCTAAGAGTCAGACACGACTGAGCGACTTCACTTTCACTTTCCACTTTCATGCATTGGAGAAGGAAATGGCAACCCACTCCAGTGTTCTTGCCTGGAGAATCCCTTGGACGGAGAAGCCTGGTAGGCTGCAGTCCATGGGGTTGCACAGAGTCGGACATGACTGAAGCAACTTAGCAGCAGTACATCCATTCAGTGGAATATTATTGAGCAATACAAAGAAATTAAGGACTGATACATGCTACAGTATAGATGAACCTTGAAAACATTATGCTAAGTGAAAGAATCCAGCCACAAAGACCACAAATTATAAGCTTCCTTTATATGAAATAACCAGGATATGAGAATCTATAGGAATAGAAGATAGGTTAGTGGTTGATCCAAGCTGGGGACAAGGGAGGGGAATGAGAAGTGACTGCTAATGGGTATAGGGCTTCTTTTGGGGGTGATTGAATTTTTTTTATTTTGAAGTGTATTTTATTTTCTGTTCATTTACTCATACTGCCAACATTTATGGGACACCAGGAAGTGCTCAGTACTGAAAAGTTAAACAAAAAATACTTTCTGCACCTACTACTAAGCCTGGCATATACTATATGCTCAAAAAAATAAGTTTTGAATAGATGCATAGAATAAGTCTGACAAGTAGAAGTGTTCTGTTTGTATTTAATTTTTATAAAACTTTATTAAAGTATCAGAAATGGATTTTTACCAAGAATAGGTAACATTTGTATCCTAATTTCCTTTCTTTTACAAGTTAGGTATTATAAACTGACTGCAGTAGGCTGACTGCAAAAACAAATAGCAATAACAAAATTATTGGCCAATGTAGTAAGCTAGGTACAACGAAAATGTTCTGGGGCTTATTGTCAGGAAAAAATGGGTTCAAATAATTGTCTCTGGCACTTACTACCAATGTGACCTAACACAAATTATTTAAGTCTTGGTTACCTCATCAATTAAAGGGGAATAATAATAATAATAATATACTCCCTACCTGGTAAGGTTATTATTATAGGCATATTTCAGAGATACTGTGAGTCTGGTTCCAGACCACCACAATAAAGGGAATATCACAATAGAGTGACTCACAAGATGTTTGGCTTCCCAGTGCATATAAAAGTCCCATTTACCCTGAACTGTAATCTAGTAAGTGTTCAATAAGCTTGAAAAAAGTATGCACACCTTAATTTTAAAAATATTTTATTGTTAAAAAAAATGCTAACTATCATCTGAGCCTTCAGCAAATTATAATCTTTTTGATGGTGGAGGATCTTGCCAGGATTTTGATGGCTGCTGACTTATCAGAATGCTGGTTACAGAAGGCTGGTGTGACTGGCAATTTCCTCATGTAAGACAACAGTGAAGTTTGCTGCAGCAATTGACTCTTCCTTTCCAGAACCATTTCTCTGCTCTAGGCAATGCTGTTTGATAGCATTTTGCTCACAGTAGGACTTCTTTCAAAACAAAAATCAATCCTGTCAAACAGCCTTAGCAACTAGGTTTACTTAATATTCTAAATCCTTTGTTGCCATTTCAACAATCTTCACACCATCTTCACCTGGAATAGATTCTACAGCAAAAAATACTTTCTTTGCTCATCAATTAAGAAGCAACTCCTCATCTGCTCAAGTTTTATCAAAAAATTGCAGCAATTCAGTCACATCTTCAGGATCCACTTCTAATTCTAGTTATCTTGCTGTTTCCATCACACTTGTAGTTACTTCCTCTACTGAAATCTTGAAACCAGCAGTCATTCATGAAATTTAGAAACAACTTCTTCGAAACTTCTACTAATATTGGCATTTTTACTTCTTTCCATGAATCACGAATGTTCTTAATGGCATCTAGAATCTTGAATCCTTTCCAGAAGGTTTTCAATTTACTTTGTCCAGATCAATCAGAGGACTCATTATCTATGGCAGCTATAGATTTATGAAATGCATTTTGTAAATCATAAGTCTTGAAAGTAAAAATTACTCCTTAATCCATGGGTGGCAAAATGGGTATTATGTTAGAAGGCAGGAAAATGACATGAATCCCATCACACATCGTTGTCGGATCTCCTGGGTGATCATATGTGCTGTCAGTGAGCGGTAATATTTTGAAAGAAATCTTTTTCTCCAGGCGGTAGGTCTCAACAGTGAGCTTAAAATATTCAGTAACCATGTTGTGAACAGATGTGCCATAATCCAAGCTTTGTTGTTCCACTGATAGAACACAGGAAAAATACAGGTCTCATAATTCTGAAGGGCCCTCAGATTTTCAAAATAGTGAACATTACCGAAGTTCAATCCCTGGGTCAGGAAGATTCCCTGGAGAAGGGAATGGCTATCCACTCCAGTATTCTTGCCTGGAGAATTCAATGGACAGAGGAGGCTGGTGGGCTATAGTCCATAGGGTCACACAGAGTCTGCAAAGAATATAATCATCTGATTTCAGTATTGACCATCTGGTGATGTCCATGTGTAGAGTGTTCTCTTGTGTTGTTGGAAGAGGGTGTTTGCTATGACCTGTGTGTTCCCTTGGCAAAACTCTATTAGCCTTTGCCCTGCTTCATTTTGTTACTCCAGGTTTCTCTTGACTTCCTACTTTTGCATTCCAGTCCCCTAAGATGAAAAGGACATCTTTTTGGGGGTATTAGTTCTAGAAGGTCTTAGGTCTTCATAGAACCACTCAACTTTAGCTTCTTAAGCATTACTGGTAGGGGCATGGACTTGGATTACTGTGATATTGAATGGCTTGCCTTGGAAATGAACAAAGATCATTCTGTCGTGTTTGAGATTGCACCCAAATACTTCATTTCAGACTCTTTTGTTGACTATGAGGGCTACTCCATTTCTTCTAAGGGATTCTTGCCCACAGCAGTAGATATAATGGTCATTTGAATTAAATTTGCCCATTCCAGTCCATTTTAGTTCACTGACTCATAAAATGTCAGTCTTCACTCTTGCCACCTCCTATTTGACCACTTCCAATTTACCTTGATTCATGGACCTAATATTCCAGGTTCCTATGCAATATTGTTCTTTAGAGCACTGGACTTTACTTCCATCACCAGTCACATCTACAACTGGGCATTGTTTTTGCTTTGGTTCCGTCTCTTCATTCTTTCTGGAGTTATTTCTCCACTCTTTTCCAATAGCATATTGGGGACCTACCGACCTGGGGAGTTCAACTGTTTAGTGTCATTACTATTCACAATACTTCCATGTTACAGGCTGAAAATCTGTGTCCTCCTCAAATTCTTACATTGAAGCCCTCATCCCCACCATGATGGTGTTGAAGGTGGTACCTTTGGGAGATAATTAGGGTTAGATCAAGTCTTGGAGCCCCTATGATGGAATTAGTGTCCCTGGAAGGGGATAAGGAGACCAAGGATGTCTCACTCCACCATGTGAGGTAACAGGGAGAAGGCAGTTGTCTTGAATCAGGAGTAGGGCCCTAATCATGCTGGCACCCTGATCCTGGACTTGCAAGCCTCCAGAACAGTAAGAAAAGGTTTTGTTGTTTCAGCCACCAGGCCATAACATTCTGTTATCACAGTCTAAATGGACTAAGACACTTCATCTCTCTTTGGCTATCTCTGCTGACAGGTGCCAGGGAATTCATATTAGCTCTATTTTCCAAATATAACTTTTTTCTTTCAAAAATACATAAACAACAAGCCTATCTTTTGATCTCCTTTCCTCTCCTCACTTTGGAAAAGAAAAGCATTGAGAAACTGTTTCTCAGGAATTTCTATTTTGAGACAGAGCTCCCCTAGCTGGTGTTAATGGATTAATTTCATTCTGGTGCTATATCTGGATTAATTTAAATCTGAGCTCAATTACAGTCGATAGCAGTTATATAGATATACTGCCTGCAAATCAACCTCTCTGGACTGTATTTTCAAGTATACTATTTGGTCCTGTCATGTTTATCGCATATTTTCAATATTGGAGGCCAGTAGACATTCAGTGATTCAGCAAATATGCCAAGCACTTTTTTAGGGACTAGAAATAGCACACAAAATAAGAGCCTTGAAGAATATTCTCTCAAGAATAAGTTTCTCAAGGATCTCATATTCTAAGATAAGTGGAAAAGACAGAAAATAAACAATAATATAGACATATAAAAATAGCAGTTTTTGATTGTGATAAGAGTTAAACAGTAAATGAGTCACAGTGAAATAAGCAAGGGAAGAGTTTTTAAAGCAGATGACATTTAAGTCACTCATGATAAGAAAAAGCAAGACATACAAGAACTGGAGGAACCAGGCAGGGCCAAGACTCTGAAAGCTTGGTGTGCTGGAAAAATAGGAGCATGATGAGTAAGCAAGGGAAAGAATGGCATGAAATGAAAAACATAAGCAAAAGCCTGACTATAGAGGGCCTTATAGAACATGGGCTAAACAGGGAAGAGATAAGACCTGATTTACAAATTTATTTATTTAATAGCTAGGAAAATGTTCCTGAAGGCTCTGTAGCAACTTTCCTTTCAATTCATTGGCCAGAATTATATCACATGCACTTTTTGAAATTGAAGCATAGTTGAACATGTTGACAATTTCCCTGGTAGCTCAGTTGGTAAAGAATCCACCTGCAGTGCAGGAGACCTGGGTTCGATCCTTGGGTTGCGAAGATCCCCTGGAGAAGAAATGGTAATCCACTCCAGTATTCCTGGAGAACTCCATGGACAGAGGAGCCTAGTGGGCTACAGTCCATGGAGTCACAAAGAGTTGGACACAACTAAGTGACTAACTTTCACTTTGACTGTGTTAGTCTCTGTTATACAGCAAATAACTGAATATATATATATATATATATATATATATATAATTCTTTTCCACTTTGTTGTTGCTGTTCAATTGTTAAGTCATTTTCAACTCTTTACAACCCCATGAACAGCAGCATGCCAGGCTTCACTGTCTTTCACTATCTCCCAGAGCTTGTTCAAACTCATGTCCATTGATTCAGTGATGTTATCTAGCCATCTTATCCTCTGTTGCCCTCGTCTCCTCCTGCCCTCAATCTTTCCCAGCATTAGGGTCTTTTACAGTGAGCAGGTTCTTCCCATCAGGTGGCCAAAGCGTTGGAGCTTCAGCTTCAGCATCAGTCCTTCCAATGAATATTCAAGACTAATTTCCTTTAGGATTGACTGGTTTGATCTCCTTTCTGTCCAAAGGACTCTCAAGAGTCTTCTCCAACACCACAGTTCAAAAAGCATCAATTCTTCAGTGCTCAGCCTTCTTTACAGTTCTTCTCTCACATCTGTACATGACTACTGGAAAAACTATAGCTTTGACTAGACGGACTAGTTGGCAAACTGATGACTCTGCTTTTAATACACTTTTCAGGTTTGTCATAGTTTTTCTTCCAAGGAGCAAGCGTCTTTTAATTTTGTGGCTTCAGTCACCATACACAGTGATTTGGAACCCAAGAAAACAAAATCTGTCACTGTTTCCATTTTTTCCCCATTCATTTTTGATTATAAGATATTGAAGATATAAAATATTTCCCTGTGCTATGTAGCAAATTCTTGTTGCTTATCTACTTTACGTATAGTTTGTATCTGTTAATCCCATATTCCTAGTTTTCCACCCTCCTTTCCTCTTTGGTAACTGTAAATTTGTTTTCTATGTCTTTGAGTTTGTTTCTGTTTTGTAAAGAAGTTCATTTGTATTATTTTTTAGATGCCGCATAAGTGATATTGTACGATATTTGTCTTTCTCTGTTTGAGTTACTTCACTTAGTATAATTTTTAGGTCCATCCATATTGCTGCAAATGGCAATATTTAATTTTTATGGCTGAATAATATTCCATTATATATGAAGATCTTCAACTGTTACATATTAACATCTTCAACTGGTAATGGACACTTAGGTTGCTTTAGTGTCTTGATTATTGTAAATAGTGCTGCTAGGAACATAGAGTGGCATATACTTTTTTGAATTAGAGTTTTCTTTCTTCTGAAAGCAAACTTTGAAACTTTCTTTTGACAGAAAAAAGTTATATTTGGAAAATAGAGCTAATATGAATTCCCCGGCACCTGTCAGCAGAGATAGCCAAAGAGAGATGAGGTGTCTTAGTCCATTTAGACTGCGATAACAGAATGGTATGGCTTGGGTGGCTGAAACAACAAAACATTTTCTTACTGTTCTGGAGGCTTGCAAGTCCAGGATCAGGGTGCCAGCATGATAAGTTCTTGGTTAGGGCCCTACTCCTGATTCAAGACAACTGCCTTCTCCCTGTTGCCTGAATGTATGTTCTGAATGTATGTTCAGGAGTGAGACTAGGCTGCATCATATGGTAGCTCTATAATAAGCTTCACCTGGATGTCTAATCACCTCTGGGTATGGTCCACCTGGAAACCACATAAATTCGAGGTTTCTGATGGCAAGGAAGAAGGGAGGAATGACTGTTGGATAGACTTTTGATGGAGAGTACCACATAAAACCTATGCTATGCAAGTCAAGGTGACAAGTAGTCAGTTGGTTACACAAATCTGGATTTCAGGGAAGGGTGTCAGATGGTTGGCAGATGAAGTCTTCTACAAATGGCTGATATTTAATGTTATGGATTGGATAAGATCACCTGGGGAAAGTGTTTATATATTTAGAAGACAGTCCAGTATTATGTTCTGGCATATACCAATATTTAGGTAAAAAAGAAGAAACAAAGAAAGGACAGGCCAGACCTAGTTGCAGGACAGTATTTATCTTAAAAGCCAAAAGAAAAGTTTTCCAAAAGGGGGTTGGGCAGTTGGATCAGATGTTGCTGAGAGGAGAGTACATTGAGAACAGAAGAAGCATATACAGGATCTAGTAATGAGATTATTGGTGCCCTGACAAGAGCTGACTCAGGGACTGCTTAAGCAGAAGCTTGATAGAGTAACCAAAGACGGATTGAATGCTGGGGAAGTATTTTGAGAGAATTTTCTGTGACAAGCACAGAAAAATACAGTGGAGGGAATCAACAAGGGAAGGTTTGGGTTATTATAATTTTGGAGATTACAGAATTTGTTTGTATGCTGCCCGGAATGATCTGGTGCAGAGAAAGACATTGATGGTATAGAGTAGAACAAAATATAAGGGCAAAGTCCTTGGAAAGGTGAGAATGGTGGGATCAGAGTATGAGTGGAAGGATCAAACTCTGATAGGAAAAGATACTTTTATTTAAAAAGAAAAGAATACAGAAAGAATATGGGCACAGAGACTGAAAGGTGTGTACATTTAATAAGATGCAGACATTCCTGTAACATGGCTTAGATTTTTTTCAGTTAAGCATGAGTCTAAGTCATCAGATAAGAATGAGCTGGGAGACAGTGTGGGAGGTTTGAGGAGAGAGGAAACATGAAACAGTCATTTCAAAGACTCCAAAGGGAACTTTATTAGGGAAAGGTAGCCAAGGCCCTTTGGCAGTAATGTGGGCATATTTGAGGTTTGGAATCACAAATTTAAAGTGCAAACAACAGACAAGTGTGATATAATCTCCAGTAGGTAGAGGCACAGAGAATATGGCTAGTAGACTCTTGTAGGACTGGGGTCTAGCCAGGCAAGTACAGGAAGAGTGGGGCCTATACTTGAATTTAGCAAGTTTTCAAGAAAAGTATTTTGATAATAGGTTGTGAACTGTAAGCTGGATATACAGAGAAGCCAAGACAGTAGTGAAAACTGTGAAAAGGTGACAGCATCAGTGGACTGGAAGCTTTGATAAAATTAAGGAATAAATTGCAATAGAGGCTCTAGAGTAAGGGAGCTGAAGGACTGGGGCTGTGACCATTAGAACAAGTTCCCACTTTGAAGAGTTAGATTGCTCATACATTATTACTTTGCATTTACTACAACTTTTTCAACAAGACCAAAGTACCTGCCAAGCCTGGCTTTTGCTAGTAAAGGGTACAATTATGTGTGGCTGAGAAGCAGCCATGTGATTAGGGAGCTGTAGTGTGCTAATTCAGCAACGACACAGTAAAATGGACCACGTAGCGTGAGATCTGAACAATAGGATACCATCAAAGTACAATGCAAAGAGCTTGGGCTTGAAGTCAGAGCAACTGATTCAGATCCTGATTGTGGCATATATCTAGGAGTGTATTTCTTAACCACTTTGAATGCTGAATTATCCTTTTAAACTGGGGTATGGTTACCCAGGGGTTATTATGCACCTGAAGAAAGATAATGCATGTAAAGTGCTGAGAAACAATAGGTTCTCAGTAAATATTAACTATTGGAAAATAAAAAGCCATGTTCCCACTGCTGCGTGGTAGTCTGGGATCCATTTAGGAAGCTTGTGCTCTGAGAGTAGGCGGTGAAGGGATGTGTCAACCAGAAGGAAGGGAAAGGATTCTCCTTATAGGGTCATGAGTTAGAGTGAAATCTTGCTTGGTTATGTTGGGATTTTATATAATACTATAATACTTTTGATGACAGGAATGAAGGTCTAATTCTTGGCTAGTCATATTTAGAGATCAAAAATGAAATCAAGGTACCTGAATTAATGTTTTTCTTTTTTCAGTTCAGTTCAATTCTGTCGCTCAGTCGTGTCCGACTCTTTGCGACCCCATGGATCGCAGCACGCCAGGCCTCCCTGTCCATCACCAACTCCCGGAGTTCACTCAGACTCACATCCATCGAGTCAGTGATGCCATCCAGCCATCTCATCCTCTGTCATCCCCTTCTCCTCCTGCCCCCAATCCCTCCCAGCATCAGAGTCTTTCCTAATGAGTCAACTCTTTGCATCAGGTGGCCAAAGTACTAGAGTTTCAGCTTTAGCATCATTCCTTCCAAAGAGATCCCAGGGCTGATCTCCTTCAGAATGGACTGGTTGGATCTCCTTGCAGTCCAAGGGACTCTCAACAGTCTTCTCCAACACCACAGTTCAAAAGCATCAATTCTTCGGCGCTCAGCCTTCTTCACAGTCCAACTCTCACATCCATACATGACCACAGGAAAAACCATAGCCTTGACTAGACAGACCTTTGTTGGCAAAGTAATGTCTCTGCTTTTGAATATGCTATCTAGGTTGGTCGTAACTTTCCCTCCAAGGAGTAAGCGTCTTTTAATTTCATGGCTGCAATCACCATCTGTAGTGATTTTGGAGTCCAAAAAAATAGTCTGACACTGTTTCCCCATCTAAATCCCATGAAGTGATGGGACCGGATGTCATGATCTTCATTTTCTGAATGTTGACATTAGTTTGGGTAAATGGACATTAGTTTGGGCAAACTCCGGGAGTTGGTGATGGACAGGGAAACCTGGCCTGCTGCGGTTCTTGGGGTCGCAAAGAGTCAGACACGACTGAGTGACTGAACTGAACTGAACTGAATCTCCCTTTTAAATGATCTTTTGCTTTTCTGTTAACAGACCACCAGTACTCGACTTGGCCCAGGATCTCTCTTTTTTTTTTTTTTAACTTGAGAATTTCTCAGAACTCTTTAGAGGGGCCTTCCAGTAGCTCAAGTGGTAAAGAATCCACCTGCAATGCATTAGACTCCGGTTTGATCCCTGGGTTGGGAAGACTTCCTGGAGGAGGAAATGGCAACCCACTCCAGTATTTCTGCCTGGAAAGTCTCACAGACAGGAGAGCCTGGTGGGCTACAGTCCAAGGGGTCGCAAAAAGTCAGCACGACTTAGCGACTGAGCACAGCACCTTATGGGGCAGCCGGGTTGGGACTGATAGTGTCTGCTACCCACTGTGCCAACCCAATGTCCTGGTTTTTCAATACTCTCTGGCTTTAACTATTACAGGAGGAAAAAGTTGACTGGAAATATGCAGTGAGGAAGTGTCAGCCATATATCAGAGAGAGAGAGAAATCACTACTAACTGAACAGATGGCCAAAACAAAATTCCGATTGTAGTGAGTTGAAAAAGTTTTCAAATGTGATGTCCCAGTGGCCTTAGAAAATCCCTATAAAGTAGGTGGGATCTACTGGGTCTCAGAAAGTTTACATGTAATCTAGCTTTCCTCTAGAAACTTTGCTTTCAGATTAAGTGTTTACATTTTGGTCTTTAAACTTCATAATTCATTAATATGAAAACTTCATACCATGTATATATCACATATGAGAGGTGGCTGCTGCATACATGTGCATGTATGTTTGCTCAGTTGTGTCCAGCTCTTTGTGGCCCCATGGAGTGTAGCCCACCAGGCTCCTCTGTCCATGGGATTCTCCAGGCAAGAATACTGGAGTGGGTTGCCATGCCCTTCTCCAGGGGATCTTCCTGACCCAGGGATCAAACCTAGGTCTCCTGTGTCTCCTCAATTGTAGGCGAATTCTTTACTGCTTGAGCCATCAGGGAAGTCCCTTTAAAATGGTAGAATAGGGCTTTGATGTCTTTCTGTTGAATAGATTGGCCATTCCATAATGCGGTGTTCCAACAAACAATAATTTCTTATAGAATTTCTTACAATCCAACACACCCAATTTTTGGAACAAGTTACTTTATTAGCTAAAAAAAACAAAAACAAAAACAAAAACGTGTGGTTAAATCTATGACACAGGGGTTGTGTCTGTCTTGGTAACTCTTTTATCCCTTGCATGCTGCCTCATTTCCAACACTAACCAGTTGAATAAATATTTCAACCTTTCAGTTTTATCATCCACTGAGTTCCCAGCATTATCTACCCAAAAAAGCATTTATCATAATTTTTAAATTTCATTTAAAATCTTGAAACCGTGTCAACTGTCTCCAGTTGACCAAATGGCTCCTCTTGACTAAGAGTCTGTGAAAACAGTCAATTTCATTGCAACTGACAGAAAAAAATTTGAAAATTGATAAAAGTAGAGCTTTTAGTACAAATTTGAGGACTTTTTTTTTTTTACCTTTCCTTTCCTTTTTTTTTTTTTTTGCCTATTCTGTTACTGTTGTTGAGTCTCTAAGTCATGTCTGATTCTACAGAACTTGGCTGATTCTAGTAGCCTGCCAGGTTCCTCTGTCCATATAATTTCACAGCAACAATACTGGAGGGTGTTGCCAGTTCCTTCTCCAGGGGATCTTCTTGACCCAGACACTGAACCTGAGTCTTCCTCATTGCAGGTAGATTCTTTACCGCTGAGCCACCAGAGAAGCCCATTACTATCATCACTAGCAAAGGACTGTTTAGTCACTCAAGATAGAAAATGTGGTTTTTAAAATATAGAGCTATTTTCACTATAAAAGTAATGTGTTTATGTTAGAGAAAATTTGGAGAATACTGATAAGCCAAAAGGAATGATCACCTAGAAGTCCACTTCTGTGAGTTACTTCTGTTCATGTTTTCATGTGTCTTTCCTGTTTTTACTCTATGTGTGTGTGTAGTCGCTCAGTCGTGTCCGACTCTTTGTGACCCCATGAACTGCAGCCCGCTAGGCTCCTCTGTCCATGGGGATTCTCCAGGCAAGAAGACTGGAGTGAGTTGCCATGCCCTCCTCCAGGGGATCTTCCCAACCCAGGGATTGAACCCAGGTCTCCCATATTGCAGGCTGATTCTTTACCATCTGAGCCACCAGGGAAGCCCTTTTTACTCTATACATGCATGTTTATTTCCACAATCCTGGTATCTGTTAAATTTTTTTTTTTCACTTCACAATAGATTGCATTATGTTTTGTTCAAAAACAGCCTTTTAATTCATGTCATTTTTATTATCTTAGAAGTTTCATTAACACATTTATGAATACTGTTCTTTCCTATCAGCGGTGATGACAAATATGACCATTTTCTAAAGTGTCAGGTGTTAATAGCATAGCAAGGCAATGAGGTAAGCCAGTTAACTGCCCAGTGGAAAAAATCCAGCAGCCGTTTCCCATTTAGTGTGGTGAGTCTGGACTCTGGAAATGCCAGTGCTGCCTGCTCTAGCTGACTGTTGAAAATACCTCCCCCCAGTTTTTCTCCTGTTTTACTCAGACCTAGCTGTCTGGCATACACAGTCATAGTAACAGCTCGAGCAGCCAAATTTCCTTAGCTCCACATCAATGAAAGGACAGAATGGCTGGCCTGATGTGCCTGCTCGGGGAAGCAACGTGGAACACCCAGCATGAGTAGGATATGCTCCTATCTCACCCAGAAAGGCAGTCACCGTAAAAGGAAGTCAGCCTGTGAGCTTATTGCTCTCACGCCCTGGCAAGGCTCCAACAAGTTTTATAGGTTTTATGGGATCTTATCTGCTTGATAACCCAGTTTAATCGTACAGAAAATTTATTTTTAAATATTTTACCTTATATGAATTAGCCTGTAAACAAAGGACTTTTCACAATTATTTTCCTAAGTAAATTCTTTCCACATTACATATTAGGATAACGAGTGCAATGGTCACTGTAATGATATGCATGCATGCCATGGGAATTACTCTTTGTCCTCTAATAACGAGTGCTACATCTACTGATTTATCATTTCATGTAACAAATATGTACCAAGCAGTGTGCTGAGTGCTAGGGAAATCTTAGAAGGAACACAGCAGCCTGTCTCAAGGACCTCATGTACGAGAACTGTGCTGTCCAGTAATGTAGGCATTATCTACATGTGGATATTTAAATTAAAAATTTTAATTAATCAAAATTAAATCAAATTGAAACCTTGGTTTCTCAGTCATACTAACCATACTTCAAGTATGTAATGGCAGCATGTAGTTAGTGGTTACCATACTGACAGCACAGATAATAGAAATTTCTATTATTGTATAAAGTTCCATTGGACATAATAGTGGAGACATGTAGTTAGTTAGTGGTTACCATACTGACAGCACAGATAATAGAAATTTCTATTATTGTATGAAGTTCCATTGGACATAATAGTGGAGACACTAAGAGAATATCAAAGCTGTTAATAAATTATGTTTCTGAACCTATCACATTGGATCCATTTTTCAAAACATTTTGATGACTCTTCACATACTGGTTTTGTAATTACAGAAACAATTCTTTAAGGAAGCTTAAAGAGAGATTTAGGAAGAGGGTGATGATGAGCATATGTTCATTGTTCAGGCAATTTTATAAAATAATTTGTATGGACTACTTTCAGCTAACATTTCAAAGCACAGTATATACTTAGGGCTTATTCATGATAGTGAGTACAATTCACATTTCAAATAATCTTACTGTTGATTTTGAATTTCAGGGGTTAATTTCTTATCGTATATAATTAAATCATCATTGTTGTAATTGCACAATGTAGCTGAAAATGAGTTTTTTTCCCTAGGAGCAGGAGTGTCCCCCCTGCAATTGTCTTGTTCACTTGCATTTGCATATGATCTCCCATCCACCATTTGTTTGTAGGTCTCTTTTTAAGCCATGTGTCTGTTTTGTGAGGGTAAGCTTTGTCATGCTAAATAATGTGATTTATAACTTCAATTAAGTAGGCACAGATCAGGTGCAACATTTTACAATCTGCCTTCATGGAAGAACCAGGGTGAGCACTGCAGTCAACCATCAACTCCTGCTTTTTCTCCAGCTGTCTCACACTCGACTGTCCTAACATAGATCATGTGAGACTATGAGTGTCAACATTTAGCAAGTGTTAGGAAAGCATATTCCCTTTCTTTTTTTTAATAAATAAAAATATAAATACTAACTCTAACATTTTCTTCCCCCAGCCCTCATCTCATGGGGTATAAAACCCTGTTTTGGAGGCCGATCATTTAGATTGTGGTAGGATATTATCAATCTTATCCTGTGATTTATGGATGATATTTTATTGGGGTCAGCCTCATTTTAAATTATGTTTATTTCTAACTTAATTTACCCCCTCAAAAATTTACAGCAGCCAAATAAAAATTTATATGGTAGAAAAATATTTTTAAACACACAAAATAGCATACCTGGGATCCTATATACTTGGGCTACATATTTGGTCATTACACATGTACACCCGTGGCAGATTCATGTTGATGTATGGCAAAACCAATACAATATTGTAAAGTAATTAACCTCCAATTAAAATAAATAAATTTATATTTAAAAAAATTTTTTTAAAGGAAATAAACATTTCCATAGAAATAAACATTTCATAGGTTTTAAACTGAAAAAAAAAAAATTTGGTCATTAGCTTCCTAGTAGCCAGTGTGAGTCAGGAAGTATGAACCTCAGTGGGATGATCTTCATACAAATGGACAAATGTAGGCTTAGGAATGTTTAAACAATTTGTCCAAGTTTTTCTAGCTAGTCAGTGACAGACCAGAATGTGAATCCAGTTCAATTTAATCCCAAAGCTATTTCTTTTGAAATAAAGGTAGTTATAAATAGTTTCTCCCATTCTCCGGCTTATCTTTTCACTTTATGATTTCTTTTGATGTGCAAAGGCTTTTGAGTTTAATTAGGTCCCATTTGTTTATTTTTGTTTTTATTTACATTACTCTAGGAGACAGATTAAAAACGATATTGTGGTGATTTATGTCAAAGAGTGTTCTTGTTCTTTCATAGTATTAGGTCTTACATCTAGGTTTTTAATACATTTTGAATTTAGTTTTGTGTATGGTATTAAAGAATGCTCTTATTTCATTCTTTTTTAAAATCTAGTTTTTAAGTGGCGTTAATACTTCCCAGGGGACTCAGTGGTAAAGAATCTGTCTGCCAATGCAGGAGATGTACAAGAGACATGGGTTCGATTCCTAGGTTGGAAAGATCCCCTGGAGTAGGAAATGGCAACTTATTCCAGTATTCTTGCCTAGAAAATTCCATGGACAGAGGAGCCTGGAGGGCTATGGGGTCACAAAGAGTCGAGTGTTGGACACGACTGAGCACACATATACACAATACTATTACCATGCAAATTCTTATAAAGATTAAATTAGATGGTGTATTCATTTCTGAGTAGTTCACAGGCATACAGTCTGCTGTGCTGTGTGTGCTCAGTGGTGTCCAACCATTGTCACCCCATGGACTGTAGCCCACCAGGTTCCTCTGTCCATGGGATTTTTCAGACAAGAATACTGGATTGGGTTGTCATTTTCTCCTCTTGGGGATATTCCCAACCCAGAGATCAAACCCACATCTCCTGTGTCTCCTGCATTGCAGGTGGATTCTTTACCCGCTGAGCCATACAATCTGAAAGCTAGATCAAAAATCAAGATGTCACCAGGGTTGCTTCCTTCTGAGTGTTCTGAGGGACAATCTGTTTGTTCTATGCCTGTCTTGGCTTCTGGTGACAGCTGCAATCCTTGGTGTTTTTGGCTGACAGATCATCCTTCTATTCCCTGCCTGTGTCCTCACACTGGGATCTTCCTGTGTTTCTGTGTCTCTTCTCATCTTCTTATATTAATATAAACCCTTATGCAGATACACATTGAATTAATATATATCTACTAGTCCAGTAACTAATGACACCCGGGACATCAAAATGTGGTCACATGCTGAGGTCCTGGGGTTGAAAGTGAAAGTTGCTCAGTCGTGTGCGATCCCATGGACTATACGATCCGTGGAATTCTCCAGTCTAGAATACTGGAGGGGGTAGCTGTTCCCTTTTCCAGGGGATCTTCCTGACCCAGGAAACAAACGGGGGTCTCCTGAAATGCAGGCAGATTCTTTACCAGCTGAGCTACAGGGATGCCCCAACTAGGGTTGGGACTTCAGCATATTGCTTCAGAGATCACAATTCAACCCATCACAGAAGATGTATGTAAAAATCTCTCCACGACAGCCGGTACATAGTGGGTTTTCAGGATGTATGAGTTTCTTTTACTCTCCATTAGACTGAACTTCTGAAGAATAACAATTTTGTCTTATTCCTATTTGTAGTCTCAGTACCTTGCATACTCATACATATTAGATGTTTATTAATGCTTTTGGTAAATGATGAACCCCTAACTAGGTGGTGGTCTAGATGGTGCCTGATGGCAGACCTATCCCAGCCCAGCAGGTGGAGGCCAGTTATTCCCAGACAGTGTGGCAATTAGGGGTCAGTGTTTGTATAACAAATGGGTTCTGAAAACATCCTTGTCTTAATCTCCCTCTCAGCTCCCTCTGATCTCACAGCCCTCTCCTGTTGCTCTGAATTCTAATTTGCCTCTAACTTATCATTTGATTGTGCTACCTTCTTCAGTTAATCTTGGTTTACAGCATCTAAACTCCCTTTTAAATTGTCTTCTGCTTTCCTGTTGATGGACTGCCAGTACCTGACTTGACCCTGGATCTCTTTTGTTTTAATTTGAGATTTTCTCAAAGCTCCTTAGAGGGGCAGCTAGGCTGGCATTGATGGTGTCTGCTACCCACATGTGTTAATCTGAAGGTCTGGCTTTTCAATACTCCCTGGTTTTGACTATTAAAGGAGGAAAAAGTAGACTGAACATATGCAGCAGGGAAACATATTTCAGAGAAATATCACCATAAGCAAATCTTCTCAGTTTATATACTATAATACAAACTGATGTGAGTGAAAAGTTAGAATTAAAGAGTAGTCTATATTCAATTCTACACATTCATTATTTTTAGGTAAAAATAACCACCAAAGCCAGGTTAAACTAGTAGATAATATCTTACAATGAATAAAGATTGTCTGTAATTTAAAAAAAAAAAAAAAGATTGTCTGTAATTAGCAAAACTAACAATCCCCTGGCTATATTTATCTATCATGGATAATACTTATAGATGATTATATTGTATAGGTAAAAAACTTCTCATTATAGCTTTCATGTATCACACTTAACTAAGACACTTCTTTTCTATCAGTGTAACTAATTAAATCCTTAGTTTGTGAAACTCCAAATGAAAATAACTATTGAGTTACTCATTTTCATTTAAAAGAAATGTGAACAAATACAAAATTCACTTGGAAAAGGATACTCTATATAGGTGAAAAAAAAATCAACTAATTAGAATGATGGTTTTCCAACATAAGTCTGTTTACTTCTGCACCATATTGTCATGATTTGGATGAAATGATTTTTAAATTCTTGAAAAATCTTTTCCTAAGCGTGTATGGCCTCCCCTTTTCCATGCAATCAAGTATCTCATAAACTAGGTCCTTATCCTAGTTTGGTAACAAATTTTCAGGGAGAAATAGACCTTGGCAAGTCACTTGGTATTTCATGGATCTCTTTTTGCTTGCCAGTGTAGTAAGGATATTGAAATATATTATATTTTTAGGTCTCTTCCAGCTTTACGATTTTCAGATTATATGAATAGAGAAGTAGTTTTGATTTATACTATTCACCTTTTTATAGAAAGCTATTTTTAAGCTTCATGAAGCTTTGTTGTTGTTCAGTCACTCAGTCTTGTCTGACACTATGATACCATGGACTACAGCACACCAGGCTGCCCTGTCCTTCACAGTCTCCCGGAGCTTGCTCAAACTAATGTCCATTGAATCGGTGATGCCATCCAACCATCTCATCCTCTGTCATCCCCTTTTCCTCCTGCCTTCAATCTTTCCTAGTATCAGGATCTTTTCTAATTAGTTGGCTCTTGGTATCAGGTGGCCAAAGTATTGGAGCTTCAGCTTCAGCATCAGCCCTTTCAATGAATATTCAAGATTGATATCCTTTAGAACTGACTGGTTTGATCTCCTTGCAGTTCAAGGGACTCTCAAGAGTCTTCTCCAACACCATAGTTCAAAAGCATCAATTCTTTGGTCCTCAGCCTTCTTTATGGTCCAACTTTCACATCCATACAGGACTACTGGAAAAACCATAGCTTTGACTAGATGGACCTTTGTTGACAATGTCTCTGTTTTAATGTGCTAAGTTTGTCATAGCTTTTCTTCCAAGGAGCAAGCGTCTTTTAATTTTATGGCTGCAGTCACCATCTGCAGTAATTTTGGAGCCCAAGAAAATAAAGTCTGTCACTGTTTCCATTTCTTCCCCATCTGTTTGCCATGAAATGATGGGAACAGATGCCATGATCTTAGTTTTTTGAATGTTGAGTTTTAAGCCAACTATTTCACTCTCCTCTTTCACTTTCATCAAGAGGCTCTTTAGTTCCTCTTCGATTTCTGCCATAAGGGTGGTGTCATCTGCATATCTGAGGTTATAGATATTTCTGCCGGCTAGCTTGATTCCAGCTTGTGCATGTAAGTTAAAATAAGCAAGGTAACAATATACAGCCTTGACTTAGTCCTTTCCCAATTTTGAAGTAGTTTGTTGCTCTATGTTCAGTTCTAACTGTTGCTTCTTGACCTGCATACAGGTTTCTCAGGAGGCAGGTAAGGTGGTCTGGTATTCCCATCTCTTGAAGAATTTTCCAGTTTGTTGTGATCTACACAGTCAAAGGCTTTGGCGTAATCAATAAAGCAGAGATAGATGTTTTTCTGAAATTCTCTTTTTTTTTTCCAATGATCCAACAGATGTTGGCAACTTGATCTCTGGTTCCTCTGCCTTTTCTAAATCTAGCTTGAACATCTTTTATTTGCCAAGAAATCAAGTATTTATTCAAAAATAATAGAAAATCCAATCTACAAATCGACTTCTACAAATAACAGAAAAGCATGCTGGGTAAAGATCATGATAAGGTTTCTGCATGGTACTTGTATAATCACACACAGATTTCTTAACTAAATGAGGTCACTCAGGTTATGCTGTGATTTTCAATATTAAGTGAGCAGAGGGCACATTCTGTGAATTTCCAGGGTTGATTCTGCACAAGTAGTCATTTTGCATATACAGCAAGCTGTGTCTATTTAAGGACAAAAATCCGTTTACCAAAGTCACCTTTACAAATTTTTAAAAATGTGTAAGTTTCAGCAATGCTTACAGTATGCTAGATTGATTAGATTTTTTTAAAGACGCTTTGAAATTTTGCACGTAATTTTGAACTAAGTGCAAATCTACAAAGCAATGGATGAGGCTGAGCATACCTTTTCTGTGCTGATTGCATCAGGTGTCTTAGACAAAGCTGCAAAGGGGGTCATTAGCTCCTAAAGGAGCAATTAGGTAAAAGTGTGGTAATTTGTCAAATGTATAATGTATGATGCTTATGGAAGGGTTTCACTCTATGAAAAATGGGTCAAAATAATAACAGATGTTTCTTAAAGGGACACTAACACAAGTCAATCTTTCTGTTTTTCTTTGTTCATATATATCTAAAGCCCATTTCCTATTGGTTGTTATATTGACCAATTTAGAGATTATCATTAGATTATTAATTACATATTATATCTTGCTTCAGAAACACAAATGTTTAGTGCTGATGGAAATATAAGATTACAGAATTTTCTAATTTTATGATCCAAATTCCCTGTATTGTCTTTTTCTTTAAGACAGCCTTTCCAATACAGTACAAAAAGTTCTAAGGTCTTTAACTCTTTACACATGCAAAAACACTCCTATCACCTGATGAGCATGGAGAACACTTCAAAGTTACTAGTCATCTCATCAAGCCAGAATGACAGCATTCCAGACTGGAGATTCCCTTCTAGAGGGACTTAAAAGTGTGCGAGCCACAGGGAGCTCAACCCAGTGATCTGTGACAAGCTAGAAGTATGGGAGGGAGGTTCCAGAGGGAGGGGGACATATATATGCTTGTAACTGATTTGCGTTGTTCTATGGCAGAAACCAACACAACATTGTAAAGCAATTATTCTCTAATTAAAAATAAATTTAAAAATAAATCAATAAAAAAATTAAGGAGATGACGTGGTGAGAAAATTGGAAGTGAAAACTCACAACTCATCTTAGTATATTATCTTTGAAAAGAAGAAGAAAATCATCAGAGACTAAGAAAAAAGCAGAAGATACTTTCAAGATGCCATCACATGCAGAAGACACAGTGCCTGGGGTGAGGGAAGCTCCTGCACCTGGAAGGGAGGGCAGGTGTGAGTAGAGCCGGTTGTGGGAGAGCTGGGGCAACAGATCAGCACAGGAGATACTCTTGGTCATGCTCTTTTTCTCTCCTTTGGGAGAAAATATGAAAAGTGAAGAAAGAGGGGATAAGAAACTGCAATGTATTGAGCTGGACACCCTGTAAAATACTTTACAGAAATTTTATCATTTGGTCATTACAAGGCCCCAGAGATATGTGCGTGCTCAGTTGTACAGTTATATCTGACTCTTATCGACTTCATGGACTGTAGCCCACCAGGCTCCTCTTTTTCAGGCAAGAATACTGGAGGGGTTGCCATTTCCTTCTCAAGAGTATGTTTCCAATCAAGGGATCAAACCCACATCTCTGGAGTTTCCTGCACTGGCAGGTGGATTTTTCACCACTGTGCCGCCTAAGAGATATGTGGTAGTCCTCACTTTACAGACGCCTTCAACAATTCATCTCTTCATTTTATGTCTAGATAAGTAATTGATCTAGTTATATGCCATTCTGTTAACAAGTGACACCTACAGACTTTTAGGCCCCAAAGCCATGTTCATTGTCCATTTCACCACGCTGTCTCCCAGAGAAAAAGGCTGAGGAGTCTGTGTACAGACACTGCAATGTTGTATGATATTACTTTTGGGCGTGTGTGTGTGTGTGTGTGTGTGTGTGTGCTTAGTTGCTCAGTCATGTCTGATTCTTTGTGACTCCATGGACGATAGCCCACCAGGCTCCTTTGTTCATGGAATTCTCCAGGCAAGAATACTGGAGTGGGTTGACATATCCTTCTCCAAGGGATCTTCCCCACCCAGAGATTGAACCTAGGTCTCCTGCACTGCAGGTGGATTGTTTATCACAGAGCCACCAGGTAAGCCCTATCACTTTTATATAGAATCTAAAAAATAATACAAATGAATGCATGTGCAAAACAGAAACAGTCTCACAGATACAGAACACCAACTAGTGGTTACCAAATGGGAGAGAGAAGTAGGGAGGGGCAGTTTAGGGGTAGGGAATTTAGAGACACAAACTGTTATACAAAATAGATAAGTGATGAGGATGTAGCACAGGGAATTACAGCTATTACCTTGTAGTAATTTTTAGTGGAGTATAAGCTGTAAACATACTGAATCACTAGGCCTGAAACTAATGTAATGTTGTAGACCAGCTGTACTTTAATTAAATTTTTTAAATTAAAAGCAAAGAAATGGAGGATGAGATGGACAGTGGCTTACTTTTGTTTGAGCATTAAGAGGACATGAAATTGGAGGTTTAAGGAGAATAGAGACAATTTCATCTGTGATATACAAATTAGTCTATAATGAAGCGTTCTTTAATCTAGCTCTTACTGACTAGCTGTGGCTGAATAAAATTTAGGCAATCAACTCTTACTGGCTTAAATATACTTTGTCTTTATGTCTGTTTAATTGTCTGCCAGTACCATTCCTGACACTGTTTCTCTATCCCTCCTTCTGTCAGTAGTTAGAAATGCACCAGAACACTATATAAAGGAACTTTCTGTTGATATTTTTTATAAATCCATTTTAAAGCCACTGACTATCACCCCTGGTGGCTCAGACAGTAAAGAATCTGCCTGAAATATGGGAGACCCAGATTCAATTCCTGGGTTAGGAAGATCCCCTGAAGAAGGAAACAGCTACCCACACCAGCATCCTTGCCTGGAGAATTCCACGGACAGAGAAGCTTGGAGGTCTACAGTACACAGGGTTGCAAAGAATCGGACATGACTGAGCGACTAACACTGTGACCCAATTTGTTTGTCTTAGCTCAGTTCATTTTCATTGAGTTCTTTGAGAGAACACAGCTTATCAGGCACACAAGACTTGGGCAAATCAAATCAGTGGCAACAAATATTTATTGAGCATGAATATTCTTGACACAGTTTGAGCATATTTACCTGGTTATGTGAAGATGATGGAGTAAACCAGGAAGCTGATTGGTAAGTAGAGCATCACTAAAAACAGTAATGACCTGAAAGGACCTTCTGTCCTGCCAGGACCTAACTAGTTACAGGAGAGGAGCACCAGGACCAGGGAGCTAGACAAGCAGTAAAGAACTGGCAAGGAGAGAACTCCAGCCAGCTATGGGCAGCATGAGCTCTAGACAGATTAGAGTTCTAACAGGCAGAAGAAGGGTGTGTGCTCTTACACTGCACACAGATGCGTGAATGTATGCTGGGACCTCGGTGGCAAATGCCAGTAGGCAAGAAGAGGAAACAAGAACTCCAGCTCTGAAAACAAAACCAGTAATAGCTCTGACCTCCCAGAAAGTAGCCAATAGCCTGGATATGTTTGAAAAGTGAGTGTGAAAATGATACAGAGGAACTTACTTGCAAAGTAGAAATAGATAGACATAGAGGACACATACCAGACCACCTGACCTGCCTCTTGAGAAACCTGTATGCAGATCAAGAAGCACAGCTAGAACTGGACATGGAACAACAGACTGGTTCCTAATTGGGGAAGGAGTACACCAAGGCTGTATTTTATCACCCTGCTTATTTAACTTATATGCAGAGTACATCATGCGAAATGACAGGCTGGATGAAGCACAAGCTGGAATCAAGATTGCCAGGAGAAATATCAATAACCTCAGATATGCAGATGACATCACACTTATGGTAGAAAGCAAAGAAGAACTAAAGAGCCTCTTGATGAAAGTGAAAGAGGAGAGTGAAAAAGTTGGCTTAAAACTCAACATTCAGAAAACCAAGAACATGGCTTCTGGCCCCATCACTTCATGGCAAATAGATGGAGAAGAAATGGAAACATACTTTATTTTCTTGGGCTCCAAAATCAATGCAGATGGTGACTGCACCCATGAAATTAAAAGATGCTTGCCCCTTGGAAGAAAATTTATGACTAACCTATACAGCATATTAAAAAGCAGAGACACTACTTTGTCAACAAAGGTCCGTCTAGTCAAAGCTATGGTTTTTCCAGTAGTCATGTATGGATGTGAGAGTTGGACTATAAAGAAAGCTGAGTGCTGAAGAATTGATGCTTTTGAACTGTGGTGTTGGAGAAGACTCTTGAGTCCCTTGGACTGCAAGGAGATCCAACCAGTCCACCCTAAAGGAGATCAATCCTAAATATTCATTGGAAGGACTGATGCTGAAGCTGAAATTCCAATCCTTTGACCACCTGATGCGAAGAGCTGACTCATTGGAAATGACCCTGATGCTGGCAAAGATTGAAGGTGAGAGAAGAAGGGGACAACAGAGGATGAGATGGTTGGATGGCATCACTGACTCAATGGACATGAGTTTGAGTAGGCTCCAGGAGTTCGTGATGGACAGGGAAGCCTGGCATGCTGCAATCCATGGGGTCACAAAGAGTTGGACATGACTGAGTGACTGAACTGAACTGAGAGGACAAATGACCCTGGAGGAGGGCATAACAGCCCACTCCAGTATTTTTGCCTGGAGAATCCCCATGAACAGGGGAGCCTGGCGGGCTACAGTCCATGAGGTTGCAAAGAGTTGGACACTACTGAGTGACTAACCACAGCACAGCACAGAGGACAAATGAATGGATAGAAACAGGGGAAGAGGAAGGGTGGAATGAACTGGGAGATTGGTACTGACATATATACACTACTATTTATAAAATAGATAACTAATGAGAACCTACTGTATAGCACAGAAAGTCTAAAAAAAGAAAAGTGAGTGTGGCCCCACATCAAGTTCTAGTACAGCGTAGTTCTAGTACAGCATAAGTACCCACTGGAGCATGGAAGCAAGGAGAAGCAAGACTCCAGGGAGTGGGACTCCTGAATTCACGCCTCTACCATGAATTCAGTCTGTTGAATTCAGTCTGTTGAAAGACTGGAGACAATGCAACAGGCTTGAATAAAAGCGAGGCCACCTGAGCTGAGGGTAAGGAAGGATGTGCTGTGTGCTCAGTCATATCCGACTCTTTGTGACCCCACGGACTGTAGCCCGCCAGGCTCCTCTGTTCATGGAATTTTCCAGGCAGGAATACTGGAGTGGGTTTCCATTTCCTCCTTCGGGGGATCTTCCTGACCCAGGGATAGAAGGTGCATCTCTTGAGTCTCCTGAATTGGTAGGTTGATTCTTTACTACTAGAGCCACCTGGGGAGCCCTATTAGGGCATAAAGTGAAAAAGAAAGTGAAAGTGAAGTCACTCAGCCTACCAGGCTCCTCGGTCATGGGATTTTCCAGGCAAGAATACTGGAGTGTGTTGCCATTTCCTTCTTCAGGAGATCTTCCTCACCCAGGTATTGAACCCAGGTCTCTTGCATTGTAGGCAGACGCTTTACCATCTGAGTCACCAGGGAAGTCCCTATTAGGGCATGAACAATCATCCAAAAGGGGCTGGTATGGCACAGGTCAAAGAGTGACTATCCCCAGGTTTTGGTATCTCTTGTCCAGCACGTTTGCCGGACTGACTCAAGGCCTCATCGGTTGAGGTTGGGCTGCAAGGATTAGGAGAGGGCAAAGTTCCCCAGCTTCTCTCTGTTCTGGCTTGATGGGCATTGGTCCTCGGCCAGACCACACCTCCCGGGGACATGCTTCCCTGGGGAACAGCGGAGGGGGGCTGAGGAATGTGGAAGAGCACAGAGGCAAATAGCTTCTCTCTGATTTCATGCTTCCTGTTAAGTGTGGGTCAGCAAGAACAACAGCCTGCAGGCAGATCTGACCAGGACAGGGACACCCACAGAGTTACTGGGATCTGGGAGTGTGAAAGCTTCCTTAGCTCCGGGGCCTACGCAGATGCGGGAGAGGTCATGCCAGGTCAGTGACCATGGCACCTGGTGCTGAGATCACCTTTCAAGGTGACCCTTCAAAGCCTGGGGTCATGAAACCAAATTAGGGTGCGACACTGGGGATGCAAGCTCACCAGCCAGGTAGTGGTCCCTGAAGAACGTGCTAGGCAAGATTTTCCTGTATTCCTCATTCCAGCCCTTTCTTGGGGCTTGCTGAGCACTGGTTGGTCCGTCTCTGCCTGATTGTTACTTACACAAGGTTTTGGAAGTTATTTTAAAACATTTTAGCTTATCTTGGGTCGGCCAAACAGTTTGTTCAGATGATGTTACAGGAAAACCCAAATGAACTTTTCAGTCAACTCAACATGTATTTTTATCTCTACCAAAAGCTTTTTTGGTAAACATTAAATATTAAATATGTTTAAATTAAATGTTTTCTGAGTGTCTACTGTGTACAGATCACTCACTGTCAATGAAAAGAAAGATCTTGACCTGCTCACCCACATACATTTTCAATCAAACCACATGTGATTGTCTATATCATCCCTCTCTCTGCCCATTATATCCCTTCTCTCTATATGATACAGGCTCCTGGGGAGATTTGAAAAAACTAACCATTTTGACCAGCCTGAAATTTAAAACAAAATTTTTAATTAAAAAAAAATCAGTCTGGACAGGTGTGGGGCTTTTGCAAAGCAAATTCTTATTTTCAGAGATCTCTTTGCTTTTATTTGCCAAGCAGCCCTAAGAATGGCTTTTGCAAAGCAAATTCTTATTTTCAGAGATCTCTTTGCTTTTATTTGCCAAGCAGCCCTAAGAATGTCTGGATTTGGAGAGAAACCTAGGCTGGTCTGTAAGCATTTCGGGGAGTCTCTGTATTTTCTAGGAAATCTCAATGGGAGAATCCTTCCTTGGACTGGGAGAAGCTGCTAATATCACAGGCATAAGAAGGTTTTTCTCCCCAAATTTTCTTCTTCACCCCATCACCGCCATTAGCCTTCACCACACACATACACACACATGCCTGATGAGAGAGCAGATTTTATTCAAATATAAGGCCAAGCGGGGGCTTCCCTGGTGGCTCAGTGGTATAAAATTCGCCTGCCAATGCAGGAGACTTGGTTTTGATCTCTGGGCTGGGAAGATTCCTTTGGGGAGGAAATGGCAACCCACTCCGGTATTCTTGCCTGAAGAATTCCATGGACAGAGGAGCCTGGTGGGCTGTAGTCCACAGGACTGTAAGAATCAAACATGACTTAGAAGCTAAACAACAGCAGGCAAAAGTGACTCATCCACTTACATCAAATCAAGTAGAATCACCGGCAAGGCTGTAAGAAAACAACTTAAGAAATGATGCAGCATGTCATGATGACCCAACCAAAATAATCTAAACCAGTGAAGTACGGAGGGCAGACAAGTATTTCAAAAATCAAAGCAGAACCTTGCTTTCTGAGGGCTGAATGGCAACTAAAGGAAACAGATGAGCCTTGGTCTGGCTTGTAGAAGGCTACAACATAGAAAGGAAAGGCAAAAAAGCCCATATTCAGGCAAGGCTGGCAATTAAGGAAAACAAAAAGAACTTGAAAGAGGTAGATCAATGCTGTGAACCTATAGCAAGCACAGGGCAATGCTGAGATGGTGTAGGTTATAGTTCACACAAACTCCACAATCTGTGCATTTCAAAATAAATTAATTAATGTAGAAAGGAAAATGAAAATGTGTTGATTCTACTGATACAATGCAATTAAAATCAGTCTCCAAATCTGAAAAAAGAAATCATAGGCTCATTAGCTTATTAACATTTTTACTTTGAGTAGAAATAATCTTTCAGAGGGAACATGTCATAATATCCCCTATGCACATGTGGGTTCTGCCATTAATTAACTGACTGTCAGCATCTTCCAAAGGACTGCTGCCGCCTGCCTCGGTACAGGCTGTTCTGTTGGAAGAAAGGGGCGGAACCATGGTGTTCCACCACCCAGAACTTGTGCTAATGGCGCTCCTATTACAATATCCTCTGAATTGGAAAGGACCAAAAATGCCTCTTGTGAAGAGAATTAATGGGGGTACATGTAAGATTGCGAGTGGGAAAGAGAGGCCTGGGCACGAAGCCCAGAGACGGACAAGCTCCTACATGAATAGTTTTTCCCTAAGCTTTCATCAGAGATGCTGCAGGTCTCGACGTTGTCAACTGCTCACCTTGATGAGATTCTCAAAGGCACCTAACACAACACAGTGGAATAGCAAGGTTAAACCAAGGGCACCAGGGTATTATTCTGACGGTCTGAAGATTAACAAGCACTTAAAACAAAGCAAACAAAACCAATCAACCAAACAAACAAAAAACAAAACTTTAGAGGAGGACGAGTACAGCTTTCAACCCTTAGAAATGCATCTGCAAGTTTCTAGACTCAGTATTTCCCAAGAGTTCGATTGTGAACGGCCTGTTTTGCTCAACCCTGTCCACTGCTATAAAACAAACATTTCTATATTGCTGCATACAGTATTTACAAAACATCTCAGAATTATTTACAGAGCATCTCAGAATATGGTCTTCAATCCAGGTAAAGAAAGCAAACAATTATAATCCATGCTGAGTGCTGATCATCTAAAAAGCAGTTAAGTGTGCTTACCGCAATCACTGCTGTTGTTTTAGGGCCACATAAAAATACAGTGCCTACGTGTTATTTGACAAAGTTGCCAAGTTGGTGAAAGGTTCTTTATGAGACAATAAAGAATAAATACAATCAGATAAGAAGACAGGAATTGCCACACTGGGTGGTCCAGTATTCTTGAAGTTCTGTTATCTGTTGCCAGCACAACCTCAGCGGGAGAGGGAGGGCTTGGTTGTCCTTCCGCAACTGTATGCCTTGCCCAGTTCTTCATCCCAAGGTGCAATCTCTGTTTTTATGGGCTCCTTAGCAGACTGCACACTCCAAACCTTTCAGCATTACTTTGTTGCTAGGAATGGCTCTGCTTTTCACAAAACCGTTCAAATTCTTTCAGAATCCACGTATATTTTCTTCCATTTGTTCAGTCGCTAAGTTGTGTCCAACTATTTGCCACCTCGTGGACTGCAGCATGCCACATTTCCCTGTACTTCACTATCTCCCAGAGTGTGCTCAAACTCATGTCCATTAAGTTGATGATGCTATCTAATCATCTCATCCTCTGATACCTCCTTCTCCTGCCCTCAATCTTTCCCAGCATCAGGGTCTTTTCTAATGAGTCAGCTCTTCACATCAGGTGGCCAAAGTATCAAACTTCGGCTTCAGCATCAGTCCTTTCAATAACCCATTCCAGTGTTCTTGCCTGGAGAATCCCAGGGATGGGGGAGCCTGGTGGGCTGCCGTCTATGAGGTTGCACGGAGTCGGACACGACTGAAGTGACTTAGCAGCATTCAGGGTGAAATCTTTTAGGATTGACTGGTTTGATCTCCTTGAAGTCCAAGGGACTCTCAAGAATCTTGAGTTTCACAAAAAACACTTGCTATGTAAAATGGTAAGCCAGACAATGAAAAGTTTTAAGTCTTCACTCTCATTTTTTTTTTGGTAAGAAACTAAATAAAAATATCCTAAAAGGCATTTTTTAGAGCAATAAAGCATACTTGGGGGAGGGAGGTTTAGGAGGGACAGGACATACATATACCTATGGCCAATTCATGTTGCTATTAATACATCAACAGAAACCAACACAATATTATAAAGCGATTACCCTCCAATTAAAAATAATTTCTTTTTTTTTTTAAAGCATACTTGGAAAACTTTAAAGGTATTTACTCAAGAGGGATAAAACATATGGTCCTAAGAGAATTGAAGATCTCAAATTTAGGGCTTTCAGTAGCAGTATTTGGGCTTGAAATACTTTAAACTCTAGAACTGAGTCTTACCTCACTTTTCTCAGCAATGATCCCAGTACCTGACAAGGTCTTATTCAATCTGTATTTGCTTTTAAAAAATGACTGATATATTAGTACATTCATGTGTAATATCTACATCTATCAGGCCTAGTTGTAATGCATTAAAATATTATGGTTTTATGGAAGCTTTTAGTTTTTCAATATTTCCCTCTTCTTTCAAAAATTTTCCTATTACTGTCTTAATATGCTTTATATTTCTCAGTGGTTTCTATTACTATCTGATATTATGTTTTGGTTTACCTGCTTGGTTTTGGCCTGTTTTCCCCCACAAGAATGTGAGCCTATGGTGGGAGTAATTTTGTCTGTTTGTTCAAACATCATGTCAGGTCCTGAAATGGTACCTGGTAGGTATTAGATTGGTTCAAACATAATTGCGATTTTGGACCATGACTTTTAAATCATTATATCTGGCTCAAACACATCTTTATTAATCAAAATAGGAACAATTACAATCAACACATTTTTGCCAACAAGAAATAAGTTTGCTCATTCTTGTAGTGTAAAAATCCATGCCTCAGGGACTCTTCAAAAGCATTTTCTGCCTCCTACTGGTTGTGGAAGCGTTTTCCCTGCAAAAAGTTGTTGAGATGCTTGAAGAAGTGGTAGTCAGTTGATGAGAAGTCAGGTGAATATGGTCGATGAGGGAAAACTTTGTAGCCCAATTAGTTCAACTTTCAAAGTGCTGGTTGTACAACATTCAGTTGGGCTTGTCGTGGAAAAGAATTGGGCCCTTTCTGTTGATCAATGCTGGCTTCATGTGTGGCTGCATCTCTTTGATTTGCTGAGCATATTTCTCAAATGTAATGGTTTCACCAGGATTCAGAAAGCTATAGTGGATCAGACAGGCAGCAGACCACCAGACAAGGGCCATGTCCTTTTTTTTGGGTGCAAGTTTGGCTTTGGGAAGTGCTTTGGAGCTTCTTCTCAGCCCAACCACTGAGCTGAGTTGGTCATTGCCAGTTGTCATATAAAATCCACTTTCCGCACATCACAATCCAATAGAGAAATGGTTTGTTGTTGTCGCATAGAATAAGAGAAGATGACACTTCAAAATGACAATTTTTTTGATTTGTGGTCAACTCACAAGACACACACTTATTGAGCTTTTTCACCTTTCCGATTTGCTTCATGCCAAATGACTGTAGAATGGTTGATGTTGAGTTCTTCGGCAATGTTTGTGTCGTTATAAAAGGATCAGTTTCGATGATGGCTCTCACATGGTTGTTATCAACTTCAAATGACCAGCCAGTGTGCTCCTCATCTTCAAGGCTCTCATCTCCTTTGCAAAACTTCTTGAACCACCATTGCACTGTATGTTCGTTAGCAGTCCCTGGGTCAAATGTGTTTTTGATGATGTGAGTTGTCTTTGCTGCTTTACAACCCATTTTGAATTTGAATAAGAAAATCGCCTGAATTTGCTTTTTGTCTAATATCATTTCCATAGTCTCAAATACATATAAAATACACAGCAAGTAATAAGTCATTAGAAAAAAAAAACATAAAGCAGGAAATGTGCTTTAAAATGATATATAGTGAAAGTATTAGCCACTCAGTCATGTCTGACTTTTTATGATCCCATGGACTGTGGCTCACTAGGCTTCTCTGTCCATGGAATTCTCCAGGCAACAATATTGGGGTGGGTAGCCATTCCCTTCTCTAGGGGATCTTACCAACCCAGAGATCGAATCTTGGTCTCCCACATTGCAAGCAGATTCTTTACCACCTGAGCCACCAGGGAAGCCCATGATGTATAACATAACCACATTTATTTAAGAATGTATTCCAATATCAAATGGCAAAGTTCAACAGTGAAAAACCTCAATTACTTTTGCACCAGCTTGATAATATGCACTGCATAAGCACTTGTTGACTGGTGAGAAATGGATTTTCATACACATGTTGTCACTGACCCAGTATTCCCCACCAGAGACAGGGAAACAAGGCCAAGTGAAGGGACTCAGAGTCCAGTCAGGAGCCAAGAGGTCACTGCCCAGCCACCAGCAGGTCACAGATGGCAAATTCTGTGCCTTGAGCCTAGCTCCCTTAGTTAGTACCCCTGCCCAAATTCCTTTTGCAATGTGGTTCTTATTACTCTATGTGTATTCTGACCATTCAAGAACATAAAGACATTCATTTTTAAATTTTATTTATTTATTTTATTTATGGCTATACTGGGTCTTCTTTGCTATGTGAGGGCTTTCTCTAGCTCTGGCAAGCTAGGCTGCTCTCTAATTGCTTCTCATTAAGATGGCTTCGCTAGTTACTGCGTGTGGGCTCTAGAGCGCCCGGGCTTCAGTAGTTGTGACAAGTGGGCTCAGTTGCCCTGCAGCATGTGGAATCTTCCCGGACTCGATCAAACCCATGTCCCTGCATTGACAGGTGGATTCTTAACCACTGGACCAATAGGAAAGGTCAATACATTGATGATTTTTAATTTTAAACTAAAATAATATCAATAAAGTGTTCTATTTCCTTCTGCTCAATAAGCAGGCAGGCCAGAGAAACTCCAGTCTTTAGACTGACAACTTGTTGCCATGGTAACGATAACAAGTTTGATTTCTTAGGGAAGGTGAAAAACAATTTTCCGTTATTCTATTTAGAGAATAGTTTTTGTTTTTTTATTTTTCCACTTATTTGGGTATAGAAAAAAAAGAGGCTCTCTTACCTTTTAAAAATTTAGTGGTCAATCATTGTAATTGTTTGATGTTTAATTTTCCCACAAAGACTTCAGACAATGTAATATTTCTCAGCAAGTGGAAGATATAGCGTGACCTTTATTCTATGTGATCAGCTTTATTTCCATTTTACAGATGAGTACAGAGAAGCTTCACAATACAATTACTATCTTCACAATTACAATTACACAATATCAATTACTACAATATACTTCACAATACAATTATCTATCTCAGCTCAAAATGAAAATGACTGACCCAAATGATTAGAATTGTAAGCAAGGTAGATCCAATTAGAATCCAAAGATGATATTAAAACTCTGAAAATGTGGTCCTTCTTCTCCATTTGGTTTGGTTTTCCAGTGACTCTATAAAACAGGGAGATTTAACACAGACACCTATTGGTGAGATGAATGACAAATGGAGAGTTGGAAGTGATTGAAGAGAGGGTGAACATTCATCAGTGTTTGCACTAAATTGGATTATTTTAGACTAGATGCTGTTTTGGGAAGCTATGTACAAAGCTTTTATGGTGGGGGGCGGGGGCAGTTTCTGGAACATATTCTGTTCTCCAGGATGAAGGGGTATTCTAATGAGTGGGTTTTTTTTCAATACATGTATGATGTAGGACATAGCACAAAAGAATACTAAAATTGCTTTTTAAAACTATTTATTTATTCAGCTGCATCAGGTCTTCGTTGCAGCAGGCAGGAATCTTTCCTCGAGGTGTGCAGGCTCAGGGGTTGTGCCCCAGGGGTTAGTTTCTCTGTGGCAAGTGAGATCTTAGCTCCCCAACCAGGGATCGAACCAGGGCCCCTTGTGCTGCAGAGCAGATTCTCCACCACTGGATGGCCAGGGAAGTCCCCATAAAACTGCTTTTTTAGTGAATGAATTTGAATAATACTGACTTTTATTATCACAACCTAATACTTATGATTTTTCTTTTTCCGGGTTCAGTCTGCCTTTCCTGATATGTTTTACAATTTTTGAGGGTATTGATCATGCCTTCGTCTTTATGTGTAGGAAATACTCAAGAAATGCTTCTCACTTTATCACTTTCTCTAATAAATATGAAAGTAATCAAAATGTTTCATTTTTCTTGAAAAAGAATATTTATTGAAAGACTATTAGTTCTACTCTGAAAATAATATGCATTCATTTTGGAGAATGGGAAATAACACAAAATAAAGTTAAAATTTGTTATTTTCCAACCTGGAAATAGCTTATACTAATAATATTTAGTAAATTTAATTTACTTATTTCTTCTTGGTTTATATAAAATATTCCCTTTAAAAAAACCTAAACCTTGATTGTCATCTTGCTTTGTATCCAGCTTCACTCATTTGACAAAAGTTAAATGAGGTACATTTAGGTACAATTAACACAATATAAAAGCAAGGAAGAAAAATAGAACACCTTATATTTTAAATTAGAATGACTCACAAACATGTGCAATGTTCTTTCTAAAATGTATTTTTAAAACCACTCAGCTATTATTAAATCCTAATGCAATAATCAGAAATGCCTGAAGCCCTGCTCTGAAGCACACAAAAAAGGATGATCTTCAGGTGTTGGTATGCATTTTCACATTCTGTCCTGCTCTTCTTCCCGCTTCAACTGCAGTTTGTCCTCTGTCAAGGAGGCCCAAGTACACGGAGGCGGCACAGAGCGGCTCAGCTCCTCCCATCACTTCCTCTCATCCCAAGACGCAGCTGTCTGCTGTATCTCCAATAAGACGCTGCTTCTCAGCTTCTTTCAGTCCTTCAACACATCCGCGTACAGAACTCCCATCAGAATACCGAACATCGCCAATGCAACAGCTGGCTCTCATACAGCTACGTCTTCTCTTTCACTGTATTAGTTTTCAGGACTCATTTCATTGCCTGCTTTTTGACTTGGCTTATTTATTTGTTCTATATATACAGCAAAAGCTTTGATATGCTTTAATGTAATGAAATGATTGAATCATTCCTTATAAGCTATTTTAAAAAATCTTCAGTTTATAATAGAAGGTAACATTTTATTGCATTGCTTTATTTCTAAAAAAAAATTCAGTTTTCCAACAAATCAATAAAATAATAATAAATGAAATAGGGACTTCCTTGGTGGCCCAGTGGTTAAGAATCCACCTTCCAATTCAGGGGATGAGGGTTCAATCCCTGGTCAGGGAGCTAAGATACCATATGCTGTGGGGCAACTAAGCCTATCAGCTGCAACTACTGAGCCCATGCGCCACCATTAAGAAAGAAGCCTCCACACCTCAGCAAAGGATCCTCTGCAGGGCAGCTAAGACCCATTGCAGCCAAAATAAATAAATAAAAATTCTTAAAAAGAAATAGAAGTTAGTGGCTTAAAAATAAAAGAGCTGGTTTTTGTCGTTGTTGTTGTCGTTCTTAGCACTTTTAAATTTCATGTCAATTTAGCATATGAAACAGAAAGTGAAACATTTGATTTTATTGTTAGTTGACCAACCATCCGTGCATGCCTGGTACTACCCCAGGCTAGTGGTGGGTTCAGAGGCACTGAAAGCCATATGTCCTGGGGAAACTCCCCAGTCCCAGACAAACCAGGATGGTTGGTCAACCTGAGCCTTGTTCCGTAAGATACATTATATTTATCAGCCTACTGATGTTCATGATGCTGGAGGTATTTTCTAGGGAGTGTAAAATACTTTAAACAAATCAAATTTTTACCCATATTATAGTCCAATTCCTGCCAAGCATAACAATAGACAATTGTGATCATTCTGGGAGATGTTTTCAGCCCTCTACGTATCTTAACAAGAATATGTGATCTGCAAAGTGAAAGTTGCTCAGTTGTGTCCGACTCTTTGTGACCCCATGGCCTATACAGTCCATGGAATTCTCCAGGCCAGAATACTGGAGTGGGTAGCCTTTCCCTTCTACAGGGGATCTTCCCAACCCAGGTGTCCTGTACTCCTGGCAGATTCTTTACCAGCTGAGCCATCAGGGAAGCCCAAGAATACTGGAGTGGGTAGCCTATCCCTTCCCCACCCATAAATCTAATCAGGGTCTCCTTCATTGCAGATGGATTCTTTACCAACTGAGCTACCAGAGAAGCCCATACTGTTTGTTAATTGCCCAAAAGTTCATATGTTGATGCATGCATACAACAATGATTCAATAAAATTGCACCGATTCCATTTTCCACTGTCCTTTTGTTTCTGGTGACAATTAGTTTTACTAAACGGAACCAAAACCCCAACAATTCCAAACTTTATGTCTTTCAGACCTGACTTCTTTCCCCAAATCTTTAGCACTGGAGTCTCTACTAAAGCTTTAACATTTCCTGTAGTTCTCCAAAGCTGCTTCTCTGCACCAGTGCAAGGCATCCAACAAGAGGCCTGAGAAAGAGCACTCTATTTGGTGGAGCCACACCTCTGAACATCTGCCATTCTTCTGCCTATTGTTAGAAAATAATGTACCCCTGGAAGGCTCCTTCTCTCTCACTTCTTTAGCAGATTTTGCTAGCAATCTGTCCTTAAGCTCACTGACCTCGGTGCTCCATTTCTAACAGAGTGCAATATGGAGGCTGCCCTTTAATTCATCCTGGGGTTGAAGACTTTGAGTCACATACTTGTCAACATCTTGATGTGCAATCCTATTTTGTTAATATGAAAATTCATTACTGTTCCCACACAGCACAGAAACATTTCATAACAGCAGGGAAAAAGGGTTTTATGAATTAAGAAAAAAATACTGAGATTTCTTTCTCAGCTTGTACTACTAGTTTATAACTTGCTCCCAGGAAACTCCAATGCTAATGCTCATTGCTTGAGCATCTGGAAAATGCACTCTCACTGATTTTGATAACTTAACCCATATCCTATAATGCATGGCAGTTTCCTAACTCCAAATTTAATTTCATTCGTAGATTTGGAAGGCACTGTGACATTTTTCATCCTGATAAAAATATCAAAGACCAAGTTTTTTTTTAAACTTACTAGATACAGTTTTGAATTTAAATAGAGACCATGATTTGAATGGTGACTAACATAATTACTGTGGGACCATATTTTATTTTTAGAAAATACTTCAAGAGAAAACCAAAGACATTTTGGAATTAATTAGGTACCTCAGATTAAAGAGGTGTAATTTTAATGCATCAATCTAAAAAAGATAAATGGAACATTGTTTTGAAATATTATTTTTTAAAATGTAGAACTCTCAAAAAAAAAACAGAACCTCAGGGACACATTGTAAATAATTAGATTGCTTAAAATCTGTCAGTTTATAAATATTATGTGAGGATTATGTTGGCTTCATATGGTTCTTTGAGGATTTGAATTTTCTCTTTGATGGTGGTGGTAGATGCATAAATAAGGATTATATATCATATCAAGTTGTAACAAGAAAGGCAATGTGGCCTCATATTTCATCTTTTGGACTTTTCTAATCAGTTAGATACAGGTATAAGATTTAGTTCTGCCTCTTACTAACTGGGCCACTTGGGACAAATTACCAAATCTCTTTCAGCCTTGGTTTTTCACATCTGTGAAATGGGGATGCTCTCATAGGAATTAGATGAAATAATGTACAAAGAGCATGTAACACAAGGTCTGGTATCTATTAAGCACTCAGTACATGATAGACATTGTTACTAGGTTACTAGGTTACTCTCATTAATCATCAGAGATACTGGGATAAACAATGAAAGCAACACTTTGTGTCTCCCAGGAGGTTCTCCCCAATTTATGATGGCACATAGCCCAACCAGAGTTCCCGGTACATACCAAATGTCTTTTTATCCAAGAAACCTTCCCTGATTCCCTCAACTATATATGAACATTAACTCTTACATATCCTTATCAGTGGCCTAAAGTAAAATCCCCAAATACACAGAGGCATTGGTATTTATAGTTCTTTGTGTTCTTACCACCTTGTGGGTAGGGGTTCTGTTTTCCTCATCTTAGCGTTCCTCACCCTCCAAGCTCCTAATGTCTAAGAGAGATGAATGTAGACAACTAGAAGTCCAAGTAGCATATATGTGCAAAGAAAATAGCGTAAACAAAGCTGTCAATGTTCAGAGGAGGGAGGTGATAAGAAAATATCTGTCTAGAGGAAGTAGTTTTTAAGTGGGACAAAAAGGCTGAAAAGAATTTCAAATAAAAGAAATAGAGAAAAGGCAACCTGATGAACATGAACCACAAACAGTAAGTCAGTTTGATCACAGCAAGTTGAGTATGTGGTGGGCAGGAGGTCATCCCCAAAGAGAGATGCAATCTGATTGCAGAGAACTCTAAAGCGCAAGCAAAGGAGGCTGGATTTCGTTTTGGGGTCAATAAGGAGCTGTCAAAGCTTGGGAACCAGGAAGTGACGGAGAAGAGATGCCAGCTGCTCGCATCATGACCTTCCAACTCTGTACTCATTAACACCTGTATAAACTTGCTAAGTATCTTCAAATTATCTGTCCCATTTCTGTGTCTTCAAGACACAGTTATGCTGCATACTAAGTCTCGAAAGTATGTAAAGCTAGCAGTCAACCACAGCTCTTGTTTCTGCAATAGAGAGTAAATTTCTGTTTTGTTTAAGAGCAGAGGTTTGGGAGGTAAAATGTCATGGATTCAAATCTTAGCTCTGTCAGTTATGAAAGAATGATGTCAAGAAATTACTTAACCACTCTAAGGCCTAGTTTCCTCACCTCTAGATTAAGTAGTTATATTAACTCACAGAAGTTAAATGCCATGCAGGTAAAGAACTTAAGAGACACTGCAGAAACTGCTCATATGACTCTATGATTCATCATTCCTCTATCTCACCTCTCTGGTTCTTTAGATCCCTGGTTTTCTTTGGCTTCCAGCTTTTGATACTATTTCTAGTTCCCCATCATGTTTGACAATATGATAGGGCTCCCTCCTCCAGTATCAGGAACACTGCAAGTATCCACTTCAAAGGGCTTAAGCCTAACAGTATAATAAAGGGACTGTTTACAGAGATAACGACTGGGTTAAGAAGCAAAGGATGGTGGAACACCAATGAATGAGAAATCACAATCATCTTTAAAGTAGAAGAAGGAGCAATTCCACTCCTGGGCATATATCTGGAGAAAATCATAATTCAAAAAGATACATGCACCCCAGTGTTCACTGCAGCACTGTTTATAATAACCAGGCCATGGAAGCAACCCAAATATCCGTCAACAGAAGGATAAGAAGATATGGCATATCTTTATATAAAGAAGATATATATATATTATATATGATAAGTGTGTGTATTAGTTGCTCAGTCATGTCTGATTTTTCATGACTCCATGGACTGTAACCAATCAGGTTCCTCTGTCCATGGAAATCTTCAGGCAAGAATACTGGAGTGGGTTGCCATTCCCTTCTCCAGGGGATCTTCCCGACCTAGGGATTGAACCCCAGTCTCCCACATTGCAGGCTGATACTTCACTGTCTGAGCCACCAGGGAAACCCAAATTACATATATCCATATAATGAATATTAACAAAGGTCCATCTAGTCAAAGCTATGGTTTTTCTAGTAGTCACATACAGATGTGAGAATTGGACTATAAAGAAAGCTGAGCATGAAGGATTGGTGTTTTTGAACTGTGGTGTTGGAGAAAAGACTCTTGAGAGTCCCTTGGATTGCAAGGAGATCCAACCAGTCCATCCTAAAGGAAATCAATCCTGAATATTCATTGGAAGGACTGATGCTGAAGCTGAAGCTCCAATCTTTTGGCCACCTGATGTAAAGAACTGACTCATTTGAAAAGACCCTGATGCTGGGAAAGATTGAAGGCGGGAGGAGAAGGGGATGATAGAGGATGAGATGGTTGGATGGATCACCAGCTCGATGGACTTGAGTTTGAGTAAGCTCTGGGAGTTGTTGACGGACAGAGAAGCCTGGTGTGCTGCAGTCCATGGTGTCGTAAAGAGCTGGACACAACTGAGCAACTGAAGTGAACTGGATTTCCCAGGTGGTGCTAGTGGTAATAGAGAAAGCAATTGTACCCCACTCCAGTACTCTTGCCTGGAAAAATCCCATGGATGGAGGAGCCTGGTAGGCTGCAGTCCATGGGGTCGAGAAGAGTCAGACATGACTGAAGCGACTTAGCAGCAGCAGCAGCAGCTAGTGGTAAAGAACCCACATGACAATGCAGGAGACATAAGAGATGCGGGTTCGATCCTTGGGTCCAGAAGATCCCCTGGAGGGGGGCAATGGCAACCCACTCCAGTATTCTTGCCTGGAGAATCCCACAGACAGAAGATCCTGGCAGTCACACAGAGACAGACATGACTGAAGCAACAGCATACAATGGAATATTCAGTTCAGTTCAGTTCAGTTCAGTCACTCAGTCATGTCCAACTCTTTGCAACCCCATGAATCACAGCCTGCAGGATATTACTCGGACATAAAAAAGAATGCAATAATTCCATTTGCAGCAATATGGATGGACCTAGAGATTGTTAGGGAAGTAAGTCAGACAGAGAAAGATAAATATACAGTATCACTTATATGTGGAATCTAAAAAAAAGTGGTACAAAAGAATGTTATTTATGAAACAGAAATAGTCACAGACATGGAAAACAACTTTATGGTTAGCAGGGAGTAAGGGAGGGGGGAATACTGAATGACTTGGGAGATTGGGATTGACACATACAGACTACTATATATAAAATAAGGACCTACTGTATAGCACAGGGACCTCTACTCAATACTCTGTAATGACTTATATGGGAAAAGAATCTAAAAGGAGTGGATATATGTATATATAAGACTGATTCACTCTGTTGCACAGCAAAAACTAACACCACATTGTAAATCAATTATTGTTGTTCAGTTACTCAGTTGTGTCTGACTCTTTGTGTCCCCATGGACTGCAGCACGCCAGGCTTCCCTGTCCTTCACCATCTCCTGGAGTTTGCACAAAATCAACTATAGTCCCATAAAAAGTAATCAAAAAATAAAATACATGGCAAATCTTAAAACAATTTTGTAATTAAAAAAAAAAAAGTAGAAGAGGAACAAAGGTGTTGTGGCCTGAGGGGACGCAGCCGCTCCAGAACAGCAGTGGGGCAGGGAGGGAGCAGTGTGTGTGCAAGAGAATCATCCAACCTCTTTCTCTTCTTTCCCTCCAATGCCTTGCCAGTGCTTTCCACTGGCTGAACCCAGTTCAGAGCAAAACAGTAACAGAACCAGGTGATACAGTCTACAGAGGCCGGTTTTCTGGGACACAAGCAATGCAGAGAAGATCAGAAAACAGGTGGTGCAATGGGGCTGGGGCAAAATGTGTTGTTTTCTGAATAAGGGGTATAAGTATGGAAAGGAATGGAAACATCTGAATGGAAGGTTATCACTGCCTCCATGACAGATGGAGGAAAGGAAGCTCAGAGAGGTAGTCTTGCTGAGGTTATCAGCTAGAAAAAGGAACCGATTTGGAGCCCTTAATGGTGCCTTGGTCCACCTTGTTTCCCACTACACTGCATGGCTCCGCTCAGAGTGATGGTTGAAATGACCTTAGTCTCCCCTAAGCAGTTTCTGCCCTGAGATAAACCAAGGGTGTGAAACCTCATTCCTTACCCCTCCTGCAGTTCCCTACATTTTTGGTCTGAATCCATTCACTGTGGTTTTCCAAACAATTTTTCAGAGAGGGTTTCTTAAATTGCCAATAACTTTGAAAGGTATTGACAATAGGAAATTGGATTCCCTCCTTTTTGGGGAGAAGGAAGATATAAAGACATCTGAAAGAAAGAAAGAGATAGAGAGAAAAGCAAGGAAAGAAAGAAAAAAAGGAAGGAAGGGAAGGAAAAGGGAGAGGGGGGCAGGAAGAGGGACAGGGAGAGAAAGAATCTCAGCGTAAACAGCTTGGGTAGCAAGATTGGTAACAACTAAAAACTGGAGACTAACCAAATGCCTGTCAACAACTGAAGAATGTAAAAACAAACTGTGGAAATCCGTGTAATGAAATATAATACAGGGAGGGAACTAGAACTGCATACAACAAAGGGAATGAGTCAAAGATGTAGTATTGAGAGGAGGAAGCCAGGGACCATTTGTACGATTTCAAAAGCAGGCAAAAATAATCTATGGTGTTAGAAGATAGGATTGTGGTAATTTTAGCATCTAGGAAATGAAAACAGGCTCCTGTGTTGTTAATCATTTTCTGGGTTTTGTCTATTTGCTTGTTTTTGTATATTTGTTTGATCTGGGTGGTGGTTGTAGAGGTGTGTTCATTTTGTGAAAGTTCATTGAGCTGCCCCTTAGATCTGTGTCCTTTTCTACATGCACAGACACACAGTTTCAGGGAGCCAGTTGCATTAGTCAGTTATGAAGCAGTAAAAATCAATCTTTCAAAATTTCTGTGGCTTTCAACACAGTTTTCTCTTTGTGGTAAGCACAATTCTAAGAATGGTGTTACTCCTGTGATGATGTTACCTTACATGGCAAAGGGGTTCTGCAGGTCCTGCTGGGCTCCTTGCCCTTTGGTCCAGCCCCCACGTTGTGGTCCTGTCCTGCCTGTCCTGTCCTGCTCCTGTCCTGTCTCTGGCTCTTCCTGCCCAGCTCCTTCCCACGCTGCCCATGGTCCCCAGGAGCGCCATGGGGACCCCCTTATGGAGCCAGCAGTGCACAGGCTCAAGTCCTGCTATCTTCCTCGGCACCTCCTCTTTATGAATCAGTTGGCTTGAAGATAAGATTATCAAGGCAGACCTAACCTAACTGTGGTTGCTGTTATTCAGTTGCTCAGTCCTGTCTGACTCTTTGTGACACTATGGACTGCAGTGTGCCAGCCTTCCCTGTCCTTCACCATCTCCCGGAGCTTGCTCAAATCATGTCCATTGGGTGAGTGATGCCATCTAACCATTTTGTCCTCTGTCATCCTCTTCTCCTTCTTCCTTCAGTCTTCCCCAGCATCAGGGTCTTTTCTAATGAGACAGCTCTTCGCATCAGGTGGCCAAAGTATTGGAGCTTCAGCTTTAGCATCAGTCCTTCCAATATATTCAGGATTGATTTCCTTTAGGATTGATTGGTTTGATCCCCTTAATTATGTGAACCAATTAAAAGCAGAGTGTTTTCTGGTCAGAGACTTGCCAGGGTGCAGATTCAATGTGCCATTACTGGCTTGAGGATGAAAGATGCCATACCAAAAAGGCCTGAAAAGAGCCCTTAGGAACTGAGGCCAAGCCCTGGCCCATAGCCAGTAAGAAAACAGAAACTAAGTCCTATGATCATAAGGAGATACGTTCTGCCAATAACCAGTGAGCTCTGAAAAGAACTTCAAATCCTAAATGAGAATAGCAGCTGACGTCTTGATTTCAGCCTGGTGAGATACTCAGCAGGGTATGCAGGAGCACCATGCCCACACATCTGACCTATAGAAACTGGGAGATGATACATTGTGGTTTTAAGGTGCTAAGTTTGTATTAATTTGTTTGCAGCAACAGAAAACAACCAGGGCACACTCACTCATATTTTGGTAGCTCTGTGTTGGCAGCTGCTAGAACCCGCTTGGCTCTGCTCCATGTGCCTTCACATTCTGGAACCCACACTGAAGAAGCTTCTCTATTTGGGACATTCATATGACAGAGGGAAAAGAGCAAGCAAGGTAGACAGAAAGCCACGTTGCCTCTTAAAGCATGTAGTGTTCATCTTATCTGCTCACACTCCAGTGGTCAAAGCAGGCCACATGGCCAGACCCAAAAGCAATGGGACAGGATGTATAGTCTTATAGGAAAGGTGAGATCAAGTAATACTGAAAAACCATGCAATCTATCACCATGGAATGTTAGAACTGTGACCTAATTGGAAACAGCAGAGTCTATGGGGTCAGAAAGGCCACATATGAATCTTGGTACCACTACCTTACTCGCTGTGTGACCATGAAGTTAGGATATTTCTCTGAGCCTTGGTCTCTTAAATGGCAAACACCTATATCTTACAGGATTGTTGTGAATGTTAAATGTACCAGTATGATTCCTGATAGATACTCTAACATGTGTTCATAAATATTAGCCTCAGTCTCTTACCTTGGGGATTAACCAGAATATAATTCTTCCAAGGGGAGCAATCAGAGAAAGAAAATCATATCTAAACCCACCTCTTTTTCCCATATTTTTCTAATAAACTAATGCAGAGTCCAAAATGTATAACTCCTTTATACACTGTATCTTTTGACTGTTGTAGTAACGAATGGCTTGGGCTTCCTTGATAGTTCAAATGGTAATGAATCTGCTGGAAATGCAGGAGACCTAGGTTCAATCCCTGGGTCAGGAAGATACCCTGGAAAAGGGAATTTCTACCCACTGCATTTTGTATTTTCAAGAGTTGCCAGTATTCTTGCCTGGAGCATTCCATGGACAGAAGAGCCTGGTGGCTAAAGTCCATTTGAAAAGAGTCGGACACAACTGAGTGACTAATGCTTTCTTCACTTTTCATTTATTTTTTCAGTAACAAATGGCTTAGAGTAAAGAGAATATAATATTGCTCTTCTGAATGGGATTGTTGAATGCAATCAACATGTGAGGTTGGATTACTTTATAATTACCTTTCTAAACTGATGACTCACTTTAACACCTAATTTTGGCTATGTTGTTATAAAGCCATAGTTACTACAGGTGGAAAACTGGCAAATGAGTCAATAATATTTTGTCCTCAGAATGTTTAGATTTTATTTTTAACTTGCCTAGGTGGTTTTCAATGTATTTCAGGTTTCTAGTTCACAAATACCTCTTTTAAAGTAACTATTATTAATTATTTTTAAGCCCCAATCCATTATTTAGGGTTTTAACTCTTTTTAAATCACATAAAAAATAACAATCTATCTCTTTCTCTCCTACACACACACACACACACACACACACAAAGAAATTAGTACACTTTCTTCAGCAGAAGAAAAGAGTCAAATTACTCAAAAACTTTTCAGATGGGGATTTCCCTGATTGTCCAGTGGTTAGGAATCCACCTGCAAATGCATGGGACATGAGTTTGATCCCTGGTCAGGGAACTAGATCCCACATGGGATGAATCAACTGGGCCCATGTGCCACAGCTTCTGAGCCTGCACTCTGGAGCCCACAAGCTTCAGCTACTGAAGCCTGCATGCCCTAAAGCCAACACTCTGCAACAAAAGAGGCCACCACAAGCCTGCTCACCACAACTGGAGAGCGCCAGTGCACAGCAATGAAGATCCAGTGCAGCCAAAAGTAAGTAAATAAATAAACGTATCAGACGAAGACAACTACAGTCAACATTTTAGTGTATAGTCTTCCAATTTTTTTTTCCTGAATAGATAATATATAGACTGCATTTGTGTGTGTATACACGCGCACACGCATATATGGCATATGTTTGTATTTCTGTATGTTTACATATATTTCTCAAAAATGGAGCTATATATTATACTTATTTTTAACCTGCTTTTTCATGTAGTTATATACATATATACCATGGCTACAGTCCATAGGGTGGCAAAGAGTCAGACAAGACTGAAGCAACTTAGCACACATATACACACACACACACACAACATTACTTTAATAATTTCATTTAATGATTTTATGTGTATTTTTCAGTTAGTATATTACTATTGAATATTTAGGTTATTTGTTAATTTTCTATTATTTACTCTGAAAGTGAGTTTCCACTAGCCCATATATATGAATTAGAGGGAGTCAGGGCATAGTGCTTGCTGGCCAGAGCACCCATTGATTTTAGCCCTGCTGATCGGGCAAGTCTGCTCTTAATATATATATATATTATATATTCTTGAAATGTTAAAAAAAAAAAAACAACAATAAACAGAATCCCTCTTAGATTGGATGAGGCTTTTCTTGAAATTTTCAGCCATTTTATATTATCAAGAGTTGCCAGACAGAGATTTCCTTGGTCGAATGGTTAAGAACCCACCTTCCAGTGCAGGGGACACAGGTTCAATTCCTGGTCAGGGAACTAAGATTCCATATGCCACTGAGCAACTGAGCCCACAAGCCACATCTAGAGAATCCGTACACCACAGCAAAAGGTCCTGAATGATGCAACTGAGATTCCCTGTGCCACAACTAAGACCCAATGCAGCCAAATAAATAAATAGAGTTGCCAGATGGCACATAAGAGGACCAACATCTTGGTTTATTACCTGTCTTTTCCGTGAGTTGTCCTTATTGAGCTGTTAATTTCTCCAAGAAAGGGCATCAAAACGATTAAAGTGCTATGACTTTAGGTCAGAGATGAATTTAGTGCCCCACATCCACTGTCATCTCAAAGATGCTCATGATTAAAGCACTCAGGTGATGTCTTTCTTTATTTATTGAAAATAAAAATGGAAAAGAGAGCCTTATGTTCTGATTCTTTTTTTGCTTCAGATCAAGAAAATAATTGCTTTTAAGTCCCTAAAAGAACTTGTAGTAATGACTCTTGAAAGCCCTGAATGAAGCCATTGTTATAGAAACATGACTGCCTTTATGGGTGAAACAATTACATTTTTATACCACATGGAATTAAATGGAAGTTTCTATTTGCCTCTGTTAAGAAATGCCTTTGGAGAGACTGGGAGCCAATTACCCAGGAGCTGGTGGACACTGACCTCTAGCCAGACCGCCTGGTCCCAGCCTTCTGTTGTCTCTTCCTGGGCTCCAACTGGAGCTCTTCTGATGAATGCACTATTGTTAGTCTCTTCGGAGAGGAGCTGTGAAAGGAAAGGGAAGATTATTGGTAAGTGGGTAGGAAAATGTTCCAACAAAAGAATGAAATGAAGTAATTAGCTTCCTTCTATATATAAGCACCAGCCTTGCTGTTAAATCTTCAGGCTGTAGCGAGTAAGGAAAACAATGACATTCCTGATGCATGGAGAGTCACCTGCAGCCATTGACCAATCACAGGTAAGGCCACTCTCTTCTTTACCCTGGGGAAAATGGGAGGTGTGTTAGCGTTAGTTGCTCAGTCATGTCCAGGTCTTTGTGACTCCATGTACTGTAACCTGCCAGGCTCCTCTGTTCCTGGGACTCTCGAGTCAAGAATACTGGAGTGGATTGCTATTTCCTTCTCTAAGAATGGCTCACATTTTAAAAGGTTTTAATAAGATGAGAACTATCCTAGGATAAATTTGCAGTCATCCCACCCCAGGGTGACATATATATATGCTTTTTAATTCCATCATGGTTTATCACAGGATACTGAATATAGTTCTTGTGCTATACAGTAGGGCCTTGATGTTTATCCATCCTATTTATAATAGCTTACATCTGCTAACCCCAACTTCCCAGTCCATCGCTTTCCCTCCCCCCTCCCCTTTGGCAGTCACAAGTCTGTTCTCTATATCTATGAGTCTGTTTCTTTCTTGTGATAGATTTATTTGTGCCATGCTTTCCATTTAGAATGGGAATCATTCCTGAATGGAAGGACTATGTAAAATGACAAGCCCTAAAGGGAATAATTCTTTTTAACATGATATGACCTTTTGAAGGGCTTCTCTATGGCTCAGCTGGTAAAGAACCTACCCGTCAATGCAGGAGACACAAGAGACGCAGGCCATCCCTGGGTCGAGAAGATACCGGGGAGAAGGGAATGGCTACCCACTCCAGTATTCTTGCCTGGAGAATTCCATGGACAGAGGAGCCTGGCAGTCTACAGTCCATGGGGTTGCAAAGAGTCAGACACAACTGAATGACTAACACTGACTTACTTGGTTTAACAGGCCGGGGATTTTAAAACGTTATACACACTTATCTTAGATATTATAGTTTAACCTAAGACATATATGAGTACATTCAGCAATTGTATAATAGAATAGAATGCCAAGGCCCTTCCTCTGAGTGTCTGCTAATTAGAGTTGTATCATTTGTCTTGTAAGAACCACACTCAAGCTTCTGTTTCCTTAAAGTGCAGCAAAATGCAATCTGAGTGCAGAATGTTAAAGATATGTTTACAAACTTTTCCCAAGCATGTCTGGTTCACCTTTCCTATACTGATTTGGATTATAATATTTTCAGGCCACTCACTCTCACCAAGTCGTTCCAAAGAATCTCAACTTAGTTTTCACAGGAACAATTCTATTTTACACTCAAGGTTTCATTGGTTTATATAATATGTAATTAAATGCTGTAACATAATGAACAGTACAAGTGCATTGATTGGCTCGCTGATAAAATACAACTGTTTCTTGGTAAAGATACAACGAAATTGATGGGACCAGGGCAATTCAATGTACCAGACCTCTACTAATCTCCAATGATGAGTGTGAAGGAAGATTGGGCAGTGTTGTTAATGAGGTGATTTGGCTATTTGGGAATTGATAATGTGAGCTAGAGCAACAGTAGAGCTTTCCAGGTGATGCTAATGGTAAAGTACCTGCCTGCCAATGAAGAAGCCACAGGAGACTTGAGTTCGATCCCTGGGTTGAGAAGCTCCTCTGGAGGAGAGCATGGCAACCCACTCCAGTATTCTTGCCTGGAGAATCCCACGGACAGAGGAGCCTGGCGGGCTACAGTCCATAGAGTTGCACAGAGTTGGACACAAATGAAGCGACTTAGCACTCATGCACAGCAACAGTAGTAGAAGTAGTAGAAAAAGATAGGAGAGGACAAACTGAAATGGCAGAAACTTTGGAAATAAACAGGCTTGAGTTCAAATTCTGACTTCATTGCTTAGCTGTGAACCTCAAAGTTTCTGCTTACTTACATGTAAAACAGGAATAACTGGTGCGGTGAAAGATCGGGAAAACACAGCTAATGTACTTAGCAGTGTACCTAACACAAGTAAGTAAACGATATAATATTATCAGTAGAATTTCATGTTGAATTGAGGAAACTGAAGACTCAAAGATGATTTCCTATTATCTACCCTTGCCTAAATAAATGATAATAAGATAAAAAAGATAACATCACTAACGGAAATAGGAAAACCAAGAGGAGAAACAAGAGAAGAACTGAACATATTTTCAGGCTGAGGGGAGAGAATCAGTAGCAAGAGAAATTTTTTTTAAAAAAATTAGAAATCAAATATGGTTTTCTCCATTGTATGAGATTGTGGGTGGTTTTTACACTCATTTTTGTTCCTTTCTATATCTTCCAAGTTTTCTACATTGACTGTATAAATACTGGGCTCAAAACAAAACAAAAATGAAAAACACCATTTCCTTCAACATGAGATATGAGATGGGGGTAGTCTATGAGATAATGCTCCAGGAAAAATGGAATAGGGTGGGATGGGGACACAGAGGGAGAAAAAAAAGCTTGGAAAGGGGAGAGAGAGATTGCTTCCACTGAGGCAAGAAAGAAAAGAGAATGAATGAAGGTTCAGAGAAGTTCTAAACTGGGGGTAAGACAATTTGAGGAAAATCACATCCTTTGGCTTCTATATTTTTAAGTAAATTAAGAGCCAAGGTAGTTTGGTAAAACTGAGGAGGGAAGAAAGAACCAGAAATATGGAAAGAGTGTCTGCTGTATATTTCAGGAAACCCTAACTCAGGGCTCTATAGTGACCTTAATGGGAAGGAAAGCCAAAAAAAGGGTGGGGGGTATATGTTACATAGAGCTAGTTCACTTTGTTGTGCTGTAGAAACTAACACATTACAATCAAACAAAGCAACTATACTCCAATAAAAATTAAATTTAAGAAATAAATAAAAACACTGACAGCTGTTGAACTTAAATAGGAAGGCAAGTGACAGGTGGGAAAGATACATTGTAAGGAAGCTTGGGACCTAGGAGACCCAGGAGGCCAAGTTTGGGTTTCTTGAAAAGCCTATTTTCAACAGGAACTAATATGTATCTTGTGGTTGCCATGGAGCTGAATAGAATGAGGAGGTCAAAAGGTATTAATAATAATGTTTATAGTATATAATATTATTTATAGTATAATTAGGAGGTTAAAAGAGAATACTATTTGTGCCAGTGTATGCTTTTCCTTTAATACATTTATATTTTTAAAGGGTTTTTAATGGCATTACTGAAACTACAATAAAGTGAAGAAAAGAAATATGGAGAGAGTAAAAATGTTTTTAAAACTTAATATGAGGAACAGAAAAAGGTTCAATTTGAAATTGATACAATATTCCCGAAGAGCCAGAGCAGCTGGCCCTCAGCTCAGAGCAGCTGAGGTTGGAGAATATGTGTGCATAGTGGTCAGTGGCCGAGTTATCTCTGTGGCTGCAGCTGACCATTTGGAAAGGGGAGTGGCAGCTAGAACTGGCCGGGCAGATGGGGCAGGAGAAATGGGTGTGGACATTTAGGAGAATCCTTCCCCTTCCCAGTCTGCGCTTCCTCCTCATCTCTCACAATGACTACCATGTCTTCTGTTGCTCTTTGCAGAAAGCCCGGGATCACGCTAGCCTTCTCCTTCAGGAACCCCCACCTAAACAGTCCCCAGGTTCTGCCCATTTTCTCTCCTAACAGTACACCCCTCTTCACTGTCACCGCAGCTGCAGAGGCTGTTGTCCTCTCGCCCTGTGGCCTCGGCCTCTAACTGCTCGGCCAGGTCCGCTTCTGCTTCACTCAGTTCCATTCTTTGCACTGTCCTGGCCTTTAAAAATCACATCAGGAACTGGTTCACCCTTTTAAGACCCATAAAGAGCTTCTGGTTTCTCTTGGAATAAGGACCAATGTTCCCAATATAGCTCACCAGATCCTCATGGTCTGGCTCTTATGATATCCCAGATTCACCTGGCAGAGGCCGGCCCCCACAGCCCCGCTCTCTATTCTCTGGGCACAAGGGCCTTCTCTTTGCTCCTCAAAGACACGGAGACAAAAAGTGACCCACAGAGACAGAGATGGGGGTGGAGTCTCATGTAATCAGATGGAGTCTCATATAATCAGATGCTACGGGCTTCCTAAGGAAGAGAGAAATCAACTAAATTGTGGAGCTTCCCAGGTGGCTTGATCACTGCTTCAAGAACAAGAACACTGCTTGAACACTGCTTCTTGAACAAGAACGTGCTTGTGAACGCTGGAGACACAAGAGACCCAGGTTCGGTCCCCTGGTTGGGAAGATCCCTTGCAGTAGGAAGTGGCAACCCATTCCAGTATTCTTGCCTGGGAAATCTCATGGACAGAGGAGGCTGGTGGGCTACAGTCCATGGGGCCACAAAGAATCAGATATGACTGACTGACTAAGTACATAGCACAAATTAAAATTTAAAAACAAAGACTGAGCACTGACTCAAAGCGGTTAAACGATTTAAACTAGAGAGGAAAATGGTGTTTATTGATTGGCTTTCCCTTACACCCTCCATGCTGGATGCACAGTGCTTAGGGAGCTCGTGGGGAAGTTCAGACCTGTTTTAGGGAATAACACCCATACCATATACAGACACAGGTTCGTCCAAGACAATTATCTCTGAGCATGTTCCCTGAATGTCCCAAAGGCATTTCTACCCCAGCAACCCCTCCCACATCTACCCTCCACCCTATCCATCTCCAGAAGCTACACTTGTGCCAGAGAAGAACTGTCTTGGATCTCCCTGTACCTGGTACTACTGACCTGACCCTCCAGTCCTCTCTCAGCCAGGCTCTCAGCTTGTCTGGATATGGCATCTGCCCCCAGCCTAATTGCACCCCCGACCAGTCTGTCCTCCCATTCATTCTCCTCTCAGATACTGGGCTGATCCTTCTAAAATATCAATTTGACCATGTCGCTCTCAGGATGAAAAAAGAAAAAAAAAAAAAAAAAAGAAGAGGAAATAGTATAATGTAAGAAAAAATGTTGGCATTGCTCCCAAGGAGTAGGGAGGGAAAAAGGGATGACCTCTGAAAGTATTGTGATTCCAGTAGGGTGATCAGAGGAAAGCCAAATTTTAGTTGGTTGTACTCTTAGTTTTTCATTCATTTAATTAGATAATATCATAAGTTCAATATTTCTCTAAATACCTGTGAAAGGTCTGAGGCTCTGAAGATTATATGTACCTGTTAGTACTAAAGGGCAGACTCTAAAATGAGCCATAGATTTCTGCAAAGCTTAATTTACCTTCCACAAAAAAAAAAAAAAAAAATGTCAGAAAAGAAAAATCTCAGACCTTTTGTTTCACAAGAGTAGAATGACACTGCGGATGGTCACTGAAGAAAAAAAAAAAAAATCTCTTGAAAATTGGTTGAAACTCAGTAATGACTTCAAGTAAGATCACCAAATATGTACAAGTGACATTCTCACATTTCTACACTCGTGGGTGACTCAGCCCTTGTTCAGCAGGGCTGTAGGGACAAATCACTGCAGACTCGCGATTGCATTATACAAGCTGGATGATCAGGGTCCTCTTCTCTAGTTGACGTGTGTGCGTACATACTCAGTTGCTTCAGTCATGTCTCTTTGCGACCCTGTGGATTTTAGCCCACCAGTCTCCTCTGTCCATGGGATTCTCCAGGCAAGAATACTGGAGCGGGTTCCCATGCCCTCCTCCAGGGGATCGTCCCAACCCAGGGATTGAAACCAGGTCTCCTGTACTGCAGGTTTATTCTTTACTGCTGAGCCACCTGGGAAGCCCTTTCTAGGAGGCAAAGGCTTAAAAGAACTGTGTTTCAAACAGCATGTTTGTTTAGCAAAGAGCCTTATTTGCAGGGACCATAGGAAGGGAGCCTCTTTCTAATTTCTTCATGTAAATGCCAAAGCACTTTTCAAATGTTATGAGAGCATCCACTTGAACTGCTGTATGTGACAAGTGAATGGTGTTTTCAAGTAACTCCTCAAATTATGACCCCAGACCTGGTCAATAAAGGCATTCAGGAATTGTCTACAGCCTCAAGCTGCATGTATCATTTGTCTAAGTGGATGCCTGACATTCAAGCCTGAGCCTAAACTGGGTTCAGATGTTCTGGATGTATAAAAAGTGATGCCCAGTAGCATTCTTTGGATAACTCAAACCTATCTTATTTTTAATAAAAAAATTTAATTGAAGTATAGTTGGCATACAACATTATATTAGTTTCAAGTACACAACATAGTGATTCAACATTTATATACTTTACAAATTGATCACAATGCTAAGCCCAATAATCATCTGTCACCACACAAAGTTATTACAATAGTATTGACTATATTCCCTTTGCTGTATATTATATCCCTATGACTTACTTATTTTATAACTAGAAGTTTATACATCTTGATTCCCCTCACCTATTCTGCCCAACCCCAGATCCCTTCCCCTCTGGTGATCACCAATGTGTTATCTGTATATATGAGCCTGTTTCTAGTTTGCTGGTTGGTTTTTTTCCTTAGATTCCACCTACAAGTGAAATCGTATGGTACTTGTCTTTCTCTGACTTATTTCATTTAGCATAATACCCTCTAGTACGCTCATGCTATTGCAAATGGCAAGATTTCATTCTTCTTATGACTAATATTTATATATATATATATATACTCAATCTTCTTTACCCATTTATCCACTGATGAATACTTAGGTTGCTTCCATACCTTGCTTATTATCAATAATGCTGCAGTGAACACAGAGATGTATGTATTAATATCTTTTTTAATTAGTGTTTTCATTTTCTTTGGGTAAATACCTAGTAGTGAAATTGCTGTATTATGTGCAAGTTTTATTTTTAATTTTTTGGAGACTCCTCCATACTGTTTCTAGAAACACATCTGCAGGTAGAATATAGGAATGGTTCTCAGTGCAGTTTGGTAGCTGTCTTGTACTCACCATCATGAATCACAACTGGATGAAGGAGAAAGGGGAGTTGGACCTGTGATTTGGCTTTTAAGACACATGACCCAGAGAGTTGAAGGGACATCTCCTCTCCCCTCACTCCAGACCTCCATTCATCATTAGTGCTGCTTGAGAACTTTAATGGCATCTTCCAGTGTGAGATGGATGACCAGAGCCATGAAGAGTCACACACGATGGCAAGAGGGAACTTGCTCATGGTGGACTGTGCTCATTCTGCAGGGAGAGTAAAATCCAAAATAATTCATAATTTCTGGCCTGGCTGGCTGATAGGTGGTGGTATCACTTCTTGAAGTAGAGAATAAAAGAAAAGATGATGGCCAACTCAGCTTTGGAGATCTTGAGTTTAAGATGACTATGAAATTTCCAGGGAAAGGTGTAAAAAGAGCTTTAGAGAGAGTCTCGGGTACAGCTATAAATTTAGTGTCAAAAGTTTAGAGATGTCAGTTAAAGTCATGGCTGTTGACGAGATGGTCTAGAGAAAGTACATGAGGAGAGCAAAAAAGACCGCAAAACCCTAAGACTGTCCATATTAAAAGGAGCAGTAAGAAGTGAGCTTAATAGAGTGATAATTAAATAACTGGGTAAGCCTACCTAGGGATGTAAGAAGAAGATCTGGGAAAGTTGCTCCTCAAGAAAATCAACTTATAATCTACATAGTTGTTTTTGGAAAATTATACCACTTATTTATTTCTAGATCTTTCCTTTCAGAAAAACTGACCGTAGAGTATTAAATCTGAAACTGGACACTCAAGTCAAAGAAATAATTGTTAGGACTTTAAAGATATAAATAAGGATATAAACCTTAGCAGTAGAGAATCCGCCTGCCAACGCAGGAGATGGTTTGATCGCTGGGTCAGGAAAATCCCCTGGAGAAGGAAATGGCAGCCCACTCCAGTATTCTTGCCTGGGAAATCCCATGAACAGTGGAGCCTGGCGGGCTAGTGTCCATGGGGTTGCAAAGAGTCAGACCTGACTTAGCAAGTGAAAAATGACGACAACGACAACAAATAAACCTTACATAAATTAGGATATGTTTCCAATTGTTATATCTTCTTCTTGGATTGATCCTTTGATCATTATGTAGTGACCTTCTTTGTCTCTTTTCACAGCCTTTGTTTTAAAGTCTATTTTATCTGATACGAGTATTGCTACTCCTGCTTTCTTTTGGTCCCTATTTGCATGGAAAATCTTTTTCCAGCCCTTCACTTTCAGTCTGTATGTGTCCCCTGTTTTGAGGTGGGTCTCTTGTAGACAACATATGTAGGGGTCTTGTTTTTGTATCCATTCAGCCAGTCTTTGTCTTTTGGTTGGGGCATTCAACCCATTTACGTTTAAGGTAATTACTGATAAGTATTGGAAGCAACCTAGATGTCCATCAGCAGATGAATGGATAAGAAAGCTATGGTACATATACACAATGGAGTATTACTCAGCCATTAAAAAGAATACATTTGAATCAGTTCTAATGAGGTGGATGAAACTGGAGCCTATTATACAGAGTGAAGTAAGCCAGAAGGAAAAACATAAATACAGTATACTAACACATATATATGGAATTTAGAAAGATGGTAACAATAACCCGATGTACGAGACAACAAAAGAGACACTGATGTATAGAACAGTCTTATGGACTCTGTGGGAGAGGGAGAGGGTGGGAAGATTTGGGAGAATGACATTGAAACATGTAAAATATCATGTAAGAAACGAGTTGCCAGTCCAGGTTCAATACACGATACTGGATGCTTGGGGCTAGTGCACTGGGACGACCCAGAGGGATGGTATGAGGAGGGAGGAGGGAGGAGGGTTCAGGATGGGGAACACATGTATACCTGTGGCAGATTCATTTTGATATTTGGCAAAACTAATACAATTATGTAAAGTTTAAAAATAAAATAAAATTTAAAAAAAAATTAGGATATGTTTAAGGATATAAACCAGTTAAGCCCGTAAATAATAAACAGTCATTAGCTGAAGCATAGCAGTGTTAAGTCCTAGAAATTTTATTTCTTTTAAAAAATTGATTGTCCAGAGCCACAATAATTGGTGCTTAAAAGTGATTAATCTCTTTATTTCCCCTCCTGTCATTTGAAACCTTCTATAAGATGCCCTAGTGGAAAAAGTTTAATATTTCAATGGAGACTTTACAAGGGCATTTGTTTTGCAAGGTTTTAGAGTTGTGATGGCACAGTTCTCAGTATCATAATTCAACAACCAGCCTCCTGCAAATTAGACGTTTTTATGCAGGTTCAGAAGCTATGCAGGACCGTGAACTCCAGTACTGAAATTTTAGAGAGCAACTCTTTCATTTTCTTTTAACTGGAAAATAAACAGACCGCTATCTTCTTTATAAAAGTAAGTCCTGCTGCTGCTTAGTTGCTCAGTCATGTCTGACTCTTTGCGACCCTATGGACTATAGCCCACCAGGCTCCTCTGTCCATAGGATTCTCCAGACAAAGATACTGCAGTGGGTTGTTAATCCCTCCTCCAGGGAATCTTTCCAACCCAGGAATAGAACCCATGTCTCTTAGTCTCCTGCGGTGGCAGACAGATTCTTTACCACTAGCGCCACCTGGGAATCCTGCTAAAGGCTGCAGCAACCCTGAAACTCTGCTTTCTGCCTCCCAGTGGATTCTGACAGCCCTGGAATTGGCACAGGTCTCCCTGGGTCAGGCCGACATCACTAAGGGTGCCAGTATCAGATTAATTACACTGCCCTCTGATCTGACTTGCTAAGAATAAAAATCTGATAGGTCCCTGATGAATCTCAAACTCTATGATTAACATCTAACGTGTAAGAACGCTTCACTCTACATCAAAACTGTATCATCAATTATCCATGTGAACCCTTGATGAAGAGAATGAACTTTTCAAATATGTTCAGATGGCATGGATGTGGTGCCTGAGTATTACCTTTGCAAATTATCATTTTTCAGTAAATGTAGCTTCACCACTTGTCCAGGTTTACCCAAGCCTCTTCCAGTTTTAGACTGATAATCCTGCAAACTGAGATGGTTGGTCACCCTAGGAAAATGAATCAATCTCTCTTATTGGTCTTATTCTGAAAAATGAGAAAGGACTCAATTATCAGTTCAGTTCAGTTGCTCAGTTGTGTCCGACTCTTTGCGACCCCATGAATCGAAGCATGCCAGGCCTCCCTGTCCATCACCAACTCCCGGAGTTCACTCAGACTCACATCCATCGAGTCAGTGATGCCATCCAGCCATCTCATCCTCTGTCGTCCCCTTCTCCTCCTGCCCCCAATCCCTCCCAGCATCAGAGTCTTTTCCAATGAGTCAACTCTTCGCATGAGGTGGCCAAAGTACTGGAGTTTCAGCTTTAGCATCATTCCTTCCAAAGAAATCCCAGGGCTGAGCTCCTTCAGAATGGACTGGTTGGATCTCCTTGCAGTCCAAGGGACTCTCAAGAGTCTTCTCCAACACCACAGTTCAAAAGCATCAATTCTTCGGCGCTCAGCCTTTTTCACAGTCCGACTCTCACATCCATACATGACCACAGGAAAAGCCATAGCCTTGACTAGACGGACCTTTGTTGGCAAAGTAATGTCTCTGCTTTTGAACATGCTATCTAGGTTGGTCATAACTTTCCTTCCAAGGAGTAAGCGTCTTTTAATTTCATGGCTGCAGTCACCATCTGCAGTGATTTTGGAGCCCAGAAAAATAAAGTCTGACACTGTTTCCACTGTTTCCCCATCTATTTCTCATGAAGTGGTGGGACCGGATGCCATGATCTTCGTTTTCTGAATGTTGAGCTTTAAGCCAACTTTTTCACTTTCCACTTTCACTTTCATCAAGAGGCTTTTGAGTTCCTCTTCACTTTCTGCCATAAGGGTGGTGTCACCTGCAGATCTGAGGTTATTGATATTTCTCCTGGCAATCTTGATTCCAGCTTGTGTTTCTTCCAGTCCAGCATTTCTCATGATGTACTCTGCGTATAAGTTAAATAAGCAGGGTGACAATACATAACTATATATAAAAATACAACCTGATGATTCTATTTTTAATTGCAGCCTCTTCTTGCTTACTTAGCATACTGTAGCTATACTTCCAGCTAAATGGGATCCTTTTCACATAAATCTATCCCCCTTTTAAGGGACTTTTTCCATTCCTTATGTAACACTTTCTGTTCCTAAGACCATAATTAACACTGCCTTCTAGATTGTACCAGATCATTCTGACCCAGACAGTGACCCTAGCTCCACAGGGAAGCCTTTTATTCAAGCCTAGCAGTTGTCCTGGTTTACTCATCGCTTTAACTGCTGCATTGCAGAGTCGCATTTCCCCGGCCTACAAGTGAGTGTTTTAAGTGTTTGAACCAGGAAGGGAACAGAAACTCAAATGCTAGGTTAAGCTACATAAATAGGTGTTTTTTTGTTTTTGTTTTTTTCTATTTAGCAGTCCCTAGCATCTAAATTTGCTAAGTATACACTGTGAATCTCCAAAGAAATCAAATACATTCAGTATTTCACAAACACATTTGATCATGGATGTCACTTGAATAGCTTGTAGAATTCATGTCTGGCTGTAGAAAGTTTGAGAAGCACTAGTATAAGTGGAAAAGCACAGACTTTGCTGCCATAGAGCTCTGGGTTCAAATCTTAGCTCCAGTGTTTTTTAGTTACATGCCTCATTCACTTAACCTATCAGTAAATCCTTTCTTTTGGAGAAGGCAATGGCACCCCACTCCAGTACTCTTGCTTGGAAAATCCCATGGACAGAGGAGCCTGGTAGGCTGCAGTCCATGGGGTCTCGAAGAGTTGGACACGACTGAGCGACTTCACTTTCACTTTTCACTTTCATGCATTGGAGAAGGAAATGGCAACCCACTCCAGTGTTCTTGCCTGGAGAATCCCAGGGACGGCGGAGCCTAGTGGGCTGCCGTCTATGGGGTCGCACAGAGTCGGACATGACTGAAGCGACTTAGCAGTAGCAGCAAATCCTTTCTTTAATTAAGTTTCCAAGTTATTATAAAAAAAGGATGTAAAAGAGGGAGGACATTTAAAGGCAACTTCTGTTTCCTCTTTTGTATATTAGGTACCTACATACTGGGGCTCCTGTAAGGAGTTATGAGCTTGTATATGAAAGGCACCTGCCATACTACATCAGAAGTTGATGGTGTAAATGTAACATGAATATCTTATCCCAGTGATTATAGATTCATGAGACATTAATGGACCAAAGTTAAAACAAAAAGCAGAAGTCTTGCTTTTTCTGCTGTTTGACGGCAGAATTCTATCACTTCAGAATTCCATTCCTTTGAGGCTTGACATTTTTATCATCTTACTGTTAACAAATCATCCCTTTGCAGACATTGCTTAAAAGATAATGGAAGCAAGTACCGTACTGTTTTGATTACTGTAGCTTGGTAGTATAGCCTGAATTCAGGGAGGCTGATTCCTCAAGTTTTGTTTTTCTTTTTCGGGATTGCTTTGGTTATTTGGGTTTTTTGACTTTCCAAACTAATTAATTCCATACAAATTTTTGTTCCAGTTCTGTGAAAATAGGCATTGGTAATTGGTAGAGATTGCACTGAATCTATAGATTACTTTGAATATTATCATTTTCACAATATTGATTCTTCCAATCCAAGAACATGGTATATCTCTCCATCTATTTGCATCAACTTTGATTTCTTTCATCAGTATCTTATAGCTTCTTAAGTATAGGTCTTTTGCCTCCTTGCTGCTGCTGCTGCTGCGTCGCTTCAGTCGTGTCCGACTCTGTGTGACCCCATAGATGGCAGGTTTATTTCTAGGTATTTTATTCTTTTTGATGTGATGGTAAATGAGATTGTTTCCTTAATTTCTCTTTCTGACCTTTCATTGTTAGTATATAGGAATGCAAGAGATTTCTGTGTATTAATTTTGTATCCAGAAATTTTACCAAATGCATTGATGAGTTCTAGTAGTTTTCTGGTAGCATCGTTAGGATTTTCTATGTATAGTATCATGTCATCTGCAAATGAAGTGACAGTTTTACATCTTCTTTTCCAATTTGGATTCCTATTATTTCTTTTCTTCTCTGATTGCTGTGGCTGGGACTTCCAAAACTATGTTGAATAATAGTGGCAACAGCAGACATCCCTGTCTTGTTCCTGATCTTAGAGCAAATGCTTTCACCCTTTCACTGCTGAGAATGATGCTAGCTGTGGGTTTGTCAGGTACAGTCTTTATTATGTTGAATAAGTTCTCTCTATAGATCAATGGAACCGGATAGAAAGCCCAGAAATAGACCCACACACTTATGGACAATTAATCTACAAGAGAAGATGCAAGAATATACAATGAAGAAAAGACAGTCCTCTCAGTAAGTGGTGCTGGGAAAACTGGACAGCTACATGTGAAAAAATGAAAAAATGAAATCAAACACCATCCACAAAAATAAACTCAAAGTAGATGAAAGACCTAAATGTATGGCCAGACACTATAAATCTCTTAGAGGAAAACACAGGAAGAACACTTTTGATATAAATTTCAGCAGTTTCTTTTTCATTTTTTATTTTGTTTTGAACTTTTTTTTTTATATTGGGGTATAACCTATTAACAATGTTGTGATAGTTTCGGGTGAAGAGAGAAGGGACTCACCCATACATAAACATGTATCCATTCTCCCCCAAGTCCCTTCCCATCCAGGCTACCACATAACATTGAGCAGAGTTCCATGTGCTATATAATAGGTCCTTGTTGATTATCCATTTTAAATATAGAAGTGTGTGTACATGACCATCCCAAACTCCCTAACTATCCTTTCCCCCAGCAACCATAAGTTCATTTTCTAAGTCTGTGAGCCTTTCTGTTTTGTAAATAAGTTCATTTGTAGCATTTCTTTTTAGATTCCACATATAAGGGATGTCATACAATATTTTTCCTCTGTCTGACTTACTTCACTCAGTATGACATTATCTAGGTCCATTCTATGTTGCTGCAAATGGCATTATTTCCTTCTTTTTAATGGCTGAGTAGTATCCCATATATGTACCACATCTTTTTTATCCATTCCTCTGTTGATGGACATTTAGGTTGCTTCCATGTCTTAGCTATTGTAAATAGTGCTGCAATGAATACTGGGGTGCATATATTCTTTCAGATCATGTTTTTCTCCAGATATATGCCTAAAAGTGGGAATGCAAGGTCATATGGTAGCTCTGTGTTTATTTTTTTTTTCGTTTCATATATGATATTCTACATGTTTTTAAGGAAACTCCATACTGTTCTCCATAGTGGCTATACAAATTTTCATTCCCACCAACAATGAAGGAGGCTTCCCTTCTCTCCACAACCTCTCCAACATTTACTTTTTGTGGATTTTTTTTTTTTTTTTTAATGATAGCCATTCTGGCTGGTGTGAGGTGATATCTCATTGTAGTTTTGATTTGCATTTATCTAATAATTAGTGATGTTGTACATGTTTTCATGTGCCTATTGGCCATCTGTACATCTTTGGAAAAATATCCATTCAGGTCTTCTGCTCATTTGTTGACTGGGTTGTTTGTTTTGATGCTGTTACGCGTAATGAACTGTTTGTAAATTTTGGAGACTAATACTTTGTTGAGTACCATGAGAACCCCATGAACAGTATGAAAAGGCAAAATGAAAAGATACTTAAAGAGGAACTCCCCAGGTCAGTAGGTGCCCAATATGCTACTGGAGATCAGTGGAGAAATAACTCCAGAAAGAATGAAGGGATGGAGCCAAAGTAAAAACAATACCCAGTTGTGGATGTGACTGGTGATAGAAGCAAGGTCCGATGCTGTAAAGAGCAATATTGCATAGGAACCTGGAATGTTAGTTCCATGAATCAAGGCAAATTGGAAGTGGTCAAACAGGAGATGGCAAGAGCGAACGTTGACATTCTGGGAATCAGTGCACTAAAATGGACTGGAATGGGTGAATTTAACTCAGATGTCCATTATATCTACTACTGTGGGCAGGAATCACTCAGAAGAAATGGAGTAGCCATCATGGTCAACAAAAGAGTCCGAAATGCAGTACTTGGATGCAATCTCAAAAACGACAGAATGGTCTCTGTTCATTTACAAGGCAAACCATTCAATATCACAGTAACCCAAGTCTATGGCCCAACGAGTAATGCTGAAGAAGCTGAAGTTGAAAGGTTCTATGAAGACCTACAAGACCTTTTAGAACTAACACCCAAAAAAGATATCCTTTTCATTATAGGGGACAGGAATGCAAAAGTAGGAAATCAAGAAACACCTGGAGTAACAGGCGAATTTGGCCTTGGAATATGGAATGAAGCAGGGCAAAGGCTAATAGAGTTTTTCGAAGAGAACGCACTGGTCATAGCAAACACCTTTTTCCAACAACACAAGAGAAGACTACACATGGACATCACCAGATGGTCAACACTGAAATCAGATTGATTCTATTCTTTGCAGCCAAAGATGGAGAAGCTCTATACAGTCAGCAAAAACAAGACCAGGAGCTGACTGTGGCTCAGATCATGAACTCCTTATTGCAAATTCAGACTGAAATTGAAGAAAGTAGGGAAAACCACTACACCTTTCAGGTATGACCTAAATCAAATCCCTTATGATTATACAGTGGAAGTAAGAAATAGATTTTAGGGACTAGATCTGATAGAGTGCCTGATGAACTATGGACTGAGATTCATGACATTGTACAGGAGACAGGGAGCAAGACCATCTCCATGGAAAATAAATGCCAAAAAGCAAAATGGCTGTCTGGGGAGGCCTTACAAATAGCTGTGAAAAGAAGAGAAGCAAAAAGCAAAGGAGAAAAGGAAAGATATAAGCATCTGAATGCAGAGTTCCAAAGAATAGCAAGGAGAGATAAGAAACCCTTCCTCAGTGACTAGTGCAAAGAAATAGAGGAAAACAACAGAATGGGAAAGACTAGAGATCTCTTCAAGAAAATTAGAGATACCAAGGGAACCATTTCATGCAAAGATGGGCTCAATAAAGGACAGAAATGGTATGGACCTAACAGAAGCAGAAGATATTAAGAAAAGGTGGCAAGAATACAAGAAGAACTGTACAAAAAAGATCTTCACAACCAAGATACTCACGATGGTGTGATCACTGACCTAGAGCCAGACATCCTGGAATGTTAAGTCAAGTGGGCCTTAGAAAGCATCACTACAAACAAAGCTAGTGGAGGTGATGGCATTCCAGTTGAGCTATTTCAAATCCTGAAAGATGATGCTGTGAAAGTGCTGCACTCAATATGCCAGTGAATTTGGAAAACTCAGCAGTGGCCACAGGACTGGAAAAGGTCAGTTTCATTCCAATCCCAAAGAAAGGCAATGCCAAAGAATGCTCAAACGACTGCACAATTGCACTCATCTCACACGCTAGTAAAGTAATGCTCAAAATTCTCCAAGCCAGGCTTCAGCAATACGTGAACCGTGAACTTCCAGATGTTCAAGCTGGTTTTAGAAAAGGCAGAGGAACCAGAGATCAAATTGCCAACATCTGCTGGATCATGGAAAAAGCAAGAGAGTTCCAGAAAAACATCTATTTCTGCTTTATTGACTATGCCAAAGCCTTTGACTATGTGGATCACAATAAACTGTGGAAAATTCTGAAAGAGATGGGAATACCAGACCACCTGATCTGCCTCTTGAGAAATTTGTATGCAGGTCAGGAAGCAACAGTTAGAACTGGACATGGAACAACAGACTGGTTCCAAATAGGAAAAAGAGAATGTCAAGGCTGTATATTGTCACCCTGCTTATTTAACTTATATGCAGAGTACATCATGAGAAACGCTGGACTGGAAGACACACAAGCATGAATCAGGATTGCCTGGAGAAATATCAATAACCTCAGATATGCAGATGACACCACCCTTATGGCAGAAAGTGAAGAGGAACTCAAAAGCCTCTTGATGAAAGTGAAAGTGGAGAGTGAAAAAGTTGGCTTCAAACTCAACATTCAGAAAACTAAGATCATGGCATCCTTTCCCATCACTTCATGGGAAATAATAGGGAAAGAGTGTCAGACTTTATTTTTGGGGCTCCAAAATCACTGCAGATGGTGATTGCCGTTATGAAATTAAAAGACACTTACTCTTTGGAAGGAAAGTTATGACCAACCTAGATAGCATATTCAAAAGCAGAGACATTACTTTGCCAACAAAGGTCCATCTAGTCAAGGCTATGGTTTTTCCTGTAGTCATGTATGGATGTGAGAGTTGGACTGTGAAGAAGGCTGAGTGCCAAAGAATTGATGTTTTTGAACTGTGATGTTGGAGAAGACTCTTGAGAATCCCATGGACTGCAAGGAGATCCAACCAGTCTATTCTGAAGGAGATCAGCCCTGGGATTTCTTTGGAAGGTATGATGCTAAAGCTGAAACTCCTGTACTTTGGCCACCTCATGCGAAGAGTTGGCTCATTGGAAAAGAGTCAACTGATGCTGGGAGGGATTGGGGGCAGGAGGAAAAGGGGACAACAGAGGATGAGATGGCTGGATGGTATCACTGTCTCGATGGATGTGGGTTTGGGTGAACTCCGGGAGTTGGTGATGGACAGGGAGGCCTGGCGTGCTGCAATTCATGGCATTGCAAAGAGTCACACATGACTGAGCGACTGAACTGAACTGAACCTTGTTGGTCATATCACTTGCAAAGGTTTTCTCCCAATCTGTGGGTTGTCTTTTCATTTTGTTTATGGTTTCATTTGCTGTGCAAAAGCTTTTGAGTTTAAGTAGGTCCCATTTATTTTTGTTTTTATTTATATTATTCATAGCAGTATCTTTTTTGATCCACCTCCTAGAGTAATGAAAATAAAAACAAAAATAAACAAATGGGACTTAATTAAACTTAAAAGCTTTTACACAGCAAAGGAAACCATAAACAAAATGAAAAGACAACCCACAGAATGGGAGAAAATATTTGCAAACAAGGGACTGACAAGGTATTACTCTCCAAAATATATAAAAAGCTCATGGAGCTCAGGTTACGCAAGCAAACCAATTAAAAAATGGGCAGAAGATCTAAATAGACATTTCTCGAAAGAAGACATATAGATGGCCAAAAAGCACATGGAAAATGCTCAACATCACTAATTATCAGAGAAATGCAAATCAAAACTGCTGTGAGATATGACCACACACTGATCAGAATGACCATCCTCAGAAAAATCTATAAACAATAAATACTGGAGATGGTGTAGGAAAAAAGTAACCCTCCTACATTGTTGGTGGGAATATAAATTAGTACAGCCATTATGGAAAACAGTATGGACTTAGTATGGAGGTTCCTTAAAAAAATAAAAATAGAGTTACCATATGATCCAGCAGTCCTATTCCCAGGCATGTCTCTGGACAAAACCATAATTCAAAAAGATACATGCATTTCAAGGTTCATTGCAGGACTATTTACAATAGCCAATGAAAGGAAGCAACCTAAATGTCCATCAATAGAGAAATGGATAAAGAAGATGTGGTACATATATACAACAAAATATTACTCAGCCACTAGAAAATGAAATAATGCCACCTACAGCAACATGGAGAGACCTAGAGATTATCATACTAACTGAAGTATGTCAGACAAAGAAAAATATCATATGCTATCACTCATAATGAAATCTAATTTTAAAAATAATATAAATAAATTTACCTTTAAAACAGAAAGACTCAGAGATATTGAAAACGCACTTAAGGTTACCAAACAGGAAAAGTGTAGGGTGGGGGGAAGGGGAGGGATAAATTAGGAGCTTGGGATTAAAATACACACAGGACTATATATAAAGTAGATAACCAACAGGGACCTACTGTATAGCACAGGGAACTATACTCAATATTTTGTAACAACCCATATGGATGGCATCATTGACTCAATGGAAGTGAGTCTGAGTTAACTCCGGGAGTTGATGATGGACAGGGAGGCCTGGCATGCTTCGATTCATGGGGTTGCAGAGCTGGACACGACTGAGCGACTGAACTGAACTGACTGAACTGATATGGGAAAAGAATCTGAAAAACAATGAATATATCAGATCAGATCAGTCGCTCAGTCGTGTCCGACTCTTTGCGACCCCATGAATTGCAGCACGCCAGGCCTCCCTGTCCATCACCAACTCCTGGAGTTCACTGAATATACATGTACATGTATAATTGAATCACTTTGCTGTACACTTGAAACTAACACAACATTGTAAATCAACTATACTCCAATAAATTTTTTTTAAAAGATAATGCCAGAAAAAACAAATAGGTGGAAAGAGAAGGGAAACAAGTATATTTTCTTCCCCTGTTTGAAGCTCCATAAGGCATATTAGCATAGTAAAGTGTCCTCTTGGCGGACAGGAAAGGCAAAAAGGTCATGAAGAAGGTGGAAAGAACAGGTCAGAAGGCATTAAAGATACAATTCACACCTTTCACATTCAACTAATAGTAAGATATGAGACGACTGGAAGCCCAATTGTTAAATTTCAGAGCCAAGTGTTCTACTAAAGAAAGAACAGTCTAATTTCACAGACTGGATATGTTCCAGAAAAAGTGAGCTTCAGACAAGTTTATTAAGCACATTTCCCCACAGACTTCCCTTAAAAGAGCAGAGATACACTTCCTGGGAGAAGGACTAGACCAACACAGAGTATTGTTGTTCAGTTGCTAAATCAAGTCTGACTCTGCAACTCCATGAACTATAGCATGCCAGGCTTCCCTGTCTTTCACTATTTCCTGGAGTTTGCTCTAACTCATGTCCATTGAGTCGGTGACACTATCTAACCATCTCATCCTCTGCTGCCCTCTTCTCCTTCTACCTTCAGTCTTTCCCAGTGGCAAGGTCTTCTCCAATGAGTCAGCTCTTTGCATCAGGAGGCCAAAGTATTGGAGCTTCAGCTTCAGCATCAGTCCTTCCAATGAATATTCTGGGTTGATTTCCTTTAGGATTGACTGGTTTGATCTCCTTGCTATCCAAGGGACCTTCAAGAGTCTTCTCCGGCACAATTCAAAAGCATCAGTTCTTTAGCACTCAACCTTCTTTATGGTCCAACTTTCACATCCATATATGACTACTGGAAAAATGGACCTTGGTCCATAGAGTCCCACTAGCATATCATTGGAGAAGGCAATGGCAACCCACTGCAGTACTCTTGCCTGGAAAATCCCATGGATGGAGGAGCCTGGTAGGCTGCAGTCCACCGGGTCGCTAAGAGTCGGGCACGACTGAAGCGACTTAGCAGCAGCAGCAGCATATCATTAAGTTATAATGAAAAGAATCCAATTCACTTTCATGCATTGGAGAAGGAAATGGCAACCCACTCCAGTATTCTTGCCTGGAGAATCCCAGGGACAGAGGAGCCTAGTGGGCTGCCATCTATGGGGTCGCACAGAGTCGGACACGACTGAAGCGACTTAGCAGCAGCAGCAGCAGCATATCATTAAGTTATAACGAAAAGAATCCCCGATTTTCTTCTACTGTGCTATGTAAAGAATGAATTTCCTCTCACAAAGTTTCAGTTTTCTCTTGAAAAGAGGGATAATAATAACATTATCCCTTCCTAAGTTGACTGTGAGGATCAAATTAAGTAAGTTATGTGAAAGGTCTTGTAGACTTACCACCCTGAGGACAGGAGCCATGCCTGTCTTGCTCATCATGGTATTTCCAGCATGGTCTCAGGGTCTGGCAGGTATATGGCTGGTACCCTATAGACTAATGCTGAGTGAGTAAATTAATAGTTTATAAACTCAAAAGCCCTGAGCAAATTCTTGTTTGATGTTTATTCATTTTTTTGTATATCTTAGGAGTAGTTCATTATAGTATTCTAAGACTTTGATTTCATTGCATTTACTGTCAATCCCATTCTATGCAAGAAAGAGTTTTCAGATAGAAAAAATTAGAATGATTTCATATAGGCAGTTCTCCCAAGGAAGAGACATTAGCATCCTTAATCTTTCCAAAAATAATGTCATCATTTATTGAGTACTTACTGTTCCATGTGTTTATATGTAATAACATCAGATCATCATAAGTCCCTTTGTTACAACTATTTCTATTACATGATACAGATGAAGAAACTAAGGTGTAGAATGGTTATATAACTTCCAGAAGATTATGGAGCCAGCATTGGAGCCAGGCTGACTGGTTTCACAGTCCACACCCTTAACCATGGTGACCTGTTGCCTCTCATACTCCTCACATTGTCTTTCTTTTTCACTAGAGAAAACATCATAAACAAGCACTGGTCTGAAGTCTGGAGAACCACTGATTGATTTTATTTGATGATTTTTTTTTTTTTTTGCTATACTAGTCTTCCCTCTGAAGTCCCAGACCCCAGGAATTTCATCCACATCTTGGGATAAGAATGACGACTAATTCTGATCAGAAGATAGTAGTGTGGAAAAAGAAAAAATAAATACTGGTGGGCTTCTATTTGTAAAGAAAGTAAAGAAAGTGAAGTCACTCAGTCGTGTCCAACTCTTTGCAACCCCGTGGACTGTAGCCCACCAGGCTCCTCCACCCATGGGATTCTCCAGGCAAGAATACTGGAATGGGTTGCCATTTCCTTCTCCAGGGGATCTTCCTGACCCAGGGATTGAACCCAGGTCTCCCGCATTGCAGGCAGACACTTTAACCTCTGAGAAGAAAATCAGAAAGACATACCATATGGGAGGAATATCTATTCTATTACAGGGGGCAATGTATCAGGCTCAACTAGTAAAATTTTAAAAAGCTGAGTCAGTGAATTCAGATACTAGTTTTTAACTTGTGGTGGCGTGAATGTGTGCTCAGTCGTATCTGACTCTTTGTGATCTCATGGACTATAGCCGCCAGGCTCCTCTGTTCATGGGATTTTCCAGGCAAGAATACTGGAGTGGGTTGCCATTTCCTCCTCCAGGGGATCTTCCTGACCCAGGGGTGGAACCCAGGTCTCTTATGTCTCATGCATTGCAGGCAGATTCTTTACCACTTGAGCTATCAGGGAAGCCCACAAAGTTGTTGTGGACAACCCAGCAAATGTTACCTTCTTTCATCTGTAAGAGTGAATTGAGCCAAGATCATCAGTAGAGCTGCACTAAATAGAGCTGAGACTATAAAAGAGATTGAACACTGCATACTTGGGGCCCCGCCTCCAGGTTCATGAACCAATCAGGGCAGAAAGTGTGAAAGTGTTAGTCACTCAGTCATGTCCGACTTTTTGTGAACCCATGGATGGTAGCCTGCCAGGCTCCTCTGTTCATGGAATTCTCCAGGCAAGAATACTGGAGTGAGTAGCCATTCCCTTCTCCAGGGGATCTTCCCAACCGAGGGATTGAACTCAGGTATTCCGCACTAGAGGCAGATTCTTTACCATCTGAGCCACCAGGGAAGCCCAATCTGTGCAGAGATGGGTGTATGAGGGTTTCAGAAGAACACAGTTCTGCTCTCCTGGCTGGGTCCTTGCTAGGCTCTGACCATAGCAGCATGAGTGGCAGACTACAAGGCTGAATGAGGACAAGGGAATTTGTTTCTTTGCTTCTGACATGGAGCAAGACCCTGCGATTCTTCCCCCTCCCCATGCCCTCAGCCTGCCTTTCACTTGTAGAAAAACTTTAGCCAAAGAATAAGTTTAATTAGGGAAGTGAGAACATTCAGAAACAAAGGAAAACAATCAAAGGAGACCAAATAATAATTGTTTAGTCATTAAGCATAGTTCCTTTAGTTCCTTCTCAAGGGCTATAAATAACATTCTGAACAATATCTTTCGAACTGTCTTATAGAGACTGAAACCCCCACCAGGTGGAAGTGGTTAACTACAAGTTGACCAGACTGTAGCCATGACATAAGCTGCCACAGTTCTGAGAATGAACTGGCCTCAAGGAAACAGGAACAAACCGATCCTAGAACTGAAGATTAACTCTACTTAAAACAATCAAGATGACACTGATCAGACCAGTGATGACCAGTTTGTAGATGACTGCCAGAGCTGACTGTGCAGAGCCTGCAAGGAGGCCCCTCCCTTGCTCACTGATTGTCAGTGGGGGAAAGTCAGTCTTTGCAGATGTCTGCCTCACCCCTCCCCACCCCTACTGCTGCCAGCATCCAAAATAAAGTAAACTTTCCTTTCTGCCAACCTTGTCCCTTTATTGACTTCTAAGTGGTGAGCAGCTGGACTCTACTTTCCGTTACACTTCCTCTGAGTGGCCCCTGGCTGCTTCCTACTCCTTTGAGTGTCTCCCCAGCAATGTTGTTTGTTTGTTTGTTTGTTTGTTTCATCTAAAGCAGTTGCAGTCACAATTGGCTGCAGTTTTCAGATTCCATCCCCACCTCCACAGGACCAACTTGACCACCACCTTTCAGAATTACCAGCACCATCCAGTAGTGTTCCCTGCTCAGAGGACTGGTTCAACTGGGCAGGGCCTCTAGTCTGAGCTTTTATGTTCTGATAATGCCAACTCCCATCTTTGTCTCTGCAGTCTGGGAGTGGCAGCTGCTGCCTGCAATTACCTCTGGCTACTCCTTTATATTTTCAGTCCTCTGACATCCACTTGGTCAATGTCTTCATTAAAACATCTGGTGTGGCTTCCAGTTTCCTGGCTGGATCTTGGTAGAACAGTATCCATGTCCATCTCTTCTTACTCTTCTTAGCCCTCACCTGTCACTTGATACTTGCATATTTACATTACTGTTGAGAAGTTTTTTTTTTTGGTTTGCTTTGTTAATGTGTGTGTTCTGGTTTACCACTTAGATAAAAAAAACTTTGGGAAGCATGGGAAAATTTTACAGAGTTTAGTTTCAGAAAGATGTAGATTGAGATTTGGTTTTGTCATTTCCCAAAGAAGTGATTTTGAGCAAATTATTCTATAATTCTGTATGCCGCTTTCTCACCTATCAAATGGTAACAACAATGCCTGCCTCACTTAAGGCTGAGAGGATAATAGTTATTATATATATATGTATACATATACATCAGTTCAGTTCAGTCGCTCAGTCGTGTCCCGACTCTTTTCGATCCCATGAATCACAGTGCGCCAGGCCTCCCTGTCCATCACCAATCCCTGGAGTTTACTCAAACTCATGTCCATTGAGTCAGCAATGCCATCCAACCATCACCTCTGTCATCCCTTTCTCCTCTTGCCTTCAATCTTTCTCAGCATCAGGGTGTTTTCCAATGAATCAGCTCTCTGTATCAGGTGGCCAAAGGATTGCAGTTTCAGCTTCAATATCAGTCCTTCCAGTGAACATTCAGGACTGATATCCTTTAGAATGGACTTGCTGGATCTCCTTGCAGTCCAAGGGACTCTCAACAGTCTTCTCCAACACCATAGTTCTAAAGCATCAATTCTTCGGTGCTCAGCTTTCTTTATAGTCCAACTCTCACATCCATACATGACCACTAGAAAAACATAGCCTTGACTAGATGGACCTTTGTTGGCAAAGTAATATCTGCTTTTTAATATGCTGTCTAGGTTTGTCATAACTTTCCTTCCAAGGAGTAAGCGTCTTTTAATTTCATGGCTGCAGTTACCATCTGCAGTGATTTTGGAGCCCCCAAAAATAAAGTCTTCCACTGTTTTCAGTGTTTCTCCATCTACTTGCCATGAAGTAATGAGACCAGATGCCATGATCTTTGTTTTCTGAAAGTTGAGTTTTAAGTCAACTTTTTCACTTTCCTCTTTCACTTTCATCAAGAAGCTCTTTAGTTCTTCTTCACTTTCTGCCATAAGGGTGGTATCATCTGCATATCTGAGGTTATTGATATTTCTCCTGGCAATCTTGATTCACGCTTGTGTTTCTTCCAGGCCAGCGTTTCTCATGATGTACTCTGCATATAAGTTAAATAAGCATGGTGACATTCTCCTTTTCCTATTTGGAACCAGTCTGTTGTTCCATGTCCAGTTCTAACTGTTGCTTCCTGGCCTGCATACAGATTTCTCAAGAGGCAGATCAGGTGGTCTGGTATTCCCATCTCTTTCAGAATTTTCCACAGTTTATTGTGATCCACACAGTCAAAGGCTTTGGCATAGTCAATAAAGCAGAAATAGATGTTTTTCTGGAACTCTCTTGCTTTTTCCATGATCCAGCAGATGTTGGCAATTTGATCTCTGGTTCCTCTGCCTTTTCTAAAACCAGCTTGAACATCTGGAAGTTCACGGTTCATGTATTGCTGAAGCCTGGCTTGGAGAATTTTGAGCATTATTTTACTAGCCTGTGAGATGAGTGCAATTGTGCGGTCCTTTGAGCATTCTTTGGCATTGCCTTTCTTTGGGATTGGAATGAAAACTGACGTTTTCCAGTCCTGTGGCCACTGCTGAGTTTTCCAAATTCACTGGCATATTGAGTGCAGCGCTTTCATAGCATCATCTTTCAGGATTTGAAATAGCTCAACTGGAATGCCATCACCTCCACTAGCTTTGTTCATAGTGCTTCCTAAGGCCCACTTGACTTCACATTCCAGGATGTCTGGCTCTAGGTCAGTGACCACACCATCATGATTACCTGGGTCATGAAGATCTTTTTTGCATAGTTCTTCTGTGTATTCTTGCCACCTCTTCTTAATATCTTCTGCTTCTGTTAGGTCCATACTATTTCTGTCCTTTATTGAGCCCATCTTTGCATGAAATGGTTCCCTTCGTATCTCTAATTTTCTTGAAGAGATCTCTAGTCTTTCCCATTCTGTTGTTTTCCTCTATTTCTTTGCATTAATCGCTGAGGAAGGCTTTCTTATCTCTCCTTGCTATTCTTTGGAACTCTGCATTCAGATGCTTGTATCTTTCCTTTTCTCCTTTGCTTTTTGCTTCTCTTCTTTTCACAGCTATTTGTAAGGCCTCCCCAGACAGCCATTTTGCTTTTTTGCATTTCTTTTTCTTGGGGATGGTCTTGCTCCCTGTCTCCTGTACAATGTCATGAACTTCTGTGCTTTGTTCATCAGGGACTCTGTCTATCAGATCTAGTCCCTTAAACCTATTTCTCACTTCCACTGTATAATCATTAGGTATTTGATTTATGTCATACCTGAAAGGTGTAGTGGTTTTCCCTACTTCCTTCAATTTAAGTCTGACTTTGGCAATAGGAGTTCATGATCTGAGCCACAGTCAGCTCCCAGTCTTGTTTTTGCTGGCTGTATAGAGCTTCTCCCTCTTTAGCTGCAAAGAATATACTCAATCTGATTTCTGTATAGTTATTATATACATACACACACACACACACATATATATACACATATATTTGTGCTAAGTTGCTTCAGTTGTGTCCAACTCTTTGCCACCCCATAGACTATAGCCCGCCAGGCTCCTCTGTCCATGAGACTCTCTAGGCAAGAAGGCTGGAGTGGGTTGCCATGCCCTCTTCTAGGGGATCTACTCGACCCAGGGATGGAACCCACATCTCTTATGTCTCCTACATTAGCAGCCAGGTTATTTACCACTAGTGCCACTTGGGAAGCCTGTGTATACATATATGTATATATGTATGTATATCAGTTCAGTCGCTCAGTCGTGTCTGACTCTTTGCAACCCCATGAATCGCAGCACGCCAGGCCTCCCTGTCCATCACCAACTCCTGGAGTTCACTCAGACTCACGTCCATCGAGTCAGGGATGCCATCCAGCCATCTCATCCTCTGTCGTCCCCTTCTCCTCTTGCCCCCTATCCCTCCCAGCATCAGAGTCTTTTCCAATGAGTCAACTCTTCGCATGAGGTGGCCAAAGTATTGGAGTTTCAGCTTCAGCATCATTCCTTCCAAAGAACACCCAGGGCTGATCTCCTTTAGAATGGACTGGTTGGATCTCCTTGCAGTCCAAGGGACTCTCAACAGTCTTCTCCAACACCACAGTTCAAAAGCATCAATTCTTCGGTGCTCAGCCTTTTTCACAGTCCAACTCTCACATCCATACATGACCACTGGAAAAACCATAGCCTTGACTAGATGGACCTTTGTTGGCAAAGTAATGTCTCTGCTTTTGAATATGCTATCTAGGTTGGTCATAACTTTCCTTCCAAGGAGTAAGCGTCTTTTAATTTTATGGCTGCAGTTACCATCTGCAGTGATTTTGGAGCCCCCCAAAATAAAGTCTGACACTGTTTCCACTGTTTCCCCATCTATTTCCATGAAGTGGTGTATATACATGTATGTATGTACATGTATATATATCTATATATGTGCATATGTATGTGTGCTTAGTTGCTCAGTCCTGTTCAGCTCTTTGCAACTCTATGGACTGCAGCCCATCAGGCTTCTCTGTCCATGGGGATTCTCCAGGCAGGAATACTGGAGTGGGTTGCCATGCCTTCCTCCAGGGGATCTTCCCAAACCAGGGATTGAACCCAGGTGTCCTGCATTGCAGGCAGATTCTTTACCAACTGAGACACCAGGAAAGCTCAAGAACACTGGAGTGGGTAGCCTGTCCCTTCTCCACGGGATCTTCCCAACCCAGGAATTGAACCTGGGTCTCCTGCATTGCAGGCGGATTCTTTACCATCTGAGCTACCAGGGAAGTCTGTGTATATGTATATATACATACATATATATGTATATGCATGTGTATATATGTACACACACACATATATACACACACACATAATGGGGCTTCTCTGATGACTCAGTGATAAAGAATCGGCCTGCCAAACAGGAGACACAGGAGACTCAGGTTTGTTCCCTGGGTTGGGAAGATCCCCTGGAGGAGGGAATGGCAACTCATTCAGTACGCCTCCCTGAAAAATCCCATGGATAGAGGAACTGCAGGCTATAATCCAAAGGGTCACAACAAGTTGGACATGACTGAGCGACTGAGCACATGTATACACATAATGGCTTAATAAAGGCACTTATATATAAAGACAGTCAACAAATAACTTTTTATTCTTGGGGTGTTTGTGCTTAATTACCTAGGACGCTGGCTTTTACATGGTAGGCAATACTATATACTTGGTGGTGATGATGATTTAAAGTCTGCATGTACATGTATTTGTATCACAGTGTTTGACACTGCCTTGCACTCAGTAGGTCTCAATGAATATTTGTAGTCAAATGATGGACAAATATGATTAACAGCCCATAACAGGTCACAATCTATTTGTTGTGTGCATTTACTAAAAAATAGACTGCTGCTCTGTCTGCCAAGAATTCCAGAGCCCACTGTTTGGCAGAAGGTCTGTCTTACCTCTATGGATATATTATACATGTACCACATACTGATACAGTGTGTTTGACACAAAAGGTCTATTATCTAGTCAAATGCCGCTTCTATTAGGTAAGAAATAAAACTCTTCTGGATGATCTTCCTTGAAGCAAAAAAAAAAAAAAAAAAAAAGCCTGTGACTTTCATTACAGACTCTTATTTTCAATGAAAATGGAAAATGGGCCCCACCAACAGTTCATAGGAACCTAGAATAGCCCTGAAGACAGAGCACATGATTTGCTAGTGATGCAGCAGAATGTGAATCCCTGCAGCACCTCTGGCTGTCCTTGAACATCCAGAAGATGTCTAATCACAAGGAAGGAATAATAGAGACCAGGGTGCCTGGGAGGGAGCACCGTGGGACTCCGGCAGGCTCTGCTGGACTCTGGGGAGTGGAAAAATATTTTACATCACTGCAGTGCACTTGCCTTAGATAAAGTCCATCACACACGAAAAATGAAAGCAGTTAGAATCCATGTGGGATCTGAGGAAAGCTTTCTTACCTGTTTCAGTTAGTCTTTAGAATATGTTTTTACTAAACAATACCAACAACAAATATTGAACATATTTATTTGTATTAATATATATTTATTTATCCAGCTTGGGCTTCCAGGATGCCTCAGCAGGTAAAGAATTTGCTTGTAATGCAGAAGACTCAGGAGACACTAGGTTCAATCCCTGGTTTGTGAAGATTCCCTGGGGGAGGAAATGGCAACCCACTCCAGTATTCTTGCCTGGAGAATTCAATGGACAGAGGTGCCTGGTGGGCTACAGTCCATGGGGTCCCAAAAGAGTCAGACACGACTGAAGACACTTTCTCTTTTCAAGCTCATTAGGAAATATTGGACAATCAGGGCTGTCTGGTTGTTATTGAAGGAAAGGTACGCTGTCAAAATGGACAAATTCAGGCAAACAAAGTCCATTTGTGATATCTGAAAATAAGTAACTCTGCTGGTGTCAGAATTCTGCCCTCCTGACTGGTCAGGTCAATCAGGGCTGTGTGCCTTGAGCAGAGCAGTTCTGAAGCTTTAGTACACATCAGAGTTACCTGGGGGGCTTGGCTAAACAAGATCAAGGGGCCCCACTCACAGGTGGAGCCAGTAAGATTGACTGTTGATTGATTTAAAGGAATTGGCTCATGTAATCATGGAGGCTGAGTCCCAAGATCTGTAATCAGCAAGTTGGAGACCCAGGAGAACTGATGGTGTAAGCTCTAGTCCAAAGGCCAGCATAATCCAGATAGTTACATGCACCACAATGTTGACTGCAGCACTATTTATAATAGTCAAGACATGGAAGCAGCCTAAACATCCATCAACAGAGGAATGGATAAGGGAGATGTGGCACACATATGCAGTGGAATATTAGCCATTAAAAAGAGTGAAATAACACCATTCTCAGCAACATGGATGGCCCTAGAGATCGTCATACTGAGTTAAGTAAGTCAGACAGAAAAGGACTAATTTTATATAATATTGTTTATATGTGGAATCTTTAAAATGGATACAAATGAACTTATTTAAAAAACAAAATAGAGTCACAGATGTACAAAACATACAGTTATGAGGGGAGTGAAGAGGAGAGGGACAAATTGGGAGAATTTGGGATTGACATATATATACTACTATATATAAAATAGCTAACTAAAAGAGCCTACTGTTTAGCACAGAGACTCTACTCAATACTCTGTAATGACCTAAATGGGAAAAGAGCCTTAAAAAAGAGTGGATATATGTATGTTTAATTAATTCACTTTGCTGTACAACAGAAGGTAACACAACATTGTAAGTCAACTATACGCCAATAAAATTTTTTTTAAAAGGCCAGTAAACTTGAGATCCAGGAAGAGCTGATTTTTAAGTTTAATTTCAAATTCAGGAGAAGACCAATAATACTCCAGCTCACATAGTCGGGCAGGAGGAGTCCCCTCTTACTCAGCCTTTGTGCTCTGTTGATGTCTTCAATCCATGACTCGAGGCCCACGCACATCAGGGAGGGCAATCTGTTTTACTGTTTTACTCGGTCCACTAATTCAAATGTTAATATCATCCAGAAATACCGTCACAGACACATCCAGAATAATGTTTGGCCCAATATTCAGGCTCCAATCAAGTTAACACATGAAATCAGTCATCACACCAAAGGATGCCACTGCTGCTGTTCCATGGTCCACACTCCGAGAACCACTCTTATAACGTAAACTGAGTCAAGAATGATGAAGCCAGAGCTGGAACACACTCAATAAAAAGTATATTGAGTGAGTTGAACAGTAAGTAACGAGTTTGTAATAGAAGGAAAGAAAGGATGGAGGGAGGGAGCAAGGACCTCTCTGTATAAAAACCTCAACTGGACATTAAGTGATCAGGGCTCTTGTCTGATTGGACTTCACTTCTCAGCTCCAGGGTGTGGCTCAGATCCTCTCAGGTTTTTACAGCTCCATATTCCTAAATTCATTTCTAGTTTAAAGTGGAAGTAATGCTTAAGGATTGTTTAAAACAAATTATCTACTCAAACAATGATAGTGTGTTTTTGCAAGTTGGTCATGTGTCAGGTACCCTACTAAAAACCTTATAGCATTCTCCCACTCAATCCTCACAATAACTTAATCCTCACAGTATTTCTAGTCTGCAGATGAAGGAATTGAATTCATAAACTGAGGAAGTAGCTGAGCTGGGATTCCAATCCAGGTTCCTCTGACTTCACAAACCCTCCCTCTTACACCACACTGTACCACAAACATCAACGAAACATCCAATTTATATGCAAGTCACCACACTATGGGGAAAATCTCAAAGCTAGTGAGAACAAGGATTTTAGTTTTTAAAAATACTTAAAAGAAATTTGGAATACAGGACTGGTCAAAATGTTACTGGAATGTAATGTTAAAGATTAAGACACTATGGATCACGGTTTGGGGGCTCCCTGGTGGCTCAGTGGTAAAGAATCCAACTGCCAATCCAGGAGATGTGCGTTCAGTCCCTGGGCTGGAAAGATCCCCTGGAGGAGGGCATGGCAACCCACTCCAATATTCTTGCCCAGATAATTCCATGGACAGAGGAGCTTGACAGGCTACAGTTCCTGGGGTTGCAAAAGGGTCGGATGTGACTTAGTGACTAAAATGACATCAATTGTGGTTTTAAGAGTGTCAAATTTGTAATGATTGTCTGGGTTTGGCACAGTTGGTAAAGAATCTGCCTGCCAAAGCAGGAGACACAAGAAACATGGGTTCGATTCCTGGGTCAGGAAGATTTTCTGGAGTAGGAAATGGCAATCCACTCCAGTTTTCTTGCCTGGAAAATTCCATGCACAGAGGAGCCTTGCAGGCTACAGTTCATAGGGTCACAAAGAGTTTTACAACCTTACAGGACTGAATAAGTTAGTATAAGGAAAGCATTTATATAGTGCTCTTCACGGGGCAATTAGTGTATGAGAGTGCTTGTTAGTATCACTGTTATCTCCAGCGCCTAGCTCCGTGCCTGACACGTGGAAGACTACATAAGTTTGGAATGAATTCAAAGAGCCCATGTTCTCTGGAGACTATAGCAATTATCCATTCAGCAATGATTTGATGTTGTTGTTGTTTAGGCATTATGTTTGACCTTCTAGAAACTCACTATCAGCCTTTGGACATCTCCTTCCTTTTCTCAAGGCACCAGTTTTAATAAAAGTTATTACCACCTGTCAAAGTGTCTGCCTATTGCTGGATCACTGATATATTAATAAGGCTTTAATGTGCTGCATAACACAGAGTAAGAAAATCAGACAAAATCCTGAAATGCACCTTAAATGCCTGACAGTTTTTAGTTCTCACAACTGATGACAATTGAGACTTTAAGAGATTAAAAAAAAAAAAAAAAACTTTAACCAAGAGGAACTTTTTGAATTTGCCTTTTAATTAGTTCCCTATCTATAACTCACAGGCAATGACCTCTTGTTTTGCTTATCAAATCAACTGAATAAAAAAATCCCTGAAAAACGCAAATGACCCATACTTTCCTTAAAAAAATGGAACGTGGCCAGAAGAATTCAGAACATGGCATAATGAGTGCTGTGGTTTGTTCTTTGACATTTAAGAGTATACCTGAGCTCTTTAGCACATGGATACTTAATATTCAACAACACTGAAATTTCCAGAGCTGCAGCCTGCTTCAGCACTTTAATTCCTAGGATATGCCAGTTCGCACATTAGCATTTAAATAGACAGCCTGGTCCTGCAGAAACCTAAGATATATGCCACATTGTAACGAGGTTCAGTTAGTGCAGGGACTGAGGAGTTTTTTGCCTCTTCCTATGTTCCAAGCTCTCTTTCAACTTGTGCCTTTGCGGATTCGGGATGCTCCTCTATCTGCAAGATTTATAACCAACGGCTTTGATATAGAACAGATGTATGGTGTCAACATTCTGCAATTCAAAAAAATACTCTTTCTCCTTTAGGATGTAATGTTGTGTTTTATCTCTGCTGAATGCTCACTATTATGTCACGAAGCAATTTTCACAGTTCCCTGGGTTTGTCTTGGAAAGGAATAATTTTAGTCAGTCTTTATTCCAAGTTGAAACTTAATTTGGTATAATATCCCTTACTTCACTAAAACCAACAGGCTGAGTCAAAACTGGTTCACTCTTCATACACCTAAAACCCACAACTGCTTTCATGTAACAGTAGCAAATCCACAAAGTTCTAACTACCAGAGTGCTTTTATCTGGATGTGACTTATTGTTTCGTCACTAAGTCATATCTGACTCTTTGTGACCCCATGGACTGTAGCCCACCAGGTTCCTCTGTCCATGGGATCTTTCTGACTCAGGGATCAAGTCTATGACTCCTGCTTTGGCAGGTGGCTTCTGTATCACACTGAGCCACCCAGGAAGCCCTTGGATATGACTCAGGTCAGTTCAGTTCAGTCGCTCAGTCATGTCCAACTCTTTGTGACCTCATGGACTGCGGCACACTAGCCTCCCTGTCCATCACCAACTCCCGGAGATTACTCAAACTCATGTCCATTGAGTCAGCGATGCCATCCAACCATCTCATCCTCTGTCATCCCCTTCTCTTCCCACCTTCAATCTTTCCCAGCATCAGAGTCTTTTCAAATGAGTCAGCTCTTTGCATCAGGTGGCCAAAGTATTGGAGTTTCAGCTTTAGCATCAGTCCTTCCAATGAATTTTCAGGACTAATCAATTTTTCGGTGCTCAGCTTTCTTCACAGTCCAACTCTCACATCCATACATGACTACTGGAATAACCATAGCCTTGACTAGATGGACTTTTGTTGACAGGGTAATGTCTGTGCTTTTTAATATGTTGTCTGGGTTGGTCATAACTTTCCTTCCAAGGAGTAAGCATCTTTTAATTTCATGGCTGCAGTTACGATCTGCAGTGATTTTGGAGCCCCAAAAAATAAAGTCTGCTGCTGTTTCCACTGTTTCCCCATCTATTTGCCATAGTGGGACTAGATGCCATGATCTTAGTTTTCTAAATGTTGAGCTTTAAGCCAACTTTTTCACTCTCCTCTTTCACTTTCATCAGGAGGATCTTTAGTTCTTCACTTTCTGCCATAAGGGTGGTGTCATCTGCACATCTGAGGTTATTGATATTTCTCCCAGCAATCTTGTTCCAGCTTGGGCTTCATCCAGTCCTGTGTTTCTCATGATGTACTCTGCATATAAATTGGATATGACTACCCATCTACTAGTCAAGGCTATGGTTTTTCCTGTGGTCATGTATGGATGTGAGAGTTGGACTGTGAAGAAAGCTGAGCACTGAAGAATTGATGCTTTTCAACTGTGGTGTTGGAGAAGACTCCTAAGATTCCCTTGTTGCAAGGTGATCCAACCAGTCCATTCTGAAGGAGATCAGCCCTGGGATTTCTTTGGAAGGAATGATGCTAAAGCTGAAACTCCAGTCCTTCGGCCACCTCATGCAAAGAGTTGACTCATTGGAAAAGACTCTGATGCTGGGAGGGATTGGGGGCAGGAGGAGAAGGGGACGACAGAGGATGAGATGGGTGGATGGCATCACTGACTTGATGGACGTGAGTCTGAGTGAACTCCAGGAGTTGGTGATGGACAGGGAGGCCTGGCGTGCTGTGATTCATGGAGTCGCAAAGAGTCGGCCACTACTGAGCAACTGAACTGAACTGAACTGAACCCATCTACTAAAACTCAGACTGACTATACAACTTAAATCCCATGTTTCTCTAAGAGTCAATCAATCCTTTGACCTTGAGTGTGAGAAGCTTGGTGGCTACAGTCCATAGGATTGAAAAGAGCTGGACATGACTGAAGTGACTTAGCATGCACACACTTGATAAAGGTAGGTCTTATCAATATTCCTGGACAAAATTTTATACTGCCTTGTCAGTATAACAATGGATACAAGGCATAAAGCTGGGGGGTTGTGTCAGACAAGCATGCGATTGTACCATTTTGCACTAAACCTCTCATTAATGAGCATTTTCATGGCATCACCTAGGGCTGAGCTGTTCCATATAGTAGCCATTTGTCACATGTGGCTACTTAAATTAAGGTAATTTAATTAAAAATTCAGTTCCTCAATGGCACTGACCACTTTTCTGGTGCTCAACAGCCACACAAGCTATTGAATTGGACAGTGTAGCTATAGAATATTTCCGTTATTGGAGAAACTTCTGTGGGACAGCACTTGACCTAGAGTCTTAGGATTTAAAGAATCTCAAAAAGGGCAACCAACTATCCTGGTTTCCCCAGAATTTAGGGATTCCTCAGTTTGAGGAGTTTCAGTGTTAAAATTTGGATAATCCCTGGGAAATTGAGACAGCTCATCACCCTAAGAAGTCAGGTAGTCCAACCATATATCTACTGCACATATTTCTTCTACAACATTCTTTTTTATTTTTATTTGGTCATGCAGGCTCTTTGTTGTGGCTCACAGGCTTTCTCTACGTGCGCTGCAGCATGTGAGCTCTTAGTTACCTAAGCAGGGGTCCAACCAGTGTCCCCTGGATCAACAGGCAGATTCTTAATCCCTGGACCACTAGGAAGCCCCTTCTGCAACATTCTTCACTCTGGACATTGCTGAGCCTGCCAGCTAAGTGATGTTAATCACTGATGTGGCTGAAGCAGGCAGTATGTGGAGAACTGGAGTAGATCAAGCTAAAAAAAAAAGAGAGAGAGAGAGAACTGTTTCAGATTTCCTCCAAGAGGTAGGAAGTCCACAAGAGGAAGGTAGACCGTTTAATCAACTACATAGAAATGGTCCCAACCATTGAAACAGAGCCCATTTCATAAGCAGCCTACAAGATCAATGAGAAGTCTATCATCAAAGGCACTTGTCAGAAATGGCTGTGATATTTACTGGTAAATCAGGGTCCTGTGTCATTAACAGGCAGGACTCTGGTGAATTATTTCCGCCCCCAAACAAACATATATTTTGATGTCTGAATGAAGCTGTAGAGATCTTCTAGTCCAGCTTCACTTTTTCAGTGGAGAGAACTGATGCCCAAAGGGCCTAAAAGTGAGAGAAAACCTTTATTGCTTTCCAGAAAGCAAGGGCAAAGGCACATACCAGTTTAAATTCTTGCAAAAGAAATTGATGGCATTAAACTAATAACTGAGCATTACATTTTTCTTACTTCTCTATTATTTATTTTTGCTTCAGTTCAGTTCAGTCGCTCAGTCCTGTCCAACTCTTTGCAACCCCATGAATTGCAGCACATCAGGCCTCCCTGTCCATCACCAACTCCCGGAGTCCACCCAAACCCATGTCCATCGAGTCAGTGATGTCATCCAACTGTCTTATCCTCTGTCGTCCCCTTCTCCTCTTGCCCTCAATCTTTCCCAGCATCAGGGTCTTTTCAAATGAGTCAGCTCTTCGAATCAGGTGGCCAAAGTATTGGAGTTTCAGCTTCAACATCAGTCCTTCCAATGAACATTCAGGACTGATCTCTTTTAGGATGGACTGGATGGATCTCTTTGCAGTCCAAGGGACTCTCAAGAGTCTTCTCCAACACCACAGTTCAAAAGCATCAATTTTTTGGTGCTCAGCTTTCTTTATAGTCCAACTCTAACATCCATATATGACCACTGGAAAAACCATAGCCTTGACTAGATGGGCCTTTGTGGGCAAAGTAATGTTTCTGCTTTTCAATATGCTATCTAGGTTGGTCATAACTTTCCTTCCAAGGAGTAAGTGTCTTATAATTTCATGGCTGCAATCACCATCTGTAGTGATTTTGGAGCCCAGAAAATTAAAGTCAGCCACTGTTTCCACTGTTTCTTCATCTATTTCCCATGAAGTGATGGGACCGGATGCCATGATCTTAGTTTTCTGAATGTTGAGCTTTAAGTCAACTTTTTCACTCTCCTCTTTCACTTTCATCAAGAGGCTCTTTAGTTCTTCTTCACTTTCTGTCATAAGGGTGGTGTCATCTGCATATCTGAGGTTATTAATATTTCTCCTGGCAATCTTTATTCTAGCTTGTGCTTCCTCCAGCCCAGCATTTCTCATGATGTACTGTGCATATAAGTTTTTGCTTGCTGCTGCTAAGTCACTTCAGTGGTGTCTGACTCTGTGAGACCCCATAGATGGCAGCCCACCAGGCTCCATCCCTGGGATTCTCCAGGCAAGAACACTGGAGTGGGTTGCCATTTCCTTGTCCAATGCATGAAAGTGATAAGTCAAAATGAAGTCGCTCAGTCGTGTCTGACTCAGCGATCCCATGGACTGCAGCCTACCAGGCTCCTCTGTCCATGGGATTTTCCAGGCAAGAGTACTGTTAAAAACTATTTTACTTGATATTATGTTTGAAGTAACTTCCTATTGAGAAAGTTTTTAGTAAACACTGAATTAGTAAATATTGGGTGACAAGCATTCAGAATTGACAGAAGGTATGGGTAGGGAATGGTTTAATGTCATCAGATATCAGAAGGAAGTTGGAACTATTCCATTCTTACTTTGCTTTGTCTTCTGCAGCCAAGAGAGTGAGCCAACATTACAGTGGGGGAGTGAAACCCACGTTAGGCAAGGAAATTGGAAAAGAAATCCAGGGCCCCTTAAACTTGGTAAAAATCCAGGCTCCTGACAGAGATAGATATATAGTTTCAAACCTGATTCTGAAACTGTGTGATCTTGGGCAAGTATTTCACCTCTTATTCCTCAGCAAGGTCATCTATAAAATGGGAATTAAAATAGAAACTATCCCATAATTTAAATAATATCCCATAGTTAGATAATATGTATAAACTTCTTAGAACAATGCCTGACCTGCTTAATACTCAATAACTGCTACTAATTATTATAATTATTATCACTAAATTATAGAAATGATTTCAGGTCTTAAGATCTAGATGAATTATACACCAGGGTAATGAACAACTGGGCTTCCCTGGTAGCTCAGCTGGTGAAGAATCTGCCTACAATGCAGGAGATCCTAGTTTGATTCCTGGGTCAGGAATATTCCCCTGGAGAAGGGATAGGACACCCACTCCAGTATTCTTGGCTACCCTGCTGACTCAAACTGTAAAGAATCTGCCTGCAAGATGGGTGACCTGGGTTCGATCCCTGGATTGGGAAGATCCCGTGGAGGAGGGCATGGCAACCCACTCCATTATTCTTGCCTGGAGAATCCCCATAGACAGAGGAGCCTGGTGGGCTACAGTTCATGGGGTCACAAAGAGTGACACGACGGAGCAACTAAGCACAGCACAGTGAACGACTTGCAGAAATATATGTTGAATGATGAATACACAAAATACAGTGCAGCCTGGAATCTGTAGTTTATGACTATTGCCTTGATCACAACATAACACACCTGCACTCAGACACTTACTAAAGCAATGCTGCACAAATGTCAGTCATTGGACTGTCAGCTGTATTCGTTTCCTACTTCTGCTATCATAAATTGTCATAGACTTAATGGCTTAAAAGAAGAGGAATTTATTCTCTTACATTTCTGCAGGTCAGAAGTCTAAGTGAGTCTTATGGGATTAAAATCAGGGAGTGGTCCTTCTTGGAGTTTCAGGGGAGAATTCATTCCTTGTCTTTCTCAGCTTCTAGAAGCCATCAGTGTTCCTTGGCTGCTGGCCTTTTCCTCCCATCACTCTAACCTCTTGCTGACCTTGCCACACCTACTTCTTTGTCTTTGACCTTTCTGTCTCCCTTTTAGAAGATCCTTGTGATTACAACATTAGACCCATGCAGATAATCCAGGATAATCTCTCCATCTCAAGATCCCTAACTTAATCATATCTGCAAAGTCCTTTTTACCACATAAGGTAACATTCAGATTCTGGGATTTGCATGTGGACATGGGGGGGGCCCGTTATCCATCCTACCACATCATCTTTATCATTCGAATTCTGCCATGTCCGCTTACCAACATAATATTACTTGATATTTGTCTTAAAATTTTGTTTTACTTAACCTTATCTATAAACCCAAGGTTTTGCTAGATTAGTTATATCTTTTTAAAACATATTAAAATAACATTTCAATAATTAAAATAAAATTTTGTTTATTTTCTAATATTCTCTTGGGTTTTGAGTGATATACATATTGTATTTCAGGAAACTGATTATAAATTCTACTATAAATTGACCTCTATTAGGGACTGGCCAATGATCTTCCCATAGTCTCAGGTAATTGGGAACATCTAGCTTAGTCTAATGAGCAGGCTTATTATCTTTTCTAAATTCTTTGAGTTCTGTCTCAATACTATTTTAGAATATATGAGTCATATTATTAAAGCCAAATATAGAAATTATTTGACCAAGCTACAGTTAGTGTCCAGTCTACTATGCTAGGGAAGGTCATTTTGTGAAAACATAATTGGGGATATGACCCATTAAAATAGAGTGTTATGCATCCAGGGAACTTGGCAGAACATGTGCATGCTCAGTGTCCGACTCTTTGTGATCCTATGGGCTGGAGCCCACCAGGCTCCTCTGTCCATGGAACTTTCCAGGCAAGAATACTGGAGTGGGTTGCAATTTCCTTCTTCCGGGGATCTTCCTGACCCAGGGATCGAACCTCCATCTTCTGCATTGCAGGTGGTTTCTTCACCAACTGAGCCACCAAGGAAAATAGATAACCAACAAGGATCTATCATATAGCAGCACATGGAAGTGGAAGTGAAAGTTGCTCAGTCGTGTCTGACTCTTTGCAACCCCATGGACTGTAGCCTGCCAGGCTCCTCTGTCCATGGAATTCTCCAGGCCAGAATACTAGAGTGAATAGCCGTTCCATTCTCCAGGGGATCTTTTCAACCCAGGATTGAACCCAGGTCTCCCTCATTGCAGGCGGATTCTTTACTGTCTGAGCCACCAGAGAAGCTCATGGAACTCTGTTCAATGTTATGTGGCAGCCTTCACTGTTCACCTGAAACTATCACACCATTGTTAATTGACTATACTGGAATATAAAAGACTGGAGGAGGCAACGGCAACCCACTCCAGTATTCTTGCCTGGAGAATCCCATGGACAGAGGAACCTAGGAGGCTACAATCCATGGGGTCGCAAAGAGTTGGACATGATTGAGCAACTAACACACACAATATAAAAGAAAAAGTTCAAATGAAAAAAAAAAGATGTTAACAGAAATAAACAAAAATTAATTTTTCTTATAAAAGTAGATTAAAAATAAAAATAATTTTTAAAAAAGTGTAGCCTAATGTATTTTATTGCCTAAGCCATAACAATGTCAGCTTTAAGGAGTAAATGAAATCAGCTCATCACTGGGACCTTAGCAGTAAGATTCCTTTGCTCCTGACTTATGAAGTATGTTGATTTGAGGACTATTTGTTTTACTTTGTACTATGTCCAGTCTTATTTCAGTAAAAATATAAAAATCCTACTGTTATAGAAATTGTAATCAGGTGCATTTGAATAATTTATATGAAACTAATTCCTGAATCCTGGATTATATTTAAAAATTTTTTAATGTATTTATTTTTGGCTGTGTTAGGTTTTCACTGCTGCTCACAGGCTTTTCTTAGTTGTGGCAATTGGAGGCTACTCTCTAGCTGGGGTGCACGAGTTTTTCACTGTGGTGGCTTCTCTTGTTGCAGAGCATGGTGTCTAGAGTGTGGGCTCCGTAGTTGGGGTTCACGGGCTTAGTTGCCCCACAGCATGTGGAATCTTCCCAAACCAGGAACTGAACCCATGTTCTCTGAATTGGCAGGTGGATTCTTAACCACTGGATCACCAGGAATGTCCTGCATTTACATTTTTAGGAAAATATTGTAGTGGACATGAGAACATGCCTCACATACCTCTAACCAGAGAACTTGATCAAGGGCTCCAGCTATGATACTCTCAGATCCATCCCTGGGTTTGCAGTGGGGCCAGGCTTCTCATGGGTTCTTTCCAATAAGGACTGAGCACTGCAGGACTTCTAAGACAGGCCATTCCTGGGAGTGCAAGACTCCTCTGGTGTCCACTTATGGCTTCAAGACTCCCTGAGGACCTTGCTGAACCTTCTTAGATCACACGATAGTTTCAGATCTTTCCGTCCAGCCTTCCTTCCCTCTTTTTGTTCACTATCCTTGCACTGTGATCAAAAGAATCTCTCAGCCTTCTCCGTCTCCCTTTTCTCTCAAAGCCATTTCCCTAATTACATTTTTGTGTGTGTTTAATCCCATCTTGGCATCTAAATTTTGAAGGAGCTGAATTAACAAAGATTTTGTAACTTTCCAACCATTAAAATAATCAGAACTTTTTTCCTAAAGGCAGATATGCATCTAATTTATAGAGTGGTTGTATCACGTTGTTTGGCTGCATATTTAAAAGGAGAGGATTTTCAACTTGGGGTTGTTCTGCCTTTTGGAGTACTTTGTTAGAGGTTCCTGCTGCTACTGCTGCTGCTAAGTCGCTTCAGTCGTGTCCAACTCTGTGCGACCCCAGAGACGGCAGCCCACCAGGCTCCCCCGTCTCTGGGATTCTCCAGGCAAGAACACTGGAGTAGGTTGCCATTTTCTTCTCCAATGCATGAAAGTGAAAAGTGAAAGTGAAGTCGCTCAGTTGTGTCCAACTCTAGCGACCCCATGGACTGCAGCCTACCAGGCTCCTCTGTCCATGGGATTCTCCAGGCAAAAGTACTGGAGTGGGGTGCCATTGCCTTCTCCAGTTAGAGGTTCCACAGTGGAACAAATAGTTAGGATCCATCAGCATATCAATGTGGTACAGGTAGATCCAGGCCATCAAAAGACCACTGACTATTAGAACGGTGAATGATGAAACAGACTTCAGTAGCTATCATGGGCTTTGGTGATAAGACAGAGTAGAGAGAAAGAGAGTTATAATAGAGCTCAGGTGTGAAGCAATTGAGACTAGATCTTGCTGACAATTCATTTAAGATAGTACCTGGGAAAACCAAACAACTGCACTGAGAGGATAAAACCTGGCAGAGAAATGGCATAATAGAATAGTTGGCCTGAAGTTTCCTTTTGAAAAGATGGAGTGTTTCTACATAATACCCAACTTGGAGAAGATACAATACAATTAAGGTTAGGTCTTACTTAATGCTTCAGACCTTTAAACAAGGATCACTTCCATGTGTTATCACATTTTGAGTGACAGAAATTTCATCTCTATGCCTTAAACTCCGGTGGGGCTTTAGGTTGTGACAAAGGAGTATTCTCCCATGATATAAACCTTAAATTCACGCAGCTTTTTGAAATTCCAATTTTATAATTCTGATTTCAGTCGTGATTTTTAACATATACATACACATAAGCAGACAGCTGGCAACTGCACAAAGTTTTAAGAAAAGATGAACACTCTCCACTGAACAACTTACCCTGGGGCACTCCCACCATTGAAGTGTAGCCACAAACAAGGAAAGTGACTTGGTGGCCAGAGATGGCAGGATGTGGGATCCAGCTAATGGCAGTGCCCACTCCCCAACTTCAGCTACCAATTATAAGGCCAGGTTGTCACCAGTGTTTCTGATTGGTTTGCTACAAATTGGAGGTTCCACAAAACCAACCATGCCCTCTCCTCAACCCCACACTGATTTGATGCAATAATTTGCTAGAGTGGCTCATTGTCATCCTTCAGTTGTTCAGTTGTGTCTGACTCTTTGTGACCCCATGAACTGCAGCACATCAGGCTTCCCTGACCTTCACCATATCCCGGAATTCACTCAAACTCATGTCCATGCAGTGATGCTATTAACCATCTCGTCCTCTGTCATCCCCTTCTCCTCCTGCCTTCAATCTTTCCCAGCATCAGAGTCTTTTTAACATTTTACTTCAGTTCAGTTCAGTTCAGTTCAGTCGCTTAGTCATGTCCGACTCTTTGTGACCCCATGAATCGCAGCACGCCAGGCCTCCCTGTCCATCATCATCTCCCAGAGTTCACTCAAACTCACATCCATCGAGTTGGTGATGCCATCCAGCCATCTCATCCTCTGTCGTCCCCTTCTCCTCCTGCCCCAAATCCCTCCCAGCATCAGAGTCTTTTCCAGTGAGTCAAGTCTTCACATCAGGTGGCCAAAGTATTGGAGTTTCAGCTTCAGCCTCAGTCCTTCCAATGAACACCCAGGACTGATCTCCTTTAGAATGGACTGGTTGGATCCCCTTGCAGTCCAAGGGACTCTCAAGAGTCTTCTCCAACACCACAGTTCAAAAGCATCAATTCTTCGGCGCTCAGCTTTCTTCACAGTCCAACTCTCACATCCATACATGACTACTGGAAAAATTACTTACTAGATTACTAACTTATTACTAAAAGATACAAGGAAAGGCATTTCAGGTTGGAGATAACATGTGAAAAGGAACTTCCAAGAAGAAAAGGATGCCTTTGAGGAACTGCAAGAAGCAGAAAGTTATCAGCCATTGAGGAGCATGAAATAGGGCTTGAGAGGTGGGCAGAGGCCAGATTAGACAGAAGCTTGAAGGAAATAGTACACATTTTGGTTTTTATCCTCTGGGCAAGATTTAAACCAGAATAACAATATAAACTAATTTTTGTTTTGAAAAGACTACTGACTATTGTCTACAGCAGCCACATAGGGCATTCAAATTTTCTATTGGTCATGTTTTTAAGTAAAAAAAAAAATACATATCAAATTAATTTTATTGATATGCTTTGTTTAACTCAACATATCCAAACTATCTGATCATTATCATGTTGTTGTTGTTCAGTCGCCCAGTTGTGTCTGACTCTTTGTGACCTCATGGACTGCAGCACATCAGGTCTCCATATCCCTCACCATCCCCTGAAGTTTGCCCAAGTTCATGTCCATTGCATAGGTATGCCATCCAGCCATCTCATCTTCTGACACCCTCTTCTCCTTTTCCCTTCACTCTTCCACTATCAGGGTCTTTTCCACTGAATTGGCTGTTCACATCAGGTGACCAAAATACTGGAGCTTCAGCTTCAGCATCAGTCCTTCCAGTGAGTATTCAGGGTTGATTTCCCTTAACATTGACTAGTTTTATCTCCCTGCTGTTGAAAGGACTCTCAGAAGTCTTCTCCAGCACCACAGTTCAAAGAAATCAATTCTTTGGCTCTCTGCCTTCTTTATGGTCCAGCTCTCACAAACACACGTGACCAGTGGGAAGACCATAGCCTTGACTATATGGACCTCTGTCTGGATAGGGATTTGATTCCTCTAGGGATTGAATATAAAAATCTGCATGTGCATCTCTGACTCCTGCAGACCAGTTGACAGCTCTAGGGATAGATCTGAAATTAGAGGAAGTGTTAGTCACTTGGTCACTTTAGAATCTTTGTGACTCTGTGGACTGCAGCCCACCAGGCCCCTTTGTCCATGGGATTCTCTAGACAAGAATACTGGAGTGAGTTGCTGTGCCCTCCTCCAGGGGATCTTCCCAACCCAAGGATCGAACCCAGGTCTCCTACATTGCAGGTGAATTTTTTACCATCTGAGCCACCAAGGAAGCTCAGTCATTATTATAAGCAATGTTAAAAAAAAAAAATGTTGACATCTCACATTTTTCCCCCTTGCTAAGTCTTTGAAACTCAGTGTGTGTTTTAAACTTACAAATATCTCAGTTCAAGCAAGCAGCATTTCCAGTGCTCTGTAGCCACATGTGGCTGGGTGGCTACCATATAGACAGTGTAGCACTAGAGAATAAATCAGAGGGGCTGCAGTGGAAGCAACAGCCCAGTTTGGAGGCTACTGCAAAAGTCCAGTGAGACAAGCACTGCTCAGATTAGGACAGAAACAATAGAGATGGCAGAAAATGATTTGAGATCAGTCTCAAATTTGAGACTGATTTGAGATCAGTCTGGAAGGAGTTAAGAGAAGTAGACACGAAGGAATGTGAGGGAAAGGCTTAGAAGGTGAAATACAACCAGAAATAAGCCCTAGGATAATTCTAAGACTGTTCTAAATTAATGCTTTGATGTTGAATTTCCTCTAGGGCCTTAGCAGGATATATTTTTACTGTCACTTATGATTGTATTATTTTCCTTTTTATATCTACTTTTATTTTTGATCAACTGCTTTTATGCATTGGTCTGCTTCAAAATTCCTATTTCATCCTCCATTCACCTGTATATTTAATTCAATTTGATTTAACAGAAATTGTTTTGACCCATTTGTGCTAGGTTTTGTGCTGAATATAGAGAAGATAAAGAAAATAAGGAAGGATGTCTATATAAAAAAAGCTTCCCTGGTGGCTCAGATGGGAAAGAATCTGCCTGCAATGCAGGAGACCCTATCCCTGAGTCTGGAAGATTCCCCAGAGAAGGGAATGGCTACCCATTCCAGTATTCTTGCCTGGAGAATTCCATGGACAGAGGAACCTAGAGGACTACAGTCCATGGGGTTGCAAAGAGTTGGACATGACTGAGCGACTAACACTCTCACTTTTCTATAATAAGAAGCTAAGTATAATATATGAAACCTAAAGCATTTACTCTTGTTGTCCCAGTTGCCTTGGTTGTTTAACAATAAAGCATATCCTATTTTCATCCAGCATAGTCTCAGAGGATTGTGTATACCCCTGAATTTGGCAGTGTCTGATCATTCAGTCAGGGTCAGTTAGAATGACAAAAATCACTCTATAGATTTTGAATAAAACATGATTTAACAGTAGGGAATTAAAGATTTACCAAACCATTCCAAGGGCTAAGACAGCAAAGGTCAGGAAAGCCCCTGCAAGCTTTCAGGAAATTTACAAGTACAAAAATTATCAGGAAAGCTGCTTCCTGGATCTCAGCTGTTTCAACAAATAAAATGATTCTTAGGACGTCTTTTGGGAACCACTGGCAACACCCATTGTGAACCATCCACCAACCCTCACTTGCCTGCCTATGGCTGATGCTGTAGAATAATGGAGTTCCTCTTTAGCTTGGGATTCTGGGAAATGTAGTTTCAGGGTTCCTCCCCGTGATACAAGGGAGATACAGAAAAGGGGTGGGCATGAAGATGAGATATACAACCAGGCATGGGTAGATTGTGCATGTAGTTGGTTCTGGGGTAAAAATTGCACATCTGTAAGCCTCAAATACTCTGTTTCAATTTAGTGCTGCCAAATAAATTTTCAACTAAATTTCTAACATTTAAATCTTGAATTATGCTTTGTTTTTTTTCCCCCAAAATCAGAAGGTAACTTAAGGTGTTTGAAAACAACTAAACCCTAAAAAAAGTATTCAGAGATTGAATATACAAATAGGAAACAGCCAGAAAACTCATATAAAAACAGAACTTTAGTCCAAAATCTGCAGCAAGCTGCCTAGGAAACCAAACCCTTTATGTATAATAAACATCCCAAGACGCCAGCCAGCTATAAGTCAGATGTGAGAAAACCAGATTGCTATCTCTGGTGACAATCCAGAAAACTAAACAGTAACTTCTGTAACAGTCAGGCCACTTGACCCCAAATGGCCAGGGCTTGATTAATAACTGATTAATAAGCTTCCCTCATTTTTGTGCCCACTCCCAACTTAGTACCAACCAGGGAAAGTGTATACCCCTGATCAATCACATAAGATGCCCCATTTCTAGCTAGCCTGCCTACAGTTTCTCCATGCCAATAGCACTCAATCATAGCATACCTGCAGCCTTTTCTTTTTTCCACTATAAAGCTTTCCCACTTTGCTTTCTCATTTGCTTGGTTTTCTTTTTTTTTTCCCCACAGTATTAATCAAGGTAGGATGTGATCTAAGAAGAAGCGGTATTCAATAAGGTAAATACCATATACATTTCTAGGCACCAATTTTCTCCTAAGTAGCAGGCAGTATGGTACAACGGATAAGTGATTGAATTCTGGAATCAGAAAACCAGACTTTAAATCCTACCATTTTCACAGTCTAGATGTGCTATCCAGATTATTTGCTTAACCTTGATGGCTTCTGTTTTCTCATCAATTATGTGCTCAGTTGCTCAGCTGTGTTTGGCCCCATGAACGGTAGCCCGCCGGGCTCCTCTGTCCATGGAATTTTTCAGGCAAGATTATTGGAGCGGGTTGTTATTTCCTGCTCCAGGGGATCTTTCTGAGCCAGGGATCAAACTAGCATCTCTTACGTCTCCTGCATTGGCAGGAGGGTTCTTTACCACTAGTGCCACCTGGGAAGCCCTTTTCTTATCAACAAAGTGGCTACAATGATGGTATCTATTATTTAGGGTTGTTCGCTGGATTGAATCAGGTTACGGCTGTAAACTGCATTATTTAATTTGGTATTATCATTATGTTCTCTTTCCAAGCTCATGACCTCCATTTTGGTCCACATATAAATTACCTCTTACTTCATCATCCTTCCTCTATCTGATCCTTCCTTCAGCTCACTGAACATAAGCAACCAAATAAATCTTCTTCAACTGTTACCATCTCATTCCCTTACTCAAAAATTCTCAGGGCCATTAAAGACATCTATAACCTACCTTTCCACAAGTTCTCATAGTCTCTTGTACAAGAAGGACCTTCTGCTGTAGCCAAATGTGTATATCCATTTATCTAGAGATATCTCCCAAAGTCTCACACACAAGACCATTTTCCCTCCCACTTTTCATATTTGGAGTAAACTATACTTCCTTTCTCAATGTCTGAATCCTACATTTCATTTATGGTCCAGCTCAAATCCTCTCACCCCATTAAACCTTATCACACCACTGCATTCTACAGAAATTTCTTTCTCTCTAGAGTCCTAAAATTTTACTAAGCTCACTAAATTATATCCTGATTTGCAAAAATATGTCTTTTCATAAATGTGTATCAAAACCTAAGGGAGAGGATAATATTCCTGAAGGCAGGGCCAATAGTTTATTCTTTCTGGTGTATTGCCATATACCCACACATAATAATAATAATTGCTATTCAAGACTAATTATGTTTCTGTTGCCTTGCCAAACACTTCATTTTATCTGATTTATTTCTCTCCAGAGCTCTTGAGGGAGGGGTTATAATTAGCCATTTATCAGGTGAGAGAATTTGAACATAGAAAAGTTGAATTATTTGCCCAAGGTCACAGAAATAGTAATGATGAATCTGAGCCACCTAGGAATCTGTGACTCCACATCTTATGCAATTAATTAACATTCTGTGGATTGATTAAACATACTGCTTTATGAGATCCTGCCAGATAATGCATATAAATTTCCTCTCTTTATTGCCAGTGTCTCCTTGGAAAACCCAAATACAGGATTCACTTTAGAGATTGTGTATTTCTACAATGGAATCAATTTCCAGAGACATTTCTCTTAAACTTGTAGATAGAAATCTTGAAACAATCAGGAAAATATCAGAGAGCACATTTACTTAGCCATGTAAGTTGTTCAGAATTAAGATGCTGGAGAAGACATCACGTCAGGTTTATGGTTTCTTCATGTTTGCCGTTCATTCCTATTTTGAGCAGAATTTCGTGCCACTGTTCGTTGCTGGATTTTAGGATACAATTCTCAGGTTCCAGCTAAGAAGAGGGATAGCTTTTATTTACACCATTTCAAAAATATATGAATATCAAAACTAACATAAAATTTTAAATATTGAATATACTATGACATTAGTGTGAAAGAGGGTGTTTTTGGCTTTTTGGTTTGTCTTTCTCAATAATCATTCATTTTCAAAACGGTTTGGGAAAGTAGGAAGATGGTAGAGTTAGGAAAAAAAAAAACACAAAAAAAACCTTGTCCAGAGTATCTTACAGTATGAATTTTTCAATCAGAGAAGCACATGGACTCTTGAGAGTCTTCCTGAATATTAAAAACACCACCTATATTTTAAAACTTGATCCTTCAAGGATGTTAAACTGACCTAGCTCTTTCTGCAATCCATGGTGTGGTAACTTGGGAAAATCCAATCCTGAAAAAAATTCTAACCCAAAGAGTATAAAGTTAAACAGGGATCTTTCTCAAAATACACTTAAAAGTATAAAGATGCCGTGTCTTTATTCTTGTTTGTTCTATAAAAATACAAATGTATAGGAAGGAAATGATAATTTCAATCAACATTCACTGGTAATTAAAAGCAACTGTAGTCCTCGGGCTGTTTCTTTCCAATATGATCCAGTGATCAGAAGGAATTGGAAATGATTACATTTTAACTAGAAACACATTTCTGTCCACAACGGAGCTCTGAAGCATGAAAAAGACACAGTGGTGGACCCTGTTTGTGTTTCCATCTGGGGCTCTAATTTGAACTTCAGTGCTTATTCTCTCAGACTTCTGGCTGTGCAAAGATTCAGAAAGTCAAAGCCAGCATATTCTTTTACCCTGTTTCATGCAAAAAATAAAATAAAATTCCATGGCAAACAATTACCATGTTTGCCTTTTGTGGAATGGCTCTATTTAAATCCATTATAGGTTAAACAAGAGCACTTGTAAAATTCACAGCTCAGAGTTAATCTGGCTATATCCCAGGGCACCCAATCTGAAAAGCAAGTGATTGCAAACACTCTTGGGAAGGAAGTTAGCAATGGCCTATAATGCAAAACAGTCTGGAACGATTACATTTAGCTTGGTTTTCAAATTAAGAAATTCATCCCATGGTTGGTTTTTCATTTGAAAGCCTTCTTCAAGTCCCATTAAAAATGCTCATCTATTTCTGATACTCAGTTAGTGCATCCAAATGATATCATCATTAGCGATAAGGGGAAAAACAGTGAACGCTGTAGTGCCTTATGCCAGGAATTATTTGGTCATGGAAAGTACCTGGAGGTGCTTGTAGTTGCTACAACTTCACAACTCTGGACTGGGAATTCTGTTTTCTGTGGCCAGGAGGGAACGGTGAATTCACAGAAGTCCTGATGGGGAAAAAGAGGACGCCCTGTGGCCCTTAAAGAACTTGGCAACTTACTGTATTTGATATGAAATGTACATCCTTTTCTTTTCTTAGTGTAAAATGCACCAAGGGCTTCCCCAGTGGCTTAGTGGGTAAAGAATCTGCCTGCAATGCAGGAGATACACGAGATGTGGGTTCAATCCCTGGGTTGGGATGATCCCCAGGAGGAGGAAATGGCAACCCACTCCAGTATTCTTGCCTGAAAAACCCCATGGACAGAGGAGCCTGATGGGCTACAGGCCATGGAGTTGTGAAGAGTCGAATACGACTGAGTGAATAAGCGTGCAAATGCACAAGAGTCTTTTTGATCCATGAGTCTCAGCTCCTCATTCTTATACTGAGAATCTAATAGCTATTTAGAATATTTTATAAAAAAAAAAATCAAAGGATGTGATATCACTCTTAGGGCATTTAAGATTTCTTTCTGAGGTATGAAAACTGAATGCCTATTAAAATAATGAGTATGAGCCACCAAACCCTATCCATGATCATTCAGTGTCTTTATTACCAAAACACTTTCCTCAGGAAGATAAAGGGGAGAAATGCTCTAACGGGAAAAGCATATTATGATTCATGGGAACAAGCTGATGCTCTCTGATGGCATACTCTTGTCATTCATTTCATTTCACAAGTGCCTATATAATGCTTGCCTCCTATGTTCCACGTGCTGTTCTCAGCACTTGACAAATATTCATACATTTAATGTCATGTCTCATGTCAACACGATGTAGGTGGTGTAGATACAATTATTAACCCCACTTTACAGATAATGAGACTGAAAGACAGGTTAAATAACTTGCCTATGATCAGACAATTGTGGAGCCAAGATTTTGAAGCCTTGCAGTTATGTTTATTCAAAACTCTCATGGTGTGAACAAGCGCACAGATCATCGATAAAAGCTGTTAAGTGCTATGGTCTTTGAGAGCAAATGGTAAAGTCGTTTTGTATTTGGTTGTATAAATTTTATAGCTTGGAGGTGGTTTTTCATGTTTGTCATGTTAAAGGACAAAACTTTCTAATGCTGCCATAAAATCTCTAGCTATACACGATAAGAAAAATGTACATAAGTCAGATATTGTTTCTGTACAGCTTTTCTTATTGGCATGCAGTGTCTAGATCTTTAAAATTTAGTGCTAAAATGAAAAATAGAAAAATAAGTGATGTATATATTGTAATATATCACATTTATGCAAATTAAACACATGCAACGTGAAACCATAATATGTGTTTACAAGTACACATGAAAAAAAAAGAAAGGATATCTGGCAAACCTTAGAAGAATTCAAAGAAAACAGGACCAGAGCTTTACAGGGAATGTTAATCATGAACTGAGGCTGGTATTTAACTTAACCCTCTGATTCCAAGACTGAAGCTGAGAGAAAGAATCCATCTAAATATTTATCCATGCATGTACTGAATTCATTTATCTAAGCAGTCATTCACGCCAACAAGGGAAAGTGAGAAAGTTTTCTGTGTTACTGATTAGATTATTAGATCATTTTATTATGTAACAATTATATAATTAAGGATCCTAAAGAGTTGATAGCCTAAGAAGATGTTTATATCAATTTGTGTTGTTTGAGTTGCAAACTGAACAACATTCTAACTTAAAGGAAGAGCTACAAACCATCATTTTATCAAAAAATGAATAAATTGGGCTCATCACTTCAAGGAAAATAACTGACATTTGGTAACAATGATAAAATTTAAGCTTTCAAATAATAATTTGAATAATAATATCAGTTATTTTCCTTGAGGTGACAGGTCCACTTTATTCATTTTTTGATTAAAAAAAAACAAATTGTTTATAGATATTCCTTTAGGTAAAAATGTTGTTCTGCCTGCAACTCAAACAATGGCTTTTCCTATATGCAATCATTGCATTTGGGTATACAGTAGTGCTTAATGTGTACACTCTATTTGAAAGACATGCACTCAAGGGCTGAGATTTAATGCATTTTCACTGCTTCATCAAGGACATGGTAAGACTTGCATCTTTTTAACCTGAGTGCATGGCAATGAAGAACACGATGTCTGGGGCTCCCTACTTGATTTCTGCAAAGGCACCAGCAGATGTCCCTACCACTGGTGCAGATGTTAACACAGTGAATAAAGAATGACATCTTAGCATCATTACAAAAATAATTTCAATGTCACAGGGTCCCCAGAGGTCCACAGACCACACTAGTCAAACTTAGCCCCACAAGAATTCACATGCTAAACATATCTTAAAATAACTAATGAAAAGTGAATCAGGTACTTCCTGAGTTTCAAATAAGAATAAATCTGGAGATTTCAGGGCCATCTGTTCCTTAATTAAATTATGTGCCTGAGTGATATCTGGAGCATCAATATTTTTAAAAGTCAAACACTTAAGGAAATTTTCAAACTTTCTTAATTTCCTATTCCTAAAGAAGTTCACAGCTTCCTCAATGAGACTGTGAGTTAAATCACGGAACAAGTCTTTTTCTTTATGGCTTAATCAGAAGATAGTTCTAAGGCTGTTTCAGACCTGAGCTGAGTCACCGATCAATACTTAATCAACCCACAGACTACAGTTCACTCAATCGGTTTTGAGGGAGTCATTCATTCAACTCTGGTTCCCAGATTGTCCCTACTACATTAAAACCACAGAAACTTTGCCAGAAGTGTTCTAGCTCTTGCCCTCGAGGCAGACTCTCAGGCTCCTGAAATTGATATTTGGAGGATAGTTTCAGTTTCTGCACCCGCCTCCCCACCACATCCCCCTTTGTTTCTGTGGTTAAGGACTGTGCTCTTTTAATACCAGGCAGGTAAGGGAAGTACAAGTGCCTTACAACACATAATAACTCATTGAAAGCATGAGTAAATCGTAAATCTCACTTCCTTCAGTTAGTGAACACTTCCTGATAGCCTCGTGGAGACACTGGACTGCATGCGGAAAATTAGAAGCAAGAATAATAGAGACAATTATAGCGGAGTCCCTTGGACAGCAAGGAGATAAAACTCAGTCCTAAAGGCAATCAACCCTGAATATTCATTGGAAGTTCTTAGCCTCCATAAACCGAAAACATGTTTGAGAGGAACAGCTCAGACCCATATGAAAAGGGCAATGCTCCAATGCTTTGGCCACATGATGCGAATAGCTGACTCACTGGAAAAGACCCTGATGCTGAGAAAGATTGAAGGCAGAATGAGAAGAGGGCAGCAGAGGATGAGATGGTTGGATGGTATCACCGATTCAATGGACATAAACTTGGGTAAACTCTGGGAGATGGTGAGGGACAGGGAAGCCTGGCATGCTGCAGTCCATGGAGTCATAAAGAGTTGACACAGCTTGGCGATTGAACAACAGTAAGCCACTGAAAAGTCAAATGACTGTTTCCAGGTCAGCACTGTTCCTATAACTCCACACTCTCCTGGCTGTATGGCTTTACACTCAATGGTCCTCCAGCCTGGAAACTTCTTCCCTCAGCTTTTTAAACTTAATGTCTTTCTGCTCAAATGTTACCTTAGCAGGGAGACTTCATTCTACCTAAAATAGCTCCTCCCCACCTTCTGTTTCTTATCATGTTTTAGAGGGACAGGGACTATCACCAAATGACATGTTACATGTTTGTCTAATATTATCTCTTTGCTCCATTTGAATATAAGTTCTCAAGATCAAGGACTTACTCTTTATTCACTGTTGTATCTCAAAACCTAGAAGTTCCCGCTACCTACTAGGACATATTAAATATTTGCTGATTGAATGAACAAATAGATGAATGCTATAGCAGCTCACTCCTTGGAAGTAAAGCTATGACAAACCTACACAGCGTATTAAAAAGCAGAGACACCAGTTTGCAGACAAATGTCTATACTGTCAAAGCTATGGGTTTTCCAGTAGTCATGTGCGGATGTGAGAGTTGGTCCATAAAGAAGGCTTAGTTCTGAAGAATTGATGCTTTTGAATTGTGGTGCTGGAGAAATCTCTTGAGAGTCCCTTGGACTGCAAGGAGATCAAACCAGTCAACCCTAAAGAATATCAAACCTGAATATTCATTGGAAGGACTGTTGCTGAAGCTGAAGCTCAAATACTTTGGCCACCTGATGGGAAGAGCTGACTCATTAGAAAAGACCCTGATGCTGGTAAAGATTGAAGGCAAAAGAAGGGTGGGCAGAGGATGCATTGGTTAGATAACATCATGGACTCAATAGACATGAATCTGAGCAAACTCCAGGAGACAGTGGAGGACAGAGGAGACTTGTGCACTGCAGTCTGTGGGGGTCATGTAGAGTCAGACACAACTTGGCGACTGAACAACAAGAGCAGCTCAGAGCAGGAAGAGGAGATGAGAGGCACTAACCAGGTGGTGAGGAATTATTTCATGGGTTGAAGTTTGAGCTGCATCTTGAAGGGTGTCTCTCATATGTTGGGTCAATGAACAAAGAGGCCTACTTGTCTTACAGGACTCAAGGGAGATGCCATCTTCTCAACAAGCCTTTTTGGGACCTCTAGAACTGGATGAGTTGCTACTGCTTTTGTATCCCCTAATTCTCCATGCTCTCACTGGAGTAGAATTCACTCCAGTGGATCTTATTTCCTCCCTACTTGTCTGGCTGCTCCAGTAGAATATTTGCTCTGGGATGATAAAGGCAGTATCTTATCTTATTCCTAATTGCATATCCAGCCATATCACAGATCCTGCTACCCCATAAGTGCTCATTGACTGTGTTATTGATGAACTAGGCAGAGAGCTCACATAGAGGAGTGAAAAGCAGGCATGGACCAAATCAAGAGGATTTGTAGAGGTATGAAATGGAGTTTGGGTTTTGATCAGTGAGATGCTGTGATAATCTATCATCTTAGCAAGGCCATAGGAACATGTGTGCATAGTGAAACAAGTGAAAAAAAAAAATCCAGTCAGAGACAAATTGTAACCATACTGCAATGATCTAGGCACAAGATAATGAAGGCCTGGACCAGGCCTGGTGGCAATGGGAATGGTCGTGAAGAAACAGATGTAGTCAAGGTCCTGGTGACTGATTTGATGTTCAGAGCAGCCATAGGTGATGGCATGTTCTAAGCTTGGGTGACTATGAAAGGGTGATGCAATCACTGTATCTTATGTTTCAACTCTTAATCCTAAGGTTCTTAAGAAAAGAAAATTTGGCAATATTTTCCCTGTGATGGCACAATTTCTTTGTCTTAGGTATACTTAATACTAGAATCTGTCAGAATTCATTTATGTAGCCTATATCCTAATACTAAGCTTTTAGACAAAACTTTAAAATTCTAAGACTAAATTTCTCTCCTGATTGCTGTCAGTTACTTATCAAAAGAAATCAACTCCAGGAGATGACAGAATTCAGAGCTTTAAGAAACCTCAAGCAGACAAAGCAAACAGGATCTATCCCTCACAACAATGACTAAGGCAGAATCTGGGCTCAGTGAGTCACAGGCCAGGAGGAGGTGGGTGAGTAGAGGAGATGGGAGCACAGGTACTGGTGTTTTTCCTATTTCTGCCTTAGAGGTCAGCTCTGGTGCCTTCTCTTTTATATAATCAGAAAGTTGCAGTAAGGTGGAGAAGAAGGACAAGCTACCTAAAAATCAGCTGCATCCAAATTTCATGGACTTCACTGAGGAAGAATAGTTTTCCTAGAGAAATATAGAATGAGCCTGCTATTAGCCAGAGAAAGTAGATGTTGGGTACACTGAGATGGCAGCCATCCACACTCAACCTCGTTCCAGTCAAAGTGGATTTTCTGTAAGGAAACATGCTGATTGAAATTGAATTTGGGAGACTGGGATTGGCACACATACACTATTGACACTATGTATAAAATAGACAACCAATGAGAACCTACTGTACAGCCCAGGGAGCTCCGCTGAATGCACTGTAATGATCTGAAGGGGAAGCAAGTCCAAAAGGGAGGGCCAAAGAGCTACCCACTCCAGTACTTTTGCCTGGAGAATCCCATGGACAGAGGAGCCTGGCAGGCTACAAGTCCACGGGCTGCAGAGTCAGACACGACTGAGTGAATAATGTATATGTATATGTACAGCTGATTCATTTTCCTGTATAGTAGAAACTAATACAACATTGCAATGCAAATATTATTGCTGTTGTTCAGTTGCTCAGTCATGTCCAACTCTTTTTGACTTCATGGACTGCAGCATGCCAGGCTTCCCTGTCCATCACCATCTCCCAGAGCTTGTTCAAACTCATGTCCATTGAGTTGGTGATGCCATCCAACTATCTCATCCTCTGTCATCTCCTTCTCCTCCTGCCTTCAGTCTTTCCCAGCATCAGGGTCTTTTCTAATGAGTCGGCTCTTCATATCAGGTGGCCAAATTGTTGGAACTTCAGCTTCAGCATCAGCCCTTCCAATGAATATTCAGGGTTGATTTGCTTTAGGATTGACTGGTTTGATATCCTTGCTGTCCAAGGGACTCTCAAGAGTCTTTTCCAACACCACGGTTCAGAAGCATCAATTCTTCGGGGCTCAGCTTTCTTTATAGTCCAACTCTCACATCCATACATGACCACTGGAAAAACCGTAGCTTTGACTAGACAGACCTTTGTTGGCAAAGTAATGTCTCTGCTTTTTAATATGCTATCTAGGTTTGTGATAGGTTTTCTTCCAAGGAGCAAGTGTCTTTTAATTTCATGGCTGCAGTCACCATCTGCAGTGATTTTGGAGCCCAAGAAAATAGTCTGTCACCATTTCCATTGTTTCTCCATCTATTTGTCACGAAGTGATGGGACCAGAGGTCATGATCTTAGTTTTTGAACGTTGAGTTTTAAGACAGCTTTTTCACTTTCCTCCTGCTCTTAAATTGGAGAAACTATACTCCAATAAAAATTAATTTTAGAAAAAGAAAAAAAAGAAACTGGACCTGGAATGTCTTCAGGAAATGAGGCAGTTAGAAAGACTCTGTTCTACCTCTCTTCCTTCTTTGCTTCTCTCTGCATATCCTTCCTGTTCTTTCTGAAAGATTTCTTCAGCTTCAGCATAGATTTTGCTTTCTCCTGACTTTAACTTTTCAGGACCCTGACTCTTGTGTAATACCATCTCTTACTATTCTCCTTCAGTTTCTGCTAACTGCCTCTGTCTCTTCGGTTCCTAGTTTCAAATTCCAAAGGAAGGAAACTGTTGCTAAGGTCATTCGTGTCAAAGGTGATACACCATCCACTAGACATTGCTATCTATGGATTTCCTACTAGCCCAGTGCTAATTCTTATTCCAATCAGCCTAGTGAGAGTAGGGGGAAATTTTTTTTCTTAATCCCCTTGGCCACACCATAGGTAGCAAAATTTCCATTAACAGAGTTTGTTGGAAGGACAGTTTTTGCTAAATAATCTCTCACAAGTAAAGAACCAAGTGTGATATCAAGTACATTCCCCTAGTACCTTATACTTTCTCACTCTCCAAATTAATGACTTCACCCCTTCTAATACCCTCTCACCACTCACTCTCACTGCATTCTTCCCTAGAACATATGTGAAATAAAAAGGGACTACTTGATTTTCTTTTCCGTAAATCCACCAGCCTCTGGTCCTATCCAAGGCTGTACCCACCGCTTGTGCTTTGAATCCCACCCTACTTCCCTTCCCAAGAATTTCCCTCCCATTATTATCAGTTTTCTAAAATATATTGTATATGTCATTATGTATTTATTATCAGTGTTTTCCCACTTATGTCTCCCCACTATAAAATAGGCTCCTTGAGATAAGAATGCCATCTACAATCTAACACTATTTCCAACACCTGAGTTACTTAATCTCAATTAATTTTGTGGTCTGTGACTAATTTGAGTATGGTAGATGATCAATAGGACTACTCTTTCTTGTATTCCCTTTAACTTCATTCAGTGTTTACTAGGGAATAATTTCTGTTTATAGAAACTTTCCATAAACAAAATACAGAGACAAATCTATTCAGTAAAAAAGAATCTTTACATTGTTGGTCTTGAAGATGAGTAACAAGCTGATGTGCATGTATTTTCCAAAAAGATGAATGTGTTTTCCTGATGTATTTTTCGAGATTCATTTCGCTTAATCAATCACTATCTTCAAATTGATGTGCTTTGTGTTATGCACATAGAAGAAATAAACGCTTTACTCTCAGGGAGCTTATAATCTGGTAGGATAACCACAGTTTCATGTACAAGAATGCTTATCACACTTTGGTTTATAAAAAGAAATTTTTGAAATAATCCTTTCAAATGTCCGATCAAAATATGAGTCAAATAAATTGTATTTGTAAAGAAGGCTATTTATTGTAACATTTCTGTGATAGTAAAAGATCAGGAAGAACCCAAATTGTGTTCTATTGTGCACTGGTTGAATAAACGAAGGTCACACCAACGAAATGAGTACGATGCAGTTGTGATCACAAAGATACATCGTTAGAGGAGAAAAGCGGTGTGTATAGTATGTGCATACTATGCCATCTTATAGCTAAGAAAGAGAGGCAATACAAACACACACACATACACACTTTTTTATTTTAGAAATGCTAAGATAAACCAAAAGCTAATAACAATGTTTACCTTTAGTGAGAATGGGAATTGGGTAAGGGAATACAGATGGAAGTTAGATTTTCAAAATATTTTGCAGATTTTACTTTGGAAACATATAAATGCTTTACAGCATTCTAAAAAATAAGAACTTAAAAAAATCAACCCCAAAGTTAGAATGCTAAAAGAAAAAAATATTTTTTGAGTTTGTCACTTAACCACTCAGGGAAGAGTTAATTCAAAGTGACTTTAAAACAGTAGTTTTGCTTTAAAACAGCAAAATTTATCCTCAGTGGGATATATTCTGTGTGCTTAGTTGCTCAGTTCATGTCTGTTTTTGACCCCTTGGATTATAGCCGCCAGGCTCCTCTGTCCATGGGGATTCTCCAGGCAAGAATAGTAGTGAGTTGCCATGCCCTCCTCCAGGGGATCGTTCCAAACCAGGGATGGAACCCAGGTCTCCTGCACTGCAGGCGGATTCTTTACTGTCTGAGTCACCAGGGAAGCCCTAAAGACAAAATAAATGCAAAAAAAAAAAAAAATTCTCCCCAATCATCAAAGCTCTTTTCAATAACCATGTTGTTAGAATTAATATATTCTTCTTTGGAAATTTTTATTTTGTTGTTTAGTTGCTAAGTCGTGTCTGATTCTTTTGGGGCCCCATGGACTGTAGCCCACCAGGCTCCTCTGTCCGTGGATTTCCCAGGCAAGAATACTAGAGTGGGTTGCCATTTCCTTCTCCAGGGGATACTGACGAACCAGGGATTGAACCCATGTCTCAGCATTGGCAGACGGATCGTTTACCACTGAGCCATCAGGGAAGCCCTCGAAATTTTTATAAGACAAAGCAAATACATAATTACACTATTTTTTTTAGAAACCAAGTTTTTCAGTGAAGGAGAAAAAAGATACAAGTACAAATTGAATAGGTAGAAACTCAGTAATCAGAATTTGAATTGAAAATATCAGCATGAATTTCTCAACTCTTTTTCTAGCTTTGACCTCCTGAAAAGATCCAGGAACAAAAATGACCCAGTAACTAGACTGGGTGTTCTAAATACCATTCTCTGTGAAAAAGAACACTGAAGATGATCTGAGATCTAGGTCAGAAATGTACAAAATGAGCGTGGATCATCTGGTTGAACCAGAAAGTCCTGAAAAAAAACCAAGATCTAATTTGAAAATGTTCTCACTGCTCAAAGATAGAATAATTTAAACACAGAAATGAATAACAACAACAGTAGACTGAAACATAATAAATATGTTTTAAGACCATTTGTTTACAAGAATACTTAGAAGTCCACTGGTGAACATTGCCCAATGTTAAGGAATTAGCTTAGTATTCTGAAAATTGATGAAGGAAGGAGCCAAGAATTTATATGCCTTTCCTATACTCTGGGGTTGGGAAGACACCCTGGAGAAGGGACTGGCAACCCATTCCAGTATTCTTGCTTAGAGAATCCCATGGAGGCTACAGCCCACAGGGTCAGAAAGAGTTGGACATGACTGAGCAACTAATACACACACACATACTTTAAGATAACCACATAGTTGATGTAGGAAAGCTATCCTTTATAGAAGAATTCTAGTTAAAAAGTGAAGAATAAATTATAGAATTAGATTATCTCAATTTTGCAATCCTTAATGGAATAATTGGTTTAGGTGTTAATCATAAATGGCTATTCAAATTGTTAGGTGAAATGCTGATGAAATGGAAAGGTTATATAATGAAAAGATTTGGCTGACATTATTTAACAAAAATTGATCAATATCAACATCACAAAATTAGAGACAATGAAGCATTATATCCTCCTAACATGATGCAATAAGAAGTACACAGTGACATCTAGGAAGTATTCTTGTAAAATGAAACCTGAATCTTATTAATTTATAGAAAACAAAGAGCTGAGGAACATAGTAAATGACACCACAGGGACACAAATCAGCAAAATTCGCAACGTGAGATACTCTATAATTTTTTTCAACTAATAAATTGCAATAAAAATAAACAGAAGAAAAATGAACCTGTATACTAAAAGAACACTGGAGACATAACAACCAAATGCTATATGTAAACCTGCTGGAATTCTGATTAAAACACACCAACTGTTAAAAAGAAGAGAGAAAAAGAATAAACATATCATGTTCTCAACACCATTATTAATTTTTGCAGAAGGAATATTATGTTTGGGTTTACATATGTGGTGGCTCAGAGGGTAAAGAAACTGCCTGCAATGCAAGGGACTCAAGTTCGATCTCTGGGTCAGGAAGATCCCCTGGAGAAGGAAATGGCTACCCACTGCAGTATCCTGGCCTGGAGAATCCCATGGACAGAGGAGCCTGGCAGGTTACAGCCCATGGGTTCGGAAAGAGTCGGACACGACTGAGCAACTAACACTTTCACACCCATTTTTATGTTTAAAAAAACAAAGAATCCACATTTTTCATAAGTTCATAATGAACTTATGAAGAATTTACAGATTAATGAGATGATGTTTGAGATTTACTCCAAAATAATCCAACATGGAGAAGGGAAGGAGATGGGACAGAGGGGAAGCTGAAGTAGATTGACCATATGTTGACTGATAGCTGCTGAAACTGGGGGATGGGTGCTTGAGAGTTCATAATAGTATTATTATGCCTGTTTTTCCTGTGTTTGATGATTTCTGTAATAAACATTTTTAAAACATTGTTATTACATCTTTATTTCATTTTTTTCAATTCTTTCTGGAAAACTATGACATGACTCATAGAAATAAATAACTAGGAAAATTCCTTTTAAGAGTTCTCTGAAATAATAAAGAATTCCATAAGCATCAAATCTTCCCTATCCCTTCATCAGTTATTGAAAAAGAAGGCTATTTCACACATCAACTGGCATGAAATATTGACATCATGGACCCTTGACTAGAAGGTTTTGATTTGGTATGAAGGAAATATAATCACTGAGTTAGAAAACATATGAATTTAAAAAATTATTTTGAGATTAGTTTTCCCCTAAGGTAACATTCTATTAATTTGACATTCAATAGAACTAAGGTATGTTTTTCAATTTGTCAAACATCTGTCACTGTATAATGATGAAAATTTTGATCTTATTCTACAATCAAAGCAATAGGACAACTTTTTTTAAACTAAAATCAACTCCCCTAAAACCTGCTAATCTTGTTTTCTACAGTGAGCTTGTCATCCATCCTGTGCCTGAGTTGACAAGGCTTTACAGTTCGGCCATTCCCCAACCAAACAGCCTTATGTCACCATCTTGAATCATGAGTATATCTCAGTTATAGCTATAAGAATAAAATGCCGCAAAATAATGAATGCACTGCATCAACTGGACTTAATTAACACAAACTTCAAATGGTTCCACATTTCTATGAAGCAGAAAATTAAAGACAACACTTAAATGAAAAATGAAGGAGTGGCAGCATGTCACCACTAACCAATTATAAAAGTTCAGAGCATCTCCTTGAAACTGTGTATCATATCCAAATGAAGGCATAGATATAAATGTGTTTAAATAAGATAGAATATGTTTAAATATGTTCATGTGTGTTGCCCTAATAAAGGCAGCATCACAGAGTTCCTGAAAGTTCTGCCACAGACTATGCTGAAAAACTCCTAGAAAGGCAATGTTCCTACGTTACTTTACAGACAACACAGTGATACAGTTAATAATACAGGTTCAAGGATCTGACTTTTGGGTTCAGTTACCAACTTTACCATCAACTGGGCAGTCCTCAGTCTTAGTATGACATAAAGCAACACCTTCTTCCCAGGTTTTCATGAAGACTTTTGGATGTAGTTCTTAATGAGTAAATTATGCATGGTGCTTGGTGCCTAGTTACCAAAGGGAAATACCCATGTCACTCTGACATTTAAAATCACTGTACCTGGATTGAACCTCTTCTTTCTAATGCAATATTTGGGCTCTGGGGTGAAGACTACTCATTGTCTACTTTGTCACCTCATTGATTCCTTTATCTGTGATAGTCAGGCACACTGTCACCTGGAGTAAAAAGCTATACCTACCAACACACTTTGCTGCTGGAGCAGCCATGTGCCAATGTTCTAGCCAATGAGAATCAACTAGGTGTGATGTGTGGACCTTCCAAGAAATTTTCTGGAAGGAAGTGAATTTGTTCTTCCTTCTTTCCCTCCATTCTACCTCCTGGAATGTGGACATGATGGCTGACACTATAGCAAGTCATCTGGACAACAAGGCCACGCACAGAGGATGCCAGGATAGTTGAAGGGAAGGAACCCGAAATTGTAATGCTGGAGCTGCCTCAGCAGCCCTGGACTTCTTACTTCCAGATCTTTCCATGTGGGAGATACATTTCCAGCTGATTTTAACAAGGCTTTTGTTTTGATTTGTTTCATTACTATTGTTGTTGTGTTCTGTTTGTTACATAGAGGCAAGCAAGTCTTTTAGATATGGTCAGAGACAAAAAACATTGGCTGAAAAATGCATTTGTGTGTCAGTATCTGTGCCAATCCACATGCAGGTGAGGGGAATGATACAGACTTGCAGATGCTTGAGATTGTGGACAGCTTAAGAAAATATAGAGATCAGGTAAAGGAACAAAGCTACACAATCATGTGCTCAGGATATGGATCATGTGAATCAATGTATGACCATGACCTGTAATTAACATATGATGGAATAAACAGTACACAAAAATTCTTAGGGAACTTGAGACAAAAGAATTAAATAAAATGAGAAGAAAAGACATTTAGAGATATTGTTGATGGCTCTGGGCATGATGAGAGGAAAAATTTATGCAGTTCTTGAGGCTTGAGAATGAGCCAAGGTATTTTGGCAGCATAGCACTGTAGTCAGTAATCTGTAACAAGTGAGAGAGCCTCTACACCAAAACTGTTCCTAGAATGAATCCACTCTGAATTTAATAAGGAAAAAGCTCCTATCCACATGAAGAATTATTCATTTAACAGCAGCTTTTTAAATTTTGTTTGTTTCACTGGTTATGGGTCAACGCATACACACTATTCTAAGAAATTGTTGGTTGCCCCTTTGATAATAGCAAATGCAAATTCAATGCAATCAGCACTAAAAATGCTGTCAGTCTGGCTGACCTGGATTGTCTCTTAGCAGCTGACTGATGGGTCGCACGTTGTGCTCTGTGTAACAGCGAGAGCATGCTAAAATGCTTGCTTTTGCTTTGTGGCTGACCCACTTCTTCAATAGATAGATCTTTAATTGTGCAACATATCTTATATATGCAACCCCTTGCTATTTTTCAGTTATACTCCAAAGCTAGAAATAACCTTCAGCATTCATCTGGTGCAGCAACCTGGTTTAGGTAGATGCCAAATTGAAAATAACTAGGTCTGGTGATTATCCACAAAGCTTTAAGAGAAAATTCCCCTACTGCAAACCCTGCAACTAACTCAGCAGTCCCTTGACTATTTTATCACCAAGTTTGCAATAAATTCTTCTTTACACAAAATAAAAAATATCAGTATTTTTAATGTACTCCTTTCCCCTTGTTTGGTCCTTTGCGGACAAAAGGAATAGCTGATCTGAATCTTTATGAAAAGCTCTTCCTATTCTTAAAAACAAACCAAGTCATTTTTTACCTTCTTCAAGCTAAACAGTTTCAAATCTCTCAATTTTTTTCATGTAATATTTGCATATTTGTGATTCTCTTCTCTGCATCAGTTCCAGTTTCCCCACATTCTTCTAAAGGTCTGATGACAATATGACCTGGACATATTGATCTGATAATGTCTGAGCATATGAAGTATGAAGGAAACATAAATCTCCATATACAACTCATAAACTCTTATATATCCTGGTATCATTTTTTCAGTTCTAGCACACACATGTGCACACAAACACACACACCATATGGTTGAAGATGGAGTCAAATTCCTTCTCTACTATACTTCTATCTGAATGAGGCTCCCTGACCCACATCTTTGTATCTTAGATCCTTATCAGGGATCTCAGCATACAACTGAGACGTCATCCCCTTTAACCTCCATTCGTTTATATGTGAGTATCTGGTCTGTTGTAACAAAGTTGTGAGCAGTAGCTGTGGTTTAGAAGTAGTCATACTCAGTGTGGAAGTTATTTTCATGGAAAGATAAGAAACACATAATCCAAAACTGACTCCAGTACAGGTCAGGCAGAACTCTACATCATGATCTCCAGGTTACATGTACCAGGCACAGGGCTCACCTTGCAGGCAGATACTTTACTCCACGTTACAGATGAGGAAAATGAGTCACAAAGAAATAACTTCTTCAAACTATGAGAACTAGAACTACGTGAACTTCCATGACTACAGAAGACAGGGTTTTAGCCCATGATTATCTGACTCCTAGACTTGTACTCTTGACCATTTCATTAAAGTTTCTACAAATAAGGATATGTCTAAAGAAAAGGGAACTTAGGTGAGACCTCTCATACTAAAGTAATTGAGAAAAACTAGAAAATCCACCAGAACCAAACAGTGGTAATTCTTTAGTCAATACCAGAGTTTCTGTAGAGGGCTTACCCTTAGCTTAAAAATGACTTTAGTATGAGTTCCAGAAGAATGATGTTCAGAGGCCACTTGATTACTGTTTCATTGGTGATAGAAACTGGTTTTTTGACATGAGAGTTGAAGTGCTTTTGTAACTACATATGGATATGCACTAAGAACTAGCCAGGATTTAGGCAAGAGTAGGGAATTAGTGCTGTGTAATAACAAATGGCAAATGCAGTTTCAAGCACTAGTTTCAAAAAAAGCCAATACGTGGAGAGCCAACAAGGACCTCCTGTACAGCACAGGGGACTCTGCTCAATGTTATGTGGCAGCCTGGATGGGAGGGGAGTTTGGGGGAGAATGGATACATGTATATGTATGGCTGAATCCTTCTGCTGTCCATCTGAAACTATCACAATATTGCTAATCAGCTACACTTCATTACAAAATAAGAAGTTCTTTTTTTAAAAAGCCAATGCAAATGAATTTTCTTCATATACATATACAAAGCCTATTTGAGATTTTACCTCTTTAATGATCCCCAGATGGTTTGGAAAAGGAGAAATGTAAAAGAAAATGTACGGGAACAAGTGAGACCAAATGTTAACGGCAAGTTAGGGCTGTCGGATTACCCAAGAAAACACAAGATGCCCAGTTAAATTTGAGTTTCAGATAGACAACAAATAAATTTTTAGCATAAGCATGTCCCAAATACTGCATGCATACACATATTAAAATTTATTCATCATTTATCTGAAACTCAGTTTTAACTGGGAGTTCTGCATTTTACCTGGTAACTCTATAGTAGATAAATCCAGACAGGGGTATATGAGTATTCATTGTTCTTTATTCAACTTTTCTATGAGGTTGAAATTTTTAAATTAAGAGTACTGAGTGTTTTCTACATATTTATTTATTTATATGGTCAGGTTTCTTCATATTATTTTAAAACTTTTTCTGTAGAAGAGAGAATGATTTGCATTGTATAACTGTATTTACTGCCTAAAGGCATCAGAAGAGATGAACGAGGTATAAAATTGGCCAAAGGCACTCAACTCACTTACACAGCAAATGGTTTGAACTGGGAAGGCTCTTTGTCCCCAGGGGTTCAAGAGAATTCTCTTTCCTTGTCCAGAAACAGTAGGCAGCTTGGGGACAACGACAGGGAAGATGTCACCATATCCCTCCCAGACTAAGAGACACCTAGTAACCTGACTTGGGGACACCTTCTCACCCCTTTAGGTGGCACCAACCCAGATGACTGAGAACCCATTAGCACCAAGATAAACCAAGCAGATCAAAATAAGGCTCTGAAAATTAAACTGCATTATAATCACAAACATATAAAAGTAGACCAAGTGTAAACCTAAATAAGCCTGCTAAAATAAAATATTTAAATAGGAATCTAGAGTCTCCTAACATAAAAAACAAAATGCCCAGGATACAAGATTAAAAAAAAAAAAAAAAAACCCTCTCATACCAAGAACCAAGAATATCAGAACTTGGATGCTGCTGCTGCTGCTAAGTCGCTTCAGTCATTTCCGACTCTGTGCGACCCCATAGACGGCAGCCCACCAGGCTCCCCCGTCCCTGGGATTCTCCAGGCAAGAACACTGGAGTGGGTTGCCATTTCCTTCTCCAATGCGTGAAAGTGAAAAGTGAAAGTGAAGTCGCTCAGTAGGAAAGACCATTGATTGACACCAACTTTGACAGGAATCAGATGTTGGAATTATGTGATAAGGCTTTAAAGCAGCCATAATAAAAATGCTTCAACAATCCAGTACATACCCTCTTGAAACAAATGAAAAAGTAGAAAATCTCAACAAAGAGATAATGTCAATTCTCTTCAGAAATGTGTTGAGTATATTACTACTTTGAATAGTATAGTATTCAGTGGATAATGTAGATTTCTCCAAAGCAAAATCTTTGCAGTAAATGTAACAGTAAACATAGTCAAAGTAGGGGCTTCCCTGGTGGCTCAGTTGGTAAGGAATTTGCACAATTCCTTCTGCAATGCAGGAGACGAGGACTCAATCCCTGAGACGGGAAGATCCCCTGGGAAAGGGAATGGCAACCCACTCCAGTATTCTTGCCTGGAGAATTCCATGGACAGAGGAGCCCTGTCCATGAGGTCACAAAGAGTAGGACAAGACTGAGCGACTAACACACACACACACACACACACACACACACACACCACAGTCAAGGTAATGTGACATAGATAGCTTAATCAAGTGCAATCAATGTCCAGAATAAAAGAAATAATGTTTTAAGGGTCAACAAAGGCATACCAGCTATCTGTACTTTTTTGAAATTCCTATTTTTAGAGTACCAGTGTTAGAAAAAGAGGAATAACTTCAAAGTTATATTAATGTGAGCAACTTGATTCCTGTCTTAAGGGCATTGCCAAGAATTTAGCAAAAAGATCAAATGTCAGAAGTCTCTAACAAACAGCAGCAACGCTATCCAGCTACTGCTCTACAACGGAACTGAAGCATTGCAGAGACATGTAAATGGTTCCCTGAGCTATTTTGTGTATTTCCAGTGGTCATGTATGGAAGTGAGAGTTGGACTGTGAAGAAAGCTGAGTGCCAAAGAATTGATGCTTTTGAGCTGTGGTGTTGGAGAAGACTCTTGTGAGTCCCTTGGACTGCAAGGAGATCCAACCATTCCATCCTAAGGGAGACCAGTCTTGGGTGTTCATTGTAAGGACTGATGCTGAGGCTGAAACTTCAATACTTTGTCCACCTCATGCGAAGAGTTGACTCATTGGAAAAGACCCTGATGCTGGGAGGAATTGGGGGCAGGAGGAGAAGGGGACAACAGAGGATGAGATGGCTGGATGGCATCACTGACTCGATGCACATGAGTTTGGGTGAACTCCAGGAGTTGGTGATGGACAGGGAGGCCTGGTGTGCTGCGATTCATGGGGTTGCAAAGAGTTGGACACGACTGAGCGACTAAACTGAACTGAACTGAACTGATGCCTAGTGGAAGCAAAATGTAAAGACAGTATAGACATAGTGTCTAGGTCCCCATCTGGTAAGAAGACCTGTGCTAAGAAGAGTTGTGTGCTCATGCTTAGTCACTCAGTCATGTTCGACTCTTTGTGACCTCATGAACTATAGCCTGCCGGGCTCCTCTGTCCATGGAGCTTTCCATGCAAGAATACTGGAGTGGGTTGCCATTTCCTCCTCCAGGGCATCTTCTCTGCCTAGGGATCAAGCTCATGTCTTCTGTGGCTCCTGCATTGGCGGGCAGATTCTTTACCACTGAGCCACCTAGAAAGCCCCATTTGGTCATTATAGGAATGATTAAAACAGATATTTCCACTCTGGAAGTTTTCCGAGCCCTACTAGATGTTAGAATACCAATAATTACTGTACAAGTTTATTATGTTCTTATTATGTACCAGACACTGTGATAAACCTTTATTTGTGTTTTCTAATTAATGCATATAGCAACTCTCATGGTATTATTATCCCAATTTTATATATGAGGCCAGAAGGCTTGCTTAAGAAAACTCTCACGGTTGCACATAGCAACTCTCAAATATTATTATTCCAATTTTACATATGAGGCCAGAAAACTTACTTAAGAAAACCCTAACTTCTTATTGAAGCCAACTTCCTATTACTCTCTAACTGCATTCCTTCAGCTGAACACAGCTCCATTTTATTTTATTTTTTTTTTTCTAGTAGAGAAAATTTACATCCTGATTTTATTTTATTTTTTTCTCTAATTTTATTTTATTTTTAAACTTTACATAATTGTATTAGTTTTGCCAAATATCAAAATGAATCCGCCACAGGTATACATGTGTTCCCCATCCCGAACCCTCCTCCCTCCTCCCTCCCCATACCATCCCTCTGGGCCGTCCCAGTGTACCAGCCCCAAGCATCCAGCATCATGCATCGAACCTGGACTGGCAACTCGTTTCCTACATGATATTTTACATGTTTCATTGCCATTCTCCCAATTCTTCCCACCCTCTCCCTCTCCCACAGAGTCCATAAGACTGTTCTATACATCAGTGTCTCTTTTGCTGTCTCGTACACCGGGTTATTGTTACCATTTTTCTAAATTCCATATATATGCGTTAGTATACTGTATTTATGTTTTTCCTTCTGGCTTACTTCACTCTGTATAATAGGCTCCAGTTTCATCCACCTCATTAGAACTGATTCAAATGTATTCTTTTTAATGGCTGAGTAATACTCCATTGTGTATATGTACCACAGCTTTCTTATCCATTCATCTGCTGATGGACATCTAGGTTGCTTCCATGTCTTGGCTATTATAAACAGTGCTGCGATGAACATTGGGGTACACGTGTCTCTTTCCCTTCTGGTTTTCTCAGTGTGTATGCCCAGCAGTGGGGTTGCTGGATCATAAGGCAGTTCTATTTCCAGTTTTTTAAGGAATCTCCACACTGTTCTCCATAGTGGCTGTACTAGTTTGCATTCCCACCAACAGTGATAGTGAACTTTAAGGGATTTCTTGATGTGCCAGCATTCATATTATATTTTCTTAGGTCATTAACTTTTACACCTGTAGGCAACTATTCACAACTTCGCCTAAAATTTCCAACCCCTCCCTCATATCCTTGCTCTCAGTCAATTACTTTACCTTCTGTTATACTGAGAAAATAGTCAGAAGAGAAATTCTGAACCTTCACACTCTGCGTTCTCTCTTGTCACTACAGATGAACTGTGTGCTCTGTGTTCCTGTCTCAGGCAACCTTTCTTGTGCCTCAGATTCCACCCTCTCCTTGTCCAGAGCATCCTTCATCAAGTCCCCCATTTCTGGTCTGCATTATTATTTTTTCTTTTCATTGTATCATACCTATCAGCATACAAACTTGCTATTATTCTCCCACCTCAATATTGCCTTCTCCGATAAAATAAATGATCACAAAAGTAAAATTTCTCTTCCCTCCCTAGCCACTAACTGTATATTGTTACCTTTATAGCAAAATTCATTTGTCTAAACTTGCTCTCTATGGCACCCTACTCCAGTGTTCTTGCCTGGAAAATCCCATGGACGGAAGAGCCTGGTAGGCTGCAGTCCTTGGGGTCGCTAAGAGTCACACATGACTGAGAGACTTCACTTTCACTTTTCACTTTCATGCATTGGAGAAGGAAATGGCAACCCACTCCAGTGTTCTTGCCAGGAGAAACCCAGGGACGGGGGAGCCTGGTGGGCTGCCGTCTACGTGGTTGCACAGAGTTGGACACGACTGAAGAGACTTAGCAGCAGCAGCTCTCTCTGGGGCTTCCTAGGTGGCGCTAGTGGTAAAGAATCCACCTGCCAATGCAAGAGATGAGGGCTGGATCTCTGGGTTGGGAAGATCTCCTGGAGTAGGAACTGGCAACCCACTCCAGTATTCTTGCCTGGGAAAACCCATGGACAGAGGAGACTGGCAGGCTACAGTCCATGGGACCGCAAAGAGTCGGACACGACTGAGCCACTGAGTACAGAGCTCTCTCAAGTTCTTCTCATTCTCTTTAAAACACACTCTACACAGATCTTGCTACCCTGACCCTAATTAAGCTATTCTTGCCAAGGTCACCAGTGACCTCCACATTGCTAAATTCTATGGTCAATTCTTAGTCCTGTTTGCACCTGACTTTTCAGCAGCATCTGACACAGTGAATCACTCTCCCTCGTTGGTATACATTCCTCCATTGGCTTCCTGTGGTTCTCCTCCTACCTCCTAACTGCTCCTTCTGCTTTTCTGGTTCCTCATCATCTATCCAACATTCCTAACAGTAGAGTGTCCAAGACCCAGGTCTCAGTCCTCTTCTTTTCTTGATCTTCTTTTACTCCCTCAGTGATCTCATCTCCTGGTTCTAGCTATCTTTTTTCTGCTAATGACTTTCAAATTCTTATCTCTAGCCTATGTTACTCTCCTGCATTCCAGACTCAAATAACCAACCGCCTACTCTCTTTCTCCCTTTGAGATATCAGAGTTAGTATGTACAAAATCAAATTTCTGATCTTCTTCCCATATCGGCCACAGTTCTGGCAAGAAACAGGTTGTAGTTGTTTAGTTGGTAAGCTGTGTCTGACCCTTTTGCAACCCCATGGACTGTAGCCCGCCAGGCTCCTCTGTCCATAGAATTTCCCAGGCAAGAATACTGGAGTGGGTTGCCATTTCCTTCTCCAAGGGATCTTCCTGATCCAGGGATTGAATCCACATTTCCTACATTAGCAAGCAGATTCATTACCACTGAGCTACCAGGGAAGCCCCAAAACAGGCAACACACTTAATTTTGGTAATTTGAGGCCATTTTAATAAAGGAGCTGTTTACAGGATGTAGGGAAGCCACAAAGATATCACAATACTCCAGTGTAACAAAGGCAGTACTGTCCCATCAACTCTGAAGGATAAAGGAATAAATGGAGGAAGCAGTGGTTACTGGGGTGCAGAGGGAGAGGAAGAGAGACAGAAATAGAGAGACAGGTAGAAGGTCAGCTGAAAGGAGCTGTGACCCTTGTTGGAGGCGTATTTGTTTAAAGTAACTCCTCCGACCCTTAAATCTCTTAGTATTTCCAATTAACTGAACATACCTGGAAAGCCAAAGTGCAGAACTGAGGAGGTCTGTAGAAGTCAGTCTCGTGGGGCACAGAACAAAATGAAGAAGGCTAGACAGTGAATCTAACAGGGGCAAATAAAAAGATATCCTGCCCACCCCCAAAGCAACTCCACCTAGGGTCTTTCCCTCTATCAGCTGATGGAAAAGCCCTCCTGCTTTTTGCTCCAAGAAAAAAACAAGGAGTCATCTTTGATTCTCTCACTTTGAATCTATCAGCCAATCTATCTCATTGACTCTACTGTCCAAACGTATTCAGACTGCATTCATTTGTCTTAAATGAATATTTTCTAAAATATCATTTTAATTTCTTTAGTGATTTTTATCACTGTATTTTTGAGTTATTTCCTTAGTGGTTGTTCTGGGGCTTACCTTATTAGAACTAGTTTGAGATTTATACTAATTTAATTTCTATGAACTATAGAAACATTACTTCTATTAGATCTGTTCTCTTTCTCTGTTTTTGGTGATATTATTGTTATACTAATTGCACATATAAATGTTACAAATCCAAAATTACATTGTCATAATTATTGGGGCTTCCCTGGTGGCTCAGAGGTTAAAGTGTCTGCCTCCAATGCGGGAGACCCGGGTTTGATCCCTGGGTAGGGAAGATCCCCTGGAGAAGGAAATGGTAAACCACTCCAGTATTCTTGCCTTGAGAATCCCATGGACGGAGAAGCCTTGTAGGCTACAGTCCACAGGGTCACAGAGAGTCGGACACCACAGTGCAATTTAGTCTTTTAAAGAAGCTGAGAGGGAAAAAAAAGAATAGCAAATGTACATTTTTATCTTTAGTTATATTAATCTTCTTATTTATTGTCACCATATCACTCCATTTTTTCCTATAAATTTGAGTTAGCATATAGAGGCATTTCCTTAGCTCAATACATCTTTGCTATGCTGTGCTGTGCTGTGCTTAGTCATTCAGTCATGTCCAACTCTTTGCAACCCTATGGACTGTAGCCAGCCAGGCTCCTCTGTCCATGGGATTTTCCAGGCAAGAATACTACAGTGGGTAGCCGTTTCCTTCTGGGGATCTTCCCAACCCAGGGATTGAACTCAGCTGTCCCACATGGCAGGCAGATTCTTTACTGTCTGAGCCACCAGGGAAGCCCCAATACGTCTTTGCTTCTACTCAATTCTTTTTTCTATTATTGGCAATTATATTCCATTTTTATATGTTATAGGGCCCAAAATACATTATATACATATTATTTTACACAATTATTTTTAAAATCAGTTCAGAGAAGGATAAAAATATGCATTTATACTGTTTTTTTAATAATTATATCAACTATCTTTCTCAGTGATCTTTGTTTTTTCGTATGGATTTCAGTTAATATCTAGGGCCACTTGCTTTCTGCCTGAAGGACTTCCTTTAAATATTTCTTCCAAAGCAAATCTGCTAGTAGTAAATTCACTCAGACTTTATCTGGGAATGTCTTTATGTCTTTATTTCACCTTCATTCCAAAAAATAGTTTTTCTGGATACAGGATTCTTGATATATATATATTTTTCCCATTGAGCACTTGCCTCCGTTGTTTCTAAGTTAGCTGTTAATTTCATTGCATTTCCTTTGTAAGTGACAAGTCACTTTTCTCTTGCTGATTTCAAGCTTTTCTCCTTGTCTTTGGATTTTAGACATGTGTGTAATTGTATATTTTTTGTGTTTATCCTACTTGGAAATCATTAAGCTTCTTGGATGCATAAATTCATGTTTTAAAATAAGTTTCATTCATTTTCAGCTGTTATTTCTTCAAATATTTTCCTTCTCCTTTCTCTCTCTCCTCTTCTACTGGTATTCCCGTTACAACTGTGTTGGTGCACTGAATGCTGCCCCGCATTTCTCTGAGACCCACAGGTACTCCAAGACAACAATGGTTTTGGCATGGCTCTTTCTGATTGTCTCTCCTTGAGCACACCTAGTTGTCAAGTGCCACTAATTGCAGACTGATTGCTTTATTGTTTTCAACAGTGCATTGGCACATAAATTACTACCGACACTAATCCAGTCCAAATTTGGCTCTTTGAAACGCATAGTTCCCAAAGTCAACATGTGAGATTTTAACTGACTCTAGGAAGGCTTTTCCTAGCCATGGCTTTCCCCATATCTTTCTGGAAAGCTACCTGGCCTATAGTTTAGCCTTTACTTCCAAAGAATCTGTGAATCTGACCTTTCACCAAGACTTCCACTGTTTTTGAGAGTGACCTTAGTCTTGAATGGTTGCAAATGACATCTTTGGGGAGGAATTTCGAACTCTCTGTTGTATGGCTTGCTCTTCCTCTTAGGCAAAAATCTCTTAGCCATGTCACTGATGTTATGGATGGGCACAAATAATACCCTTCTCTCTGAGTCACATTCCACTTCAGGAGCTGAGCATTCAGTGGTTGGCAAGTCAGCAGCCCCAGGTCTCATTGGTTTGCCTCTCTCAGCATAGAACACCTACCCTCATAACCAAGGAAAGAGCAATCAGGGCTCTAGTATTCTCAGTGGTGCCATGGCCACAGAATAGCCTCCATCCCATGAGTGGTGGTTAGACAGAAGGAGCCTCCAATTCCCAACCACGTGTACCAGGAATTTAGCTTCACCAGTAGGTGACTGAAGGCAAGATGAACAGTATTTACATATTACCTTTCCCCAGAAGGTAGCCCTTCCAACTGGGGGCTTGGCAGAGAGAACCTGTGTTCATGGCTGTACAAGTTTGGAGCACAGTTTCCGTATCACTGAGCTAGGAGGGAACTCAGGGTTCTTGGCTCAAATACCACAACTTGTAGTTTTTACCAAGTTTCAGTAGATTTTTTGAATAAATGTTTCTTTATCTGCCGTATGCTCTCTGGGCCATTTCCTGAGACCCTAAATGGTTGATTTAAAAAAGTAATTTTTCCCACTGAGTCCAAAAAGCAATTTCTTCATGTCTGGGTCTCCTTTGCTGCCCTACACATAGGATCAGTGGAAGAAAGAGAGAGTGGGATGATTTGAGAGAATAACATCGAAACATACACATTGCCACATGTAAAATAAATAGCCAGTGAGAGTCTGATGTATGATGCAGGGCACCCAAAGCCTATGCTCTGTGACAACCTTGAAGGGATGGGGCAGAGAGGGAGGTGGAGGGAGGGTTCAAGAGGGAGGGGATATATGTATGTCTATTCAATTCATGTTGATGTATGGCAAAAACTGTCACAATATTGTAAAGTAATTATCTGACAATTAAAAAAAAAAAGAAAAAAACTATTAAAAGGTAATAGATCAAAAGTAATCATAATAATAATTCTTACCAGTTTCTGTGGGGAGGGGATCTGTGAAACTCCTCCCACTGTCGTGCCAGAAGTAGAACTCTCTTCCAAAGGAAGCTTTTAAAACAGAAGTCAGACCATGCTACTCCTCTTAGAATCCTCCAAAGACCTTCCCTTCTCCCTTAGAAGAAAAGCTAAAGTCCCTACAATGGCCCATCAGACCCTGTGACCTGCCTCCCTCTTCCAAGCTCTCTGACTTCATTTTGTACTTCTCTCTCCTCCTGTTCACATTGTTCTAGCTACTCTTGCCTCCTTGCTGTCATCAAACACAGCAGCAAACTTCTGCTACCAGGCTAAACACTTGCTGTTCCATCTTCCCAGACACTCTCCCCTTAGATATCCACAAGGCCAGTCCCCTCATCTCCTTCAAGCAATTACTCATATAATCACCTTCTCAATGAAAGCTACCTTGCTTACTCTATTTAATATTATAAAACACTCCTGATCCTTTCAGCATCCCCAAACCCTTTATTGAAAAAAAATATGTATGTTTAACTTTTAATGTGTTATACAATGTGTTAATAAATTAAGTTTATTGTTTTTTATTGTTAGTCTCCTTCAGTAGCAGTGTTAGCATCAAGAAGGCACAGATATTTCTCTTTTATTCACCAGTACCTTCCTATTGTCTAAAACTTCTAGTGCCTATTACTAGCAAATACTGAATAAATATTTGTTAAACAAGTATTGATTTTATGAAATAGTGAAGTCAGGATTTGATCAAGAGATTATGCTTTTAATCATGAACCTATGGTAGCATCACTTTCAGCTATTTAAATAAAATTCTTGGGCCGAAACAATATTTCACAAATATGTATCAGTCAGGTGAGTTCTTACTGTTTATTTTAAAGATGCTTGGAGAGCTTCAGGTGATTGATGTCATTGGCAGGCATCTCTGAAAAAATACAAACTATAATGTCTAGGAAATAAAAAGGAGAGAAGTTGGGGGCAAACTTTAGAGTCAACTAACAGAATGATCATCTATATAACCATGGAAGATGAGACTTTAATCTATTTTGCTTTTTAATTGATTTTTACTTGATGTTTGAATTTGTTCCCAAAGAACTTTTTAGTATTAAATTCAGATACTAAATCGTTAACAAGGCTTCCAGTTGATAAGGATTCGTTTGGACAGCTTTTTGTAAACCATAGCCATTTGTTAGTTTAAAATTTCATGGCAGATCTCATTATAAGAAAGCATAAACTGAGATCCAGTACTGGACCTGGGAATGGAAAGGAAGGTTGGCATTTGTTTTATGCAAGTGGACCCTACTCTGGATGTCTTGCTAAAATAAAACTCATGAGTTGAACTCACATTTTTACAAATATTTGCCAGCATAATAAGTTCTTGGAGCAAAAAGAAGTATAATTTTCCAGGTCATCTCTGAAAAGAAAAATATAAACTCTGCCCTCAGGGTTTTTCCTTTTTGTTTCTCAAATATTATGATCTGTATTTCTGCAAAGATGCCTGCCAATGACTTCAGTCACCTGAAATTCTGTAAGCACTTTGAAAATGAACACAAAAGAACTCATTTGGGGGCATATGACAATCCACTTTCTTCCTTCTTGGTTGCACAGCTTGTGTCTCTGTCTAAAGCTTTTCTGCCCATTTCCCTCTCTCTCTGAAGCATAGACCTTTGTGAACCTCTGTGTCCTTGAGAATTCTACTTTTCTATCGATTTGTGCAAATTCTGATAGCTATTCTTCACATTGCCTAAAGACACCAGCCAGCTGCATTAACCTTTACTGTTTGTATCCTTTTAGCCTAGATCTGTGTTCCTCAACCCTGGCTGCATATTAGAATAACCTAGAGAATTTTTTTTTTAATGCTAATACCCAGATTCTACCCTTAGGTTCTGACTCAGCTGATTGTAATGGGGAGTGGTACTGTTACAGCTTAAAAACTTCTTGGTGGATTTTAAGTTCAGCCAGAAATGAAACCCATTAAGTCTAAGAAATTTAGCCTTCCTAGGTCCTAATTTCCAATAAAAATATTGGAAATTACCTTTACCGTTCATATTTATACTTTATCTTAGTATAACTTAAATTTTTAGTATAACTTGATTTAATAATTTTCATTTTGAAGTCATTAATGGACTGGCTTCAGTCTGCCAGACACTAAATTTTGCTACTGATAAGGAGTTGAACTTACCTCCCACCCTCAGTAGCTTTGGGTATAATTATAATATAAAGGGCAAGATGGACTCTGAACAAGAAATCACATGAGCATAGAGTGATCCCAGTAGTCACTGACTCCTTAGGAAAGATGATTGTGCCTCACTCCATCACTAGAACCTCAGTGTAATGAGAGATGTATTGATAAATGTATATTGGGTATTTGAGTGACAAGCCTATGGTCTTTCCAGTGGTCATATATGGATGTGAGAGTTGGACTGTGAAGAAAGCTGAGCACTGAAGAATTTATGCTTCTGAACTGTGGTATTGGAGAAGACTCTTGAGAGTCCCTTGGACTGCAAGGAGATCCAACCAGTCCATCCTAAAGGAGATCAGCCCTGGGTGTTCATTGGAAGGACTGATGCTGAAGCTGAAACTCCAATACTTTGGCCACCTCATGAGAAGAGTTGACTCATTGGAAAAGACTCTGATACTGGGAGGGATTGGGGGCAGGAGGAGAAGGGGATGACAGAGGATGAGACGGCTGGATGGCATCACCGACTTGATGGACAAGTTTGAGTGAACTCCAGGAGTTGGTGATGGACAGGGAGGCCTGGTGTGCTGTGATTCATGGGGTCGCAACTGGGCGACTGAACTAACTAACTAAGACACAAAACTATTGAGTGGAATATTAAAAAATGTGTTTCATTTAATAAACTCCGTCTTTCAATGACAATACATTAGCAAAGATTCTTGCACACCTTGGTATGAAGTGCTTTAATGAGACCTTCAGTTCTTCTCATCAGTCATCTACTTACTCAAGCTCTGACTTGTATAAAAAGGATGGTGGGACATCTGACTTCCTTTAGAGATATTTGCCTTTAGGGATCTGTGGATTAACAGATCAAGAAATGTCCAGAAGGTAAAGTAAAAGAAGTAGGAGGTAAGAGGGGAGTTTTCTCCAGGCGTGTCCCTCTGTGTGGGCCTTGATTTGCCAAGCTTAGAATCTCTGCACTGTTACTTAGAATGTTCTCATCTCTATCCTTGTGTGACTGGTCCTGCTTGTCATTCAGATCTCTGCTGAAGTTGTTGTTGTTTAGTCTCTCAGTCAAGTCCGACTCTTTGAGACCCCATCAACTGTAGCATGCCAGGCTCCTCTGTCCATGGGATTTTCCAGGCAAGAATACTGGAGTAAGTTGCCATTTCCTTCTCCACTCAGCTTAAATACCACTGTATAAAAATGTAAGCTGGAATTTGTTTTGATTAGGCATGGTAAGAATTGCAGACATAGAAATGATTACTATGAGGAAATAAGGTTTTTATACTCAGAGGTCCCTAGAAACAGAACGCGTAGCACACAGGACCACATGGGGAAGCACTGAAACAGAAAGGAAACAGAAAGGATAAGAGGAAAGCATGGCCCTGAGCCTTTATTGTGGTTTTCATGGGGAGGAATGAGCAAAGCAGTATAAGCCCCCAAGTAAGTTTAGGATAAGATAGTTTGAATAATTGTCCTAGTAGTCTGGTACCAGTGTTGGGTAATTTGGGGAAGGGAATAGTGTCCAGCACTGCAGAAGCCTGATAAGAGGCGGTGATGGAGGAGTGAACTCAGGTTTTCATAGCAAAGCATGCCCCCTGGGGAATCATCTGCTATCTGCAGGATTAGCTCAGGGTGGGGCAGTCTCTCCAGGATTAGAAAGGCCCCAAGATCACATCATAAAACACAGAAAACATGAATATCCTAATGACCTCCTCAAAGAGGCTTTCCCTGATCTCCCCAGGTAAAGTGATTAGCAGACACATTCTATCTCGCACTCCACTTTAATTCCCCCAAAATACTCCTTCTCTGATATTTTTCTATTTCTATAATGGCTTGTTTACTCTCTTCTCCAATTGTAAGAATAAAAACATCGTTCATCTTGTTTATTTATTTACCTTCAGTATTTAAATCAGGAATACATGTAAACACTCAATAAATATTTGTTGAATTAAATGCATGCTTTCCTCTCTTCTACTTCGTCTCATTACAGGTGCTGTGAGAATCAGCACAAAGTTTAACACCTTAACTATGGATTTTCTCTTTCTAAAACCTTCAGAACATTGTTCCTAGAAAACCACAAAAGTCAATGGTGTAAGAACATGAGGAGAGGAAATGGGGGCAGAAAGGTTCTCAGCTCACAGAGACCTATGAGTCCGCTGACGATAAAGGAAAAGAGGGCTGGTAACAGGAGGAAGGTAGGCAGCCTGTGCAGTATCACTTGAAATTTTTTTTTTTGGAGTTTAACTTCATTCATTCTTGTTTATGCAAAAACTCCATACTGCTTACCTACATGTCAGGAAATAAAATATTCTCTAATTTCCCTAGAAAGGAACGTCATTAAATCTTTTCTCTATACATTCTGTGCTGGGTCTGAAAGAATACTGTTGGGGTCTCACATCTGGAGAAAGAAATGAAGGAGCTAAGGTAGTCCAAGGAAGCACAGAATGTATTCAAAGACATTTAGACACTTGTACATGTCAAAAGATGGAGCCTATTATACAGAGTAAAGTAAATCAGAAAGAGAAAAACAAATATGGTTTATTAATGCATATAAATGGAATCTAGAAAGATGGTACTGACAAACTTATTTGCAGGGTAGCAATGGAGATGCAGACATACAGAATAGATTTGTGGACCCAAGAGGGGAAGGAGAGTGTGGGATGAATGGCGAGAGTAGCATGGAAATATATACATTACCATGTGTAAAACAGCCAATGGGAGTCTGCTGTGTGACACAGGGAGCATGACCAGTGCTCTGTGATAATCTAGAGGGGTGGGAGGTGGGATGGAGGTTCAGAGGAATGAGGCATATGTATACTCATGGCTGATTCATGATGATGTATGGCAGAAATCAACACAATATTGTAAAGCAATTACCCTTCAATTAAAAATAAAATAAAATTTTGAAAAAATGGTCAATAAATGGACTCAGTATGGAAAATTTGAGGCTTCTGAGTTTTACTTCCTCCACGTAGAACTTTCAACATATATATTTATTGAATGAGTGATTATGAGAGAAGAAAAACAGATCTGACCAGCAGAAAATCCCGATGGAGTTAAATGCCTTCAACTTAGTTAAAGATTATTAGGATTAATGCTGTGAAACACAGCGGTTCAGTTTCCCTTGTTTGTTTTCAGTGGTAAAGAAGTTGATGATTAAGAAATCCCAGAAATTGTTTAAGGCTTTCAGCACATTCATGGTTAATCTTAGAATAACATAAATGATATTAGTCAGTGACTTTACATTCTGCAGCTAGAGAAATAGGTTGAAATTCCCTGGGGACTGAAGGAAGTATAGTTATGGTTGATACGTTTAGCTCAGTTTAGATTTTTTTTTTAATGATTGGCTGCATAACAGATGTCCACAAAAATGAGAGCCAAACAATAGTTTTACAAATATCAGTAATACAAAGAGAGTAAAGGGGAGAAAAAAGAGAAGCCTCAGTTTATAAACACAGCCAGCCCAGATGAATGGCCTCAAAGGGACTCACTGTAGTCAAGATATACAGATCTGCTCCTAATAGAACCCGAGGACATCGGCCGCAGGCCTCTGATGCATGAGCTGGTGTGTCTTTATTTGCATATTAAATACATAAATAACCAGCAGTGCAGGGAAGAGATACGGGGGCAAATGGAAACACGACATTCAAAGGGCACATTCATCTAGTTAAAAACTAGTTGGATCACAACCAGATTCACAGCGCATACAAAGATTCATCTGTTTGTCCCGGGGTCTGAATGTAAAACAAAAGCCATGCACAGTCCTCACCTGACTGATGCAGCCCGCGGGAAACAACTTGCAGATCACTTGTGTCACTTGTGTGACACTCTTTGATCACTTGTGTGACTCTCACCTTCACGCTCAGAGAACAGAACTGACGCAGGTCAGGTTGATTCAGCTAAAGTTAGGAAGCATATGTTATTATAACATTAACTGTGCCATGGTATATAAAGAATGAACTAGACGTGGTATTGTTAAGAGAATTTATTTACCCTTTAAAGGGGATGGGAGACAGATGGATAGTCAAATTCTATATAAAGTGACAAGTTAAGAGATCCAGGTTTGTACAGAATGCTGGGGAGCCCAGGAGTGTAACAGAGAAGCAGAAAGAAGGTTCCCTAGTAGTCAGCTGCAAAGAGCAGAAATTCAGTCTGAGACACCTTAATTTTCTGTGCCCACCTTGATGGTGGGGAAGGTGTGAAGAGATTTGTTAGTTCGCTCTGTGCTTGGCTTCTATGTCCGCATCTTGCTCCCTTTAACATCAGTAACCTGGTGCTGGATGGCCTACTTTATGACTAACTCAGAAATTCCATGGAAACTCACTCCTAGAACCTTCTCAGAACTCCACGCAGGATCTGCCGTGGGGCCACTTTTCCCCCATTCTCATTTTAGGGGAGTCCTGGTTTGGGCCCCTGCCTCCAGCTGCTCCTAACAAGAGACTGGGCTCTGGCATTTCTATTAGGCAAGTGAGAAGTTTTCTTCTTTGTTTATAAAAATCAAACAGGGTCAGGTTGTTTTGTTTTGTTTCTGAATATGTATGTATTTATTTATTTGTGCTGGATCTTAGTTGTGGCACACAGGATCTGATTCTCTGACCAGGGATTGAAACTGGGCCTCTTGCATTGGAAGCATGGAGTCTTAGCCACTGGACCACCAGGAGAGTCCCAGGGTCGAGGTTTTATAACAACATCTGTTCACTCAAAGTTCAACCAACATTAATTGAGCCAAGTCTTGTGTGAGCCAATTCTGGCATGGTGGCGGGTGGGGGGCAAGTTTCCCCACAATAGACAAACAAGCAATTCTCAGTGAGTGTCCTACAATTCAACTAAATTCTGACACTGGCTTCTTGGAGGTAGTGTCAGATTCTCCAGCTTAAGGGTTCAATCCTATAAAACTGTCCCCCACAAACAACTATAGAACAGGGCTCCCAATGACCCCCTTCTTCGAGTTCCATTGATTTGCTAGGGCAGATCACAGAACTCAGAGAAACATATTACTTCCTAGATTACGGATTTATTATAAAAGCATACAACTCAGGAACAATCCAGATGGAAGAGATGCCCAAGGCAAGGTATGTGGGAAGGAGTGTACAGCTTCTACTCCCTTCTCCCAATTCTCCACGTGTTCACCAACCCAGAAACTCTCAGAACGATTGAACTCAAATCTCCAGCACATCCTTCCTCCCCCATGATCAAGGGGTGGGGCTGAAAGGTCCAACCCTTTAATCACATGATTAGCCTCCCTGGCAACCAGCCCCCATTCTCAGGTGCTTTCCAGAGCTCACTCAGTACCATAACAAAAGACAATTGTTATTGCTCTCAACACTTAGGAAATTTCAGTGGTTTTAGGAGCCCTATGCCAGAGCCTGTACAAGGACCAAATATGTATCTCTTATTATAAATCACAATATCACAGAAGTAGACACAGTGCACACAGGACACAGAAGTTCTGTCCTCTGGGGAGGACTTGGATGGAGGCAGTCTTGGCTGGTGGTTCAGGTTAGACAATGGAACCAGACGTCTAGGCCTGAATTCTGGTTCCCTCTTGGTAACATTAGTTAAATTACTGTATTTCTCTTAATCTCAGTTTCTTTTTAAAAAAATTAAAAATTTAATAAAATGGGAATGATAATAGTGCTTATCTCATAAGATGACTATAAAGATTTTTAAATTAACCAAAGTAGAGCACTTAACGGAGAAGGCAATGGCAACCCGCTCCAGTACTCTTGCCTGGAAAATCCCATGGGGGGAGGAGCCTGGTGGGCTGCAGTCCATGGGGTCACGAAGAGTCGGACATGACTAAGCGACTTCACTTTCACTTTTCACTTTCATGCATTGGAAAAGGAAATGGCAACCCACTCCAGTGTTCTTGCCTGGAGAATCCCAGGGACGGGGGAGCCTGGTGGGCTGCCATCTATGGGGTCGCACAGAGTCGGACACGACTGAAGCGACTTAGCAGCAGCAGCAGCAGAGCACTTAAAAGAAGGTTAAGCTCAACAAAGCCCACTGGGATTCCTGTGGAAAAATAAGATGGAATCTGGGTGATTAGACAAGGTCTTATCTCTTCTTCTGTGTTTTCCTGTAGGGGGCAGAGATCTTGCACCCAACAGATTGGATTGGAACAGCATAGAATTGCTGTTCCCAACATCCTGACTTCAAGCCACTTGGAGAAGCGCTACACACCTCCATTCAAGATAGTGGCAGCAGGCCATGTGCAGAGACACTGTACCCAGTACTTGGATCTGGGGTGCTATGAGTAGTATGTGCAGGATGGGGGAGAATCCCACCCCTCCCTCTGCAGATAGGAACCCTATAAAGCAGCCTTGTCTATGGCCTTTCAGGGAGCATGTGCTCTAGAGCCTGAGTTTGAACCTCTCCATTCTTTGATTGAAGAATAAAGCTTTCCTTTGCTTCTGAACTGAAATCAGTCTGATTCTACTGATGCCTGTGATACTGGCCACTGGGACCCTTACTGGGGACCGACTCCATAGGGTTGGTAACGATAGCAAGTCTATTGTTTATTATTACTATTATCATGGAGTTTGAAAGAAAGGTTAGCAGTTAAATCAGCAAAATAGTTTTAAATAGTGATAAGTACTGTGAAGGAAATAAAACAGGATTTTGACAAAGAAAGTGATTGTGAAAGTTAAGTTAGACTGTATCATCAGAGAAAATCTCTTTAAAAGGTGATGTTTAAGCTGAGTCAAGCAGACCTGGGGAACAGCATTCCAGCCAGAAGGATCTGCAAGACCAAAGACCTTATGACAGGGGCAGGATGGTGCTTGGGATATTCTACAAAGAGAATGTAAGCAGTCTGGCTAATCTAGAGAAAGACTGAAAGATGCTGAAGTCAAAGAAATAGGGTGAGGCCAGATCATAAAAGTCTGTTATTGACTAGAAATAGATTAGTTTCTCTCAGTGACGGACCTTACACAGAGCATGGCTCCACAAGGTGTGCATAGATACTGCGCAAGTGAGGTCAGAGGCTCTGTTCTGTTTTCCCAAATCCCAGGTGCAGGAGAAAAGGGAAAATCCCCAGTCAAAAAGGGGAGTCAATGGGTGAAGCTTCTCACCACTCTAGATGAGATACAAGTGGAGAGGGAGCAAGGAGAGGTTGTGATGGTAGCTGGCGATCAGATCTTCACTTGTCTGAAGAGTCTGAGTACATATTCCCTGAGGGGGTCTATGTACAACAGCCTTGGAGAGTAGCTGGTGGCCTCAGGCTGTGCTCCAGAGATGGTGGAGTCCCTTTACAAAAAAAGGTGGTGTTTGGACAGAGATGCCCACATACAAGTAACTCAAGGATTCTTTTAAAATACAGCAAAAAAGCTAATCAAATTAGATACTAACTTCAGTATTACAATCAAATTTCTTCAAGCTCTGTGTTTAAGGCTTATGAAATTTAATTAATTTAGGGGTGACCTCATCCCCAAAAGATTTATTACGAAGTAGTATTTGGGTGAAGATGCTCAGGTGCCATAGGTAGGATAATCATAGAATTCATCATCTAAGTCAGGACACTTTTGAGAGAGGAAGGAGATGCTATTAATAAAAATCCTTGAACAATAGTATATGCTAAGATTTTCTTGAGCAAATTAGGACCTACTAAGAAATTATGGGGGCTTCCCTGGTGGTGCTGGGCTTCCCTGGTGGCTCAGAATGTAAAGCATCTGCCTGCAATTCGGGAGACCAGGGTTCAATCCCTGGGTCGGGAAGATCCCCCAAAGAAGGAAATGGCACCCCACTCCAGTACTCTTGCCTGGAAAATCCCATAGACAGGGGAGCCTGGTAGGCTACAGTCATGGGGTCGCAAAGAGTCAGACACGACCGAGCAACTTCACTTTCACCTTTTCTTTCCCAGGCGGTGCTAGCGGTAAAGAACCCACCTCCCAATGCAGGAGACGTAAGAGAGACAGGTTCAATCCCTGGGTCAGGAAGATTCTCTGGAGGAGGGCATGACAACCACTTCCAGTATTCTTGCCTGGAGAATCCCATGGACGGAGGAACCTGGCGGGCTACAGTCCATAGCATCGCAAAGAGTCAGACATAACTGAAGGAACTTCGCACCAACACAAGAAATTATGTACCCCTTTCTGAGACAAAGACCCTGAGAAGAACTTGAGATTTATTTCAATGAGGTAGGAAGTCATCAGTGGGTTGAATCAGGAGCATTACACTGTCTAATTTATATACATATTTTAAAAGATCATTCTGGCTTCTGTGTGGCAAATGGACTGTGGGGGCAGAAGAAAAAGCAGGAACTTCCTAAGTGTTTGCAGTGGTCTAGGCATTGAAGAAAGTAGGGAAAACCACTAGGCCATTCAGGTACGACCTAAATCAAATCCCTTATGATTATACAGTGGAAGTGAGAAATAGATTTAAGGGCCTAGATCTGATAGAGTGTCTGATGAACTATGGAATGAGGTTCGTGACATTGTACAGGAGACAGGGATCAAGACCATCCCCATGGAAAAGAAATGCAAAACAGCAAAATGGCTGTCTGGGGAGGCCTTACAAATAGCTGTAAAAAGAAGAGAAGCGAAAAGCAAAGGAGAAAAGGAAAGATATAAGCATCTGAATGCAGAGTTCCAAAGAATAGCAAGGAGAGATAAGAAAGCCTTCCTCAGTGATCAATGCAAAGAAATAGAGGAAAACAACAGAATGGGAAAGACTAGAGATATCTCTTCAAGAAAATTAGAGATACTAAGGGAACATTTCATTCAAAGATGGGCTCGATAAAAGACAGAAATGGTATGGATCTAACAGAAGCAGAAGATATTAAGAAGAGGTGGCAAGAATACACAGAAGAACTGTACAAAAAAGATCTTCACGACCCAGATGATCATGATGGTGTGATCACTCATCTAGAGCTAGACATCCTGGAATGTGAAGTCAAGTGGGCCTTAGAAAGCATCACTACGAACAAAGCTAGTGGAGGTGATGGAATTCCAGGTGAGCTATTTCAAATCCTGAAAAATGATGCTGTGAAAGTGCTGCACTCAATATGCCAGCAAATTTAGTGGCCACAGGACTGGAAAAGGTCAGTTTTCATTCCAATCCCAAAGAAAGGCAATGCCAAAGAATGTTCAAACTACCGCACAATTGCATCATCTCACATGCTAGTAAAGTAATGCTCAAAATTCTCCAAGCCAGGCTTTAGCAATATGTGAACCGTGAACTTCCTGATGTTCAAGCTGGTTTTAGAAAAGGCAGTGGAATCAGAGATCAAATTGCCAACATCTGCTGGATCATGGAAAAAGCAAGAGAGTTCCAGAAAAACATCTATTTCTGCTTTATTGACTATGCCAAAGCCTTTGACTGTGTGGATCACAATAAACTGTGGAAAATTCTGAAAGAGATGGGAATACCAGAACACCTGACCTGCCTCTTGAGAAATCTGTGTGCAGGTCAGGAAGCAACAGTTAGAACTGGACATGGAACAACAGACTGGTTCCAAATAGGAAAAGGAGTACGTCAAGGCTGTATATTGTCACCCTGCTTATTTAACTTATATGCAGAGTACATCATGAGAAATGCTGGACTGGAAGAAACACAAGCTGGAATCAAGATTGCCGGGAGAAATATCAATAACCTCAGATATGCAGATGACACCACCCTTACGGCAGAAAGTGAAGAGGAACTAAAAAGCCTCTTGATGAAGGTGAAAGAGGAGAGTGAAAAAGTTGGCCTAAAACTCAACATTTAGAAAACGAAGATCATGGCATCCAGTCCCATCACTTCATGGGAAATAGATGGAGAAACAGTGGAAACTGTGTCAGACTTTATTTTTTTAGGCTCCAAAATCACTGCAGATGGTGACTGCAGCCATGAAATTAAAAGACGCTTACTCCTTGGAAGGAAAGTTATGACCAACCTAGATAGTATATTCAAAAGCAGAGACATTACTTTGCCAACAAAGGTTCGTCTAGTCAAGGCTATGGTTTTTCCAGTGGTCATGTATGGATGTGAGAGTTGGACTGTGAAGAAGGCTGAGCGCCGAAGAATTGATGCTTTTGAACTGTGGTGTTGGAGAAGACTCTTGAGAGTCCCTTGGACTGCAAGGAGATCCAACCAGTCCATTCTAAAGGAGATCAGCCCTGGGTGTTCTTTGGAAGGAATGATGCTAAAGATGAAACTCCAATACTTTGACCACCTTATGCGAAGAGCTGACTCATTGGAAAAGACTCTGATGCTGGGAGGGATTGGGGGCAGGAGGAGAAGGGGACAACAGAGGATGAGATGGCTGGATGGTATCACTGACTCGATGGACGTGAGTTTGAGTGAACTCCAGGAGTTGGTGATGGACAGGGAGGCCTGGCGTGCTGCGATTCATGGGGTCGCAAAGAGTCGGACACGACTGAGCAACTGAACTGAACTGAGGCAAGAGATAATAGAGGCTTGAACTGGGGTGAAGGGGGGATAATGGAGAGAATTAACTATAATAAATACATAGGAGGTAGCTCTGACAGAGCTGACTGATGGATTGCAGTTTGGGGATGAGGAAGGCCTGAGTCCAATAACCTGAGCCGTTGAGCAGCTAAAGTTGCCTTTTACCAAGATGAGAGTTTTCTTTATGTGTCAGCAAAAAGGTGTGCAATGCCTTTAGCTTGATCAGGGGCAAGTAAATAACAATAATAGCAACAATAGTAATGGCAACTTAATTGTTTATGTCAAATACTGTTCTAAGCACCTTACATGTATGAATTACCTAACAGTGTATAAGGTAGGTATTATTTCCAATATTTTACAAATGAGTGCACAGAGAGATTAAGTAACTAAAGTCACACAGCCAGCTGGTAGCAGAGTTTAGGTTGAATTTTTCTGATTCGGGAGCTCTGGTTCCAGACTCTGCCTCTTAACCCTATGTCATAGTGCCTGTCTGGCTGACTCCATGATCTCTAATTTTAAACATTTGTCTCCTTTGTTGCATGCTGTTGGAAACAAGGGTCTCAGGTGATTGAATAAATTGGCTCACCTTAAAATATTCACTGAAATTGGAACACACATCCCTCTTCCCCAGAGATGCTCAGGAAGAGAACCAGTGAAATCAGAGGGACCCCACTAATCCTATATGGGACTATAATTCCGAGGAGTAAAGGGATATTAATCCTGTGTCTGCTGCATTTTATCAACTAGGAGGAGGCATGTGGTCTTCCTTCACCTTTTTTTTTAAACTTATTTGAAGTAATGGGAAGCACCATGCATTAATTATCTGGGAGGCAGCTCTGTAGTTTAACAGGCCATTCCCGGAGCAGGTTCCTGGGTTCAGATACTAGCTTACCACGTGTCAAGTAACCTTGGTATATTTCTTGACCCCATTTATGTCTCAGTTTACTCATTATCAGTAAAGTGGGTCACTTTGCCAGAGACTGGCCAGTTTCTCTCCAAACACAAATCCCTTTTCTCCAGGTCACAGAGTTAGGTTATATTCCCAGCCTCTCTTGCAGTTGAGTGTGACCAGATGGTGCTGACCACTAGGATAAGGACAGAAGTGACGGATGGCACCTTCAGGTCTGGCCCACATAAACCATCCACATAACACTCCATGCTCTCCTTTTATTTCTAGGTCCCACCAGCAGATCTAATAGAGGACTCCCCACCCACAGGGAATGACAGAACTGCAGACTAGAAGGTGTCTGAGCCTCTGAATGACCTTGCAGAAGTCTTACTGCCAGGCAGGACCAATGACTTTGGACTTCGGGTAAACCAGAAATAAATGTTTAATGTGTTAAATCAGTGAGAGTTGGAGGTTGTTTATTAAAGCAGCTTGAATTATCCCAAATAGGAGAAACACCTACCTCATAGGTTACTTCAAGCACTAAAATATCTATAAAGGGTTGATGCAAATGTGCTCTCAGAAAATAAGTAAATAAATGTGCTCTCAGAACACAGAAGAAAAACTATCTCCATGGGACGTTTTGGCCCAGTGGTTAAGATTTCACCTTCCAAGCAGAGGATGCCAATTTGATCCCTGGCCTGGGAGTTAAGACCCCACATGCCTCGTGGCCAAAAAGATAAAATGTAAAAAATATTGTAACAAATTCAATAAATATTTTAAAAAATGGTCTACGTCCCCCGACAAAATTCTTTAAAAAAAAAGACTATCCCCATGATTCTCTTTTTCCAAATCCTTTGTTAAAGCTAAAGGGCAATGTGGACCTCATGGGAAATCACGGTTCTCCACATAAAGCATTGTACTGTGATTGACAACACAACCTATTTGTGCATAGAAAAGCGTGCAAGTAGTTTATATAAAATGAGGAGCACATCATGAATAAAGAGCAAACGTGACCTGGGGGCAAAACTCTGTGCTCCAAGGCTCATCTTGCCCTTCGTCCTTCCCAGGGTCCCCACAATCTTGGCTGTAGTCAGAGCAACAAGATCTCCCAAAGTGACTGAAGAACCTTGCTGAAGATTTAAACCAAAGGGATTATTACAACCCACTGTCTTTCTTTGGGGTAGATTCAGGCTCATGGGTGGTACATTGTGACTCCTAAAACAAGTGGGCATAGAGAGGACTTTAAAAGTTAGAAAATTGATTATATTTTATAGAATCAGAGATGCATGCTTAGAAATGGAAATTATTCTTGAGGGATGCTTCGATTAGATTTGCCTTTGAAAATCTTTTATTATGGCCATAAAGTCCCAGAAAAAATTCAGAGATTCAAGAGAACATTCAGCAAGTGGTCAATTAGAATTCTACCCAATAGAAAGATTATGAATGAAAGGAAAACCAGTGACTTCATAGCGGACTTGTATACTTACTTCTTTCTACACACCCTGCCAAGTGTTCTCTAGACCAATAAATCTCTTAAAATTTGATTTTATTTTTTTCAAGCTCACCTTCACGCTTTTAAGATGTTGTGCTCCGTCATCATCACTCACCAACTTGTATCTCTAATGGTATCACAAATCTTATTTTATGAGGTAGCAGTGTCAGCAGATATACTACTTGGGTGACATAAAGAATACTTCATAGCCTTGTAGATAAATAAGCCTATAGGTTCACAGATAGATAATCATATACCCACAGAAACCTCTCATCATTGGAAATTGTCCAATATACCAAAAAGTGTCTAAAGTAGGAAACATCCAGAGAAAAAGCCCATTATAAAGGCTCAAAACTGTCCTACAAATATAATCCCAAGGAAGCCATAGTCACATGGCTCAGGCCCAGACGGCTGTTACATTCAGAAAATTATATTTCAGATAGGACGTCCAATGTTTATGTATACATTTCAACACCTTTAAAGAGGATAAAAATAAAACTCATTAAAATTCTCTCTTTGGAAGGAAGGTGGTTTGGCCAAAATGTTTGCTCTGGTCTTTCATAACATGTTATGGGAAAACCTGAACTAACATTTTGGCCAACCCAATATAATGCCTCGAGCCTCTGGAAGCCTTCCACTTTCCTTCTCCAGAAGAATTGATTATGTTTCTATACCATTCCTTCCAAAAGTTCATCATTTCTTCCCAGAGCCCCTGGCAATGGATATGCCTTGTCTGTAGACCCCTGGGGCTTCCCAGGTGACTCAGTGGGTAAAAGGATCCACCTGCAATGCAGGAGACCTGGGTTCAATCCCTGGGTTGGGAAGATCCCCTGGAGGAGGGCATGGCAACCCACTCCAGTAATCTTGCCTGGAGAATCCCATGGACAGAAGAGCCTGGCAGGCTACAATCCATAGGGTCAAATAGAGTCGGACACAACTGAAATGACAGCACACATGCATGCATGCATGCACACAGAAACTGGGACACGAGAGCTCTTCTCTGCTTTTCTCTTCTGTCAAAAACCCATTGGCTTTGCTTTTGGCCTATCTCATCTTCATTCCATCATGAAAGTCCAAAGGTTTGCCTGGAATTGGTGGAGGCTTCCTTTGTTTGCTGGAAGGGTCAGGAACTGAGCTAACCAAGCCAGAGCCATCCTCCTAAGTTAACTCCTTTCATCCCATCACACCCACCAAGTATAAAGCAGTCAAGCAATGCCCTCAATGTGTACATATTGCCTCGAAAGGCTCCCTTGTAAAGAGCATTCTAATTCAAAATCAATGCTTTGTAGAAAATGCAGACAACCATTTGCCTCTGGTAAATGATTCAAGAAAGTCTGACTTGATAGCACCATCTCTCAAAAGGCTTTGCCCAGCTGAGCTTTACGTAACATAAAAAAGTCCCCGTCTGTTGCCTAGTAAAAGAAGAATAGCTTATTTTCCTACTGGGACTAAATTAAAAGATGAGGCCATTTCATCATATTTAGCAGCATTCCTATAACGCACAAAAGCTTCTGCAGCACTGATTGAAAGGAGAAGTTATCATCTGGCTGGTAGAAAAGATCTTGCAACTAAAACAAAAACAGTCTCACCCTTGACTAAACATTTGCTGTTAACAATCTGTCTTCTGTATGTGCCTAGGAAAACAACAGTCCCAAACACACACACAGAAACACAAATGTTCTATTCATAATAAATCTGCTCTAAGAACAATTACCTAAGTTTTTTTTCTCCACATTTTAAGCTACATGCTTCATAAGTGAACACTGGGAGACAAATGCATCTCCTCCAGTACTGAAGGTCCTCAGGCCACTTACACTGCTGGCTTTCAAAGGGAAAAAAGAAAAAAGAAGGATGATTTTCTTAGCCCTCATTATGCTCATTATGCTGTGCATTATTTCCACAAATAGGTTGCATTAATCCAAAATTGTCTGTCTAGGACTTTTATCCTAGGCTTCAACTAAGAGAAGGACATTGGTCTGATTTGCCTTGCATGTGTGTTAAGAACCTTACTGTAGACAAGGAATCTCTTTGTACCTTGATTTTAAAAAACTCGACCAAGTTCATCCAACTACTTCTCTTTGGACTTTAAGTCTTATTTATGTGAGATTTATGTGAGATCCAAATGTTGGGTAACTATGGATAAAAAAAAGACTTCTGTCTTCCTTGTGGCAGTATAAAGAAACATTTCTTTGAACAATAGATAAAACATTTTTTATTTTACTTCTTAAGCTGTTAAAAGAAGAAATTCCATTCTAAAATATGCAAGGACCTCCTTATAGCACAGGGAACTCTGCTCAAAGTTATGTGGCAGCCTGGATGGAAGGGGAGTTTGGGGGAGAATGGATACATGTATATACATGTATAGCTGAGTCCCTTTGCTGTCCACCTGAAACTATGAAACAACATTGTTAATAGGCTATACCCCATTAAAAAATAAAAATTAAAAAAATATGTTATTTTTTATTATTACTCACATAATGTTATATGTCAATTGTTATCTCAATAAAGCTGGAAAAATGTTAATACTTTTGCTATTTAAGAAATTGTGACTATAAATTATAATTATTTCACTTTAAATCTTTCTTACACATTGTTGAAGTGTTTTCTTTGGGAAACAAATTAGGAAAGAAAAAGAAAAGACTGTGATAAACCCATTTCAAGAATATTGCTCTAATTTTCTTATTTTCCAATAACTTAAGACAATATTCCATATCTCATTTCTCTTAATATTAACTATTTTTATATAAAATGGGGAAGTTGCTTGTTACAGGCATAAAAGAAAATACTAGTTATATTTTATACTTAATAATTTCATAATTTTGAGGTTTGCTATTCTGTAACCTTCTATTTCATGTACCATTTAAAATTTCTTGCCATTTTTTGTGAGCCTTTTAAATCACATTATCTGATTATTTTTGCTTCTTAGAAAGGAGGGCTTTTCCCATTTAGCTTGTTATGTATTGCCCTAGCATGGCAAAATCACACTCACAGATATTTAATAAAATTATCTGAAGATAAATCACAAACTGTATATATTGCTCATGTTGTAATAAGAAGACTAGAGGAATAAAATTGCGTTATCCTTCTAGCCCTATATTTGGACTGAACTAGGCATCTATTAGAATAGTGGAGACAATCTGGAGCCTCGCACGCAAAGAAGAGAGAGGTTTGGAAGCAATCCCAAAGGGAAATGACAAACATGTTTAATTATTGGAAAATGAATCAGATGGGGAAAACAACTGCTCTTGCTTAAAGCAGAAAAGAGTTTGTTCACACATGGTTTCCAAGCAAATGAAGGGTAGTTATCAAGAGGAAGATAATTATTCATTCTCCTCTCCTCTCTCTCGAAAAAAAACTCAAGACAATATTTACAGAAAATAACTGTATATATAAATTTTATTTAAGTGTTTTGATGAGAGGCTGAGTCAAGTCAGATTTTTCATTAGCTTTTTTTTTTTTTCAAGAAATTAATTTTTTTTTCACTCTTTTAAAAAATTTTTATTTTATATTGGAGTATAGCTGATTAACATGTTGTGTTACTTCCAGGTATACAGCAAAGTGATTCAGTTACACATATCAGATCAGATTAGATCAGTCGCTCAGTCATGTCCGACTCTTTGCGACCCCATGAATCGCAGCATGCCAGGCCTCCCTGTCCATCACCAACTCCCAGAGTTCACTCAGACTCATGTCCATCGAATCAGTGATGCCATCCAGCCATCTCATCCTCTGTCGTTTCCTTCTCCTCCTGCCCCCAATCCCTCCCAGCATCAGAGTCTTTTCCAATGAGTCAACTCTTCACATGAGGTGGTCAAAGTCCTGGAGTTTCAGCTTTAGCATCATTCCTTCCAAAGAAATCCCAGGGCTGATCTCCTTCAGAATGGACTGGTTGGATCTCCTTGCAGTCCAAGGGACTCTCAACAGTCTTCTCCAACACCACAGTTCAAAAGCATCAATTCTTCGGTGCTTAGCCTTCTTCACAGTCCAACTCTCACATCCATACATGACCACAGGAAAAACCATAGCCTTGACTAGCTGGACCTTTGTTGGCAAAGTAATGTCTCTGCTTTTGAATATGCTATCTAGGTTGGTCATAACTTTCCTTCCAAGGAGTAAGCGTCTTTTAATTTCATGGCTGCAGTCACCATCTGTAGTGATTTTGGAGCCCCAAAAAATAAAGTCTGACACTGTTTCCACTGTTTCCCCTTCTATTTCCCACGAAGTGGTGGGACCGGATGCCATGATCTTCGTTTTCTGAATGTTGAGCTTTAAGCCAACTTTTTCACTCTCTACTTTCACTTTCATCAAGAGGCTTTTGAGTTCCTCTTCACTTTCTGCCATAAGGGTGGTGTCATCTGCACTTCTGAGGTTATTGATATTTCTCCCGGCAATCTTGATTCCAGCTTGTGTTTCTTCCAATTCAGCGTTTCTCATTATGTACTCTGCATATAAGTTAAATAAACAGGGTGACAATATACAGCCTTGACGAACTCCTTTTCCTATTTGGAACCAGTCTGTTGTTCCATGTCCAGTTCTAACTGTTGCTTCCTGACCTGCATACAAATTTCTCAAGAGGCAGATCAGGTGTTCTGGTATTCCCATTTCTTTAAGAATTTTCCGCAATTTGTGGTGATCCCCACAGTCAAAGGCTTTGTCACAGTCAATAAAGCATAAATAGATGTTTTTCTGGAAATCTGTGTTGGCAATTTCCTCTCTGGTCAGAAGGGCCATCATCCAAAAGTCTACAAACAATAAATGCTGGAGAGGGTGTGGAGAAAAGAGAACACTCTTGCACTCTTGGTGGAAACATAAACTGGTACAGCCACTATGGAAGACGGTAGGGGAGATTCCTTAAAAACTAGGAATAAAATCATCAAATGACCCAGCAATCCCACTCCTAGCCATTTAACCTGAGGAAACCAAAATTGAAAAAGACACATGTATCCTGTTGTTCACTGCAGCACTATTCACAATAGCTAGAACATAGAAGCAACCCAGATGTCCACTGACAGATGAAGGGATAAAGAAATTGTGGTATATATACACAATGGAATATTACTCAGCCATAAAAAGGAATGCATTTGAGTCACTTCTAATGAGGTGGATGAACCTAGAACCTATAATACATAGTTAACTAAGTCAGAAAGAGAAAGAGAAATATTATATTCTAATGCATATATACAGAATCTAGAAAAATGGTACTGAAGAATTCATTTACAGGGCAACAATGGAGAAACAGACATAGGGAACAGACTTACGGACATGTGGAGAGGGCAGGAGAGGGTGAGATGTATGCAAAGTGTAACATGGAAACTTACATTATGATATGTAAAATATATAGCCACTGGGAATTTGCTGTATGGCTCAGGAAACTCAAACAGGGGCTCTGTATTAACCTAGAGGAGTGGGATGGGGAGGGAGGTGGGAGGGAGGTTGAAAAGGGAGAGGATATATGTATATCTATGGCTGATTCATGTTGAGGTTTGACAGAAAACAACAAAATTCTGTAAAGCAACTACCCTTCAATAAAAAATAAATAAATTTTAAAAAACAAAAAAAACAAAGATCATGGCATCTGGTCCCATCACTGCATGGCAAATAGATGAGTAAACAATGGAAACAGTGAGAGATTTTATGTTCTTGGGCTCCAAAATCACTGCAGATGTTGACTACAGCCTTGAAATTAAAAGATGCTTGTGCCTTAGAAGAAAACTATGACAAACCTAAACAGCATATTAAAAACCTTTGCCAACAAAGGTTTTTCCAATAGTCACATATGGATGTGAGAGTTGGAGCATAAGGCTGAGTATCAAAGAATTGATGCTTTTGAACTGTGGTGTTGGAGAAGACACTTGAGAGTCCCTTGGCCAGCAGTGAGATCAGACAAGTCAATCCTAAAGGAAATCAACCCTGAATATTATGTTGGAGGTACTGATGATGAGGCTTAAGCTCCAATACATTGGTCACCTGATATGACGATCTCACTCATTGGAAAAGACCTTGATGCTGGGAAAGATTGAAAGCAGGAGAAGGGGATGACGGAGGATGAGGGGGTTGGATGGCATCACCGACTCAAGGTACAGGAGTTTCAGCAAGCTCTGGGAAATGGTGACAGACAGGCAAGCCTTTGTGACTTCATGGGGTCGCAAAGAGACTGACACGACTGAACAACAGCAACAATTTTACTAGGGTTTTTAACCACTAAACGTATTTCTTTTTTTTTAGCTGAAATAAAGTGAGACTTGTTCAATCTGTTAAAAAATAAATAAGCAGTCTGATTTTATTTATGTTGTCTCTTTGAGTACATAGTTATTTTATTAATAATTTAAACAACCTGAAATTTGTAGAAAAACTGCAGAAATTGTATAAAAACTTTTATTTTCTTTCCTAAATTAAATTAAATTAATCTATTTTTGCTGTACCCCTCAACATGTGAGATCTTAGCTCTTCAACCTGGGATGAACTCATGTCCCCTGCTGTGGAATCATAGATCACCCTGGGAAGTCCCCAAAACTTTTATTTTTCTGAACTAATTCAACAGTTAGCTGCTGATATGATGTCTGATTATCCCCAATACGTTATTGGGGATTTCCTCAAGTAAGGTTATTCTCACATACGTAGTCAAAATAAACCATCAAAGTAAGGAAATTAACACTGATGTGTTCATTACTAACAATAAATCACCAGATCCCACTGGCATTTTACAAATTGTTCCAATAATTTCTTTTAAAGAAGAAGGATCCAGTCCAGAATTACGTGCTGCATTTAGTTTCTGTGGCATCTAGGAAGTTCCTCAGGCTTTCCTGGACTTTCATAATCTTGACAATTTTGAAGATTCTAGGTAGTCAGTTATTTTGTAGAATGCTTCTGTTTGGGTTTATCCAAGGCTTCCTCCTGATTAGATTTTGATTCTTTGGCAGTAAGGAAGTGATGACGTTTTCTTCTCACTGCATCCCATCCATTTCTACTTGTCCCATCACTGGAGGGCTTCCATGGTAGCTCAGCTGGTAAAGAATCCACCTGCAGTTGAATTGAGGAGACCCCAGTTCAATTCATGGGTCGGGAAGATCTGCTGAAGAAGCGCCAGGCTACCCACTCCAGTATTCTTGGGCTTTCCTGGTGGTTCAGCTGGTAAAGAATCTGCCTGCAATGTGGGAGGCCTGGATTCAATCCCTGGGTTGGGAATATCCCCTGGAGAAGGGAACAGTTACCCACTGGCAGTAGTCTGGCCTGGAAAATTCCATGGACTGAATAGTCCATGTCGTCGCGAAGAGCTGGACACGACTGAGTGACTTTCACTTTCATCACTGGAGATATGAAATCACTCAATTAAGGTGTCTGCCAGAATTCTCCTCTGTGAAGCTACTTTTTCCCTTTGAAATTAATAAGCAGTTTGTGGGAAAGTACTTTGAAACTCTATAAATGTCGCATTTGGCATCAAACTATCAACTTTTTCATTGATTTATATTGGTATAGACTCATGGATTCATATTTTATTCATCAGTTTTAATCCATTACTATAAATATTTATTCTGCTGCTCAAATTGTCAAGGTTTGGCCAGGGAGCCCCTTCAATCTGGTCTCTATGTCCTTTTTTATTTTTCACTATGATTTTCTTTAAAGAGTTTCACAGCCAAATTGATGGAAAGGTATGGAAATTTCCCATAAACTCCCTGTACCCACACATGCATAGTCTCCTCCATTTTCAACACCCCTCCCCCAGAGTACATGACTGTTATTACTCATGTACATCTTTGTTTCTGGTACATAAACGTGTTCTAAACTTATTTAATACTTTTCCTGCCCTGAACCTAGGATCAGGCATTTTTTTCAAGAAGTCCTGGTTCTTTTTAGCAAAGAATGGTACTTAGAAACAGAGATATTTGTGCTAGACATGCTCCTTATTAATCCATACACATGTATTTACTCCTGTATCTTGCTCCATTCTTTGAAAGACCCGAGTTCAAACAGCTATTTCCAATTCCAGTCCAATACCATAGATTTCTTCTAGTTTTCTCTTTTCATCTTTGTACTCCTTCACTGACAGCATGGAACTTAGCTGCCATTATCTTTTGTATAGTTCTTATTTCTTATTTGTACAAATAAATTTGCATATTTCTTATTAATCCCCACTGTGTAGCCAATCTGCCATGACTACCACTGCCTCCCTCTTCTACTGGCATAAATGTTCTTCACCCAAAAACCCCAGACCAGGCTGCCACCCCATGTAGATCCCCCTACTCCATTTGGGCTGTGACACCATTCTCTAGCCATTCTGGTACAACCTGCCCACCCCAATTCCCAGAAGCCTACTTTGCTCAGCCCAGGTTAATGCAATTTGGACAGAACTGTTCAGGAAGAGGGAGAAAGTGAATGCAGGGTCCCTGAACATTTGCATCAAGCTATGCAATTCTTTTTACTTGTGGGTTTATTGAAAAATCATTAGTTCTAAGATAATTCATCATAAACTATAATAATTTATATTAGGCTCAGAGAAAGAGAAACTGATATCATTCTCCATTTTCTAACTGCAACTGGTGAAAATGTCCACTGGATCTCTTAACTTTTCCTATGAAAAGAATCCTTAAAACCACTCAGCAAGACAATTCATTCAGAATATCAGTGATTCTTAAACTCTGATCCTCTCAATAGCTTTCCAAGTGAGGTACTGATATTTTAATTTGTAAAATGAATAAACTCAGAAGGATTAAACGGCTTTCCCATAGTCTTGGCATTTAAGAATCTAAATTCAAGTCTTTTGACTCCTCAATTCAGTGATTTACTGTCCAAGAAGACTGTTATCTTCCCAATGATACTTCTAGAATAATTGAAGGAGGGAAAGGATTTAAATGGTAATACTATAATAGAACCTCCAGAGTTTTTAAAATCTTCTGCATCATTGTGTTTTCTTCTCTCTAATATAAATAACCTAAGTGACATTTACCAAGAACTATTTTATATTCCAATACCCTCATAAGTCCTGGCTATTTTTCTTAGTTCTCATGTCCTTAGCTCGCATGTCCTATTTCCTAGAATGGGAAGCCCAGTCAGATAGGTTAAATGATTCGCTCAAGTTCACAGAGAGTTCTCAGCAGTCATACCTTCTAACTGCCAGGTCAATGCCCTCATAATCTAAATTGACTTTGCTTAGAAGTGAAAGAAAATTCCTACATATTTCTTCATGTACCCCTCAACCTCTAGATTGTTTATTTCACCCCACATGGCTTCCAGTACTTTGTTCTGTCAGCCTGAGGAAACTCTCAATCTCTGATGGTCTTACAGTCGAGAGGACAGAAGCCACGTCTACTCCAGTGTGCTATTTTGGTTCCATTTGAATGGTGAGATCTTGCAAATGTTGTCATTGTTGTGATCCTTACTTTTTGATAATTCACTTTTAACACAAAATTATTCATGTAAAAAATAAAACAAACCTCACCTTGGTATTGAAGTCAAGCAGTGCCTGGAGAATCCCAGGGATGGGGAAGCCTGGTGGGCTGCCGTCTATGGGGTCACACAGAGTTGGACATGACTGAAGCGACTTAGCAGCAGCAGCAGTGGGAATTATATTTTATTTTCTCTGAAACACTGATCACTTAAAAATCAGTAAACAATAAGAAAGTGACACTGGTCACTTCACGTCAGAAAATGATAAAAGCTTTATAGAGCATTTCAACTGGTGCTGTTGTCGATGTTCAGTCGCTAAATTGTGTCTGACTCTTTGTGATCCCATGGACTGCAGCACACCAGGTTCCCTGTCCTTCACTATCTCCCAGAATTTGCTCAAACTCATATCTATTGAGTTGGTGAGGCCATCCAATTATCTCATCCTCTGTCACCCCCTACTCCTCCTGCCCTCAACCTTTCCCAGCATCCAATCAATCAGTGGTTCTCTTTAACTTGATTTGTACACATTTTATCTAATTTGTTTACATGTAGAGGAATTCAATATTTCCATAGCTCAAGGGAGTAAAAAGGGCATTTTGTGGGTTCTGAGGTATGGTGATGTATGAGATGGGAGATGCAAAAAGCTAATATTTTTTATTTGATTGGGGGAATCAGGATATAAACATCTTTTGGTTGATCTATCAATCAACTGTTCAGTTCACGCATATATACAAACATGCAAATATTCACATACAAGGGTTAGTTCCAGACATGTGCTGACATATAACAGTTGGAAAATGCAAAACAAATCTGTCATTTTTAACACTGAAATTTAAAACTAAGTGAAGATGCTGTTTAAGTTGGTCTGTATCTAGTATCTACATTATGCTTTATTCCAAATGTCTAATATTAAGAGGTCTGTTATTCTGTTAATGATAGGAAAAGTTTTGAGACTGAGCATGAAGTGCTAAGTGCATTTTACATATGTTCTCTTATTTAATCTTCAAAACTTTCATAGGAGATAAGGACTGCTATTATCCTTGGCATTTATTCAGCAGGGGAAACTGAAGCTTGAAGAGATTAAATGCCCAAGGTCACAGAGCCAGCATGTATGTAACTTAGATTCAAATGCAAGTCCTCTGGCCTCTCAGTTGATTTTTCTCTGCTGTGCCATGCTGCCCCAGCAGAACTGAGCTTCTGTTTTAACACCAAACAACCTGATTCCATTCTGGTCACCCAAATGCCAAATGTCTTCCCATTTCAAAGTGGAATAACTTTTACTCTGTATTTTCTAGGGAAGGAATGATGGTGTTGAGGAGAGAGGACTCTGCCTTCTGAAAAACTGCTGAGAAATTTTGCAGATCATGTCATGGAAATACAACTTAACCTCAGACCCAAAACAAGTAGGTGAATCAAGATGGATGTCCTCTAGAAGGAAAGTGTTAGACAAATATTTCGTCCCTTTAATACAGTCATTGTCCTCTGTGGATCCTCTGGCCTCAAGAGCAGAACAATTATGTCAGCCAAACAGATACAATGGCAAAGCTCACCATATGCTAGCTTTCTCTAGACACTAAAATGAATGTCAAAGTCAGTTTTGAAGTTCAAGAGGAGGGGAAGTCATAAAGACAGTCTGAGGGCCTATAAACCTGTGAATGGCGCTGTTTCCTTGGCAGTGCTGCTACATTTTGAGAGGAGAGAATAAAGCGGGAAGTTATTGAGAAAACTGAATACTTAGGCTTCACTTGATCATCCCACAAAATAGCAAACTCCATGAAGACACTTAGGATCTATAACTTTGGGGTTTTTAGTATTTGCCTAAAGCCTTGTTCTTAAGGGAGACCTGGGTTCGATCCCTGAGTTGGGAAGATCTCCCTGGAGGAGGGCATGGCAACCCACTCCGATATTCTTGCCTGGAGAATCCCATGAACACAGGAGCCTGGCGGGCTGCAGTCCATGGTGTCACAAAGAGTTGGACATAACTGAGTGACTAAGCACAGCACAGCAAAGCCTTGTTCAGAGTTCAGTTCAGTTCAGTTCAGTCGCTCAGTCATGTCTGACTCTTTGCGACCCCATGAATCGCAGCACGCCAGGCCTCCCTGTCCATCACCAACTCCCAGAGTTCACTCAAACTCATGTCGATCAAAGTCAGTGATGCCATCCAGCCATCTCATCCTCTGTCGTCCCCTTCTCCTCCTGCCCCCAATCCCTCCCAGCATCAGAGTCTTTTCCAATGAGTCAACTCTTCTCATGAGGTGGCCAAAGTACTGGAGTTTCAGCTTTAGCATCATTCAGAGTAGGTACTGTATAAATAATAAATTATCCACATGCCAATCATATTTATTAATACTGACCTGTTGGACATTTGATAGAGCACCTACTACATGCTTCTATTCTAAGTGCTAGAGATATAGAAGTAAATGAACCAAAATCCCAGCTCATATAAAATAAATAAATCAGTCTAAATATATGTTAGGTAGCATAAGTACTAATAAGAAAAATAAAACAGAGCAAGAAGAAAGAGAAAGAAGAAGAATAGAGTAAGGTGCTATATACAGATAAAGTATGATCAAAAAAGATCAGAGTCTTTTTTTTTTTACTGTGTATAATTAATTTTTTTTAATTTTATTTTATTTAACTTTACAATATTGTATTGGTTTTGCCATATATCAAAATGAATCTGCCATAGGTATACATGTGTTCCCCATCCTGAACCCTCCTCCCTCCTCCCTCCCAGACTTGCGATTGCCCTAGTGGTGGGTAGAGCCCAGAAGCACTGGATTGGGAGTTTGTGATTAGCAGATGCAAACTATTATATATAGGATGGATAAACAACAAGGTCCTACTGTATAGCCCAGGGAACTATATTCAATATCCTGTAATAAACCATAATGGAAGAGGAAAAAAAAAAAGAATTTCCAAAGAAAATTTAGTGTCCACATTAAGATATACTGTGTCAAATATATGCTGGGTTTTGAAGATTCAGCACCAAAAGCTGAAATGTCTCATTAATTTTTATTGAGTACATGTTTAAATGATACTATTTTGGCTACATTGAGTCAATGAAATGTTATTAAAAATTTTTAAAATACATCTCTACTAAGGAGCATTTAAATAAAGAAATTTAAAGGAATTGAGGGAATCAAAGTGTAGATATAGAATAACAATCTAACCTAATCAGTTAATAATTTTAATTTTCTAATTCCAATGCTTCCAACTCCCACCTGCTTGAAAGTGCAGTCTCCCTCCTGGAAATATCTAGGAATCACCAGGTACATTGTCATGACTTCTTGAATAAGACCTGGTAATTGGTTTAATAACGTGTTACATACAGGTAATCACGTTTTATCATTTCTGATATTAACTAGTGAGTACACATCCTTTTCTACCTGTTGGTCAATTTCCTGAAAGGTAAATGGGAAGAGACTTTCCCATTTCCTACAAGAAAGGGAGCTTCTACACTGTTGCACATAATTAAAATGAAATTTGAAGTTTCTATGACAGCTGGAACTGTTTCAAGCTGCCCTTAATAAGGTACTACAGAAGTTATAAGTCATATATGTAAGCTTGTGGAAAATTCAAGTATGGGCAACATTCATTGGCTGCCACTGACCAGACTAACTTACAATCAACTGTGGTGATTCTCACCACAACTTCACTCTGCGGGTCAGAAGTACAATGCTGTAGGGTGTGAGAGAAGGGGCTGTTCACTGGGCCATCAAGGGAGTGGCTGACCCGAAGAATCAGCGAACAAGCAGTCAAATTCTCCATAACTTCTCCAGTATTCATGGGTATGAGCAATCTATGACTCAAACCTAGCAAACATTTACTTAGCACTTTCTCTATGCAAGACACCTAAACTAGTTTTATAAAGGGTTTGTAATTTTAAAGTATAAAACTTCTTACCTCATTGAACCTCTAGCTGCAGCTACGGTCCTTTCACAGAGCTTATTCATGTCATGGATTTCAGAGTGCACATGTAATGCAAGTGTTGTTTGAATTATGTAAACAGTTGTATTTATAAATCTGGAATGTGGTTGAGACACAGTTGGCCCTTAACAGACTAATTCCCAATTCTCTTTTTTACTCAAATGTCAAATATTCCACATTATACTCAATCTATATGAAATTTTATGTTCAATAGCTCCCCCCTCAAGTGGCTTGTTCTTAAGTGCCAGATGCAAATGCATTCAGCTATAAGAGGATATTTTTAAATTAGCACAGAAATTAGCACCCGAGATAATTTTGTTCATTTATTTAACTGTTCCAGAAGGACTCTGATATCTAGGAAGACTTTACTAGAATGTATTGGATAGGCATCTCAATGTCTCTCATCTTCAGATGATGAGCAGATGGGGACAACATTTAAATTTAAAAGTTCTCTCATTTCAATAGTGAGAGGACATGGTTTCCAGGCATTGCCTAGCTGTGGAAAGGTATTTCTGAGGACAAGAGAACATAGGTAATATTTCACAGCATGGTGATAGAGAAGAACTGGTTTCTGGAGAGGAAAAATGCCACAATGAAGGCTCAGGTGAAGCAGAGACAACACTGTTCTGGTGGTTACATTTTACGTAACACTGCTATGGTGGTTACACTAACATTCTATGGTAACTCATTCCGTTCAGTTCAGTTCAGTCACTCAGTCATGTCCAACTCTTTGCGACCCCATGAATCGCAGCACGCCAGGCCTCCCTGTCCATCACCAACTCCCGGAGTTCACTCAAACTCACGTCCATCGAGTCGGTGATGCCATCCAGCCATCTCATTCTCTGTCGTCCCCTTTTCCTCCTGCCCCCAATCCCTCCCAGCATCAGAGTCTTTTCCAGTGAGTCAACTCTTCACATGAGGTGGCCAAAGTACCGGAGTTTCAGCTTTAGCATCATTCCTTCCAAAGAAATCCCAGGGCTGATCTTTAGAATGGACTGATTGGATCTCCTTGCAGTCCAAGGGACTCTTAGGAGTCTTCTCCAACAGCACAGTTCAAAAGCATCAATTCTTCAGGGCTCAGCTTTCTTCACAGTCCAACTCTCACATCCATACATGACCACTGGAAAAACCATAGCCTTGACTAGACGGACCTTTGTTGGCAAATTAATGTCTCTGCTTTTGAATATGCTATCTAGGTTGGTCATAACTTTTCTTCTGAGAAGTAAGCATCTTTTAATTTCATGGCTGCAGTCACCATCTGCAGTGATTTTGGAGCCCAAAAAATAAAGTCTGACACTGTTTCCCCTGTTTTCCCATCTATTTCCCATGAACTGATGGGACCAGATGCCATGATCTTCGTTTTCTGAATGTTGAGCTTTAAGCCAACTTTTTCACTCTCCTCTTTCACTTTCATCAAGAGGCTTTTTAGTTCCTCTTCACTTTCTGCCATAATGGTGGTGTCATCTGTATATCTGAGGTGATTGATATTTCTCCCGGCAATCTTGATTCCAGCTTGTGCTTCTTCCAGCCCAGCGTTTCTCATGATTGGCTCCACCTTAATCATGGGTCATTCCTGGGGGTCAAACCTTGTGTCTGCCTTGTGACAAAACAGGGATATTGTGATAATAAAAATTCATTTTAAAAGTATCTTCTTAGGTGATTATAAATATAGAAACATTGACTCCAGAAATTATTTTGCTACAGTCATAATTCAGACACCCTTTCCCCTTAAAGTGTAGCTAAAAGCATTTATCATGCCACTTTTTAAATTTTAACAAAGAAAAAGTGCACATTTGCAATAGAGTAAAATTTTTCTAGCACACTAACATGAGAGGGTCTCAGCTTCAAGCAGCACATACAAGTGATATATCAAGACTTTGAATATATAGATGACGCTAGTAAACCATCCGGAGAAGGCACTGGCGACCCACTCCAGTACTCTTGCCTGGAAAATCCCATGGGCAGAGGAGCCTGGTGAGCTGCAGTCCATGGGGTCGCTAAGAGTCGGGCACAACTGAGCGACTTCACATTTACTTTTCACTTTCATGCACTGGAGAAGGAAATGGAAACCCACTCCAGTGTTCTTGCCTGGAGAATCCCAGGGATGGGATCCTCGTGGGCTGCCATCTATGGGGTTGCACAGAGTTGGACACGACTGAAGCGACTTAGCAGCAGCAGCAGCAGTAAACCATCAGTAGGAAATAGGTTTTGACTTATTTTTACTTGGCCACATTGAGATGCATTATGGTATCTTTCCCATTCTTTCTGTGGGACCAATGTGACATATTGGGCTTAATTAAGAAAAGCATATATTATACATGTTTCTATGAACCAAGCTTCATCACATCCGCTCCAATGGAATACTAGTGGTAGGTTGTTAAAATTCACTTGTAAGGAGGAGAATTTATTAGCAGAAGTCTAATAAAGTGTCTAGGGTGATGATGTCTTTAAAATGAAAACAAACTGGGCTTTCTCAACATTTAAAATCTCAGCTCTACTATTTACTAGCTGTATGGTTTTGTATAAACTATTTCAAGCTCTATCTACAATTTTAGTTCATGGTATTTATTTCTCATTGTGCTTGAGACAATGTGAACTGAACACAGTGCCCCAAACAGGAAACCCTCAGTAAATGTTAAGCTCCTCTTCCACGGAGGACCTAATTGTTATAATATTTCTAGAAATTGTCAACTCAGAATTTCATGTCCAGTCAAGATGGAGTGAAAGGATAAGGATTTACCCTCCTATTTAAAACAACTGTGAAGATGGGCAAAATATATGAAACAACAGGACATCAAGCAACAAAGAACAATGACCTTATAAGGAGGAAAGCAAGTAAAGTGAGGCGGTGTAACTGCTACAGGCTACTGCTTGGAGAACATTTTCTGACGGGTAGGACAGAGGAGAACTGAGGCAGAGTCTCGCAGTTTCCTGAAATAAGCAGACAGAGCCAGGAACCTGGGAAAGTCAAGGTGGCTACAGTTCTCAGGGCACAGAACAGAAGAGGAGAGGGCTGCGCAAAGACAGAACTCAGAAGAACTATAGTCCCTGTCAAGAATTCAGTTGAGTACTGATTAGGTGCATGTCTGAGGAAACCATCCACACTGGGTAAAGATCCAGTAGAAATTATTAGAACAATAACTGAAGCTCAAATGGGGCCAGGACACAGGCTCTAATCCCAAAAGCCGAAATGGAAAACCCATGAGAGATAAATTAGAATGTGAATAAGGGTTTTGCCTCAACAGTGTGGGAAAATAATTAGCTCTAGATTAAAAACCAAACTGACTCAGAAATAACACAGGTGGTAGAACTGGCAGACAAAGGCAATAAATCAATAATTACTATCACATCTCAAATGTTCAAAGATATAGCAGAAAAATTGATATGTTAAATAAAGATACGGAAAATATAAAAATGACAGAAATTGAACTTTTAGAGATGAAATCTATAATGCTGAAGTAAAAAATACACTGGATGAGACTAAAAACAGGTCAAACATTTCAGAAGAAAAGTTCAGTGTCCTTGAAGTCATAGCCATAAATACCATCCAAAATGAAACACAGATAGAAAAATAAAGCCATCAGTAAACTATGGTATTCTTTCAAGTAGCCAAATATATGTATAATTAGAGTCCTCAATGAAGTGGGAGAAAAATATTTGAAGAAATAATAATCAAAATTTCCCAAAATTGATAAAAGTGATAAACATACAAATTTAAATGCTCCAAAATCTCCTAGCATAATTAGCAAGATTACCAAGGTACATCTTAACAAAATTCCTTAAGACCAAATTAAAGAGTAAATCTTAAAAGTCACATGGGGGTGGGGTGGGGTGGGTATTATCATGCATACAGAGGAACAATGAAAAAAGTGACAGATTTCTCACTGGAACAATGCAAGCTGTAAGGAACTGAAGCAACATCTTTAAAGGACTAAATGAAAACCAAAAAAAACAAAAGAGAGTTGTCAACATATAACTTTTCACCCAATGAAAATATCTTAAAGATGAAATTAACACTTTTTCATACAAATAAAAGAAAAAATAATAATCAGATAACATAACTACAAAGCGTGTTAAAGTAAATTCTTCAAGCAGAATGAAATGGTATCTGATAAAAACTTGGACCTGCAAAAAAGAATAAAGAAGACCAGAAATGGTAAGTAACTACCCTGATAAATATTTTTTAAAGAATATGTTATTTAAATCTCTTTGAAAGTTAATTAACAGATTGAATCAGAAATATTAATAAGACATTGTGGCGATTATAACATATATAGAGTAAAATATATGACAACAACACAATGACTGGGAGGGGACAAATGGAGGCATGTTTTAGAAGGATGTTATACTTGAAGTATACAAGTCTTGAAGTTAAACTGTGATAAGTTAAAGATGAATGCTATAAATCCTAAAGCAACAACAAACTAATGCAAAAAGTTAGCTATACCTAATACACTAACAAAGGAGATGATGTGAAACCACAAAACAAAACAACTCAATCTAAAACTGTTGGTGAGAAAGAGAGAAAATAGAATAAATATATAGGGTAAATAGAAAATAAACAGCATGATAGGTTAAAATAGTCACATTGAATGTAAAAAATCTGAAGACATTAATTAAAGGCAGAGCTTGTTAGATTGGGTAAAATAATGCCAAGTATATAGTTTGGTATGAAAGCTACAAATAAGTTAAAGGTAAAGGATACAAAACTATATAGCCTGCCAGTGTGAATCAGAAAGCTGGAGTGACTCCATTAATATCAGAGCAAACAACGTTATCATGGATAGAGAAGCATTTCGTAATGATAAAGGCGGTCAATCCATCAAGAGGCCTAATAATCCTTAACATTTAGACTCCTAACAATGGGGCTTCAGCACATGTGAAGCAAAATGGATATAACTTAAAGGAGAAATAAACAAATCTACAATTACAGTCTGATATCATTTATTGTCTCTTGAGTTTTCTGTGGGCTAACTAGGTGGGAAACTGATTTTTTAAATTAATTCTTATTTATTACTTTTAGTTGCACTGAGTCTTCACTGCTGTACATGAGATTTCTCGAGCTGTGGTGAGAGGGGGTATGTTGTGGTATAAGCGCCTCTCATTTCTATGGCTTCTCTTTTTTTTTTATATGGCTTCTCTCTCTCCTTTTTTTTTTTTTTAATTTATTTTATTTTTAAACTTTACAATATTGTATTAGTTTTGCCAAACATTGAAATGAATCCACCACAGGTATACCTGTGCTCCCTGTCCTGAACCCTCCTCCCTCCTCCCTCCCCATACCCTCCCTCTGGGTCATCCCAGTGCACCAGCCCCAAGCATCCAGTATCGTGCCTCGAACCGGGACTGGCGACTCGTTTCATACATGATATTATACATGTTGCAATGTCATTCTCCCAAATCTCCCCACCCTCTCCCTCTCCCACAGAGTCCATAAGACTGATCTATACATGAGTGTCTCTTTTGCTGTCTCGTACACAGGGTTATTGTTACCATCTTTCTAAATTCCATATATATGCATTAGTATACTGTATTGGTGTTTTTCTTTCTGGCTTACTTCACTCTGTATAATAGGTTCCAGTTTCATCCATCTCATTAGAACTGATTCAAATGTATTCTTTTTAATGGCTGAGTAATACTCCATTGTGTACATGTACCACAGCTTTCTTATCCATTCATCTGCTGATGGGCATCTAGGTTGCTTCCATGTCCTGGCTATTATAAACAGTGCTGCGATGAACATTGGGGTACACGTGTCTCTTTCCCTTCTGGTTTCCTCAGTATGTATGCCTAGCAGTGGGATTGCTGGATCATAAGGCAGTTCTATTTCCAGTTTTTAAAGGAATCTCCACACTGTTCTCCATAGTGGCTGTACTAGTTTGCATTCCCACCAACAGTGTAAGAGGGTTCCCTTTTCTCCACACCCTCTCCAGCATTTATTGCTTGTAGACTTTTGGATCGCAGCCATTCTGACTGGCATGAAATGGTACCTCATAGTGGTTTTGATTTGCATTTCTCTGATAATGAGTGATGTTGAGCATCTTTTCATGTGTTTGTTAGCCATCTGTATGTCTTCTTTGGAGAAATGTCTATTTAGTTCTTTGGCCCATTTTTTGATTGGGTCATTTATTTTTCTGGAGTTGAGCTGTAGGAGTTGCTTGTATATTTTTGAGATTTTATGGAGCATAGGCTCCAGGTGCACAGGCTTCAGCAGTTACAGCATGCAGGCTCGGTAGTTGTGGTGTGCAAGCTTAATTGCTCCATGCTCTGTGGATCTTCCCAGCTGCTGCTGCTGCTGCTAAGTCGCTTCAGTTGTGTCCAACTCTGTGGGACCCCATAGACAGCAGCCCACTAGACTCCTTTGTCCTTGGGATTCTCCAGGCAAGAATATTGGAGTGGGTTGCCATTTCCTTCTCCAATGGGTGAAAGTGAAAAGTAAGGGAAGTCGCCCAGTCGTGCCCGAGTCTTAGTGACCCCATGGACTGCAGCTCACTAGGCCCCTCCGTCCATGGGATTTTCCAGGCAAGAGTACTGGAGTGGGGTGCCATTGCCTTCTCCAGGATCTTCCCAGACCAGGGATCAAACCTATGTCCCCTGCATAGGCAAGCAGATTATCATTCACTGTACCACCAGGGAAGTCCTGGGCAACTGACTTTAAACAAATGTGTAAAGGCAATCCAGTGGAGAAAGGGGAGCCTCTGAAATGAATGATGGGGGCACAACTGAACACCCACATGTGAAACCCAAAATCAAACGAAAACTCCCATCCATTCCTTACAATTCAATAAATACAAAACCAGAAACACAATTCATAAAAGAAAAAACAAGTTGATAGATGAGACATCACCAAAATTAAAAGCTTCCACTCTTTGAAAGACACTGTTAAGAGAGAATGAAAAGATAAGTCACAGACTGAGTGAAAATATCTTTACTTCATGTATCTAACAAAGAACTCATATACCAAATATATAAGGAACTTTCTAATCTCTATAGTAAGAAAACAACACAATTTTTTTCAGTGGGAAAAAGATTTGAATAGCCTTTCATCAGAGATCTATGAAATGGTAAATAAGCACATGAAAAATTGCTCAATGTCTTTAGTCACTAAGGAATGTAAATATAAAAAAAATCAGATACTACTACACATCTATTAAAATGGTTAAAATTAGCAAGTCTGAGCATCCCAAGTACTGACAAAGAATTTGTATACCTTGCTTATGGGACTATAACATGGTTCAATGACTTTGAGAAACAGTTCAAGAGTTAAACATGAACCTACTATATAATTCAGCTTTTCCATTTCTACGCATTAAGAGAAAGGAAAACATATGTCTATACAAAGACTTGCACACAAATGTGCATAGCAACTTTTATAATAGCCAAACACAAAAAATAATCCAAATGTTCACTAACTGATCAATGGGTTAAAAAATGTTGCAGTAGCCATGAAATAAAATACATTCAATAATGAACAAAACGATCTATACATGCAACAACATGGATGAATCTTAAAATATTTATGCTGGGTGAAAGAAGCCAGAAAAAAAAAAAAGGGTACATACTATGTGTTAGTCAGTTTGGACTGCATAATGAATTGCCATGGACTGTGTAGCTTAAGCAGCAAACATTTATTTTTCCCAGCCCTGGAGGCTACGAAGTTCAACATCAAGTCACAGGGATGGTTGCATTCTGGAGAGGTCCCTCTTCCTTCTTCACAGCAGAAGACTTGCTTTGTCCTCACATGGTAGAAGAAGTTAGGGATTTCTCTGTGGCCTCTTTTTTAAGGCACTAGTATTCACCAGGGCTCTTCCCTCACGTCTAAGTACCTCCCAAAGTTCTCATCTCCTAATGCCATCATCTTTGGGAGATAGGATTTCAAGGTATGAATGTGGCATGGAGCTGGGGTGCATGAACATTCAATAGCATATTTTAAGTTTACTTTAACACAGCTATAAAAATTAGTTGGGCCCAATTTATTTATCTCTCCAGTGGCTCAGCTGTAAAGAATCCACTTGCAATGCAGGAGACTCAGAGGACGTGGATTTCATCCCTGGGTTGGGAATATCCCCTGAAGGAAGAAATGGCAACCCACTCCAGTATTCTTGCCTGGGAAATCACATGAACAGAGGAGCCTGGTAGGTTACACTACACAGGGTCCCAAAGAGTTGGACATGACTGAGCGACTGAGCACACGCACAATTTATTTAAAATAAAGCATTTTGTAAATGCCTTATGAGGACTTCGGTAAGTATGTTTTTCAGAACTAACATCCCTTGGATTTTAATAGGTTTTACTCAAAAATGGTATTCTGTGGTTTAACAGTTGAAAAGTTTGAACTAAACACAGCTAATTGATTTCTTTGGGGCAGGACTTCTGGGAGATTTTATTATGTAAATATGCATTGTGAATTTTCAATCAGATCAGACCAGATCAGTCGCTCAGTTGTGTCCGACTCTTTGCGACCCCATGAATCACAGCACGCCAGGGCTCACTGTCCATCACCAACTCCCGGCGTTCACTCAGACTCATGTCCGAGTCAGTGATGCCATCCAGCCATCTCATCCTCTGTCGTCCCCTTCTCCTCTTGCCCCCAATCCCTCCCAGCATCAGAGTCTTTTCCAATGAGTCAACTCTTTGCATCAGGTGGCCAAAGTACTGGAGTTTCAGCTTTAGCATCATTCCTTCCAAAGAAATCCCAGGGCTGATCTCCTTTAGAATGGACTGGTTGGATCTCCTTCCAGTCCAAGGGACTCTCAAGAGTCTTCTCCAACACCACAGTTCAAAAGCATCAATTCTTCAGTGCTCAGCTTTCTTCACAGTCCAACTTTCACATCCATACATGACCACAGGAAAAACCATAGCCTTGACTAGACGAACCTTTGTTGGCAAAGTAATGTCTCTGCTTTTGAATATGCTATCTAGGTTGGTCATAACTTTCCTTCCAAGGAGTAAGCGTCTTTTAATTTCATGGCTGCAGTCACCATCTGCAGTGATTTTGGAGCCCAGAAAAATAAAGTCTGACACTGTTTCCACTGTTTCCCCATCTATTTCCCATGAAGTGATGGGACCGGATGCCATGATTTGCGTTTTCTGAATGTTGAGCTTTAAGCCAACTTTTTCACTCTCCTCTTTCACTTTCATCAAGAGGCTTTTGAGTTCCTCTTCACTTTCTGCCATAAGGGTGGTGTCATCTGCATATCTGAGGTTATTGATATTTCTCCCAGCAATCTTGATTCCAGCTTGTGCTTCTTCCAGTCCAGCGTTTCTCATAATGTACTCTGCATATAAGTTAAATAAACAGGGTGACAATATACAGCCTTGACGAACTCCTTTTCCTATTTGGAACCAGTCTGTTTTTCCTTGTCCAGTTCTAACTGTTGCTTCCTGACCTGCATACAGATTTCTCAAGAGGCAGGTCAGGTGTTCTGGTATTCCCATCTCTTTCAGAATTTTCCACAGTTTCTTGTGATCCACACAGTCAAAGGCTTTGGCATAGTCAATAAAGCAGAAATAGATGTTTTTCTGGAACTCTCTTGCTTTTTCCATGATCTTATTTCCCTAAATAATTTGACCATAGAAACTTTCTTCCAAGAACATCTTGTAGGATTAACACTCTGTAGGCTTTTAATTTGGAAAATTCTGGCATAAAAACATTGTGATGATTCAAATACAATTGCTATGGTAAGAACTTCAAACTCCTTTTTTTAAAATTTTTAAATATGTATTTTATTTATTACTTACATTGACTGATATTTCTATAGTTATGATGCTATTATTATTATAGTGAGAGAGATAGAACTGTATGCACCACAGTTTTATTTTTTTTAATTTAATTTTTTAACTTTACAATATTATATTAGTTTTGCCATATATTAAAATGAATCCACCACAGGTATACATGTGTTCCCCATCCTGAACCCTCCTGCCTCCTCCCTCCCCATACCATCCCTCTGGGTCGTCCCATTGTACCAGCCCCAAGCATCCAGTATCGTGCATCAAACCTGGACTGGTGACTCATTTCATATATGATATTATACATATTTCAATGCCATTCTCCCAAATCATCCCACCCTCTCCTTCTCCCTCTCCCACAGAGTCCAAAATACTGTTCTATACATCAGTGTCTCTTGCTGTCTCGTATACAGGGTTATTGTTACCATCTTTCTAAATTCCATATATATGCATTAGTATATTGTATTGGTGTTTTTCTTTCTGGCTTACTTCACTCTGTATAATAGGCTCCAGTTTCATCCACATCATTAGAACTAATTCAAATGTATTCTTTTTAATGGCTGAGTAATACTCCATTGTGTATATGTACCACAGCTTTCTTATCCATTCATCTGCTGATGGACATCTAGATTGCTTCCATGTCCTGGCTATTATAAACAGTGCTGCGATGAACATTGGGGTACAAACTCTTTTCTCATGAACTATTACAATTTATGATTAGACAACATGACCCTCACTAAAATCAAACATTAGAGCAGATTTTAGAAATACTTAAAAACTTGTTTGCTAATTGAATAGTTAATTGCCTCCAAGGGAGGCTATACATGAGATCCTTATATTTACTTTTTAATTAATACTTAATTTTGTTAAGCAGTTTTAGGTTTTTAGAAAATTTAGATGAAAAATACAGAAAGTTTCCATATCTCCCCATCCTTTTCCAGGCTTCCCTATTACTAACATATTGTATTGCCTGCTACATTTGTTATAACTCATGAACTAATACTAATACATTATTATCAACTTAAGTACATATATTGCATTAGGATTCGCTCTTTGTGTTGTGACTTTCCCTTGTAGCTCAGCTGGTAAAGAATTTGCCTGCAGTGCAGGAGACCCTGGTTCAATTCCTGGGTCAGGAAGATCCACTGGAAAACGGATAGGCTGCCCACTCCAGTATTCTTGGGCTTCCCTGGTGGCTCAGTTGGTAAAGAATCCTCCTGCAATGTGGGAGACCTGGATTCAATCCCTGGGTTGGGAATATCCCCTGGAGAAGGAAACAGCTACTCACTCCAGTATTCTTGCCTGGAGAATTCCTGGACATGGGAGCCTGGCAGGCTATAGTCCATGGGGTCACAAAGAGCTGGACACAATTGAGCAACTTTCACTTTGAGCTGTACATTCCACAGGTTTGGACAAATCTATAAGGACATGTGTCCACCATTTACAGTATCATATAGAAGAGTTTCACTGCCCTAAGAATCCTTGTGCCCCACCTACTCATCTCAACCTTCCCCCATCCCTGCCAAGCATGCATTTTTTTCACAGTCTGTAGTTTTGCCATTCCCATGAAGAGATATCCCACGTCCAAGGTAAGAGAAACCCAAGTAAGATGGTAGGTGTTGCGAGAGGGCAACAGAGGGCAGACACACTGAAACCATAATCACAGAAAACTAGCCAAACTGATCACACAGACCACAGCCTTGTCTAACTCAGTGAAACTAAGCCATGGCGTGTGGGGCCACCCAAGACAGATGGGTCATTGTGGACAGGTCTGACAGAATGTGGTTCACTGGAGAAGGGAATGGCAAACCACTTCAGTATTCTTGCCTTGAGAACCCCATGAACAGTATGAAAAGGCAAAATGATAGGATACTGAAAGAGGAACTCCCCAGGTCCGTAAGTGCCCAATATGCTACTGGAGATCAGTGGAGAAATAACTCCAGAAAGAATGAAGGGATGGAGACAAAGCAAAAACAATACCCAGCTGTGGATGTGACTGGCTATAGAAGCAAGGTCCGATGCTGTGAAGAGCAATATTGCATAGGAATCTGGAATGTTAGGTCCATGAATCAAGGCAAGTGGTCAAACAGGAGATGGCAAGAGTGAACATTGACATTCTAGGAATCAGCAAACTAAAATGGACTGGAGTAGGTGAATTTAACTCAGATGACCATTGTATCTACTACTGTGGGCAGGAATCCCTTAGAAGAAATGGAGTAACCATCATGGTCAACAAAACAGTCCGAAATGCAGTACTTGGATGCAATCTCAAAAAGGACAGGATGAACTCTGTTCGTTTCCAAGGCAAACCATTCAGTATCACAGTAATCCAAGCCTATGGCCCAATCAGTAATGCTGAAGAAGCTGAAGTTGAACAGTTCTATGAAGATCTACAAGACCTTTTAGAACTAACACCCCCAAAAGATGTCCTTTTCATTATAGGGGACAGGAATGCAAAAGTAGGAAGTCAAGAAACACCTGGAGTAACAGGCAAATTTGGCCTTGGAGTATGGAATGAAGCAGGGCAAAGATGGAGCAGCTCTATACAGTCAGCAAAAACAAGACCGGGAGCTGACTGTGACTCAGATCATGAACTCTTCAATGCCAAATTCAGACTAAATTGAAGAAAGTGGGGAAAACCACTAGACCATTCAGGTATGACTAAATCAAATCCCTTATGATTATACAGTGGAAGTGAGAAATAGATTTAAGGGACTAGATCTAATAGAGTGCCTGATGAACTATGGACAGAGGTTCGTGACATTGTACAGGAGACAGGGATCAAGACCATCCCCATGGAAAAGAAATGCAAAAAAGCAAAATGGCTGTCTGAGGAGTCCTTACAAATAGCTGTGAAAAGAAGAGAAACGAAAAGCAAAGGAGAAAAGGAAAGATATAAGCATCTGAATGCAGAGTTCCAAAGAATAGCAAGAAGAGATAAGAAAGCCTTCCTCAGCCATCAATGCAAAGAAATAGAGGAAAACAACAGAATGGGAAAGACTAGAGATCTCTTCAAGAAAATTAGAGATACCAAGGGAACATTTCATGCAAAGATGGGCTCAAAAAAGGACAGAAATGGTATGGACCTAACAGAAGCAGAAGATATTAAGAAGAGGTGGCAAGAATACACAGAAGAACTGTACAAAAAAGATCTTCGCAACCCAGATGATCACGATGGTGTGATCACTCACCTAGAGCCAGACATCCTGGAATGTGAAGTCAAGTGGGCCTTAGAAAGTATCCCTACCAACAAAGCTAGTGGAGGTGATGGGATTCAAATTGAGCTATTTCAAATCCTGAAAGATGACATTCTGAAAGTACTGCACTCAATGTGTAAGCAAATTTGGAAAACTCAGCAGTGGCCACAGGACTGGAAAAGGTCAGTTTTCATTTCAATCCCAAAGAAAGGCAATGCCAAAGAATGCTCAAACTACCACACAATTGCACTCATCTCACATGCTAGTAAAGTAATGCTCAAAATTCTCCAAGCCAGGCTTCAGCAATACATGAACCGTGAACTTCCTGATGTTCAAGCTGGTTTTAGAAAAGGCAGAGGAACCAGATTTCAAATTGCCAACATCCGCTGGTTCGTGGAAAAAGCAAGAGAGTTCCAGAAAAACATCTATTTCTGCTTTATTGACTATGCCAAAGCCTTTGACTGTGTGGATCACAATAAACTGTGGAAAATTCTTCAAGAGATGGGAATACCAGACTCCCTGATCTGCCTCTTGAGAAACCTATATGCAGGTCAGGCAGCAACAGTTAGAACTGGACATGGAACAACAGACTGGTTCCAAGTATGAAAAGGAATACTTCAAAGCTGTATATTGTCACCGTGCTTATTTAACTTATATGCAGAGTACATCATGAGAAATGCTGGACTGGAAGAAACACAAGCTGGAATCAAGATTTCCGGGAGAAATATCAATAACCCAGATATGCAGATGACACCACCCTTATGGCAGAAAGTGAAGAGGAACTAAAAAGCCTCTTGATGAAAGTGAAAGAGGAGAGTGAAAAAGTTGGCTTAAAGCTCAACATTCAGAAGACGAAGATCATGGCATCTGGTCCCATCACTTCATGGGAAATAGATGGGTAAACAGTGGAAACAGGGTCAGAGTTTACTTTTTTGGGCTCCAAAATCACTGCAGATGGTGACTGCAGCCATGAAATTAAAAGATGCTTACTCCTTGGAAGGAAAGTTATGACCAACTCAGATACCATATTCAAAAGCAGAGACATTACTTTGCCAACAGAGGTCCGTCTAGTCAAGGCTATGGTTTCTCCAGTGGTCATATATGGATGTGAGAGTTGGACTGTGAAGAAAGCTGAGTGCCAGAGAATTGATGCTTTTGAAAAAGCAAAATTGTTGCTTCTTCAAAAGCATCAATGTTGTGTTGGAGAAGATTCTTGAGAGTCCCTTGGACTGCAAGGAGATCCAACCAGTCCATCCTAAAGCAGATTAGTCCTGGGTGTTCATTGGAAGGACTGGTGCTGAAAGTGAAACTCCAATACTTTGGCCACCTCATGCGAAGAGTTGACTCATTGGAAAAGACCCTGATGCTGGGAGGGGTTGGGGGCAGGAGGAGAAGGGGACAACAGAGGATGAGACAGCTGGATGGCATCACTGACTCGATGGACCTGAGTTTGGCTAAACTTCAGGAGTTGGTGACAGACAGGGAGGCCTGGTGTGCTGCGATTCATGGGGTCGCAAAGAGTCGGACATGACTGAGCGACTGAACTGAACTGAACTGAATGTCATATGTTTGGAATCACACATTTAGTAAACTTTTTAGATTGATTTCTTTAGCTTAGCAATGTGCATTTAGATTTCTTCCATGTCTTTTCATGACTTAATAGCTCTTTTCTTTTTATTGTTAATGGTATTCCATTGTATGGATGTACTACAATTTGTTTATCCATCCATTTATTGAGGGATATCTTGGTAACTTTCAAGTTTTAGCAATCATGGATAAAACTGCAATAGAACTGCTAGGGTTTTGTGTGGACAGATCTTTAACTCATTTGGGTAATTACCAAGAAGTGCGATTGCTAGATCTTATGATAAGAGTGCAAGTTCAGGTTTCTAAGAAACTGACATATTGTCCTCCAACGTGTCTGTACCGTTTTGTATTTCCATCAGCAATGAATGAGAGTTCTTCCGTTATGTCCTCATTAGCATTTGGTGCTGTCAGTATTCTGGATTTTGGCCATTCTAATAGGTGTATATACTAGTATCTCATTGTTATTTTAATTTGCCTTTCCCTGATAACCTATGACGTGGAGCATATTTTCATAGGCTACTGTGCCATCTATATTTTCTTTGGTGAGGGGTTTCTTCAGATCTTCTGCCCATCTTTGAATCTGGTTGTTTTCTTATTTCTTACAATGAATGTTAAGATTTCTTTGCATATTTTGGATACCAGTCCTTTATCAGATATGTGTTTTGCATATTTTTTTAAGCAGTCATTACTTGTCTTTTCATTCTCTTAACAGTGTCTTTCACAAAATGGAAGTTTTGTTTTATTTATTTAATGAAGTCCAACTTGTCGACTTTTTTTCTTTCACAAATTGTGTCTTTTGTGTTGTATCTAAAAAGTCATCGCCAGATCCAAGGTCATCTATATTTTTTCTATGCTATCTTCAAGGAGTTTTATAGTTTTGTGTTTTAACGTCTAGGTCTAAGATCCACTTTGAGTTAGGTTTTGTGAAAGGTGTAAGGTCTGTGTTGAGTTCCAGTCCTTTGCACATAGATATTCAGTTATTCCAGTACCATTTATTGAGAAAGCTATCTTTGCTATAGTGTATTGTCTTTGCTCCTTTGTCAAAGAAAATTGAAAGTGTTAGTCACTCAGTCGTGTCTGCTGTTTTCGATCCCATGGACTGTAGCCCATCAGGCTCCTCTGTCCATGGAATTCTCCAGGCAAGAATACTGGAGTGGGTAGCCATTCCCTTCTCCGGGGGATCTTCCTGATCTAGGGACTGAATCAGGATATCCTGCATTGCAGGCAGTTTCTTTATTGTCTGAGCCACCAGGGAAGCCCTTGTCAAAGGTCAGTTGGTGATATTTGTGTGGGTCTCTTTATAGGCTCTCTCCTCTGTTCCATTGATCTATTTGTCTATGCTTTCATCAATATTGTACATCTTGATTACTGTAACTTCATAATAAATTTTGAAGTCAGATAGTGTCAGTCCCCTAACTCTGTTCCTCTCCAATATTCTGTTGGCTACTCTGGGTCTTTTGCCTTTCTGTATTAAATTTAGAGTAAGTTTGTCAATATTTACAAAGTAACCTTCTAAGATTTTGAGTGGGATTGCATTGAACTTATAGATCAAGTCGGAAAGCACTGATTACCTTGACGATATTGAGCCTTTATCCATAAATTTCTTTAATTAATAAAACTAAAAGTCATAACTTCCTTCTTGTAGCTTTTATCATCCTAGGTTCCTTCTTTCTTTCTCCTAAGACCATTTATTATGTCCTTTTTCCCCCCTGATTTGCCTTTTTGCACTATAAAACATGATTTCTGCCCAGAGCTTATAACCTAGAAAAATGAGAAACTTGGTGATAAGATGGAAAGGAATGTTGTGGAGTGAAAAATATGCCCTTCATCATCTATACAAAGCCTTAGCACCATGCACAGTGCTTTGCCAAGGCACTTCATCAATATTAGTTAAATATGTCTTGCAAATATAGAATCTTAAACATTTACCAGTAGTAACGTAGTAGAGTCGATTGTGACATGGATAGAACTTCTTTGAATTAGTCTTGTCTCTAGGTATGTTTAGATTATTGACAATTCCGTATACATCTATTTCTGTAAGTATTAATACAAAGTATGCTATTATATGGGCTTCCCTGGTGGCTCAGTGGTAAAGAACCAGCCTGCCAATGCAGATGTAAGAGACGCAGGTTCCATCCCTGGGTTGGGAAGATCTCCTGCAGGAGGACACAGCAACCCACTCTAGTATTCTTGCCTGGAGAATCCCATGGACAGAGGAGCCTGGCAGGCTACAGTCCATAGGGTTGCACAGAGTGGGACATGACTGAAGCAACTTAGCACGAATGCTATTATATGGGTTTCCCTGGTGGCTTAAATGGTAAAGAATCTGCCTGAATGCAGGAAAACCAGGTTCAATCCCTGGACGAGAATATCCCCTGGAGAAGAGAATGGCTACCCACTCTAGTACTCTTGCCTGGAAAATTCCATGGACAGAGGAGCTTGGCAGGCTACAGTTCACGGGTCGCAAAGAGTCCATGACTGAGCAACTAACACTTTCACTTTTCATTTTTTTCATGCTATTGTATGTTCTATCAAAAATAAAAATATTCTTTCTACAATACATCTATCCTTAAACATAGCAATCAACAGCAAAAATATATTCCACGAGGCACATTTCTCCATGTATTTTGATTCATGAGATTATCATTTGCAAAGTGGATATTTTGACAACAGTACTACACTGTGATATCTGTGTGTGGATCTGTGACTCACAGATTGGATTTTCTTCTCACCAAAGGAGTTTTTGATGACATCTCTTAAAACTGTGAAATAATTTTCTCATTTTAAGTAATTATTTTTCTCTGTAATGTACTGGGAATCCACTGTTTTCTCCTATTGATTCTTAAAATTGGGCTCAAGAAAACATACTTGCAAAAAAACCTTGAAGAAAATTTGGAAGTAGGGAGGAAGGTGCAAAACAGAAAAGGGCTTGCCAGCACTGAAAAAATTATGCCAACCTTTTAGCAGGCATATATATTGAGTTAATAACAATAATACCATTTTACAATTACAAACTTTGTTTTCCAAAGCATTTTCACAGATGTAATCCCGCCTAATTGTCACATGAAACCTGTTAAGGAGAGACCAAATGGCTTGCCCAAGATGAAAGCAGCAAGATGCTACCTCAAAACCAATTCTCATGGCTTTCTGTTTGTTTTTTTTACCATTTCTGAGCTTTCAAGTGATTTAGTCATCACAAAATTATACATCTAGTAGACGAGAAATACATTTTAAGGTTCTAGATGAAAATCTTTATTTTGAATTTTTTCTTGTATTATTTCATCTCCTCTGGCTAAAAAGAAAGTTATGCTTTTATTTTCTCAATTTGGTTAGCAACCAAACTTCTTACAACTTCAAAGTAGTAAAGTTTCATTGATCAATCTATGCAGTGAAATAGATGGGGACTTGCTTTTCCATTTTTGATAAAAATGAGACATATAATAAGAAATATTATGGTCTTTGAAAGAAAACTTCTATTTTTCCTGTACTATCTGTGCTCTCGTGACTCTTAACTCTATACCAATCTTCAATGCTAGAATGAATTGGAATTCAAAATTATGGGAGATCCCAACTACAAGGAATGAAAGGAGCTACTTCTTATCTTAAACATATATGTTTGTATGTGTGTGAGTGTATGACTGTATAGTCCTTAAATTCTAATACAGAAAAACCTATGCTTTAATGCAGAAGAGAAAAGCCTAGATAGTTATATATCAACTCTTCAAAATTAAAGTGAACTATAGATGTATGGCAAAACCAACACAATATTGTAATTAACCTCCAATTAAAATAAATAAATTTATATTTAAAAATAAATAAAAAATTAAAAAATCTTTAAAAAATAAAAAAAAAGATTGAGTAATTGAAGAAATAGTCAGATGCCAGTTTTACAATTTTGCAATTGACTTGATTTATATATTTTAAATTATGTAACTTAAAAAATTGCTCTCTTTGGACAACATATTATAATAATGGCATACTAGTTTTTAGAGAATTTTAGAATCCAGGTGCTAGTCCTGGATCCATTGCTAATAATCCAGTATTTCGCAGTCTTGGCATCCTCATTGGCAAAATGGCAGGTTCATCTTTAATTTTTTGCGACTCTAAACTCCTTTCCAAGGTCCTCTGGCCACTGACAGAAGCATGTCTGATGCCCAAGGAACTTCATCAGTGTGGTGCTTATTCTTTAATACCACAATGAAATTGTGAACTGCAGGTAAAATAACATCCTATGAAACAGAGAATACTTGATCTTATATTATTACATATCAACAGTACAAAAAAGTACAGAAAGGTAAGTTATATTTTCTTATTAAGAATGATCGTTTCTATCTTTTTATAGTCACTTAGAATGTCAAAATGCTTTCAGTACACGCATGTGAATGGGCAAACCCCATCCAGAGATTTATCTTATAGTTGATGTTTTCGTTGAAGGATTTCACTTCTGGTTGCTTCTTTTAATCGATTTCTTTCTTTCTTTCTTTCTTTTTTTTTTTTTGAGATTCAAGAGCTTTATATCATCTTAATACCAAAAGGGGAGGGAGAATGCAGGCAATTTAAAGGAGAGCAAATGATGTTTAAGAAAGATAAATGGGCCCTTCGAAGAACAGATGAGAGGTATGATTGTTGTCTTTGTTCAGTTGCTAAGTCATGTCCAGTTCTTTGTGACCCCATGGACTGCAGCATTAATCGATTTCTTAATGTTGCATATTTTACTGAGAAATGTTTTGAAATAATGAGACACATTATATCAAACATCTGAATTGCACTTAAGTTTACAATGCAGTTTTTACATATTTCATCTTGTTTAATCAATTATAGCAAAACTGAGTCAGGAATCACAGAGCATCACTGCCTTCTCCTACCTCTGCAAAGACTGAGAAAATGCTATTCATGAACTTTGGGTATCTCTGGTAAACAGAAGTTATAAAATGAATGATCCTTTGCCTCTGGGAGCTATATTTCAGACACAAACAGAGAGGCAACTAACTCATGCATTGAAAGAAACAGGACATCAAATGTCCAGGATGAAGTTCAGTGTAAGAGGGAAAGCTCATGAAACTTTAGCCATAAATGTGTTGAATCATTTAAGATTTTTCTGGAAAAAATGGTAACCAATTTTCATATTAATTTATATAGCATTATGTGGAGTGCCATCAGTTCAATATCTTAACTTTAACACTAGAGAATTTAAATATACTTTTAAGGGAAATATATAACACATGTTCAGAGAAGTACACAAGTCACAAGTACACGGCCTGATGAGTTTAAGACACCCCGGAACAGCCCTTCTCCATGCCCTCTCCTAGTCCCTAGCACTCCAAGGCAATCAGTATTCTGGCTTTGTTTTTGAATTTTATGTAAATGGAATCATACTGCAAGTACTTCTTCTGCCCAATGTAAGTTTCTGAACTTCAAGCATATGGTTTTGTGTAGCAGTGGTTTCTGAAATCTCACTGCTCTGTGGTATCCAATTACATAAATACATTTCAATTTGCTTACCCATTCCAATGTTGGTAGACATTTGAATAGTTACTAGTTGCTAGCTATGAATAGTGATGCTATAAACATGCTTATGCATGGTTTTTGATGAACACAGCTACATATTATGTAACCCTTGCTTTGTCAATGAGTATGCATATATTCAGCTTTGTATGCATACTAAGTTGCTTCATTCGTGTCAGCCCCCCAGGCTCCTCTGTCCATAAGGATTCTCCAGGCAAGAATACTGGAGTAGGTTGCCATGCCTTGGATCTTCCCGACCCAGGATCAAACCCATGTCTCTTATGTTTCTTGCATTGGCAGGCAGGTTCTTTACCACGAGTGCCACCTGGAAAGCCCATATTCAGCTTTAGCAGATACTGAAAAATGATTTTCTGAAGTGATCATATTAATTTATACTCCCATCAGCAGCATATAAGAGTCCTAATTATTCCTCACCCTAGCCTTCCCACATGGTGCTAGTGGTAAAGAATCTGCCTGCCAAAGCAGGAGACTTGGGGTTCAATCCCTGGGTGGAGAAGATCCCCTGGAGGAGGGCATGGCAACCAACTCCAATATTCTTACCTGGAGAATCCCATGGACAGAGGAGCCTGGTGAACTACAATCCATGGGGCCACAAAGAGTCAGATATGACTGAGCAACTGAACACACACCCAGCACCTGGTATTACTAAAGCACTTAATAACATGTTTATTTTTCTTGTACACCTATAGTTAGAAAAGCAAGTGATTTTGAAACTGTGAGCTTTTATATATTAAGGAAGAAAAAAATTTGATTAACCTTTGCAGTTAAGTTAGATATGCTCTATCTGTCCTGAAAGTCTTGAGAAACCTTTGAGAAAGACACAAAACATATGGGTTCACTTTATGTTGTTTGTATGACAAAGCACTAAGTGACATAACTGCTTTCATCTGTGAGTCAGAATCAATTTGTGATTTTTAGTCGAAGAGACCTGATCTCGTTTGGAAGATACATGAGTTCAGTAACATGAGGAAAGTCTGGGTGTTTTGGAGCTGGTGGGGAGTGGTGTAACTTCCTTGGACTAGCTGTATGAACCCTGGAAAGAATCTATTTTAAGACACTTAGGGTTTCTATGCAGTTTATAAGATGAAAATAAGCTGGGCAATATTAGCGTAAAGAACACTCAAACATTGATTGCTTGTAACCCCAGATGCCACAATTCTTTCCTACTTTCCTATCAATGAGCCAAACAATGTAAATTACCAGAGAAATCAGTAAAACCAAAGATGCATTCACAACTCAAGTCATAGTTTGGTTTAGAGGACAAAAACAGAAAAATTATGGTTCATCTGCATGTTTTAAAAGTTAGAAATGAGGAAAAGCTTTAGTTGATGTAAGAAATGTTTCTCCCTCAGCCGAAATGGAAGGTGCAGAGCTGTGAAAATCTACAGCACTGTGTAACAGTGATGGTGGTAGGAAAACTCATTCCTGTAAGTCCCTTTTAACAAACTGGCATCTCCAGTTTCCCACCTTCCCTCACTGTCGGCTAATCTCTTATTGCCTTACGTTTGGATTGTTACCAACATCAATGTTTCCCTCTTAGCTTTTACTGTTAAATTTATCTTCTAAAAAAAAAAAAAACAAAAAAAACACATAATGCAATGGCATGCCCACATACTGTGCCATCCTGAAGTCACCGAACTTAATTTAGTCGTGATTCCCTTTATTCAAAAATATTTGTTGATCCCTATATAGAAAGCTACCAGAAGGAGTCTGAGGATAATAATATATGGAATCACTAATGTAATCTGATGAATAAATATTTTAAAGACCTGGTATAAAATTGAAATGAAATTTAAATTTATAAGATAGTCCTTCCTAAATAACTAATTTTAAACTGTATTTTTCTCTAGTGGAAAAAGTTGTGGAATACATATGATTTCTGAATTTCTTAATTCAGTGAAGATTCAGCGACACCATTAAGAAAATTTGTTTCCTCCCTGTGTTTAGGTGAAATGACTCCTTCATAGCATAACATTTAAAGGAGACTGTAAATCCCTAGTGGGAATGAAACTTTCTTTTTACTAATCATCTCACAATACCCAACAAAATGACACATATAAAAAGTTATATGATGATAATCATCTGATTGTTAAGAGATGAACTTCAAAATATAATGATGGGCTTCCCTGGTGGCTCGGTGGTAAAGAATGAACCCACCTGCCAATGCAGGAGACGCAGGCTCTATCCCTATTTCGGAAAGATCCTATATTGCCACAGAGCAACTAAGCGTGTGTGCCACAACCACCGAGCCTGTGCTCTAGAGTCCAGGAGCTTCAGCTATTGAGACCATGCGCTGCCAGCACTGAAGGCTGTATGCCCTAGAGCCCATGTTCTGCAACAAGAGAAGCCACCGCAATGAGAAACAATTGCAGCACAACTAGTGAGTAGCCCCTCACTCTCCGCAATTAGAGAAAGCCTACAGGCAGCAACGGAGACCCAGCACAGCCAAAGATAAATAAATATTTTAAAAATCTATCTTAAAAAAAAATCCCAAAACATTAGTCCTATAACTGGAGTTGAAACAAAATTTTGTGGAAGTTCAGAGAAGGGAACTACTGTTTGAGCAGATGTTCTTCAACCTTCAGACACTCTGCTTAGGGCTCCTTTGTGATACTGCATCTGTCAGCTCTGGTTTATCAGGGAGGAATGATTAAAATAAAGCTCCTTCCTGAAATTAGAGTCTGGGGACCACACAGCTGAGGTCGTTTGTCCCATGGCAAAGACTGGGCCTTGAAGCCACAGCGGTTTTACAAAATTTTGCATCAGGGTTATTTTAATGATTAATGACACTATTCCTATCTCCATTGAAGACAGATAAAAGGAAGTAGATTTTAAACTGCAAGAGGAATGATTAGGTGCACAAGTGAAAAAAAGAAAAAAGTCCTGATAATAGTAATGACAGAGTAGTCATAATTTATTGAGTACCTACTGTTGCCCAGGTACCATTAGGCATTTTATAAGACTTATTTTAATACCCATAAAAACCAACATGGGTATTTCCTCCATTTTTCAGATAAAGGCATGAAAGCTCACCATGGTAACAAGCTCCTTTAAGCTCAAGCAATTAATCGGTGGCTTTAATCACACTTGCCGCCAAGCTGACATGACTCAAAAAGTCACATTCTTTTTATCACAGGACATTTCTCAAGCTGTGGATTTTGGAACACTAGCTTTATGAAAACAATGAGTTACAGTGTTTGAAATAAATGCTTGGGAAATACTGAGTTAAAGTTAAAGCAAGTTGCTTTACTATCAACTTGATCAGCTGGTAAAGAATCTGCCTGCAATGGGGGAGATCTGAGTTCGATCCCTGCATTGGGAAGATCTCCTGGAGAAGGGAAAGGCTACCCACTCCAGTATTCTGGCCTAGAGAATTCCATGGACTACAGTCCGTTGGGTCACAGAGAGTCTGACACGATTGAGCGACTTTCACTTTCACTGGTCAAATGCACTGGTCATGCCCACCATGAATCCCCAGCAAAGGGATCTAGGGTCTAAGTGTCCAGTGGTTTCCAAATGTGTTTCATCACAGAACTCCTTTACTTCTGGTATAACAGGAAACTCCAAGAATTCATACTGCATGGGACAGAGCTGAGGAAAATCTGTACTACACTTATCTACTTCAAAGTCTCCAGTAGAGACTTTTAAAAGATGAGTTAAGCCACAGAATCACAGAGACAGAACAGTTCGAATCAAAACTTGACTTCCTTCACCTCCAACTGTGGGCATGCAGTCCTGGTCTGTCTGCGCTGTGAACACTGAGTGGGTGACTAACTCCACCTTCACACCGCTCTTAACTGGCTGAAAACCCTCCACTTTCTGACATACCTCCTTTCTCCTCCAAGTGACTCTGTGAGGTCAAGTCTTGCCACCAAAGAACAGTAAAACAAGTCTTTCACTGCAACTGGGTGTGGTCACCATGTATCTCTCATGCTTATTGTGTCGTTCGTAGCCAACCTTCACTGACTGAAGGTTACAGTCTGTAGCGATCCGATTTCTCAGGTGGTTTGGCATGAAAAATCTGGAAGCATCCAGTATCAGATTAGGGCTTCCTCGTCTGCACTTCATCCAAGGGTACAGCAAACGAGTCCTGTCCAGCTTTGCAGCACCCCAGACCCTCTGCCCTGTGATATTTCTCACGCTCCCAGTCTTTGTATGGATGGAAAGAAGACAAACTGCAGTTGCTACAGAGATAGGAAGCAATGCTCACCACACCTACGCAAGGGTTCTCTGAAGCTGCTTTGTGATGCAAAACAGCAGCCTTCAAAGGAGTGCTGACATGAACGTCAGGCACACCCTGATGCCTAAGGATTAGTGCAGGTTGTGTTTCAAAATGGACATAGTTTGTGCATGGTTTCAACCCTAGCATCACCAGACTAAAGATGACTCCTCTCTGCACCAGAAAAACTTTCTCCCTGGTGATAAAGCATTACCCCCTATCAATATGGTCTTTTAAAAAATGGCATATGTTTCTTCTCCTTGCATTGATATAAGTAGAACAAGGAGAAGAAAAAAAGGAATATAGTATGGAAATAACTGACATATTCTATTAGTTCTTTGATTGTCTGAATCCTATGAGCTGCTGCTGCTGCTGCTAAGTCGCATCAGTCGTGTCCGACTCTGTGCGACCCCATAGACGGCAGCCCACCAGGCTCCCCCGTCCCTGGGATTCTCCAGGCAAGAACACTGGAGTGGGTTGCCATTTCCTTCTCCAATGCATGAAAGTGAAAAGTGAAAGTGAAGTCGCTCAGTCGTGTCTGACTTTTAGCGACCCGATGGACTGCAGCCCACCAGGCTCCTCCATCCATGGGATTTTCCAGGCAAGAGTACTGGAGTGGGGCGTCATTGCCTTCTCTGATCCTGTGAGCATATAAGCATAATCCTATACTGAGGGCAGGAACTGTGTCTCATTTATTTCTCTAATCCCCACAGTTCCTAGCAGTAATCTACACTTAGTAGACACTCAGAAATAGCAAACAAAGGTTTGTCTAGTCAAGGCTATGGTTTTTCCTGTGGTCATGTATGGATGTGAGAGTTGGACTGTGAAGAAGGCTGAGCGCCGAAGAATTGATGCTTTTGAAGTGTGGAGTTGGAGAAGACTCTTGAGAGTCCCTTGGACTGCAAGGAGATCCAACCAGTCCATTCTGAAAGAGATCAGCCCTGGGATTTCTTTGGAAGGAATGATGCTAAAGCTGAAACTCCAGTACTTTGGCCACCTCATGTGAAGAGTTGACTCATTGGAAAAGACCCTGACGCTGGGAGGGATTGGGGGCAGGAGGAGAAGGGGACGACAGAGGATGAGATGGCTGGATGGCATCACTGACTCGATGGATGTGAGTGTGAGTGAACTCTGGGAGTTGGTGATGGACAGGAAGGCCTGGCGTGCTGCGATTCATGGGGTCACAAAGAGTCGGACATGACTGAGTGACTGATCTGATCTGATCTGAGAAATAGCAAAATGAATTAATGAATTAGTTTATTCTAATTACTTGATTAGAAAAAAAAAGTAGAAAAAATCATGGTTTAAGAAACAGACTGTCACCATTTCACTGAGACCTCTTCTTGGATAAAATTCAGGGATACCTGTAGAATCATTAGTTCCTGGGAAATGTAAAATCCTATTTAGGATTTTCAGTAGGAATGTAGTAAAAGTGACTGTCCCTTAAATACAGAATCTTCCCAAATTATCCTACAACTATATTCTCCTTCTTGGAACTAAACACGTAATGAAACTATCTTATATTCATGATTACTTAGAAATAAGTAAAAAAAAAAAATCACTTGTGCCCACAGTGTATAATTCCAAACACACTTACACGAGAATCTGAAAGGTGTTTCCAATTACTATTAAGCAGTATGTCTGACTTAAGATATTCATGCTAGTTCAAGTGCGGCTGAGACCATGGCATGTTAGGTTGGCAACTATCATAGTGACCTGCTAAAAAGCCTTACCTGTCATCTATTAAATAAGAGAATTGAAATGTGAGGGATACAATAACATTGCCTAACTGGCCCAGCATGTTACTGGCAAAGTCCAGGATTAGAACCCAAGATTCCCAGTTCCCAGCCCAATACCCCAAATTGCTCCTCTCCCCAAATTGCTAAAAGTTGATCTTTTAGCTTTTCCATACTAAATCAACTCCAGGCCTGTGGACCAGGGAGCCTCTCCCAGTGGATCAGAGAAGCAGCCTCATCAAAAATTAGGTTGTTTGCTTATTTCTTGAAAACACATTTTTTGGCATCATCTTTTCCTTTTAAGCCTTTTGGCTTAAAATTTTTTTTTTCCTAATGGAGATCTTATTTGTGTTAACATATTTTGAGAGCTAACCAGTGTCATGGCTGTGCCTTGGGCAAGGTGTTAGAAGGAACATCTGTCTGATAACCACATGTGGACAAGATGCAGAGTAACAGATTTAATAGTGAATTAATCCCTCAAGAATCTTTTTTTTTTTTTTCAAGAATCTTACTTGAAGTTCATCAGCCTTTTCTTCTGCTGTTTAGAAAACTCATTCAATTAGCTATAATCATTTATAGGACATATCCCTTAATGTGTTAGCATCATCATATTTCTCAAACAGGCAATCCTGGTGAAAGAATAATCCAATCCTATGGTTAGACTATCTTATATTAGACTTTCTTAAAATACAGAACAATGCAGTTATAGATAGAAGGAAAACAAAACAGGAAAAAGAAAAAAAAACAACACTTGGTCCAGGATCTAGACCCCAGCTATAACTCTATCCTTTAAAATGGTTCACTTGGCAGCAGCTTAACCAGTGCAATAACTTACAAAGAATAGTAAATCGGCACATAATGGGAACTTTGGGTATAAAATACCTTTTAGACAGGGGGTTTGCTTATTTTATTTATGCGTATTTGCTTTATTTTTGTCACAAAATGTAGCAAGTATTTTTTTCAAGTTTTGTCGAAAAAAGAGAGCCCTAAAACAATCTCAATAACATCCACTCCTTAGTGAAGAAAAAACCTTTTTCTTAAATTATAGCGTCTCCTGGCAGGACAGTGATGAGTTCTATTTCTTTAGGGATTTTATCCAGTTCTCCAGACTTGAAGGAATCAACAGATGGAGGAGGGAAAAGAAGTACATGGCAGAAGTCCCTGTGTCACACTGGGTCGGCATGGACTGCCCTGGGGTCCCTTCCGTCTGGACAGGAGGAGGGTGAGGCTGGCTGATGCAGAGGAACAGGTCTGCTCTGTGTCTGGCCACTTAATGTCAGCTGGCAGGGGCAGGACTCCACGAGTCAGCAGCTTATCAGCCCCGGTACTCTCGGGAAAGCGCACCACTGAAGGATGGGCCCTATGGGGGCAGGACTTCATCAGCTCAACCATCTGAGTTCTGTTTCCTATTATAACTCCTTTTCACAGGAGAAATGATTTCCTAGTGGTCGGGCAGGTTCAGATTTATTGCTTTACTTGCTGGCTATTGGATTAGGAGAAAAATTCACCATCAGAATTCCTTAGCAACGCTGAAAGGTCATTTGTCTCATCAAATTCTGTCCTTTCATTGCACTCTTTCTATCTCAAATTTCTCTAATGGTTCCTTAATAATTCTAGCATTTGGTCTCAGCAGCCTTCTCTGCACGAAACACCTGTTTGGGCAAAGTTCAAAACGCCTCTGTATTCACTGAAAACAATCTGTTTGAGGGCGTGCATTTCTAATAATTCTAAAGTTCTTATTTCCATTGTCAGCATATCCACATTCAAGCTATCATAAAACACACATACACACTTTAAGTATCTAGACCCTCAAGGGCTATTTTGAGGAAATTCACCCACAGATCTATACAACTGGCACTGAGGCAGAATACTGTAATATTAGGATATGAGTTATGTAATATTAGGATATGTAGTAATAAAGGATATGCATTACTGACTTCAAGTTTTTCCAAAGAATAATGCTTATTTTGATTACTATCCATAATAATGGATAGTATTATGATTAATAGCTACAAAAGGATACATTAATTTAAAAATCTGATTCTAAGCAAGTCAGTATTTTAGTTGCATAACAGATTATACATATTCAGTTAAATTTCTTACTGTTTGTTTAATTTCTAGAAACTCCAGTACATATATGATATTCTTATTCTCCTTATTATTAATAATATGCCTAGTCTGACTTTTTGATTTGAATACACCTCTCATGATTTATGGCTATTCACACATTTTAACTCATTTTGAGACACTGTGGTCAGTTCCATACTGCAGAGGATGCCAGTCCTTTGAGTCACCATGGCATAAAGAAGACAGATTGTGACCTGCAACTGGACAGGTTGGATGGACTTTAAGGCAAGGGTCCTCCTCTGGCCCCTACTCACGCCTAGCACCCTGTGAGGGTCCTTGACCAGATGCCACTGCCCAATAAGCTGCAGATGCCAGTATGTGGCACAAGTATTTGGCAACATGTCAAATGAAAGGCAGCAAAGCACAGTGGAAGGTGGCTTTGGAGTCAGACAGATTGGGTTTAAATCCTGCTCTGACACTTAATCTGTGAAATAACCTTGGGCAGCTTATTTTACAGGTCTCTGACTTCCAGAGAGAAAATTAATCATAAAGAGTTATAGTTGGGTTTTCATATGGCTGGCCATCGAGAGTAGTGGTTAAAGGCATAGATTTCTAAGTTTCATCCTGCGCTGCCCGTTTTCTAGCTGCTCAGCCTCGGGCAGTTCCCATAAATCACGCTACGTCCTTGTTTCCTCACCTGCACTTGGGGGTAATGATTGTAACTCTCACAGGGTTTTGGAAGGATTAAATTTTTTAAATAAATGAAAAGCCATCTTTCACAATACTTGGCATGTGGTAAGCACTCAATATTAGCCAGTTATTTTTATGAAAATGAAAGAAAGTAAAAGTGAAGTCGTGTCCGACTCTGCGACCCCTTGGACCACCAGGCTCCTTTGGAAGCATCTTGATTGATTTTCCAGGCAAAAATACTGGAGTGGGATGCCAAGTGGATCTCAAATTCCTAGCATTCGTGGGCATGCCATCCTCTAGCCCAGTGTCTCTTTCATCCATGCTCTGTCTGTGCCTTCTGTTCTCTGTGTTCTAAGACCACGAGGCCATAACTGGGAGAATGAAAATAACTGCAGAGCTAGTGAAAGGAACTTGTAGTTAGAAAATTTCCTTGAAAATATACTCTACTGTTCAACTTAGTTCTTAGTTTAAAGCTCTTAAAACAGTATCTTTGAAATATCTAATCCTTAAGCCAGATATGATGAAGAAAAAGCATACATCACTTGTCCTCTTTGCTGAAACATCTATGTTTATTTTTAAGTGAAATAGTTGTAGCTGATGTAAACACTTAGCAATCAAGACGCTTCCGAAGTGTTTTCCTATTTTCATTAAATATTGTTTATCCCAAAAAGGAATGCTTTATGCTTTCAGCATTACTTTTAGAATGATACATATTTATGAGATAACATACTACTTTTAGAACTTTTTTGCATTTAAGTTTCTAAAAAATATTTACATAAGTTTTCCTCGAGCATTTGTGTAATTCTCTCAAGTATACTCTTTGATGATTTTATATATACATGTTCCTTTCATCTCTGAATCGCAGATTTATCTCATTATTCAATCAGAATATTTTAGATGAATACTGAAATAATTATTGGCTCTTAAAAAATCATGTAATCATAGCTGGGTATGGATGTAAATGATATACATATCTTATTAGTTTTAAAATATACTCATTTTTTACTCCAAATTTGAAACAGATGGATTTTTAAATTACTTTTGAAATACAGTTTATATTTATAAATAAAGGTGGCTTAACCTTGCTATCACCTAAAGAAAGTTCATTTATAATTTATAAACTTTGTTTATAATTTATAAACTTTGAAAATGTAGAAGACTCTTCTATTTACTACTGGTACATAACTTATGCATAGATATCTGTGTATATACGTACATATATGTCAAAATATTAAATATAAATATATAGTATTATGTGTTAAATTAGCAGCAGTATATGCTATTAATGTAGTCAAGGTACCATCTTGGCATTCTCTAATCATTTTTTTCCATCCTATCCCTTCTCCTGCCATCACTACTGGTCATGATTGTTGTACCTTCCATACCCATGCAATAATTATGATGGAAGATGCCAAAGGATTCTGTTTCTGTGCTCTGCATCCCTTCCTTTTACCAAAAAAAAAAAAAAAAAATTATTTTACTTATTTGGCTGTGTCAGGTCTTAGCCTTGGCACAAGGGATCTAGTTCCCTGATCAGGGATTGAACCCAGACCCCCTGCATTGGGAAAGCGGAGTCTTAGCCAGTGGACCACCAGCAAGTGAAAGAAAGTGAAAGTTGCTCAGTCATGTCTAACTTTTTGCAACCCCATGGACTTATACAATCCATGGAATTCTTCAGGCCAGAATACTGGAGTGGGAGGCCTTTCTCTTTTCCAGGGGGTCTTCCCAACCTAGGAATTGAACCCAGGTCTCCCACGTTGCAGGCAAATTCTTTACCAGCTGAGCCACAAGGGAAGCCCAAGAATACTGGGGTGGGTAGCCTTTCCCTTCTCCAGTGATCTTCCTGACCCAGGAATCAAACCAGGGTCTCCTGCACTGCAGGTGGATTCTTTACCAACTGAGCTATCAGGGAAACCCTAGGACCACCAGCAAAGTCCCCTTCTCACGGTATCTCCATCTTCCCCCAGCTTCCACCTCATCCCAACACACCTACATGGGCCATGCACTCCTGTGTGCACGCACACACACACATACACAAAAACATATGATGATACTTGATCAAGTCCATGCCTACAATGAAAGCTGCCTTATTTAAAATTTTATGTTATTTTCCTATGTTCAATTGGCTCATGGTACTTCTCAGGTCTACTATATTCTTCTATTTTTTTATATATTCATTCCATTAATTTTTCAGAGTCTGATATTGAAACTTCAACTAAAAATCTAAATTTATCCACTTAAAAAATAATTATATTAATAATATATAGTGGAGCTATATGTAACTTTGTTCTGTATTTTCCAAGTCTCCTGTAAATGTATTATCATACTTTTATATATCAATAACCTCAGATGTGCAGATGACACCACCCTCATGGCAGAAAGTGAAGAGGAACTAAAAAGCCCCTTGATGAAAGTGAAAGTAGAGAGTGAAAAAGTTGGCTTAAAGCTCAGCATTCAGAAAACGAAGATCATGGCATCTGGTCCCATCACTTCATGGGAAATAGATGGGGAAACAGTGGAAACAGTGTCAGACTTTATTTTTTTTTTGGCTCGAAAATCACTGCAGATGGTGATTGCAGCCATGAAATTAAAAGACGCTTACTCCTTGGAAGGAAAGTTATGACCAACCTAGATAGCATATTCAAAAGCAGAGACATTACTTTGCCAACAAAGGTCTGTCTAGTCAAGGCTATGGTTTTTCCAGTGGTCATGTATGGATATGAGTTGGACTGTGAAGAAAGCAGAGCGCTGAAGAATTGATGATTTTGAACTGTGGTGTTAGAGAAGACTCTTGAGAGTCCCTTGGACTGCAAGGAGATCCAACCAGTCCATTCTAAAGGGGATCAGCCCTGGGATTTCTTTGGAAGGAATGATGCTAAAGCTGAAACTCCAATACTTTGGCCACTGCATGCGAAGAGTTGACTCATTGGAAAAGACCCTAATGCTGGGAAGGATTGGGGGCAGGAGAAGGGGACAACAGAGGGTGAGATGGCTGGATGGCATCACTGACACGATGGATATGGGTTTGGGTAGACTCCGGGAGTTAGTGATGGACAGGGAGGCCTGGCATGCTGGGATTCATGGGGTCGCAAAGAGTCAGACATGACTGAGTGACTGAACTTGAACTTACTGATCATTGTAAGGGTTTCCCTGGTGGCTCAGTGGTAAAGAATCCACCTGCCAATGCAGGAAACTTGGGTTCAACCCCTGAGTCAGGAAGAACCCCTGGGAGAAGGAAATGACAACCCACTCCAGTATTCTTGAAGGAGAAATCTCATGGACAGAGGAGCCTGGTGGGCTATATAGTGCATGGGGTCTCGAAAGAGTCAGACATGACTTGGTAACTAAAGAACAACTGATCATAGTGCAGCTACATTTTATTAACGGCTGCTTAAGGCAAATGACATACTGAAGTCCAATAAAAACGTCTTCCATGCACCGAGTCAACATACTACACACTCCTTAAGTTTTTAATGCTTGTACCGAAAATAAATGCGCTAGGAGGCTTGACCACTGTCACCTTTAAAGAAAATGTCACCAGCAATCTAACCTTCTTCACAGTTTTTCTGGACATGGGTGACCTCTTAAGGAATAGCCCTACAAAGGATGCTCAGTGTACAACTGACCAGGTTCTTCTTTGGAAAAGAGAAAGCCAGCTGACCTTCCTGATCTCCCCTGACGCAGCATTTGCTTAGACTGATGCATCTGCATACAGTCCGTGCTGCCTAATTCTTTCTAACTTAGTAACAAAAACATGGCAAGATGGGATACAGACCATGTTTCATGCATTTTAATGTCCTAATATTTGTGAACTTGGAATGAAATGTAAAATATACCCAATTTGAGCAGCCTAGCGTGCTGCCTGCCTGGGCATCTGTTCATTTCTAGCTTTTCTACCTCTTAGTCATTTCACTTCTGCTTTTAATTGTAACTGCCACTTTTATGCTGATGGCACAAATCCTCAGGCTCTTTTTAATGACACTTGCAGTCCTGCTCCTGACCCCTGTCTCATCTAAAGTAATGGCTTAATCTCAATTGCTTTCAAATTTATGTTTATACACAAGAAGTGTTTTCTTGGATAAGAGAGTTCCATTTTTTTTTTTAATGTCTTATTTCTTGTTTAATTTGTCACATTGGCTAACCAAGTCCAGAGGCTGGTCTCCAGGACTGCATAATTTTTCACTCACGTCTCAGTCTCTCCACATTCCATCACAACTAAAGCCTTCAATCACATTATCCTGTTGCACATCATGACTTTGGTTGCACATTGCCACCTACTCTACTTAATTAAATAATTTGTTGACACACGCAGATTTCTGTTTACTCTAGCCCGGGCATTCCAGCCAAGATAATTATATCTAGGGCTTCAGGATCTGCCTGTGGTAAAATGTTGAAGTAGGGAAAATTTTTCTTTGAACTTTCTCCCAGATGACTTATCAGCTCTATTTCCTTTTTTTTTTTTTTTTTCTTTTCTCTATTTCATTTCCTTCCTCTTAGTTTGTGAATTGATCATCTGCTCTGGATGTTCTCATCCATTCTTGATTTTAAATATTCTTCTTCATTGTCCTTAAATCTAACTATATATTCATTATCCCTATCTGGTTAAAAAATACAAATGAATTAGCTAAACTCCAATCCTACTATTCCCACTAAGATAATATTAATAGTAAGTAAGAAGCCTGTTGGTTCTTGAGCACTTAAGTTAGTTCAAGACTGTTGAAGATAAAGTACTAATTGAGGGTCATGGGTGCTCAATGCCCCATGGCAGGTGTTAGGGGTATGAAAGGGAATAAGACACTAGTCCTTGAATTCCCAAAGCATGAAGTCTAGTAAAGAAAACAGACATAGACATAGAAAATCATAAAGTCTTATTATGAGTTTCACGACAATTTTGGATCATATGGATCTAAGGAATACAGATAATGGGCAATGACTCTGAGCCACCCTTGTTTGATCTATGTATTCTGTTTTCTTTCTGAAATAGATGTTGTTTTTTTCTGGTTTTTTATTAATAGTAATTGCTAGCAGTTATTGAGAAAATACCATGTGATATTTAAGGGTAGCTCCAAATATATTACATATATTAACGCATCTAATTTCTCATTAAGGCTTCCAGTAAGTTAGTTGACTCATATCCTCATTTTATAGATGATAAAACCAAGGTGCACAAAGATTAAATTACCTAGGTAAAGTCTCACAGACAGTAAGTATTAAAGATATCATTTAAATCCAGTCATTTTGGTGGCTCATTTTGGCTCTAGAGCAGCATGGTCCAAAAGAAGTTTCTGTGGTAATCAAAATGTTCTATAACCTGTGCTTTCCAACACAGCAGCCACTAGTCACATGTGGCTATTATTTTAATTTTTAATTTTAATAGGCACAGCTTGTGACCACCAGACTCTGCTCCTTTATAGGGCAAGGTGATGCGGAAATGGAAAAGAGGGACCTGTCTGAGCAAAGACATCTGGGGTGATCCTCCATCGGAGATGTTGATAGTTTAATAGGCTGCTCTAGAAAATACTTCAAGACCTGCAGGAATAAATGCTCTGAAGGTGGAATAATTAGTATGAACTTGAAATTTAAAGGGTAGTGCATCCTACCAGTAACCTCTCATCAAGACACTTCCATCTACTAACAGAAGGTACCAGTTACCTTCAGGCTTGCTCCTTCTAACACTCAGGAGAAAGGATGGTGGACCTCAGAAGACCTTGAATGGAATTTAAGTGCTGACTTTTATTTTGAGTACTGAATTCCCAGATAATCAAAGACAAACAAAAATATAAGTTTGAGAAGGAGAGAGAGAAGAAATGTTCCTGACATGGGAGTAATAATAATATTGACAACAACAATAATAGCATTTATTGAATATATTCTATAAGTCTAGCAGGGAGCTTTGGTGCATTTTACATCTGATATCATCCTTATAACTTGGTAAGGTTGGAACTAATTTTTCTCTTTCTCATAGAACTATTTTTTTAAATTTTATTGGAGTATATTTTATTTACAATGTTGTGTTATTATCAGGTATACGGCAAAGTGAATCAGTTAAACATATATATATATATATATATATAATCCCCTTTTTTTAAAGATTCCTTTCCCATATAGGTCATTACAGAGTGTTGAGTGGAGTTCCCTGTACTATACAGTAAGTTCTTCAATTCAGTTCAGTTCAGTCACTCAGTCATGTCCGACTCTGTGTGACCCCATGAATCGCAGCATGCCAGGCCTCCCTGTCCATCACCAACTCCCAGAGTTCACTCAAACTCATGTCCATGGAGTCATGTGATGCCATCCAGCCATCTCATCCTCTGTCATCCCCTTCTCCTCCTGCCCCCAATCCCTCCCAGCATCAGGGTCTTTTCCAATGAGTCAACTCTTCACATGAGGTGGCCAAAGTATTGGAGTTTCAGCCTCAGCATCAGTCCTTCCAATGAACACCCAGGACTGGTCTCCTTTAGAATGGACTGGTTGGATCTCCTTGCAGTCCAAGGGACTCTCAAGAGTCTTCTCCAACACCACAGTTCATAAGCATCAATTCTTCGGTGCTCAGCTTTCTTCACAGTCCAACTCTCACATCCATACATGACTACTGGAAAAACCATAGCCTTGACTAGACAGACCTTTGTTGGCAAAGTAATATCTCTGCTTTTTAATATGCTATCCAGGTTGGTCATAACTTTCCTTCCAAGGAGTAAGCGTCTTTTAATTTCATGGCTGCAATCACCATATATATATATATTTAGTACATATATGTCAATCCCAATCTCCCAATTTGCCCCTCCCCTCCCCTTTTTCTCCAGTAACTGTAGGCTTGTTTTCTACATCTGCAATTCTATTTCTGTTCCACAGATAAGTTCATCTGTACCATTTTTTAGACCCTACATATGCTCTGCTATGCTATGCTATGCTAAGTCACTTCAGTCGTGTCCGACTCTGTACGACCCCATAGACGGCAGCCCACCAGGCTGCCCGGTCCCTGGGATTCTCCAGGCAAGAACACTGGAGTGGGTTGCCATTTCCTTCTCCAATGCATGAAAGTGAAAAGTGAAACCGAAGTCGCTCAGCCGTGTCCGACTCTTAGCGACCCCATGGACTGCAGCCCACCAGGCTCCTCCATCCATGGGATTTTCCAGGCAAGAGTACTGGAGTGGGGTGCCATTGCCTTCTCCGAAACCCTACATATAAGCCATATCATATGATACTTGTCTTTCTTTTCTGACTTACCACTCAGTATGACAATCTCTAGGTCCAACCATGTTGCTGCAAATGGCATTATTTTGTCCTTTTCTATGATTGAGTATTGTTCCATTGTATATATGTACTACATCTCCTTTACCCATTCATCCATCGATGGACATTTTAGGTTTCTTCCACGTTCTGGTTTTCATAAATAGTACTGCAGTGAACACTGGAGTGCATGTATCTTTTCGAATTATGCTGGATCATATAGTACTCTATTTTTAGTTTTTTAAGGAACCTCCATACTGTTCTCCCTAGTGGATGCACCAGTTTACATTCCCACCAACTCTTGCCTGGAAAATCCCATGGATGGAGGAGCCTGGTAGGCTGCAGTCCATGGGGTCACTAGGAGTTGGACACGACTGAGCGACTTCACTTTCACTTTTCACTTTCATGCATTGGAGAAGGAAATGGCAACCCACTCCAGTGTTCTTGCCTGGAGAATCCCAGGGACGGGGGAGCCTGGTGGGCTGCGGTCTATGGGGTCGCACAGAGTCGGACATGACTGAAACGACTTAGCAGCAGCAGCAACAATATAGGAAGGTTCTCTTTTCTCCACACCCTCTGCAGCATTTATTATCTGTAGAGTTTTTGACGATGGCCATTCTGATCAAGGTGGGACTTCGTTTTGCAAATGGAAACATAAACAGGGAGGTTATGAAGTTTGTCCAAGATCATATGTCATATAAGTTGCAGAATCAGGGTTTAAGTCCTACCGTCTGGATCCAAAGCCTATGCTTTTTCCTCTAAGTTACCTTCCTGCTAATACCTCCTCACAATGCAGGCCACACTGCCTCTCTGTTGCCTCAAGAGCAAATGCTGGCATCTCAAGGTGTCTCCCCATCAGGGTTCATGATGCCCGGGGGCCTTTCCACCAGGCAGGACAGCAGGAGTGGCCGAATCTGTGGTGTTTGCTCAGGAGAACACACAGAGTGTGGGACCTCCAGATACTCTGGAATAATGCAGTATGCCAGGGTCCCTGACCACCTTTTAACTCTCCTTTGGAAATCACTGACATCATGCAGGCCTTATCTTTGAGCCACTTTTTAAAAATCCACAACTGGGACTCCCTGGTGGTCCAGTGGCTAAGACTCCAGGCTCCCTATGCAGGGGGCCTGGGTTCAATCCCTGGTCAGGGAACTAGATCCCACATGCCACAACTAAAAATCCCGTGTCCCACAACTAAGATTTGGTGCAGACAAATAAACAAAGAATGTAAAAAAAAAAAAAATCCATAATTATTAAACAACAGGAAAGAAGACTGAGGTGAGACTAATTAGAGGGGGAAAATCATATTCTCTTGAGGATGGTGATCAGCTGTTTTCTGTTTAACATGACTAAACAGAGGCAATGATTGTAAAGGTTCTCATGCAGTGTCGAGGGTAAACATGAGAAACACCTTCCTGACAGTGAAGGTAGGTTGTCAGTGATTTCTGAGCATGATTGTCATTTTGGAATCTCTTCCTCTTGAGAGAAAATAATAATAATCACAGAAACCAATACAGTATTTGAGAGATAATGTGAACTATCAAGAGGCTACACTTAGGTTCTAAAACCTTAGCATGTGTAGAAATTTTCCTACGTTCCTTTAAGATGTAGAATGACTATATCTGGATTGATATCCTAGGTAGTTTTGGATGGTAAGAAATTGACCCATAACTTCTCATGATAGTTGTGCCTCCAAGAAGAACTGACTCCTGTGATTAGTTCAGACTGAAAAAAATTAAAGTATGAAAATAGGCCTCTCTTTTCCATGTCTTTATTTTTCCATGTTTCCTGAAACTTCTGTTAGTGTTTATGGGTAGGAAGGAAACATTTAATTTAACCAAAGAAGTATTGAAATCTTAGAGGAAAAAGACAAGCACCCTGAAAAGTATGAATGATTAAATATAAATTTTGTAGACTATTTTTCTGAGCTTGTATGTGTGTGTGTGCCTGTGTGTGTGTCAGAGAGAGAGAGAGAGAACTTTTTCTTAAAAGTATTTATTCTAGCCTAATAGTTTGATTTGAGATACACTCCAGTACAGTTCTGCAGTGGGTGGACAAAATACGTACCAGACAGACATAGAAGATGGCAAAAGGTCTTGCTTAAGTACCTGAAATGAGGAAAGACGGCTAATTCCAGAGTCCCCACAGAACTAAATTTTAATCCCCCAGTTTGTGTGCCTACTTTGAATTTATACAAATTTCTTTAATATCATGTCTCAATTCATCTTCTTTTTCTTAAAACATTTCAAAACACCAAGATAATTTTTTTTTTAGATTTCAGCCCACAAAGTAGTTCAAGAATTTGTTTTCTTCCACGTGAAAAGCACTGTACTAAAGGTACAGTTCACTCTAGATATGGCCTAAAAATATTAACCCTGCGGAAGCCGTTTAACCTCTTTTCATCTCTGCATTCAGTTGGCCAAGAGAAGACCCTGTCATGGCTCTCAAATGGTTACTGCTGCTGCTGCTGCTAAGTCACTTCAGTCGTGTCCGACTCTGTACGACCCCATAGACGGCAGCCCACCAGGCTCCCCCATCCCTGGGATTCTCCAGGCAAGAACACTGGAGTGGGTTGCCATTTCCTTCTCCAATGCATGAAAGTGAAAAGTGAAAATGAAGTCGCTCAGTCATGTCCAACTCCTAGCGACCCCATGGACTGCAGCCTACCAGGCTCCTCCATCCATGGGATTTTCCAGGCAAGAGTTACTGGGCCAAGCAAATAACGTAAATAAACTTGAAGCCAAGATGCTTCGTTCGCATATTAACCAAAAGGCACATTCTTCTGTTCCGCAAAGAAACCTGTTCATTTTTTTTTTTAATACAGTGCTCCCTCAGATTATATCCTCTTTTCCTATTTTTGACAAAGACAGAAATATCTTTCTTCTTGACTCCACTACAAGAAAACAATAATACAAACACAATGATCAAGGTCAACAGATCGCTATCTACAATATTGCCAGCCTGTCAGAGACTGCCAGAATTCAGCCCCATCTACAGCAGCGTCTGCTACCCACTGTGGCTGGTGGCTTCTACGCAGAACGCAGGCCCAGTGATGCCTAATATTCCAATTTTTCAAGAGAAGCCTAACATTTAGATTTTTTATTTGAAACACACTCAAAAATTTTGGCGACCAATTCAAAAAATTAGAAGAACTCAGGACTTCCCTGGTGGTCCAGTGGTTAAGAATCTGCCTTCCAATGCAGCAGACTGGGGTTTGATCCCTGGTTGGGGAACTAAGATCCCACATGCCACAGGGCAACGAAGCCTGTGCACCATGACAAGAGAAAGCCTGTGTGTCCCAACAAAGACCCAGTACAGTCAAACATAAAAATGAATACATAAATAAAACAGAGACACCATTATTAAAAAAAAAAAAAAAAAAAACACTATAAGAACTCAACTAGGGTCATCACTTTGGAGAAAAAATAACAGACAGTCAGGACCATCTGTGGCCCGGAGACTGTCAGTTTAAGACTTTTAGACAAGTTGATTTCTAAGGTTTTCTCCCTACTCAAATAGTTTTGTGATTTTCATTGGGAGATCCTGAAGTTTGGATCACAGTGGCATGAATCCTATTAAAATCATAGCTACTGCTGCCAGAGTGAGTCTCAGCATTACCTGCATCCTGAAAAAAAGAATTGCCAAGGAGAAGCCATTCATTACATTTAATAAAGTACCTGGTAACAAGAGGCTCAGAGGCAGTTCATTAAATTGTAATAGGAAATATGCATGTTTAGGTGCTAGTTATAATTCTCTTGAGACCTATGGAATAATAGACCATTGATATTTGATGGCATTGGGCTCTCCAGATGGCTCAATGGTAAAGAATCCACCTGTCAATGCAGAAGATGTAGGTTCAATCCCTGGATCAGGAAGATCCCCTGGAGAAGGAAATGGCAACCTGCTCTAGTATTCTTGCCTGGAGAATTCCATGGACAGAGAAGCCTGGTGGGCTACAGTCCATGGGGTCGCAAAGAGTCAGACATGACTGATTGAGTACAAAACTGGGCACACATATTTGATGTAATTAATGTTGACTGCAAATTATGTAAGTTTCTGAAATGGAAATATCAATTTGGCATAGTATTGAACAAATTTTTACACCACCAGCACCCACAAAATCCAGTGTCAGAGAGAAAGCACAAATTAGGTCCTTGAGTGCACTCCCTGGGCCATATTGGTACCTCACTGAACCCATTACTAGTCCCAAGGGTCCCAAAGAAACATGGTTTCCATTGTGATACATGCATCCACTGTATCAGCTTAAGGATCTCAGAGTAAGTAATGATATCTAAGAACAGTAGTTCCAGAGAACATGAACTGACTTCTTGGCACGCCACTTCTTTGTTGTGTATGCTTGGACAAAATACTTAAAGTCTCTGAACTCATTTTTCCATCTGCAAATACGGGATTTTGTAAAGGTCAATCAAAACATTATTTATAAAAGGCTGACATAAGGTAGATATACTCATTGAAGTGAAAGAGTGTGAGCAACCAATTGGTTTTGCCGAGCAGATCCCAGAATATCTAGGACAGGGTTTCTCATGAGAATATCCTAACACACTGGGGAGTTGCACCAGTGGTGGGAAAAGACAGGAGTTAGAGCGTCGGTGTTGGAAACAACACGTAGCCCAAAGCTTATCTTATTTCTACAGCAGCGGACTCACCCTGGGGGTGTTAGACATAGGAACATATACTCTAATGATAAAAGACACTGAGAAAATACAAGGATGCTTTTCACATTTTAAGAAACAAACTCCTTTATCCTTTGAACAGTTTGTTGTATTTAGATCATTATCAGAGTTCAATTAAAAAATGGCCCACTTTATCACATTATCAGAGCAGAAATTCAAGCAAAATTGATCAAGCTAAAGAGCAGGGCTGGAAACTCATGCTATCCAAGCTCAGAATGTGCCAAGGATTCAATCTGGTTTATGAAAATATCAGAGACTGTCTCTGTCACAGCTGCCCTGACCTCATGAGACACTCATCACCCACAAGGCCACGAAATTACCCCAGGTGGCCAGCTTCTAGGCTACCACAACCCTTTAAATTGTAGGTAAAACAAAACACAAGAGCATTTATCAAGAGTAGAATTGAAGGCTCAGAGAAAACTTTTGGTTGATGGATGCCCATGATTTTTTTTTTTTTTTTTTCTTTTTTTGAAAGCAGGAAGAGAGAGGGTCCTTTCAAAATAAGCAGTGATTTAAAGCTTCTGATAATCCAACTTGGATTTTGGGTAGGTTCTCTCCCAGTACTGATTTTTTATTCTTCTAGGACTTGCATCTAACCTTTGGCCCAGTTTGCAATCTCTTCTACCTAAAAGATAGTGCACAGATTGCCTGAGATATAGAATAACAGCTGTGTTTTTTTCTGGCAGTTCAAACACTTTGAATATAGGTCTTGGCAGTTGAAGTGCTAGCCTGAAAACTCTGCACTGAAGTTCTTTGAGAATTTATCAATTTGTGTTTAGGGACTTTTCAAGTGGAAAAATGAAGTTCTTCATGTTTTCACAGGCAGTTCCAAATTCCAAATTGTGTCAAGGGTAAAATGTTTCTGTGTTTGAAAGGCCAAGGCAGACTTACGTAACCCAGAAGAGGATAATCTAATGCTACCCCCGAAACAAATTATAGAGCTTTAAAAATGTACTATTCCATAACTTGATGCAATAGGAAGTGGTTCTTTCTCACTCCTTAAGCGAACTGAATTTGGTTTTCATAATAAACCCATAAGGCCTAGAGAATTAGAAATTCAAATCATTTTCATAAATAAAGAAGGTTTTGTTTTATATTTTCCATATTTGGGAAGCCATCTCTCTGAGGAGTTTTGCCAGGGGCACGCTCTATGGGTTTTCCAAGTTGCCACTGGTAATTGTGATCTTTGTACTTTTTTCTTCTCTTTTTTAAAGCAGTTAGGACTTCAGAGTCTTCATCTGGCTGCCACACAGGTTTGCAGAATTCATTAGCAAGATATTTTTCCAGACCAGGTTCTTCTTACTAGTCCATCTTTCACTCACGGTTTAAGTTATGGAATGAGAGGTAGACTAACTACTTGACAGTAAAGGATGTGTACAGAAAAGTGTAGGGTACATTATAATTGTTAAGAAGTATGTGCAAGGTTTTCTGTTCCACTAACGGTTTATGTACTAGAGTTTATATGCAAGGAAGAGTTTCTGTTATTGTTCAGTCTCTCAGTCAGGGCTGACACTTTGCGACCCCATGGACTGTAGCATGCCAGGCTTCCCTGTCTTTCACCATCTCCCGGAGCTTCTACAAAGCTTTATAGAGTTTCTACAAAGACAGTAGGCTGGCTAAACCAGCAACTCCAAGGACATCAACACCAAGTCCTTGACTGGTTTGGAACTGAGGGACTCAAGAGGTAAATTTGACATAAAGAATTGAGGAGAGATGAAAAGGGGGTGGCATGCATCACACACCCCTGGCCTGGTGGCCTGTAACTCCAAAGTCCATGGTTTTTCCAAAACATTGTGCTGCATTCTATCTGTGACTGTTTCCATTTGGGAACCCAGCAACTATGATTTCCAACCATAGATATATACAATGGAATATTTGCAAGCTGTGAGCTTGGTGGGGAATGGTGGTGAGTGAAAAAGCACTATTCATCTTTAAAAGAATTTGATAAGACAACTATTCTTGGAGTTTGTATGCCAAGATTTTTTTGAAAGCTAAAGTTTGTAATAGAAACTCTGGTGCACACCCTAAACCACCACAGAAAAAACACAGGATGTTATAAGAAAGAATTTAAGAAGAAAATAATAACGGACTGGTACTCAAAGTCTTCCAGAAGTTTCTTTCACCCATAGCAGGATAAAACAGTAAAAATGAGTAACCAAATACTTTGTTCTAAGGGTGGGACAAACTATTTTTTTTAGAAAAACATATAAAAGCCAATCCAAACCTTTATTCAAGTTGATATGTGTTGTGAGTTTCTTGCCTTGTAGTGAGCACAGGTAGACAAAATGCTCTCCACAGAGCCTGAAAATGGAAGATCATGTGGTCATTGTATTTCCCTTTCAAAGGGCAAAACACCTTTCTACTACTCCTTACAAAATTAAAGTCTGATAGAATGGATCAATAGGTATAATCTTAGAAAGGTCAATGCACTGAACAAACCAATGGTATTAACATAGCATCTCCCAAGATGATCGTGCATTTCTATCCCACTTGCTTTCTTATTTTCTTTTTTTTGCCTAATACATCCATAGAAGCCATCTATGTTTCTTCCTTGCAAGTGTTTTAATTACAGACCATATTTTTATCATCTTGCAATTTTCCAAAGTTCTTTATTAATTTGGTTTTCTCAGCAAATGAGAAAAGCTAAGAAATCAGTAATATATAGAATTTTATTATCTGCAAGGATTTAGTGTTTTGGAGTGAATATTTTACTCAATTTCTATGCTGGAAAGTTCAGCATAATTCATGTAAGTCTATAATATCTGAAAAGCACAAATTTCAGAAGGCCTATTTTGCTTTTATTTTTGCTCAATTTTTTATTTCACCGTATTTTTTTTCTCACCCAATCAGATAAGAACTTATCAATCAATTTATACTAAGGAAGTAATAACATTTATTTATTTCATAAATATTTGTTAAACACCTGACATGCCAGGCAAAAGTTAGGCACTGGGGTCAGATACAAAAATCTAAAAAAGAATCTGTGCTCTTGTCAAATCTGTGAGGATCGAGCACAGAAGACAGATAAGAAAGAAAAAAAAAATAAAGAGTGCTAAATTGCAAGTTTTAACATGTGCTTGGGCTTCTCTTGTGGCTCCCTGGTAGTAAAGAATCCACCTGCAGTGCAGGAGTTCAATCCCTCAACTGGAAAGATCCCCTGGAGCAGGAAATGGCAACCAACTCACTCCAGTATTCTTGCCTAGGAAATCCCATGGACAGAGGAGCTTGGTGGCTACAAAAATGGTGGGCTATGGGTTCACAAAAAGTCTGACATGACTTAGGCACTAAACAACAACAACAAAAACGTGTGCTTACAGGAGAGTACAAGTCAGAAGCACATGAGTTAGTTTAGATGGGACAAGAGAAAGCTGGTAAGAGGTAAATACGATGAACATACTCCTTGTGAATACTTGTCAGTACCTAAAATTGTTATTCACTTATTTATTTCCATGTTTATTGACTGTGTGCTCCCAATAGTATGTAAGTTTATACTGTATTTCTAGAGCCTAAACAAGGTCTAAAACACAATAAATATTTGCTGACTAAATAACTAACTAGTAAGAAATAAAGCTGAAGAGATGGATAACAGCCTTCTAAGTTATGCTGAGATGTTCAGACTGAGATGTTCAGATTCATTTTCCAACCAGTAGAAAGCATGAAACAGTTTCCAGTGAGAGAATGGTATGATCTGATGTGCAGTATCACCCTAACTTCAAAGAGAAAATGAATTTGGCAGAAGAGGAGAAGGTAATGAGCTTCAGTCAGGGACCTACACCCAGTTCAGTTCAGTTCAGTCGCTCAGTCGTGTCTGGCTCTGCAACCTCATGGACTGCAGCACACCAGGCCTCCCTGTCCATCACCAACTCCCAGAGTTTACCCAAACTCATGTCCATTGAATTGGTGATGCCATCCAAGCATCTCATCCTCTGTCATCCCCTTCTTCTCCTGCCCCCAATTCCTCCCAGCATGAGGGACTTTTCCAATGAGTTAACTCTTCACATGAGGTGGCCAAAGTATTGGAGTTTCAGCCTCAGCATCAGTCCTTCCAGTGAACACCCAGGACTGATCTCCTTTAGAATGGACTGGTTGGATCTCCTTGCAGTCCAAGGGACTCTCAACAGTCTTCTCCAGCACCACAGTTCAAAAGCATCAATTCTTCTGCGCTCAGCTTTCTTTATAGTCCAACTCTCACATCCATACATGACTACTGGAAAAACCATAGCCTTGACTAGATGGACCTTTGTTGGCAAAGTAAGTCTTTGCTTTTTAATATGCTGTATGGGCCAAATTTGATGGTCCAGATGGGAATGGACAGAAGTGGACAGATTCAGGAAATGCTTAGGAAACAGAACCAACACACCTTGGTGAGTGGATGGATATAGTGCAGGGAGGGAGATGATTAGTCAAGAAAGATTTCAGGTGTAACCAGTAGACATGCTCAGTCAGTTGCGTCTTACTCTTTGCAACCCCATGGATTGTAGCCCACCAGGTTTCTCTGTCTGTGGGATTGTCCTGGCAAGAATACTGGAGTGGGTTGCCATTTCCTTCTCCAGGGGATCTTCCTGACCCAGGGATCAAACCTGCATCTCCTGCATGGCAGGCAGATTCTTTACTGCTGTGCCATGGGGGAAGCCATTAGATGGTTGTATGATATTAATATTTATTAAGATACTAATACATATATTATTCTTATTTTCTATAAATAAGAATATGAATATTATGAGGTATATCTTATTTACCCCTTGGAAGAAAAGCTATGACCAACCTGAACAGCATATTAAAAAGCAGAGACATTAAAGGTCCATCTAGTCAAAGCTATAGTTTTTCCAGTAGTCATGTATGGATGTGAGAGTTGGACTATAAAGAAAGCTGAGCACCAAAGAACTGAAGTTTTTGAACTGTGGTGCTGGAGAAGACTCTTGAGAGTCCCTTGGACAGCAAGGAGATCAAACTATTCAATTCTAAAGGAAATTAGTCCTGAATACTCATTGGAAGGATTGATGCTGAAGCTGAAGCTCCAATACTTTGGCCACTTGATTCCAAGAACTGACTCACTGGAAAAGACCCTGACTCTGGGAAAGATTGAAGGCAGAACGAGAAGGGGACGAAGAGGAAGAGATGGTTGGATAGCATCACTGAGTCGATGGACATGAGCTTGAGCAAGCCCTGGGAGTTGGTGGTGGATAGAGAAGCCTGGTGTGCTGCAGTCAATGGGATGGCAAAGAGTCGGACATGACTGAGGGACTGAATTGAACTGAACTGAAGATATTAATAGGAAGCACTGGAGCAAGAAGAATTTTCTCCGGTAATATCAAGAACTCAGTTTTGAGGATAGGCATGTTGAGGTATTTGCATGATATCCAAGTAGAGATGCCCAATAGATAACCAAATTCATGAGAACAAAACTAAGAAGAGTGCCTGGACTGGAGATAGAAGTTTAGCGTCTAACTCAACAGAGAAATTGGTTGTGTCCCAAACATGTGAGGAGGCTATAATTGGAACAGAACATTTTTTTCTTTCCATTTCCATGACACTTGGTGTGCCACATTTGCTAAGCATTAGCTGCTGATGATGACAACTTCCTGGTGTCAGACTAGTCTTCAAGTTGAAGCGCCAAACTGCACTGACAGGGCCTGGCCTCGTGCAATTTCCAAATTGCTTGGCAGCTGAAAGAGGTGAAAAACTCATTACCAAGCCATCTGTCCTGAGATTCTGCCCTGATTTCTAGGCCAGAAAAATCTGAATAATTTCAAGAAATTTAAATAGCACACACAGATCAGTAAATTCCTTCCCTATCAGCTCTATACCCTAGTTTCTTGGGCATTAGCAGAAACCTCAGAAAGTTGAGCAAGGTGGCAGTATTGGCAAGTAGATTGTTGTTGTTGGGTCGCTAAGTCGTGTCTGACTCTTTTGTGACCCTATGGACTGTATCCCACCAGGTTCCTCTGTGCATAGGATTCTCCAGAAGAGAATACTGGAATGGGTTGCCATTTCCTTCTCCAGGGGATCTTTCCAATCCAGGGATTGAACCCAAGTCTCCTGCTTGGCAGGCAGATTCTTTACCACTGAGCTACCTGGGAAGTCCATATTAGCAAGCTGATACCCTAAATGCAAAACATTTTTCTTTTTTTTTTGCAAAACATTTTTCAATGAAAACATAATTGAACAGAGAATCAGAGGTCTTTCCATTGAGTACATTGCATTTTTGTTGCTAATGTTGTTTTTTCCCCCCTTTGCGTCTGTGATGTTTAGGCCTATATTAAGGTGGATATGTGTGTGTGTTCAGTCATGTCCAAATCTTTGTGACCCCATAGACTACAGCCCACTAGGCTGCTCTGTCCATGGGATTCTCCAGGCAAGAATGCTGGAGTGGGTTGCCATCTCCTCCTCCTGGGGGTCTTCCTGATCCAGAGATCCAACCTGCATCTCCTGCATCTTCTGCATTGCAGGCAGATTCTTTATTGCTGAGCCACTGAGAAGCCCAATATTATTCTTTCTCAGTTCAGTTCAGTTGCTCAGTTGTGTCTGACTCTTTGCAACCCTATGAACCACAGCATGCCAGACCTCCCTGTCCATCACCAACTCTCAGAGTATACTCAAACTCATGTCCATCAAGTTGGTGATGCCATCCAACCATCTCATCCTCTGTCATCCCCTTCTCCTCCTGCCTTCAATCTTTCCCAGCATCAGGGTCTTTTCCAATGAGTCAGCTCTTCGCTTCAGGTGGCCAAAGTATTGGAGTTTCAGCTTCAACATCAGTCCTTCCAATGAACACCCAGGACTAATCTCCTTTAGGATGGGCTGGTTGGATCTCCTTGCAATCCAAAGGACTCTCAAGAGTCTTCTCCAACACCACAGTTCAAAAGCATCAATTCTTCTTCACTCAGCTTTATCATCCAACTCTCACATCCACACGTGACTACTGGAAAAACCATAGCCTTGACTAGTCGGACCTTTGTTAATAAAATTAAAACACAGTAGTGGCACCCCACTCCAGTACTCCTGCCTGGAAAATCCCATGGATGGAGGAGCCTGGTAGGCTGCAGTCCATGGGATCTCTGAGGGTCAGACACGACTTGAGCAACTTCACTTTCACTTTCATGCATTGGAGAAGGAAATGGCAACCCACTCCAGTGTTCTTGACTGGAGAATCCCAGGGATGGCGGAGCCTGGTGGGCTGCCGTCTATGGGGTCGCACAGAGTCGGACACGACTGAAGTGACTTAGCAGCAGCAGCAGCAGCAGCAGCAATGAAACTAGTGGAATCGTCACCGTGAATCTCTTCTTTGTTGCAGAGAAACTTTCCTGAATTCAAATCTTTACTTCCAACTTGCCTGCAGTCCTTTTCTCCTCTTTTCTTTCCATTCCTGATTTCTCTCCCGTTTTCCTTTCTTTCTTTCCTGGGGTAAGAAAAGAGCATGGCATACTGAGCCAGATAGAACTGGGTTTGGGTCAGATTTCTGCCTTATTTTTACTGAAGACTCTGAACCTCTTTCTTAAATTTTAAATAATGATACTGATGATTTAAAATATCACAGGGTTACTATCCGGGGTAGATGAGAAAATATATATAAAATTCACTGCATAAAGATGGCTTAGAATAGCTACTCCAAAAAGATAGTTTATATTCTATTTCATTTTCCTCCATTAGAAAGAATGTTGGGCCTTAGTGTAATAAGACCCATTCAGTTCAGTTCAGTTCAGTCGCTCAGTTGTGTCCGACTCTTTGCGACCCCATGAATCTCACCAACTCCCGGAGTTCACTCAAACTCACCTCCATCGAGTCAGTGATGCCATCCAGCCATCTCATCCTCTGTTGTCCCCTTCTCCTCCTGCCCCCAATCCCTCCCAGCATCAGAATCTTTTCCAATGAGTCAACTCTTCGAATGAGGTGGCCAAAGTACTGGAATTTCATCTTCAGCATCATTCCTTCCAAAGAAATCCCAGGGCTGATCTCCTTCAGAATGGACCAGTTGGATCTCCTGGCAGTCCAAGGGACTCTCAAGAGTCTTCTCCAACACCACAGTTCAAAATCATCAATTCTTCGGCATTCAGCCTTCTTCACAGTCCAACTCTCACATCCATACATGACCACTGGAAAAACCATAGCCTTGACTAGACAGACCTTTGTTGGCAATGTAATGTCTCTGCTTTTGAATATGCTATCTAGGTTGGTCATAACTTTCCTTCCAAGGAGTAAGTGTCTTTTAATTTTATGGCTGCAGTCACCATCTGCAGTGATTTTGGAGCCCCCCAGAAATAAAGTCTGACACTGTTTCCACTGTTTCCCCATCTATTTCCCATGAAGTGATGGGACCAGATGCCATGATCTTCATTTTCTGAGTGTTGAGCTTTAAGCCAACTTTTTCACTCTCCACTTTCACTTTCATCAAGAGGCTTTTTAGTTCCTCTTCACTTTCTGCCATAAGGGTGGTGTCACCTGCATATCTGAGGTTATTGATATTTCTCCTGGCAATCTTGATTCCAGCTATGTTTCTTCCAGTCCAGTGTTTCTCATGATGTACTCTGCATATAAGTTAAATAAGCAGGGTGACAATATACAGCCTTGATGTACTCCTTTTCCTATTTGGAATCAGTCTGTTTTTCCTTGTCCAGTTCTAACTGTTGCCTCCTGACCTGCATACAGATTTCTCAAGAGGCAGGTCAGGTGGTCTGGTATTTCCATCTCTTTCAATATTTTCCACAGTTTATTGTGATCCACACAGTCAAAGGCTTTGGCATAGTCAATAAAGCAGAAATAGATGTTTTTCTGGAACTCTCTTGCTTTTTCCATGATCCAGCAGATGTTGGCAATTTGATCTCTGGTTCCTCTGCCTTAAATAGGGTTATATTTGATTCAGTGAGTGATGGAAGAAAAAACCGGAGGGTAACAGGCTCAGAAATGAATGAAAACTAATGATTTATAGACAGTAAGTGATACTGGGATCACAACAAACTGTGGAAAATTCTTAAGGAGATGGGAATACCAGACCACCTGACCTGCATCTTGAGAAACCTGTATGAAGGTCAGGAAACAACAGTTAGAACAGAGATGGAACAACAGACTGGTTCCAAATAGGGGAAGGAGTACATCAAGGCAATGTATATTGTCACCCTGCTTATGTAACTTATATGCAGAGTGCATCATGTGAAATGCCAGGCTGGATGAAGCACAAGCTGGAATCAAGATTGCCAGGAGAAATATCAATAACCTCAGATATGCAGATGACACCACTCTTATGGCTGAAAGCAGAGAAGAACTAAAGAGCCTCTTGATGAAAGTGAAAGAGGAGAGTGAAAAAGCTGGCTTAAAACTCAACATTTAAAAAACAAAGATCATGGCATCTGGTCCCATCACTTCATGGCAGGAAGATGGGGAAACGATGGAAACAGTGACAGACCTTAATTTCTTGGGCTCAAAATCACTGCAGATGGTGACTGTAGCCATGAGATTAAAAGACACATGCTCCTTGGAAGAAAAGCTATGACAGTCCTAGACAACATATTAAAAAGCAGAGACATTACTTTGCCAACAAAGATCCATCTATTCAAAACTATGGTTTTTCCAGTAGTCATGTATAGATGTGATAGTTGGACTATAAAGAAAGCTGAGCACCAAAGAATTGATCCTTTTGAACCATGGTATTGGAGAAGACTCTTGAGAGTCCCTTGGACAGCAAGGAGATCAAACCAGTCGATCCTAAGGGAAATAAACCCTGAATACTCATTGAAAGGACTGATGCTGAAGCTGAAGCTCCAGCACTTTGGCCACGTGATGTGAAGAACTGACTCACTGGAAAAGACCCTGATGCTGGGAAAGACTGAAGGCATTAGGAGAAGGGGATGAAAAGGATGAGATGGCTGGATGGCATCACCGACTCAATGGACATCAGTTTGAGCAACTACAGGAGTTGGTGAAGGACAGGGAAGCCTGGCGTGCTGCAGTCCATGGGGTTGCAAAAAGTCAGCCATGACTGAGCAACTAAACTGAACTGAACTGGTGATACAGCTACTCTTTCAAGAAGAGGGTAAAGGGGTTTAGGAACAATAGTATGAAGGAGAATCAGAGTCAAGGAAGCATATCTGTAGGTAGTGGTTGGCTGTCTTTTTAGGGTACAAGTTTTTTATTATTATTTATTTGGGGCTGTCCTGGGTCTTCATTGTTGCACAGGTGCTTTCTCAAGTTGCGGCAAGTGGGGGCTACTCTTCATTGCAGTGCATGGGTTTCTCATTGTGGTGATTGCTCTTGTTTTAGAGCACAGGTTCAGTAGTTGTGTCACACAGGCTTAGTTGCCCCTCGGCATATGGGACCGTTCTGGACCGGAGATCAAACCTGTGCACCCTGCATTGGCAGATGGATTAATCACTGGACCACTAGGGAAGTCCTAGGGTGGAGATTTGAGTGTCCCCATAACAACGAAAGAAAGAGACTGATGGAGAGGTAGAATATAAAAGTGAGAAGGACTAATAATAGAGAAAATACCTCCAGGAAATAGCAGCATTGGTAAGAGTTACTATAGTTATAAAAACAAATTGCCAAATGAACACAAATCCCTTATGGGCAATTCAAGCCGGATCTTTGGAAACCTGGGCTCACTTCAACCTAGCATTTCAATAGACAATTATTACAGGCCAGCAGTGCCAAGGACTCCATTGTGCATGGCTGAGGAGTACTGCAGGAGGCTCCTACCTGCAGCTGCCTCTCCCTTCTTTCTGAAATGGCAATTACTCATCATATGTCAAATGATTAATAGCTATATAGCTTCTTAAGATACAATCTGTGGGAAGGGCAGATTTCAGTTTGAGAACTCCATAATTTACTATTTGTATAAACTTGGGAAAGTTTTTAGATTTCTTTGAGCCTTAGTTTCTTGAACCCTAAGACCAGAATAATGTAATAGAATTGAAGATAATGTACATCAATGATAGCTCAGCTGGTAAAGAATCCTCCTGCCATGTGGGAGACCTCGGTTTGATTCCTGGGTCAGGAAGATCCCCTGGAGAAGGGAAAGGCTACCCACTCCAGTATTCTGGCCTGGAGAATTCCATGAACTGTATGGACATGTCCATGGACATGGGGTCACAAAGAGTCAGACATGACTGAGGAACCTTCACTTTCACTTTCAGCATGTGTGTGTGTGTGTGTGTGTGTCTGTCTGTCTGTCTGTGTGCGTGCATGTGCGTGCACACACATGCTCAGTCTTTGCAACCTCATGAGCTGTAGCCTGCCAGGCTTCTCTGTCTTTGGGATTTTCCAGGCAAGAATACTGGACTGGGTTGCTACTTCCTCCTCCAGGGGATCTTTCTGACCCAGGGATTGAACCTGTGTCTCCTCCACTGCAGGCGGATTCTCTGCCACTGAGCCACCTGGGAAGCCCAGTAATTGGCATACTGGAAACAATTTTCATTGTGGTGTGTTAGAATACTGTAATTTGCCTATTTGCTTACTTTTGAATAATTTCTTTTTCTTTTCATAAAATTTGATCACATCTGATACAATGTACTTATGGAAATTTGAGCTGAAATCAGTGATACGACCCTAAAGTGGTCAAATGAAAAGACCATCACAGAATTCTGAATGACTTGAACAAGTAGAACTGTGACATTCCCCCAGTCTAGACTCTTGTGACACAGACATGTGTGACACAAAAATTATCCATGGTATCCAGCTTCAAGAAGAGAACAGAAGACACATTTTCATTTAAATTTTCAGATGCTGAAGACATTAGTTTCAGGAAACTTCTCTAAGACGTTGGCATCTATTTACTTATTTTCTTCAAGTTTAAGTCAGTTTGATCCTTTCCCAATGTGATGGCAATTATGATATGGACAAAAACATGAAATATGGAAATTCAGAGGTTAAAAAAAAGTTTCATTCTATTTTACTTATGATATTATTATTATAATTATCATTATAGAGGTAAAGAACTCACCTGCTAATGCAGGAGCTATAAGAGATGCAGGTTTGATCCCTGGGTGGGGAAGATCCCCTGGAGAAGGGCATGGTAATCCACTCCAGTGATTTTGCTTGGAGAATTTCATGGACAGAGAAGCCTAGGGGGCTAAAACCCAAGGGTCGCTCAGAGTCGGACATGATTGAAGCAGTTTAGCACATAGCACAGTAAATACTGTATTTAGCCAGGGGTTTTGACTAGATCAATACATTAATAATACATTTTAAATTAATTTACTCATTTATTTATTTGGCTGCATCAGGAATTCACTGCAGCATGGAGGATCTTTGTGGGATCTTCTCAATGTGGTGCATAGACTCTCCAGTTGTGGTGTGCAGGCTTAGTTGCTCCGTGGCAACGTGGGATTTTAGTTCACCAACCTGGGATCAAACCTGTGTCCCCTGCATTGGAAGGCCAATTCTTTACCACTGGGCTACCAGGGAAGTCCTAAGGATACATTTTTCATACAACATACTCAGAATGTCTAAGATTTAATTTATAAATGTCCCAGTTTTTGTACTGTCATTCCTTAATCCAGAATTCATATTCTACCAGAAAAGGCAGAACCTAAACTGTAATCCCTATCCGTGGGTAGTTAAATTGAATAGTGAAGAAATAAGAGGTGGCTTAAGGTAACAGGGCAAAGGGAGAGATCAGCAAAGTCCAAATAGGGTGACTCTTTGATACAGTACAGAAACACTTGTCAAACTTTCATGTGCCTAGAGGTCAGCTGGAGATCTTGTTCAAATGCAGATTCTGATTCAGTAAACCTAAAGAAGGGATCTGAGGTTTTGCATCTCTATCAGACCTCCGGGTACCCAGGATGCTACTGATTCCCACCACACTTAAGTAAGCAGGAGGAATCCAGAACTTAGTAATGAGCAGGGAGGGACCATGGCATGTACCCTCTAACTCAGCATCACAGAAAACATCTGAAAGCTCACCACCAGCTACCTGCTGTTTGGAGCTCCTCACCTTCCAACAAAACAGCCCTCTGACATTTTGATGCTAAAAACCAACTTATACTTATCCATGAGCAGAAGGCATAAACTCTGGAAACATTTTACTCTAGAAACCTGATGGACATTGATCAAGTAGCTAGAGAAGTAACCAAAAGAAGGCAATATTGCTTGTTGAGGTGAAAGAGCAAAGACAAGACCAGGTACCTAACCAACTGTCTTTATCAGAACTTGGCCATTCCATACGCATGAAACTAATACAATGTCATGTGTCAATTATATCTCAGTAGTAAACAGCTGGGCCATTCCTGCACATATGCCAGTGGTGATTCCCAAGATAGATCCTTTGGGAAAATGATAACAAATCTTTCTTTTGAAATTTTTTTCTGATGGGCCTATCTGTATGAGACAGTTCCTCTCCACTTTCTCTAGTATAAAACAAATTCAGATTCACATTCAATTTCAACAGATTTTAATTCTATAGTAAGCAATTATTTTAGAAGGAAGCACATGAGAAAAATCCTTGACTATATGAATACCTTAAAGAGGTGGTATGCCCTAATTACTTGTAGAATTATTGGCTTCTCTGAACACAAGAATTATGGTGGAACCCAACACCCTGGTATCTCTATTGTTCTTAGAATTTTTTTCTAAAAGCAGTCACCCCCTTTAGGCAATGAAGGCAGACTAGCTGTCCCCAACTGCTTTCAGTGTGGACAGAGGGAGAACACACCCTCTGATGACCTCAGGAAGGATTATCAAAGGTGTACTGTGAATGAAGATGTTTACTCAGCAGTGAGCTAGCGCACATATTTAGGCATTTTATCTTTAACAGCTAAAGAGAATGTCAGAAGCTTCATTTCCTGGATAGATGATAAGCATCCTGTCCTAAGCGTGGACGAATACACAGCACATCATTTCAATTGTGGCATGAGTGATGGCTGTAAGTATGACAGCTGACACCTTCACTAAACCATTATTCTTGGAAACAAGGCAATGTATACACCCAGAGAGGAAAATTTTGCTAGCTAGGTGTTTACATCTGTATTTGCCACCTGGGGAGAAGAGTAGATTTACTTTCAGAAGGAGTATAAGTAGAGAAGTCTTTTCAATTTTACAATGGAGTGGCCGATGCTTTTGTTTCTTTCAAGTCATTTGTTTTGTTTTCTGGGTATCTTAATGTAAAACAACTCTCAAAGGCTTTTGCAAATTTATCTTCTTAAACTGTAACCATCCTTTGGGCTACAGAGTTGTTGAATTGCTTCAGAAATTGAAGTCCTGATTTATATCCATGGGCGCCGTAGTTTTGAAGGCACTCAGCACAGTGGCACCTACGTCTACTTGTCTTCGTCCCACTGATAAGCAGCAAAGCACCCCGGGGGGAGAGGCAGGGTCAGGCTGTCACTGAGAAGTTGGAGTTCCGGTTCCCCATGAGAGCCACTCATCCTGTCACCAACACGATGCCTTTCTTAGACCTCCCAGACAAAAATAGATCTTTACTTGAGTTGGGAATGCAGGGAATGGAGAGGTATAGAGCAACGAGTTTCAATATTTCAGCTCTGTCTGTGAAAATGACTCCCTGTCTTCAGGTAACCTTGGTCAGGCTCAATCACTTAAACTGCAGGAAATTGATCTACCTTCCCTGTCAATCAAGTGAACAACCACTTTTTAAGATACTGATGAACACAGACAAAGACAGCAAATTAACTTGAAATAGATATATCGGGTTGAACCACTGCTGATGACATTCGGATAGGGAACAAAATACTGAATTATAAGAACATTCTCCTTTATATTTTTATTTAAATACTGTCCTTTTAATTTTTTTTTAATTGGAGTATAATTTCTTTACAATGTTAAGTTTCTGCAGTAAAACAGCATGGATCACCTATATGGATACATATGTCCCCTCCCTTGACCCTCCCTCCTACCCCGCATCCCACCCATCTAGGTCACCACAGAACACCCAGCTGAACACCCCGTGCATACAGCAGATTCCCACTAGCTAGCTATTTTATACACAGCAGTGTATATATGTGAGTGCTACTCTCTCAGTTGGTCTCATCCTCTCCTTCCCTCAGTGTCCACAATATACAAGCAGCTCATGCAGCTCAACATCAAAAAACCAAATAACTCAATCAAAAAATGGGTAGAAGACCTAAACAGACATTTCTCCAAAGATAATATACAGATGACCATCAAACACATGAAAAGATGCTGAAAATTGCTCATTATTAAAGAAATGCAAATCCATACTGCAAGGAGGTATCACCTCACACCAGTCAGAATGCCCATCATCCAAAAATCTACAAAAAATAAATGCTGGAGAGGATGTGGAGAAAAGTGAACCCTTTTTCACTGTCGGTGGGAATGTAAATTGATACAAACACTATGGAGAATAGTATGGAGGTTCCTTAAAGAACTAAAAATAAAACTACCATATGACCCCGCAATCCTATTCCTGTGCATATATCCTGAGAAAACCATAATACAAAAAGACACATGCATCCCAGTGTTCACTGCAGTGCTGTTTACAATAGCCAGGACATGTCAATGTCCACTGACAGATGAATGGATAAAGAAGTTGTGGTACATATATACAATGGAATACTAATTGACCATAAAAAAAGAATGAAATTGGGTCATTTGCAGTGATGCAGATGAACCTAGAGTCTGTCATACAAAGTGAAGTAAGTCAGAAAGAGAAAAACAAATATTGTATACTAATGCATATATATGGAATCTAGGAAGATGAACTATTTGCTGATAGGTACTGATGAACCTATTTGCAGGGAGGAATAAAGACACAGATGTAGAGAACAATTGCCTTTTTAAAAAAAAACAAAGCGGCGAGTTTTGAAACAAATAGCGAATTTTAATTGATAATAATTTACTGTATCATGTAGCTTTTCCTAGGATATGGCTATTAAATTAAAACTCACAGTTGCACAATCACCTTTTCTTCATTAATCTCCAGTAGTCTTATAAGGATGTCTAACTTCCCAACTAGATTATAGCTGGGCAGCAAGAATGTCATTTTGTTCATGATTGAGGGTTAATCACAAGCTCTCTGTGCTACCCATGAGCTCAAGATGAATAGAGAGCTGGGGACGGTTTGTAGTCCAGCTTCCAAGAAATCCTCCTTGTGGTCTTGTGTCATTATCTATCTCCCTAATCACTCTACTCCTTACTGCTCACTATGGCGCAGTTGGATTGAACTAGGAGCTTAATGGGGACTTGGGGTGAGAAAGAGAAGGTGAGGACATTTTCTACCCTTGCCTTATCTTATGGATGATGGCCCCAGTGCTGTGTCACCAACTCATTTGCCCTGCTGCTCTCAGCTCTGAGATCTAGGTTACAGTAACCTTCCCTGGAGTTTAAATTTAAGTTTCTTTATTTTTATAAAATTGAAGTATCTCTGCATAGTGATTCTTGGTACAGCCATTTGTATTTTTTATATATAAATTTATTTATTTTAATTGGAGGCTAATTACTTTACAATATTGTATTGGTTTTGACATATATCAACATGAATCCGCCATGGTGTACACGTGTTCCCCATCCTGAACCCCCCTCCCTCCTCCCTCCCTGTACCATCCCTCTGAGTCATTCCAGTGCACCAGCCCCAAGCATCCTGTGTCATGCATCGAACCTGGACTGGCGATTCATTTCACATATGATATTATACATGTTTCAATGCCCTTCTCCCAAATCATCCCACCCTCAGCCTCTCCCACAGAGTCCAAAAGACTGTTCTACACATCAGTGTCTCTTTTGCTGTCTTGCATACAGGGTTATCATTACAATCTTTCTAAATTCTATATATATGCATTAGTATACTGTATTGGTGTTTTTCTTTCTGGCTTACTTTACTCTGTATAATAGGCTCCAGTTTCATCCATCTCATTAGAACTGATTCAAATGTATTCTTTTTAATGGCTGAGTAATACTCCATTGTGTATATGTACCACAGCTTTCTTATCCATTCATCTGCTGATGGGCATCTAGGTTGCTTCCATGTCCTGGCTATTATAAACAGTACTGCAATGACATTGGGATACACGTGTCTATTTCAATTCTGATTTCCTCAGTGTGTATGCCCAGCAGTGGGATTGCTGGGTCAAAAGGCAGTTCTATTTCCAGTTTTTTAAGGAATCTCCACGCTGTTCTCCATAGTGGCTGTACTAGTTTGCATTCCCACCAACAGTGTAAGAAGGTTCCCTTTTCTCCACACCCTCTCCAGCATTTATTGCTTGTAGACTTTTGGATCACAGCCATTCTGAATGGCGTGAAATGGTACCTCATAGTGGTTTTGATTTGCATTTCTCTGATAATGAGTGATGTTGAGCATCTTTTCATGTGTTTGTTAGCCATCTGTATGTCTTCTTTGGAGAAATGTCTATTTAGTTCTTTGGCCCATTTTTTGATTGGGTCGTTTTTCTGGAATTGAGCTGCAGGAGTTGCTTGTATATTTTTGAGATTAGTTGTTTGTCAGTTGCTTCATTTGCTATTATTTTCTCCCATTCTGAAGGCTGTCTTTTCACCTTGCTTAGAGTTTCCTTTGTTGTGCAGAAGCTTTTAATTTTAATTAGGTCCCATTTGTTTATTTTTGCTTTTATTTCCAATATTCTTGGAGGTGGGTCTTAGAGGATCCTGCTGTGATTTACGTCGGAGAGTGTTTTGCCTATGTTCTCCTCTAGTTTTATAGTTTCTGGTCTTACGTTTAGATCTTTAATCCATTTTGAGTTTATTTTTGTGTATGATGTTATAAAGTGTTCTAGTTTCATTCTTTTACAAGTGGTTGACCAGTTTTCCCAGCACCACTTGTTAAAGAGATTGTCTTTTCTCCATTGTATATTCTTGCCTCCTTTTTCAAAGATAAGATGTCCATAGATGCGTGGACTTATCTCTGGGCTTTCTATTTTGTTCCATTGATCTATATTTCTGTCTTTGTGCCAGTACCATACTTTTTTGGTGACTGTGGCTTTGTAGTAGAGCCTGAAGTCAGGCAGGTTGATTCTTCCAGTTCCATTCTTCTTTCTCAAGATTGCTTGCCATTTATTTTGTAATTATGGTATCACTAATCATTACTATTTACTAAGAATGTATTAAATAATCAGTACTCTAAGTAGACTATCCAATTAAATCTACTCAACACCCCTATGTGATATATATTATTAGTCCCCAAAGAGACTTAAGGGAATTGAAGCACAGAGATCCTGTCTAACTTCCTATAACTTCTAAGAGAAGGAGGGAGTATTTGAAACTGGGTCTGTCTGACTACAAAGTCTGTGCTCTTGATGTGGGAGTCATGAATATCTGCCACTTATTCTCATCTTGGAAAATAGGGCGTCTCTATGTTTGTTAGATTGTGTGGTTCTGAATAAACTGCAGGCACACTGAAGTAGAGGAACTGATAGAGCTGTCATTTGTTCCAGGGACAGCTAAAATACTACTATTAAAAAAAAATTATTCATAGCTTCAGGGAGAAAAAAGGCTCATATATGCAACAACCAGAAAAAAAGAAAAAAAACAGAAGCAACCGAATATCAATTAAAAGATCAACCATAAATGAATAAGTAGATATGGTAGAGCCATGTGATAGAATATTATATAACAGCGAAAATAACTGAAGTACAACTACATGTAACAATGTGAATGAATCTCAGGGATTAAAGGTTAAACAACAAAAAAAGCTATTGCATAAAAGGACATAGTATGAGACTTCATTTATAAAGTTCTTTGGCATGCAAGACTAAATGACATAATACGGCTTCCCTGGTGATACAGTGGATAAGAATTCACCTGCCAATACAAAGTACATGGATTCGATCCTTGATTTGGGAAGATTCCACATGCAGTGGATCAATTAAGCCCTCACACTGCAACTACTCAGCTCACATGATACAACTACTGAAGCCCAAGCACCCTAGAGCCTCTGCTCTGCAACAAGAGAAGCCACTGCAACGAGAAGCCCGTGCACCACAATGAGAGAGTGGCCCCCGCTCACTGCAACTAGAGAAAGCCCACTGGCAGCAAAGAAGACCCCGTGCAACAACAACAACAAAAGTAATGAATTAATTAGTTAATTAATTAAAAATAAATAAATGATATAACCAGGGAATAATAACACAAAATTCAAGTCAGGACAGGGATGGGCTGTGAAGACAGAAGTGGAAGGATGAGATCTTAGAAGGACTCTCATAAAACAGCAAAGTTCAATAAAGTGTTCTTAAGCTTGGTGGTGGGCATCCAGGGAACACAGCATAACTATACTTTTAAAATTTTTTGTGTTGTCTTAATTTTAGCAAAATGTATGAAATACAAAATTGGCTATTTTAACAATTTTTAAGTATAGAGTTCAGTGGCATTAAGCATATTCACATTGTGTGACCATCATCACCAGAAAAGAACTATTTTGTTAGTAAAATATTAGATTAAAAGAGTTTGTAGCAATAGCTGCTGATACTTATATAAACTTCACATATATCTTTGGAAGATTTTACATGATTGTAAGAAAACATCTCTTATTTTGTAGTGAGAAATTTGGTTTTTGTTGCTGAGAAAATACATTGGGTTAATATGGAGGAAATTAATATATTAATAATATGTGGAGGAAGGTTGAGATGTTTTATCTGAAACAAATAAAAAGCAGCAACATATGTTCAATGGGATCCGAAGGCTCAAGGTTACTTTGAGTTTGAGGAGTTCTATCTACTACCTGTTAGGTTGATCGTAAAGCAAATTTTAAGTCAAATAGTCTTTTTATTGCATTAATTAAATTTCATCTCTCTTTCTAATTATTACATTGCCCAGTATTTAAAAAAAAAAAAAAAGTATGACAGTTGTATCAGTATACTTCCAAATACACATAGTTAGAAATGGCAAGTCACTGTTTTATTAATGTTTTGCATAATACCAGCTGTCCATGTGCTAAGTGAAGAGCAAAGATAAATAGCAGTTATATCCTATTTCCCATGGAGCTATATCCTATTTTCTATCAGCTCACACTTTTGAGTACAATTGATTTCAAGTTTTTCTCCAATGCTAGCATTTCAGACCAAAGTTTAGCAATTTCTTGCTGCAGTTATTCATTTGCTCCCTGAGCCTGCTGCAGCATGACTTGATCATTGTTTAAATGCATTTGTAATTTCAGAAATGGAAAGCAGGAAAAAAAAAAGGGAGTGGGGCTGTTTTAGGCAAGAATTCTGTTTTATAATAAAAGAAGTCATTGAAAGCTGATTATGTAACAAATCCATCAAGGCTGCAAAATTCCACCAGAGAATGAAGCATGATGGGAATTTTCAAGTCAGATATAATTTCTTTTCTGCCTGCAGGAGTTCTTTGTTAAAAAGCAATATATTAACTCATTTAAAAAAAATCTGGCAAGACTTCAAAAAAAGTAGCTTAATCTGCTACATTTTATGACATTTTATAGCCAATTCCTGTTTTAACAAGTTCATTCATTTAATCATTACAATAGATTATCTGATACATTCCTCTTTTATAAACTAGATTTTCCCTCATGAAGTATAGTTTGTTTAGATTTTCTTTAGAGCTCAATTTCTTTATAGGATAATTCATAAATATTCACATTGTACAATTTTGTGTTACACATTTATTATAAAAGGCTTAGCCAACAATGTACTATGAATAATAATGATGACACACTTTGCTGGTTCTGCTGCTTTAGGATTTTAATTAACAGCAAGCACATGGCACTTACAAGGCAGCATACAGATGATTTGTATGCTGGGACGACAGGGCGAAGTAAATTAAAATTGTAAATAACTGTTTCATCGTCTAAATACCTGTGTTACTGAATTCTGAGAGGCAGCAGGGTCCAGTGGAATGATTTGGATGACATAGCCAGATTTCTGTTTTCTCAGTTGTAAGCTGTAAATGAAAATATCATCAACTAACTTACTTGCACAAAGAAATGAAACACCAGGTATACTATCTAAATCTAGTTATAATTTGTTGGGAGCATTCACTTAAGCATTTTCTGGAAATTCATTTGTAGGGAATACATAGAGACCCAATTTGATAATGCTGATTAAGTTTCTATAAATCTCTGAAATATTTTCTTTTACAAAGTAACATGTAATGGGAGTACATGTAATGCACATATACATAATATACATTAAAATAAACTTTATGCATAGAGATGTCTTCCTCCTCCCCACCAAAGTTCCCAGTGCCTTCTCAGTCTGTGAGATCTAGCCAACAAACTGTATTGTTCACATATTCCTGGCTAAAGAGTATTAGTTCACCATACTGCAAAGATCCTCAATCAAAGAGTACTCAACATCATTTTCCTGAGTTGCATGGATTCTAAAACGTATTGTTTGCTAGGCAACGGCTGTTCTTTCCTTTGTTTGTTTTCTTTGCAAAGGTTACTTGCAGTATTTATTGAATATTTCCTGTAGTAAAATGAATACCACTCTAGACCAAAGCAAATGTTTCACTCAGTTCAGCACTTATGCTGCTATCAGAATACCTTGCTATTCCACTATTTATTGTGTTATGATAAATGGTTTTGATTCATAACATCTGACAAAAGTCAAAATGTATGCAAGCAATACTTACATCTAAAAAAGGTGGTAAGGGGATAAGTGAACAATAAGCGAACCATGGAACAACAGACTGGTTCCAAATAGGAAAAGGAGTTCATCAAGGCTGCATATTGTTACCCTGTTTATTTAACTTATATGCAGAGTACATCATGAGAAACGCTGGACTGGAAGAAACACAAGCTGGAATCAAGATTGCCGGGAGAAATATCAATAACCTCAGATATGCAGGTGACACCACCCTTATGGCAGAAAGTGAAGAGGAACTCAAAAGCCTCTTGATGACAGTGAAAGAGGAGAGTGAAAAAGTTGGCTTAAAGCTCAACATTCAGAAGACGAAGATCATGGCATCTGGTCCCATCACTTTATGACAAATAGGTGGGGAAACAATGGAAACAGTGTCAGACTTTATTTTTCTAGGCTCCAAAATCACTGCAGATGGTGACTGCAGCCATGAAATTAAAAGACGCTTACTCCTTGGAAGGAAAGTTATGACCAACCTAGATAGCATAATCAAAAGCAGAGACATTACTTTGCCCACAAAGGTCCGTCTAGTCAAGGCTATGGTTTTTCCTGTGGTCATGTATGGATGTGAGAGTTGGACTTGAAGAAGGCTGAGCACCGAAGAATTGATGCTTTTGAACTGTGGTGTTGGAGAAGACTCTTGTGAGTTCCTTGGACTGCAAGGAGATCCAACCAGTCCATTCTAAAGGAGATCAGCCCTGGGATTTCTTTGGAAGGAATGATGCTGAAGATGAAACTCCAGTACTTTGGCCACCTCATGCGAAGAGTTGACTCATTGGAAAAGACTCTGATGCTGGGAGGGATTGGGGGCAGGAGGAGAAGGGGATGACAGAGGATGAGATGGCTGGATGGCATCACTGACTCGATGGACGTGAGTCTCAGTGAACTCCGGGAGTTGGTGAGGGACAGGGAGGCCTGGTGTGCTGCGATTCATGGGGTCGCAAAGAGTCCGACACGACTAAGCGACTGAACTGAACTGAACTGAAAAAGAAATGATACAAATGAACTTATTTACAAAACAGAAACAAAAAGAGACTGACAGACTTAGAAATTGAATGTATGGTTATTGGTAGGAAGGGACAGTTAGGGAGTTTGGGATAGATATGCACACACTGCTATATTTTAAGTGGATAACCAACAAGGAGCTACTGTATAGCACATGGAACTCTGTTCAGTGTTATGTGGCAGCCTGGATGGGGGGAGAATGGATGCATGTATATGCATGGCTGCTTTCTTTCGCTGTTCGTCTGAAACTATCACAACACCATTAATTGGCTACACCACAATACAAAATAAAACATTCAGAAAAAGAGAGAGAAAAATATGTTTATACTATGGGAAAAAATAGTAGCATATGAACATGTGTTCTTCCTACCCAGGAACGTGGAAGATCTCTCCATTTGCTTATGTCATCTTTGATTTCTTTCATTCAGTTCAGTTCAGTTGCCCAGTCGTGTCCAACTTTTTGTGAACCCATGAACCGCAGCATGCCGGGCCTCCCTGTCTATCACCAACTCCCGGAGTTTACCCAAACTCATGTTCATTGAGTCAGTGATGCCATCTAACCATCCATCATTTGTCGTCCCCTTCTCCTCCTGCCTTCAATCTTTTCCAACATCTGGGTCTTTTCCACTGAGTCAGCTCTTCGCATCAGGTGGCCAAAATATTGGAGTTTCAGCTTCAACATCAGTCCTTCCAATGAACACCCAGGACTGATCTCCTTTAGAATAGACTGGTTGGATCTCCTTGCAGTCCAAGGGACTCTCCAACACCACAGTTCAAAAGCATCAATTCTTCTGTGCTCAGCTTTCTTTATAGTCCAACTCACATCCATACATGACCACAGGAAAAACCATAGCCTTGACTAGACGGACCTTTGTGGGCAAAGTAATGTCTCTGCTTTTGAATATGCTATCTAGGTTGGTCATAACTTTCCTTCCAAGGAGTAAGCGTCTTTTAATTTCATGGCTGCAGTCACCATCTGCAGTGATTTTGGAGCCCAAAAAAATAAAGTCTGACACTGTTTCCACTGTTTCCCCATCTATTTCCCATGAAGTGATGGGACCAGATGCCATGATCTTCGTTTTCTGAATTTTGAGCTTTAAGCCAACTTTTTCACTCTCCTCTTTCACTTTCATCAAGAGGCTTTTGAGTTCCTCTTCACTTTCTGCCATAAGGGTGGTGTCATCTGCATATCTGAGGTTATTGATATTTCTCCCAGCAATCTTGATTCCAGCTTGTGCTTCATCCAGATCAGTGTTTCTCATGATGTACTCTGCATATAAGTTAAATAAGCAGGGTGACAATATACAGGTTTGACGTACTCCTTTTCCTATTTGGAACCAGTCTGTTGTTCCATGTCCAGTTCTAACTGTTGCTTCCTGACCTTCATACAGGTTTCTCAAGAGGCAGGTCAGGTGGTCTAGTATTCCCATCTCTTTCAGAATTTTCCACAGTTTATTGTGATCCACACAGTCAAAGGCTTTGGCATAGTCAATAAAGCAGAAATAGATGTTTTTCTGGAACTCTCATGTTTTTTCGATGATCCAGCAGATGTTGGCAATTTGATCTCCGGTTCCTCTGCCTTTTCTAAAACCAGCTTGAACACCTGGAAGTTCACGGTTCACGTATTGTTTGCTGAATCCTGGCTTGGAGAATTTTGAGCATTACTTTACTAGCGTGTGAGATGAGTGCAATTGTGAGGTAGTTTGAGCATTCTTTGGCATTGCCTTTCTTTGGGGTTGGAATGAAAATTGACCTTTTCCAGTCCTGTGGCCAACAGGTGAAATACCTGTTGCACAGCGCTGGAGAGAATCACATGACATGGTGCACATAAAACATTTAACACGAGGCAAGGATTCAGTAAATTTTCCAGTTGAGCTATTTCAAATCCTAGTTTGTTCCTTCATTTGTACAGTATTTCTCTGCCTTTTCATTATTTTGTTTTTAAACTTATTTGCTTGAGGTCTCCTTTTCCCAGGCTTCTAGGTTGAATTCCTTCTTCCTTTTGATTTCTGCCCTCTTAAGGTTGGTGTGGTGGTTTGTGTAAGCTTTGTATAGGGTGAGATTGTGCTGAGTTTTGTTTTGTTTTGTTTTTTCTCTGATGGGCAAGGCTGAGTGAGATGGTAATCCTGTCTGCTGATGATTGGGTTTGTAATTTTGTTTTGTTTGTTATTTGGATGAGGCATCCTGCATAGGGTGCTACTGGTGGTTGGGCAATGCCACGTCTTGTATTCAAGTGGTTTCCTTTGTGGGAGTTCTCACTATTTGATACTCCCTAGGGTTAGTTCTCTGGTAGTCTAGGGTCTTGGAGTCAGTGCTCCCACTCCAAAGGCTCAGGGCTTGATCCTGAGTTTTACGTGGTTCTGTATATTCTTTCCGCTGATTAGGTACTCCTGTTCGCTCTCAGTGGGTGTTCTGCATTCACTGCTGTGTCTGAAGGTGTGTTCCTGATATATCCATGGAGAGAGATGGGCTCCATGTCTACCTACTCCTCTCTTGTTCACAACATGGAACTCTTCGTGTCTGGATTCTTTGATTTAGTGTAGTGTTTTAGAGGTTCATCAAGATTGTAGCATGTATCAACACCTTGTTCTGTTTTTAAATTAATTTTTATTGGAGTATACTTGCTTTACAATGTTGTAATACTTTGTTCCTTTTAATGGTTGAATAATACTTTTCATATATATCCTAAATTTATTTGTTGAGAGTGGACAGAGAGTGAGTGTTTTTCACATTTTAGCTATTGTGACTAGTGCTTCTATGCACATCCATTGTATACAAGTGTTTTTTAGTACCTGTTTTTCAGTTCTTTAGGGTATACACCCAGGAGTGTAATTGCTAGATCATATGATAATTCTGTGTTTAACTTTTTGAAAAACAACAAATTGCTTTCCACAGTGGCTGCACCCATTTTATATTGCCACCAGCAGTGCACAAGGTTTCCAATTTCCCCATATCCTTGCCAAGATTTATTCCCTGTTTTTGTGGGTTTGAGCGCTGTGTTTTGGTTTTTGTTTTAAGCTATGAAGTGCAGTATGTGAGATCTTAGTTCCCCAACCAGGGCCCAGACTCGTGCCCCCTGCATTCAGAGTGTAGAGTCTTAACCACTGGACCACAAGGGAAGTCCTCTGTTTGTTTTTAAATAAATAATCATCCTACTGGGTGTAAAGTGGTATCTCTGCAGTTTTGAGTTTCATTTCCTTAATGCCTAATTATATTAAGCATCTGTCAGGTACATATTAGCCATCTATCTTCATTAGAGTCATGTCTAGGCAAGTGCACAGTACATGCTTTAATTGGGTTGTCTCTTTGTTGTTGTTATAGGATTTTTTGTATACTCTAAATACTACAGCTTTATCATATTTGCAAATACTTTCTCCCACTGTGTAGGGTGTCTTATCACTTTCTTGATAATGTCTTTTGATGAGCAAAAGATTTAAATTTTGATGAAGTACAATTTACTTATCCTTTTTCTGCTTTTAAAATCATACCTAAGAATGCATTGCCAAATCCAAACGCACAAAGATTTAAGGGCTATATTCTAAGAGTTTTGTGGATCTAAATCTTATATATGAAGTTGTTGTTTCATTTTACACTAATTTTTGTATATGGTGTGAGGTAGAGGTGCAGCATCATTCTTTTGCATGTGGATATCTAGTTTATCTCAACCCCATTTGTTGAAGACACTATTCTTTTCCCACTGGATTGTCTTGGCCCCCTTGTCAAAAATCAATTGACCATAGACGTATGTGTTTATTTCTAGATTCTCAGTTCTAATCCATTGGTCTATATAATGTCCATCCTTATGCCAAGACTCAAACTCTCACTTCTTGAAGTGGAGGTGGGTAAGGGCAGAGCAAAGTGCATACTAAAAATACACATAGATGAAAAACACAGTTGCAACCATTGAGGAGTTCACAACCTAAATCAGGGATGTCTAATTCCTTGAAATTATACCAAAAAATTCCTGAAGGTACAGATCACATTTATCTATGGAGAAAGATAAGCCATCAGCTAAGTCCTTCCTGGGTTCCTGAACCTCAGACTGTATGAGATAATAGATGTTTGTTGTTCCAAGTGACAAGTATGGGAGTTCTTATGCAGTGACAGACAATATAGATGGTAAATAAATACTAAACACAATTTAAATACTAAACACAATTATCTCCAATTTAAAATAAATTTTAAAAATAATACAAGAGAAAAACACGGTACTAAAAATAAGCACCCTCTCCATGGGTGATCCCATGTATAGAAGAAAGACAATGGCTGGCCTTGATTGAGGTCAGGAACCTGGGTTCTAGGTGAGATCCATCAATTTTTTTGTGAAATGGAAATAAAAATTCATGAAGGTGCAGATCATATTTATCCATAGTTGTCTTTCAATCCCCAAAAGTTTGTATAACATATACAAAAAATAAGAATTAATTATGAGAATAACTGTTCTCAATTCTAGATATTTATTAGAATCTCTTGGGAAGCTTTTAAAAGCTAATGACTTGGGGGACTCATACCTAGAGATTCTGATTTAATTGGATGGGAGTGGGGCCCATGCACTGGAGAAGGAAATGGCAACCCACTCCAGTGTTCTTGCCTGGAGAATCCCAGGGACGGGAGAGTCTGGTGGGCTGACGTCTATGGGGTCGCACAGAGTCGGACACGACTGAAGCGACTTAGCAGCAGCAACAAGGGCCTATGTATGAATATTTTGTGAAAGCTCCTAAGTAATTATAATTTATGGCCAGTGTTGAAGACCCCTGGTCTAAAAGGAGAATCATTATATATAACAATGTAGGTTATTACATATTATGTAAATAACTCCAATATAGTATGATAAATGCTAAATACATAAATTTACAGTAACTGTTCTCTTTTCCCTTAAGATCTCACAAATTACAATTGGGAAATTTCTGATACAAAGATTGTGAAAAAATTTAATAGAACTTTTAACCCAAATCCCTGTATCTTTATTTTTCTCTGTTTCTGGAAGCTGCCATCAAATGTCTTGGCACTGAGCCAAGTATTACTGCAACTATATGAGAAAGCCTGAGCCAAGGCCATCAGCTAAGCCCTTCCTGGGTGCCTGAACCTCAGAAACTGTGTGAGACAATAGATGTTTGTTGTTGCAAGTGACAAAGTTTGGGGATTAGTATGCAGCAACAGATATTACAGATGGTAAATAAACATTAAGGCACATTATTAAAAATATGCATCCTCTCCCTTGGTGCTCCCGCGTGCAGAAGACCATGGCTGACCTTGGGGTCAGGAACACAATTTAGTTCCATCACTTATTCTGTGAAATGGGAATGAAAATGTTTGTCTCCTTGGCCAAAACTGCATCACACATCCATAGCTACATCAACCGTGACTCATCCCTTTCAGTTCAGATTGGGGTTGCTCATGAAGTGCATGACTGACAAGAGGAAAGCTGAAACATACGCAACATCATACTTGGAGAAGAATTAAATGTTTGTGGAGTAAGTGACAGAAACCATCTCCTGACATCACATGGTAACACAATGACCTTGAACAAACAGCCTCTCTCAACTTTCTCTGATGGCTCAGCAGTAAAAAATATGCCTGCAATGCAGGAGATGTAGGAGACCTGGGTTGGGAAGATCCCCCGGAGGAGGAAATGGCAACCCACTCCAGTATTCTTGCCTGGGAAACCCCATGGACAGAGGAGCCTAGTGGACTACAGTCCATACTGTTGGAAAGAATCGGACACGACTGAGAGACTGGAAGGCTTTCCAAAACAGAAACAGCTGACTGGAGTACTTACACTGGGATAAGGAAAGCAAGGAAAATAATTTTTGTATTTACAAAAATTAAATTTTAAAAATGTTATACACCAGAAGACTTATTCATGTTTCCTATGTTTTCACCAGCAGAATGTTCTTCTGATCATGTAGTAGAAAAGAATATGTTGCCAAACCTCGAATGGTGTACAAAATTAAGTTTATAAAATGGAATTATACAACTTCCAAAAAAAAAACATCATATGACAAAGCAGATACGGAAGGGTAATCTTGATGATGTACCCTCCAAAATATTCTCTATTTGTCATCTATAATTTAGACTAGAAGCTTGGCCACCCCTAGTGTAACCATCTACGGCAACAGTAGGAATGAAACACGATAAATGTGATGGCAGGTACTACACTGGAAATTGATAGTATCCAAAATATCTTCTAATCAGTAAAAAATCCAGAAATACTTTTCAGAAGTTGAAAAGTTGTAATTCAGAAGCTTAATTGGGATCTTTTTGATTCCTATTCAATGGATAACATGATACCAATAGAGAATGATTTTCTTATGCCAACAAACAGACACCAATGAAAAGGAAACAGTGACAAAATCCTTATTTTCTTCAGCATATAAACAAATAGTGAAACAGCAAAGCAAAGTTTCCTATTGATAGGAAATTGAAACTGAAAGCAAATTATAGGAGAGTTTTATCAGACACTTAAAATCTTCCATTTCTATAGATTCCAAAGTTTGCTGAATAAGTACTTGGGACCCATATTTTTTAAAATAGTATTTTTTTCTATACCACAAATGATTTTTCATCAATATTTTTTCCAAAGGTAGTGAAAAGTTACTAGATTTCTAGTAACTTGATATCTACATTATATAAAATGGACTAAGAAAACAGCAATAACAATAACCATTTATGGGCTTCGTGTATAGTAATGGGAAAGAGATCATTGGGATGGTATTATTTTACAGCTTTTCTTAGATATTTGGTAGACCCACAGGCAATGTACAATGGAAGTAAGAGTTTGTTTTAACCTTTTATACTGGCTTCTCCCCTGGGTCCCAGTTTTGATATTCAAATTAGTGTTCACACTTGAAATCACATAATATGGGCAGTGAGGGTTGTGGGGAATACTCGTAGAGTAGGTGAGACTCTTGCAAGTATTAAGGTATCACAGGACTAGATTGTGGAGGTTTTGGTTTTTATTTTGGCTGTGGCACACAGCACATGCTATGTGGGATCTTTGTTCCCTGGCCAGGGATCAAACCTGTGGCCCCTCCATTGGAAGGTCAAAGTTTTAATCACTGCGTGGCCATGGGAGTCCCTCTGGAGGTTTTTAATTCTAAGATCTAAATTTTTAATTGTAAGTCTATTTATTTATTTATTTTTGGTTACACTGGGTCTTTGTTGCTGTGTGTGGGCTTTCTCTAGTTGCAGCAAGCAGGGGCTACTCTCTGTTGTGGTAGGCAGGTTTTTCATTGCAGTGGCTTCTCTTGGAGTGGCGCACACACTCTAGGGATCGAGGGCTTCAGTAGTTGCAGCATGGGGGCTCAGTAGTTGTGACTCATGGGCTTAGTTGCTCTGCAGTATGTGGGATCTTCCCAGACCAGGGATCAAACTCACATTCCCTGCACTGGCAGGCAGATTCTTCCACTGTACCACTAGGGAAGTCCTAATTCTAAGTTTTTAATTCTATGTTGTCTTGGTAGGCAAAACTTGAATGATACACTTGGGTTAGTTTAGGATAAACTCTTCCTGTAAAGACTACCAGGCTTTCTGTTACACAGCATGTCGTGATTGTTTCTCTGTCTAAATATAAGTATAAACATTAAGATATTTCATTTCATTTTTAGTTCTAAGACTGCTTAAGTTAGAATCCTCAGCTTACCACCCATCACTTAACCATCTCATTCCTCACTGAAGTACCATGACTTTGCATGTTTGTTTGCCCTCTGTAAATGGGGGTGATAACAATATCTACAGGTTTCTCTGGTGGCTCAGTGGTAAACAATTCAGGAGACGTGGGTTTAATCCCTGAATCAGGAAGTTCCCCTGGAGAAGGAAACTGCAACCCACTCCAGTATTCTTGCCTGGAGAATTCCAGGGACAGAGGAGTCTGCTGGGCTACCGTCCCTGGGGGGTCGAAATAGAGATTGGGTACGACTCAGCAACAACAAAAATAACAATAATACCTCCCTTACACCTGAGGTTCCTGTGGGGATTAAACGATATCATACATGTGAAGCACCTAGGACAATGCCAGGCACAAATAGCATTCATATTTCTAAGAAAAAAATGAAAACATACTCATTATTTCTCATCTCTCTTTTGTGCAAAAGCTACTGTTTTGGGGGGGGGTTTGGTTGTTTTTTGGTGTGTGTGTGTGTGTGTTTTTAACTGGATTGGCTGCTATGATTCCTAACCTTGGCATGGACAGTTTATTTACCTGAACAGGGGGAGTTCATGGATTTATGTGGCTCTGATCCCTTCATCCACAGGCTCTGGTTTACACTCCAACTTACCATAACAATGACTCAAAACCACTGCCATCCAACGCCCTGGATGCTTCTATGAAATGGCTTAGTTTTCTGTGTCCAGCTCACAGGGAACAGATGTGAAAGTGCAAAAGTAACAGCATAACAGTTTCCTTTAATTAGCACCTTCGTGAGTAAACTGAAGAAGAGTGAACCGTTCTAGAAAACCAAATTATCCTCCCATCTGCAGGCGAATCTTCCAGCTCCTCAGATGAGTCACCAGGCAGTGGAGATAACTCCTTCCAGCCTCCTCTGTGAATAAATGGGGCCTTTAGTCTTGGGGCTATAAATCTGGCCATTTTTAAGAGCACTTTAACCATTCTCCATTTTTTAAAAGTTGATGTTTTCATACAATCTTTATCTTTCTTTTCCTCTTCCCCTTTGTCAACACAAAGTGAGACAACTGTGCTCTTCTTGTTGTCACTGACTCAGCAATTCCTTTGTTTTTTATGAGCTCCTATCAGGAACTCATAAAAATATTACCAAATTAAGAACTAACTATGTAACCTCTAGGGCAAAAAAGAAAGGGATGTGAGGGGAGGGAGAAAACCTTGTTTTATCATAAGGAATTACCAGCCAATATCAAATGATACAAAACGATGCTTTTTGTTGTTTTAACATGAAATCAAATATTCATTTGAGAATATATTTTTCTGCTTCACATTCAGCATTCCCTGGTAGGATTAATTTTAATATCATGAGAGCAAACTCTAGCATCTCAACTACATCATCTGCATACTATAATGTCTATATGATTCAGATTTATAACAATTTGAATCCCAGGAGTTCAAAATAGATATAGCATTATCATTGAATTGCAGCATTTTCCTCTCTTTATAAAGATGAATTTATTCTTGAAATAAATTTATTCTAACCCAGTCTGATCTATTTAGGCACTGTTATAGATTCTGAGAACTGAAGAAAACTCAAGGGGTTCTCTAGTCTAAGCCAGACCACGGGTGGAATCTATCACGTAGAGGGGTTTTAAACCTCACCTTATGATTCTCCAAGGAAATAAATTTTGTAACACCTCCCAATAATTTCTTCCATAGCTTTGACTATACAGGGTGTGACCCTAGAGTAATGAAACAACACATTTCCATAAACCATTGAAATTTTTCATTTCTTAGTCATATTTCACAAAGAGAATTTCTCACATCATCAGACTAACATTTTATTTTTTGCATAATTTTATTAGTACAGGTTGTTAGCAGGAAATTTTTAATTAGTTCACCATCTTTTTTTGGCCTCTTTCTTATTTTCTTTTGCCTTTAATGTCTTTTAACAAATGATGTGTTGCTATTTGCTGCTGTTTAGTTGCTAAGTTATGTCTGACTCTTTGTGACCACATACTCCATACTCCTCTGTCCATGGATTTTCCAGGCAAGAATGCTGGAGAGGGGTGCCATTCTTTACTAAAAATTTTTGAGTTAAGGGATTAATAAACCAAACTGCCTTTATGATGATCTTAATCATCACAGATAACATTGCTGTCTACAATGTCCTGTAAAAGGCATCCATATTCATTATCTGATGAACAACAACAAAAGGCACACAGACACACAGAGGTGATTGGTCCAAGGTCATGAATCGCTGGAATATTTTTACTGCAGGACACTAACCAAATCAGTCCTTTTAGAAATTAAGTACAAATGCTCATTTATGAAAGCCTATCAGTTTTTATAGCTTATAAGATGAACATTCACCTTCAAAAGGGCTCATAAATATTTTTGTTTGACAAAGAATGTTTATCTTCCTGGGTTTCTTTCATATGCTCCTAAAGAGCAATGTGGTTTTGCGTAGTGGTTACTTTTTAATACCTACTATTTACCAGATACTGTGTTTAAGGATGAGAACACAAAGATGAGGAAACCAGGCCCACACCTGGTGGAGCCTGCAGGCCTTCGGGAATTACTAACACAAAGCACACCACTTCCATACAAGCCTCTACTGGAGGACAGGGGGCCGGAGAGATGTGGAATCAGGCAAGACTTCCTAGAAGAGCTGCTGTACCTAGCACAATTTCTAATTTAATTTTTAAGAAAATAGACTGTATAAAAGAAAATTTAAAAATACTCAGTGTTTATCACAGAAAATTTAGGAAGACAAATACTGGAGGATGCGAGTAAGGGGGAGGCAAGATATTATTCAACTGTGTGACAAAAGGGGAAGATTTCCTCTTTAAAATGCTTAAGCAGAGGGACTTCCTAGGTGGTCCAGTGGTTAATATGCCATGCTTCCAGTACAGGGACTGCAGGTTCAATCCTACATGGGGAACTAAGATCCCACATGCCATGCAGCGAGGCCAAATTAAAATAATAATAATAATAATAAAATGCTTAAGCAGAGTTGGTGAACATCCACAGGACTGCTTCTAAGATTCTGAAAAAAATTCCAATGTGTGGGTTTTTTTCCTTACGCCAAGCAATTCTCTGACACAAGCCAGGTGTCCCTACTGCTGCTGCTGCTAAGTCACCTCAGTCATGTCTGACTCTGTGTGACCCCAGAGACGGCAGCCCACCAGGCTCCCCCGTCCCTGGGATTCTCCAGGCAAGAACACTGGAGTGGGTTGCCATTTCCTTCTCCAATGCATGAAAGTGAAAAGTGAAAGTAAAGTCGCTCAGTCCTGTCCGACTCTTAGTGACCCCATGGACTTCAGCCCACCAGGCTCCTCGGTCCATGGGATTTTCCAGGCAAGAGTACTGGAGTGGGGTGCCATTACCTTCTCCGGTGTCCCTACAACTTCACTCAATTCTGACACTATCTACCTGGAAGTAGCCCATCAGATTCTACATGTTAAAGTCCCACAAGACAGCCCCACCCATCCCATCCCACATGCTTAACATGTGAATTTCTAGTTGAAGTTGTCACTTGTGATTCAACTGACCAAATATATGGAGATTATAGGTTTCCTCCACCCTCTCCAGGGGTTTGATTAATTTGCTGAAGTTGCTCACACATTTCAGAAAAAAAAAATTTTCCTTCTGTTTATCAGTTTACTATAAAAGGATAAAACTCAGGGATAGCCAGATGGGAGAGGCAAGTAGAACAAGGTAAGTGGGAAAAGGCACCAAACTTCCATCCTCTCTGAGATGGCCATAGCTCTAGAGAAAGGGGGTCTAGAGGGCAACCCTGGATCTATAGAACCCCAGATCGTTGTTCTATAACAAACTTTCCTCTTCCAGCATTTGGGAATCAGCTTCTAAAGACTCTCAAATTTTGATGCATTAAAGAATAAGTGGGGCTGGGACTTCCCTGGTGGCCCACTGGTTAAGAATCCTCTTTCCAATGCAGGGGTACGGTTGCATCCCTGGTTGGGGAACTAAGATCCCACATGCTGCAAGGCGTGGCCAAAACAAAACAAAACAAAACAGAATAAGTGGGGTCTCTGGCTTTTGTCTGGGAACTTCCCTGGTGGCTCAGATGGTAAGGCATCTGCCTACAATGCGGGAGACCCGGGTTCAATCCCTGGGTTGGGAAGATCTCTTGGAGAAGGAAATGGCAACCCACTCCAGTATTCTTGCCTGGAAAATCCCCTGGAAGGAGGAGCCTGGTACGTTACAGTCCATGGGGTTGCAAAGAGTCGGACACGACTGAGCAACTTCACTTTCTGGCTTTTGTGTTTGGAACTGTTTTTCTCTACGAGATTCTCACAGAAATGTCCAATTAGGGTAAGAAGGCTTGACCAACAGATTCATTTGATTTTGGTCTCTTTAGGTGCCATGCACATGTTGTATAAGAAACTGGAGATCCTTTATGTACTTTATAGTATATAAAACCTATTTTATATATTATGTAAAATAATAATACTTATAAAGCATGCCCATAATTGGTGTGTGTGCGCTGTGTGTTCAGTCGTGTCTGACTCTTTGCGACTCCATGGACTGTAGCCTACCAGGATCCTCTGTCCATGGGATTCTCCAGGCAGAATACCGGAGTGGGTTGCTATTTCCTTCTCCACCATAATTGGTAAAAGCTTCTAAACACAGCAGACATTGTCCTTGCCTGCCTTTACTCTTTGACTTCTCAACGTGCTCTGGCCTTTTCAGACTGCCAATATCTGCATCTCTGGCCTAAGGACTCAGGCCCAAAAGGCCCATATCCCTAGCAGAATGGAAGGACCAGAAATGAACAATCTCTGAAGCAGCCCTCAACCATGTCCCAGCTCCCTGCCTTCAGATAGGGTAATTCTGAAGCATGTGTTTTACACTACTCACTAGGGTTTACCAAGAGAAGTAAGCAGTAGTCATTCACTCAGTAGCTGACTCAATCATATACCTTTGATGGGATGCTTTACTTTCCCTGCATCATTTCTCTGCTCCCCTAGTAGTGTTTCCTGCACCTCACAAACTGCACTCAAATACTTATCTCAGGGGCTGCTTCCAAGAGACCAAATCAGGAGGACATGACTCAGATAAGTATAATGATATCTTCAAGTTGATATCTTCAAGTATTTTATAAATACACAAAATACACAACCAGAGTTGCAAAGATAAAGAAATGAGTAAAACAGGCCATTTTAACAACAACTGTTTTTTAAAACCTATTAGCAAATAGACATTTGTTCAACTGCCTAATTTTGGTCCCAGAAGCATACTGTAGTTTTCACACACTTGGAGGAAACCACATTAGGCTGTCACCAAGGAAGGACAGGTCACTCATCAGTCTACATGCAAGGCCAGAGAATGGTACAGAGGGAGAGGGAGATGTCAGATGGAAGCCAGAAGGAAGGCGCCGCTTTCTTATAAATATGTAAATGGTAAAGCATGCATACTGAAAAACTTAAAACTCAACATTCAAAAAACTGAGATTGTGGCATCTGGTCCCAACACTTCATGGCAAATACATGGGGAAAAAGTGGAAACACTGACAGTTTTTATTTTCTTGGGCTCCAAAATCACTGTGGATGTGAGTATAGCCATGAAATTAAAAGACTGTTGCTCCTTGGGAGAAAAGCTATGACAAACCTAGACAGAATATTAAAAAGCAAAGCAGCCCTTTGCTGAAAAAGGTCTGTATAGTCCAAGTTATGGTTTTTCCAGTAGTCATATACAGATGTGAGAATTGAACCATAAAGAAGGCTGAGCGCCAAAGAATTAATTCTTTGAATTATGGTGCTAGAGAACACTCTTGAAGATTCTTGGACTGCAAGGAGATCAAACCAGTCAATCCTAAGGAAAATAAACACTGAATATTCATTGGAAAGACTGATGCTGAAGCTGAAGCTCCAATTCTTTGGCCACCTGATTCGAAGAGCTGACTTATTGGAAAAGACCTTGATGCTGGGAAATACTGAGGACAGGAGAAGGGGGTGACAGAGGGTGAGATGGCTGGATGGCATCACTGATTCAATGGACATGAGTTTGAGCAAATTCTGGAAATGAAGGACAGGGAAGCTTGACATGCTGCAGTCCACAGGGTCACAAAAAGTCGGACATGACTTAGTGATTGAACAACAACGATACTGAAAAATACTGGGGGACCACAAACCTACTGACCTTCAAGCTGACTGATCAGAACAGAATAGTGAATAAGTCACGACACACTGATGTGCTACAACTGGCTTGGACCAGCTCAGGAGAGCCTGAGAGCTGACTGTTAATTTCAGGAATTTTGCAAGGCAGATGACTTCATCCTGTAGCTTGAAACAGACCATGGTGGGAGTATTTACGTCACAGAAATGGGCAAAAGCTATAAACCAGGCTTCCTTTTCCCCTCAAGAGCCAGTTGTTAAACATTTACCAGCATTGAATCCTGACATTGTCACTATTTATGTGTTTATTTATTAGTCAGCCTGACTCCAATAAGGAAACCAAGGACTCAAGAGATTGAGAGTCGTATCCTTGGTGCCCTGTAAAATTGTAAGAGATTTGTAAGAGACAATGGAAGATACTGCCTAGATAATTGGTCTTTATACTGGACTTTGCAAATTCTTAAGAGTTTGTATATATAATTAAGTTCAATTCCTGGTCGGGTAACTAAAATCCTGAATGCCACAGGGTGTGGCCAAAAATTTTTAAAATAAACACAACATTGTTTATAAACACAAATAAACACATTGTTTATAAACACAACAACATTGTTTATAAACACAACTATACTTCAATTAAAAATAAAAAAGAAAATGAAAAGAAACTTTTCTTTAAAAAAGATGGTATTTTAGCCCATAATTTTTCTGAATTCAGAACAATTGAGGAAATGTGTCAGAGACACTAATTCTTTTTATCATAGTTGGAGTGCTTTGCAGGACTACCAAAAATTTTAAGATACTTTGAAAAACCCCCATGGCTATAAATTTTACATGCCTTCTTTGCCGTTCAACGTGCTTTATTTCATAAGGTAATTAAAATATTAAAATGTATTTCATCAAACTATATTGTGAAATATTTATCCAATTACAGTCAATCCTCATTTTGTTTTACAAGATGTTCAATACTTTCTATCTCCTAGTAACAACAAAAAAAATTTAAACATAATTCTAAAATGTATAGATCTCAATTATAAAATGACTGAAAGGTACATAGTTTTTTTTTTTTTTTTTTTTTTAGTCAGGAGCAAAGAAGTCTGGCACTGTGGCCTCAGGTTACTCTCACAGTCCTTACCATTAGACTGGAGAGTGAACATTTCTGGAGGAGGGTTAGACAGTGGTAAGCAAACCCTTACAGAATACCCAAAAGTAAAGAAGAGAAAAAAGAATCCCTTTGAACAGTTTAGTGACTCACTGCAAATGTTTCATTAAAGTTGTTGTTTAACAAAATACCTTCACTGAAAAGGGAAAGCTTTAGTTGCTCAGTCGTGTCCAACTCTTTGCAACCCTGTGGACTATAGCCCGCCAGGCTCCTCTGTCCGTGGAATTCTCCAGGCAAGAATACTGGAATGAGCTGCCATTCCCTTCTCCAGAAGATCTTCCTGACCCAGGGATTGAACCTGGGTCTCCTGCATTGCAGGCAGGTTTTTTACCATCTGAGCCACTACAGAAGCTCTGATGTGTGTGTGTGGGGCGGGGGGCGGGGGGGGGGGGAAGGGGGGGGAAGTCTATGGAAAAGGAATCTAGAAAGCAATAGTTGTAAAACATGGTGAACTTCTTTTAAAATGATTATATATGTGTGTATATATAAATACACATATATAAAAGTCAAAAACTGACTTGTTTCATTTTGCTTAAGAAGATCTTGAGCAGAAAAAAATAAAAACCTTTGATATCTATAAACAGTCATTAATTCACAGCCTACATTGTATCTCATGGTTTTGTTTTTTTCAAGTATACCCCAAAGTCAGCTTTTCTTAGATCCTGTGATCTAAGTGTGCTTGATGTGAGCTCTCCTATGGAGTCATACCGGATAGTAAATGTCTGTGTTATTAATAGTATCAAAGCAATAAATGTGTTCCTGACATCAGCTAAACCTGGGTATTTACAAGGCACCTGCACAGCCTCTAAGGCTGCTGGCAGAATATGTCGAATTGTTTCCTCTAAAAGCATCCACTAAAAATAACCCTTTTTTTCTTCTTTATTAGGAATTCCAGAAGTTATGGTCTCTTATAAAATCAAAAGCATGTGGGAACCGTTCCAGAAAGTTCCTTCGAGCATTCAAGGCAATGTATTTGTGACCCTTCATACAGGGATGGCAGCAGCCATCTATGTTGATTGTTTCAATAAAACTCTCAATTTAAAGGTCATTTATTTTGGCAACTTGATGATTACATTTAGCCAGGTTGGAAGTAGGAGGTGAGATAAAATTTCCTTGATCAAGAAAAGAGAAAAAGTTTTTTTTTTAATCAAAAAAGTAGGCAATCTCAGTGGCAACAGTTTGTCCAAATAACTACAGACATTGCCTTAGTCTTCTGGCATCAAACAGTATAAAGAATGGCAAGAAATAAACTCTTTCTGCTTTAGTGAAAAGAATCTATAACTATTCTGTTTTCTAGAAATGAGAGGAATAATTTATCCCACCAGTTCATCTATTTTCATGCCTAGGAAAACTTGTTTAAAAATTCTTTTCTCTTGCAAATGTATTCAGTAGTATTGATTTAGCCACTGCTTCTTACATCCAGGGCATGAAATCAACAGATAACTTATGTGCATGAAGGGAAATGAAAGACTTAGAAAATAATGCCTGTTAAAATACTTTTTAAAAAAAGTCAAAGGGAAGACATTTCTGAGAGCAAGGGAAGGGGAGTAAAAATGATGAAAGATTTTGCTGATGAAAGGAACTGTGCATGTTCAATCTATGCACCAAACTATGCATGTTCAATTCAAAGAAAAGACACTTAAATGACAATTATGAAAGGGAGCAGCCACTGGTTTTGGTTATTAGGCAAGGATTAGACGTAGCACAACAGATTGAAGAACACCCTCTTCACTCGGATGCCTTTAAGGGCAGCTTCTCAAATTCATTACTAGAGTTGCAACAGCCCTCCACTTGGGAGAAGCCAAGAAAGCTATACTGCCTGCCTTCCTCCCTCCATCTATTTCTTTTCTTTTTCTCCCTCCCTTGTTGGAAGCACTCACTTTGCCTGATGCACTGTATTCTTTACGCTCCAGAGTCTGCCCAGTCAGATCAGCTTCAGTTTACTGAAGAACCTCCATTCACTCTGTGTGTAAACAAAGAACATTTCTGTCCATGCTCTCCTTTCCCCCTTGCTTACCAACTCCCCTAAAAATGTTTTCAGCTATTTTGCTTATTAGAATAGTCTAATTCCAGTGTTTAGGATGCAGTATTGGACTTCCCTGGTGGTCCAGTGGTTAGAAGCCTACCTGCCAACACAGGGGACAGGGGTTTGATTCCTGGTTTGGAAAGATTCCACATGTCGCGGGACAACTAAACTCGTGCATCACAGCTACTGAAGCCTGCAGGCTCTAGAGCCCAAGCTCCTCAACAAGAGAAGCCACTGCAGAAGCTCATGTACCATAACTAGAGAGCAGCCCCCACTGCTCTCTAATTACATAATTAGAGAAAGCCCGCACAGAGCAATGAAGACCCAGAGAAGAAAGAAAAGCAAGGGGAAAAAAGAAATAATGAAAGAAAGAAAGATGCAGTACTACTTGTTTGAAAACTCCAGCGTTGCTGGATTCAAGTATTGTTCCTTTTGCCTCCTTAGCTCCCGTTGGGCTCTCTGTACAGGAACATGCGTGGTGGGGATGGTGGTGGGTCTCAGGGACATGGGACTCTCTCACCTGAACAGGACGCCCTGCTCTCCTCTTCTCCAAGCTATCTCCCCCAGAGTCAGAGTCCCGAGAAAATGAAGAAACGGGCCTCCGAACTTGACCCCTGACTGAGACTGCTGTCGCTGCTCTTCCTCTGGCCCAGAATGACTGGCTTTGGTGTCATCTGTGTGTCAGGGAGTCAAACACTGATCTGGAAACACATGGGTTTTCTGCAAGGCCAACCCTTCCATGGCAAGTTTTCTAGGTTTGGAAGGAGACCACTCACTCACTCTCAGCTCCCTCCACAGGCCATCAGCGCCCCAGCCTCTTGCTTCAGAGAACTCCTCTTTCAGAAAATAACCCAGCCGCATGCATCTGACTCAACTCACGTCTCCTCCTCACCCCAGATGGTGGGAGCGCCAGTGTGTCTGGGAGACCTGCTGTCCCAGCCTCTCTCTGCTGACCTTTCTCCAGGTCCCAGGAGCACTAAGCTCAGCAGGCCCAAAGGGTCTCAAATTTCAAAGGAGAGATCCTTACTCTTACTCCTCCCTGAGAGGCAGGGGTGGGAGAGTGCAGGGGGTGTTGGAGAGAGCAGAAGAGTTCAGGTATCTCTTCCCCTCCCCTCTCCACCCCCACTCCACCCACCCCACCCCCCACTCCACTCACCCCCACCTTCACCCCAGCCACCCCCACCCTCATTCCACCTACCCCTATCCCCACCTCTGCAAATTTTCTTGACAATGATCTTGGGATTTCCCTTCCCTGTCTCCTCTCGAGAGGTGATAATGTGTGTACACAGAAAGAATAACTTTTCTGCACAAGCATAGCACCTTTTTAAAGACAGCATTTTATCTCCCCGCCCTCCCCCATCACCATGTTAACTTGGGGGCCTTAGCTGGGGGCGGGAGAGAGTAGGGAAGGTGGTTGGTTACTGGCTGCTTCTCAGCCCTGCCTCCTCTCACTCCAGCCAGGAGGTGGTAGCTGGCCCTCCTGCTGCTGTCACTGTAAATGCAGAATGTGAAGTACTTGGTGCCTTTAATCCCCCAATGATGCAACAGGAAAAATCCCTTTTCACACCCTGCTCCATGTGGACTAATCTGGACCAGCCACTGGGGCAGCCCCCCCTCCCCCAACCGCCCCGTCCCACTGCCCCGCCCTTCCATCTACTTACGAGAGAGTCCCGGACACTTGCTCCTGCCTCCCTGGATGCTCAGTCCTCCTGACTGATATTTGGCAGTGGTCAGGCAATTCTCTACGTCATCACAGGGACCAACTCATCATTAACTTAGATGCTCTGATATCATCAAAATATACAACAAACTGAGAGGGAGAAACCAAGGAGCAAAATGTCTGCTGACAACTCAGCTTCTCTGTTTATTTTCCTGAGGATCCCTCCCCCACTGCATGTATCCCAACTCCCCTACCCCAGCGACAGCCTCCTCTGTGGACCCATTTTATCCTGCAAATCAGAATACTCTGAAACTATTCCCCATCCTTCCCCAACCTCAAGGGAAAGGATTCTCCCAGCTGATGGTTGTGCTCATGCTAAGTCACTTCAGTCATGTCCAACTCTTTGTGACCCTATGGACTGCAGCCCGCCAGGCTCCTCTGTCCGTGGGATTTTCCAGGCAAGAATACTGGAGTGGGTTGCCATGCCCTCCCCCGGGCGGGTCTTCCTGACCCAGGAATCCAATTTGTGTCTCCTGCATTGCAGGTGGATTCTTTACCACTGAGCCAGCAAGGAAGCCCAGCTGAAAGGCATATGCTTTTCCCCAGGGGATAGATTATCGCCTCAAGGCAGAGGTTCACAGAAATTCAGCAGCATCATTCTAAACTGCACCAGAGTTATACATGTAGAACTACTGTTGTCATAGAAATAAGAATGTATGCGTTAATGCCAAGCAACCTACAGCAAATTGCAGGCAACTGCCCAAGGCCCTGTGTTTTGGGAACCACATTAAGCACTGAGGCTTAGGTAGCTATTGGAAGAAAAGCAACAGCTGGTCAGTTGGTGGGGGGCAAAATACAAACATCTTCATCACATAAGCAATCTGTCATTTCTAACAGTATCACCAAAAAATGCGGTAAGGTTACCCTTTCCTCAAATACACTCTCCAGAGGGTCAATCTGTGACTTCTTTTCCTGCAATGTTTATAGTAACATTGACTTTAGTGGTTTTATTACCAAGATTCCACCTGTCCCAAAATGTAGACAGAGGAAAGAAAGCAGATGCAGAGATAGATCTGTATGAAGTGACTTCACGAGGCTGAGGTTACAGAGCTGTTATAAATGAGCTTCTAAGTGGCTACGACTCCAAAATTTTTTTCAAATCTCTGAATTTACAGACAAGAAGTTTACTTTTCCATGACCACAGATATACAATTAGAAATGAAAGCAAATGACAAAACGTATCTTTCTTTTCTCAAAATTTATGTTGTGAATGAGTAAAGGGAGAAACAGAACTGCCTAGGAACTGTAGTGCATGGTTCTACCACCTTTTCAAATATCTCAAATACAATATCACTCCATTCTTCAGCTCTACTCTTAGGTACAAATACACTGAAGGTTTCTAACTTTGATTTCTTAATTTACCTGTCTTGATAACCAATTGAGAATGTTATAAATCATTGTGTTATACAGAGATAATCTCTAATTTGGTTTCCTGGTGGCATAAAAGAGTTAATCTGTCTTTCCATAATTGAGTGTATCAATAACTTCTTGGAATAAGTTGCCCTTCACAAAGACATTTACAGAGAAAATAACAATCTTATTCCCTAGGAATTTAAAGAACAACTTTGGGTGGGTCACTTTGCCTTCCTCAGTCTTAATGTCATCATTTGTATAATGGAGATAACAATGACGATGATGATACTTTATTGTAACCTAAAGGACTGTTATATATGGGCTTCCCTGGTGGCTCAGAGGTTAAAGCGTCTGCCTCCAATGCGGGAGACCGGGTTCGATTATTATAACTGCTACAGAACACTTTCAGTTCAGTTCAGTTCAGTCGCTCAGTCATGTCCGACTCTTTGCGACCCCATGAATTGCAGCAGGCCAGGCCTCCCTGTCCATCACCAACTCCCGGAGTTCACTCAAACTCATGTCCATCAAGTCGGTGATGCCATCCAGCCATCTCATCCTCTGTCACCCCCTTTTCCTCCTGCCCCCAATCCCTCCTAGCATCAGAGTCTTTTCCAATGAGTCAACTCTTCGCATGAGGTGGCCAAAGGACTGGAGTTTCAGCTTTAGCATCAGTCCTTCCAATAAACACCCAGGACTGATCTCCTTTAGAATGGACTGGTTGGATCTCCCTGAAGTCTAAGGGACCCTCAAGAGTCTTCTCCAACACCACACTTCAGAAGCATCAATTCTTCAGCACTCAGCTCTCTTCACAGTCCAACTCTCACATCCATACATGACCACTGGAAAAACCATAACCTTGACTAGACAGACTTTTGTGGGCAAAGTAATGTCTCTGCTTTTGATTATGCTATCTAGGTTGGTCATAACTTTCCTTCCAAGGAGTAAGCGTCTTTTAATTTCATGGCTGCAATCACCATCTGCAGTGATTTTGGAGCCCAGAAAAATAAAGTCTGACACTGTTTCCACTGTTTCCCCATCTATTTCCCACGAAGTGATGGGACCAGATGCCATGATCTTCGTTTTCTGAATGTTGAGCTTTAAGCCAACTGTTTTAACTCTCCTCTTTCACTTTCATCAAGAGGCTTTTGAGTTCCTCTTCACTTTCTGCCATAAGGGTGGTGTCATCTGCATATCTGAGGTTATTGATATTTCTCCTGGCAATCTTATTCCAGCTTGTGCTTCTTCCAGCCCAGCATTTCTCATGATGTACTCTGCATATAAGTTAAATAAACAGGGTGACAATATACAACCTTTTCCTATTTGGAACCAGTCTGTTGTTCCATGTCCAGTTCTAACTGTTGCTTCCTGACCTGCATACAGGTTTCTCAAGAGGCAGGTCAGGTAGTCTGGTATTTCCATCTCTTTTAGAATTTTCCACAGTTTACTGTGATCCACACAGTCAAAGGCTTTGGGATAGTCAATAAAGCAGAAATAGATGTTTTTCTGGAACTCTCTTGCTTTTTCCATGATCCAGCAGATGTTGGCAATTTGATCTCTGGTTCCTCTGCCTTTTCTAAAACCAGCTTGAACATCTGTTGAGCTATTTCAAATCCTAAAAGATGATGCTGTGAAAGTGCTGCACTCAACATGCCAGCAAATTTGGAAAACTCAGCAGTGGCCACAGGACTGGAAAAGGTCAGTTTTCATTCCAATCCCAAAGAAAGGCAACGCCAAAGAATGCTCAAACTACCGCACAATTGTACTCATCTCACAGAACACTTTACAAACTATAAAATCTGATAACAGACATTAGTTACCTTCAAAATCCTGCTATAAGGCTCTACGCTCTCTATAAAGACCTATATTACAACTGACGGTTATCAGCTAGGTGTGTATGTCCAAAGCTATAACTACGTGCACAGAATGCACGTCTATCAGGATCATTTCTAAATGCAGCTCCTAAATCAGTGCTATATTTGAAAGTGCTTGGCACATTTTAACTGAGTTAATCACCATCCGGCATCAGAGGGCCCATGATGCTGCCTGGCCATTGCTAACTGGAAGCTAAAAATTAAATGTTAAGCTGCAAGAGCCATCCCAGGAATTAACAATGTGCTCCAGGCACACACTGCTGTGCCTTTTCCAGAGAAGCCGGAAGTGAAAATAACAACAAAAGCTGCTCCATGGGGAGCTTTTACAACTGCCTGGCAGAGTGCTGAAGTCTTTCCACACACTTTACCCTTAACTCTCATGAGAGCCCTAGGAGGTAAGTATTGTGTTCCCTATTTTTGAGATGAGAAGATTCTAATTTTCTGATAAGATAAGGGACTGGAACTCATTGCTCCACCTTGGTTCTTAGCCAGTAGATGGGGATTGTGTCCTTCCACGCATATTTAAGGGTAACACTGACATTAGCTTATCAGGCCCGAAGACAGTTACTTGGAATCTTGCCTCTTTTCATACTCAGGACGAGGAGAGAAGGAAGATAAAACATAGAGCAGGTCATTTTGCTTCTGTTCATGTTTTTAGAAGGCTTTACAGTCCCAGTTCTGAAGGGAAGGTGGGACATCCTTCCAGAATTAGCTGGATTTGCCTCTCCTTGTACCCCGTGGCAGCTCCCTCATGAATATATAAGCAGCATAAGCTCTCCAGAACATCTGTCCAAGAGGAACAGCAGCGAGCGCTGCACCCCAGGTACCTTTTGAGAATCTGCCTGATAAGACTGAGAGGTTTTTTTTTTTTTTTTTTTTTCATCTGCAGCATCCCAATCTTAATAACCTGTAATTAACCTGCTTTTTTTTTTTTTTAAACATTTTATCCCGGTATTAGAAAAGACCCTGATGCTGGGAAGATTGAAGGTAGGAGGAGAAAGGGATGATAGAGGACAAGGTGGCTGGGTAGCATCACCGACTCAAAGGACATGAGTATGAACAAGCTCTGGGAGATGGTGAAAGACAGGGAAGCCTGGCATGCTGCAGTCCATGGGGTCGCAAACAGTCGGATATGACTGAGCGACTGAACCACAACCACAACAACAAAATCAAAGTTTCTAGGAGTGAGTGACAGCTGAGGCAAATTTTTACCATCTGGGTGATTTCCCTGCACAGGGGAGCAGGTGAACCTGATTTCAGCAGCTAAATCCTACATCAGCTGATTCACAATTAAGTGCAGCCTCATTCATTCCAGGCTGTCAGAGAGCCGCACACTGAAGCCGAATCATACTCCTGTGCCCAACTAAGTAGAATGAATGCTAATGAAGAAATGTCAGGGAAGATGAAGCCACAGGATCATGGAAATTTAGAATGAAAGCTTAGATGAGGTTCATTTATTCCATCACTCAGCCAGGAGTCCCATTTGTCTAGATATAACAGATAACACATTTATCTACTGTTGGGTGACAAATTACCACAAACTAGCAAAGTAATGGCACCCCACTCCAGTACTCTTGCCTGGAAAATCCCATGGACGGAGGAGCCTGGGAGGCTGCAGTCCATGGGGTCGTGAAGAGTCGAACACGACTGAACGACTTCACTTTCACTTTTCACTTTCATGCATTGGAGAAGGAAATGGCAACCCACTCCAGTGTTCTTGCCTGGATGGGGAGCCTGGTGGGCTGCCATCTGTGGGGTCACACAGAGTCGGACACGACTGAAGTGACTTAGCAGCAGCAAAGTAAAGCAACATTCTTTTATTAGTATGCAGTTCTGTAAGGTGAAAGTCTCAAGGTTTTGGCTGGGTTCTCTTCTTAGAGTCCCACAGGGTCAAAGTCAAAGTGTCAGCTGGGTGGAGGTCTTATCTAGATGCTCAGGTGAGGACTCTGTTCACAAATACATTCAGACCATGGGCAGAACCCAGCTCCTTGTTACCAAGGGTGGAGGCCTCCATCTCATGGCTGGCTGTTTACCCCTAGCTGTTCTCAGCTTCTAGAGACCACCTGCATTCCTCATCACATGACCCCTCCATTGTGGAGCCAACATTAGTATATGAAATCCTTCTCCTACCTTGAAATTTTTTTCCTTTTATGCCATCAGCAAGACAAAGCTCTCCACTTTTAAGGGTTCCTGCAATTAGATTAGATCTACCTGAATAATCTCTCTTTCTAAAGGTTAACTCTGCCATACAATACACCACTCTCACAGGCTCCAGAGACTGGGGGGGGGGGGGGGCATGAAATCTTGGGGGACCACTTTAAGCTTCTGTCTACCACACTTGAAAGTGAAGTGTTAGTTGCTCAGTCATGTCCGATTCTGAGACACCATGGACTGTAGCCCCCTAGAATTTCTCTAGGCAAGATTACTGGCGGAAGTTGCCATTCCCTTCTCCAGGAGATCTTCCCAACCTAGGGATCAAACCCAGGTCTCCTGCATTGGAGACAGATTCTTTACCATCTGAGCCACCAGAGTGGCCACACTTAGCAAGTAGAATTAATAAAAATATTGTTAGGTTTATCATATTCTTGAAAGATAAACATATTGTAAGTACAGGAAGAAGCAGTTAGAAATAATATTAAGAACCATGTCTAAATTTCTATACATGAAATTTTTCAAAGTTTAAATGGCATACTATTAACTCTCCAAGGAAGTATCTTAAAGAAACCAAGCTATGCACATTGTTCTTCCATTGACACATGATAAAAATCAATCACATTATTTATTTTACTCAATTGCTTAGTTAAAACTTGTGTCTCCTTTATGTTTGGGTCAATCTTATCTCTCCTAGATTCTGCACCCTTGCAGGTGGTCAACAAGTTACCAACCAGTGTTAAAGTGCCTTATAAATTACTTGCCCAGGGATAGTGGTGATCATGGTATTTGGGTGTTCTAGGCAGATATCCTAAACCAATTTAATGCCTATATGTTGCCCAAATGCCCAAACCTATGAGGTTATTAAAGATGAGCTCAGGTTTATGATTGGTAAATTGCCAGCCACGCTGTTAGAAGCTGAGAAGTTAATAGAAGAATTCTGAGGTGCCTTTTTCTGTATGACTGGAACAAAAGTTGTTTAGCTAGTTTCCTGGTAAGTACAGTCCCTGATTCCTGTAGATTCAAGCCCATTTCTGAGGCCAGTGATCAGGAAGTGTTTTTTTTTTTTTTTTTTCTGGTTAGTAAAAAAAACAGGTTTTGATTAGTAATTGCTATATTCGTGCAAGCATAATAAAGTTTTCTTTCTGCATTCAATTTTTTAAAACTGTTACCTATCTTGATTTCCTAAACTGAAATACAGACTTTTGAAATTCCATGGTTTTTGTCTGATGTGGAATCTTTGCCAAAGCAGAAAACTTTGCTTCAAAAATAAATTTTGGGAATCTACATGAAAGCATGATCTTTTAATTTTAAAAAATAAAGAATATTTAAAGTATTCTTGGCCACAGGCTGAAAATCATCTTATGACTTAAATGATTTTCATCTTGAAAATCATTTAAAATATTTTGTTTCTTTTCTATCTACATCATCAGGGAAGTTCTCCTTCATTCCAGATAACAAAAGTGAAGCAGTATGACAGGAGACAGAATCATTTCCTGCTAATATTTCCAAGATCATCAAAATAAACTTGGAGAGCAGGCAGGTGGAAGCCCTTCGGGGGGTGGAAGTGAAGGGTTTCATTCACCAGCAAAGTCATTACCAGACCTTTGCCCTGGACTTCACCCTGCAGAAGCCCTGTCAGATCTTTCTCTCACCTACTGGATCCAAAATAAAGCTTTGTAGCCAAAACATTCAGTGACAGATGGCTCATTCATTGCTGTAATGCTACCCTTTGGGTCTCTGAGGGGATGATTTCAGGAATAGAAAGCAGGGCAAATATCAGAGTGGACATATAACAGAATCTAACACAAGCAGTGTTTCTCCAGTCACTGAAGGAATCAAGACCTTCCCTCCTAAATTCTTTACATCAAACAACAAGGCACGATCCTTCTCTCTCTCCAAATTGTAATTAGTGCATAGTCTGAGGCATTGTCCAATCCCCCCTCAGACCCTACTAGCTTGGTCATTTTGCCAGCTACTTTATTTCCTTGTAACTAGAATGGGGATCATAAGAACATTTACCATTAGAACTTAATTAAGTGCCCAGCCTAAGTTAACTAAGCTTAGGTTTAGTTTAAGCCCAAGCACTCAGAAATGATAACTGTTCATATTTTCATTCCAGGATTTGATTAACTTGGTTTTCTCAGAAAGGAACAATGCATAAGAGAACATAAAGCAAGCTGCATAACAAAGGAAAACCACCAAAGGAAAGGATCTTTTGATAAAATTCCTAATTCAGATAGGACTTACACAAAGTTAGATGAAAGCCAGCATTTTATCATGTTATTGTGGAATTGGGGCAGCTTCTCTCTGAAACAGGCCTTAAGAAGCAATTACTTATTCTTTCCAGAGTTGAGATCTCTAAAGCAAAGGGAGATTGTGACTTCCTCCTAGTTAAGCTCTCCTGATAAAATTTTCACATTATTCATCAGAATTGCTTCTAAATTTCATTTTTCTTGTTTGCTTCTCTTTTTGAGAAAACATGTGGATTTTTTTTTTTCTATCCCATGCACTTACAAAGTTATAATTCATGAAGATCCTGCAGTTTGTTTTGCTTTCCCTAATTTGGCACAGCCTCATCTTTTCCCAGGAGGCCTGCATGTGTGCTGCTGTTTTCCAGTTTGTCTTGGCATCACGGCTTCACCTTTGGCACCAACTTCCGTACAGTTTTATCACCATTATCTGAACAGTGCCGCCCCATCTGTGTATGCCTCACAACTGCCCTCCTCTGCCTGGCTCAGCCTCCCGTTATATTACCCATCCATCTGCTTCTAAAGAATGAGGGAGTGCTGCTGCTTCGCTCAGGGTTTGAGAATCCTGACCTTCTTTAGGGGTTAGTCACTGTGTATCATTGGGTTCCTAACTTTCTTTCTTCAAAATTTTCTTTTCTGGGGGCTTCCCTGGTGGTCCAGTGGCTAAGACTCAGCACTCCCAATGCAGGGGGCCTAGGTTTGATCCCTGTTTAGGGAACTAGATCCCACGGACCACAACTAAGAGTTCACACACTGCAACTAAGAACCCATACAGCTGAATTAATACATAAATATAAAACTGATTAAAAAACAATTATTTCCCAACTGAAAACCACATGAAATTAACTAGGTTCTGAGAAACGCTGGACTGGATGAAGAACAAGTTGGAATCAAGATTGCTGGGAGAAATATCAATAACCTCAGATATGCAGATGACACCACCCTTATGGCAGAAAATGAAGAAGAACTAAAGAGCCTCTTGATGAAAGTGAAAGAGGGGAGTGAAAAGTTGGCTTAAACTCAACATTCAGAAAACTAAGATCATGGCATCCAGTCCCATCACTTCATGACAAATAGATGGGGAAACAGTGGAAACAGTGTCAGACTTTATTTTTGGGGGCTCCAAAATCACTGCAGATGGTGACTGCATAAAATTAAAAAACGCTTACTCCTTGGAAGAAAAGTTATCAGCAACCTAGACAGAGACATTACTTCGTCAACAAAGGTCTGTCTAGTCAAAGCTATGGTTTTTCCAGTAGTCATGTACGAATGTGAGAGTTGGTAAAGAAAAGCTGAGTGCTGAAGAATTGATGCTTTTGAACTTTGGTGTTGGAGAAGACTCTTGAGGGTTCCTTGGACTGCAAGGAGATCCAACCAGTCCATCCTAAAGGAAATCAGTCCTGAAGATTCATTAGAAGGACTGATGTTGAAGCTGAAACTCCAATACTTTGGCCACCTGATGCGAAGAGCTGACTCATTTGAAAAGACCCTGATGCTTGGAAAGATTGAAGGCAGGAGGAGAAGGGAATGACACAGGATGAGATGGTTGGATGGCATCACCAACCCAATGGACATGAGTTTGAGTAAACTCCGGGAGTTGGTGATGGACAGGGAGGCCTGGTGTGCTGCGGCCCATGTTGTTGCAAAGAGTCGGACATGACTGAGTGACTGAACTGAACTAATGGTTTCTAGAATACCTTCAACGAGCTTTTGTTCTTACTATGATTGATTTAGGCTGAATGCCATTTAATCTCTGGGTGCCAGAATCTTTACATACATTACTTTTAATTTAACAATAATCCTATGTGTTAATAAGCGCTGTTATCCCCACCTTATTATTATGGGAATTTAAGTAATTACCCAATAGCCAGTACTGGCAGTAAATGGCTGCCTTCCCCACCAAGCCAAGATGCCCAAACGGCACCTTTGAAGGACAGTTTTTCTCAAATATTTGTACGTATGAAAGTTATCTGGCATGTTTATTAAAAGTGTATACCACAGAGTTCATCCTGCAAATTTCAGGTTCCCTCAGCCAGATTTCTGATTCAGGGGGTGGATCCAGGCTCTGCCTTTCAACAGGCTCTCTGCCAGACCGATGTGGGGCAATCAGCACAGCACACCCAGCTCAGGAGAGATGTGACCTGGCTCTGCCTTCCCAGCTATGCACCAGCTCCAGACCAAGCACCCCTTAAAAGCCATAAATTAAATAAGTATTGAGATTCACATTTATAAGAAAACTTATGTTGTGTGGGGTTTTCCCAGAATTCAGATTTTATTGGGCGGCAGAATTCTAGCCTGGGGATCAACAGAACTGTTTCTTTGGTCTCTTTCCTTTGCTGACTTCTTGTATGTCATTGGATCAAATAACTTACCTCATTGTGTCTCATTCTTGTCCTCTGCAGATGGACTGTGAAAGCAGATGTCCACTACTCATCACAGAAGACCACTAAAGAAGAAAACTGTGACCATGGCAAAAGCATGAAAAGCTCCAGGCACAGACTGTGGTGTGAGTCCTCAAGATAAATTACCCCATTACAAGAAGGGCATGTTGATTTTATCATGGTTACCATTTACTTTACAAAACAACCATTTGGTTGGCATCTGTGAGACTGGCGTGTAGAGGCTTGCAAGGCACAGGTTTTGTGTTCTTGGAAAAGTTATGTTGTAGTCTGTGTACTTTATTTTCTTCATGTGTGAAATGGGAGTAAAAGAATTATCAACCTCATGAAGTGTTGAGTTCAGTCACTCCATGCTTCACATAAATGAGCTTTGACCAATTGCTCAGCCCAGATATTTTTATTCTCAAGAGTTTGGCTTCAAACTATTGATAATATCAACATATTCATTCTCAAGTCTGTGCTGTATGCTATGAGATACAAGGTCTTACAAAAAACAAGTAGCTAAAACACACTTACATGATACCTAAAGCAACTGACTTGGGGGGATTTTCACGATGTATTTTTTATGGGGAAAAGCTCCTTAATTGAAAAAAAAAAAAAAAAGTGTCTATGATATGACCCTAGATTTTAAAAACAACATCAAAGCAATGACTGATTCCTCCAAATTTTGATATCATACATTATAAACACACATATAAACATACTCATTTATAAAATATTCAATACATGATTTACTAAGTGTATATATATGATTAACATAAGTTGTTTGGGAGAGAGAATAAAGAAATGATAAGAGAAGAAGGAAGACATGGAAAAAAACTAAATAAATAATAGAACAGTTTTTAAAAATATAGAGATGATTTAAAAAAGGATAAGTGATAGGACCTTATTTAAATAAATTTGCATCTGTATGTGTATATGTGTGTGTGTGTGTGAACGGCATAAAAACATAGTCACAAATACTATCAGTGGCTATCTCAAAGCATTGAAATGCAAGGAAAAAATGCTCTTTAGTGGTCTTTTTCAGTATTGCAATACTGTTTCTTATAATGACAAAAGTTACTTATAACTGAAAACATGGGACTCTGTCAAGATATTTATTAGTGCATATGATTTATTGTTTTATTTTACTTTTTTCAAATTGCCCCTAAAAGGTATGAATTACTTTGAAATGAGAAAAATTATATTCTTTAAAACAGTGTTCTTAGTAATAATAAAATGCAGTGGAACAAAGATACTCTTAATAGAAACCAAAGTTGCTTCAGTTACCCAAATAAAGCAGGCTGCACAATGAACTTGTTTTGCCAGAAGAAACTCAGTTACTAAATTCTTTCTTTCTTTTCCTTCTGTAAATGTTTTCAATGAAGTAAATATTGGATTTGTCAAATGAATCTAGGTTTTTAAAAAATTTTTATTGTATGGTTTTACTCATGTTTTCTCAACTTACTATTCTTTTCTATGGCTCATCATGTCCAAAACTGAACTCATCATTTTCTTCTGCCTCAGCTGACTTCTCTTCTTGTCTCTGTATCGGGTACGGACCCTGGATCTTCCCTGCAGTTCATAGGTCCTCTTCAGTCAATGAAGTCAGTCATTTCTGCAGACACTATCCTGATATCAGATCCTATCACATCTCTTGCCCTCAGCCATTGTCCTCACTGGTCCTGCCTAAATTGCAACTGTTAGCTTTAAATCAGTTCCTGGGTTTCTTCAGGTCTCCACTTTGAAATTGTCATCAGGCAGGAAAATGTCTAAACTTCTCTACATGCCACCTAAAGAAAAGTAGATGCTGTCTGCCTATCTTCACTTCTTTCCAGGAAACAAACCATCTTCCCAAAACACGCTGCCTTGGGGCCTGTGGGTCACAGTGCTCTCACTCCCCGTGATGTCACAAGCCAGGTGACAGCTTCACCCCCCTGAACTCAATGCCCGGTTCAGAGAGAGGCATCTGATAAGCACAGCCATCCATTCTGTCCCAGAACTCTTCTGCTAGAGTGAGAAGAAAAACTCTCTCCTGCTTTTGGTGGGTCACAGATTAAGTTAGCAAACTCCTCTGAAGACTTGTTTTCTTGAAACTTTCTAGGAGGTCATGTTCAAATAGTGTAGACACAGTGTAAGTCATTTCTTTTGGTTGTCCTATAAATAGGCACATATTTTCATCCAGTTTGGGACCAATTCCCATTTTATAAAGGGTACCAGGTTAGTAGTGATTTATGATGATTTTTACTTTATTTTTAGTGTGGTGGTTCCAAAAAAGGAAGATATTAATTCTAATTTCTAATTTCAGCTGGGCTATAAGTGTCTTCATTTTTTCACACTCCACATTGTAGGATTGCCATAGTAATTGTTTATTTTTGTTCTAACTTTTTATTGATAGATAACTGCATTAAAAGTACACAAAGTGCATGCCTCAATAAATTTTCAAAACTTAAAACAACTTTGTATATTTTATGCACATAGATAAAGTTTAATGTGTCTAAGGTCAGGCTGAGTGCCGAAGAATTGATGCTTTTGAACTGTGGTGTTGGAGAAGACTCTTGAGAGTCCCTTGGACTGCAAGGAGATCCAACCAGTCCATTCTGAAGGAGATCAGCCCTGGGATTTCTTTGGAAGAAATGATGCTAAAGCTGAAACTCCAGTACTTTGGCCACCTCATGCGAAGAGTTGACTCACTGGAAAAGACTCTGATGCTGGGAGGGATTGGGGGCAGGAGGAGAAGCGGACGACAGAGGATGAGATGGCTGGATGACATCACTGACTCAATGGATGTGAGTCTGAGTGAACTCCAGGTGTTGGTGATGGACAGGGAGGCCTGGTGTGCTGCGATTCATGGGGTCTCAAAGAGTCAAACACAACTGAGCGACTGAACTGAACTGAAGGTCAAGACCATGTTCTCATTTTTCTCAACTGCCAAATCAAATCCCATGTGCAGAAGTAACGCCCAATGTTGATGTCACTGTCCTTCATCTATCAGACAAAGATTTTATACTTGAAAGTCACCAGGTAGAAAGGCTACTCCAGCATATATATTTAACAATTCTTACGTCAATATGGAACAATTCTCCAATACTTTGGGTACTATTATTATCTCAGTTTTGTAGATCAGGAAACTGGTGGACAGAGACTTAAAAAGTGACTGAGATCAAATAGTAAGTGGAAGAGAGCAGGACCACAAAACAAAGCTCAATTTCCCCCAAATTATTTAAATCATCTAATTCCTCCACTAGGATGATTACATTTTCACTGAGACTGAGCAAAAACTTAACAATTTTTCTTAAGACCAAGAGAAAGAATCCACTTTCCTTTAGTAAATGTTAGCAGTGATTCAACCTTGGAGGAGGAAAACAGTTGAGGGAACTCGAATAGCATTTAAAATCCTTCAAAGAAGATATGCAAGAGCATGTGTTAGAAATTACAGACTTACTTTTCATTTATGGGCATCTTCCTGCATTTCTGACTACATCGAGATCCCTCTGCAGCACCAACTTCTTTTCTATTGTTGTTGGTATGGAATCTCAAAGATCCTTAACTTGGGAGCTCTTCCTGATTGGTGAGATGGTGCTTCTGAGTGGACAGCCTGCTTCTCATCTCTCTAAATGCCTGACATTTAATTACAGAAGGATGGATGAGAAAGATCTTCCTTGAGGCCACTGAGAAAATCCCAGCCAAAAAGCCTACAAACTCCCATTTATTCCAATTGCTTAAGGTAAAGAAATTCTTCAGATTCCTTGGATATGTTTAAAAAAAATTCCAAGACTATTTACTTTGATATATAGTTTGAAAAGCTATAGATACTGCTAAGACATCTGTGGGAGACAGAGTTATGTTCTGATTCTGATTTGATTGTGACTACTTCTGTTTAAAAATAAAAAGCAAACAGTAACCATTAGGGATTTAGTACCTGCCTTTCTTTATGTTTTTATTCAATATAGCTAAGATGAAGACAAAAATTTGGTGAGACTTTAAATACAGATGAAGTGAAGAAAATAAAATACACACCAATTTGCTGTCTCTGACACAGGATATTCTAAGGAGTACAGTGGAATCAATCTATCTTGAGTCTGAACTAGTACAGGCTATACATGAAGACTGAGTATATTATAGATCTATAGACAAGGGAGATAAGATAGAATAAAAGAATAATTTTGAAGTTGCCTTTTAATTAAAGTTAATGCATCACTGTAACTTTAAAAGCAAAAATAAATGTAAGCAACTTACCATCTTTCTAAAGTAACTTTTTTATGAGTAACAATTGCAGTTATAAAAGACTGGTATAAAATTTGTATTAGGGAGAAACATGGTCTTAACCTTTAAGAAATTATCTCTTGCTCTTTCTATGCCAAAATAACTCTCTTAATAAATGTCTTTCAAATCAAGTGGTAGCAACCACAGAAAGTATGCCTGCCTGCATTTGCTTTATGAACTTGATCTGAAGAACGATGACGGTATAATTCCATTACCCTGTAAATCATCACTTTCTTCACTGATCTCCTCTCATTTCCAAATATTGGTGGGATCTAGATAGTTGAGAAAGGTCCTGGAGGCATCACCTTCACCCCTACCTGCCCCAACTCTTTGCATCCTGCATCCTCATGACTTCATGATACGCCAAACCTCCTCTTGCTGGAATCACAAGATCATACTGATTGGTTTCTATGCTGTTACAAGCAAGAGGTGTCTTAAAATGCAGTTTATTCTCCCTCCTTCACTGTTGGTGGGAATATAAGTTGGTACAACCACTATAGAGAACACTATGGAGGTTCCTTCTGCTGCTGCTAAGTCGCTTCAGTCGTGTCCGACTCTGCGTGACCCCATAGACGGCAGCCCACCAGGCTCCCCTGTCCCTAGGATTCTCCAGGCAAGAACACTGGAGTGGGTTGCCATTTCCTTCTCCAATGCATGAAAATGAAAAGTGAAAGTGAAGCCGCTCAGTCGTGTCCAACCCTCAGCGACCCTATGGACTGCAGCCTACCAGGCTCCTCCTTCCACGGGGTTTTCCAGGCAAGAGTACTGGAGTGGGGTGCCATTGCCTTTTCCATGGAGGTTCCTTAAGAAACAAAAAATAGAGCTACCACATGATCCAGCAATCCCACTCCTGGGCAATATCCAGGAAAAAACATGCTTCTAAAGGGCACATGCATGCCAGTGTTCACTGCAGCATTGTTTATAGTAGCCAAGACATGGAAGCAACCTAAATGTCCATCAACAGATACATGGATAAAGAAGATGTGGTACAAATATATAATGGACTACTACTCAGCCATTAAAAAGAGTAAAACAATGCCATTTGCAGCAACATAGACGAACCTGGAGATTATCATACTAAGTGAAATAAGTCAGACAGAGAAAGACAAATATCATATGATCTCACTTAATGTAGAATCTAGAAAACAATGATACAAATGAACTTATTTACAAAACAAAAATAGACTCACAGACTTATAGAATGAACTTGTGGTTACCAGGGATGAAGGGTAGGTAGGAGGGATAGATTGAGAGTTTGGGATTGACATGTAAACACTGCTATTTTCAAAATAATCAACAAGGACTTGCCATATAGCACAAGGAACTCTGTTCAATATTCTGTGATAACCTAAATGGGAAAAGAACTTGAAAAAGAATACATACATGCATGTGTATAACTGAATCACTTTGCTGTACACTTGAAACTAATACAACATTGTTAATCAACTATACACCAGCATAAAATTTTAAATTTTAAAATAAAATCAATGTAGTTTTTCTTGATCTATAGTAATTTTAATATTATCACAAATATACACTAACATCATCTTTCTAAACTAGCACACCAGATAAATTCCTCACCATATGCAGAATTAAGTTAACATTTGGTTAGGCAGCGTGAACTATAATACAAAGTTACCATCATCAAAACATTATGATACTGGCAGAAAAACAGATACACGGATCAACGGAACAGAACAGAGAGCTCAGAAATGAATCCACACTCGTACGGTCAATTCATTTGTGACAAAGGAGCTAAGAATACCCACTGAGGAAAAAAGTCTCTTCAACAAATGATGTTGAGAAGCCTGGACAGCTACGTGCAAAAAAATGAAACTGGATTTCATTCTTACACCACATACAAAAATAAACTCAAAACAGATTTAAGAGTGAAATGTTAGACCTGAAATCACAAAACTTCTAGCAAATGTAGGTAGTAATCTCTCTGACATTGGACTTAGCAATTTTTAAATTTTTTTATGTCTCTTCAGGTAAGGGAAACAAAAGCACAATTAAGCAAATGAGACTGCATCAAACTAAAAGCTTTCACGTCAGAAAAGAAACAAGCAACAAAACAAAAGGCAAGCTACCAAACAGAAGAATATTTGCAAATGATGTATCCAGTAAGGGACTAATATCCAAAATATACAGAGGGCTCATACACCTCAATATTGAAAGAAAAAAAAAATCTGATTTTAAAATGGTCTCAGGGACTTTCCCGGTGATCCAGTGGTTGGGAATCCGTCTTCCAATGCAGGGGACATGGTTTCAATCCCTGGTCAGGGAACTAAGATCCCATAGGCTGCAGGGCAACTAAACCCACAGGTCACAGCTAGACAGCGTGTGTGCCACAACTAAGATCCAACAGAGTCACAAAGAAATAAACATGAGCACAGGACCTGAAGAGACATTTTTCCGAGGAAAACATACCAATGGCCAAAAGACATATGAAAATGTACTCAATGTCACTAAACATTAGGGAAATGAAAATCAAAATGAGATACCACCTCACACCTGTCATGGTGGCTATTATAAAAAAGATAAGAGACAACAAGTGTTGGTGAAAGATGTAGAGAAAACGGACCTCCCACACACCTCTCATGCACTGTTGTTAGGAACGTAAATTGATGCAGTCACAATGGATCAAACCTGGGCTCCCTGCATTGGGAGCAGAGTCATAGCCACTGGACCACCAGGGAAGTCCCCTCATTTCTGGTTTTAATAATATTTATAAAATTAGGGATAAAAAAAAAAAAAAAAAAAAGGTGTTCTTAACTTGAAGTCTTGGTTAAGAATGCTCCAGGGACTTCCCTGGTTGAGGAACGAAGATCCCATATGCTACAGGGCAGCTAAAGCCCATGCGGGTCAACTACTGAGCCCTTGTGTTGCAAGTAAGACCTGATGCAGCCAAAATAAATATTTTTTAAAAACGAATACTCCAGTGGACAGTAACAGAAAACACTATGAATGGTGGCTCCAGTCAGTCAGTTCAGTCACTCAGTCGTGTCCGACTCATTGTGACCCCATGAACCGCAGCACGCCAGGCCTCCCTGTCCATCACCAACTCCTGGAGCTTACCCAAACTCGTGTCCATTGAGTCGGTGATTCCATCCAACCATCTCATCCTCTCCCCTTCTCCTCCTGCCCTCAATCTTTCAGAGCATCAGGGTCTTTTCAAATGAGTCAGCTCTTCGCATGAGGTGGCCAAAGTACTGGAGTTTCAGCTTCAACATCAGTCCTTTCAATGAACAGCCAGGACTGATCTGCTTTAGGATGGACTGGTTGGATCTCCCTGCATTCCAAGGGACTCTCAAGAGTCTTCTCCAACACCACACTTCAAAAGCATCAATTCTTCAGTGCTCAGCTTTCTTTACAGTCCAACTCTCACATCCATACATGACCAGTGGAAAAACCATAGCTTTGACTAGAGGGACCTTTGTTGGCAAAGTAATGTCTCTGCTTTTTAATATGCTGTCTGATTTGGTCATAACTTTCCTTCGAAGGAGTAAGTGTCTTTTAATTTCATGGGTGTAGTTACCATCCGCAGTGATTTTGGAGCCCCCAAAAGTAAAGTCAGCCACTGTTTCCACTGTTTTCCCATCTATTTGCCATGAAGTGATGGGACCAGATGCCATGATCTTCATTTTCTGAATGTTGAGTTTTAAGCCAACTTTTTCACTCTCCTCTTTCACTTTCATCAAGAGCCTCTTTACTTCTTCTTCACTTTAAGCCATAAGGGTGGTGTCATCTGCATATCTGAGGTTATTAATATTTCTCCTGGCAATCTTGATTCCAGCTTGTGTTTCTTCCAGTCCAGCGTTTCTCATGATGTACTCTGCATATAAGTTAAATAAGCAGGGTGAGACTATACAGCCTTGACATATTCCTTTCCCAATTTGAAACCAGTCTGTTGTTCCATGCCCAGTTCTAACTGTTGCTTCCTGACCTGCATACAGGTTTCTCAAGAGGCAGGTCAGGTGGTCTGCTACTCCCATCTCTTGAAGAATTTTCCAGTTTATTGTGATCCACACAGTCAAAGGCTTTGGCATAGTCAATAAATCAGAAATAGATGTTTTTCTGGAACTCTCGTGTTTTTTCCATGATCCAGCAGATATTGGCAATTTGATCTCTGGTTCCTCTGCCTTTTCTAAAACTAGCTTGAACATCGGGAAGTTCACGGTTCACGTATTGCTGAAGCCTGGCTTGGAGAATTTTGAGCATTACTTTACTAGTGTGTGAGATGAGTGCAATTGTGTGGTAGTTTGAGCGTTCTTTGGCATTGCCTTTCTTTGGGATTGGAATGAAAACTGACCTTCTCCAGTCCTGTGGCCACTGATGAGTTTTCCAAATTTGCTGGCATATTGAGTGCAGCACTTTCACAGCATCATCTTTCAGGATTTGAAATAGCTCAACTGGAATTCCATCACTTCCACTAGCTTTGTTCATAGTGATGCTTCCTAAGGCCCACTTGACTTCACATTCCAGGATGTCTGGCTCTAGGTGAGTGATCACACCATCGTGATTATCTGGGTCATGAAGATCTTTTTTGTACAGTTCTTCTGTGTATTCTTGCCACCTCTTAATATCGTCTTCTTCTGTTAGGTCCATACCGTTTCTGTCCTTTATCGAGCCCATCTTTGCATGAAATGTTCCCTTGGTATCTTTAATTTTCTTGAAGAGATCTCTGCTGCTGCTGCTTCTGCTAAGTCACTTCAGTCGTGTCCAACTCTGTGCGACCCCATAGACAGCAGCCCACCAGGCTCCCCTGTCCCTGGGATTGTCCAGGCAAGAACACTGGAGTGGGTTGTCATTTCCTTCTCCAATGCATGAAAGTGAAAAGTGAAAGTGAAGTCACTCAGTCGTGTCCAACTCTTAGCGACCCCATGTACTGCACCCTACCGGGATCCTCCATCCATGGGATTTTCCAGGCAAGAGTACTGGAGTGGGATGCCATTGCCTTATTCTAGTCTTTCCCATTCTGTTGTATTCCTCTATTTCTTTGCATTGATCACTGAGGAAGGCTTTCTTATGTCTCCTTGCTATTCTTTGGAACTCTGCATTCAGATGCTTATATCTTTCTTTTCTCCTTTGCTTTTTGCTTCTCTTCTTTTCACAGTTATTTGTAAGGCCTCCCCAGATACCCATTTTGCTTTTTTGCATTTCTTTTCCATGGGGATGGTCTTGATCCCTGTCTCCTATACAATGTCACGAACCTCAGTCCATAGTTCATCAGGCACTCTATCTATCAGATCTAGTCCCTTAAATTTATTTCTCACTTCCACCATATAATCATAAGGGATTTGATTTAGGTCATACCTGAATGGTCTAGTGGTTTTCCCTTTCCTCAATTTACGTCTGAATTTGGCAATAAGGAGTTCACGATCTGAGCCACAGTCAGCTCCTGGTCTTGTTTTTGCTGAATGTATAGAGCTTCTCCATCTTTGACTGCAAAGAGTATAATCAATCTGATTTCGGTGTTGGCCATCTGGTGATGTCCATGTGTAGAGTCTTCTCTTGTGTTGTTGGAAGAGGATGTTTGCTATGACCAGTGTGTTCTCTTGGCAAAACTTTATTAGGACTGTACAGTCGATGGAATTCTCCAGGCCAGAATACTGGAGTAGGTAGCCTTTCCCTTCTCCAGGGGATCTTCCCAACCGAGGAATCGAACCCAGGTCTCCCAAATTGTGGGCAGATTCTTTACCAGGTGAGCCACAAGGGAAGCCCCATGATGGTTTAAGCGATAATAATTTTTTGGATTTATTTTACAAGAATTTCATAAGCAGGTAGTCTCAGAACTGGGTTAGTGAGTAAAATATATAACCTGGGACTCATCTCATTCCATCCTTGTATTCTGACCATGCTTAGCTGTCAGTTCTTCATTTCATGTTGGTTGCTTATTATCAGGAGGGCTGCCACAGATTTAAGATTGGATGCAGGGAAAGGAGAACTGTTAACTAGCTCTGCACTCACATACACACTGACACCTTAACAGTTGTTAAGAGCAGTGGTGTCCAACCTTTTAGGCATCAGGGGCTGGTTTCATGGAAGACAATTTTTCAACGGATTGCAGGGGCAGGGGATGGTTCACACAGTCATGTGAGCTATGGGGAGCAGAAGATGATGCTTCACACTCGCCTGTCACTTACCTTCTGCCATGCAGCCCTCTTCCTAACAGGGGCTGGGGATCCCTGCTTAAGAGGATTCAAATGTTCTCTCTCTTAAGATGTCCACAGACTTCCCCTTAACAGAGGAAGTAACTGGCTCTTCCAGCATCCATAGTAAGAGGTCACAGAATCTCTTTAGGGTTAGCCCACTAGCAGTCTCTGTCACTCTGATAAAAACCATCTAACAGAAACCAACAACAAATGTCACAACATGGTGAGGCACATGAAAGATTCTAATTAAAGCTCAGAACGTGAAAAGTCAGCTTATTCACAGCTATCTTCAATGTTTTTACAGACGCCCTAGCCAATGATCATAAGCCAAGAAAGCCAAAGACAGTCAATTAAAAATTTTAGATTGAAAATGGAAAAATTACAATTCAGTCCTTCAGTATCATTAGCAATATTCCAAGTGCCCAGTGACCTCATGTAGTGGCTACCATATTTGGACTATGTAGAGAACATTTCCATCATCTTCGAAAGTTTGATTTGACATTGCTGCAGTTTAGAGGGAAAGTTGTCAGTACTCATCAGCCTTGAAAATGTGAACATTAGTTGAAAGTACAACTGCATTGCTGACAATAATCTATTCAGTCAAAATATACAAATGCACAAAACTGTATGTATATATAAAATTGCAATATGATGAGCAGTACTCCAAAACTGCAAGCGATACAAGCATCATCAACAGAGAGGGAATTGAATACATTGTAGTACATTCAAATTACAACAGAAACATCAATCACCTCAGATATGCAGATGACACCACCCTTATGGCAGAAAGTGAAGAGGAACTCAAAAGCCTCTTGATGAAAGTGAAAGAGGAGAGTGAAAAAGTTGGCTTAAAGCTCAACATTCAGAAAACGAAGATCATGGCATCCTGTCCCATCACTTCATGGGAAATAGATGGGGAAACAGTGGAAACAGTGTCAGACTTTATTTTTCTGGGCTCCAAAATCACTGCAGATGGTGACTGCAGCCATGAAATTAAAAGATGCTTACTCCTTCGAAGGAAAGTTATGACCAACCTAGATAGCATATTCAAAAGCAGAGACATTACTTTGCCAACAAAGGTTCGTCTAGTCAAGGCTATGGTTTTTCCAGTGGTCATGTATGGATGTGAGAGTTGGACTGTGAAGAAGGCTGAGCACCGAAGAATTGATGCTTTTGAACTGTGGTGTTGGAGAAGACTCTGGAGAGTCCCTTGGACTGCAAGGAGATCCAACCAGTCCATTCTGAAGGAGATCAGCCCTGGGATTTCTTTGGAAGGAATGATGCTAAAGCTGAAACTCCAGTCCTTTGGCCACCTCATGCGAAGAGTTGACTCATTGGAAAAGACTCTGATGCTGGGAGGGATTGGGGGCAGGAGGAGAAGGGGATGACAGAGGATGAGATGGCTGGATGGCATCACTGACTCGATGGACGTGAGTCTCAGTGAACTCCGGGAGTTGGTGATGGACAGGGAGGCCTGGCGTGCTGTGATTAATGGGGTCACAAAGAGTCGGACACGACTGAGCGACTGATCTGATCTCATGCAGATATTTGAATGAATGATACAGATATATATTCACAAGGAAGGGTGCTTGGCATATATTGAGTGAATCAAGCAAGTTATGCACATACACTATGATCCCATTTTGATTTAAGTACATTATTTGTAAATTTGTACAAAATTGCATATATATATATATATATATATATATATATGTTTGCAGGAGGATGGAATACATATATTCAGGACCAGGAGGAGGTGACTGAGATGCCTATGGCACAAAACTTTTTGTATCTATGTAAATTATACATCCTAGATGCCTCACTTGCCTAGCCTAGTCTTGGCCCTGATATGTTCGCATGTATATAGAAAAGTCTTTGAGAATAATCACACATGCATAAAGGAGTATTTTCATCTTAACCTGTTTCACTTTTATGTTATTTTTTAAAAGAGGGATGTGACCTGAAGCCAGCTGTTTATTGAAGCCTCTGCCTAAGGGAACAGTGGGCATGACAACAGCAGTAAACAATCTGCTCTAACCTGGAGCCCCTTACAGACTGTGTGTGCCTGTCCAGTCACTAAGTCATGTCCGACTCTTTGCAACCCCATGGAATGTAGCACACCAGGCTCCTCTGTCCTCCACTATTTCCTGGAGTTTGCTCAAATTCATGCTCATTGAGTCAGTGATGCTATCTAACCATCTCATCATCTGCCACACCCTTCTTTTGCCTTCAGACTGCTGCTGCTGCTGCTAAGTCGCTTCAGTCGTGTCCGACTCTGTGTGACCCCATAGACGGCAGCCAGCAACATGTTAATATTTGACTGGGTTTTCTTGATGAGTTTCACATAATTTCTGAAGATTTTCATTTAACCCCCTTAAACAGAGGAACTGTTACCAGCACTTTTAGTATATAAATAATCATATTTGCTTCTACTTGTACTGTTTCATATTATATTCTCAGTGCTTATTAGTAATAGCTCTTTCAGACCACAGTTTCTGGTATAATTACCATGTAATCAGCTAAGCAAAATTTTAATAACTTTCTAACAACATGGAATGTGGTCAATCATTTGCTAAATTGTTATAGTAGCTCAAGTCACTGGTCTATGAACCAACACTGTTAATCATGGACTTTCCAACACAAATTGAGTGACTTCAGCCTTTTTCACTCAACGTCTATCTATATGTTCTTCTGATCAGTGTTCATATTTCTGCTGTGTTTTTTCAGTTTTTGAACTTTCAATGATTATTTCAATGAAACTGGATAACCTTATATTTTTCAGGAGAGCTTACTTGCTATAACCCGTTACCTTTTGTATTCAAAGCTAACAATGGGCTTAGCTTTGTTTCAGTATGTATACTTTTCACAAAAGATAGATGAGTAGACAGTGTGCCCGGTGTTGATACTAATAATGACTTGACGCAATCCTCTTGCTATTTATATATTATCGTCATGTGATGTGAAATATTTCCACTGTGTTCTGTTATTTTTTTCAAAGGTGGGATGAATAGTTCCTTTTCTGTTTTGAAACCTTTCAAATCTTCCCATAAAAAGTCCAACCCATAATTCCACATTCAGATTCACAATTATAAATCAGTTAGTGACTAAAATAAAATTTAAAACATATTTCAAAGTACCGATCATCTGGGTTTTATTGTTCTCAAATGTAATTTTTAAAGACAAATTCAGGGTCCTCAAATCCTCTGCCAGGCCAGCATGCCGTGGCCATCAATCTGCAGAAGAGTGAAGACTATCTAAGTCAGCCATCTGTTTGGGCTCCATGAGCCCCACTTTTCCCCAATGACTAGATCAACTTTGGTGATGGGAAAATACTGATAGTTGCTTAGGAATTGAAGTTAATCTATAATTAAGCATACTTTTAACCGAAGTTTGACTTCAATAGGGTTAGCACTTATTATTTCTTTAAAGAGTAAACAAACTAAATATTTTAACATTACATAAAGTGACTCATGTTTTTGGATGCATACCTGTTTGTAAATTTTATCTACATTTCCTAGTTGAAGGAAGAGTGAAGTCGCTTTTAAGGAAAAGGAATTAACTGAGTTTTACATAGTAGACACGTTCTATTTCACTCCTAAAGTTCCTTTTGGCCAGATTAGATTGCATGAAAAATAGTATTGACTTGGTTCCTAATAGTCAAAGTTGCCCTTGAAAAACAGAAATTGTTTAAGACCAATACTCTGGCCACTGGATGCGAAGAGCCCACTCATTGGAAAACACCCTGATGATGGGAAAGATTGAGGGCAGGAAGAGAAGGGGGCAACAGAGGATGAGATGATTGGATGGCATCATTGACTCAATAGATGTGAGTTTGAACAAATTCAGGGACATAGTGGAGGAGAGGGAAAAGTTCATGGGGTCCCACAAACAGGACTGAGCGACTGAACAACTCCTTCAGCAACACAGTGTTCATTTCCATTTTTTAATCACAGGGAAGCACTTGTCAATAATCTCTATTGAATATTTTAGATGTTTCCTTCTGGACCTCAGTTTTCTTACAAATTTAAAAATTAGAAAGTTGAAAGAAGTAATCACGATAGTCCTAACATTGTATGCTGCTGCTGCTAAGTCACTTCTGTCGTGTCCAACTCTGTGCGACCCCACAGATGGCAGCCCACTAGGCTCCCCCGTCCCTGGGATTCTCCAGGCAAGAACACTGGAGTGGGTTGCCATTTCCTCCTCCAGTGCAGGAAAGTGATAAGTGAAAGTGAAGTCGCTCAGTTGTGTCCGACCCTCAGCGACCCCATGGACTGCAGCCTTCCAGGCTCCTCCGTCCATGGGATTTTCCAGGCAAGAGTACTGGAGTGGATAAACCTATCTAAAACTTGAAATGGTCTAATAAAATACATTCTCACTTTGTGTGCTATTTGATGTGCATAGATTTTTTTCCTTTAAAATTTCTGCCTGGTTATTACATTTCTCTGACATTATTAAAATAGCTACTTACGGTTACCATTATCTGAATTAGGTGTATTAATAAGATAGCTTATTTGCAAGGAACAGAACATAGTATTATTTGGTTTAAGCAAAAGCAAAGATGATGATTCACATACCTGGGATATTCAAGGGTTTGGGGTAGAATATGATTCAAGTGTTCAAACATCTTTAGGTATTGACCTCACTCCACATCTAAGCTCTTCTTTGTTTCTGGATCAATTTTCTTTGTTCTTTGTTTTGCATTTTTTTCATGTATAACATTAACAATGATTATTAGTTTCACTCATCTTTACATCCTATGAACTCAGCAACTCTACTCTTGCAAAAGTGTGTTCTTTCCTGTCAGCTCCTGAAGCCCTAGGATGGACTCTAAGTGTCCTGAGTTGGGTTACATGGTCAACAGGAACCATTCCCAGTGGTCAAGAGGATTTGTATTCTCATTGACCAGATCTGGATCATGTACCCCATCCCTGATGTCAAATATATTGTTGTTGTTTTAGTTGTTCAGGGTCTAACTCTTCGTGACCCCATGGACTGCAGCACGCCAGGTTCCTCTGTCCTTCACCATCTCCCTGAGTCTGCTCATATTCGTGTCCACTGAATTGGTGATGCCATCTAACCATTTCATCCTCTGCTGCCCACTTCTCCTTCTGCTTTCAATCTTTCTCAGCATCAAGGTCTTTTCCAACGAGTCAGCTCTTCGCATCAGGTGGCCAAAATATTGGAACTTCAGCTTAAGCATCACTCATTCCAATGAATATTCAGGGTTGATTTCCTTTAGGATTGACTGGTTGGATCTCCTTGCTGTCCAGGAACATCCTCCAGCATCACAATTCAAAAGCATCAGTTCTTCAGCACTTGGCCTTCTTTTATGGTCCAACTCTCACATCTGTACAAATATATAGTCACCTGATTGAAACCATGTGGACTTGGAGTGGAGGAGTGACCCCCAAAAGGACAGGTGTGTTATATTTAAGGAGAAGTAGTACCGAGCAAGCCAAACCACCAGGTGTCTACTGCGCTGACCCCTGATAGCATTCCATCAGCCTGAGTCTCTAAACAATACACTCCACATTCAGTCTATTTGTGCAGCTGTTAATGAGTTGAGTCCAAAACATTTACTTTATGGCACTGACTTGATATTTTCCATAGTATAACACACCACATGCAGCGATGGAACATTAAGAAAACAAGTAGAGAATTTAATATGATAATAAATAGATCAGCAAATGTTACTCTCTTGTTCACTTTCCAGGTTCTAAGATTTGAGCTCCAGTAAATTTTCTACTCATTCTCAACTTGCTTTATTACTAACTTTTTCAAACGACAAAAACTATTTAATACTCTTGTTACCATATTCTCTTCAAGGGTCTTCCTGGAATTCACTGGCAGCATCTGTGTGTGGGCCCAGTCACTCAGTCGTGTCTGACTCTTTGCAACCCCATGGACTGTAGCCCACCAGGCTCCTCTGTCCATGGAATTATCCAGGCAAGAATACTGGAGCAGGTTGCCATAGCATCTATATACTTACAAAAAAATCTTAACATTATTATCAACTAAAGAGCCTCATATAAGGCTCAAGACTCAGCAGGTGGAATCTAATGTGCTTTGCATTTCTTTACAAACTGATTTGGGGCATCTGGACCTTCTATGTAAATTTGCTTTTAAAATATTTGAAATTGTCAATAAGAAAAACAAACTTAGCACCTGACTCAAAGTCATACTTTCCTAGGCATTTTAATTGTATATAATTGATCATCCTCATGATTTACCCAAAATATTTGTACTATAAGTTCTCTCTCTTTAGAGAACTCTTCACCTAAGTGGGTCTCCTCAGACAAGAGCTACTGCACTTGAGGTGAACAGTATCATTTCAGATGCAAATGAGGATAGACTGGTGTCTAATGTGACTCACAGAGCCAGTTATTCTGAGCCTCCAAATAGTTTTGTGGTGATTAAGCAATACTGGACACCTTTTTGTTGTTAGGGGACTAATTCACTAGGTTTTTCATCATAAACAACAATTAACACTTTTTCCCCCCTTATTTTTCTAAAGAGCATGATTTCTCCTGGCAGTTAACCAGGTTCTGAGTGGATGACTTTTTGCTTCTTGGGATAAATTATGCAAAGGCACTCAATAAGTCAATGATTCTGATTTGAAATATCTATAGTGCTGGATAAAAGTCAGTCACCTGCTTTTAAGGGAACTGTAATACTTTTAGGGCAGCAATGATAGCCACCACTTGCTTTTAAATATATATTTTAAAAAAATATTTGGTTATAAAGATCGTAGGAAGACCTGATCTACTGATTATGGATAAGCCTCCTGGGGTCTTCTAAAGAGAAAAATCCTAGCAGAAGTGTTCAGCTCCATTGCAAGAGGGAAAGTCTAAAGGTAATAGCCGGAAAGCAACCATGACCCTCTAGCCAAGGGGAACAGGAGGAAATGGTTGACGGGGAGACTAAAGTACCGTTGGACTACTCTTTGAGCAAAACCACAGGCTGTGGGCAGCAGGGCAATGCTTTGATTTTTCCAGCCTACCCCTAGTTTTATCCTTTGGTGTGATTTTCCTAGATGCCACATATCCTGGGTGTGGTATCCAGGATCAGGATGACCGATCCACGTAGTGAAGAGTAAGAAAATGCAGAAGTATTCCATGTTTCAGGCTGGATAGACAGGATCTGACTCCAGCAGGCAGCAGCCCAGAGTGTGATCTGGGAATCCATCCACAGTGACAAGATGAAGCAGCAAATATTAACATAATGCTTTTGAGATGGACAGAAGGGCCAGACCAACCTCAGCTCCAAGGATGGCTTTAAGACTCACTAGCTGGGTGATTAGGAAAGTTGCCTTACATTCCCATGCCCCTCTTTCCTCATCAAGAAAGCTGAGATAGTAATAGTATCTATCAATATCTTGTAGCAGTATTGTGATATCCTGGAGCATAACTGTTGGTAGGCAGATGGCTCAGATGGTAAAGAATCTGCCTGCAATGCAGGAGACCCGGATTTGACCCCTGGGTTGGGAAAATCCCCTGAAAAAGGGAATGGCTACCATTCCAGTATTCTTGCCTAGAAAATCCCAAGGACAGAGAAGCCTGGCAGGCTACAGTCCATGGAGTTGTAAAGAGTTAAGTATTCAGTCTAGAGTAGTGGCCCAGAGGACTGACTGTGATGTTGGGAAAGCTGACTGACAGTGGAGGGGAGGAGCAGAATAAGGAAATGGAGTGTCCCTTTACTGGAGTAAGCCACACAGTCACAATCGTCAGGGGCCAGGCATCTGTCCACACCCACACTGGGCAGCCTGTTAGCCATCTTCCTAAAAATGGAATATGTGGTCGCAGTACCAGACACCACCGAACTGACTTCAAGAGTTCTTCAGCAAAATTTAACCATTGATTAAAACATAAAATAAATAAGCTTTCTGGTTGGAAAATAATTTCCCTAAATCACCTGGTCTGTCTCTCTTCGACTAGGCAGAGTTCAATTCAAAGACCTCAAAATATATAACATGAGTTTAATTTCAAGTATTTATAAAGAAATTATCTTCACAACCTCTCTTGACAAATTATTTCAGTGGGTCACAATCTTTACCTCAAAAAGATATTTAAAAAAATCAGATTGGGTATACAGTGACCTTGGTGGGGCTTCCCCAATGGCTCAGACAGTAAAGAATCTGCCTGCAGCGCAGGAAATCCGGGTTCAATCCCTGGGTCAGGAAGATCCCCTGGAGAAAGGAATGGCAACCCACTCCAGTATTCTTGCCTGGAGAATTCCATGGACAAAGGAGACTGGCAGGCTATAGTCCAAAGTGTTGCAAAGAATCAGACATAAAAATAGTGACCATTTCCAGTGGGTCTGATCTTATCCTTTCCAGTCTGTCTTTTCTGAAAAGTCTACTTCCAGATCAGTGAACTGAATCCTCAGTGGGGAAAAAAATGTATAGTAATATGAGAAGTTAAAGAGGTTCCATATATACACATATTTAGAGCATTCAGATTCGAAACCGTGGACATGAATTTGTTTCAACTTCCCACTACAGTTCAGACTTACTCTTGTAAAATACAGCCTCCAGTACTTCCCTTCATAGCAGACTTCATTTCCTTGTCCTCAGCCCACTACACATTGGACTTACCCTGAGAGCATGTTAAAAATTCTGATGCTGAGGCCCCACCTTCAGAAATTCTGGGATGACAAGCCATTGCCTTCTGTTTGTTCCCTAAAGTTCTCAGGCGATTCTAGCAGTGTTGAGAGCCACGGCTCTCTGTGGAATGACATATGCAAAGGCAGGAAGCACTTTTCTCTCTTTCTTTTGTTCTGAAGTTTCCCAACTTAGTCATTTTTTAAAAAGATTATGATATGAACATGATCTCTTTAATTAAGATGACTGCATAATCAACCTGTCTTTTCATCTGAGTGATTTAGAGAGAAATGATACAGTAGCTCCTACAGTTACTATGAAAGTCTCATAAATTGTATTTTTAAATTACTGAAACTATGTTCGCCAGCCAATGAACTTTTTTCCCCCCATAAACCAAGCAGATGAGGATTTCTATAAAAGTAATTAATGAGCCTTTTCACCTTCCATAGAGATATGTCTTCTCTATTTCTAACAGTGATACCACCAGGCTCCTAGGCATTCATGCTTGCTACTGCTCTAAGTCACGTCAGTTGTGTCCAACTCTGTGCGACCCCATAGACAGTAGCCCACCAAGCTCCACCGTCCCTGGGATTCTCCAGGCAAGAATACTGGAGTGGGTTGCCATTTCCTTCTCCAGTGCATGAAAGTGAAAAATGAAAGTGAAGTCGCTCAGTCATGTCCAACTCCTAGTGACCCCATGGACTGCAGCCTACCAAGCTCCTCCATCCATGGGATTTCCCAGGCAAGAGTACTAGAGTGGGGTGCCATTGCCTTCTCCGATTCATGCCTGGAACCTTGCATCTCTACTATGATGCCTTGTAATGAGCAAAAAAAAAAAAAAAAAAAAAGGAGCTCTGTTTATTTTCAATTTATAAATAAAATATCCCATTTGGTGGTGGGGGTTTGGGTTCACAATGACTTTCACCTGCGATCCTCTTTGCGAACCTCTGTCCCTGCTGTTTCTGGGGCTGTCTGGGTTCCTGCTGCTCCACACTGTTCCCTGGCCCTTCTTTTAATAAATATTCCTGAGGTCCTTCATACATGCCAGGCACTATTTAAGACTGTGGACCTGTGGCAGTAAGCAAGACAGGCCAGAAGAGCCAGTTCTCTTGTGATGATTACATTCCAGAAGGAGAAACAGAGAATAGAGAACAAATAACTAAGAAAATGATTAACCTATTTCCAAGGCAGGAGGAGAGACACAGATGCAAAGAAAGGACCTGTGGACACCGCGGGGGGGGCGGGGGGTGGGGATGAACTGGGAGACTGTGATTGACATACACATACCACCATGTGTAAAACAGATAGCTACTGGGTAGCTGCTGTATACCACAAGGAGCTCAGCCTGGTGCTCTGTGATGACCTGGAGGGGTGGGAAGAGGGTGGCGCGAAGTGGGAGGGAGATTCAAGAGGGAGGGGGTACATGTATACATATATCTGATTCACTTCATTGTACAGCAGAGACTAACACGACGTTGTAGAGCAATTATCCTCCAATTAAAAAAGAAAGAAACGAAATCGCACTCTGTGTAGTCCAGAGAACGCAGCATATTGCAATCTCAGGTTCCACGGAACACACTTTGGGAAATTCTGGTCTCCTACGTGCATCTAAGAAAAGTTACCCCTCCCTGGTTATCACACACTCTCAAATGACTGAGCTTTCTTCCAAGAAAACTTTCATTTCCTCTTACCAACAAACTCCTCTAGAGTTAGGTCTAGCTTAGCAATTAGCAATTTCCAGAATTTCATCTATTGAAAGCTCATTCTAAGTATTTTGTCTTGAAAGTCAGTAGAGGAATGTTGAAAAGGGCATGGCCATAAAATTTCAAATGGATTTACTCTTGCTATGGAACTCCTAATATGTTGATTTTCCCCCCTCTGGTTTCTTTGTCATTTTCTATTGGCCTTGACTCTAAATTTGTATTTTAGTTCTTAGACTGACCAAAGATGAGATTTTCCAGCTCCTTATATTAACCTGGTTATTCTTTCTCTTAATTCAGCTCCTGAATTCAGTTTCCCCCTAGGGCCATTTTCACTTCACCTTTCTTAAGTTTTTTTGACAGGTCTGGTGATTCTTCAGTATCAGGACTAAGCCAAAATATATGTTACTTTTTGCCAATGCAGGGGCTGCTGCTGCTGCTGCTAAGTTGCTTCAGTCATGTCCGACTCTGTGCGACCCCAGAGACGGCAGCCCACCAGGCTCCCCTGTCCCTGGGATTCTCCAGGCAAGAACACTGGAGTGGGTTGCCATGTCCTTCTCCAATGCATGAAAGTGAAAAGTGAAAGTGAAGTCGCTCAGTCATGTCTGACTCTGTGCAACCCCATGGACTGCAGCCTACCAGGCTCCTCCACCCATGGGATTCTCCAGGCAAGAGTACTGGAGCGGGTTGCCATTGCCTTCTCTGGCCAATGCAGGGGACATGGGTTCAATTGCTGGTCCTGGAAGATTCCACATGATGCCCAGCAACTAAGTCCGTGTGCCACAACTGCTGAGCCCATTCTCCACAAGAGAAACCACTGCAGTGAGAAGTCTGTGCACCACAGTGACGGGTAGTCCCCCACTTACTGCAACCAGAGAAAGCCTGCATGCAGCAACGAAGACCCAGTGCCGTCAAACATACATTAAGTAATTTACAAATTATGTATGTATGCCACTTTCAACTCTTTTGGCATAGTAATCATTCATTTATTAACATTTAACAATTAACATTCATCAGTTAAACATTAACTGACCATATACTGTGTTCTTAGATCCACATGATGCACATGAGTTACAAAGATGAGCAAGACATGGCTCCCCTTCTAACGTTTTTCTACAAAAAACTCAGATATGTAAGCCAACGAAGGATAAGGTCTGTGGTCAGTTGGTTAGACAGAAACTATTAATCACAACACATAAAAAAATGAAGTGCATAATTATAACTTAGACCTTTAAAATATACATTCATTCACCAAACTTTAAGATAGAGCATCGAGTCCTTTCGTGTGGTTGCTGAATGGAATTCTGCATTGTCTTTCCTGTAGAGCCGTAACACATAATCTATTATTTCTAGTTTCAGCTTATTTAGAATAGAGTAAAAATATAATAATACTGTGTAAGCACTGGAGTACTAAAACCATGAATAGTTTGTGATTCCACACCCACCCCCACCCAGTCTCTTGCAGCCGTCTTGCTCACATCTATTCTGACGGCTCTTGTTTTAGCATCTTACTTTTATGGTCTTCCCAAAGCATTCAGATAAGTTAACAAGAAATAATAACTTTCACCCCACACTTAATATCTCATCAGTTTAGTATTTAATTAACTTACATGTCTTAAAATATCAAGTACAATGGACATAATCAGATTTGAATACACACGCAACTGAGTCTTGGTAAGTACACACCCCACATGGAGGGAGACAGAGACATGAGGAAAGAAAGAGGGACTCCCAGCTGGGAGCATCCTCAGAGCCTACAGCATCTAACAGTGTATTTTACAGACAGCAGGAAATTCTCTGGTTAATCTGGTAAACTGCTTAAGAGGCCTCCTCATATTACATTATTGCAATACAATATAAATGGTTTAATAAAGTCTTATGCAAAATGTTGTTTTACCTTAAAAGTATCCTTCCCTGTTACCAAGCATAAATGATAATTTGTATTTTTTTGTTTTCAGGGATGTCTTTTATTATTTTAACTTACCTTTGAAATAAGCACTTCAAAGTTTCCAACACAAAACAAACAATGAAAATTATCTGTGCTATGCCTTTACCTCAGTCACCAACCTCCAGGAAATGGAGGAAACGATGCCACCAGTTCCTCCTCTGTCCTCACAGAAGTTTTGAAAATAAGTATAAAAATGCATCCAATACATAATCATGTGCAGTTTCTTTTCTTTTTTATAAAAATACAAAATGCTAGCATATTAGTTCTATCACTTCCGGGATGAGTTTTGACATTTTGTTTCACCCTCTGGGAGTCAGAATTTTCATCAAGCAGGTCAAGAACTTGTCAGATGCTCTGTATTCAGTAGACCAAGGCTTCCAGCAGATGGCCAGATTATATTCCCATTCACTTCAGTTCAGTTCAGTCACTCAGTCATGTCCCACTCTTTGCGACCCCATGAATTGCAGCACGCCAGGCCTCCCTGTCCATCACCAACTCCCGGAGTTCACTGAGACTCACGTCCATCAAGTCAGTGATGCCATCCAGCCATCTCATCCTCTGTTGTCCCCTTCTCCTCCTGCCCCCAATCCCTCCCAGCATCAGTCTTTTCCAATGAGTCAACTCTTTGCATGAGGTGGCCAAAGGACTGGAGTTTCAGCTTTAGCATCATTTCTTCCAAAGAACACCCAGGGCTGATCTCCTTCAGAATGGACTGGTTGGATCTCCTTGCAGTCCAAGGGACTCTCAAGAGTCTTCTCCAACACCACAGTTGAAAAGCATCAATTCTTCAGCACTTAGCTTTCTTCACAGTCCAACTCTCACATCCATACATGACCACTGGAAAAACCACAGCCTTGACTAGACAGACCTTTGTTGGCAAAGTAACGTCTCTGCTTTTGAATAGGCTATCTAGGTTGGTCATATCTTTCCTTCCAAGGAGTAAATGTCTTTTAATTTCGTGGCTGCAGTCACCATCTGCCATGATTTTGGAGCCCCCCAAAATAAAGTCTGACACTGTTTCCACTGTTTCCCCATCTATTTCCCATGAAGTGATGGGATCAGATGCCATGATCTTCGTTTTCTGAATGTTGAGCTTTAAGCCAACTTTTTCAATCTCCTCTTTCACCTTCATCAAGAGGCTTTTTAGTTCCTCTTCACTTTCTGCCATAAGGGTGGTGTCATCTGCATATCTGAGGTTATTGGTATTTCTCCTGGCAATCTTGATTCCAGCTTGTGCTTCATCCAGCCCAGTGTTTCTCATGATGTACTCTGCATGTAAGTTAAATAAGCAGGGAGACAATATACAGCCTTGATGTACTCCTTTTCCTATTTGGAACCAGTCTATTGTTCCATGTCCAGTTCTAACTGTTGCTTCCTGACCTGCATACAGGTTTCTCAAGAAGCAGGTTAGGTGGTCTGGTATTCCCATCTCTTTCAGAATTGTCCACAGTTTATTGTGATCCACACAATCAAAGGCTTTGGCATAGTCAATAAAGCAGAAATAGATGTTTTTCTGGAACTCTCTTCCTTTTTCAATGATCCAGCAGATGCTGGCAATTTGATCTCTCGTTCCTCTGCCTTTTCTAAAACCAGCTTGAACATCTGGAAGTTCATATTCCCATTTCTACTATATATCTTGATTCTGTGCTAATTGTGTAAAATATATCAAGCATACATCATCTGTTTCCTCTCTAAAGTCAGTTCAACATCATTTCTGTCCCTTTTATCCATTTAAAAGGTATGTACTTTATGGATTTCCTTAAAGTTGCATCTTCTTGACATACTGTACTATTATACTTTCCTTCCTATCAGATTTTTAGTAATTATTTATTTGATGCATGAGATGAACTGTTTCATAAATATGCTTCCAACAAGTCTTAGTACTTCTCATTAGCTTATATATGTGTATACATTTTGCATGGTGCATTCATTTCATTTACAACCTACGTGCTTTACATATGCTTTGGTATTTGAATTTCTAAGTAATATTTCCAGTCTCCTCTCATTATTTTCTCATGTGAATCACTGAGAAACTCTTTCAGTCCTGTTTTTCTTTCTGTATACTATCTTTTCTCCTACTAAGAAATCAGTATCAGGGTTTCATCTGGGAGTTTATTCTGCTTTCTCTATATTTTCAACATAGAGCCCTCTTGAACAGGTCAGCTAACCTCTGGGAAAACATGTTTCTTCTTCCCCATTTTGCAATATGCACCTCACTCTAGCCAAGAGCCTATCTTTCCAGGATATTAAACCATGGTCCAGGTATCTAAGCCCATTTTATCAACACTAACTGTACTGTCAGTAGTTCTCTTCACAGAGATCCCTCTATCTTTCACACGTCCTACTCCAGTGAAAAGGAAACAGTGGAAACATGACTTTCGCTGCACTAGTTTTCTGCCTAAAAATTCAGTCCCTAAAAGTGTTTCCCACTTCTTTTGCTGGAATCTTTTTTCTCTTCTATGATGAATGATTTGCTAACTTGCCAGCTTTGTTAACTAACTCATTAGTTTTTCCAACAGATACATATTTAGTACCCAAGGGCTGAGTTGTTAAAATTTAACTTATTAAATTCTATAATAATTTATTAGTGTATGGCTATAGTATCTATAATTTTAATTGGTAAGTATTACATAAAAATCTGTTACAAAAGATATGGGAACACACAAATGGCCGTCAGGCACAGGAAAAGCTGCTCAACATTACAAAAATGAAAATCAAATCAAAACTATAGACCAGTACCACCTCACACTGGTCAGGATGGTCATCATCAAAAAGTCATGAGTAATAAACACTGCAGAGGGTATGGAGGAAAGGGAACCTCCTAACACTGTTGGTGGGAATGCAGATTGGTGCTGCAGCTATGGAATGCAGTATGAAGGTTATCTCAGAAAACTAAAAATAGAGCTACCATATGATCCAGCAATCTCACTCCTGGGTATATATCTGGAAAAATTATAACTTAAAAAGATACATATACCACAATGTTCATGGCAGCACTCTTCATAATAGCTAAGACATAAAAGCAACCTAAGTATTCATTAACAGATGAATGGATAAAGAAGATGCAATATCCATACACAATGGCATATGACTCAGCATAAAAAAGAATGAAATCTTGCCATTTGATAGACCTAGAGATGATTACACTATGTGAAGTAGTCAGATAGAGAAGGACAAGTATCATGATATCACTTATATCATCATCACATCATGTGGTCACTCAGTTATATCTGACTCTTTGTGGTCAGACCACAGTGGTTTGCCAGGCTCCTCTGTCCATGGGGTTCTCTAGGCAAGAATACTGGAGTGGGATGCCAGTTCCTTCTCCAGGGGATCTTCCCAATCCAGGGATCAAACCCAGGTTTTCCATACTGCAGGCAGATTCTTTACCATCTGAGCCATCACTTACATGTGGAATGTAAAAAAAGTGAACTTATTTACAAAACAGAAATAGACTCACAAATGTAGAAAACAAAATTATGGTTACCAAAGGGAAGGGAAAGGAGGGATAAATTGGGAATTGAGAGTTAACAGATACACACTAAGTTCAGTTCAGTTCAGTTCAGTCACTCAGTCGTGTCCCACTCTTTGCGACCCCATGACTTGCAGCACGCCAGGCCTCCCTGTCCATCACCAACTCCCGGAGTTCACCCAGACTCACGTCCATCAAGTCAGTGATGCCATCCAGCCATCTCATCCTCTGTCATCCCCTTCTCCTCTTGCCCCCAATCCCTCCCAGCATCAGAGTCTTTTCCAATGAGTCAACTCTTTGCATGAGATGGCCAAAGTACTGGAGTTTCAGCTTTAGCATCATTCCTTCCAAAGAAATCCCAGGGCTAATCTTTAGAATGGACTGATTGGATCTCCTTGCAGTCCAAGGGACTCTCAAGAGTCTTCTCCAACACCACAGTTCCAAAGCATCAATTCTTTGGCGCTCAGCCTTCTTCACAGTCCAACTCTCACATCCATACATGACCACAGGAAAAACCATAGCCTTGACTAGACAGACCTTTGTTGGCAAAGTAATGTCTCTGCTTTTCAATGCTATCTAGGTTGGTCATAACTTTCCTTCCAAGGAGTAAGTGTCTTTTAATTTCGTGGCTGCAATCACCATCTGCAGTGATTTTGGAGCCCCCAAAAATAAAGTCTGACACTGTTTCCACTGTTTGCCCATCTATTTCCCATGAAGTGATGGGACCAGATGCCATGATCTTCATCTTCTGAATGTTGAGCTTTAAGCCTACTTTTTCACTCTCCTCTTTCACTTTCATCAAGAGGCTTTTTAGTTCCTCTTCACCTTCTGCCATAAGGGTGGTATCATCTGCATATCTGAGGTTATTGATATTTCTCCCAGAAATCTTGATTCCAGCTGTGCTTCTTCCAGCCCAGCATTTCTCATGATGTACTACTACATATAAAATAGATAAACAACAAGGATTTACTGCATAGTACAGGGAATTACATTAAATATTTTATAATAACCTATAAGGGTTTTCCAGGTCATACTCGTGGTAAAGAACCTGCCTGCCAATGCAGGAGACTCAAAGAGATGTGGGTTCAATCCTAGGATCAGGAAGAACCCCTAAAGGGGAGCATGGCAACCCATTCTAGTAGTCTTGCCTAGAGAATCCCATGGACAGAGGTGCCTGGTGGGCTACAGTCTACAGGGTCACAAAGCATCAGACATGACTGAAGCAACTTAGCACACATGCACACATATATATATGGAGAGAAAAACATTAGTGATAGAAACAGAGTAACAGTAATAGAAAAATAATAGGGTAATAGAAAAAATACATTGTAATGCAACATAAAATTGTTTTTCAGGACAAGAAGGCCAGCTCCAGAACACTTTGCTGGTTATGACCCTAGTGTTCTTTCCTAGTTTTTTGGGTTTTTTTTTTTTTTTTTTTTTGGTCAATATCCCACCAGATTCTCCTTGGGAATAAGATAAAGACTAAAATAAAAAGTCATCTCCAACTGAGTTGACCAAATCTTTGTACCCATTCACTAATTTAACATATGATCTGTAACTTCCAGTTGCTGCTCTGATGATTACCTAGCAATCACCTACTTTAGATGGACTTGTACACCGAATATTTATGAATGCCAAAGGAATAATTGGGAAAACATGACAAATGATTTTTTATCGCTATAACACACTATACATTTACCCTATAATTTAGCTGCAAAAGTTATCAATTGTTTAGCATTAAGGAAGTTTACTGTGTCCCCAATATGTCACTCTACTATTGGGAAGTAGTAATATTGTCTTTTCAAATACTTTAACACAGGGACTTCCCTGCTGATCCAGTGGTTAAGAATTTACCTTCCAATACAGGGGATGAGGGTTCAGTCCCTGATTGCGGAACTAAGATCCTGCATGCTTTGGGGCTACTAAACCCACACAACACAACTACTGAGTCTGAACGCTGCAACTAGGGAAAGCCCATGCAGCCAAAAATAAAATAAATAAATTTAAAAATTAATACAAATATGGAGTGTCCTAATTCATGAAGATGAAAAATTATAAAAAAAGAAAGATAAGAATTTTTGGAAATTCCAATACAGATACAAAAACCATATACGGGAAAAGGAATTAAGGCCAAGCAGAAGTGCAAAATGTTGTGTTGAAAGTAAACACGTCTCTGTTCCATGAGAGAAACTTACCCATCGGGAAAGTAGTATGAACAACGTTTCCTTTAGTTCAGTTCTGACTACAGAATTGCCAGGGGTAAGACAGAAAGCTAAGTTTTCAGATTTCTTCCACTTCCCTCATTTTCAAGGCCAAACTAGACCTGTTGAATCTTTTGGTCTCACACCATTTCTCCCCCATGCTCATTTACAGAATGAAATTAGAAAAAACATTCTAATACAAGTAGTATGGGTTTTAGGGTAGCATGGTTTTTAGTTTAAAATTTTATCTCCAGTACCTAGGTCAGCACCTGGCCCATCATAGCTGGTCAAATCTTTGTTAAATTAAATAAATACATTCTGTTATCTGTACCTAACTCCATTTAACTGTCACAGACTTTATAACAAGAAGTACTTTCCCATATCTCCTTTGCAAATCTACTGAAAGAGCTTCAATCAATGTAGCAATAGCTATTAGAGGAGCAATTCTTCCTCTAGTCTAATCTGTCAAGAAGCCACTATGACACCTTCATATTCTTTGGAATTTTAAAGAAAAAAATTACATTCAAATGTAGATTAACAGATCTATGTATGAATTACAAAAATGTTCATTTGAAACACTAATGATAATGATATTAATAGTAAAAGCAGTCATAACTTCCAAGTTCTGCTTCAGTATTCTGATTTATTTTAAGTAGCTAATGAACTCTGGGCAACGGAGAGTGCTTACCCAGTTTCTTTTGCCTCACATAACTTTAGTCAGTTATTGGCATCTCTATTCCATTTCTCTTTATAATTCAGAACAGAGGTCATTTCTAAATTACATACCAATTTTCCCTCATTACTTTCTTCAAGGTAATTTCTTTATCTCCTTCAGTGATCATTTATTTATCATCTGCTGTATGTTAGGTCTTGAAAATACAAAGGCAAATAAAACTTAGACTGTCCCTCCAAATAGTACATAAACCAATGGAGTAGATCAGCAGTTATATAATTACAAAATGTACGGTGGTTAGAGTTGGACTATAAAGAAAGCTGAGTGCCGAATAACTGATGCTTTTGAACTGTTGTGTTGGAGAAGACTATTGAGCATCCCTTGGACTGCAAGGAGATCCAACCAGTCCATCCTAAAGCAGATCAGTCCTGGGTTCATTGGAAGGACTGATATTGAAGCTGAAACTTCAATACTTTGGCCACCTGATGTGAAGAGCTGACTCATTTGAAAAAAGCCTGATGCTTGGAAAGATTGAGGGCAGGAGGAGAAGGGGATGACAGAGGATGAGATGGCTGGATGGCATCACCGACTCAATGGACATGGGTTTGGGTAGACTCCAGGAGCTGGTGATGGACAGGGAGGCCTGGAGTGCTGTGGTTCATGGGGTCGCAAAGAGTAGGTCACGACTGAGTGACTGAACTGAACTGACCTGCGGTTGCATACAGGAAAGGCAGGTAACCCCGACTTCCCAAAAAGAGACAGCACATGGACTGAGTCTTAAATTACAAGTAGAAGTGAACCCCTTGGACTACAAGGAGATCCAGCCAGTCCATTCTAAAGGAGATCAGCCCTGGGTGTTCTTTGGAAGGACTGATGCTAAAGCTGAAACTCCAGTACTTTGGCCACCTTGTGCAAAGAGTTGACTCATTGGAAAAGACTCTGATGCTGGGAGGGATTGGGGGCAGGAAGAAAAGGGACGACAGAGGATGAGATGGCTGGATGGCATCGCTGACTCGATGGACGTGAGTTTGAGTGAACTCTGGGAGATGGTGATGGACAGGAAGGCCTGGCGTGCTGTGATTCATGGGGCAGCAAAGAGTCAGACACGACTGAGCAACTGAACTGAACTGAACTGAGAAGTGAAGTAGCATGTGAAAAGGTATGGGATGAAGGTAAACCATAGCATATTCAGGAAGCTTTTGGTAGTTCTTTAAAGAGCAAATTTGGAAAACTCAGCAGTGGCCACAGGACTGGAGAAGGTCAGTTTTTATTCCAATCCCAAAGAAAGGCAATGCCAAAGAATGCTTGAAATACCGCGCAATTGCACTCATCTCACATGCTAGTAAAGTAATGCTCAAAATTCTTCAAGCCAGGCTTCAGCAATATGTGAACCATAAACTTCCAGTTGTTCAAGCTGGTTTTAGAAAAGGCAGAGGAACCAGAGATCAAATTGCCAACATCTGCTGGATCATGGAAAAATCAAGAGAGTTCCAGAAAAACATCTATTTCTACTTTATTGACTATGCCAAAGCCTTTGACTGTGTGGATCACAATAAACTGTGGGAAATTCTGAAAGAGATGGGAATACCAGAACTCCTGATCTGCCTCTTGAGAAATTTGTATGCAGGTCAGGAAGCAACAGTTAGAACTGGACATGGAACAACAGACTGGTTCTAAATAGGAAAAGGAGTACGTCAAGGCTGTATATTGTCACTCTGTTTATTTAACTTATATGCAGAGTACATCATGAGAAACGCTGGGCTGGAAGAAGCACAAGCTGGAATCAAGATTTCCGGGAGAAATATCAATAACCTCAGATATGCAGATGTCACCACGCTTATGGCAGAAAGTGAAGAACTAAAAAGCCTCTTGATGAAAGTGAAAGAGGAGAGTGAAAAAGTTGGCTTAAAGCTCAACATTCAGAAAACGAAGATCATGACATCTGGTCCCATCTCTTCGTGGGAAATAGATGGGGAAACAGTGGAAACAGTGTCAGACTTTATTTTTTTGGGCTCCAAAATCACTGCAGATGGTGATTGCAGCCATGAAATTAAAAGACACTTACTCCTTGGAAGGAAAAGTATGACCAACCTAGATAGCATATTCAAAAGCAGAGACATTACTTTGCCAACAAAGGTCTGTCTAGTCAAGGCTATGGTTTTTCCAGTGATCATGTATGGATGTGAGAGTTGGACTGTGAAGAAAGCTGAGCACTGAAGAATTGATGCTTTTGAACAGTGGTGTTGGAGAAGACTCTTGAGAATCCCTTGGACTGCAAGGAGATCCAACCAGTCCATTCTGAAGGAGATCAGCCCTGGGATTTCTTTGGAAGGAATGATGCTAAAGCTGAAACTCCAGTACTTTGGCCACCTCATGCGAAGAGTTGACTCATTGGAAAAGACTCTGATGCTGGGAGGGATTGGGGGCAGGAGGAGAAGGGGATGACAGAGGATGAGATGGCTCGATAGCATCACCGACTCAATGGACGTGAGTTTGAGTGAACTCTGGGAGTTGGTGATGGACAGGGAGGCCTGGCGTGCTGCAATTCATGGGGTCGCAAAGAGTAGGATACGACTGAGTGACTGAACTGAACTGAGAGTGTGAGACTAGATAGAGGTTTGCAGGACTAGATAAGATCATTAAGCCTCTCTGCCCTCCTAAAAAGATTAACCTGAGTCCTCTACATAGCTATCTAAAAATTTTAGTTGAGAAAACATTTCCATAAAAGAAAAAGTTCTGTGGTGACACAATTGAAAGTATACTTGAAGGCAGAGCAAGAATGCAGGCAGAAAGAAGGGTTAGGGGAAGCCATTGTCATCCTGTTTTTTATTTTTTTAATTTTTTTATTATTATTTTTTTATTTTACAATATTGTATTGGTTTTGCCATACATCAACATGCATCCGCCACAGGTGTACACGTGTACCCCATCCTGAAGCCCCCCCCCGCCACCTCCCTCCCCATACCATCCCTCTGGGTCATCCCAGTGCACCAGCCCCAAGCTTCCTGTATCCTGCATCGAACCTGGACTGGCGATTCTCTTAACTGAGACACAAGATCCAATTGTTTTGAATTTCTCCTTAGAATCTAAGTATACGGGAATAAAACATTTTGGCTTTCTTCTCTCATGGACTGGATAAAAATCGTCTGTTATTTTCACCTGAGGTTATTTGAGATTAAGATCTAAATATAAGTACATTTCTAGAGATACCTTCTATCAACTCTTCCCTGGAAGTACATGCCATAAAGGAATTCAATAGTCAATCAGAACCCTAGTGAGTTGGCTTCTTAAATGGATGAAAGCAGCTGATAGAAGAAAGAGCTTAAACAGTAATCCTATTAAAATGTAAGTTAAGTCAACTCACCATCATTTAAGATCTTTCAGTGTCTTTCTATCTTACTCTGAGTAAAAGTAAGTCTTTATGATGACTCACAGGCCCTACAAGAGCAGGTTCCCACTCTCTGACCTCAGTTCTTCAAGTCCTCTTACCTCCCTCATGTTGGGGCAGTGATGCGGGCCTCCTCACTGTTCCTAGGTCTTCAGACGCACTAGCAAATTGAGCACTTGCTTCTCTTGTTTTTCAGTTATCCTTCTGGCTCGCTCCCTCAACTCCTTCAGGTCTTTTCCTTTCCTTACCACTTTATTTAACAATAAGATATCCCTCCTGTTCACTAAGCTAATATCACTAAACACTGTTCAATTTACATGTATGATAACACTCCACACAATCTAATACTTTTATTTTACTTATCACTTAATGTCTATCTTCCACCTAGCTACAACTAGAAAGTTGGTTCCTTGTGGGCAAGGATTTTTCATGTTTTCCTGTCTCTCCAGTGCTTAGAACAGTACCAGGTACATGGTATAAACTGAATGAATAAACTGCTGGTCCAGCATGACTGTCAACCATGGTGATCTGAAGACCTAAAACATGGACCAGGAAAACCATTACCACGGAAAGAACCCTGCAGTGATTGTTTTTTCCATCAGGAAGTCACTAGCAAAGTCAGATACAATCTGAACCATTTCCATCAACACAGAGGTTGGTATAAGGCACTATAATTAGGACTTTGATCACAACTTTAATAATTAATTTACAGGCTGATTCAAATTGTTGTACAGTAGAAACCAACATAATATTGCAAAGCAATTATCCTTCAATTAAAACAAAATTTTAAAAATAATTATATACAGTTTCCACTTGACATTAAATGACTATGAAACTGTGTTAAATTCTTTAATATAAAATTTGCACTTATTCATGATTGTACCTTTCTATTCTATCTGATAACAACAAAACACTCATTACTCATTACTACTGAGAAAGAGTTTTTGTTGAAAATCATTTCATTGCCTTCAGCCTTGTATTTAGACATCTAAGGGTCTTCATTTCAGCTCAGTTCAATCACTCAGTCGTGTCTAACTCTTTGCGACCCCATGGACTGCACCACACCAGGCCTCCCAGCCCATCACCAACTCCTGGAGTTTACTCAAACTTATGTCCATGGAGTTGGTGATGCCATCAAACTATCTCATCCTCTGTCATCCTTCTCCTACCTTCAACCTTTCCCAGCATCAGGGTCTTTTCAAATGAGTCAGCTCTTCGCATCAGGTGGCCAAAGTATTGGAGTTTCAGCTTCAACATCAGTCCTTCCAATGAATACTCAGGACTGATTTCCTTTAGGATGGACTGGTTGGATCTCCCTGAAGTCCAAGGGACTCTCAAGAGTCTTCTCCAACACCACACTTCAAAAGCATCAGTCTTTTGGCACTCAGCTTTCTTTACAGTCCAATTCTCATATCCATACATGACTACTGGAAAAACCATAGCCTTGACTAGATGGACCTTTGTTGGCAAGGTAATGTCTCTGCTTTTTAATATGCTGTCTAGGTTACTCATAACTTTTCTTCCAAGGAGTAAGCATCTTTTTATTTCATGGCTGCAATCATCTGCAGTGATTTTGGAGCCCCCCCAAAAAAAGTCTGTCACTGTTTCCACTGTTTCACCATCTATTTTCCATGAAGTGATGGGACCAGAAGCCATGATCTTTGTTTTCTGAATGTTGAGCTTTAAGCCAACTTTCTTACTTTCCATTTTCACTTTCATTAAGAGGCTCTTCAGTTCCTCTTCACTTTCTGCCATAAGGGTGGTGTCATCTGCATATCTGAGGTTATTGATATTTCTCCCAGCAATCTTGATTCCAGCTTGTGCTTCATCCAGCCCAGTGTTTCTCATGATATACTCTGCATATAAGTTAAATAAACAGGGTGACAACATACAGCCTTGATGTACTCCTTTCTTGATTTGGAACCAGTCTGTTGTTCCATGCCCATTTCTAACTGTTGCTTCCTGACCTGCAAACAGATTTCTCAAGAGGCAGGTCAGATCGTCTGGTACTCCCATCTCTTTCAGAATTTTCCAGTTTATTGTGATCCACACAGTCAAAGGCTTTGGCATAGTCAATGAAGCAGAAATAGATGTTTTTCAAAATGTGGTCCGCTGGAGAAGGGAATGGCAAACCACTTCAGTATTCCTGCCTTGAGAACCCCATGAACAGTATGAAAAGTGTCTTCACTTGGAGGTGACCAAAGCAGCTGAAGCAATCATCACAATTAACAAAACTAAATTATTGGACTGGACTAAATTGAGACCATTCTTTAATGATCTTAATTTTTGGAAGGTTTCTATTGCTGTTTCATTTTGTAATCATAAATGACTGTCATTGTAAAAAAAAAAAATATATATATATATATATATATATATACACATGTAGATAAGAGTTTAAAAGAATAAGTTTATCTTTACCCTTCTCCTTAATTCCACAGCCTGTCCCAGAAGTTAACACATATAGCAGCCTTTGTGTATTTTTCTATGCTTCTTTCTATGCATTTATACAAATATTCACATTCACAGTTTTAGTTTTAAAAGATTCAAATATACATATATATCTTTAATTCTCTCTCTCTCTTTCCTCCCTTCCTCCCTCTCTTCTTTTTCTTTCTCTCTCTCTTTCTTTCTTTCAAACGCTTTCTTTACCTAACAATGTGTTTTGGGCATTTTTCCACATCAGTGCATACTGAGTTCAGCAATCACATGTCTAGGTTTATCCCTCTGTCCTGGATTAACTATTAATAGTGCCCTTTTTCCCTGTCAAAAGTAGCCTAATTTGGATGATAAATTGTATGGTCTTAATATAAAGTTCCCTGGTTAATGAATTCATAGCAGTCCAGAAAACCATAATTTTTGTCATTACTACCCTATAAATGAATATTTAAATGTCACTCTGTATGGTATTATGAACAAGGTTGCAGTGAACACTCAAACACAGATATCTTAGTGCATGTATATGAATATTTCTATATGATACATCAGAGAAGGCAATGCCACGCCACTCCAGTACTCTTGCCTGGAAAACCCCATGGACGGAGGAGCCTGGTAGGCTGCAGTCCATGGGGTCGCTAAGAGTCAGACACAACTGAGCGACTTCATTTTCACTTTTCACTTTTCTGCATTGGAGAAGGAAATGGCAACCCACTCCAGTGTTCTTGCCTGGAGAATCCCAGGGACGGGGGAGCCTGGTGGGCTGCCGTCTCTGGGGTCGCACAGAGTCGGACACGACTGAAGTGACTTAGCAGTAGCAGCATATGATAAATTGTTTAAGTCCAATTGTGAGATTAAAGGACATAATACATTTATTTTTTTAATTGAGGTAGAGCTGCTTTTGCTGTACAATGGAATTAATCAGCTACATGTCTACATTTTTAATATATTGTCAAAAAGTTTTCTAAAAATATATACTATTTTATACTTCCATCAACAGCACCCATGTCCCTATATGGTCACCAGCAAACTCTGAATATTTGCCTATCTTGGCCAATTCAGTGAGCAATATATCATATCTCATTCATTATAGTCAATTACAGTTGAGGTTCAGTTTTTTCAGGTTCTCTCATATTTTGCCAAATTTTCAATTGGGTTATTTTTTCTCTTATTAATTTGTAAGTATTCTTTTATATTAAGTCTGATATAAAATATAAGTTGTAAATACAGTCATTTGTTTCCCAGTAGCATTGATATAATTCTTATTTCCTATAGCTATAACCAACAATACTTTGATTCTCAAAAGTGGTTAAAACACATATAACAAAACATACTATTAAACTTTCTTATCTCCCAAAGTTAAAAGTTTATATATATATATATGTAAAATATATATGGTGTGATCACCCACCTAAAGCCACACATCCTGGAATGTGAAGTCAAGTGGGCCTTAGGAAGCATCACTATGAACAAAGCTAGTGGAGGTGATGGAATTCCAGTTGAGCTATATCAAATCCTAAAAGATGATGCTGTGAAAGTGCCACACTCAATATGCCAGAAAATTTGGAAAAGTCAGCAGTGGCCACAGGACTGGAAAAGGTCAGTTTTCATTCCAATCCCAAAGAAAGGCAATGCAAAAGAATGTTCAAACTACCACACAATTGCACTCATCTCACACGGTAGCAAAGTAATGCTCAAACTTCTCCAACCCAGGCTTCAACAGTCCCCTTGAACTTACAGATATTCAAAAGATTTAGAAAAGGCAGAGGAACCAGAGATCAAATTGCCAACAACCGCTGGATCATAGAAAAAGCAAGAGAATTCCAGAAAAGCATCTACTTCTGCTTTACTGACTATGCCAAAGCCTTTGACTGTGTGGATCACAATAAACTGGAAAACTCCTAAAGAGATGGGAATATCAGACCACCTTACCTGCCTCCTGAGAAATCTGTATGCAGGCTAAGAAGCAATAGTTAGAACTAGACATGGAACAACATACTGGTTCCAAATCGAGAAAGGAGTACATCAAGGCTGTATATTGTCACCCTGCTTATTTAACTTATATGCAGAGTACACCATGCGAAATGCCAGACTACATGAATCAAGCTGGAATCAAGACTACAAGCTAGAATCAAGATTGCTGGGAGAAATATCAATAACCTCAGATATGCAGATGACACCACACTTATGGCAGAAAGTGAAGAAAAACTAAAGCATCTCTTGATGAAAGTGAAAGAGGAGAGTGAAAAAGTTGGCTTAAAGCTCAACATTCAGAAAACGAAGATCATGGCATCTGGTCCCATCACTTCATAGCAAATAGATGAGGAAACAATGGAAACAGTGACAGACTTTATTTTGGGGGGCTCCAAAATCACTGCAGATGGTGATTGCAGCCATGAAATTAAAAGATGTTTGCTCCTTGAAAGAAAAGGTATGACCAACTTAGAGAGTATATTAAAGAGCAGAGACATTATTTTACCAACAAAGGTCTGTCTAGTCAAAGCTATGGTTTTTCTAGTGGTCATGTATGGATATGAGAGTTGGACTATAAAGAAAGCTGAGCACTAAAGAATTGATGCTTTTGAAGTGTGGTGTTGGAGAAGACGCTTGAGAGTCCCTTGGACTGCAAGGAGATCAAACCAGTCAATCATAAAGGAAATTGGCCTTGAATATTCATTGGAAGGACTGATGCTGAAGCTGAAACTCCTATACTTTGGCACCTGATGCAAAGAATTGACTCACTAGAAAAGACCCTGATGCTGGGAAAGATTGAAGGCAGGAGGAGAAGGGGATGAATGAGGATTAGATGGTTGGATGGCATCACTGACTTGACGGACACGAGTTTGAACACACTGGTGATAGACAGGGAAGCCTGGCATGCTGCAGTCCATGGGGTTGCAAAGAGTTGGAGATGACTGAGCGACTGAACTTAAATACACACACACACATATACACTTTATATATACCAATGAGCTTCCTAGTGGCTCAGATGGTAAAGAATCTGCCTGCAATGCAGGTGACCCAGGTTCATTTTCTGGATCAGGAAGATCCCCTGGAGAGGGAATGGCTACCCACTCCTGGAGAATTCCTTGGGCAGAGGATCCTAGTGGGTTGCAAAGAGTTGGACACGACTGAGTGACTGACTCTTTTCATATATATCCAACCATATACAAGTACTGTGAACTATGAACAGGTATGGTCTTCCACTGAATATGTTGTGAGTTATTTTATTTATATACATTATTTATCCAAATTTCATATTAATTCCTTGTTTTTATAAAAAAAAATACTTTTTTTTACAACTTTGAGTGCAACAAACACATACGTATTAAATGTAAATCACTCTAGCTTTTACATATAAAATCTCATCTCGTTAGAGGAAGCAAAACTTAATCAGATTCTTTTGCATTTTTCATGCTTTGACTATATCTCCTAATTTTATCTTCAACAAATTTCATCAGGGTTGAGTTAACCTTCATCTTTATGTCACAATGGATTGCATTGTATGTCATCCTAGCGTAGAATTGACAATTGAAGTGTTACTAATCAATTTTCTCAATAATTTATAAAGAAATGGAGGGTTTCCTCACCTGGAGAAAATGTTTAATGATCTTCAGAGAAATAGAAAAACAAGCATGCGTATAAATAACAAGGATTTATATAAATAAATGAATAAATAAGCAAACAAATAGATAAATACATATATATATATAATATATGAATAAATACTCTTAAAATTTTGCAGGCAAAAGATTTCCCTCAAACATTTTCTCAAATGAATACATGCTGTTTGCATACTGGTGGTCAAATAATCTTTCATTTGAATTTGTATGTAAAAGCTATTTAATAAGGTATTGTCTTTTCTCTAAATAAACACACTGTTAATTAATTAACAAAAATTAAATATAAAAACAGATGTCAACAGTAGCAGGGCTTCTGATTAGCATAATATTTAAACTTTATATATAATAGGCTTTTTGTTTTATCAGAATCCCACTGCAAGCAACAACAGGCATTAAATGTGGATTTCAGTATTTTTATCATACTCTGATTTATGTCTAACAAGGCCTTATCATTTCCACACACCACCCATTTTAACAAATGACACAAAGGGAAAATCTGGGCTGTTCAAATGATACCACACCACAGCAACTGGGAACGATTGATCTCTCCCTATGTAGGGTCAGTTTAATCAGCTGTGGTAAATAGCTGAATTGGAACTTCAGGGCCTGATTTATCTCTGTATACAGGCATATTCTCTCGACTTCCAAATTATTAGATAAAAATTCTTTTTACAATAATTCTGTACCTCTGTCCACTTTAAAAATCACCTGCACCAATTTATGACATTTTTCATATTCTCCAGACTGCCCACAGGGTTTCACTAATGATGGTCTAAATGTGAGGAATAAACCTTGGTTTTCCTGCCATTTGACTCTGTACAGTTGTTATAATTCCCTTGGCTCTGATTCAAATTATAATTGCTACATTAGATGAGATTGGAAAGGAAGTATCTTGTTGGCTCATTCCTCTGAGTATTTCAAAGCATTGTCATCACAGCAGATCATTAATGGTAATCAAAGTTCAACTCTAAAGGGCTTGAGTGAAAATTTTTTAAAAGCAAAAGATCTCTTTTTCCATCCCTTAGCATATTGACACCTTAGTCACATCCAATCCCACCCAAACCCCAATTTGATAGAAGTCAGCTTGTGTTTTCTTCCAGATTTGATCACTATTTCCAGGACACAGTTCTCATAAAATAAATCATTCACATAATTTAAAACTAGATGTTGATTTGAAAGTTTTTAATAGTCTGCAATTAAGGTGAAGATCTGGCATATTTGACTGATCTTCTCCATCACCACTTATTAATAGTTGTATATTGAAACTGGAATCAGTAGATTGAATAAGGTTTTTTCTTATGCCATCTGCTGATACTCAATGAGGAAATGTTCTAATGCTGCCCTCCATTTCTGACAGTGAATGAGCCTGTAAATCATTTAAACAAATCAGCTCACTATTGCTGCCCACAGTGAATCCACGAGAGAGATCTGGAGCTGGAGAACACTGGATTAAATTTCAGTTCTACTACTTATTAATTATGTGACCTAGGCAAATTGTCTCTACTCGCCAAGTCTCATAAAATGAAGATCATAATACTTACCTCATTAAGTTGGTATGAGAATAAAATGTTAAAGGTTCAGCAGCATGCCTGACACTTTTTAAGCATTCAAAAAGGTGATGTTATGATTGTTATACCTTTTTTTGGTGGATTATTTTATAATAAATTATGCTAATCCTTTATATTATTTAAAACCATGTTAGATTTGTAACTCTCGTACCAATTTGCATCTTTAAAATTAGGAAAATTTTAAAGTTGTCTAGGGTATCTTTTGAAATGAGTATTTTTACACATTACTAGTAAAAGTACATGTGGGTATATTCCTTCTGGAAAATAATCTGGTAAAGACATCAAAAAGTTTAAATATGTTCACATACTTCAGGTTGGTTTTCCTGTTCATCTATCCTAAGGTTCTAGTTATAAAGATGTTCAGTGGAGAATTACTTATAATACAAAGGTCAGAAAATAAATTTACATGTTCACCAGTTATGAGTTATGGCTCAAAGATAGGAACAAAAAGGAGGTAAACTAAAACTCCTGACATTATACATAAAATAAATGTAAGAAGATTCTGTGGGCTTCCCTGGTGGTCCAGTGGTTAAGAATTCACCTGCCAATGCAGGAAACACCAGTTCGATCCCTGGTCAGGGAAGACCCCCATATGCCGTGGAACAACTAAGTCCATGAGCCACAAATACTCAACCCATACTCCAGAGCCCTCAAGCCACAACTACTGAGCCTGTACACCCTAAAGCACATGCTCCACCGAAAGAGAGTGGCCCCCACTCTCTGCAGTCCATGCACAGCAATGAAGACCCAGTGCAGCCAAAAATAAATAAACAATTTAAAAAAAAAAGAGAAGACTTTGGCAGGTAGAGAGAAGGTAGAGAGCTCAGGACCTGGGGAAGGACACTGAAGTGACTCCCCTGGATTTTCTTTTTGCTGGAGAAGCAGTCACCTGTAAGAGCCAATGAGCACAGACAAGGGGAAAAACAGCCTCAAAGTGGGTCAATTCTCTCTAACCAAAGGACTCGGAAAGGAGTGACCAAGGAAGATAGAGAACATTTAGACAATAACTTCCCCTGCCCCAATCCACTCTTAGCCTAAGGGAGAAGGGTAACTCATTCCTGCTCCCCATTTGGTCTCCACCATTGGTGCTAAGCGGGGAGTGGCTTCCAAATGTCTCCACTGATACCACCCCAAAAGTGAGAGAAAAATGTACAGCCCACCCAAAGCGCTGTCAGCAAAGGCTGGGAGGGGGTTAGAGATCTTGCTGGCCCGTAACAGGCCACCCTCTCCCTTAGTGGAGACAGGAATTTCATTCTAGCCTGACAGTAGCATTGCTTTTCACTCACAGTGTCAGTAGAGATCACAGGCGGAGCCTCAACTTTGAACCTCACCTGGTGGTAACAAAGCAGCCCTGTATCTCCCCATATGTGTTAGACGTGCACTGCCACCCTCACTCAGTGGTAGCAAGGCACTCCACCTTCAAAGCTGTGTGGTGGAGACCAGGTGGGGAGCAGCAATGAGGCACCGTCTTCCTCTGGCCAGGGCCATGTCACTGGTGGCCTAGTGGGGAGCCTGACTCCTCTGCCTGCTTATCAGCTATAGGACTGCTCCTGCCCACTCTGTCCCTCAGGTGTCAATAGAGACCAGGTGGGCACCCAGACTTCTAACACCACCTGGCATCGAGGAGGCAGCCTCCCACCAACTTGCCCTCTGGAAAAGTGTCAGAGAAAGTCTCCTAAACCAGAAGATTTAAATGAGATCCAGAGTTTCATAACATAACACTGTAAATGTCTAGTACACAACTGAATATCACTCATCATACAAGAAGCAGCAAAATCTCATTGAAGGGGAAAAATCAATGTTCATCTGTTTAGATGCCAACACTGAAATAATATAGATGTTGCATAATCTGACAGAGACTTTCCAGCAGCCATCATAAAAATACTTTAACAATTGTGAACACGCTTGAAACAAATGAAAACAACAGAAAGCTGTAGTTTTTATAAGGATGATATAAATTAGAAACAAATAGAAATTTCAGGATTGAGGAATACAATAATCAAGAAAAGAAAAAAAACTTAATGGATATGCCCAACAAGAGAATGAGGAGGACAGAGAAAATAACCAGTAAACTTGAAGACAGAACAATAGAAATAACCAATCAGAACAGAGAGAAAATGGACTAGAAAAAAAAGGGGGGGATGGGGTGGGACAGAGTCTGTGGGACTATAATAAAAGGTCTAACGTTTGTGTCATTGGAGTTCCAAAAGGACAGGAGAAAGAAGCAGGGCTGAAAAACCATCTTTAGATAATGGCTGAAAATTTCCCAAATTTGGAACAATGCATACATATTGAAGACACTAAGCAAACTCTAAATAGAAACTCAAAAGAATTCTACAATAACACACATCATAGTCAAGCTTCTGAAAACCAAAGGCAAAGAAAAAATTCTTAAGAGCAGCAAGAGACAAATGATGTCTTACCTAAAAGGGAAAAACAATTAAACGACAGAGAATTTCTCATCAGAAGCCATGAGGGCTTGTAGAAAGTGACACAACATTTTTCAGGTGCTGAAAGTAAACATCCAGCAACCTAGAACTCTATATCCAGTGAAAGTATCCTTTGGTAATGGAGAGGAAATCAACACATTATAAAACGAAGAGAATTTGTCATCAACAGATTTACTCTAAAAGAATGCCTAAAGGAAGTTCCTGAAACAGAAAGTAAATAAGAAAAGAAGGAATCTTGAAATATCAGTGTATACTTTTGCGTTCTGTCTACACTTTCCCCATGAGTATGAATAATTTAACCAAAAAACTGTTAAAATGTTAATTAGAAAAACTACAGCACTCATTTTTCTTTTATTAATTCTGTTAATAGCAAATTAATGTGTTTATTAAAGTACTCATTTGCACATTTTCTTCTATTTTTTCTGTGTATTTATCTTCTGTCTCTTTAACCTAGCAATAGGAGTCTCATGACCAATATTCAATTTTCCATTTCTTTCTCATCTCTCATACAGCATCTGCAAAGTCATTTGTACCTGATAAATAATTAAAATGTTGCTAAATTATTAGATAGCTGACTCCAGTACATTGAGATTTTAGAGATAGGAATAAACACAGTCAGTTAAGAATAGCAATTCAGGACTTCCTCGATGGTCCAATGGTTAAGAATCCACCTGTCAATACAGAGGACACGGGTTTGATCCCTGGTCTGGGAAGATCCCACAGGCAGCGGAGCAACTAAGTCCACGCTCCAAAGCCTGTGAGCAGCAACTAGAGAGCAGCCCCTGCTTGCAGCAAATAGAGAAGCCCAGAACAGCAATAAAGACTCAATGCAGCCAAAAATAAATTTAAAAAAAAGAATAGCAATTCAATATTAATCTGGGAGAAGGAAAAATTAGACTTAAAATAATCATAATGGTAAAAATCACTATTATTGAGCATTTACTTTATGTCAGGCATGGTTCCAAGAACTTTATGTTTTTAACTTCATTAAATCATCCCCCAAATCCTAAGAGATAAGTTCTATTGTTTCCTTCTTTTATAGATTATTAAAAAGAGGATTACAGAGTTTAAGCCTCTTGCCCAAATTCATAAAGCTAATAAAATATCAGACAAAGATTTAAACCCAGGTTTGTTTGACTCTAGAGACTGAACTTTAAACCGTAAAGCTATATATCTTCAATTTGCCAAAAATATACTGTCTTTGTGGAGTAGGAAATGGCAACCCATTCCAGTATTCTTGCCTGGAAAATTCCCTGGACAGAGGAGCTTGACAGGCTACAGTCCATGCAAAGAGCTGGACACGATTGAACATGCATGCATACATGCATACTATCTCTGAAAATCATCCAGTTCAATCAATTCCCTCTTTCCTGGAATAAAGCTGATTAAAGATTTAGAGCAGTTGATGACTTACAAAACAAGGAGCATATTGTTCCTCCTTTTTGCAAATGAAAAACAAAGTATTTTGGAGAGATGCTTTTCCTAAGCTTCATTACTTTGGTGACTTTGGACCAGGAAAGACAACTCCAACCATTCCAATCTTTTATGTAAATTTAGCACCTCACTAAGTCACACTGGTCCCTCCTAAAGAGTGACTCCAATATTAGCATTACAGTTCTAGAACTTCTCAGATCAGCATCAACTATACTTAAGAGTTCCCCTCTGCTTTCTCTTTTTAAAAAATATTTATTTATTTGGCTGCACAAGGCTTCCCTTTTGACTCAGCTGGTAAAGAATCCACCTGCAATGTGGGAAACCTGGGTTCAATCCCTGGGTTGGGAAGATCCCCTGGCAAAGGGAAAAGCTACCCACTCAAAGTGTTCTGGGCCTGGAGAATTCCATGGGCTATATGGGGTCGCAAAGAATCAGACGTGACTGAGTGACCTACAAAAAAAACCCAGGTTTTAGTTGTGGTCCATGGGATCTTCAATCTTCATTGGGGCATGCGGAATCTTTCAGTTGCAGCATTCAAACTCTTAGTTGCAGCATGGGGGATCTAGTTCCCTGACCAAGGATGGAACCTGGGCCCCTGTATTGATAGCACCAGGGAAGTCCCAATTCTCCTTTCTCTTAATGGAGTCTTTTGCTTGGTGATTGAATTTAGATTCGAACACACAAGAGTGTGTTCAGTCCTCTGGCCCTATATACTAATACCTTTGATAAAAGACACTTCACTTACCTGCCACCTCTCCTCCCTCTCTCTCTTTCTCTCTCTCTATCACATACACACATGCACACACAGCAGGGGAGAAGGGTCTGACAAGAAAAGCAGGCTATGCCGATGGAAGCAAGCAACATGTACTTCCCTCCAGGTCACATTCCTAGAGATTCAGGCCTTATTTAACAGGCACAGATCTTAGATGGGCTTCCCAGGTGGTTTGGCGGGTAAACAGTCTACCTGCAATGCAGGAGATGCAAGAGACGCAGGTTTGATCCCTGGGTTGGGAAGATCTCCTGGAGGAAGGACATGGCAACCTTCTCCAGTAATCTTGCCTGGAAAATCCCATGGACAGGGGAGCTTGACAGGCTATGGTCCATGGGGTCACAAAGAGTCCGACATGACTGAAGTGACTGAGCACACATGCAAATCTTAGAAGAATCTGAGAGAATTTCCAGACCTCTGCCAAGGGAGTTCAAGGAAATCATGGAACAAAAAGGAGTCTTCAAAAATCCATGTCCATAACATTCTGCATAGTTATCTGAGAAAAAAAATCTCCAGAGAATTTATTCTTAAGCTTTTCTGTGTCATTCATTTCAAGGTCTGATAACATATTTTGCAGAAATGAATAGTCCAAAGGAAGGTAGTTTCCAATCAACAAAATCAAACCAAGACACTGGGTGGGGTGGGGGTGGAATAAAATGTAGGATTTGTTGACAGCGTTTGTTGGAGAAGGAAGAGGAGAAGGAGGAGACACAAGGAAGGAAAGGAGGGAGGAAAAAACTATTTAACCTGGTGAGGAAGACATGAATTTTTGTCAAAAATAATTTTATTGTTGAAATTTCATTAATTCCATTAATGTCCGTAGCACACTAGAATAGTCTCCCTTTCCCTTTTTTGCTCAATTATTTTTTTCCAACTCTGAATCTCAACACTTCCTTGAGACTTTAATGATCAGGGCTTTCCTTCACTATGATATACATTTACATTCTATATGTATGGCCTTTGCCTCTTCTTGCCTAAACTCTAGGCTGCACACTGCCTAGTCCATCCTCTCCCCCAAACCCACCACGCTGTCCACCTGCTGAGCTTGGCTGCCTCTGATGCAGCTCCTGTGGCTGCTCACACTCACACAATATTGAGTCCAAATCTGCCTGGCAGATAAGGCCTTCCATCTGGCTTTATCACATGCTTCCAACCAAGCTTATTTTTCAGTTCTTTGCTTATTAATAAAGCTCTGATGGCAAGCAAGTGATGATGCCCATTGAGTTCCAGTGGCAAGCATGCATATCTTGCTATCAGGAAAGTTGTAAAGGAAACAGCAGAGGCAGCCCCTCCCCTGAGCAACTCAAAGCCAAATGAAAACAAAATTAACTCCAGCAATGAACTTAGGAGTTATGTTTAAGATGCACTTGCACTTATTCAGACACTTGCTACAGAGGATCTGAAGAAGAGCAGGAGCCAAAACACATAAAGCATTGATGAGGTGACATTAGAAGCATTTATCTGTGCACACCAAGTACAGGTAATACTACTCATTAAGCTCTATAACTAAATGAATGGGGGATTGAGATTTTCCAAATATATCTTTATTCATTTACAAACTTCTTTTACTCAGGGCTGGACAAATTTACACTCTTCTTTAAGGAACCTCTTCTTTAAGGAACAGGTTTGGGTAAACAGGAGGTTTTGATCATGCTGAACCCAGTTATTTGCTGTTACAGAGCTAGTCTGCAATTTCTAAATAGACTATCAACATAATGAGGTGGGAAGAGGCCAATTAAGCTGACATTGGCTTGAGCCTTGAGAGAACTCAGTCACCAAAGGCCTTGTCAGATCTGTTATTGAACGAGTCAGTCAAAGAAATTCTCTCTGATGAACGAAAATAGGCATTTTTTCACAACCATCACTACTTAAAAATGCAAATGCTGTGTGAAATAAAGTACCTAAACTCAGCTGTGATTTAATACTACCTATCTCCATGGTGAGTGTTCAAAAGGATGAATCAATAGATCCTCCAGTAGAACATGCTTAGCTGCCTTTAAAAATCTAGGGGCTTTTTTAAACTATGTGAATTAAAATGAAAATTGAGAAATAAAAATTACAGCTTCTATGTCTGGAGGGTTAACAGTAAACCACCAAAGAATGTACTCATAGCCAACAAATTTTCATTGGTTTGTATAAACATTATCTCTGATACAAAAATGAATAATTCAAGAAAGGAAATATAGACTTGTTTCATATTCAAATGTTGATATATGCTTGTGACATTAAGAAATTGACTATAGGTTTGACTTATTTTGCACTGATAATGAAATTTTTAAATCCTGTGACAATATAACTTATTATCTCCCATAAATATTAGACTCTTTGATTTCAGAGCTAAAGCAAGAAAGAATCTCTGCTTTGTATTTGCTTGGTTGTTTTCTACCTAACTTTAAACCAGTTTAAATATTTTTAATTTTAAACATATTTACTCAGCCATTAAAAAGAATACATTTGAATCAATTCTAATGAGGTGGATGAAACTGGAGCCTATTATACAGAGTGAAGTAAGCCAGAAAGAAAAACACCAATACAGTATACTAATGCATATATATGGAGTTTAGAAAGATGGTAACAATAACCCTGTATACGAGACAGCAAAAGAGACACCGATGTATAGAACAGTCTTTTGGACTCTGTAGGAGAGGGAGAGGGTGGGATGATTTGGGAGAATGGCATTGAAACATGTATAATATCATATATGAAACGAGTCGCCAGTCCAGGTTTGATGCACGATACTGGATGCCTGGGGCTGGTGCACTGGGACGACCCAGAGGGATGGTATGGGGAGGGAGGAAGGAGGAGGGTTCAGGATGGGGAACACATGTATACCTGTGGCAGATGCATGTTGATGTATGGCAAAACCAATACAATATTGTAAAGTTAAAAAATAAAATAAAATAAATTTAAAAAAAAGAAAAAAAAAGATTTAAACTTTTTATTGTCATTTAGATTTTTTAAAAAAAAAACATTGTTTGAACATTATCTTCACATTATCTTATATTTATTTTTTAAAAGCAGGCATTTTCTACTCTTATAACATGAGCATATCTAACAAGTTACCAAAGAGAGTTGTTCATATAACGTAGATGGCAATAGTATTGACTGAATTTCATCTCTCTCATCACAGATTCTTCCGACAGGTCATGTGGTTTAATTTATAGTTTTCTCTGTCTGAACCTACAGATCACTATGACTTAAAAGTATGGATACATGGAAGTATTTTCTGGATGTTTCTAGGCATAATTACCAAGAGTAGTAGACAAAGCACATCAGTCAGTAACATCACACAGTTTTAGTGACCATCTCTTGAGACACTGATCACATTCTTCTTGGTGTTGCTATTATTTTGGTTCAACACAGGCAGATTGTGCCTCTTTCATCTTTCTATCCTCCACAGTGCCTAGCTGTGTATACTGTAGATGCTCACTAAATATTTGTTAAATTTCTGGTCAAAGAAATAAATGACTAATGACTGAAGCCATATTTCTATCCAGGAAAGAGTGGAACAAACCCACCAATATGCCCCTCCTGTATGAAATGAAGAAAAAGATTCTGAAGGAAGTAGTTTTTGTCTTGAATGGCCAACCAAAGTTCTTATCAATTAACTTTATCTCAAAACCACAAACTGAAAAGAGAAGAAAATGTGAGTGTGCCTCTTAAATTTCTTAGAAGCCTTCTATTGTCCTGATGAAGAATGAATGACTTATAAGGCTTGGAGGATTTTCAGAGTTAAGGGTCTTTGGAAGAGTCATTTTGTTTAAGCATTGAAGTACATTCTCTAATCCCTTCTTTACACACACACACACACATGCTTTATCTGAAGAAGTCTGGGGGTACCTCCTAATTTCAGTTCAGTTCATTCAGTCATGTCCAACTCTTTGTGACTCCATGAACTGCAGCACAACAGGCTTCCCTGTCCATCACCAACTCCCGAAGCTTGCTCAAACTCATGTCCATTGAGTCAGTGATGCCATCCAACCATTTCATCCTCTGTTGTCCCTTTTTCCTCCTGCCTTCAATCTTTCCCAGCATCAGGGTCTTTTCCAATGAGTCAGTTCTTCACATCAGGTGACCGAAGTATTGGAGCTTCAGCAGTAGCAGCAGTCCTTCCAATGAATATTCAGGACTGATTTCCTCTAGGATTGACTGGTTTGATCTCTTTGCAGTCCAAGGGACTCACAAGAGTCTTCTTCAACACCACAGTTCAAAAGCTTCAATTCTTTGGAGCTCAGATTTCGTTATAGTCCAACTCTCACATCCATACATGACTACTGGAAAAACCCTAGCTTTGACTAGAAGGACCTTTGTCAGCAAAGTAATGTCTGTGCTTTTTAATATGCTGTCTAGATTGGTCATAGCTTTTCTTCCAAGGAGCAAGTGTCTTTTAATTTCATGGCTGCACTCACCATCTGCAGTGATTTTAGAGCCCCCAAAGATAAAGTCTGTCAACATTTCCATTGTTTCCCATCTATTTGTCATGAAGTGATGGGACCGGATGCCATTATCTTAGTTTTCTGAATGTTGAGTTTTAAGCCAACTTTTTCACTCTCCTCTTTTACTTTCATCAAGAGGCTCTTCAGTTCTTTTTCGCTTTCTGCCATAAGGGTGCTGTCATCTGCATATCTGAGGTTATTGATATTTCTCCCAGCAATCTTGATTCCAGCTTGTGCTTCATGTAGTCTGGCATTTCGCATGATGTACTCTGCATATAAGTTAAATAAGCAGGGTGACAATATACAGCCTTGATGTACTCTTTTCCCAATTTGGAACCAGTCTGTTGTTCCATGTCCTAATTTCAGCCTAGCCTTTAAATGTTACTGCTTCTTAGGGTTTGGCCCAACTCTCTCCATATTCTTCATGTTCTCATTACAGCCCTCAATGACCTGAGTGGTCAATGTCCTTCCAGCCTCATCCTCTACCATTCCCCTCTTCATAATATATACTCAGGGTTCATAGATACTCACAGCTCTCCAGTAAGCACATCCTATTCTGCATCTTTTCACCTTTGTCCATGTTATTCTTTTCTCCTGAATTGCCTTCTAACCTTCCCAGAATCACCTCTTTTCCCTTTCCCCACTTTAATCTTTCTTAGCCTGCAATCTCCTTTTCACACTTTAAACATAGTTAAGGCATTATCATCATTCAACAGCATCCATCTACCCATCACTGCACTAACCACAGCATCCTCCTCTGGAGTCCTACAGCACCCTGAGAACAACTCCGTAATCGTCTTTGCCATATTTTTGAAAGTGTCCATTTTATGTTCCTGTCTCACCCATTAAACCTTGATTTACTTGGATGAAGAAACTGCATCTTCTTGGTATCTCCAGCATCTCATTTGATGTTAGCACCTATGGATGTTCAGTAACTATGTGCTGAACTGAACTGAAATAAACTAAACTGATGATGGGGGAAATTGGCTTTCTCCTTCCTTTTTAAACATGCTTTTCCCTTTTAGAATTTGCTTCTTTAAGACTTAAGACCTTCCAGAAGAGGTAAGAATTTGATAAAATGTCCTATAGAGGTTTGATATCTCTCTAAATCTAGTTTTCTTTTTATTCTCAAAACCATTTTGGACTAGTCAAATGATTCTTGGTATCAGTAACTGGAAAAAAAAAAAGCTGTCCAATTTTTTAACACTAAACACTTGAGGAATGTATTGGAAAACACCAGAGAATATGGGCTGAGTGGGTGGACTCAGCACAGCCTTAGTACTCTGACTCCTGGGGAAGCTTCCTAGTAAGGGCACTCACTATCCTATCAGCTCTAGAGAAAATATTGCCAAGCTTTTAGTTAACTGAATGGAACAAGGTGTCACATTGTTGCAGGAAAGGGCAGAATGCTACCACCAGATTTTTCAGGACCATCTTATGTGAAATGTGTGATGAGAATTCATCTTTGGAAAGCACACAGATGGCTCTGCCATCGTGACTTTTTGTTGTTATTTTTTACTATTTTTAACTTGTTTATTTATTTGGCTGTGTCAGGCATGTAGGATCTTTTGATGTGGCACGTGGACTCTCCGTGGCAGGGAGGCTCCAGATCATACTGGCTTCAGTAGCTGTGGAGTTGTGGCGTATCAGCTTAGTTGCTCTGAGGCGTGTGGGATCTCAGTTCCATGACCAGGGATGGAACCCATGGTGTGGTCTCCTGCATTGCAAGGCAGATTCTTTACCACTGGGCTACCAGGGAAGTTCCTGCCATCAAGCCTTTTAGAACAACCCCAAATCCTTTGCTGGTAACACCAAAGGAATTAATAAATGGTGGAGACTGTTTACCATTTACTTGATGGCTCTAGAGGTTTCTGTTTTTTTAAAAAAATGAAAAGAAGAAAAGATAAAGAAGTGTAGGGAGAAGAAGAGACCATTGCTGGCATCCCAGGTTTTTAAAAGTTGCATATGGTCTCACTGATGCAAATAAAATAATTCCAGGCAAGGCAGTGTTTTAGGTAGAGGTGAGTGTTGGTCTTCTGAGGCTTCTAGATAATCCATGCAAGCCCAAATGAACCCATGCACAAGGTGGCTGGTAGACTGAGCACTGTGCCATGCATTCCAAGCAAGGAATGTAATGTCTAATGAAACTTGGCTCAAATATTTCCACATTGAATATTTTATTGGGTATGAGATTTATACACACACTAATGAAAAATCTCTTTCAGCTTTCCATTGACCTTTCCAGATAATATAATCTCTAAAAGATACTGATTTTTTTTTTAATATGGTGGTAGAAAAGAGGCATTCTGCTTTCACTTCAAGCACCAATGTGTGTGTGTGTATGTGTGTGTGTTAGTTGTTTAGTTGTGTCCAGCCTTTGTGACCCCATGGACTGTAGCCCGCCAGGCTCCTCTGTCCATGGAATTCTCCAGGCAAGAATGGCGATTCCCTTCTCCAGAGGATCTTCCCGACCCAGGGATAGATCTCAAGTCTCCTGCATTGGCAGGCAGATTCTTTACCATCTGAGCCACCAGGGAAGCCCATTACAAAACCAAAATTAACCTCCTCCCTAATTCAAAGAAAGAGCCCTAGACTAAGTACATATCCATAACTTGTCAAGACAACCAGTTTACAAAATCAGCTCATCTTTTTCTGAATTCTTTTCTTACTGTCAGCAGAAAGTGTAATGCACTGAGCTCTATAAATACACTTTCACCAATGTGTTAATGAATTAATGACTTGAGAAATACATATTTAAACTTCATATGAGTGGGAGTGATTCCAGAGTTTGAAATATCTTATTGAAACATTTGGCTATAAAGTATAACAGAAAATATTTACTATGAGAACATATTTTTCATCATCTTGTGACTACTTTGGTATTAGACAGAAAGTCTAAAAATTCCTAATCTCTTTTGCTTTTGCACAAAAACCTTATGGTTAGCAGATCTTTTTAAGATAGCACAAAAAAAGCTTTCAATACACTTATGGCAAAAGTAAAACAGCTTATCTATTTCAAAAGATACTGGAGTAGTAACATACACACAAAACTTCTTTGTCTATTTCCAAAAATCAAAATTTTATGAAGGAAAACATTCAGGATCTTTAAAATTAATTAATGGGCTCATTATCAAAATTCCAAGTGTACAAATGTTCAATAGAGAAATATGTTCAAGACAGCTAAGAAGTAGCTTTCCAATAATGTTGATGATTCAAGATTATTGCCATATTTGCAATACTGGCAACAAAAGAAGACTTGCATATTTAATCCACTAGCTTTCATTTCTCCCTGAATACCAAGGAGATTAAAGGAGATTAAATTCATTTGCATCAGACTATGGTGTTAATGTTGAAGAATTTATTATCCCCTTTCCAGCATTGTGTTAGAAGTACTTACTTTCTTTCTTCTTAGATGTTCTAGGATTTAACCTCATGAGTGCCAGGAAGATTCAAGAGACTCTCAGTGTAAAATCACCAACCTCAGGCTTAGATCCCTGCAATAGGATTTGTTGTATGTTGTCCTGGGCACCGGCTGTGCTGATAGTTGCAGGGGCAATGTCTTCTATTTACCTAGGCATGGTGAACTGCATTAGGTCTGAGTAAATAACAGCCAAGGTCTGTCTAATAGCCACTGCATTCAAAACATTTGTTGTGTGAAGGTCTGTGCTTGACTGGCTCAGGTATGCTTATTATAACAGACGAAGAATACCAAACCACCTGACCTGCCTCTTGAGAAATCTGTATGCAGGTCAGGAATCAACAGTTAGAACTGGACACGGAACAACAGACTGGTTCCAAATAGGAAAAGGAGTACATCAAGGCTGTATATTGTCACCCTGCTTATTTAACTTATATGCAGAGTACATCATGAGAAACGCTGGACTGGAAGAAGCACAAGCTGGAATCAAGATTGCCGGGAGAAATATCAATAACCTCAGATATGCGGATGACACCACCCTTATGGCAGAAAGTGAAGAGGAACTCAAAAGCCTCTTGATGAAAGTGAAAGTGGAGAGTGAAAAAGTTGGCTTAAAGCTCAACATTCAGAAAACAAAGATCATGGCATCCGGTCCCATCACTTCATGGGAAATAGACGGGGAAACAGTGGAAACAGTGTCAGACTTTATTTTTCTGGGCTCCAAAATCACTGCAGATGGTGACTGCAGCCATGAAATTAAAAGACGCTTACTCCTTGGAAGGAAAGTTATGACCAACCTAGATAGCATATTCAAAAGCAGAGACATTACTTTGCCAACAAAGGTCTGTCTAGTCAAGGCTATGGTTTTTCCTGTGGTCATGTATGGATGTGAGAGTTGGACTGTGAAGAAGGCTAAGCGCCGAAAAATTGATGCTTTTGAACTGTGGTGTTGGAGAAGACTCTTGAGAGTCCCTTGGACTGCAAGGAGATCCAACCAGTCCATTCTGAAGGAGATCAGCCCTGGGATTTCTTTGGAAAGAATGATGCTAAAGCTGAAACTCCAGTACTTTGGCCACCTCATGCAAAGAGTTGACTCATTGGAAAAGACTCTGATGCTGGGAGGGATTGGGGGCAAGAGGAGAAGGGGACGACAGAGGATGAGATGGGTGGATGGCATTACTGACTCGATGGATGTGAGTTTGAGTGAACTCCGGGAGTTGGTGATGGACAGGGAGGCCTGGCGTGCTGCGATTCATGGGGTCATGAAGAGTTGGACATGACTGAGCGACTGAACTGCACTGAACTGAACTTAAGAAAAAAATTTAAATGGTGTCTGGTACAAAACCACGATGGCAATTGAAATATCTGTAGTCTTTATGTATTCTGAAGATGACTACCCACCTCCTGGACCATCTTTTTTGTTCTAAGAAGGATGACTACGTTAAGATCAAAGTTCTAGGCCTATAAAACGGATAATGTAAAAGACAGTTTCCATGCCTGTCTATCAGTTCTACTGTCTCAGAGAAATGATTTCATGACTGATTCTCTGACTTGTTGCAGCTTTTTATTTTTCCCTCTAAAGAATTCTACCATAATGTACATTAAGTTTTCAGTATGTTTATGTTTTTCACAATTGCTTTCACAGATTCATTTTACATTTAAATTCTTATCATAGTTGCATCCCTTCATTGCTGGTGGACATTACATAGCACAGGCCTTTCATCACTCCACAGGATGCTCTTCTTTGAAGGGAGGTCCCTTTCATTCTAAAGAAGGAGTTTTAATGACAAGGCTAATTCCAAAGCAAGGATTTAAAGACTTGCAAATGGCCGGTAAGAATCTAAAAAACATATCCTATTTGCAGTTAGGGCTGCAGAGATAGCAATTTGGTATCTATTTCTATCTACTTCTTATGATAAAGAAAACACATATATAAATTAGCCCTTTGTTTATTTAAGAAAAACAGTAGCTGTCTATAATTAAGGACCACATGTTTTCATTTAAACCTGAAAAATCTGGATTTATACTTCCTTTTTTAAAAATTCCAACTTTGGCTAACAGCCCCTTCCTTTTTAAAAAAATTTCTTCACTTAACTGGCAGAATTTTAGATCAGTTAGTTTCTGCCCAGTTTGCTGCAAATGTTCAAATGCAGCAGTAACATCTTCTCTCTTAAAACAAAGGACTTGGTCCAGGTCTTTCATCAAATCTTTGAATCTATTTATCCAAACGTACCTGTCCATATTCTGGTCTCTAAATGCACTTGGTTCTAAGTCACTCATAGCTCTGACATATTTAATGTTTGCATATAAGGTCATTCTGCTGTGCTGTTAAAAATACATCTTCAGTGAAATGAAACTGGATGATTTCTAATCTTTTATGTTCAAACTTTTTGTCTTAAAATTTTCCAAGGAAATTGGTATTATTTTCAATGGGAGTGCATGTCATGGTTTATGGGCCTGAAGATTTGGAGTTCTCTCTTAATGATTTCTGCAGGAATGACTGAGGCCTTTTGCTGGAAATGCAGTTGGTTTTGGGGACAGGAGAGAGAACAAGTCGGAGGTACCCACCGTCTGAAAGAGAAATACTAGCAATGTGGTAAGAAGCTGAAACTTTCTAGTTTTCTGTTGTTATTGAGCCGAAAGTGATATGAACTGACGAAAGCAGCAAATCTCGCTCAATGCAGCATGAACATGGGGACTCAAGAAATAAAAAGCGGGAGAAAGAAGGAGTCCTCCTAACAAGGTTGAAGTGTGATGAGATAATGTCACCATTTTCAAAAGAAGCTGAACTTCCAAAGAAACACACGGGCCCACCAGTGTTCTCATGGGATGTTTTGGGAAAGAAGGAAAAAGAAAAATGGCAATATTCTAGCAATGTTATATACTCAGGAGATTCAACTGAACAGAAGGATGATAGAGAGAGTAGAGGTTTTCATATCTACCTTTATTAGCTTAAGAAATTTAACTTTTAGATTCATTATCCATGGTTATATATTTTCACCATAAATATAAATATACTTGTTATTATAAATTATAAATATTACATTATAAATATATAAATATATGAGAGATACTTCATTACATATTATAAATATACAAGAGATACATTCTCCCAGATGCACATCATACTTCTAATGGTGACTACTTCTGATATAGTGGTGAATTGGTTGGGGGAGGACTTCCACTTCTTAATTCGTATGCCGTGCCTTGCTCAGTAGCTCAGTTGTGTCAGACTCTTTGCGACCCCATGGACTGTTGCCTGCCAGGCTCCTCTGTCCATAGGATTTCTCAGGTAAGAATACTGGAGTGGGTTACCATTTCCTACTTCAGAAAATCTTCCTGACCCAGAAACTGAACCCGTGTCTCTTGCATCTCCGTCACTGGGAGGCATATTCTTTACCACTGTGCCACCTGAGAAGGCTTTTACTTTGTATAATTCTGTACTATTTAATTTTTTATGTGTGTGTATTATGTGCAGTCAAATGTATACCTGTTTCCCTTGTAATTCATACAAAAATCTATAATATACCCTATAATTTGAAAAAAAAAAAACAAAAATCAACCTGCCCTGGTCATGCATGCTAAGAATTATTTTATGCTGAGCAAGACCCTTGTGGTAAGCTTAATAACTAAAACCTCTTCGATTTAGTTATGTAGTGAGTTTTTCTCTACCACAAATACTTCTGAAGTAAAATTCTAACATAATATGGACAGGTATCACATTATTTCTAGTGTTACCACCCCTTTTTTAAGGAATAAAAATGCAGCCCGCCACTTGACTCAATCACTGCCTGCCAGGGGCTACAAGGTCACAACACTGGGTTGACCAGTTTCCCCAGGAGCGTGCCATGGGCAGGAACCTCAGGGACTTTTGTTTTTACTTTCCACTCTTGCATTTCCCCGTGGAACGCAAGTGACAAAAAATACATTCAAGACGGCACATAGCCTCAAGGACTTACCACCTGCCTTAGCCAAAGTACGGCAAGAGCTGGGATTAGAACCGGCATGACCAGTCACTTCTATCTTGGCACCCCCGTCTAAATTCTAACACCCCCCAAAATCATCATCATCATGTCTTCCATTTTGGTGTCAGCCGTACTGTGAGTCACTTCCTATACTTGTCATATACATTGTGCCTAAAAGCAGGACTTCCTTGGCAGTCCAGTGGTTAGGATGAGGGCACTTTCAGTGCCATGGGCCCCAGTTCAACCCCTGATCAGGGAACTAAGATCCTGCAAACACGGCAGTACAATCAACAAAAACAACACAAGTAATTCACCAAACTCTTATGGTTCACAAAATGTTGCAGATTAAATTCTCCTGGAAACAGACCCTAAAACAGAAGACTATGCATTGAGTGTTACAAGGTATGTTCTTGGGGTTAATATTTGTACAAATGTTAAGGAAGGAGGATCGGGCAGAGGGAGCAGTTGAGCTGTAATGAAGTCCCAACAGAGCCTCACCCAGTCCTACAGCTGGGATGGCCCTGCAAAGCTGTGCCGAGTTGAAGCAAGGTCCCTCTTGCCAACCAGTATTTAGATGTAGGCAGGGGCTACACTTGAATAAAGTGGCTGTTTCTGGCCCAGAGCAGTGACCAGAGAAGGCTACTCACTCAGCTGTGAGAAGTAAGCACTACATCCCAGCCATGGAGGAGTGAATGCTCCCACCCTGAAGGGTGGATGGAGCAGTTCTCCACCAGGACACTAAATACCTAAATATCAGCCTCTTTCTACCATAGAATGTTGTTACTTAACCTGCAAAACTGATAAATTGGCACTTATTACCTGAGATTTGTTCTGTCTGGCCCGTTTGTACGTTCTTAATGTGACACCATGCATAAATATTCTCCAGTTCATTCATTAATTCATTTAACTTCATTCAATTCAAAAACTATAGGGTGAGTACCTGCAATATGCCAAGCACTGCTTAGATCTGGTGATAAGAACAGATAAGGCAAAGTTTGGAAGAATGATAATCATGTTATAAAACATTTACTGAGCGTTTGCCTTGAGGCAGGCTCTGTGCATCTGTGTTTAATTTTCTAACAACTTTGTAAATTAGTTTCTATTTTGATTTCTGTTTTGCTAGTTGAGGAGACTCAAACTTGGAGTTTAGTAAACTTTTCCAAGGTCACTCAGCTATTAATAATAAGGTGTGGCACAGGGTTGGAGCCCAAGCAGAATAATTCCAGAGTCCCTAGTCTTTCCCTGAGGGAAACAGTAACACAGAAAGACAGTCTCAGTATGAAGTGATAAGAGCTGAATGGTAACAGAGGAAGACAATCTCTGGCATAAAGTGATACAAGCTGAGGAAAAATGTCAGGCAAGAGCATACAAGAGAAAGTGGTCCAGCCTGGAGAGGTGGAGACAACGTCCTGAAAGAAGATTTGAGTTAAGATTAAGATCATCAGGGCAAGGAAGAGTTAAAAAGCTTTCTAGGCAGACAGATTACCACAAACAAAACAAAGAGGTAAGGTGGAACTACAAGTAGTTCAAGGTTACTAGAGCATAAACAGGCAAAGCAGGGAGTGCCTGGAGGTGAAGTGGAGAAGGAGCTGGGGCCAGGTCAAGGTGAGCCTGCTGAGCTCTCCTCAAGAATGTCTGCTTAAGTTTAGAGGACAGAAAACCATTCAACAGCTTAAAATAAGGAAGGACAAGGTGGGGTCTGTGCTTCACAACATAGGGGAGCACAACATCTGTGCTCCTCATAGGAGAGGGCTTAGGGTACATGCCATACTGAGAACTCAAGAATTAGCTGCGGAGGAGGGAGGCGAGAGAAAGCACAGATGGCTGGAAGCTGACTGATTGCTTGGTGGTTCTGCTGACTCACAGGATGAATCCAGAAGGAGCCTTTGGTGTGGAGGGGGAGGGGTGCACAGTGATGAGGAAGGCTAGAGGGCAGATGTTTCATGCAGGTTAGCACTGGTGATTAAGGGAGTTATGCAACGTGTATATATATATATATATATGTCCTGTGGGCAGTTGTGAAATCATGCAACTTAGAAACGTAGATTACATCTTGAACTTATGTTCTTTCTTTTTTTTTTTTTTGACTTCCCTGGTGGCTCAGACGGTAAAGTGTCTGCCTACAATGCAGGAGACCTGGGTTTAATCCCTGGGTCAGGAAGATCCTCTGGAGAAGGAAATGACAACCCACTCCAGTATTCTTGCCTGGAAAATCTCATGGACAGAAGAGCCTGGTAGGCGACAGCCCATGGGGTCGCCAAGAGTCGGACACAACTGAGCGACTTCACTTTCTTTCTTTCTATTTCAAATCCTAAAAGATGATGCTCTTTAGTGCCACACTCAGTATGTCAGCTGATTTGGAAAACTCAGCAGTGGCCACAGGACTGGAAAAAGGTCAGTCTGCATTCCAATCCCAAAGAAGGGCAATGCCAAAGAATGCCCAAACTACAGTACAACTGTGCTCATTTCTCATGTTAGCAAGGTACTGCTCCAAATCCTTCAGGCTAGGATTCAGCACTACATGAACCAAGACATTCCACATGTGCAACTTGGATTTAGAAAAGGCAGAGGAACCAGAGATCAAATTGCCAATATCCGTTGGATCATAGAGAAACTAATAAAATTCCAGAAAAACATCTACCTCTGCTTATCGACTACACTAAAGCCTTTGACTATGTAGATCACAACAAGCTGTGGAAAATTCTTAAAGAGAGGGAATATCAGACCACATTACCTGCCTCTTGAGAAACCTATACAAAGGTCAAGAAGCAACAGTTAGAACTGGACATGGAACAAAAGACTGGTTCAAAATTGGGAAAGGAGTACATCAAGGCTGTATATTGTCACCCTGCTTATTTAACTTATATGCAGAGTATATCATGGGAAATGTTGGGCTGGATGAAGCACAAGCTGAAATCAAGATTGCCAGGAGAAATATCAACATCACAAATGCAGATGATATCACTCTAATGGCAGAAAGAGAAGAGGAACTAAAGAGCCTCTTGATGAAGGTGAAAGAGGAGAGTGAAAAAGCTGGCTTAAAACTCAACATTCAAAAAACTAAAATCATGGCATCTGGTCCCATCACTTCATGGCAAATAGATGGGGAGAAAAGTGGAAACAGTGACAAGTTTTATCTTCTTGGGCTCCAAAATCACTGTGGATAGTGATTGCAGCCATGAAATTAAGATGCTTGCTCCTTTGAAGAAAACCTACGACAAACCTAGACAGCATATTAAAAAGCAGAGACATCACTTTGCTGACAAAGATCTGTTTAGTCAAAACTATGGTTTTTCCAGTAATCATGTATGGATATGAGAGCTGGACCATAAAGAAGGATGAGCACTGAAGAACTGATGTTTTCAAACTGTGTGTTGGAGAAGACTCCTGAGAGCCCCTTGGACAGCAAGGAGATCAAACCAGTCAATCCTAAAGGAAATCAATTCTGGATATTCACTGGAAGGACTGATGCTGAAGCTAAAGCTCCAATATTTCGGCCATCTGATGTGAAGAGCTGACTCATTGGAAAAGAGCCTGATGCTGGGAAAGACTGCGGGCAGGAGGAGAAGTGGGTGACAGAGGATGAGATGGTTGGATGGCATCACCGACTCCATGGACATGAGTTTGAGCAGCCTCCGGGAGATTCTGAAGGACAGGGAAGCCTGACATTTTGCAGTCCATGGGGTTGCAGAGAGTTGTACACAACTGAGTGACTGAACAACAACGCTCAGGTTCTTGATGTCTCACTGCAGAAAGCATTCAGTGAGACAAAGTGTTAGGTAAGAAATAGATTCATTTAGAGAGAAACACACTCTACAGACTGAGTGGGAGCCGTCTCATAAGGCGAGAACAGCACCATGATGTTGGGTTGTCAGTTCTTATATGGCTGGGTAATTTCATAGGCTAATGAGTAGGAGGAATATTCCAGCTATTTTGGGCAAGGGCTAGGGGACCTCCAGGAATTGGGCCACCACCCACCTTTTGGCCTCTGATGCTTGGTTTGGAACTGTCATGAAGCCTGTGGGTGTGTCATTTAGCTTGCTGATGTGTTACAGTAAGCAATAAGCGAGCGTATACTGAGGCTCAAGGTCTAGTAGAAGTTGACTTGTCTGCCATCTTGGGCCTATTTGGTTCTAATCAGCTTATGTTGTGTCCTTGGGCTATGTCATTCTTTTAAAGGTTGTGTATGGCTGCTACCCTGCTGCCCTCCTATTTCAGGTGGATATTCAAGTCTGAAGTGCAGATGAGAGGTAGGGGCTGGATGTAGTTGGGAGACATATTAGAAAGTCAGTGTAATGAAAACTGCAGAGCGAGGGGACTTCCTCGGGCTTCCCAGGTGGTGCTGGTGGTAAAGAACCTACCTGCCAAGGCAGGAGACATGAGACATAGGTTCGATCCCTGGGAAGAGCCCCTGGAAGAAGAAATGGCATCTCACTCCAGTATTCTTGCCTGGAGAATCCCATGGACAGAGGGGACTGGTGGGCTAGAGTCCACAGGGTCTCAAGAAGTCGGACACAACTGAAGCAACTTAGCACAAGCACTGGGGACTTCCCTGGTGGTCCAGTGATTAAGACTCTGAGCTTCCGATGAAGGGGGTTTGATCCCTTGAGGAACTAAAATCCCACATGGCAAAGCAAAACTAAACCTGCAGAGCTGAAATGACACCACGAACATTTTCTACACTGAGCATAGGGAAAAAAAGGATAGAGGTGGACTAAGGATCAAACCTTGGAGAAGGGCAAGCAGAGAAGAATTTACAAAGGAGGACAAAGAAGTAGAGATGGCAGAGGAGTGCCCAGTGTCAGACAGAGAGGGAGAAAATGCTTGGTTTGCAATAAAGAGAGTAGCTCCTGTGTTAAAGGCATGGGGTAAATCAGGTAAGTCAAGTACTGCTAAGTGTGTATGGAGTCTGGCAATATGCCAGGAACACTGACTTTTCCAAGACTGCCTATTGGAAGCAGAGATGGTAGAACTGAATTGAGTATCCCAAGTTGGAAAGGTGAATGGGAAGTAAAGGGTGGGGATAGTTACATGGTATTGAAAATTCATTCAAGAAGGATGAAGGGAAATGAGTGAAAGATGGGAACTACAGAGGCCCCAGTGTAAGAAGGTTGCTTTTTTTCTTAACATTTCCCAGATAACTAATATCTGTCAGACACTAGGAAGGTATTTCATCTTGAGATCTGCTCCCTGCCTTCAAGGGACTCATAATCTAATGCAGGAGACAGAAACATGAACAGCCACAGTAAATTGTGATGACAGTGGTGATAGAAGTATGATTGAAGAACCAGGGGAAGAGGGAGGAGAAAGCCCCTGACTTTGCTTAGAGGTCAGGAAGTCGGTGAATCAGCTGAAGCCCAGCAGGTGATCAGCAGAAAACAGAACATCTGTGGGGCAGCAAGCATGAGTGCATGCTCAGTCATGTTCAACTCTTTTGTGACCCTATGGGCCACAGCCTGCCAGAGTCCTCTGACCATGTATTTCCCAGGCAAGAATACTGGAATGGTCTGCCATTTCCTCCTCCAGGGGGTCTTCCAAACCCAGGGATCGAATCCACGTCTCTTGCATCTCCTGCAATAGCTGGCAGATTCTTTACCTCTGTGCCACCTGGGGAAGGAAGGGACAGCATGGTACAATGTAAAAGAGGGCTACATTTGCTGAAATGAATGTTTGGTGTGGCTGACTGCAGGAGAATGGTGGAGGCAAGAGATGACACTAGGAAGGTAAGAGTGAGTTCCCATTACCGAGGGCTTTGCTGTGTTAAAGAATTTGAACCTTTTCTAAGTAATGATGGAGAATTGATGCTTTCAAAGTGTGGTGTTGGAGAAGACTCTTGAGAGTCCCTTAGGCTGCAAGGAGATCAAACCAGTCCATCCTAAAGGAAATCAGTCCTGAATATTCATTGAAAGGACTGATGCTGAAGCTGAAACTCCCAATTCTTTGGGGACCTGATGCAAAGAACTGACCCATTGGAAAAGATCCTGATGCTGGGAAAGAATGAAGGCAGGAAGAGAAGGGGACCACAGAGGATGAGAGGTTTGGATGCTATCACTGACTCGATGGACACGAGTTTGAGCAAGCTCCAGGAGTTGGTGATGGACAGGGAAGCCTGGCATGCTGTGAAGTCCATGGGGTCTCAAAGAGTTGGACACGACTGAGGGACTGAACTGAGGACATATTTCTCCTTTTTTTACAGCAACCTTCAGACTAATCCCGTTATCTTAGGATGTTGTGGGAGCTGGTCTGGTAAGACCTTTCTATTGTTAGTAACCAACTGAAAAATTATATAAGGCCTTGATAAGACTAGCAAGTGGGGCACTCTCTGCCCCCTTCTGATGTCTATGTCAGAAGCTTTCTCTGTTCCTTTTTCACTGTAATATAACTATGCTACACAAAAGCTCTAAGGAATCAAGCCTCATCTCTGGTCCCAAAGCTAAATTCTCTTCTTCGGAGGTCACAAATCTGACACCATTCACCATAAGCTATCACCATGAGAATACTTATGTGAGATCAGGGAGAAGAAATAGTTAACTATCATTCAAGATTTCTGAATTGGTGGCTGAAGAGGTATAGAACCTGTAACAAGAAAGTTTTAACATTTATAAAATATAATGAGCTTAATTCGGAGATGCCTGTGTGATATCCAAAGAGCACAAATATCCAAGTACTTGGGTGCAATGTGCATGTGTCCAGTGTGGGATCAGGGTGGAGTTCAGAGATAGATCTTCAACAAATGTTAGTTACAGCAGGGGAACGAACAGAGAGAGAAGAGAAAAGACTCAGGGCAGAACCCTGAAGAATCCACATGCAAGAGGTTGACGTGGGAATGTTTGCATCAGCTTTTGTGGGGAAATGGGGGGAGAAGAGGCCAGGGACAAGTATAAAGTTTACTAAGTGGCCCTGAGCCTGATCTACAATGGAAAACTTTACTTCTGCAGGAGTTCTATCCACAGGGCCACATGAGTTTCTATAGCAACATAAGGTGACCCAAAAGAGTGAGTGAACTGAACCCTGGTGGGGAGTCTGCTGGACACATCAGCCAGAAGGAAGCAACGTCAAGAGATTTGAGGGTCCTAGTGAGTAAACGGAGAAGGCAATGGCAACCCACTCCAGTACTCTTGCCTGGAAAATCCCGTGAATGGAGGGGCCTGGTGGGCTGCAGTCCATGGGGTTGCTGGGAGTCAGACACGACTGAGCGACTTCACTTTCACTTTTCACTTTCATGCACTGGAGAAGGAAATGGCAACCCACTCCAGTATTCTTGCCTGGAGAATCCCAGGGACGGGGGAGCCTGGTGGGCTGCCGTCTATGGGGTTGCACAGAGTCGGACACGACTAAAGCAACTTAGCAGAAGCAGCAGTGAGTAAACAGTTGAATCTAAGTTGCATAAAGAAGGACGTCAAAACAGGGGAAATTGAGTATTCTTTGAATTCAATAGCCAATGCAGCGATAGTGTAAAATGAATTATTGCTCCATTAAATTATCATTTTTTAGCACATTTATAAAGTAAATTTTTTGCAACTCAGGAGAAAACAAAAGATGCTCTTTGGTCCCAGGTAAAGAAATAAGAACCCAGTGAAATTTTATAACTTTCTTACTTGTACCAGGAATAAGAATATAGGACTAATCTTTTTTTGCTTTTTACTTAAAAAAATTGTTTTTTTCGCTGCTCTGGGTCTTCGTTGCTGCGCATGAGATTTCTCTAGTTGCAGTGAATGGAGGCTACTCTTCCTTGCAATGTGCAGGCTTCTCACTGCAGTGGCTTCTCTTACTCTACAACATGGGCATATGGGATCAGCAGTCATGGTGCATGGGCTTACCTCTCTCACGTGAGATCTTCCTGGACCAGGGATCAAACCCACGTCTCCTGCACTGGCAGGCAGATGCTCAACCACTGGACCATCGGGGAAGTCCAAGCTTATCTTCTTAGTGCCTTCTAAAGGAAAGCCTTGGGGTGGGGTTGGGATGCAAGAAGATCCATCTAATGAAATTCTTACATCCACTGCATACAGATCTTGATTTGTACCCCACACATTTATAATATCTCTGACTTCAAATGGTTGAGGAATGCAGTTGGTGAAAGAGTGATATTTATAACATCAAGATAAGAGAAACCAGAGACCCATGAGTTTCAGCAAGACAAAAATGAATCATGTCCCTCTTTACTTCTGATAATTTGTTTGAAATTTCACAATTCTTTTTTTTTTTTTTCTTTTGGTTTCACAAGAAAGTGACATTGGTGAAGGATCTGGAGTATCCCCAAATTGTAATTTGAATACTTATTTAGAACCCACCAATTAATTCTAATAACTATGTTACAACATGGAAAATGCTTACATTATCATGTTGAATTAAAAGGATAGGCAATCATCTGTAAGCTATAGTTGCAACTATGTAAACCATGTGGAACTGAAACATGAGTTGTGTAGACAGTGGAAATGTGAAGATTCTCCCCCTCTATTGTCTAATATGTAATTATTTTTTCAGCAGAAAAGAAAATCCATTTGTGCTTGGCACAGCTAAGAAATATGTAAAGCACACTCAATAGAATAGAATGGGCTTCCCCAATAGTTCAGTTGGTAAAGAATCCACCTGTAATGCAGGAGACTCTGGTTTGATTCCTGGGTCGAGAAGAACTGCTGGAGAAGGGATAGGTTACGCACTCCAGTATTCTTGGGCTTCCCTTGTGGCTCAGCTGGTAAAGAATCCGCCTGCAATACGGGAGACCTAGGTGTGATCCCTGGGTTGGGAAGATCCCCTAGAGAAGGAAAAGGCTACCTACTCCAGTATTCTGGCCTGGAGAATTCCATGGACTGTATAGTCCATGAGATTGCAAAAAGTCAGACACGACTGGGCAAATTTCGCTTTTTACACTTTTCGCTCGCTTTTGCTTTTCATTCAATAGGTATGATTCTATTTCATGGGAGCCTATAAATCTTTTCCACTCTGAAGACCTTCAGCTCTGTATTTTGAAAACCAGAGCCTGAAGCTTTTCCCTCACTTGCTGGGACAGCTAAGCCTCTAGAGTCTTAAATCTTATGTTCCACATGCAGACCACAGCTGCATCTCTTTCTAGCTCCTATATGCCTGTCATTCCCATGATACTTATTTTTTCAACTTCATCAAAATCTCCAGTTCCTTAGAGTCTCAACCTGACATCTTCAAATCCCTGACTCATCATTTCCATCTAGAATAACTGATACAAAACCTCGTTACATATTTCCTCGTCTAAACTCCAAAGTACTTTTATTCTCCCCCACCCCCAGATGCACTGGGAGAACATCCCATCTTGTCGACATACTAAGAGATTAAACCCTAATCAGGAGGCAACTTTGATCATTACTTAGAGATTAGTAACTGCCGAACTCATATCCGTCTTCCTTCCTAATATTAATAGAATCTAATTCTTTTTAGCATGACAATGTGCGGCACCAAAGATTACACTTCTCAGATTGCCTTACAAATAGAGGTCACCAATGACAGATGTGCAGTAGTCATCTGGGGGAGAGGTCCCAGGAATACTCTTAATTGGAGGCGAACTCATCTGGATGGTTTGTTTCCTTTTGTCCTTTCTCCCCTTTTCCTCTTCATGACTGAGATATACAATGACTAGAACTTCAGCAGCAATTTTAACACCATGAGGAAACCTTTAAAAAGTCTCTACATGCTAAAGATAATGGAACAGAAACCCAGCAAGAGCCTAAGGGCACTGACAATATTGAATTATTACTATATAGCCCTAGACTTCCTGCTTGCAGACTTTTTTTAGGTTTTTTTTTTTTTTGGTAAAGGAAAATAAACATTTGTCTTTTAAAAGTCATTATTATCACATAATTGCTATTAGTGATTTGGCAGTTCCTAACAGACACAACTGCTTCATCCATTCATTTTCTACCATGTGTTTCTGACTGCTTGTTCTGAGTTTAGCATTATTTAAGAAGTTTGGGTAAAAACATAAAAAGTATAAGAATAGTTTTAGAGTACAAATAAATTTCCTATTTCTTCCATTTAAGAGAAGACAGATCTTAAAAATCAAGATGAACTTCATGGCAAACTATATTTTTCAAACACACTAAAAACTGTAGGCAAGAAGCACTGTGCATTATCAAAGACAGCAGAGGGGGTGAGTGGAATACAGTGACTGAGAAAGAAGATGATTAAGTGACTGTACTTGGAAGAAAGGAGAAGGTGGGGGTGATGGGATACAGTCACACTGTTTCTTCTTAGGCAGGAAGGAAAATCATGAGCAATGGATCAGAACATGAAAGTCGCTCAGTCGTGTCCAACTCTTGGCTATACAGTCCATAAATTCTCCAGGCCAGGATAATGGAGTGGGTAGCCATTCCCTTCTCCAGGGGATCTTCCCAATCAAGGAATCAAACTAAGTCTCCCGTGCTGCAGGCAGATTCTTTACCAGCTGAGCCACCAGGGAAGCCCAAGAATATTGGAGTGGGTAGCCTATATCTTCTCCAACGGGTCTTCCGGACCCAGGAATCAAACCGCAGTCTCCTGCATTGCAGGCAGATTCTTTACCAGCTGAGCCACCAGGGAAGGGAAATAAGCATAATTTCAGGAGGTACTAAGGACCATAGTCTGGTTAAATTCATTCTGCTGGGAGCCCTCAGATAAAACAGCCAGCCTATCTGTTCTGGAGTGTTCCCTCTTGCAAAGCCACACATTTATAACATGCTTAGAAGTTGTGGGGTGAACTCCATATAACACTGTCAGTGCCACAGGATTTTTATTACTGTACTACACTTACCTTTCTTCATAAGGTTGCTATAAAATTAACAACTTTATATGCAATTAATATTTCACAGTCCTGGGACTTCCCTGGTGGTCCAGTGGTAAAGAATCCACCTTTCAATGCCAGGCATGTGGGTTCAGTTCCAGGTCAGGGAACTAAGAACCCACAGGTTGCAGGGCAACTAAGCCTGTGTGAGAGAAGACTGTGTGCCTCAACAAAGAGCCCCCAGGCCACAATGAAGACCCAGCACAGTCCAGAAAAATTTTTTCATAGCCCTCTGTCTTTATGTCCTAAAGTTGTCTGCTTAAGGCCTATGGGGTCTGTGCTGAACAAAATTGCTCTTCAGGGTGTACTTTATGGGGTCTTCCCTGACATGGTGGGAACTGCCTATGGCATCCTTGCTCAGCATGTGTGTCTTATTGTGTTTCTGTCCTGTTACGCTGTGCTGGCTAATATATCATGCTGTCACTAAAGATTTTGCTGTAATCTTTTACCAAACAATATCATAAGCCGAATGCACTCATCTTTCTCATGGTCACAATTCAGAAATCTACACTGCTTTTAAGTCATTCAAGTTACCTGTAGGCAATATTTAACCATCTGTGTACCACCGATGTAAGACAGTACTAAAACTGACTACAGTAAAAACTGCTAAGAGTTCTACTTCCTCCTTTTCCCTCCAGTACAGATCCTAACACGTTTCTAAGTCTTTAGTTAGAAAGACTTAGAAACCTTTAGACCCTGCTCCTCAATTCTTTCTTTTCTCATGACTCAGTTCCTGTCCCTTCAAGTTTTTAATAATATTAAATGGTGTTTCTCAGATTTCTTCTATAGCCATTGAGTATTTCAGCATAAGGGCTAATTTTTCAGTAACTCAATGCGTTGAGTAAAGGCCTTAACCTGCACAAACACTTAACCTACTCTAATTTGATAACCTTACTTCTTTCTCTAAAACCTGGCACTGTTTAAGGAAAAAGTATCATGGGTTAAGGGCTGGGCATGCAGGAGACCAGACTCCTGTGGAAGAGGCGTCTTTGGGAAGGCTCTTGGGAGACGGGAGATCACAGCTTTGTACCCATTCTGAGTCCAAGGTAAGGATCGAAGTGCCATCACAGTGACTTTATCTCTTTTTTTTGGGGGTGGGGGTGGGTCCTGACCTGGGAGCAAGTGGCAAAGATTAGGGTCCTTCTCTCTAACTGAAAGGCACTAAAGCCAATCATTTTCACCACGAGGAGTAATCACTTAGGTAATGGCATTCTCTTCAGAAGGCTTCCCGAGTGACTCAGAAGTAAAGAATCTGCCTGCAATAAGGAGACATGGGTTCGATCCCTGAGTCAGGAAGATGCCGTGGAGAAGGAAATGGCATCCTACTCCAGTATTTTTGCCTAGGAAATCCCATGGACAGAGAAGCCTGGTAGGCTACAGTCCATGGGGTCACAAAAGAGCTGGACACAATAACAACAATTCTCTGCAGATGTCTAGCAAGAAGGGTCTTAAGTCCTCGGATAAGTTTACCAGCTTCAATATTAAATAGCATGGAAAAATGCTGTAAACAACATTTAAAGGCAAACTCTTTTGAGTTTGGATTATAACATTATACAATTGTATACTGTGTATTCCTATTCAAGTTCCTGCCACAGATGAACAGTTAACTATTCTATTGTAATGGAAGCCTGGACCAGCTGTGAGAGGAAAATTCACCACCTTCTACTAGGAAGATTAGAGGCTGTTACTAGCAAGGCAAAAACCAGTTATTAAAGTTTTCTGGGTAAATAAAGACTTTGAGTTACTGGGGATGGGTAAGCAATTAGCTTCTCACAGAATACAAAGAGTGGATTGGAGAAGGTGGGCAGGAGCTTAAGTACAGTCCTAGTCATTCACCGGAGAAGGCAATGGCACCCCATACCAGTACTTTTGCCTGGAGAATCCCATGGACAGAGGAGCCTCGTAGGCTGCAGTCCATGGGGTCGCTAGAGTTGGACACGACTGAGCGACTTCAGTTTCACTTTTCACTTTCATGCATTGGAGAAGAAAATGGCAACCCACTCCAGTGTTCTTGCCTGGAGAATCCCAGGGACGGGGAAGCCTGGTGGGCTGCCATCTATAGGGTCGCACAGAGTTGGATACGACTGAAATGACTTAGCAGCAGCAGCAGCAGCAGCAGCAGTCATTCACACCTAAACTTATTGTCTTGCCTTTCATCTTGCTAACTACTGACCCAAGACACCCCAGATAAGATACAGGAGAGTCGATGTGAGTTCAGGATTTGCACAACGTGCTTCTATCCTTTAATGGCTATGGATCATGAGCAATTCACATAAACTCTTTGGGGAACAATTTCTCATTGTGGAAAACAGTGTGATTAATACCTACTGTGTAGGGTTATTGGGATAGTTAGCAATGTGGGTGTGCGTGTGCTCAGTCGCATCCGACTCTGAGTGACCCTTTGGATTGCAGCCCACTGGGATCCTCTGTCCATGGGATTTTTCAGATAAGAATAATGGAATGGGTTGCCATTTCCTCCTCCAGGGGATCTTACTGACCTAGGGGTTGAATCCATGACTCCTTGTACTGCAGTGTCTCTTGCATTGCAGGTGGATTCTTTACCACTGGGCCATTTGGGAAGCCCTAGTTAGCAATAATATATGAATACACAAAGTGAAACTCACTAAAGTTGTGTCCGACTCTTTGTGATCACATGGACTATACATTCCATGGAGTCATCCAGGCCAGAATAGTGGAGTGGGTAGCCTTTCCTTTCTCCAGGGGATCTCCCCAACCCAGGGATTGAACCCAGGTCTCCCACATTGCAGGCAGATTTTTTACCAGCTGAGCCACAGGGAAGCCCTTAATTCACAAAGTATATGGCATATAGGCGCCTTTCAATACATGATAAACATTGCTATAAATATATAACAAACCTCCATGTTTTCCCCAACACACACACACACACACACCCCAAGGGTAGGGAGAGAAGAGAAGGGAGAGAAGAGGGCAATAATTCTATGCTGTTGCAAAAGGAGAAGCCTATTGAAACATATTTTTGTTACTTTATCATTTCAGGTTTAATAAAGAACTTACCTGAGCTATGGCTTTTATACTGAGTCAGCTTCCACTTAGATGGATATATTACTTTAATTTCCCAGAGAAGGGGCAAGAAATTTTCTTCAAGGGAAAGGAGTGGGAGACATTGCCCATCAGTCATCCACTTCCGCAGAGACTGACAAAGTCTGAGTCTACCCGAGCTCTTTTTCCAAGAGCCTTGGTAATCCAGCCCAGCGTGGAAAGAAGTGGCGGTGGGAGATAGCATCGTCCCCCTCATTCCTGCTCACCAACCCCCATCACAGACACACATCATTCTCCAGAACATGATCTGCCTTCCAAAGGCAGAAGAACACTGCAGAGGAACAGGAGAGAACTCCTTTCTTCAAGTAGTACATTTCTTCAAGTACTCTCCTTTCTTCCACACCTGCCATTTTGCCATGACTCATAGCATCAGAGTGGCTGCAGATGCCCCTGCAGGCTGTGCCCCCGTTCCCTCTGCTGCTGGGACTGCTATCTGCTGATGCTTCATAGTTGACCTCCTCCCCAGGAACTGCTCTCAGTCAAAGAGGGCTGCCCTGCTCTCCCTGGGCAGCCTGCATCCAGGGACTACTTGAGGGAGGGGTACATACAAAGGCCCAGCACCATCACCTCAATTCAGAAAGAAGACTTCAGCTCCTGAACTTCACTGGAGATCTGCTGAGGCCTCGGTGACAGCTGCATCACAGCCCAGGTCTGCCCCTCTCAAGGTGTTGACTCTTCCCTGTTCCCTCAGCCCCTCACAGGGGCTCCTCAGAGCTCTCACCAACTACATAACTGCCTGCACGCGAATCTCCATCTCAGTCCTTAAGTAAGATCAGTCTAAAAACAGCCTTCGACAGTGAAGGATAGAATATGGTAGGACCACCCTGCTGGCGAGGCTCCTTACAAGGAACTAATCCTGTGCCCAGCCACTCACTGAGAACCTGGGAGAGTGCAGAGAGGCATGCTCAGAGTACCTGCCCACCACAGGCTGGCTGGAAACTGCATTTACCAGACACACAGCCTAGGGGAGGAGAAAAGCACCTGGGGTCTAGAGCCAAATGCCTGGGTGGAGTCCTACCTCTTTGCCACTTGCTTGGTCATATGACCTTGAGCAAATTCCTTAATTTTTGTGTGATTTAAATATATAATAGTACCTATAAATTGAATATATAACAGTATCTACCACATATATATATATATTTATTTATATTATACATAACTAACTGTGGTGCTGGAGAAGACTCTTGAGAGTCCCTTGGACGGCAGAGAGATCCAACCAGTCAATCCTAAAGGAAATCAGTCCTGCATATTCATTGGAAGGACTGATGCTGAAGCTAAAACCCCAATACTTTGGCCATCTGATGCAAAGAAATGACTCATTGGAAAAGACCCTGATGCTGGGAAAGACTGAAGGCAGGAGGAGAAGGGGCAACAGAGGATGAGATGGTTGGATGGCATCACTGACTCAATGGACATGAGTTTGAGCAAGCTCCAGGAGTTGGTGAAGGGCAGGGAAGCCTGGCGTGCTACAGTCCAAGGGGTCACAAAGAGTCAGATATGATTAGTGACTGAAAAAATACATATACAGATATAGATATACACACATACAAACATACATACGTCAAATAGCACCTACCTTACAAAGTTGTTTAGAAGGATTAGCTGAGCCAACATGTGTAAAGAGCTTAAGTTGGTCCTGGAACACGGTATATATTCAGTAACTGCTAGCTGTCATAAAATATTTGGATAATCCACGTGTATATCTCTATTTAGGAACACCTAGGTTACCAAAGCACTTGCACATTTCTATCTCCATCCTTCAAGACAGTAAATTTCTTGAGAGCAAAGATAATGTATTTAAAGATTAATACTAATACACACATTCATACCTTTATACATGTCTATGTATGTGTAAATGAACATGTTTATATGCAGAGTATGTGTAAGTATCAAACTACCTAAAACTCTGCTTATTTGGGGGTTTTTAGTTTGCCTGTTTTTAATTTAATTTTTGCTGTTTTGGGTCTTCATCGCAGCATGTGGGCTCAGTAGTTGAAGCGCCGGGGCTTAGCTGGCCCTCAGCATCTGGATCTTAGTTCCCTGACCAGAGATTGAACCTGCATCCCCAGCTTGGAGAGCAGATTCTTAACCAATGGACCACCAGAGAAGTTCAAAACTCTACTAGTTTTATGCTTTGGATACCACAGAGAGAGACTCTGAGATTGTAATGGCCCTGGGGGGAGTAACAGAAAGGAAAAAAACATAGCTCCATCAAGCTCTCCAGGGGTCCACAGTGTCCTGCCAGGCTCTGATCCCTCACTTTGAGAAGGCTTCTCTCCAGTTAATAAAGAATCCATTAGAGACCGTACCCTCGGGACAGCACCCTCCGTCTAGGCCTGAACAGCTCTCGCCCACATCTGAAGATGTACCATGGAGACAAAGGGTTTCTCTGCTTAGTTGGTACCTGGAATTGTGGTGGTTAATAACCCTTTTGATTTGCAGGGTAGTAACTCTGACATGTTATATTCATGAAAAGATTGAAACAGGATGATGATGCCTGTGGGCGTCAAAATTTAATCTTTCTTAATATTAAATTCACTTAGAAATACCCTGAAGTCAACAGGTTGTTGAGTGAGACACTGAGTTCACAGAAAGTTCTTTAGCCAAAGAGTTTCTAAAAATGTTAATCCATTCGAAAAATAGGAAAACCCTATTACTCATGGCATCCTTATTTGGTAACATTTTCTAACCAGTTAGGGAAACATTACAGTAGCATCACAAAAATTCTAAGTTGGAGAAGACTGCAGAAGATAATGTAGTTTAACCTCTTTTATAAATGAAAAAAAAAAAAAAAACTTGGAAAGATTATATGACTTGTTCAAGGTCACACAGATTTTTTAAAATGTTTTATGAAGTTCTGAAGATCAAGCAAAAACCAGATCAATATTTAAATACTTAACCACCATGTGTCTCTTAAGTGATGCAACTGAAGGTGGAGCCATAGAGTCCAAGGGGAATCTGAGTTTATACTGGTGCTGCAGCAGCAAAAGCAAAACCCACTCCGGCTTTTGAAACAATAGTGGGACACCTGCCAAGGGCTGTGCGCTGTGTGCCTCCGGACTACGCGTGCGTAGCAAGCAGAGGGCAATGATCAATTGCCAGTCATTGTCCACTTCAAACAATTCAGAATCCATGCAGAGGCTCGTCGAAAACTGGCTTAAGAAATAACAATGGTAGAAGTGTTGTTATCAAATACAAGGAACAATAACAATAATGAACATCAGCAGGATGCTTTACAGATTACAAACTATTTTCAAACACAACGCTTCCCATCTTCAGGATGGAAAAGCACCAGACAAGTAGCCTTGCTGCTGCTCTGTAAGGACCACGTAAACTTAGGACACTGGACTAAATACAGCGTACCAGTCAGCTCCAAGTAAAACTATATTAAATTGAATCAAACACATGCGGGGAAAAAAAGTAGCCTTGTTGTTGTCATTATTACTACTACTACCTACAAACCAAGAGACTTAGGTTGGTTTAGAGAACTCCTGTCACTCGTCTGAGCCAGGACTCACGTGCAGTTGTCACTCCAAGCCCTGGAAACATACCCCTATTCAAAGACGCTGATCCTAGACAGATTCATGCTCTCTGCTGAGCTCCTACATCACAAACAACTGAGAATGGAGGTTAAAAGTGGAGTCAGAAACATGAACCACTTACTTCATTACAGAAGATTCTCTCTCTGCCCAGAGCAAGGATATTCAGTACCTAAAGCGTGTTTGGGGCTTCCCTAGTGGCACAGTGGATATGAATCTGCCTGCCAATGCAGGGGACACGAGTTCGATCCCTGTTCAGGAAGATTCCACATGCTGCAGAACAACTAAGCCCGTGTGCGGCAACTACTGAGCGCGTGGGCTACAACTCCTGAAGCCCACGTGCCTACAGCCTGTGCTGTACAAGAAAAGCCACCACAATGAGAAGCCTGTGCACCACAGCTAGAGAGCAGCCCCCACTCACCACAACCAGAGAAAAGCCCCCTGCAGCAACGACGACCTAGTGCAGCCAAAAACATATAAGTAATAAATAATGTAAAAATGTCATGTAAAAAATATATTTTTGTAAAAACACTTAATTCTTAACTTAAAAAATTAAACAAAATGTGTGTGAAGGACCAAAGCTGTGATTCTTCGGTGACGATCTGATTTAAGCCACTGAACTATTAATAGAGCGCACTTAGTGTGGACCTGCGGAAATTTTGTGCTCTTGTACTTAATAAATTCACCCTTTGTTTTCCATGAGACCAAAACCACTCAGACCCTTTCCTCAAGAGCTTTCCGGAACTAAGTGGGACACAGACTTCTTCAGTGCACGGAAATGAAGGGATTCAGAGGAAGGGGCAGGGCAACTGAATAAAGATCCTCTTAGAATTCTGAGTAGGAAAATGGAAGACTTCTATCATCTGTAATTGCTTTCATGATTCAATCTCCCTGGGCCCTACCTAACCCCCTGAACATTCACTATTTTTACTGCCTGACCTAAGCACAGATGTATCTGAGGAAGCAGCCATAACAGCGTGGTTCAAGTGTTTTTTTAAATAACCTCATAAATGGAGGCTGCTGGGAACAAAGGGCCGCGATGAAGACCATTATGTTCACCTAAATGGTGCGCTGAGGTGTATAAGGGCTAAACCGAAGAAAAACGATGGCTGTCATAGACCACAAGGAAAATGCGGTTAAATATTCTTTAATAATCTACTTCAGTTTTCTTGAACAAGTAAAGCCTTTCTCACTTCTTAAACTGCATTATTAGAGCCCAACCTAAAGTGAGGCTCAAACTTAAATTTGTTAATAGGATATACTCAGAGCTTGAATGTGTGTATATGATTTGGGAAAGCATATATTGGTTACTGCTAGGTGTATCTCACATTTGCTCCAGTTTGATTTGCGAGAAGCTATTCTTAAGTTGTCCTACTTATTAGCTATTCTGATTTCTAGGGTGCCCATTTATGGAATGCCAGAGGGGAGCATAACACCAGGAGCAGATTTTTCTTAAAGCAAAGTGGGATATCTGTGTGAACTTTTTAAACAGAACTTTGAATGCACGCCAATCTGGAACACATATTTATTTCATGCTGACTGACATCAAGAAGAAGTAAACACGTGACTATACACACAGATGTAATTACAAATTACAACCTGTGCTTCTCACTGCCATCTACTCAAAGACACTCTGCTGGATTTCTTCAAACGATGACTCCTTTGCTTTCTGGAGTTTAATGAAATTTTGACTATAACGTAACACTATGCCATTTCTTGGGGAAAGGCATGGCCACCCATTCCAGTATTCTTACCTGGAGAATCCCATGGACAGAGGAGCCTGGCGGCCTACAGTCCATGGGGTTGCAAAGAGTTGGACATGACTAAAGTGACTGAGCATACATGCAAGCCATTTCTAGGCAATTTAGGATGCCTCATGACATTGGTTAAAACTTGAACATTTTTAATGACATTAAAATATTTTCACAAACACACCCATTTTTTCTTCCTTTTTCTATTTAATTTTCCTTTTAAAATCAGGGAAATCAGAATAGTTTACAGTAACTCCTGAATTCCTTTTTAGAAGTGTGGCTACATATTGAAGCTGTTTGATAAATATAGTTTGAAACATTTTTATGTAAATGAATGATAATCTACGTTTGTCAGAAAGAAACTCATTTGCCACTTTCCTGTCCATTAACTCCGGAGAAGGCAATGGCACCCCACTCCAGTACTCTTGCCTGGAAAACCCCATGGATGGAGGAGCCTGGTGGGCTGCAGTCCATGGGGTCGCTAAGAGTCGGAGACGACTGAGCGACTTCACTTTCACTTTTCACTTCCATGCATTGGAGAAGGAAATGGCAACTCACTCCAGTGTTCTTGACTGGAGAATCCCAGGGACGGGGGAGCCTGGTGGGCTGCCGTCTATGGGGTCGCACAGAGTCAGACACAACTGAAGCGACTTAGCAGCAGCAGCAGCAGCAAGCTATTTTATTTAGAAAATACTTATGCTTTTGTTTTAGGTCTCCAAGCTAGTCATTTATCCATGACAGAATTTGTTCTTCAATCAGTTGATAACTTAAAAATCTCCTCGAAAAGCTTTGCCCTGACCAAATGCCTGTTGTCTTCTTAGAGGAAAATAAATCATTCCTCTAACAAATTACATTTCTTGGCATTTAATCAATCTCTTACTTAATCTTGGTTTCCAACTATATTCCAGGTACAGAAATGAAACTGTAGTTTCAATTTCAGTAACCCTTCCAATGAATAGAGGCCATTTTGGAAATTCATCAAGAATGTCCTAGCATGGCACTACAAATGAGAAAACTTTTCTTACATTTTTCCCATGTCCACTAATCTTTACACTTTAACACCCAAATTAAATTTTATCTCCCCTGTGAAGTCTTCCATGATTCATCCTATTCCTATTTGAGAATTAATTCATCCTGCTTGCATGAACAAAACCAAGTCAATTTGAGAGTCAATGACTAGAAACACTTTATTCTTAGACTCAAGAGGAATAGAAAATTGATTGGATGGGCTAATAGAGAAATTTTGTGAGGACAGGAAGAGAGTTTTTGTTGAACAACCTCGACCACCTCATTTCACAGTGGCTCTGGAGTCAAACAAATCTAGGATGGGCTCAGCTAAAGGAATACAAATTTCATTACTTCTACAGATACAGAAACAGTGGAAACAGTGGCTGACTTTATTTTTCTGGGCTCCAAAATCACTGCAGATGGTGACTGCAGCCATGAAATTAAAAGACGCTTACTCCTTGGAAGGAAAGTTATGACCAACCTAGATAGCATATTGAAAAGCAGAGACATTACTTTGCCAACAGAGGTCTGTCTAGTCAAGGCTATGGTTTTTCCTGTGGTCATGTATGTATGTGAGAGTTGGACTGTGAAGAAGGCTGAGCGCTGAAGAATTGATGACTTTGAACTGTGGTGTTGGAGAAGACTCTTGAGGGTCCCTTGGACCGCAAGGAGATCCAACCAGTCAATCCTAAAGGAGATCAGTCCTGGGTGTTCATTGGAAGGACTGATGCTGAAGCTGAAACTCCAATACTTTGGTCACCTGATGCAAAGAGCTGATTCATTTGAAAAGACCCTGATGCTGGGAAAGATTGAGGGCAGGAGGAGAAGGGGACAATAGAGGATGAGATGGCTGGATGGCAGCACCGACTAGATGGACATGGTTTGGGTAGACTCTGGGAGTTGGTGATGGACAGGGAGGCTGGTGTGCTGAGATTCATGGGGTCGCAAAGAGTTAGACACAACTGAGCGACTGAACTGAACTGAACAGATACAGGACAATTCATATACTCTCTTCCTTCTTGAGTGAGCTTTGCTGGTTTGCATCTCTTTAGGAATGTGTCAATTTCATGTGTTGCTCATAATATACCCTTATCATCCACTAAATGTTCAGGGCTGATAATAAACAAATTAAGGACAGACTCAATGAATGTGTAAGAAGGCAATATAATTTGTTGGATTTGTAGTAAGGTTCCCTTCTTCACTTCTGATATTGGTCATTAGTGTTTTCTTTCTTCTTTTTCTCAAGTCTCAGTTCAGTTTGGTTCAATCACTTAGTCATGTCTGACTCTTTGCAACCCCATGGACAGAAGCATACCAGCTTCCCTGTCTATCACCGACTCCCGGAACTTACTCAAACTCACATCCATTGAATTGGTGATGCCATCCAACCATCTCATCCTCTCTCGTCCCCTTCTCCTCCCGCATTCAATCTTTCTCAGCATCAGGGTCTTTTCCAGTGAGTCAGTTCTTTGCATCAGGTGGCCAAAGTATTGGAGTTTCAGCTTCCGCATCAGTCCTTCCAATGAACACCCAGGACTGATCTCCTTTAGGATTGACTAGTTGGATCTCCTTGCAGTCCAAGAGACTCTCATTGGTCACAACACCCAACACCACAGTTCAAAAGCATCAATTCTTCAGCTTTCAGCTTTCTTTATAGTCCAACTCTCACATTCATACATGACTACTGGAAAAACCATAGCTTTGACTAGACGGACCTTTGTTGACAAAGTAATGTCTCTGCTTTTTAATATGCTATCTAGGTTGGTCATAGCTTTTCTTCCAAGGAGTAAGAGCCTTTAATTTCATGACTGTAGTCACCAGCTGCAGTGATTTTGGAGCCTGATGTTTCTGAACTGTGGTGTTGGAGAAGACTCTTGAGAGTCCCTTGGACTGCAAGGAGATCCAACCAGTCCATTCTGAAGGAGATCAGCCCTGGGTGTTCTTTGGAAGGAATGATGCTAAAGCTGAAACTCCAGTACTTTGGCCACCTCATGCGAAGAGTTGACTCATTGGAAGAGAATCTGATGCTGGGAGGGATTGGGGGCAGGAGAAGAAGGGGACGACAGAGGATGAGATGGCTGGATGGCATCACCAACTCGATGGACGTTGAGTCTGAGTGAACTCCAGGAGTTGGTGATGGACAGAGAGGCCTGGCGTGCTATGATTCATGGGGTCTCAAAGAGTCAGACAGGACTGAGCAACTGAACTGAACTGAACTGAACTGAAAATAAAGTCTGTCACTGTTTCCACTGTTTTCCCACCTATTTGTCATGAAGTGATGGGACCAGATGCCATGATCTTAGTTTTCTGAATGTTGAGTTTTAAGCCAAATTTTTCACTCTCCTCTTTCACTTTCATCAAGAGGCTCTTTAGTTCTTCTTTGCTTTCTGCCAAAAGGGTGATTTCATCTGCGTATCTGAGGTTATTGATATTTCTCCTGACAATCTTGATTCCAGTTTGTGCTTCATCCAGCCTGGCATTTCACTTGATGTACTCTGCATATAAGTTAAATAAGCTGGGTGACAATATACAGCCTTGACATACTCCTTTCTCGATTTGGAACCAGTCTGTTGTTCCATGTCCAGTTCTAACTGTTGCTTCTTGACCTGCATACAGATTTCTCAAGAGGTAGGTCAGCTGGTCTGGTATTTCCATCTCTTTCAGAATTTTCCAGAGTTTGTTGTGATCCACACAGTCAAAGGCTTTGGCATAGTCACTGAAGCAGAAGTAGATGTTTTTATGTAATTCTCTTGCTTTTTTGATGATCCAGTGGATGTTGGCAATTTCCTCTGCCTTTCCTAAATCCAGCTTGAATATCTGGAAGTTAACGGTTCACATATTGCTGAAGCCTGGTTTGGAGAATTTTGAGCATTACTTGACTAGCGTGTGAGATTAGTGCAATTGTGTGGTCGTTTGAGCATTCTTTGGCATTGCCTTTCTTTGGGATTGGAATGAAAACTGACCTTCTCCAGTCCTGTGGCCACTGCTGAGTTTTCCAAATTTGCTGGCACATTGAGTGCAGCACTTTCACAGCATCATCTTTCAGGATTTGACAACTGGAATTCCATCACCTCCACTAGCTTTGTTCATAGTGATGCTTCCTAAGGCCCACTTGACTTTGCATTTCAGGATGTCTGGCTCTAGGTGACTGATCACATCATCCTGGTTATCTGGTCATGAAGATCTTTTTTGTATAGTTCTGTTATGTATGGCTACCACGTCTTCTTAATATCTTCTGCTTCTGTTAGGTCCATACCATTTCTGTCCTTTATTTTGCCCATCTTTGCAAGAAATGTTCCCTTGTTGCTCTAATATTCTTGAAGTGATCTCTAGTCTTTCCAAATCGATTGTATAAACTTGAAAACACTTTATCTAGACTTCAGAAAGTCTGAAAAAACTTTATCTAGACTTTCTCAAGTCTAAAGTTTTTTCAAGTTTATTAATCTTTTCAAATAATCAGTTTTTAATTTAACTGATTTTCTCTATTGTCTTTCTGTTTACTTTTTCGCTGATTTCTACTGATCTCCATTATTCCCATCCTTCTACTTATTTTGAGTTAAATTTGTTTCTCTCTTTCTAGTTCTTTTTTTTTCCCCTCTGAGATCCTTCTTTTGAGACCTTTCTTCATGTCTAAGCATTTAATGTTATAAATTTGTTTCTAAAACTACCTTGACTGCATCCCACAAGCTTTTATATGTTGTATGTTCATTTTCTCTCTGTTCAAAATATTTTCTAAACTTTCTTGTGATTTCTTCTTTTACCCATAGATTGAGAATATGTCGTTTGAGGATATTTGGGAATTTTCCAGATAACTTTGTAATTGATGCATTGTGCAATTCCTGCTTGCTATCTGATGCTAAGTTTGAAGGCATGACTTATTTCACTCTCTAGTCTATGTTGATGACTTCCTAGTACCATTTGATCCCTGAAATGTGCCCCCCGCCAACCAGCTTTATGCCCCTCTCTCTTGCTCTTCTCTAGTCTCCATGGGGCTCATCTAGATGTGTCTGACTTCTTATCACTTACATAAATGTCACAGGAAATCAAATGTGGATCAATTAAAAGACTACCAAAGTGCAGTAAGGGTCTGGAAAAGATTGAATAATGCACAGAATAAATTTCTCAAGAAATATTCATTAACTGAGAAATAGGGCATGAAAAATGTATAATGTGGTTTTACTCAAACTTGAGAATTGACAGGGTTGATAAGATCAAAGTAATCAGGACTTTCAATAGTTAATAAGACCCTCCTTGGACATAATTCCACAATTCTAAATTCTTCCAAAATTATCTTCCCATTTTTATCCTTCATTTCTTCGTAGAGATATCAAATGATTCATGTGAATTATATATTCTATTTGATACCAGAGTCACAACAGAGAATATTATCAGTCTGTAAATACTGTTGGGAATCTCTTACACCCTGGAGTATAATCCAGCCCTGGAAATATTAGATCAATGTCTCACCATGGATACTGAAAAATCTGGCCAAGGGACCTAAACTATAGATTGTAAGATTGTGTTGGTTTCCATTGCTATGACTAAGGTCAGTGCTCGGAGTCACAACAGAAAATATTGTCATTCTTCATCAATGATTATACTCACACCTGTGACTGGCAATTCCCCTAACTTCCAGATAATATCAATTTATTATTTACAATTACAACCTGTACAACCCAAACTACTTCCCAACTTTTCAAAACTTACATTCATGTTACAGATGTGAGAATTATAGCAAGGAGAGTGGGTTTTTTTAATTTAAAAAGTGAATTATTTTTACAGATACATACTGAAATATCTGTCCATAAAATATCTTTATAAAAACATAAATTTAGCTACTTTTGTATAAAATAAAATATACTAAATATACTGGAAAAAATTTTCAATTAATCTCAAATGAAGAGTTGTTGTGCAGTCAACCACTCATGTCTGACTCTTTGCAACCCCATTGGACTGCAGCATGCCAGGCTTCCCTGTCCTTCACCATCTCCCAGAGCTTGCTCAAACTGATGTCCATCAAGTCAGTGACGCCATCCAACCATCTCACCCTCTGTCATCACCTTCTTCTTCTGCCTTCAGTCCTTCCCAACATCAGGGTCTTTTCCAGTGAATTGGCTCTTCACGTCAGGTGGCCAAAGTATTGGAGCTTCAGCTTTAGCATCTGCCCTTCCAGTGAATATTTAGAACTGATTTCCTTTAGGATTGACTGGTTTGGTCTTCTTGCTGTTCAAGGGACTCTCAAGAGTCTTTTCCAGCACCACAGTTTTAAGTCATCAATTCCTCAGCATTCAGTTTCTTTTTATTATCCAGCTCTCACATCCATACATGACTACTGGAAAAACCACAGCTTTGACTAGATGGACCCTTGTAGGCACAGTAATGTCTCTGCTTTTTAATATACTGTCTAGGTTTGTCATTGCTTTTCTTTCAAGGAGCAAGAGTCTTTTAATTTCATGGCTTCAGTCACTGTCCACAGTGCTTTTGGAGCTCAAGAAAATTAAATCTGTCACTGTTTCCACTGTTTCCCCATTTATTTGTCATGAAGTGCTGGGACTGGATGCCATGATCTTCATTTTTTGAATGTTGAGTTTGAAGTCAGCTTTTTCACTTTCCTCTTCCGCCATCTTGCTTCTCCATCTTTGGCTGCAAAGAATATAATCAATCTTATTTCGGTACTGACCATCTGGTGATGTCCATGTATACAGTCATCTCTTGTGTTGTTGGAAGAAGCTGTTTGCTATTACCAGCCCATTCTCTTTGCAAAATTCTGTTTTAGCCTGTGTCCTGCTTCATTTTGTAGCCAAGTGCCTTTATTCCAGGTATCTCTTGACTTCCTACTTTTGCATTCCAGTTCCCTATCATGAAAAGGACATCTTTTTTTGGTGTGAGTTGTAGAAGATCTTGTAGGTGTTCACTGAAGCATTCAACTTCAGCTTCTTCAGCATTAGCGGTTGGGGCATAGACGGATTACTGTGATACTGAATTGTTTGCCTTGGAAATGAACCCAGATCATTCTATCATTTTTGAGCCTGCACCCAAGTACTGCATTTCAACTCTTTTGTTGACTATAAAGGTTATGTGATAGTATTTGTTAATATATCTGTACATGTGGAAAAACAGTTTAAACATATAGGATATCATTTCTATATCCTCTTTGTATAAAGTCTCCAGACAGACATCTCATACAATGACGAACAAACTAATTCATAAAAACTCCTCAGAATTTGAGGAAAGTCATGATTCATCTTCATGGAAGCCAGGCCCTATAAAATATACCCTTTTTATGGCATCTGGAGCAAATCACCAAAAAAACAAGGGAAATGTTTAAACAGGCAATTTAAAAACCTTGAGGATGTCCTTCATCCGATTATACACAAAGCTGGGGCCTGTAATCCTTAGGGTGATCCCCTCAGTGTTTCCTAACTCGTAATTCCCTTTCTGCTGCTGCTAAGTCACTTTAGTCTTGTTCGACTATGTGTGACCTCATAGATGGCAGCCCACCAGGCTCCCTTGTCCCTAGGATTCTCCAGGCAAAAACACTGGAGTGGGTTGCCATTTCCTTCTCCAATGTATGAAAGTGAAAAGTGAAAGTGAAATCGCTCAGTCATGTCAGACACTTAGCGACCCCATGTACTGCAGCCTACCAGGCTCCTCTGTCCACGGGGTTTTCCAGGCAAGAGTACTGGAGTAGGGTGCCATTGCCTTCTAAGACAGCCTGTAAGAAGGAAAACTAGACCAGCCCTGATTAATAAGTTGCTTCTGTAAGCACAAATGGAAAGGGTAACTTCTGAGCTGAATTTTTTCTCTCTCTATTCAGAAATCACAGGACTTAATTCATTTATAAAAGTGATGTCTGTATTACTGTGTATTTATTAACACAAACACATCTCCAACTGTATTTATGGAGGTTAAACTAGCATAGTTCACTATCTGCAAAATGTGTTGAAAAGAGCTACAAAGATGTCATGCTTCCATGAATAGTTTTGTGGTAATTGATTTTTTAAATAGGCAAATTAAGCTGTGAGGCTGCTACAGGTCACCAATATAATTTGCCTTTTTGGATTAGCACTATGATACTATTTGGTCTCAGTAATGGAAAGAGGATTGATTACACTAATGCTAAAAGTTTTTGGATATAAGATTTTTTCATATTTTATAATCACAAAATATGACCGAGAGATAAAATCAAGATTCCATTTTATAATCAAAATGACTTGGGAAACTTGGTCAAAACCAGAAAAAGTATGAGGCAAAGCAAAAGGAAAAAAGAAAACAAATGGAAGGCTAAAAACTGAGGTTTTATCACACAGGAAGGAAAGAAAAAAAAAAAAAGATTAAAAAGACAGTCCTATAATCAAAACTCATACTTACTTATTATCAACATGTCAGAGAGACTAAATTAAAAAAAAAAAAAATCTTGCCATCTGTCCCCACTCTGTGTGCTGCTGCTGCTCTGAGGGAAAATAAATACATTCTGGGTTGATCCCAAGAATACTGGGCTTACTATTAGTAACATCCTCACTAATGTGCCTTAATCAACCCTTCTGCAGTCTAAAAATATAAACAAAAATTTGATGATGGATTGTGAATTGACCAGGAGCTTTGATCTCATGTCTGCCATTTGGCTTTACTATTATTGTTTTTGCTTTGTTTGGTTTGGTCCCATTCTGCAACTCTTAAAAGCCAGAACTCCATTTCAATCTCAATAGCAACTAAGTAATTCTGAACACTATGCAATCCCAGATTTTAAAGTGAAACCTGAAGTATCACTTTGAACAAATGGCTGGGGAAGAAAACAACCATAAAGTTTGTTTTGTTTGACAGTGACTAACAATGATATTATTGTCTACACATGTATGTCTGTAAATACTATCGTGCATCTCTTTCTCCTGGAGTATACTCCAGCCCTGGAAACAATAGATCAATGTGTCACCATGGATACTGAAAAATCTGGCCAAGGGACCTAAACTGTAGATTGTAAGATTGTGTTGGTATCTTGCTGTGGCTGAAGTCAGAGCTCTGTCTTTCTCGTTAGGAAGAACAACCCAGGGAAAGTGCTCAGCACTACTAGAGATCCCCATGCCTGTGGGTCCTGCTCTCACCCTTGACCTACCTTGGCTCCACAGGCTCTCCTGAGGTCTCAGTCATTTCAGTCGTGTCCAACTCTTTGCAACCCCATGGACTGTAGGCCATCAGGCTCCTCTGTCCATGGGATTCTCCAGGCAAGAATAAGAATACTGGAGTGGGTTGTCATGCCCTTCTCCAGGGGATCTTACTGGCCCAGGGACTGGAACCACGGCTCTTGTGTCTCTTGCATTGCAGGCAGATTCTTTACCCACTGAGACACCTGGGAAGCCCCCAAAACAGAGTGTATAAATTGTATATAGAAACAGAGTATATATCTTTATACAATTCAACAATTTTCAGTGGCTAAAAAAATAACTACTGATACATGCAGCTACTAGATGAATTTCATAGACATTATACTAAGAGAAAGAAGCCAGACACACACTAAAAACAACAGTGTGATTATATTTATGTAATTCCTAGAAGAGGAAAATCTATTCCATTATGGAAAAGGTCAGAAAAACTGTTGTCTCTGGAAGGGGCAGACAACGGACTAGGAAGGAGTACAGGGGTCAATTTTCAGGTGATGGAAAAGCTAGAGATGTCGGTTACACAGGTGTAGACACTGGTTAAAACTCGTTGAATTGCACATATAAGGTTTATGGCTTTCACTGTATGCTTCTGATCTAAAAACTTAAAAAAAATATTAATCAGCTTTTTTTCCCCAGTGGTATAAATTAGCCATTCTGAGACTTGTTCCTGCATATTCTAGGCTTGAGCAAAATGCTATGCTTTTGGAAATAATGGGAGCCAGGTTTCTTGTTATCAAGGAATGGGATAACCAATACAGAAAGTAAGGAAATTAGAACTCAGCTGTGCAACAGAGCAGGGATTACCCACATATGGCTTTTGAAACCCTGACATGAGGCTAGACCAAATTGAGGACATGCTGTAAGTATCAAATACACACTCATTTAGGAAGACTTACTACAAGAGGGAAAAAATACAATATCTCACTAATAACTTTTTATACTGTTTGTATGTTGAAATGGATACATTGTGTTAAATAGATATATTACTAAAATAGATTTCAATTGTTTTTTTACTTTTTTAAACATGGCAACTATAAAGTTTAAAATTACACATCTACCTATCTTTTTCCCTCTGAAATGGCCTGGAAATAATAGCATACCAGTAGCAATAAGCACATTTAACACTCAGATCTTGGTGTCATTCTCTATTAAAAGGAAATATAGCTGCCTGGAGAAATGGTTGATTTCACAGCTGAGGCAGAGTAAGGGTAAGATGAGCTCAGAACATCTTATTTCACAAAAAGTAAAGGACTATTCAAAACATAACGGGGTATAAAACTTCCCCGGTGGTACAGTGGACAAGAATCTGCTTGCAATGCAGTGGGCAACAGTTCATAGAGATTCCACGTGCTGTGGTGCAACTGAGCCTGTGTACCGTAACTACTGAGCCCACACTCTAGGACCCGAGAGCCACAACTAATGAGCCCCTGTGCCACGACTACCGAGCCTGTGTACTGCAGTTACTAAAGCGCATGTACCTAGAGCCCAAGCTCTGCAACAAGAGAAGCAACCACAATGAGAAACCTGTACCCCACAGCTGGGAAGTGGCCCCTGTTCTCCACAACTAGAGAGAGCCATGCACAGTAATGAAGACCCAGCACAACCACAAATACACAAATAAATAAAAAATAATGGGGTACATAAAAGTAACACTAAAAAATTACTGGAGGTTCCCCCAGGCAAATCTAGGATAATCTGAGCATCAGAATGCATGACGATAGTAATAGATTATAACCGATTTAATAAAATAAGAATCTATGAGTCCATATCCAATGAAATAAATAAGAAGGGATCATGCTTCCTTATAGTAGAATATCAACTAATGAAGGAAAACAATAATGGAGACAAAAGATCATCAGTTCAGTTCAGTTCAGTCACTCAGTCATGTCCGACTTGTTGCAACCCCATGAATTGCAGCATCAATGGATACTAAAGCTAGTTGGGTAAAAGTTTTATGATAAATGGCACTATTTACCATGCAGCTACAGCATCCCCTTTTGGGTTCCCTGGTGGCTCAGAGGTTAAAGCATCTGCCTGCATTGCAGGAGACCTGGGTTCGATCCCTGGGTCAGGAAGATCCCCTGGAGAAGGAAATGGCAACCCACTCCAGTATTCTTGCCTGGAGAATCCCATGGACGGAGGAGCCTGGTGGGCTACAGTCCAGGGGCGCAAAGAGTCGGACACAACTGAGTGACTTCACTTTCTTTCTTTCCCATATATAAATTACAAAAACTATATAGATATCTAGTTTAGAAGGATCATTCTTAAACTGAAAACTGAAAAAATTACCAAGGTAAACCAGAATTAATTATGCAGTCTTGTTGCCTTTGAGTTTTTAAATATCACCGAGAGAGTAAAACTACCCCTCTACCCCAAATCTGATGAAGGAAAATTAACCTCGTCTAAGTGTGGTTTACGAATCACCATCAGTGTCATCTGAATTCTTTTTACAAAATCTTTATAAGATATAAGAGGCAGAAAGCCTTCACATCCCAAGGAAGATGGCAACAACAAGAGCAATGAAAAATATTATTTACAGAACTAATTAGCAAATTTAATAAGGATATAAGTGAGAAAAATAATATATGAAATTACACTGTCATTTTTATAGCTATATTTGTTATTGTCATTCTTTAAAATGATATAATTTTAAGTAATATCAGATATCTTTTATAAACCTTGCACTGACACTTTTAAAACACTTCACGTAATTTTTAAAACAAAAATAATTACAATGATAAAAAAACTTCATAGTGACAGGTCAAAAACTAGAAAATTACCTATAACATAGATATTTTGGGGTTTCTTTTCTTTTTTATTGGCTATGCACTGCGGCTTATGGGATCTTAGTTCCCAAGCTAGAACTTCAACCCAGGCGCCAGCAGTGAAAGCACCAAGTCCTAACTACTGGATAGCCAGAGAATTCCCCTAGATATTCTATTCTTAAACAGACTATATAATAAAAAAGCCAAGTTTATTGCCCAGCTAAATAATTTTGATTGTTAAAAAAACAATAGTCTCTTAATTACACATGTTCTGTAGTCAGAACAATTTAAATCAAGTAATGAGTAGGCACAAACCATGATGCTGTGCTGTGCTAAATTGCTTCAGTCATGTTTGACTCTTTGCCGCCCTATGGACTGTAGTCTGCCAGGCTCCTCTGTCCATGGGATTCTCCAGGCAAGAATACTGGAGTGGGTTGCCATGCCCTCCTCCAGGGGGATCTTTCCTACCTAGGGATCAAACTCATGGCTCTTGCATTGCAAGCAGATTCTTTACTGCTGAGACACCAGGGAAGCCCACAAACCAGGATATCTAGCCTCAAAATTAAAAATTCAATCATATGTCAACAGCTGTATAAACAGAAGAAGATAAGGTGACTTATTAATTTGTTTGTTTGATTATTTATAAGATAACATCTTTGGGGTATGGCCAAGATGGCAGAGTAGGAAGACCCTTGAGCCCACCTCCTCTCGTGGCACACCAAAATCACAACCACTTACAGAGAAACCGTCTATGAGAATGACCTAAAGACTAGCAGAAGACTTTCCACAACTAAAGACAAAAAGAAGGAGCTACAACGAGCCCGACAGACGTGGCCAAGGCGCGACATGCTCAGGAACAACAAACACCCCTAGCGACCCTAAATGAAAGAATACCACAACTGCAGAGGTCTTCCCCAAAGAGGGAAGAGTCTGAGCCCCATGTCGGGCTCCCAGGCCCAGGGGTCTTGCACCAGGAAGATGAGCCCCCAGAACAACTGGCTTTGAAGATCAGTGGGGCCTTTAGGAAACAGGCTCCACTTTTAAAACACCCAAAAAAGTTTCACACGCTCTAAGTACAAGCAAAGAGGCAGTAGTTTGAAAGTAGCTGGGGTTAGACCCACTTGCTGACCTTGGAGGACCTGCCAGGGAGGGAGAAGGCAACTGGGATGCCTCCTGAGGAGAGAAATCTGATGGCAGCCCATTCTGGAGTCCGGTCTATCTTGATGACACCTGCACTGGCAGGCACCATTTTGGAATTTTCCCTCTGATCTAATCAGTATTGGCGCTTACCTGCCAACCAGTGGGCCCACAGAAGCCAAGCAGCCAGCAGCCTGGGAACCTAGCTCTGTCTACCAGTGAGGCCACAGCCACAGCAAGAAACAGAACCTCATATCTAACTAAGCCAAAGGCAAACCCATTGACCAGCATGCTCACAGAAATTGACCCCACACAACAGATAAGCCCTTGCAGCTCACATAGAGGACGCCCCTGAAAGCTTATCATTATGGTGACCACAGGAAAGCATGCAAATGGGCCCCACAGGACATCTCCTACATAGAGCCACTCCTCCAGTATTAGGAAACATAACCACCCACCTAGAAATAAACACACAAAAATAAACACAAAGGATTAGACAAAATGAGGAGACAGAGGAATACATTCCAAATGAAGGAATAAGACAAAAGCATCAGAAAAAGAACTAAACAAAGTGGAGATAAGAAATCTATCTGCTTGATTAATGATGGTCATGATTAAAGGTGCTCACCAAAGTCAGGAGAAGAATGGATGAATGCAATGTGAGAATTTAAACAAAGAGTTAGGAAACATAAAGTAGACCAAACAGAGCTGAAGATTACAATAACTGTAATAAAAAAATACACTAGAAGGAAGCAACAGCAGATACACGATACACAAGAATGGGTCAACACACACACAGAACAGGGAAACCACCCAGGTGAGCCCCGTTTAAGAGCCCTCTGGAACAACCTCAAGCACACTAGCATTCATGTTACAGGGGTCCCAGAGGCGGTGCAGTGGGAAAGAGTCTGCCTGCCAATGCAGGAGATGCAAGAGGCATGGGTTCAGTCCCTGGGCTGGGAAGGTCCTCTAGAATAGGAAATGGCAACTCATTCCAGTATTCTTGTCTGGAAATTTCCACAGACAGAACATGGGAGGCTACAGTCCATGGGGTCGCAAACAATCAGACACGGCTGAGCGACTGAGCACAAATGAGGCAGAAAACATACCTGAATAAATAATAGATGAAAACTTGGAAACAGATATTCAGGGTCAAGAAGGAGAGAGTCCCCAGCAAGATAAATCCAAAGAGGTCTAATCCAAGGCACATTAAAATTAAAATGACAAAAATTAAATATAGAGAATCTTGAAAGCAGCAAGAGAAAAGAAATTAGTTATATACAAGGAAATTCCCATAAGGCTATTGGCTGATTTTTCAACAGAAACTGCAAGCCAGAGAGAGTGGCAGGATAGCTTCAAAGCAATGAAAGGAAAAACCTAAAACCAACAATATTTTACCTGGCAAGGTTATTATTCAGATGTAAAGGAGAACTGAAGAATTTTATAGACAAGCAAAAGGTAAGAGAGTTCATCACTAAATTGTTCTTACATGAAATGTTTAAAAGGACTTTTCTAAGCAGAAAAGAAAAGGTTACAACTAGAAATATGGAAATTATGAAAGGAAAAAATCTCACCAGTACAGGTAAATATATAGTAAAGATAGCAAGTCAACCATGTACAGAGCTAGTACGAAGGTTCAAAAACAAAAATGTGTCTTAAATGACATTTCAGACTGGGATAAAATTAATATTTACAGAATATTCCACCCCAAAACAGCATAATACACATTTTTTTAGAGTACATAGAACATTCCTCAGAATAGATGACATGGTAGCTACAAAAAAAGTTTCAAAAACTATAAGACTGCAATCATATCAAGCATCTTTTCCACCACAAAGGCATGAAACTAAAAATCAACTATAAGGAAAAAAGCTGCAAAAAACATAAACACATGGAGTATAAACAATATGCTTACTAAACAGCCAATAAGTAACTGACAAAATCAAGAGGAAACAAAAAATACTTGGAGAAAAATGAAAATAGATACAAAATGTGTGTGTGTGTGTGTTATTTGCTTAGTCATGTCCAACTCTTTGCAACCCCATGGACTGTGGCCCATCAGGCTCCTCTGTCCATGGAATTCTCCGGCAAGGAAACTGGAGTAGGTAGCCATTTTCTTCTCCAGGGGATCTTCCTGACCCAGGGATTGAACCAGATCTCCTGCATTGCAGGCAGATTCGTAACCGTACAAGCCACTATGGAATGGGGGCAAAAACAGTTAAGTTTACAATGATACAAGCCTACTTCAGGAAACAAGAAAAAATCTCATATAAACAATCTAACCTTAAACCTAAAGGAATTAGAAAAAGAACAACAAACAAACCCCAAATTTAGTAGAAGGAAAGAAATCATAAAGACCAGAGCAGAAATAAATGAAATAAGAGACTGAAAAAACAATATAAAAAATCAATGAAACTAAAACCTGGTTCTTTGAAAAATAGCCAAAATTAATAAAATTTCAGTCAGACTCAATTAGAAAAAAAGTCAGAGGGCCCAAATAGATCAAATCAGAAATGAGAGAGAACTTACAGCTAACACCAGAGAAATACAAAGACTCATAGAGATTATTATAAACAATTACACACAATATACTAGACAACCTAGAAGAAATGGATAAATTCCTAGCAACATACAATCTTCCAAGACTGACTTAGGAAAAGAATAGAAAATATGAAAAGACCAATCACCAGCAACAAAACTGAATCAGTGATTAAAAAATAAAAACAAAAAAACTTCCCCCAAAACATAAAGTTCAGGGCCAGATGGCTTTGCAGATGAGTTTACCAAGCATTTAAAGATGAGTTCATACCTTTGCTTCTCAAACTATTCCAAAAGAAACTGAAGATAAAGGAATATTTCCCAACTTATTCTGTGAGGCCAGTGTTACCCTGAGACCAAAACAAGAAAAGACACCACAGAAAGGAAAAAGGCAAGAAAGAAAGAAAACTATAAGCCAGTATCACTGATGATCATAGAAGCAAAAATCCTCAACAAAATACTAGCAAAGAGAATTCAGAAGTACATTAAAATGATCATATACCATGATCAAGTGGGATTTATCCCAGGGGTACTAGGATGTACAATATCCCACAAATCAATCTATAAAAATCATGTGATTATCTCAATGCATGCATGCTCAGTCACTTCAGTTATGTCTGACTCTTTGCAACTCCATGGACTGTAGCCTCCCAGGCTCCCCCGTCCATGGGATTTTCTTAGTAAGAATCCTGGAGTGGGTTGCCATTTTCTTCTCCAGGGGATCTTCCTGACCCATGGATTGAACCTGCATCTCCTTCATTGCAGGCAGATTCTCTACCACGGAGCCATCAGGGATGCCCATGATTATCTGAACAGATGAAGAAAAGGCTTTGGAGAAGATTTAATAACCACTTTATGATTAAAAACTCTCAACAACGTGGGCACAGAAGGAACACACCTCAACATAATATAGGTCATCTATGACAAATCTACCACCACATTCAAAGATGAAAAGCTGAAAGCATTTCCCCTAAGATCAAGAAGTTGAAAGCATTTCCTCTAAGATCAAGAATAAGACAAAGATATCCACTCTCACCAAGTTTATTCAACATAACATTGGAAGTCCTAGCCAAAGCAATTATACAAGAAAAAGATATAAAGGCAATCCAAATTGGAAAGAAAGAAGTAAAACTGCCACTGTTTACAGATGACATGATACTATATACAGAAAATTCTCAAGATGGCACCAAAAAACCTAGAATTCATCAATGAATTCAGTAAAGTTGCAGGATATAAAATTAATATTCAGTGTTTCTATACAATGATAATGAACTACTGAAAAGAGAAATTAAGAAATCAATCTCAGGCTTCCAAGGTGGCTCAGTGGTAAAGAATTCGCCTGCCAATACAGGAGACACAGGTTCAATCCCTGATCCGGGAAGATTCCACATGCCACGAGGCAACTAAGCCCATTTGCCACAACTATTGGCTCTGCGCTCTATAGCCTGGGAGCTGCAATTATTGGGCCTACATGCTGCAACTACTGAAGTCCGTATGCCCTAGGGCCCATGTGTTTTAGTCACTCAGTTGTGTCCAACTCTTTGTCACCCCACCAAGCTCCTGCGTCTATGGAATCCTCCAGGCAAGAATACTGGAGTGGGCTGCCATTTCCTTCTCCCTATGGCCCATGCTCTGCAATAAAAGAGGCCATCATAACGAGAAGCCCACACACCACAAGCAGAGTAGCCCCCACTCATCACAACTAGAGAAAAGCCCACAAAGCAGTGAAGACCCAGCACATACAAAAATAAATAACATTATAAAAAAGAAAACAATCTCATTTATTTACAATTTCATTGAAAAGAAATACACTTAGGAATAAATATACCTAGCAATAAATCTAACCAACAAGGTAAAAGACTTGTACTCTGAGAACTATTAGACACTGATGAAAGTGATGAGAATACAAATGGAGAGATACACTGTGCTCATGGACTGGAGGAATTCATATTGTTAAAATTACTGTACTACCCAAGGTAACCTACAGAATCAATATAATCCCAATGGCATTTTTCACAGAACTAGGATGAATAATTCTAAAATTTGTGTGGAAACACAAAAGATCTCTAGTGGCCAAAGCAACCTTGAGATCAAGAACGATGCTGGAGGCATCACAACCCTTGATTACACACTGATTTGTCTCCTCAGGCAAGCAAAATAAAAGCAAAGATAGACAAATGAGATAACATCAAACTAAAACCTTTTGCACAGTGAAAGAAACTGTCAATAAAATGAAAATGCAGCCTATTGAGTAGAAGAAGATATTTGCAACTGACATATGTGATGATGGGTAATATCTGGAATATACAAAGAACTTACATAACTCAACATCAAACAAACCTACAGCTTGATTCAAAAATGGGCAGAGGATCTGAATCGACATTTTCCCAAAAAGCACATGCAGATGGCCAACAAACACATGAAAAGATACTCAGGATCTCAAATTATCAGAGGAATGCAAATGAAAACAACCACAGCGAGATACCACCTTACACCTGTAAGAATGGCTATCATCAAACAGATAACAAGTAAGTGTTGGTGAGGATATGGTGAAAAAGGAACCCTGTGCATTGTTGGTGGGACTGAAAATTGACTCAGACACTATGAAAACAGTATGGTGCTTCTTCAAAAAAATTGAAAAGAGAACTACCATTTGATCAAGTACTTTCACTTCTGGGTATTTTTTACAAAACAAAAACATTTATACCAAAAAATATATGCACCCCAATGTTCATGGCAGAATTATTTAAAATAGCCAAAATATGGAAGCAACCTAAGTTTTCGTTGATGGGTGAATGAATAAAGATGTGATTTACATATACAAACACACACACACACACACACACACGCATACCAGAATATTACCCAGCCATTAAAAATGAAATCTTGCCATGGACAACAACATAAATGAATCTAGAGGGCATTTAGCTAATTGAAATCAATCAGACAGGCAAAGACAAATACTGTACGACCTCACTTACATGTAGATTCTAAAAAACAAAACAAACAAAATGAAATGAAAACAGGCTAATAGATCCTGAGAACAAACAGATGGTTGCTAGAACCGAGGTGCTGCTAGAACAGAGGTGCATAGAAGGTTGGGTGAAAAAGGTAAAGGAAATTAAAAGGCACAGACCTCTAGTTATGAAATTTATAACCCACAGGGATATTAACATACAACATAAGGAATATAATCAACAATATTGTAGTAACTCTGAATTGGGACACAGGGTTACTAGACTTATTGTGGAGTTCATTTTGTAATATACATGCAAATGCCAAGTAACAATATAATATACCTGAAGCTAACACAACATCTTAAATCAACTATATTTCAATACTTTTAAAAAGATAACTTCCTTTCAAAAAAATTTAGCTTCTTACAATAGAAGGTATAAAGAATCTGTGTTCAAAATGAAATACAAAAACTTTCCATCTGAAACTGTGGCAGGTTCAGACGTGAAGATGAAGGTGCCTGCTTTCCAGAGTTTTCTGAAAAAGCAAAAGAATGTCCATGGAATTGAAAGCCAAATATCCACTGTAATTGCTGACTTCAAGGGACTTATGAAGACAAAAGGAAGCTTCTTTATGAAAGGGTTAAGTGCTATCATCAGGAATGAGGGTCAGGCTGTAGGAATACAATTTGAATAAATAAATGGCAAGAAAAACTGGCAGAGACTATGCATCTCTGAACTTCAAATTAACATCTGCCATAAGCATCAAAGGAGTCCCAAATTCTTCACTGTCCAAAACCTCTTGGCTGTCACACCTTGTGGGGACTGTGAAGTAATATATGTCACAGATTCTGCAACCTGGAGAAGACCAAGAAACAGTGGATCATCCTGATCTTTAGGCAAATATGGCATCCTCTGAAAGAAGGGCATAATCAGATTTATTTGGTTGTCAAACCCTTCAGAGCTGCAAATGATTTACTGTGCTTTATTAAATTTACTTCTTGCATATTTTGAAAAGAAGAGAATAGTACACTCTGTGTGTGTGTTTATGTGTTCACACACACTCACATCTGTGTCTTTGTGGAAGACAGCAAAGGTTGTTTGCTAAAGAAAGCATAAAAGACTTTTTAGCAAAATCAACTGAAGGCATCCAAGTGACTATTTTAAAAGTATGATCATCCTTTTAAAAATTGTTTTTAACAGTTTAAAACATTATAAAAGAGAAAGGAAATTCAAACCAAGTGGGGAAAAGATAATGTAAACAAGCCAACTCAGAACCATCAGAGTTCTCATGATTGTTTCAAATCTGCGATATGTTTCCTCAAAGCGAGGACAATGGACACACTAAATTATAAAGCTTTGTTACTGGAATAAGGAAATATTCTAATTCCTCAAAAAAGGGAAGGCTTTCCTTGATTTTAAATCAGAAAGATAGCCCTCATATGGAGCAAATGATGCTATATAATGTAATATAGTATAAAGTATCTTCAACTGGATTTTTATTGCTAACATCAAATGACTGTCTAAAGCAGGGGTCCCCAAATCCCAGGCCACAGACTGCAGGAGGTGAGCGAGAGAAGTGTCATCTGTATTTCCAGCTGCTCCTCATCACTCACATTATTGCCTGAGCTTATTATATATCACAATGTAAAAACAATAGAAATAAAGTGCACAATAAATATAATGCACTTGAGTCATCCCAAAACCATCAGCCTCCTCCCACACCTCCACATCCATGGAAAAATCACCTCCCACGAAACTGGTCCCTGGTACCAAAAAGGTTGGGATCGGTGGTCTCAAGCACTGCTGCTTCATGAAGGCACTTCTGGAAGGGTTAAGGCCTCCGTACTAAGCATTCTGCCCTCCCATGCTCTGCAAATACCACTGTTCTCTGGAGAACACATATGATCATTACTGTATGCCTAACCGAATATATTTTCTCACCTGATTCTATCCTGTCATATAAACTTAGTCAACAGAATCAAATGACCACAAAATCCATTGATTCATTATCTGGATGGACACAGGAACAAAGACTCGGAAAGTTGTCAAGGATTTCAGAGGACTCTTGGTCCAATGATAAGTTACAGCAGCAAATGTCACAAAAGGCGTCCCTGACAATCGGTATAGGACCTTGGCATGCACACCATCAACGACAGTTGGATCACTCGCTCACAAGGCCATCTGCTCATGGCTGCAGACAGTTGTTTTATTATGTTATGCTGAAAACTACTGGACTGTATTCCCACCAGCTTTTAAAGTCTGTCCTTCAGATCAAGTGAGCAGCCCTCAAATCTCAGAAGACACTTTGCTTTACCGCTTCAATATTAACTTTCCTAAGCCAAACATCTTTAGTTCATGCTATTCATCTATTTAAAATGATGATGAGGATAATAAAATTACTTTCTTTTTTCTTTTGTTTTTGGCCATGCCATGAGTGGCATTCAGGATCTTAGTTCCATGACTAGGGATCGAATCTGAGACCCTATGCAGTGAAAACAGAATCTTAGCCATTACAGGGACTGCCAAGGAAGTCCCTAAAATTACTTTAAAAGTCATGTAACACGTCAAATTTTTTTCAGTGCTTTGTATACATGTTCTCATTTTATCTTTATGATATACCTCTGAACACTACAATAGGTGTTTTAATCACGAGAAAACTAACCAGCCCCTAGATCATACCACTGGTTTATGGCAGAATGTAGACTAGAAGCTTGCTCTCTTCATTTTCTTCCTATCTCTGTTTTTAAATGAGTATTTATAAACTACAGTGAACACCTGTGCTAACCTCAGTGAATATTTAGGAGAAGGAAATTTTGAAGTCATTTTACTAATATTAAGAAAATAATCAGGAAGACACATTTATGGTAATTAAGGGTTTTTTCAGTAGTCATGTATGGATGTGAGCTATAAAGAAGGCTGAGCACTAAAGAACTGACACTTTTAAACTGTGGTTCTACAGAAGACTCTTGAGAGTTTCTTGGACAACAAGGAGATCAAACTAGTCAATCCTAAAGAAAATCAACCCTAAATATTCACTGGAAGGACACATGCTGAAGCTGAAGCTCCACTACTTTGGCCACCTGATGTGAAGAGCCAACTCATTGGAAAAGACCCTGATGCTGGGAAAGATTGAGGGCAGGAGGAGAAGGGGACGACAGAGGATGAGATGGTAGGATGGCATCACCGACTCTATAGACATAAGTTTGAGCAAACTCCGAGAGATAGTGAAGGACAGGGAAGCCTGGCGTGCTGCAGTCCATGAAGTCGCAAAGAGTCAGACACGACTTAGCAACTGAACAACAACAATACTTGCAAATTTACAATTTTTCCAAGTGTTGAGAATTTTTATATAGGTGCTTAAAACTTCTAGAAGAGATATTAAAAGTTTTCTTTTGTTTTTAGCTAAAATTTTGATAAAACTATAGGTCTAACTTCAAGTTCAGGTTTAAATTCTCTTATCCCCACTATATGATAATAAACTAATACAAACCTTCTGGCTTATCAAATAAATCTAGACATCTTAAAAGAACTTTTAAAAAAATGTGTGCAGGTTCTAGGCCTTTCTGTACTTCAGTCATTTCAGATACCATTTTCCCACTGTTTTTCCCTACATCCATCTTCAGCCATTCAATTACTGAGTTTGTGTGCAGCTTCTGACTTCTCTTTTGTGTTCCTAGCAAGAACTGTCAAAATTCAAACATTTACCCTGAAGCAGCAACAACAAAAACCCACTGAATACATAAAACTTCACCCATTGGGGTAAAATCCTTAAGGGTCTTAGAACCCAGGAAGTGCACAGTGAAAAGTCAGGTGGTGGGAGACCTCTCTGAGGATCAGCCTGCCCTCATCCATTGGATGTGGACATGTGCACCACTGCAAGAACTTCTGGAGGGCAAGCTGACACTGTAGTGAGGGGACAGACAGAAGGGGAACGGAAGAGGCACTCCACTTCTCCAGGCAACAGAGCACACACCTCTGAAGATTTAATGAGCTGGGACTTATGGCAGATTGTACTACTGGAAATATTAGCCTGATTGCACATTGTTTGAGTAGAATAGGTCTGCTCTTTAGTTTCTTTTTTCCTTCTCAAATGTGTCCAAATGTCAATTTAAGCCATTTTCCTAAGGAGCAAACTAACAGCCAACGCTATATTGAAAACAAAAACTAGTCAAAATGGCCACAATCAGAGAGGAGCATATTAGGAAGATGTGCATGAAATTTAGATCAACCAGCCTCAGGATACTGACTCAGCCACCAGTCAGGCATATTTCCAGTGTTCAGCCTTGCAGGCAATCACCAGTGGTTGGGCAGCAGTAATTCAAGTTATCATGCTACCAAAATACGGAATTGGTTCCTTCACCTTGCCTCTTCCTAGGATTCTTTATTAAGAATTCTAGCTTTTATTTTCCTCAAAGTTGTTGTTGTTTTTTTTTTTTTTTTAATGTAGACCATTTTTAAAGTCCTTATTAAATATGTTAAAATATTGTTTCTGTTTAATATTTCGCTTTTTGGGCCATGAAGCATGTGGGATCTTAGCTCCCTGACCAGGAATCAAACTTGCACCCCCTGCATTGGAAGGCAAAGTCTTAACCACTGGACTGCCAGAGAAGTCCCGAGAATCATAGCTTTTAAAATATCATTCCTGACTCCCCAGTCTTTGCTGTGCTTTCTTTCTAGAAGCCAATAGAATCATTGAAACAGAGCAGGCTTTCGAAGGAAAGAGTCTGCTTTTGTCCTAGGTTCTCCTACCTACAGGGAGAGGATTATTATTCCAGGCTCCTCATGTTTTTCCTTGCATCTAGAGAGACCTCAGTTCATGTAACATTTCTAGCCTCCTTACTCTTTTACCAATCTGTCTCAGAGAATGAACAGCAAATTACTGAATGATAAATTTGAGAAAAGTAAATAGGGCCTGCAAAAGCTCAGCCACTGTCAAGCTCTCCTTCCTTGGGGAATGGCTCCAGTAATGCACATATATGCACATCTTGTCCTCCATGTTGGAAGTTTTACAAGGGGAGGCCCCCATGGGAGGAGACGTGTCCATCTGGCCTGGCCCAGTAGATTGGTCTGCCTATTTCTGAGCTATAGCATTAAGAAGCATGCTGCACTTCTAACCCCACATTATCCCTCCCAGTCTTAATCAGTAATAAGTGTGGTATTCTGATCTCCATCTGTCTTTCTCTTTGTCTATCTCTTAAGTGGCTTGGAACTCACTTTTTAACTGTGTTGACCTTGCAAAGCTATTTTACTACAGTCATTCTAATCCACTCATGTGAACATCTTGTGCCTCTTTGTAATGTTATTATTTTGACTACGTGGCAGAAATGTGAAGGTAAAGAGTCTAGCACAGAGCTTGTCATTCAATTAAAGTTTACTTTGCTTTTATTTTAATTTTATTTTAGTCATCACCCCATTGTTTTAATTCCATCTTCCCTTTAATTTCCTCCAATAAATTGGCTTTTTATCTCTTATCATAGTCATCAACACTTTTTTATTAATATTGGTTTTTAATAAATGTTTGGCTGCGAAGGGTCTTCATTGCTGCACGTGGGCTTTCTCTAGTTCGAGCGAGGCAAGTGGGGGCTACTATAGTTGCAGAACATGGGCTTCTCATTGCCATGGTATCTCTTGTTGTGGAATACAGGCTCTAGGTATGCAGGCTTCCACAGTCGTGGCATGGAGGCCCAGTTGCTCTGTGACATGTGGGATCTTCCCAGACCAGGGACAGAACCCGTACATCAGCTCAGTTGGTAAAGAATCTGCCTGCAATGCAGAAGACTTAGGTTTAATCCCTGGGTCGGGAAGATCCCCTGGAGAAGGAAATGGCAACCCACTCCAGTATTCTTGCCTGGAGAATCCCACGGACAGAGGAGTCTGGCAGGCAACAGTCCATGGGGTCGTATGAGCTGGACATGACTTAGCAACTAAACCACTACCACTCTATACTGGTGGGCAGATTGTTAACCACTTGACCACCAGTGAAGTCCTTCAGTGCTTTCTTATTAAACCTTTCTGTCTCTAGACACTGCCCTAAATCACCCTGCATCCACGTCTTTGGGAAATTTGGTAGAAAGGAAACTCTCAGGCCTCATCCCAGATCAACTGAGTCAGAAACTCCTGGGGTGGGACCTAGAGACTAGTGTTTTTATAAGCCCTCCGGGTAATTCTGATGCATGGTCAACATTGAGAAACAAAGGCGTAAGTCATTCCGTTTCTGTTCAGTTCCATGATTTGTCTCTGCCCAAATACTTTTCTTTTCGTGCCTTAGTCTCTTTGTGATTACCAACCATTTTGTTTGGTATCATTATCAATTGTTTCTTACCTGAAAGCCCTAATTACCAACCCCTCATCTCCATCCCAAAAGGGGTAAAAAAGAGTAACTATTTGGCCCTCAGATGGTTTAAAATTAGTATCCACAGGTCTCTTTTATACATATTTTTTTTTTTTTTTTTGCCCACTTCAAATTATTATACGTAACTCACTGAAAATTTGGGCAACTCAATTTGTTTTAATTTAGTTTACCAAGCATCCATTTTCAAAACCACTGGATAACATAAACCTACTCACAAATCTGCAAGTCTTTGCTCTGTGTTTTGTTTTTAATGTGTAAATAGGAAATCTCCTGCTAGAGGAAACTACAGGTAGCACTGAAAAATAAACTGGTTTTCACAGCACCAGTTTCCCAACAACCTAAATAGCACCAAGCAATTCAATTATCCTAAAACTGTCATCCAATTTGCTTCTCTGTGGGAGAGCTAGTATTCTTATGTCATGAAGACCAAGAAATTATTTGCTTTCTGGAATATGTGAATATTTTCCTTCCTATTACTGCTGAATTTCTGAAAGAATATCTGGGGGCAAAGGGGATTGGGATGGGGATTGGGACCAGGGGTAAGGGGAGAAGAGAGAAAACAGGAGCTGAAGAAAAAAAAATAAAAGATTTTTTAAAATTTCAAATGAGACCCAAATATCACTATTTAACGAATAAGCTTTAAAATTATCCTTTAGTAAATTTTAGTTAAGTCTAGGTACTTCAAATAATTAAATGGTTCAGATATTTATTAAGTTCCTTCCTATTATTCCTCAAATATTTATGCAAATTAATTTTCAATCAACAAAATCTGTAGACATTCATGGGTTTATAATAAATTAGTGTTAATGAGCAACATTTTGGGGAAATATCATTCTTTCTCATGCCATTCATTTATGAGGCATTTCGAAAGAAACCAAGTCATTCACTTAAATTGTAATGAAAAAGCGTTTAGTATTTATTAGTGTGTAGGCGTCTTGTTCTCAAGGGAGTATTTCACAGCTATTATTCATTCAATCTCAGTTTCCCTAGGAGGGAGGGAGAGGGTGCCCAGTGAGCCAAAGTCCATGAGTTGAGTCATTGTTTAGCTCCATTCCAAAGGACTACTTAGTTTCAACCAAACCCCTGAGGTTCAAGTTAAGATTCTCTGGCTAAGGCTATTCTCTGTGATCTAGTCCCACTAGCAACAGCTCAGACATCACTTATCCATGGACAGAAAAACTTCCTGTGGAACAAATGCCTTCCAGGATAAAGCAGACATTCCGAGTTGCATCTTCAGATTTCTTCTGAGATTCCTACAGTCCCCATAAGGGCCAGATCTTACACCTTAGTCTCAATATTACAAGATCTTTAATTTGGTTATGGTGAAGGAGAGAAGTCCTTCTTTCTGATTTCATCTTCATTGATTTCTATCTTTTCTCCTTGCTTTATTCTATAGAAATGACACCTTGGTCTCATTTCTTTCTTAAGTCTTCTTTCTAATCCTAACTGATCAAATTCCTTCTGGTTTCCCTTGCTTTACCAATCAATCTGGACTCCAGACAAGTGACTTCAACACTGCCTTCTTGAACACTCATTCCACTCCTTTTCTTGAATCTTTCATGTTAATTTCAGTCTCTGATCCTTTCAACTCCATCTCTTACACCTAGGCTACCAAACTTTTGGGAAAGACTCCAAAACCGTTTCAAATATGGTCCAAAATAAAAAACAATAAATAAATTATCCACCTTGAAGAATATTAATGTTAATATTAGTATTATTTTTAAAAAATGGAAAAGTCATTCTTAGCTCTTAACAAAACAGGCAGCAGGCTGGACTTGGTCCTCTGGTTGGCTGACCCATCTCAGGGCCATCACCACAGTCACGTGTTCCTCAGCCCTTTATTCCTCCCTCCCCATTGTGATACTGTTTCCTCTTAAAAGCTGTCTTTATGTTTGTTTTAAATGAAGAGTTGTGTGCCATGTTATTTCCTGCAGGTAGAGACTTCCTCTAGATGGGTCTTAGGAAAACAAAAAATATTAATACAGTCTTCCCATTTGCAGATAAGGAAGTTGAGGCCCAGTTTGGATCTATCAAAGAGTTGAGTAGCACTAAAGCCAGCATTTGAAGATTCTTTGCAGTAAGACTCTAGAAGAATTGTCACACAGGAGTCAATTACTATAATGTGGCTTATAACATATACATTATATTTTTAAGCACAGAAACCAAGACACAAAATTTAATCAAGGTTCTTTTCAAACCTATGATCTGTATTATACTGGCTCCCCTTGATATAACCATGTTCTCTCATCAGTTGATGGCTGGTTACGATGCTTCCACTTAGCTTAGTCAGGCTGCCAGGGATTGGTGGAAGCAAAGAACTATAGCAAAGATCTACAGATGTCGGTATAAGGTAGAAGTAAAAAGCTTCATATGAGTAAAGAAGATCTAGATAATCGCTATCATAATCTTTTACTGGCAGACAGAGTTAAAGTCCAGTACAGTAAGTCCCCAACACAAGAATGTTACGACTTTCAAGATGAGAATATGCATCTGGTTCCAGCAAGAAACCAAAACCTGTGCCATCAACATCAGGCATGAGGAAAGTTTCAGCTGGCCCTCCATCTCCTATTGCTGATGATCCTTCAGCTCTACCATCTCCTACCTCCTCTCTCCTCCAGTCAGTAGCTCTTCTTGCCTTTTCACTTGATGCCAACCCTTGAATGCCAGCTGTTATACTGGACTACTGCACTTTTCAAAGTACTGTACTGTACAACTAAAAATGTTTGATTTTTTGTGCTTCTTTTTTATTATTTGTGTGAAAAGTATCATAAACCTATTACAGTACAATACTGAGTAGCCATTTGTATTAGTTAGGTACTAGGCTAACTTTGCTGGACTTATAAATTGGCCTTACAAACATACTCTCAGAATGAAATTCATTTGTATGTAGGGGACTTAATGGATTTTTTTAAAGTAAGATGAATTTACTACTAGTTAAAATATGTCAGGAGAGAATGAAATATTTTCCTGAAGCACCTTACCTGCCTCCTGAGAAATCTGTATGCAGGTCAGGAAGCAACCGTTAGAACCAGACATGGAACAACAGACTGGTTCCAAATTGGGAAAGGAGTAAGTCAAGGCTGTACATTGTCACTCTGCTTATTTAACTCATATGCAGAGTACATAATGCAAAATGCTGGGCTGGATGAAACACAAGCCGGAATCAAGATTGCCAGAAGAAATATCAATAACCTCAGATATGCAGATGACACCACCCTTATGGCAGAAAGCAAAAAGGAACTAAAGAGTTTTTTGATGAAAGTGAAAGAGGACAGTGAAAAGCCGGCTTAAAACTCAACATTCAAAAAACCAAGATCAAGGCATCCAGTCCCATCACTTCATGGCAGACAGATGGAGAAACAATGGAAAAAGTGACAGACTTAATTTTCTTGGGCTCCAAAATCACTGCAATTGGTGACTGCAGTCATGAAATTAAAAGATGCTTGCTCCTTGGAAGAAAAGTTATGACAAAACTAAATAGCATATTAAAAAGCAGAGACATTACTTTGCCAACAAAGGTCCATCTAGTCAAAGCTATGGTTTTTCCAGTAGTCATGTATGGATGTGAGAGTTGGACCATAAAGAAAGCTGAGCACCGAAACGTTGATGCTTTTAAAGTGTGGTGTTGGAGAAGAGTTTTGAGAGTCCCTTGGACTGCAAGGAGATCAAACCAGTCAATTCTCAAGGAAATCAACCCTGAATATTCATTGGAAGGACTGATGCTGAAGCTGAAGCTCCAATACTTTGGCTACCTGATGCAAAGAACTGACTCACTGGAAAAGACCCTGATCCTGGGAAAGACTGAAGACAGGAGGAAAAGGGGATGACAGAGAATGAGATAGTTGGATGGCATCACCGACTTGATAACATGAGTTTGAGTAGGCTCTGGGAGTTGGTGATGGACAAGGAAGCCTGGATGCTGTAGTCCATGGGATCGCAAAGAGTCAGACATGACTGAGTGACTGAACTGAACTGAATGTCTATTTTATCCTCTTAAAAGTTCTGTCTCAGAATTTACCCAGAGTTTTGAGTTCCATGAAGAATACAGTAATATTCACTAGTGCTTCCCTCATGGCTTGGTGATAAAGAATCTGCCCACTGATACAGGAGACATGGATTTGATCCCTGGGTTGGGAAGATCCCCTGGAGAAGGAAATTGCAACCCACTCCAGTACTCCTGCCTGGAGAATTCCATGGACAGAGGAGCCTGGTGAGCTATACAGTCCATGGGGTTGCAAAAGAGTTGGAGATGACTTAGTGACTAAACAACAGCAACATTAATCTCATAGATTCTTCTGTAACCCCATTTCCTACTTGTTCAATTTTTAGATTTTGAGGAATGAATTCATCCCTATTTCATTCATGGTCTACATGTTTTCTCTTTAGCCATGGGCCAATTTGGCACTATTTATTTTAACTTTCATATTTTATATTATTTTGTTAGTATCTATTCTAATGGATACTAATGGAAGCATACAAAAAGCCTTAATTATAAATGTTATTTTACTTTGTGAGGAAAACAAAGCAAATCAACAAATTATATAAACAAAAATATTCAGCAAAGAAGTACCATTAGATATGACACCAACTGTGGTATGAACACAAACCATGAATACATGTGTGATTCTGCCCTCATTCCAATTTATAATTTTTCCTTTTTGAAATTCAATGATGTTAACCTTGCTTTATGCTTCTTTCATTATTGTGTTATAAAGTGACCCCTGAAGAATTTTGTTTCTTGAGATTTCATTTCATCATGAGCAGAATTTGGCCCTAATTAAAATAGGATTATCATGGGATACTATATCAAAGAACTGTGCTTCTGAGGTGGGTATTCTTTTACCTATTTTCCTTTAATAGATATAATGAAGGCCAGAACATATTACCCTTTTCAAATAACAACTCTTTGGAAAATATGTCTGGCCTTGGTAAACAGATTTTTATGTTCAAATGGAAGATTAAATGAGCCTCACTCTTGGAAAATATGTCTGGCTTTGGCAAACAGATTTTTATGTTTGAATGGAAGATTAAATTAGCCTTAGCCATTTCTTAATGCATAGAGAAAACTCCTAGGAGAAACAAAGATGAATGTCCACAGAGTTTTGTTTTCTGAGGAAAATGACTCTTGTGTTTATATAGTTTTATTATTCAGTATACTGAGGTTAAATACAATATAACATCTTGTAAAATAATTTTTGTAGTAATTTTATGGAGTAGATTAAACTGCCATTAAGAAAAGAGCCCCAAAGTACGTGGCTCCAAGAACAATGAAGCTTATTTGTCTCCCAGCTAACGGGGCAAGGTAAGTGCCCCAGCTTGGTGGGCAGCTCTGCATCAGTCACTGGAGACCCAGGCTGGCAAAAGTTCTGCCCTCAACAGCTGGTGTGCAGGGCTGTTCAGGTCTAGCTGGTCAAGTAGGGAAAAGAGAGGGAGTCTCCGGCCAGTGAGATCCACTTAAGCAGATAAGGCAAAAGTTCTTCAAACCACTTGTACTCACATTCCATTGGCAAGCATCCAGTCCCACGGCCACACCTGGCTCCATGGCAGACTGGAAAATCATGGCAGTCTCTCTATGTGGCCCGGAAGGAAGAGGGGAAAAACAGAAATAGTGGACAACTGCAGTTTCCACATACTATAATTATGAAAAATTCACAAATCACCAACCACATGCATTGCAAAGGTCTCTAGAATGCTACCCAAAACAATAAAATATAAGAAATCAACAGGTTCAGTTTTTTCTACTATGAAAATATTCAACAAGGTAAAAACTAAGGCAGGTCTCTTTGATTTTATGTCACCACATCAAAAAGATTTTTTTTTTTTTTGTACCAAACACATAAAGGAAATACCCCACTTAAAATAAATCATGTTCTAAAAGCTGGGAATTTGTTTTCTCATAGAAACAATGTTCTAAAAATGGCCAGGTTCCAAAATTATTTCAAAAGGGCTCATTTACCTCCTGTGGTACATCTGCAATGAAGGGTACTGGAACACAATACTGTACTGCAGCACTCAAGATGTGAGCCAGAAATAATTTTTAAAAATATTTTCAGTAAGGAAATTAAGTTTAATTAGAGAAGGATATGGTGGGGGGAGTGGGAAATGAATATTAATACTTTTAATATAAAGTCAAAGTGAACTCTCAGAAGTATTCTGGTGGTGGTTCTTTAATTTAAAAACACACCAAAATGTGCAGTCCTCTTTCAAGGTTAATCATAAGCAAGATGAATATGCTTACCAGCCATGCATTACAGGTAGATTTTTGGAATAACACGGGAGGGAGAATATAATGAACAGGGGTGTACTAGGAGAGGAGTCTAAAGGTAACCAGGAAAGAGAATGGAAGGGAGGAAAAATCTCCTGTGCTCAAGCCTCTAGTGTACAAGGCGTGAATAAAGAGATGAGCAGAAGGAAAGACACAGCTAGTGTGGAGGAAAGGAACCAAGACGGACACAGGCATCCATCTAGGGGGATGGGAAGAATGGGGTTTGAGTTTTCCCTGATCCCATCTCCAGGACGTTGAATACTGCCTGCCATGAGGGTCTCAGACTGGTAGAGGCAGCATGCACATGACCACAAGGACAGAAAGAATGTTCACGATCTAAGAGGGATTTAGGGAGTGACTGACTTCTATTTCATTTCACTCTAATTGGCACAAGGAAAATTTGTGGTTAAAAATTAAGAAAAGGAAAACATATCAAAACACAAATTAGAGGACCCTCCCCGCCCCCCGGTGGTTCAGTGGTTGAGAATCCGCCTACCAGTGCAGGGGATGTGAGTTCAATCCCTGGTCAGGGAACTAAAATCCCACGTGCTACACCAAAGAGTTCAAATGACACAACTAAGCCCCTGTGCCAGATGGAAGAGGTCCTTGAGCCCCAACGAAGACCCAGCACAGCCAAAAAAAAAGTCAACTAGAAGAATCTTGATAGCAGAAAAGATACACCTGAACGGGGCCCCAAAAATTACCTTCTTTGCATCTTTCAAGTACACATATTTTCTTTTTCCTTCCAGCTGTTTTATTTCAGTGCAACTTAATAGTTCCTTAATACAAGAGGACTTCTAAAGATGCTTGATCTTGAGTAAAAAGGCAATTTTGAGCAGCTTGATCCCGGGTTAAGTCTTGTGTCTTAAATACAGTGGAAAGCTGTTCCCCACGAGCATGGCTGACTGCTCACAGCCCATTGATTGCAGAACTCACCAAGGGATGTGGTTTCTCTTGCTTGACAACCGCACGTACTATAATCAGAAAGACATGACGTTGGGCTCCTCCAAAATTGCATCGAATTGCTTTCTGAGCAGTACTTGATCTAACAGCGGCACTGGCCACAGAGAACCATCACCACGGGTATCACCAGCCCACCCAGCCTTTCTGAAGACCGACCATGAAACAGGGATTTCTTTAACTTCTGAAAATGAAAGCACCTTTTGAAAATAAATATAAATTCTCAAATTGGCTGCAAACTATTGAATCAAATGCTCTTTGTGGTTTCAGAGACTATTAAGACAACCCCAAACCTGTCAGCACAATTTCACTCACAAATTTCTCTTATCCCGGTTTATTGCTGCATTGACTATTTTGCAGAGAGATACAAGTTTATGACACAAGGAATAGAAATGGTGTGTAGCTTAATAAATACAAATGTTTGTCTGCATCCTATCTTGAGTCTTAACTCTGAGTCTAATTCGCTGCATTATTTTGAGCAGTCCCCAGACATCTCTGGCTCTGACTCCTCAACCAGTAATCGAAGACATTGGATGAGATGAGCCTAAGACCCCATCCAGCTCAACTGACAGGCAGTAATTCAAGTTTTCTCAGCTTCAGTTTGGCCGTGACAAGGGACTTGACTGCTTTACAGAGAGATTCAGCAATCGGTTCAGCCAAATCACCTGGCTTATCAATATTTTTCATTTGAAGTAATAAGTTCTGAGTGAGGATGTTTATCAGCAGAATGGACACAAAAAAAACAAACAACTATGTGAAGAAACTGTTCTGTCTCATATTTGCCCACCTGATATTGGTGCTCGCTTCTGAATCATCACCAGGGCATTCCTCTCCCCGTTCCTAACGAAGAGGCTGGGTTTCTGGTCTCACACTTGACTCACTGTCCCACCATGAGATAAGAAGGGGAAGCATCTCACTAAAACATCAGGCCTTTGACCTGAAACTTCTGATGTCTATAGTAAGAGTAAGGATAAAGGCTACCTTGAACTGGGGTCCCCTCTAGGTCAGATCACATTATTTGGTAAATATTCATTATCATCATCTGTTTATACATGCAGAGATGAAGGCCCAGACAGATAAACAGCCTGAAGTCAGCCCTATTAGCCCTAGTCTAGATGCTAATCCATTCATTCCGGGTTGCCTGGAGGCATCTACAGGGCTCTGTTCTCAAGAGTGGGGCAAGAGTAACCAGGAGGATGAAGAAGGGTTAAAAACTGACAACCAGCTTTAGAAGACTTCAATATACTTCATTCTCAAATAGTCTATGGCTTTTGCTAATTGTCCTTGTTCAGGCTCAGGACTCTGAAGGGAGTTCTGAAAAGTGCATTAATTTGCTTTTCATTTATCTAACAAGACTCATGCAAGCACCTCTTCTGTGCATAATGACTACTGAATTGGCTGCTGGAGAGCAGGTCTGAAAGAAGAGAACACTCCAAGATGCTAGCCACACCCTGGGAGGATTATATTCTGGTTTTAGAAACCTTTCAAACCTCCTTTAAACCTATGTTACTTGCTAATGCATCTTCTCTTCTGCCCGTGTTACTTTCTGCCCATACTAAGAAATTAGGGTATCACCATAGTGTACTTTCTCTCAGTTTTAGAAACCTGAATTTTATTTATTCATGTGAGTTCTTCACTATCTCTAAAATATATCCTAAGGACGTCCTTTGAGCACTCACAGTAAAGTATTTATTACATGTAAAGCAGTTCCTACTCCAGATCACAACCTCTCTTTTCCAACTCCAGACTACTGGAAAGGCAGAAGTTAAAATGACCTGCCATGGGGTCTCTATCAGTTTCCTTCTTCTGCAGAGCACCCAGGTCTAAGGATTGATTGCCAAGGCCTGGAATTTTAGCTCCCATGTTTCATTCTGTCTTATTTTTTTAAACTTAACTTGTTCCTAATAACTCCTTTATATTCCTTTATTTGTAGTTACATATAATGGCCAGAGAGAACTAGACTCCTTACCTACACAGACCCCCAGAGTTACAGTCATCATTATTCTTTTATTATATTACAGGAGAAGGGAAATTGACATGCTATTCATCTCTGATTAATTCCTGACACTTGGATCTAATAAACAGAATTTTTGTTTTAACCAACACTTCCCTGGGAAACAGCAGGTGCTAAAATTAAAACACAGAACCAAAAAACATCTCTGCCCTGAGGAAAATAAAAAGATCTCTTTTTGACTTACTCTCTGAAGCTGTCCAGGGCTGAATTGATTATCTACTTCCGTCTAGAATCACTAGAGTATTATGCAGTTTTTCCTGCAGCTTGACATGCTGTCACGACCCCGATTAGTACATGGATGTCACAGTTTTGAGGGCAGCAAGAAACACGAGGCTATTTCTTCATAAAGTATCCAGTCTTTGTCCATTTATTTGTTATAAAGCTCTGGTGGCCTGTATTCCTTACAAGATGATGACTGTTTTGGAAACCAATGCTCAGAAATCAATATACAAATTGAATGCTAGGAGTGAAGTCACAGAATAAGGTTAAAAAATAAATAAATAACAGAGTTATGTTCACTGAGTATTATGTTCCTGGTGCAAATGAAGCCTAACTCATTTTTTTTTTTTTTCTGTATTTCTTAATTGGATTTCTGAACTGTTCTTTGGGTCATTATCAGAAGCTGAAGCAAGCCTTCTATGTCTCTTCTCTTTCAATGGCACTAATCATTTTAATTTCTGATTCATATGCTCAGAACGTTAGAGCTAGATGTGACATTTAAGGTAATTCTGTAAGCCCTTGCTGTGAAAGGAATGCAGACCCACCTGTATATTTGGTCCACTTGGAATAAACACAGATGGAGGGTATTCAGAGAACACTGGAAGAGGAAAGGGGATTCCCATCAGGCAGCCAGCTCTATCAGTCAATGCTGAGGTCAAAGAACCTCTGTCAGGCCACACATCCACCACACAGAGGTGCAGGAAGGCAAATGGACATGTCCAGGGTCACAAAGCTAATTAAGCAGAAGAACTAGCACTCGTTGGGTTATTTACCGGGATGGTTTCTTATCTATTAAAAGACATATAAGACCAGGAATGTCCTTGAAAATGCACATCATTGTCTTAGCCATAGTTCACTTGTGGGTTATATGCCTGATTTGCTTGTAAATTGACTTGGAAACATCAATCATTCTAAAATAGTAGGTTAATTTATTTTGCTGGGTGAGCAGTCCATGGTGAGAAAGCTTTGATGCTGCTGGGACTGCCCAATCCTCACTCTCTACCCCTCAGCCTCAGCACACTTGGAGGACCAGGTGAAAGGGATCTGCCTAACCCAGACCTCAATTTACAATTCCAGTTTAATCTCTGCACCCTGAACCCATGCCAACTGTACGCTTCATTCTCTCAGCTCTTTTTAAGTCTTGCCTCACTCATTAACCACATATCATACTAGGAAAAAGTGTAGATTTTGAAACCAGACTTCCTGGATCTGAATCTCAGCTGTGCCACATCTAATGACGGACTATGATTTGGCTTCCTAATCTATAAAATGGGTATGATAATAGTATATATGATACAGGTTGCTATATTTTAAAATTTATTATGTTAGACGTATTTAGAACAGTGTTAAAAAGCCAAGACATCACTTTGTTGACAAAGTTCCATCTACTCAAAGCAATGGCTTTTCCAGTAGTCATGTATGAATGTGAAAGCTGGACCATAAAGAAAACTGAGCGCTGAAGAACTGATGTTTTTGAACTGTGGTGCTGGAGAAGACTCTTGGAGTCCCTTGGACTGCAAAGAGATCAAACCAGTCAATCCTAAAGGAAATCAACCCTGAATATTCATTGGAAGGACTGATGCTGAAGCTAAAGCTCCAATACTTTGGCCACCTGATGCAAAGAATGGACTCATTTGAAAAGACCCTGATGCTGGGAAGATGGAGAACAGGAGGAAAAGGGAACAACAGAGGATGAGATGCCTGGATGGCACACCCACTCAACGGACATAAGTCTAAGCCAACTCCAGGAGCTGGCAATGGACAGGGAGGCCTGGGGTGCTACAGTCTGTGGGGTCGCAAAGAGTCAAACACGAATGAGTGACTAAACTGAACTGAAAGTATATTCTCTCCTATAAACCTGCAGATAATAATAATAATAGCAACAACACTTACTTATCAAGCAGTAAATGCTTGATAAGTAAGTAAATGATATCAAGCAGTGTAAATGCTTTACACACATTATTTCAGTTAATCACTGTAACTCTTCACATGCTACCAATATTATCCTCTTCTCCCCTACCCCGTATTTTTTTGGCAGGTAAGAAAGCTAAGGTCTCAAATATAAGAAGCAGAATCAGGACTTGTACCAAGATCTGTCTTGATATCCTCCCAATCTTTCTGAGAAAAGAGCTTTAGAGTTCTCTTAAAGCTCTTTTATTTCAACAGACTGCCTTACCTCCCATGCAGGTCAGGAAGACTGGGATCCCCACCCAGGGTGATGAGCAGCAGCAGGAAGGGACGGGTCTCTCCGGGAAAGTGTGAGGAATAAGACGATGACACCATTACTGTCTTAACCAGCCACCCCCATTGTGTCACACGGCACCTATATGGGCTATACTGCTAAGGGCACCCCAACTCCTTACTTATTTGAGAACCATATCGGGAAATATTCTGGTTCCAGCCAGGGTGGTACCATTCGTAATCTCAACTTCAGTAGTTCTTGGAGTCATTTATTTCTATCCCAGCCTGTAGGGTAAAGGGAACATCTCTTTCATTTCCTGATTAGGGAAAAAATTATGGTTTTACTCCCTTCCTTCAGAGCCTATAATAGCCAGTATCTTACACTCTTGCCCCATACTCATCTATTCACGCATGTCAAAAATGTACCTTCCATTAGTCTAAAATGGTGCCTTCAGTGGAAGGCTTGGGGCTGAAGGGCCAGGGGAGGAAGAGAAGGGAAGTCTCTGAGTTTGCTAGAGGAACACCGTGAACTGCCTTGTAACCACTCCTGTACACCTGCCCACACCTGTATCTCCCGGGCGGCTCTGCATCTGCCTCCCTCACTCCCCCACAGGACCACAGAGCCTTTCCTCAGCACCTCCCAGGATAGCCTTGGGGTGCTCCTGTGAAAGCAGCCTTACAGTACATCCTGTTTTTCTCAAAGACCGACCATAGTACCCACACTGGGCTTGGCTCATGGAGCTAAACTTAGAAGGGGGATGGATAAATATTCAAACTATTGTACAATTGTGCTCATTTCATATGCTAGCGAGGTAATGCTCAAAATCTTTCAAGTTAGGCTTCAACAGCATGTGAACTGAGAACTTCCAGATGTACAAGCTGGATTTAGAAAAGGCAGAGGAACCAGAGATCAAATTGGCAACATCCGTTGAATCATAGAATAAGCAAGAGAATTTCATAAAAATACCTACTTCTGCTTCATTGACTATGCTAAAGCCTTTGCTTCTGTGGATCATAACAGACTGTGGAAGATTCTTCAAGAGATGGGAATACCAGATCACCTGACCTGCCTCCTGAGAAATCTGGATGCAGGTCAAGAATCAACAGTTAGAAATGGACATGGAACAACAGACTGGTTCCAAATTGGGAAGGAGTATGTCAAGGCTGTATACTGTCACCCTGCTTATTTAACTTATATCCAGAGTACATCATAAGAAATGCTGGGCTGGATGAAGCACAAGCTGAATCAAGAGCGCAAGAAGAAATATCAACAACCTCAGATATGCAGATGATACCACCCTAATGGCAGAAAGCGAAGAGGAACTAAAGAGTCTTTTTTTATAAAGGTGAAAGAAGAGAGTGAAAAGCTGGCTTCAAACTCAACATTCAAAAAACGAACATCATGGCATCCAGTCCCATCACTTCATGGCAAATAGATGGAGAAACAGTGGAAACAGTGAGAGACTATTTTCTTGGGCTCCAAAATCACTGTTGACAGTGACTGCAGCCCTGAAACTAAAACACTTCCTCCTTGGAAGAAAAGTTATGACAAATCTAGACAGTGTATTAAAAAGTAGAGACATCTCTTTGCCATCGAAAGTCCATCTAGTCAAAGCTACAGTTTTTTCCAGCAGTCATGTACAGGTGTGAGAGTTGGACCATAAAGAAAGCTTAATGCTGAAGAACGGATGCTTTCAAACTATGGTGCTGAGAAGACTCTTGAGAGTCCCTTGGACTGCGTGGAGATCAAACTAGTCAGACCTAAAGGAAATCAATCCTCAATATTCACTGGAAGGACTGATGCTGAAGCTGAAGCTCTAATACTTTGGTCACCTGATGTGAAGAGCTGACTTATTGGAAAAGATCCTGATGCTGGGAAAGACTGAGGGCAGGAGGAGAAGGGGATGACAGAGGATGAGATGGTTGGATGGCATCACCGACTCAATGGACATGAGTGTGAGCAAACTCTGGGAGACAGGGAAGGACAGAGGAGCCTGCCATGCTGCAGTCCATGGGGTCACAAAGAGTGGGACACAACTTACTTACTGACAAATTAAAAATCTCCCCATGTCCACTATCATATTTAGCTGTCAAAGTATTATAGGATGTCAGAGAAGCTGAAGTTGAATGTTTATTATATCAAGAGTGGTGGGAAAAAGGGATAAGAATCTGAAAAGGAACATATAACTGAATCACTTGGCTATATACCCAAAACTAACACAAGACTGCAAATCAACTTTAATTTAAAAAAAAAAAAAAAGAGCAGTGGAAAAGCTGTTTGAAGAAAGGCAAGTACAGCTCCAGTGGCCAGGGAAGATAGAAACCCTGGTGTGCAGCTCAGGGATTGATGGAAGAAAGATAAATAGGCAAGTACCGTTTCTAGGGGCAGTGGAAGAAAGAGGGAGCTTGGCAAGTGGGCCTCAGACATAAGCCTTAACCCAAGGCGCCCTTGTCCCATCCCAGCCTGTCTGGAGCTATCCTACATTTTCCTAACATCCTTTGCTCCTCCTTTGCTGGGCACTTCACCTCAGTCCCTGCAGCCTCCATCATCCACATCTGCTTAGCACTACGTGCAAGTGAGGAGGGAGGGAGTTGGCTCTTCACAACTCTAAGTTGTGCTCTGAACATACCTTCCTTTAGAAACGTGGTCACATGTGGTACTTGGTGTCCGAGGAACTTTTTAGTAGTATGCTTCAGTTGTTACAGGATCAGTAAGGGTTGGTGTGGGGCTCTGATTTGTTAGTGGGTACTGCTGGTACCCTTCTCAGATCCCTTTCTCGGGCTGTGTCAGTTACTAAATGCAGGTGCCTCCCTCTCAGAGAATCCTCTTTGCCCTTGGGGAATAGGAGGTGCCATGCCTTAGGTGTTACCACCAACCCACAGCCAATGAGTGACCGATAATAGGAGTGTAAAAGGCCAGTCTCTTTGGCCAAGGGACCAACTCTGCAACCCAGTTCCTGCTCTAGACTGCCCCATAGGATCATGCTGGAGCTGGGCTCCTTCTGAAGCACAGAATCCCTGCCTCGGGCTCTACTTCCAGAGAACCTGATCTAATACTATACATGCTCATCTTGTGTTTACTAGAGGTTCTTTATTGTCACCCCAGCAATACATCTCTAGGGAAACCAAGGGTAAGAAGAGGAACAGCTTGACAGGACCCTAACCAAATTGGGACATGTAATCCAACTCAGTGGATAATATTCCAGTTGTCGATGGTCAGTTACTAAGTCGTGTCTCACTCTTTGCCACCCCATGGACTGCAGCATGCCAGGCTCTTCTGTCCTCCATTATCTCCCAGAGTTTGCTCAAATTCATGGCCATTGAGTTGGTGATGCCATCCAACCATCTCATCCTCTGCTGCTCCCTATTCCTGGGCCTACACCTAATATCTGCCCTTCTGCTAACATTAACAGTCCACCTTCTACCAAATTTGAAATGAAGATTTATTTTGTTCATACTCTAATTTTTCTCTTCTTACAGAATATGATTATACTTGTTAAAAGAATTGGATGTGCAGCATTTATTATTAATCAATATATGTTACAGTTCTTTCAAATGTTGCTGAATGATTCTAAATTATTTTATACTAATTATTCTTACTATGATCATATAAATTTCACATTTCAAATTTATTGTTGGGCTGTTTCCTTTCCAGGAACTATAAACTCTATTATTGTCCATGACTGGGTCCTTGATAAGGAGGCTCTGGTTAAACCAGCAGTGTTATAAACAGATCAGATGTCCAATTTGCAATTAATAAAAATATATAATTGAATACATGAAGGCAAAGCAGAAGATAATTTAATCTTCCTGCTATAATTCAGAGTCATATGAGATCATCATTATAAACCCCAATTATAGCACTGGAGACATGGAGGGAGTTGGGTGTGCGGCATTCAGGCTAAAAGAATGTCAGACAGTTCAGATTTTACTGCACATATTTACAAAGGTACAACTTCATAACATCAGGCACCGCATTCACTGTCTTCCCCCAATATCCTAATCCCAGTATAGGCTCTTGTTGAGCTAGTCTCAGCTACCTAAATCCACTCTTCTAGCCTATAATTAAAAAAATAAGAAAATGGAAAATAAGAAAATTCATGGGATTATCCTCTCAAAAACTTCTACCTAAATAAGAAGCCAAACACATTTTAAATCCTATTTCTAAATATATTTGCATTTATTCCTTTTGATATACCCTGTTAAAATTTCCTTTTATAGTTTATGCTTTTTCTTTTCATACTGCATTTCACTGATTAATAAAATATATTATTTTATTAAATAATAATGTGCCCCATCATATTATTAGAGGGTCTTTTAAGGAGCTGTTTATGATTTGGTATCTAAATGTTTTATTATTTTTTTAAACAAGAAACTATCATTAAATTAAAAATTCTTATAGATCTGAGAATTGTTGGTTGTTTCTAAAAAGGCCCTTTACGTTGGTCAAATAAATCACAATAATTACAGATCTTTGCTGTGTTTCAGTATGTGTACAAGATATTCATTAGGAATGGTAAAGAAAACCACATTTAATTGCTTTCTATACACATACTGAAGAGGAGGGATTTTTTTTTTCCTTCTAAACTTGTCAGTAACCGTGACTAAATGCGGGCTTGGTAAGTGTCTGAAAAACTCTAAATGATCCCATTTGTACAAATTTTAGTAGATGACCTCAGGCCTCTAGGTAGCCTTGATGTCACAAGACTGGAGTTGTAACTCCAGCTATCACGTCTGTGTTTTAGGCAAGAATAGCGCTTGAGTCAGCCGTGCTCATAAATAAGGACACACAAATGAGTTTTCCTGGAAGGCCCATACAACACCTTCCGTCCACAGGGCCAAAACTTAGTAACCCCTATCTGCAAGGAAGGCTGTGAGAGAGAACTCACTGAGCACAAAATCAGGTTTCTATTTCTAAGAAAGGAGTGGAGAAAGAGAATGGGATAGGCAACTAGCATTACTTGCCTCTTTTCCTCTTTTAGAACCGCTTTTCTCAGATGGACTGTGAGCTCACAGAAGGCTGAGATTATGTCATGTCAATCTATGTAAACTCAGAACCTAGCACAATACCATATTTATTATGCTTTTGTTATGTTTATTATTTAAGGAAATGGAACCCTCTGCTCATTATGCATTAGAAAGATGATCCAATGCAAATATAACATGAGCAGGTGACATGAGTTTACTGCATTTATACAGTCATTCATTCATATCACTGTTATTTCAACTCATATTAATTGAGCTCCCAGTCTGAGCCAGGCCTGTGTCATGTACGGGGGATACATGGACAAATACAAGACAGCCCCTGGCTTTAAGAAGAGGGTGGGGGAGCAAGGCTGGGGAGTACAGGGAGGCTCCACTGGTAAACAAGCAATTTCGGGGTCACATGGTAGGAGAACCTAGGAGTGGTCCTGAGCCACTGGTTGAGATTAGGCAGCTGTAAACTACTCTGGGTAAAACACAAGAGTGTGGAACGAAGGAGGGGAAAAGAAGGAAACACAGTGGAGTTAGATAATAATGGAATGTCTAAGTTAGAGTCCACAATTCACTCCTTCCAGCACACATACTTTCTTCGTGACAAAAATGTTTGTTTCTCCCTTGGGACTTCTTCCTGACACGTGGCTCTTAATGGATCTGACCCACTGACAAGCTTCTTCTGGCCTAAGCCATAGACACGACTGTGTTTCATGGGCCTTATCTGAGCACAGTACAACTGTCTTCCCAGCATCCCATCTTATAAGGTGGTGTTTTGGTGGACCAGTTTGGGAAATGCTGGCCTAGATATGATTCCATAGACACAATAAAGAGTTGCCAGGGATTTCCAGAGAAAGGAATTTATTTCCATGAATTGCACATGTGAACTTAGCGTGTTAACACCTTGGGTTTCAGTTATATGGGTCACCAAAAGGAAAGAGGTTTTATTGGATTAATGAGGCATCATTTTAGCAACCACACAGTCAAAAAAGTTATTCAGATGACAATTTTACTAGTAATGAAGACAGTATCTTTTCTTTCTGCAAATAACTCAATTCAGTTCATGACATATATGGCTAGAAATGTATCTACATCAATTCCTACTTTCTTTGCCTAGCCCAGAGAAAGAGCTGTCTTCCTAACCATGAAGCAGAAGTCATAAAAGAGAGATTTGATGATTCCATTCTGTGGCCTTGAAGATGGAGAAAGAGACCATAAGCCAAGAGATGGAGAAACCAGAAGAGGCAACTAAGTGGATTCTCCCCTAGACCCTCCATGACAAACAACAGCCCACATTTTGATTTTGCGATTTCTGATCTCTGGAACTGTAATAACACATTCTTATAGCCTCTAAGTTTGCGGTTAACTTGTTTACAGATAGCAACAGGAAACTAATAATACATACAACGTAACTCTAGGTGCTGTTGACTAGTTCATTCGCACTGATTCAGGAAAGAGGAGACATATGTCTCTCTCCCTTGGGATTCCTCTTTTCTGAATCCACCCTCTTAGATTCTTCTCTTGCATATAAAATCTGACTGTGTCACAGGGCTTTAAGTGCATGAATACTCACTTATTCGAGTTAGGTTACTTTCAGGGAATATAATTAGAGACCAGAAATAAGGGTTGTTTACAAATCCTGCCAAGGACATTTGGTGTGATCTCAGGAAGGCTTAACAGGGATGTGATTTACAGCTAAGAAAGCTCAAAACAAATTATACTATACACTGAACAAAGAATGAATTAACCACATGGGGCTAAGGTAGGGAAGGGACTTGTCTCGGTTTATCCAGGCTGGACAGTGGTAAGTTCACTGGCATCTGTAGCCACCAAGAGGGCAACAATGGGCATGAGGACACCTCAACAGGTTCCTGGATCCTAGTAAGTGCTTCTCTTAAACAGTGGACACAGTTACTCAATCATAATAAATTTCATCTTGATTTACATGCTGGTCGTATGAAAGGTGGTTGTCGTGAGTCTGTCAACTTGTTCACCTCTGGACAAATGATAAAATCGAGGTCAGCACCCTCCTGGTGATCAACAGAAACAAGATTAAGGTTCTTCTACTTGGTAAGATCTGGAGCCCAGGTTCAACAATAACCACACCCCATACTGTTATCACTCACCCCTGTTTCAGGACCTCCATAAAAGAAGGACGACTATTCCAGCAAAACAAGGGAGGCAGGTTCTACAAAAGAAGGAGGGGTCCACACTGGCAAATGCCACGTGGGGGCTGAATTTTTCCATCACATTTGGCAATCAGGCAGTGACTGATGTTATTCAGAGGAGTGAAAGGTTGACAAGGGAATGAAAGCTTAAGAAATGTTAATATTAAGGCTGGAAAACTCCTCTGAGAAGAGGATCCAATGCCCTCCATCTTTTAAAAAGTTCCCCTGGGTTTTACACTTGAATCATAAAGAACTCTTCTTGTTCCCAAATCCTCCAACTGTTGATGAGCCAAATTTGAGTCTTACCATCTCTCTCCTCAGTTCACCTCCGAAGCAGAGGAACTAATGAGCTGTGCAAGAGCTAAAGGTCAAAAAAACAAGAGGAAGAAACAAAAAGTCTACCAACCCAAACTCCAAACAAGTCAAGCCCTGAGTAAGGTGAGCGGTCACAAGCTGTGCTTCAAATGTAATCATCCCGGTTTCAATTATTAAAAAACCAACAAAAAAACGAGTGTCTGGAGAATCAAAAGGGACACTTGATCTTCGGAATGCTTCCTTGCGTCTCATTCATCATCTATTCTCATACCATCTCCCTCCAAACTGAAAGCCCTTCCTGAGTTGTGAGCTTGTGTGACTACAAGTCTGAACCGAAGACCGAATTTTGTCCGGTGACTAGAGTAACCGCATGCCATAGAAAAGAGGTGGAACTGTGAAGACGACACATACATGTGCGTTTCCAAATAAAAACACCGCTCTCCTTCCTCGACGATGTGCTCTATTCAAAGGTAGACGTGTGTAGGGGCTGGGGTAGGGTGGGGGAGCGGTTTTCTGAATCTGAGCCCAGCTCTTTCTAAACTTGGTTACTCACGTCTGATTCATTCGCTGTGTTTTTCGTCTCCTGTCTCTGTCATTGCCTGCTGCTGAGAAGGGGGTCGCTGAATCATGCCACTCCAGATGAAAAGCAATTCAGACCCTCAGTCCTGGGGGGATGGAAGGGCCCTTATTTTTTTCTTTCTTTTTTTCTAACAGAGTCTGCAGAAAAAGCCTCCTACTTTCCGGGGTGACCGAGGAGGGCAGTTTTACAAGTCTCACCCCCGGGCGATGGAAGATTTTGCTCCGTGAGAGTCAGCGAGGCACCGTGTCTGGCTCTCGGGCCCACCGGGCCTCGGTGGGCGGGGGTGCGTCGCGGGCCGGGTGGCGCGGGGGCCGAGCCGGCGAAGGGGGCGGGGGCCCGAGCGGCCGGGCCGCGCTCCCCGCCGCTTTAAAAGATCCCACAATGCAGCGCTGGCGTCCCAGTTCCGTTACAATGTCTCTCCCGGCGCCGGCGAACCGGCGAGGCGCGGGAGGGGCAGCCGGGGAGCGGCGGCTGTAACCCGAGCGCCCGGCCGAGGGGGGCGCCCCCGCGCCGCCGCTCTCGCGGGCTCGGCCCGCGGCCCGGCGAAGGGGCGGAGTCGCCTGCCGCCCGGCCCGGTCCGGCCCCCAGCCCGGCCCCCCGCCCAGAGGCACCGGCCGCGAGAGCGAGCCGGCCGCCGAGTCTGCCGCCCGCGCTCGTCCGGCGCCCCTCACCGCGCCCGGCGCCCAGCTGTTAGCCGATCTTCACCGGCCCGCCCGCTCGCGGCCATCTGCGCGGCGCTGGGAGCAGCTCCCGCCGGCGGCGCCGCGGCTATCCGCGCGCTCGCACACCCAGGCACCCCGCCCGGGGCGTCCGCGCTCACCTAGCGCCGGCCCGTAGGTGCGCGGAGAGGGCGCGCCGCGAAGCCGGGGCCTCCCGCCGGTGCGGGGCGGGCGGCCGGCGGAGCGCCGGGGACCGAGGCGCGCGGAGCTGCGCGGCCGGGGACCGGCGCTGGGCGGCCGCTGGGCTCCGGCCGCCGCCGCGTCCCCAGCTCCCCAGCTGGCCCCGCGGGGCGGCCTGCGGGGGCGGCGCAGTTGCGAAACTGAGTAAGTATTAACTTTACTGGGCGGCCGCGATTTCTGGGCAGCGTCCGGGGACCCCTCCCTCCTCCTCCCGGAGCCTTTGGGCTCTCCCTTCCCCGCCCCTCTCTCTGCACCTCGGGTTTCCTCGCCCGATCACCTCCAGCCCCGCCGCCGCCGCGGGCTCCGGCTTCCTGCGGTTCACCTTTTGCCTGCTGTCTCCCCCTTTGCGCGTTCTCTCCGCCGCAGACCCGCGCCTTGACCAAGACAACGAGGTAGTTCCCAGCCTCTCTGTTTCCTCCCAGTGTCCTTGGCCGGGGAGTTTAGAGGCCACTTTTGTTGGGAAGGGAAACGTATGTCTGGCTTCTTTAATATTTTTCTCTCTGAATGGAAATCGGATGCTCGCTTGCCCAGCGTCGGCTTGGTGAAAGCTTCTTTCTTTCCTCTAAAACGATGATTGGTTTACAGGTTTTTAAATGTTGTTTGAACAATTAACCATCCTCTGTTCCTATTCCCGCTTGCCTCCAACCCGTCCGGGGAGGGGAGTCCAGATGAGGGGACTTTCAAAGTAATTCCGTTTTTTCAACTAGAAACTTTGAGAGGATTCGTCGCGGAAAGCTTAGTAAGATTGAACCTGAAGGGACGTGAGCTTTGAATGTGAGGTCCACGGGTAGCACAGTGTCTTACAACCCGAGAACCTGGACTCCTAATCGAGTGTTGCGTTGTTATTGTAGCATCCTAGAGCCGCCTGGGGTTGCTAGACCACTACTTTCTCAGCATCAAAGGGCATCTTGAGCACTGCAAGCGTCGGGTGTAATTGTCAACTGATCTTTAGGCATTCAGACGGGAAGTAGATGCAGGGCACGTTTCATAGCTGACTTAAACCCGTCAGGTTAGCGCAGTCAATACATGGAAGCATTGCATTTTGGGGTTTTGTTTTTGTTTTTAACCCTCCAGCCTGGTGACAGCGAGGACGAACATTTATGGGTTTTCCAGTATAATGTGGCTCAGCAGTTCTTCGTCAGATCTGTTTTGTCTGCAGGAAGCCCCTTTAAATATGTATAGATCTCTAATTTTGTGTCGATTGGATTAACTACCCATTCTGGTAGGAGGCCCCAGGTAGTCTTTTATTTTTGCTATTTATTTTCTTTTTTCTTAAGTCTGTCTCATGTCTGGTCTGCCAAGAGTTGGCAGTCATGTTGTGAAGGAACAGAAAAATGGGAAGCTTTCTTGATGGATTTTCAGCATCCCATCCTTTGCCTGGGCGAGGCAGCAGTGAATGCCAGCTAGCCCTCTGCGGGGAAGTGCTGAATGGACCCGAGAATCAGGAAGCAGGACAGAGAAGAGCTCTGTAGTTTTGGAGGGTGGTCTGTGTGAGATGTTATCTTCTCTCTGGCATATTAATTGGACTTTTAATCATGTTTATCCCCATGGGGAACTGTCACCAAACCATAAACATTACGTGTGACCATCCCCCACTTAAAGACCAAATGTGATTTGATGGTTATTCTTTTGAAGGATCAGACCCAACAAAAATAAAATTTGTAATGTAGATGGTAAAAACGTTCCAAAAATCTCCCTGTCCTCATTTTCTCTTCTTTTAAGAGTCTCAAACTGGTGCTCTCAATAAGAGACACAGTTGGCAGTAATGCTTTGAATTCTTTCCAGGTTCATTGATGATGCCTAATTTGGGGGCTTCAGTAGCTAAAGGGGGACATCTGAGAGAGAGGAAATCATGAGACTGTGCAGAGAGGAAAGGCATTTCAGTTTGCTGAAGTGTCAGCATGCTGCAGGGAAAAGCAGTTAAAAACAAGGGAAAATGTTTAGATTGCTTCAAGGGTACATGTTTCCTGAATTTGGCATTTGATTGAGATATTTGGGAATTGCAGATTTTAGATTATAAGGTTGTGGTATCATTTCTTTTTGCCTAAAATTTTATTTTTATTAAGGTTTCGATTTTTTAATGTGAATCTCAATGCTTGGCCTTGTAGCCTCTGTGCTGCGTGGCTTGTGTTAATTTTTGACTTGAATGCTTTGGCCATTTTGAGCTATGATAAGGGTTTGAGAGTTTCTTACTCATTAATTGGTCTATCTTATGTTGATATAGGCAATGACTTGAGAGTAAAAATGTTCGTCATTGAATATTACTGCTCTTTTCATTATGGTTGATTCCTGGAATAATGACTTTGCTTGTTTGTTGTACGGCATTAAGGTCCCAGATGTCTTGCTAGCATTTAAAACATTGCAAAAATCTTTGCAGGTAGAAATGGAGCGGGGATGAGAGTGAGACAGGAAAGCATTGTGCAGCAGGACTCTGAGGATATGGATTTTAAAACTATCATATCACCTGTTTACTTTCCTAGAATGCTAGCTTGCTCCAACCCTAAATAGATTTCAAAATTCAGAGTGCAGAGGTAGTTTCCAAGAGCTCCCTATAGTGGAAAGAATACTTATCCCATAGCCAGCCAGCCAGACTCAGGTGGTAAGTGTAACTTTGTTACTCCAGCTGAGTAAGCTTGGCCCAGCTGTTTCCACATCTGTGAGCTACAGTTTGCTTTCTGTAAAATGGGGATATCATTAGTAAAAGTGATGCCTGACACATCGTAACCAATAAACGGCAGCATCTGCAACAAAAACCAAGCTCAGGATTACTCCACTTTTCAGACTGTTCCTCCTCCGTTTTTCATCTCATCTACCTAATGAGTGGCTCAGGCTGGAGTCATCTTCCACTAGATCTTTTGTTCTGTCACCCCCACCTAGCCAGTTTGTTACAAAGTCCTGTCTACTTTTTCTGGCATAATCTCTTTGAAACCTGATTTTCAGTCTCCATTGGGCTCCCATCTTAGTTCAAGCCACCATCCTCATTCCCCACTGCAGAGATCTGCCACTCAGGCTCTGCCCTCCTTCTAGCCCTTCTTCCCACCAGCAGCCAGAAAGGGAAAAAAGAAGTCACTTGCTGTTTAAAGTCTGCAGAGCTCTTCTTGGGATAAAATATAAAATCTGCAAGGTCACGTGTGGTTTGGCAGCATCCCCCATCATCGTCTCTGGTCAGCCACAGGATCCAACTCTACAGCCAGCTCTGCTAGGGCTGCCGCTGGGGGTCTGTTTCAGGATCACCCCCTCGAGGAATTTCGCATCCTCTATGCTGGTTCAGGTATCCTCTATAAAGGTCTTCTCTGAGAAGGCCACTCTTAAAGTCATGCAACTTAGAACCCCTTTATTGTCTCCCTCATAGAGTCAGCTTTTCCTTCTTAATGCTTACCACAATTTATAATTATTATTTGTCTCATGTTTCTCTCATGCCTTTGAGAGCAGAAATAATGCCTGGTTTATTCACTAGTCTATAGATACCAGTGCTTCTTGTGTGTATAGTAAATGCTTAATAAATATTGTAATGAATAAGATAGTAATACAAGTTGTGATTTGTATATTGATTGCCTTCTTTATCACTGTTAAACCTACTTCTCCTAACACAAAAGCCAGGCTTGGTTATCTCCTACATTCCTTCTTTGCTGGTTTTATGTATACGGTGAAATAACCTTTGCACATATCAGGTAAAATGAATACGTTGAGGCTCTGTGGACAACTCTAAATAAACTGAGACACCGTTTAATTAGTGTTACTCTTGTGATTTTCTGTAGATAATCCTTTTTTCTAAGTACATCATTAAAGGGATTAGGTTGTTTTTTTTTCTTTCAGTAATCCTGTGCTGATGAAAAAACCTTACCATGTCATATTACTTTGTATGTCATGTGATATAACATGTTAGTCAGGAGCCGTGGATTACATGGTGATCGAATTCAAAGGAAGGAAGGACAAATTGGTAGAAAAAGGAGAGTTATAGACTTGAAGATGGCCAATACTGTCCAGCTGTTGCTGTAACTTGTATAAATAACTAGGTATCGTTTGGCCATTTAGTTAAGGTAGAGAGGTAGTTGCTTAAAAATGGGAACCACCTAGAGGTGTGGAAGTTCTTTTTCCCCTCTCTCTAAAGCATTCCTTATTCTAGCCAAAAAAGTCCCATGACTTTCCGAGGCCAAGGAAGGCTTAAAGCTTTGAGTGTTTTTGTCATGTGGTTGCTCTTTACAAAATATTCACTTGATGCACTATGACTCTTAAGTATTTATGTCTTTATTAATGTTTCTGGCCTCTACTTCTTGCATAATCGCCCACATGTTCTTTTGACTAGTTTTTTAGAACTTTGATTTCCTTTTAGGATTTACCCTCACACCCTCAGCATGTAGTAGTTCCAGTTCTTTCCCAATTTTGTATCTGGTAGGTCACCAAGTGTACAGGGAACTTAGGAGTTGATTGTAGGATTTATTTCTTTGCACTCAAACTCTAGTTTTCCCCCAAATGTTCTGTGTCTTTGTGGTTTGGACCCTGAGTTTTTGCCACCTAAAAGCTGGATGCCCTCAGGTGGGGAGAGTAGAACAAAGGAGATTAAAGCATTTTGAGCCTCCTGTTATGTGCCAAGCTCTGGGCTAGGTGCTCTTACGGAAGAGAAGTGGGTAATTTACCTGGTTAACATCATGAAAAGATATCTTAAGCTTTTCATACATGGGCTTCACTCAAGGAGATTGTTCTTGTCGTTCCCTCATTTTCCCATCTTTTATTTTCTAGTCAGGAAGGCATGACAAGTAGAAATGCCCTCTGTAGCCAGACCCTTTTCCTCACCTTGATCCTTATTTAGACCTGCTTTTCCTTGTATAAAAATACTGGGAGTGGGTCTGAAGAGGGGTGCATGCTGTGACATGCCTTTGTGGGAAGGCTCTGTGCCCCAGGATGCTCACACTGTGTGTGTGTGTGTGTGTGTGTGTGTCTGTCGTGTGCACACACTCAATCATGTCTGACTCTTTGCGACCCCATGGATTGGTAGCCTGCCAGGCTCCTCTGTCCATGAGATTTTTCAGGCAAGAATACCGGAGTGGGTTGCCATTCCCTTGCTCAGGGGATCTTCCTGACCCAGGGATCGAACCTGTGAATCCTGAATTAGCAGAGGATTTTTTACCATTCGCACCACTTGACCTCCAGCCACCCTGTGCTGGAGAAGAAAGTTACTGTTGAAGCCCTTGTGTATACATATTTACTGGCTACTCTGCATGACCTTGGAGCCCAGAAAAGGTCATGCAGAGTAGCCAGTAAACATGACTTTATTTTTCTGGGCTCCAAAATCACTGCAGATGGTGATTGCAGCAAAGAAATTAAAAGATGCTTACTCCTTAGAAGGAAAGTTATGACCAATCTAGACAGCATATTAAAAAAAGCAGAGACATTACTTTGCCAACAAAGGTCCATCTAGTCAAGGCTATGGTTTTTCCAGTGGTCATGTATGGATGTGAGAGTTGGACTATAAAGAAAGCTGAGTGCCAAAGAACTGATGCTTTTGAACTGTGGTGTTGGAGAAGACGCTTGAGAGTCCCTTGGACTGCAAGGAGATCCAACCAGCCCATCCTAAAGAAGATCAGTCCTGGGTGTTCATTGGAAGGACTGATGTTGAAGCTGAAACTCCAATACTTTGGCCACCTGATGTGAAGAGCTGATTCATTGGAAAAGACCCTGATGCTGGGAAAGATTGGGGGCAGGAGGAGAAGGGGATGACAGAGGATGAGATGGTTGGATGGCATCACCGACTCAATGGACGTGGGTTTGGGTAAACTCCAGGAGTTGGTGATGGACCGGGAGGCCTGGCGTGCTGCGTTTCATGGGGTCGCAAAGAGTCAGACACGACTGAGCGACTGAACTGAACTGAACTGCATGACCTTGAAGTTGGCGAAAGCGTTTTAGCACCAATAGCATTTATTACCTATTTATTTCACAGCCTTGCTATGGATTTAGAAGACTTATTTTTGGCAAATTTTTTTTTTTTTTTGGTCACATTCAGATATATCACAGATCTCACTACATTTAACTCCAGTGCTGTCCAAGTTTTATGCATGAAGAAAGGCATTTTCTCATTCAGAAGTATATGTTTTATTCTTTGTTTTGATAAGAAATCAGATAAAAATACAGGTTTTAACGAGAGTTTTGATAGTTTTCCATGAGGTTTTATTCATGTGGGCAATATATTTTGTCACTCTCATTTACTGTCATTGGCTTGTGAGTGCTAAATCATGTTCATCTTTTAATAATAGTAATTTTCATATTGGAAAATCAAAAATAACTTAAGATTACATTATTCTTCTAAATATAAGTTTATACATTGAAAAAGTTAGGGGAACTTCCCTGATGGGCGTGGTTAATGCACCTTCCAATATAAAAGAGTTTGATCTGTGGTCGGGGAACTAAGTAAGATGCCATAGGGCAGCTCCTCGTGTTATATTCTACTGAGTAATAACATACAATGCATGTCGGAAAGAGTACCACTTCAGTTAAAAGCCAGGCTGGACCTGGGTAGCCTTAGAAAAGTATGATACTGGCCCAGCCTCATGTCTCCCAGTCTTTAAATGGGGCTACTGATTTGTCACTCAGGGCTGGTTTGGAATAAAAGAGATGTCTGTGTGTATGTGGAAATGAAAGTATGTGAAGTGTCTCAGTGAGGAGTTGGCGCCTTCCCTCTCACCCAGCTCTACTGAACTCTGTCTGAACTGGAGGTCTGGACAGGCCTCAGGGCTCTTTGGAGAGGCCTGGTTCTAAGTCCTCTGCAGCCTGTCCAGATCGATGGTCAGGGAGCACCTGAGTTAGAGAGAACACTGGCAGTGTCAATCATCCAGGGTGGGAGTAGAAAGTTTGCTAGTTGACATGGGCGGCCCTCCCCACCCCCACAGTCTGGAGGCAGCCATCCCCACAGCCTTCTCTATTGGTAACCCTTCCACTCATTGAATTTCTTTTTCTTTTCTTTCTTTTTTTTAAAAAAACATTTATTTATTTGGCTGTGCCAGGTCTTAGTTGTGGCTTGTGGGATCTAGTTCCCTGACCTGGGATTGAACTCCGGCCCCTGTATTGGGAGCACAGAGTCTCAGCCACTGGACCACCAGGGAAGTCCTTCATTAAATTTCTATCTCACTTTTCCTTGACTCCTTATCCTCAGCCTGGAAAGAACATGCCCAAGTCTCTCTTGACTTTCCTGCTCCTTCTGTCTCCTTTCACAGCCTACTTCTTACAGGAGTTGTCTGTGTTTACTACTTCTGCTACATCACCTGCCAAGTCACTCTCCAAAGGTGCCATTTCTTAGAAGCATTTTTTGCCACAGGCACCAATATCCTAGTTGCCAGAATCAATGGGAGCTTTTCAATACGAAAACCCCAATACGACCAAAGTTCTCTGTAGCGTGTTTACACTATTGACCTCTCTCTCTTTGCTTTGAAATTTCTCCTTGGCTTCCTTGTCAACGCTCTTTCTTTGTTCATTCATTTATTCATTCATTCAAAAATAAACTGCATGCCCTTCCATGTGTGGAGCTGTACTAGAGCACAAAACACACGGACTCCAGTTCTCATGAAAAGTGTACTCTGCTAGGGGGAGTTAGATAATAAATGAATGAGTAATTGTACACTCATTTTACAGTGATAAATGTTTTGGAGGAAAAAATATAGGAGGGTGGAGGAATTGAGAATACTAGGGTGGGAGCAGAGATGTAATCTGGTATTGGATGGGCAGGAAGTCCTCACTGAGGAGAGCACATTTGAGTAGAGACAGTAATGAAGTGAAGGTGCCAACCCTGTAGCTGTCTGGAGGAAGATACTCTCCAGGTTGAGGGAACAGTGAGTGCAGAGACCCTGGAGCAGGCACATATGGGGTGTGCCCATCAGAGTAGCCAGACCAGTTGTAGGAGATGAAGGAAAAGAGGTAGTGGGGACCCCTGTACTAGGGCTTTACTGGCTGTAACACAAATTTTGGTTTTTACTCTTGGGTAAAAAGACAGTTGACAGTCTTGAACAGAGGAATGAATGAATTGGAGAGTAACATGGAGTAGTCGGCAAGAACGTGAACTCTGGGGCTGGCTGGCTGGGTTGAAATCCCAGCCTTGCACGTACTGGCTCTGTGCCCTTGGAGTAGTCTGATAAATTCTGTGCCTCACTGGTAGAGTTGGATTAGGAATGACACCTATCTCCCAGTGTTCTGAGTATTCAGTGAGTTCGTGCTTGTAAAGAACAGAGCATGGCAGATTGTAAACACTGTAAAGGGTTAGTCGCTTAGTCGTGTCCAACTCTTTGTGACCCCATAGATTTTATCCTCTGTCCATGGATTTCTCTGGACAAGAATACTGGAGTAGGTAGCCATTCCCTTCTCCAGGGCATCATCCCAACCCAGGGATTGAACCCCCAGGTCTCTTGCATTGCAGGCAGATTCTTTACCATCTGAGTCACCAGGGAAGCCCCAAACATTACAAAAGTACTTGTTAAATAAAATAGTAATGTTGAAAAGGTTCACTTTGCTCTCTTGTAAAAAGGGCTTGTCAAGGGAAATTAAGAACAAAAGCAGGACACAACTAGAGAGTCCGTGAACTGCAACAAAAGATCGCACACAGCCAAATAAATGAGTAGATAAATATTCTTTAAAAAAGAATAGAAGCGGGAAGCCAAAATGTGGAAACAGCCTAAGTGCTCATCAATGGATGAATGGATAAAGGAAACGTGGTGTCCATATACAGTGAAATATTGTTCTGCCAGGAAAAAGAAGGAGATTCCATCATTTGCCACAACGTGTATGGACCTTGAGGACGTTACACTAAGTGAAATAAGTTAGAGTGAGACAAATACTATATGGTCTCAATCTCACTTATATGTGCAGTCTTTTACAATTGCACAAATAAGGGGTGGAAATGGGGGGGCATGAAATGGGTGAAAGGAGTCACACGGTACAAAAACAGTTATAAGTCCTGAGGGAAGTCATATACAGCATGGTGACTTAATAAAAAGAGAGAAAGAATGGAAGCAGGAAGAGCAGTGGGGAAATTAATGCAGTAATTCACGCAAGGGATGGAGTAGTAAGGTGCTAGTGGTGTAAATGGAGAGAAGGGTCACACAGTGGTGTGTTTGGAAATGGGGTTGACCTGTTGGCTGGAGGGGAGGGTGAGATCTGCTTTTCCTTCCATCTTTGATCTTTCAGACTAAACATTCTTTGCTTTTTCCTCTCCTTTTTGACCAGAAGCTCCCAAACACGGGTACCATTTGGAGATACATGGGGATCTTTTGGTTGTCACAGAGTCCAGGTTACAGGTATTTCCGACGTGTAGTGGGCAGAATCTGGGCCACGTGGTGAAGACCTGTCCCTTGTATTTTGTTCGTAGCCTCCTGGTTGAGAAGGGCTGCTTGAGACCTCCTTCCTACCTTCCCTCCCTGTCCCCCTCCACACCTATGATTTCTTAAACTCCAGTTCTATGTGGACAGCAGGGGGCCTCTGAGCCACCTGGAATATTTTTTTCAAAATGCTGTTTGTTTCTGTACTGTGACTTGCAGACCCCTCTCCATAAAACACACAGCAGTCCCTCGGGATCAGCCTGCCGCTTGACTTCTTCCTTGATGCTTGACCTGGGTTTGTGGTACCATCATCCACCTTGTTCCTAATCTTGCCTTTCCTGTACCGCCTCACCTTGCCTAATTCATCTAGTCCTGAGCGCCCTTCTGAATAGCTCAGGAAATCGTTTCCATTTCTCCATCATTCACTACCCTAATTTAGCATCTCATTTGGACTGCTGCCACGCCACTGGTCTCCCTGCCTGAGACCCGTTTTCTGCATATCACCAGAGCTTTTGGATACATGGATCTCACTGACTTGCTAAAAACTCCACTCCGTCACTGCCTGCAGGCTTGAGTTCGGACTGTTTTGCAGCCCACAGGAGCTGTGAAATCCGCCGCTGGTCTCCCACCCTGTGGCTGCCCTGCCTCCCGGCTTGGCTGCCCTCCAGCTTTCCCCTGTCATCTGGATGAGCCAGGCTGTAGCAGAACTGAATTAACACGCTGTTTCATGCATTGATGCTGAAACATCTAAATGTGCTGTTTGATCACATGAAAAGAATGGTTCAACCTTTCCCTTCCCACCAAAATACCCTTCAACCTGGCCAGCCTCTGTTCCTGAAGGAGGTGCTCACTCCCTCAGGAGTCCGCCTTGCCTTCCTTATCTACCACATGCATGTGTATTTCTCTCCTTCCTTTGCATTGTCATTTCAGAGGCTCTCTACTTCAAACAGCTGAGGTTCTGAGGGGCTCTTCTTAAGCTCATTTGTTCACAGGTTCAAAGTGACTAAGAAGACTCTAAGCTTGCAGTCTCCTGATCCGGTTCAAGGAGTGTAAGTTGGCTCTTTGAAGCTTTATAGCCTGCTCTGCCCTTGCTGCTGGATGTTCTGTGTGGCATCTCTTTCTGAAGTAGAGCAGCTTTGTCCATATTAAAAATCTCTTGAGGCAGGTGGCTCCTCCATGGTCTCTTTGGAGCCCTGGGGAGCCCTTTAGTAGCTCTTGGAGTCCAGGGTCACTTATCACCTCCTGATTTGCAAGAGCCTCAGTGGGTTCAGCCCTGTGTGCTCAGCCTTTCTGTTCTAGAGCAATTCCCTGGCCTCCTGAACTAACATTGGGCCAAGTTTCCACCTTTGGTTCTGATCATCCTGTTGTGTTCAAGATGGAGAAGCTTCTGAAATTCTTTGGTTAATTATGACTGCTAGGTTATAATAGGTATAAATTAACTTTTTTCACCCTCACCCCGTTCATCCTTTGCTCTTCAGGCTTCTTCCCAATCTTCATTCCATATGCAAAAGGGGGAAAAATATTTTTTACCCTACTCAGCTATTTTTATTAGCTCTCCTTTTGTGTTTGTCGTATTTGCGTCTATTTTTTATTAGCACTTTAAACGTGTTGTACTTTTTACATTATCAGATATGATGGGATTAATAGTATTTGTAAAATTATTTAAAGTGTATTTTAAAAGACAGCAAGCATCTTTGTTCACAGACAACAGGCACGAAGGCACCCACCCAGGCCGAGTCTTCAGAGCTTGGCTCTGGGGCCGGTATTTGTTCCCATCTGTACAGTTGTGATTTGAAAGCTCAGGGGGAGTTGGGGTTTGTTTCATGTTACCTTTCCTACTAGACTACAGTTTCCAGAATGCAAGATCTGTATTTATGTAATGCTCCACCAACTGTAAACTTTGATGGGAGGAACTTGTTTGATTCTCATTAGATCCTTAGGACTTCAATCAACACGCTAACTACTAACAACAACACTATTAGTTGTTGGATGAGTTCTAGCTAACATTTATCCCCTCAAGAGGAACCGTGATACACTGCCTCTTAAGTATTTAGCTGTGCAGACTAAACGAAGAGTTGGAATAAAGCTGACTGAATCATTCATTTTATATGGATGACTGAGATGATAACTGAAATCTAGGTTTGTAGGAATGAAGGTTTTCTTTGGCTTCTGGAAGCACTTCAACAAATAATAAGCACTTGCTGTGTTCAGAAGGAAGGTTCTGTGGAGGTTGCAAGGAAGGGTAATGTGGGTCTGTAGTTTGGGGAAGCTTATTATGAACAATGGAGGGTATGATAAGTGATTACATGTGGCAGAATATGCTGTAAGATAAATATTCTAAATATATGAAGGAGAGCAGGAGAGTGCCTAAGTGACAGAAAGGGTAAAGGTATTCACTACAGCAGTATCTGTAATAATAAACATTGGAAACATCTCAGTGGTTGGTCGCAGGGCACTGATGCAGGCACCAGAGAGACTGTTGCACAGCCATTAAAAGTGTTTATGAAGCATTTATAGTAACTGGGGTAAGTGCATATGCTTTTTGTTACTGAAATGACAGAAGATAAAGTTTTACATACAGTGTGATCATAATTTAACAATGGAAAAAGAAGCACCAGGAAGAAAACACCAAAATATAAACATTTTTTCTGACTTCAAGCATATTATATGTGTGTATGAATGTTTGTACATGTACAGTTGTGTATACATATGTATACACATCATAAATTAAGCTTCATTGAATGTTCACACATGAACATACTCATGCAGCAAGTGCCCAGATGAAGAAATAGGATGTTACCCTCATTCCCACAAACCCCCATGTGCTCCTGACTCCTAATGGCATTCTGTAGTTCTGAGTATTTTTTGTTCCTTTTATAAATGGAATCGGACAACGTGTACTCTTTAGTGTCTGGTTTCTCACACTCAGCATTGTGTGATTCATCCACATTGTGTATGATTGTAGATCATTTATTCTTATTAGGGATGAGTGTTTAAAGCGATTTATTTATTATTTCTGGTTTTGCTGGGCTTCACTGCTGCGTGTGGGCTTTCAGCAGTGGCGGAGAACAGGGCTCCTTCTCTTGTTGCAGAGCACGGGCGCTAGTGCCTGGGCTTCAGTGGCTTCCGCCTGCAGGCTCCAGAGCTCAGGCTCAGTAGTTGCTCCACAGCACGGGGACCTTCCCGGCTCAGGGATCGAGCCGTGTCCCCTGCATTAGCAGGCAGATTCTTACCCACGGTACCACAAGGAAAGTCCTTTATGGATGACTTTTAATCTCACACTTTCATCTTTTTTCTATGTTTTCCAGAATTTTCTATAATGAGCATGTATCTTACAATCAGAAAAGGCATTTTCTATTTAAAGAGCAAAGGCAATTTATTTGTAAAGTGCTGTATAAACTCAGTTGGTCAATTAGATTAAACCACAGGACGTGTGAAGGTAGGTTGAGGCTGTCCTGAAAACATGTGGTACAGTACAATGTGAACTCAGCGTTAGGAGACCCAGATTCTGTTTTGTCATTTAGTGATCGTGGGACTGTGGACACATCCTTGAATTCCTTAATTCCTTTAACCCTCAGTTTGCTCATCTATCAGTCATCTGGGTGTGATGATATCTTCCTTAGAGACCTGGCATGGGGATCAATTGAGATAACAATGATGAGTCTGTGAAGTGGTCTGCCGGAATGTGAGGCCCTTCATTTAAAATTTGGAGTTAGCCACAGACTTTGCCCAGTGCAGGGGGCCCAGGTTCGATCCCTGGTCAGGGAATTGGATCCCACATGCCACAGCTGAAGATTCTGCATGCCACAACTAAGACTCAGTGCAGCCCAATAAACAGATAAACATTAAAAATAAATGGGTAAAATTTGGAATTAGAAAGGGCAGATGCTCAGGGAGGGAACTCCTGTCCAGTTGCCATTCGTTTTCTCTGTGAAGTGAGGTGGGGGTTATTCACAATGAAAGTATATAGCTTTGAGGTGGGGGTCTGAGCACAGCAGAGAAGCTTTGGGGCAGGCAGTACAAGTCCTCATTGAGCTGGGGATTCCAGGGAAAATAGAGGGAGAGTTCAGCCCTGTTGAGGGCCCAGCTATGGTGCGAGCATAAATGTGCAGGCAGTGTATGAGTTTTTCTTCTAGATGCTGCATTTATATGTCTTACTTGGGCTAATATTCAACCAGTTCTTCCTGATCATACAAGTGGAGGAGGTAGAAAAGGGAAGGAGAAAGCCCACCTGACACATAAGAAGGGCCATGACCAGTCCACAAAGAGAGCACTTTCTGATTATAATGTGAATCCCATAAAGTCCTTGGTGATTTGGACTTCAGGTTATCTTTCTCCATGGTATTTACATTAAAAGGGAAGGCTAAGATTTCAGTCTCGCCCACAACACAGGCAGGGAACTTCTATTAATATGGGTGTGCCTCAGGAATATTGTGGGTTTAGTTCCAGACCACTGCAGTAAAGCAAAGTCATGTGAATTTTTTGGCTTTCCAGTGCATTTAAGGTTGTGTTTACACTATACCATAGTCTATTAAGTATGCAATAGCATATGTCTAAAATAACAAATGTGCATAATTTTAAAATATTTTATTGCTAAAAAGTTAAGTATCATATGCACCCTCAACAAGTCATATCTTTTTGCTAGTAGAGGGTCTTACTTTATTGTTGATGGCTGCTGACTGATCAGTGTGGTGATTATTGAGGTTAAGGTAGCTGTAGCAATTTCTTAAAATAAGACAACAGTGGAGTTTGCTTCATTCATTGACTGTTCCTTTCACAAATGAATTTTCTGTAACATGCAGTGCTGTTTGTTAGCATTTTACCCACAGCAGAGCTTCTTTCAAAATTGGGGTCATTCCTCTCAAACCCTGCCACTGCTTTGTCAACTAAGTTGATATACTAATCTAAATTCTTTGTTGTCATTTCAACAGTCTTCACCAGGAGTCGACTGAGATTTAATTTCAAGAAGCCACTTTCTTTGCTTGTCCTTAAGAAGCAACCCCTCACCCATTCAAGTTTGGTCATGAGATTGCAACAATTCAGTTACAGCTGTGGTTGCTTCCCTGGTGGCTCAGACAGTAAAGTGTCTGTCTACAGTGCGGGAGACCCGGGTTCGAGCCCTGGGTTGGGAAGATCCCCTGGAGAAGGAAATGGCAATCCACTCCAGGACTATTGCCTGGAAAATCCCATGGAGGAGGCTGGTAGACTACAGTCCATGGGGACGCAAAGAGTCAGACAGGACTGAGCGACTTCACTTTCTTTGGGCTCCACTTCTAATTTTAGTTCTCTTGCTGTTTCTACCACATCTGCAGTTATTTCCTCCACTGGAATTTTGAATCCCTCAAAGTCATGTATGAGGATTGGAACCAACTGCTTCCAGACTCTTGTTTTGAATGGATGTTTTGACCTCTTCCCATGAATCATGAATGTTCATAATGGCATCCACAATTGTGATTCCTTTCCAGAAGGTTTTCAGTTTATTTTTCCCAGTTTCATCAGAGAAATCACTACCTGTGGGTGCCATAGCCATATGAAATGTATTTCTTAAATCATAGGACTTGAAAACCAAAATTAGTCCTTGATCCATGGGCTGCAGAATGGATGTTGTGTTAGCAGTCTTGAAAACAGCATTAATCTCATTACACATCTTCATCAGAGGTCTTAGGTGACCATGTGCACTATCAGTGAATAGTAATATTTTTAAAGTAATCTCTCCCCACCTCCCCCCCCTAGCCGGGCTCAAGAATAGGCTGAAAACATTTAGCAGACCATGTTGTAAACAGATGTGCTATCATCCAAGCTTTGTTGTTCCCTTTATAGAGCACAGGCAGAGTGGATTTAGTGTTAATTCTGAAGGGTCCTAGGATTTTCACAACAGTAAAGAGCACTGGCTTCAGTATAAAGTCACCAGCTGCATTAGCCCCTAACAAAATAGTCAGCTTGTCCTTCAAAGCTTTGAAGCCAGGCATTGACTTCTCCTCTCTAGCTATGAAATTCCTAGGTGGTATCTTTTTCTAACAGAAGGCTGCTTCATCCACACTGAAAATCTGTTTAGTGTATTCACTTTCATGAATTATCTGAGCTAGATCTTCTGGATTTCTTGCTGCAGCTTCTACCTCAGCGCTTGCTGCCTCACCTTGTACTTTCGTGTTATAGAGACACCTTCTTCACTTAAGCCTCATGAACCAACCTCTGCTAGCTTCAAACTTTTCTTCTGCAGATTCTTCACCTCTGTCAGCCTTTACTGAATTGAAGAGAGTGAGGGCCTTGACCTGGAATAGGCTTTGACTTAAGGGAATGTTGTGGCTGGCTTGATCTTCTAAGCAGACTTAAAACTTCATATCAGCAATAAGGCTGTTTCACTGTCTTATTTCTCTGTTCACTGGAGTAGCACTTTTAGTTTCGTTCAAGAACTTTTCCTTTGCGTTCACAACTTGGCTTACTCTTTGGCCCAAGAGGCTTAGTTTTTGACCTGCCTCTGCTTTCAACATGCCTTCTTTACTGAGCTTAATCATTTCTAGCTTTGGACTTAAAGTGAGAGACGTGCAGTTCTTCCTTTCTTATAAACACGTCAGGGCCACTGTATACTTATTAACTGGCTTAATTTTATTATTGTTGTGTCTCAGGAAATAGGGAGGGCCAAGGAGAGAGAGGAGGAGGGCATGGCAGCCCACCCCAGTATTCTTGCCTGGAGAATCCCCATTGACAGAGGAGCCTGGAGGGCTACAGTCCATAGGGTTGCACAAAGTCGGACACAACTGAGCAACTTAGCACGCACTCAAGGAGAGAGAGAAAAACAGGGAGAAGGCCAGTGGGTGGAGCAGTCAGAACACACACATCTAGCGATTAAGTTCTCCTAAGAGCAGCGTTCATGGTGCCACCAAGTAATTATAGTAGTAACATCAGAGGTCACCAATCACAGATCACTGTGGTGAAAATGTTTGAAATATTTTGGAAACTACATAAAAATGACATAGAAACAATGCTATGCAAAATGCTGTTGGAAAAATGGTGCCCATAGGCTTACTCAACACAGGATTGCCCCATGCCTTCAATTTGTGAAAAATGCACGATCTCTGTAGCTCAGTGAAGTGAAGGGCAAGAAGATGAAGTGTGCCCGTATTATGTTTTCTAGCTCTGAGAGTCCTCAAATTACTAGCAATTTTAATTATTTGAGATCTTTTCAAATAGAATAGGGCTTCAAAGGCCAGCCTGGAACCCTGTTCATGGGTAGTATTGTTTCTGTGGGCACGTGCTAAGTCACTTCAGTCATATCCAATTCTTTGCGACACTATGGACTGGAGCCCACCAGGCTCCTCTGTCCATGGGATTCTCCAGGCAAGAATACTGAAGTGGGTTGCCATGCCCTCCTTTAGGGGATCTTACGACCCAGGGATGGAACCTGCATCTTTGACATCTCCTGCATTGTCAGGCGGGTTCTTTACCATTAGCACCACCTGGGATTTCTATGGGAGTGGTACTGGGGTCTGGTAAAAACTGCTGGGGATGCAATCTAGCTTGTCAGCCTCTTCCAAGGAAAGCAGTGGCTGAGCAGCTCACCCTGAACCTGTTGTAGAGCTTAGGGGTGTGTGTGTGTCTGTGTGTGTGTGTCTGTGTGTGTGTGTCTGTGTGTGTGTCTGTGTGTGTGTCTGTGTGTGTGTATCTGTGTGTGTACGTGCGCGCATGTGCGCGCACACACACTGAGTCACTCAGTCGCTCAGTCCTGTCTGTTTGCGACCCTACAGACTGTAGTCTGCCAGGCTCCTCTGTCCATGGCATTTCCCAGGCAAGAATAATGAAGTGGGCTGCCATTTCCTTCTCCAGAACATCTTCCCAACCCAGGGATCAAACCCAGGTCTCCCATTTTGGCAGGTGGATTCTTTGCCACTGCCCCACCTAGTAAACATGGAAGATTAGCTATTTGTAGGTAAACAAGGTTTAGTTCACTTCAGTCACTTCACTCATTTGTGTCCGACTCTTTGTGACACCAGGCCTCCCTGTCCATCACCAACTCCCAGAGTCTACTCAAACTCATGTCCATTGAGTCGGTGATGCCATCCAAACATCTTATCCCCTGTCATCCCCTTCTCCTCCCGCCTTCAATCTTTCCCAGCATCAGGGTCTCTTCCAGTGAGTCAGTTCTTTGCATCAGGTGGCCAAAGTATTGGAGTTTCAGCTTCAACATCAGTCCTTCCAATGAATATAAACAAGGTTGGTAGTTTGTAAAGCACCTTTACTCATTGTTGATCCCTTCACACAGCATCTGTTGAGGGCCTGTAGGCTGGATATGCAAAAGTGAAAAAGAACCAATCTTATCTTTGAGCTCCTTTTTATCTGGGCTGGGCCTTTGAAGAAGTCATTTTTGGAATGTGATAATGATCAAGTGGAGATGTGGGATCCTGGGGGAGGGGTTGGAAGTGAGTACTGCTGGAAAGGTGGTCCTTAGTCTGTCTGAGGAGCTCAGGGGAGGTTTAAAAGGAAAGTTCACTCTCTGAGTGAACTGAGACGAGGATGAAAAGGCTTTTTCTCCCGTGTGTCTTCCATACAGATAAAATAGCAGGGACAAAGGTCCAGTCTGGGAGGGAGAACGTGGCCTGCTGGAGAGCTGCAGCTAGTCTTGGTGTCACTAAGGTTAGATGGGCATCGTGGCGTGGGATGGCAGGGGCTCAGCATAGGGGTCATCGATCCTCCCTGGGGGAAAGGATATCACCTTGTCCTGAAGTTTGTTTAGTTTTTTGTTGATGACAGTGTTGGTTATGAGAAACACAATTTTTCCAACTCTGTCCTGCGTTAAGAGTTCTACCTCTTCAGATTTTACGTTGGGAAATATTGAGATTGTTTCAGAATTAGCCAGGATTCTGCGCCTTCCAGTTCAGTGTATTGAGGTCACCTTTTATTCAGCCGACAGACATTCATGAAGCATACGTGAAGTCCAAGGAATTCTCTTTGCTGTGGATGGTAATACAGAGACAGGAAATGGCTTCTGCCTTTCAGGAAGCTTACAGTTAACAAAGCAAACTTGAACTTTCAAAAGCCTCCTTATGGAAATAAAGATAATAGCAAAAGCAGAGAGGAAGGGCTTGTTCCTTACAACCATGGAAAGCAGAGAAATCTATTTAGAAGACAGTTCACTCTGATCATGGACTGAAGGACCAAAAGAAATGTGACAGGTGGACAGTGGTGTGAAGATGGGCCCAGGGCTGGAAAGAGGAGCTCAGTGCGTAGGTAGGTAGAGTACCCTTGGGACGTAGCACAGTGTCTGGAGTCACTCAGTCTGGGGGTGTTGGGAGTAAAGAGAAACAAGGCTGAAAATGTGGCTGAGCACCAACAGTGAGTATCTTACCTGCTGCACTGAGGAATTTGGGCTTTATTCCAAGCTTTTTGAATAAGTTTTCTATGGGTCTTCTCTCCATCCCAGGCCATCACTGTCTCTAGTCTCCTGTCTGCTGTGTTGAAAACAGTACACCTTGGGATTTCCCTGATGGTCCAGTGGTTGACTCCCGGGGCTTCCACTACAGAGGAAAGAGAAGTCAAAGTGTTAGTTGCTAAGCTATGTCCGACTTTCTGCTACCCCCACGGACTGTAGCCGCCAGGCTCCTCTATCCATGGGATTTTCCAGGCAAGAATACTGGAGTGGGTTGCCAAGCCCTCCTCCAAGGGATCTTCCCAACCCAGGGATCGAACCCAGGTCTCCCGCATCATAGGCAGATTCTTTACAGTCTGAGCCACCAGGGAAACCCCCCACTACAGGGGACATGGATTCAATCACTGGTCAGGGAACTAAGATCCCACATGCTGCAGGCTGTGGCCAAGAGAGAGAAAAAAAAGAAAAACCAGTTCACCTTATCCTGACACCACATGACAGGGACGCTCCTGGTTTTGCACAGATTACCAAGAAAATTGTGATCTTAAGGATGTTTCCCTGGTTGAAGCTTAATCCCTCAGTGTTGATTCTCTTCGCTTTAGATTTTTTTCAGAACACAATTCAGTTTTTCTTTTTCTGTTTTTTTCGCCCATGACACACGTCAGTCCCTTTAAGGGTCTTGGATCTGGCAAGTCATGTGTCTCTTGGGGGATGTGATCTGCATCTCCCCTGTGAGTGTGGCCTGTTTTTCTCTTTTTTAAATAAAAAATTATTTATTTATTCTTGGCTGCGCTGGGTCTTCATTTCGGCGCAGGCTTTCTCTGGTGTTGCAAGCAGAGGCTACTCTTCATTGTGGTGCGTGGGCTTCTCGTTGCAGTGGCTGATCTCAGGCACTAGGCAAGACGGCTCCGTAGTTGTGGTGCACAGGTTTGTTGGTCCATAGCATGTGTAATCTTCCCAGACCAGGGACTGATCCTGTGTCTCCTGCATTGGCAGGCGGATTCTTATCCACTGTGATCCACTGTACCACCAGGGAAGTCCCACAATTCAGTTTTCCATCATTTTTGTGTTCATTATATAATTTGACTGTTAACAGTTACTGGAAATAGATCAGATAATTTACAGTCAGATAAGTCACTTCCAAAAGCCTAAATGAGTAGCCCAAGATGGTTCAGCTAGGAGAATTTGAGGACGGATTAGAAATAGCAACGTCAGGACCCTCTTTGGTCCAGGGTTCCTTCCATGAAGTCCTTATGCCATGGCTTTCCATTCCACTGATTCTGACTGCTGATAAATGCATGCCTGCCCTGTTATGACATCGACAAGATGTTTGCATGGGTTCACCCCTGTTGGGTGTGACTTAAGTATTTTGAAATGGCTGAGATTACGGGTTACATCCATAATCATTACACAGATAGAAACTGACCGGCTTATTTGGGAGTTTGCCCATAGCCATCTTATTATTTTTTCTCTAAGGAACAGACTAACTTCTTAGTAAGCATTTATCATTCAACTGATAATTTTTTTTCTGGAAATAACGCAAATCATCGGAATTTTTATTCTTAACCTCATACATTTAGCAGGAAAATTGTTTTTCTGTCTTTCAGGTATTTAGCAAGCTAAGACAGTTAAGTGTGTACTACCTTTGTGAATCATTTTTAAGCAATAGGACTTGCCAAGTACAGTACACAACTTAAAATACTTGTAAGGAAAAAAAAACTTGCTCTTTAAATATGCTCTTTGATTTTGTCCAGAGCAATCGAGTTGGCCCTTTGAAAGTCACTACTGAGAACAACCAGGTTGTGAGGCAGCTGTAAATAAGGGAGAAGATACTGGTTTGTATAATAAGAACCACGGACATCGAGTACTAACCTGTAGGATTCCTATAGAGGTGTGGTGGTGTTGACCCTGGGAAAGGCTTGGGAGGTCGTTTTACCATATTCTCTTTCAGAAGAGCAGCCCCTGGAGAACAGACGTGAGAGGTCGCATCGTGGTTGATGAGGGACTCAGATTTGCCACCCTTCTCTGTTCAAATCCTCAAGTGCTCTCTGTTACTGTTAGGGCCGGGCCTCACTCCCCGACCTGACCTGGCCCTTCTTGTCTCTGAAGGAAGTGTGGGAGAGGGAGGCATTTCCTTGTCTGATAACAAAGGCACCCAAGAGAGAATAGATAAAATTAAGTACTTGTTTATCAGCGCTGAGTGAATGCAATTTGATGGCGTTATATTAATGACAATAAGATTTAGGCCTGTCTGGAAACGAAGATGGAACTCCTCTAACATACTATTTTAAAAAATAAAATAGACTCTAATCAAGTATGCAGAGGCTCCTGAGCTTCCAATAGAGAGAGCCGATCTGGAACACTTTGTAAAATTCTAAGGTCAAATCAAGTTATTTTTAAGCTCCTAAATGACTGGGGCAATGCCTAAATATAATACCCATATATATATCTGGAAGCCAGACTGGCCACCCTCTCCTGTTTAGCAAGAATACCTGCAGTGGCGGTCACAAAACCTCTAAGCTCCCTCATTCCTATCTTTATTTATTTAATATTACATTAATTATATGCTACTATGTATATAATTTATTAATAATGATATTAATTGTGTTAATAGATAATAAATATTGTTTCACTTGCAGTCCAGAATGTTTTAGATTTTAGACAGAAACCTGCATGTGTACATGTATTTTGGTAGGGAGCCAATTCGAAAGCCATGGGATGAGAACCTTAAAAAACAGGCACGTGGATAAAATTCATATCCAGGAAAGAGGCAGGGCAACAACTAGGCCAGCGTCCTTCAGTTTCAAAGTACAGTCAATAAAGTTACAAGAGTATTGCACATAATGGTGGTGCCTTACAGTTTTCAGGTCGATCTCACATCTTTTAAATTATTTGATTATCACAGCAAACGTGTGTGAATGGTAGGCTTAAACATCACTCACATTCTCCATGTCAAGTTCAATCATAGACTACATCATCTGATATAACAGGTATCCAGAACATTCTTCCATAGTCACACTGGTCTTGGCCAACTTCTAGGTGTCTTTTTTGAGAGAGTCAGTACATGACGGTGTCTATGAAAGAAGCCTGAAGCAGCAGGGCTTCTCTGTTCTCTTACAACCTCACAGTCAGGTTAAAAGCAAGTTTCAACTCAGCTACTACACATGCAGTTGACTTTTAAGCTTTGAGCTTTGTGTCTTTAGGTGTTCTGGTACACCTTTCGAGAAATGCTTACTCAAAACAGAAAACAACATGGCAGAGAAGCTTCTTGGTCTTTAAGTTACCATCAGAGATTTAGGCTTTACTAGTAAGATCATCTGCCTCTTGAGAAACCTATATGCAGGTCAAGAAGCAACAGTTAGAACTGGACATGGACCAACAGACTGGTTCCAAATTGGGAAAGGAGTACGTCAAGGCTGTATATTGTCACCCTGCTTATTTAACGTATATGCAGAGTACATCATGAGAAACGCTGGGCTGGATGAAGCACAAGCTGGAATCAAGATTGCCAGGAGAAATATCAATAACCTGAGATATGCAGATGACACCACCCTTATGGCAGAAAGTGAAGAGGAACTCAAAAGCCTCTTGATGAAAATGAAAGAGGAGAGTGAAAAAATTGGCTTAAAGCTCAACATTCAGAAAACTAAGATCACGGCATCTCATCCCATCACTTCATGGGAAATAGATGGGGAAACAGTGGAAACAGTGTCACACTTTATTTTGCGGGGCTCCAAAATCACTGCAGATGGTGATTGCAGCCATGAAATTAAAAGACGCTTACTCCTTGGAAGGAAAGTTATGACCAACCTAGATAGCATATTGAAAAGCAGAGACATTACTTTGCCAACAAAGGTCCCTCTAGTCAAGGCTGTGGTTTTTCCAGTGGTCATGTATGGATGTGAGAGTTGGACTGTGAAGAAAGCTAAGCACTGAGAATTGATGCTTTTGAACTGTGGTGTTGGAGAAGACTCTTGAGAGTCCCTTGGACTGCAAGGAGATCCAACCAGTCCATCCTAAAGGAGATCAGTCCTGGGTGTTCATTGGAAGGAATGATGCTAAAGCTGAAACTCCAATATTTTGGCCACCTCATGCAAAGAGTTGACTCATTGGAAAAGACACTGATGCTGGGAGGGATTGGGGCAGGAGGAGAAGGGGACGACAGAGGATGAGATGGCTGGATGGCATCACTGACTCGATGGACATGAGTTTGAGTGAACTCCGGGAGTTGGTGATGGACAGGGAGGCCTGGTGTGCTGTGATTCATGGAGTCGCAAAGAGCTGGACATGACTGAGTGACTGAACTGAACTGAGATGATCTTACCCTGTTCATTCAAGGGTAGAAGTGTCTCTGAAACACTTTAGCAAGCTCACTTACTAGAATTATCTAATTTCACCAATGTGATCCTGTTTCTGACACTCATCATGCTAATTAACAAGCAGCTGATTCCACCAAAGAAAATCCACCCAGTCAGGTAATGAGCTAAGTGTCCCCAAAGCATTTGTCTGTTGTAACGCCCTCTCAAGTGTGCTCCCCACCTTGGACAATGCACTCCTTCTCCCATCAACCTCAGCACTGTCACAGACTAGCACAGGCTGTTTCTGCTGAAAATCTTCCAAAAGTATATTACAGATATTGAAACTCATTTCGGCTGTTGTGATATCTTGGAAGGTTACATTATTATTTGTGTACTCTATTTAATAAAAAAGAGAGATGTGCTTATTAGCGGTCACATTAGTTTGATTAGAGAATAGTCTCAACAAAATGTGAAAAGTGGGTTTTGCCCAAACTAAGGTAGCATGGGTAGTACATGTGTATATTATCTGCTTAATGTCTGTTTGCATTATACCAACTTTAGACAGCCTAAAGAGTGAGTGAGTCTCAGGTGTAATTTTCTAAGAAAAAATATGAGCTAAAGATTTAAACATTTCTAACTGAGGTAAAGCTAAGGTTTTGACACCCACTCACACGTACAAACACTTTAAACAAGCTACAGCCTGGTGAATGCTATGTGCAAATATTTACATATTCGAGTATGTGGTAGATGCAGTTTGGTAGTTAAACTTGATATACATGATTTGGGGAGAGAGGTTGGATGCATTACCTGTAGAATAGATGTGAGTCAGTGGCATGCACATATATGTTTTTTCTAAGTCTTAATATAAATTTAACCTATATGTCACTATATTCTATTGCTATCCCCCAAAGGAAAAATATATTGAATTTTCCACTCTACTTACCAACACGTGGCAGTAGTTACCACAGTAGGTAGTAGATGAAGAACAATGACTAGATAAGCTTGAGCTGGAAGCTGGTGAAGAAGAGAGTCAGCTACAGGGAGCATTCACACTGGCCCGGGCAGGAAGGTAAATTAGAGAGAAAGACTGAGAGAAGCGCCCTCCCAAACGTGAAGGAGACGGCCTCATGAACAAAGAGCTAGCCAGCTGCGTTGAGGCTGAAGTTGGAAGCCAAGTAGGGTAAGGACTTGACTTCTGGCGATGAGGAGAGCCTTTGTGATGTCTCCAGAAGAGTGAGGTAGCACTGAACTGAGGAGTCTGAGGAAATGTAGGTTGATTTTTAAATGATGAGAATCATTTGATGTATAATGTATCTGAGCACTTGTAATGTGCCGGGTCCTAAGCACTTTATATGCATTAATTCATTAAATCTCACAGCCACCTCAAAGAGTCTCTGCTTTGTTCCTCACCTTTTAATCTATGCAAAAATTGATGCACAGAATAATTTGCCCAAACTCACAGGGGTGGAAGAGTGGGGCAGAAGAGCTCAGGTTCTAACTCAAGCATGGCTCCACCGCTGTGGACTTCAGCTGCCATTTCATCCTGAAGCTTCACTATGGATGAGAGAGGCTGGTGCTCATGTATTCTTTGTCCTGAGTTGAGTGGTGGCAACACAGAGACAGAGCCTTGAGGAAATCTCACAAGGCTTGAGGATGGTTCAACAGCACAGGTAGTTGCCACTGCTGAGGTGGAGTCAGGACTCAGGGAGGCAGGGGCCAGCTTTGGTTGTGGGAAGTGGGAGAGGAGAATCAGGGAAGGCCTTTTGGAGAAGACCCTTAAACTGAGGCTCACAGTGGCAAACTTCAGAGTGTTGATTTAAAACATCACATGTGAGAAACTGGATTTCATCCTTAGGTCTGCTGCTTTATGTTTTTATCAAATTTTCTAAATACCCTTCTCTCATGGGTAAAAACTGATTGAAGCAAACATGCCATGTCTTTAAAAGCCTGCAGTGAGTTTGTCCTAATGAGGTTCTGAACCCACGAATGTGGACATTTTGTTGTTGTTTGTTTTGGCTAGGTGCGTCGGTGTGCTCTATTACTCATAATTACATGTGACTTTCTCTCTAGAGAAAGAAAAACCAAAGACTTCCCTTGCATGTTCTATTTTAAGAAAAAAGCACATACATATATGCAGTAAAGTGGTCAGTTTTTTTGGTTAAAAAGATGGAGTAACCATTATGCTTTCTGTGGAGTCTTTACTCTTCTTCTGTAATCTTTTCTGTGCTTTCACTAAAAGCACCTTACAAGAAATAAAATTGTTGCCTAGATGAAGAGAATGGGGAAATTAGCACAAAATAGTTCTGGAAATCTCTCCAGCCCTTCTGAGTGAATGTCCCTCTGGGCCACAGGTGCCTGCTTTCCACTATGTGGTTATGTGATGCAGTTGAATTTATTGTTTCTTATTTATGTAATAGTTTTGTATTCTAGTCTTTAAAAGCAAGCAAATTATAACTTTTTGAAACCCAATGAATTCCATAAAACAGAGTTGTTGGGTTTTTTTTTTTTTTGGTATTTTTTTACTTATCCAAAAGTTGTTTTATTCCAGTGGCTCACTCTTGGTTTTGCTTGAGGGTTTATTGACCTAAATAATAGTAAGAACCATGAACTAAGTGGTTATCGTATGTTCAGGGCTGTCGTAGGTTCTTCACTCACATTTTCATTTATCTTCACAATTCTACGAGGTAAATTTACTCATTTAACAAATGAGAAAATAGCCTTGGAAAAATTTCTTAAAGGACAGAAAGTTAAGTGCCCACTGGGGAAGCTGGTCGGCTATAATGAGGCTGGCATATGGAGAAGCAGCAGAGCTGGGGAGGAGCCTGCACTGAGCAAAGAATGCTGCCTGGGGTGGTGCTGGGGGCTCTGGGCGCACGGTGCCCTGGTCTTGCATGAGTGAGCCTTCTCGTCTGTGGGGGTGTGTGTTTATTTACAAGCCCTTTATGGCAGAGTTTGCACTCATTGCAGCAGGCAGGGAGACGGCATGAAGGGAAAAGTGGCTTTGGTGTAAAGATGAGTGGTGAGGACTGTGGCAAATTAGAGAGCTCAGAATTACCTAAGGACGGGGAAGTGGGGGCAGTCCCTGCTTAGCTCCAGCTGATCACTGCCCTTAGGACACATGGGTGGACCAGGGTTTGACAAATCTTCAAGTTGTTTTTTCAGAGAAGTTATATGTTTGGAATTTTGGGGTAACTTCCATCCTTAAAAAAAAAAGAAAACCACTTACTTTGGTCAAACAGAACAAAATCCCAGATAACGGAAGGTGGGTTTGTGCTCTGAAAACTTTAAGTGTCCCCACGTTAGCTGGTGTGAGTGGGGTCGGGGCAGCGCTAAAGTCCTAGGTTTGTGGGAGAGGACTTCTTGGCTACCTGAGGATCCTCTGCCAGGGAATGGAAATATTGGACTGTCGGGATAGTCTCATGTCAAGAATAATTAAAATCAAGCTAGTTTTTGTTTTTAATTCATGGAATGAGATTTTAATTCAGTGATTTTTTTTTTTAAGATAAATTCCTTTAAAACTTTCATCTTAGGAATGAAGGATATCAAACTGCCAGCCTTAACAAACAATATATTGAATATAATATTGGGGAGTGTGAAAGGACATTATTAGCATATTATCCTGTAAATTTAGATTTTGTCCAGTAGAAAATAAGCAATGGATGAGTGCTTTTTATGGGTTTATAGGCAGCATAAGGAAATACTGAGGCAATTGTTTTATTAAAAAAGGAAAGACATATATTGTTAGGGTGAATTCTCTCCTGATCTGCTGGGTCAGGCCTGCTTCACTTGTCTTATTTTAGCATGGAAGATGAACTTTTGTCCTTAATGATAAATTATATGGTCACCCTACATAACATTAACGTGCTCTTTAGTTGCTGATCTCTTTCCCATGGAGGTGGAATGAGGCAGGCGTGCTAGATGGCCATGCTGCTGCTTGTAAAATTAATCATTGAAACAGAGGCGTGTTCACCTCAGAGTGACTCTCAGCCTTTCCTGAAGGATCTTGCTGTTACTGTCAGGGTTTTACTTGTCTGCACCACTTAAAGGGTGATTGATGATTTCTACCTTATAGTTTTCAAAGGCATCCTTCTTGTTAACTTTAACCTACTCTCCTACTTTCACGTCTGTATCAAATTTAACTTGTGGTGTGTGATGGAAGCATAGCAATCCCCATGTCAAGGGTCTCTATTAAAACCTCTTTATAATCATCCTTAAATGGCACTGAGGTAAAGATAATAAAACTCGGATTTTATTGATAGAAAAGCACATTTCTAGGCAAACATCTTGTATAATATTGGAGCTATCGGGTGATACTTTCTGGATATATCAGTTTTCAGAAATTATTTTTATAGTGAATTATATGCTGAATAATATGATAGTCCACATCTTTTTCAACTTGGGATTAATCTATAGGTATGTTAATTAAGTTTGTGAATGGAAAAGTCTGAGGACATAGATAAAAATCTAAAACTGACAGATTGAGAATTCAGAATGATTAAATGACTTAAAGCAATGAAACACTAAAAGACTAAATTTAATGGGTCAGAATATGAATCTCTGCATTTAGATTCAAATAATAACAGTTACGCAAGTACAGGAATGAGGAAACAGCACGGCTCGTATGAAACACCGAATGGTTTTAGTGGAACAAGTTTCAGTTCAGTTCGGTCGCTCAGTCGTGTCTGACTCTTTGCGACCCCATGAATCGCAGCATGCCAGGCCTCTCTGTCCATGACCAACTCCCGGAGTTCACTCAGACTCACGTCCATCGAGTCAGTGATGCCATCCAGCCATCTCATCCTCTGTCGTCCCCTTCTCCACCTGCCCCCAATCCCTCCCAGCATCAGAGTCTTTTCCAATGAGTCAACTCTTCGCATGAGGTGGCCAAAGGACTGGAGTTTCAGCTTTAGCATCATTCCTTCCAAAGAAATCCCAGGGCTGATCTCCTTCAGAATGGACTGGTTGGATCTCCTTGCAGTCCAAGGGACTCTCAAGAGTCTTCTCCAACACCACAGTTCAAAAGCATCAATTCTTCGGCACTCAGCCTTCTTCACAGTCCAACTCTCGCATCCATACATGACCACTGGAAATACCATAGCCTTGACTAGACGGACCTTTGTTGGCAAAGTAATGTCTCTGCTTTTCAATATGCTATCTAGGTTGGTCATAACTTTCCTTCCAAGGAGTAAGCGTCTTTTAATTTCATGGCTGCAGTCACCATCTGCAGTGATTTTGGAGCCCAGAAAAATAAAGTCTAACACTGTTTTCCACTGTTTCACCATCTACTTCCCATGAAGTGATGGGACCGGATGCCATGATCTTCGTTTTCTGAGTGTTGAGCTTTAAGCCAACTTTTTCACCCTCCACTTTCACTTTCATCAAGAGGCTTTTGAGTTCCTCTTCACTTTCTGCCATAAGGGTGGTGTCATCTGCATATCTGAGGTGATTGATATTTCTCCCGGCAATCTTGATTCCAGCTTGTGTTTCTTCCATCCAGCGTTTCTCATGATGTACTCTGCATATAAGTTAAATAAGCAGGGTGACAATATACGGCCTTGATGTACTCCTCTTCCTATTTGGAACCAGTCTGTTGTTCCATGTCCAGTTCTAACAGTTGCTTCCTGACCTGCATATAGGTTTCTCAGGAGGCAGGTCAGGTGGTCTGATATTCCCATCTCTTTCAGAATTTTCCACAAGCTAATAGGAAATACCGTTGTTTAAGAAGTTAGCCCAAACTTTCATTTCTGGTGGTATTTGAGATTGTATACTCTATTCTTCCACCACAAACTAAAAATAAAAATGCTAGATAAATTTTATAAATATGGCTATAAAATTGTTGAGAAAGAAACATTGGACTGAAAGTGAAAGTGAAAGTGAGAGCCCAGAGAGGTGAGTGGACATCCAGTGTGAGAGTGCATGCCAAATCCAGCAAATATATGCTTTGATTTCCTCGGTCTCCTGTTGCTTTAGAGACAGGAGACAAAGCCCAGAGTCTGTGCTAGGGGAAAATGTTAGATATAAGATGTCTCCACAGAAATCTGGGACCACCTCCCTGAAGGCTGCTTCCATAGTGCAGTGTTGAACAAGAAACACAGCTTTCCCCCTGACCTCCTCTCAGCCCCTTAGCAACTCGAAGGAAAACTGCCTGTCTAATATTTAGTAACCAGTAACCAGTATCCATGCAGTCCTAATTTGGATCTATCCAGGCGAGCCCCCAAAGAGGGAAATATATACAGTTGTAAACAGTGGTTCCAGCATAGTAGCTCAAAGGCAGAAACTGGCACAGGGTCTTTCTGGAAGAATCTTTCTTCAACCTAGGCTTCAAAGAGTTCAAAAAAATGTAACCACAAGAAAACTTAACTCACAGTCAAAAACTATAAAACAGACAAGTAAAGCCAAGTGTCACCAATAGAACCAGCCACAATAGTAGGAACAGAATTAGACACATAGTGATTCTAGATACAATTGTTAGACAGAGAAGGTAAACTAGCTTTGTACTGAAGAAATGAGAAGGTTAAAAATGTGAGTAAACAGCAAATGAATGTAACCATGACAGAGGAGGTCTGAAAACTAAATAGAGCTTTGAGAAATTAAATATGTAATTGGAATTTAAAAATCAAACAGGCTTAATGGTAAATTTGACATAGGCAAAGAGAGCTAACCAACCAGAAGGCAGAACCCGTAGTAAGGCACTCATTTACTGACACGTGTAGACATACAGATACATGTGTATAATTTAAGCCAACGTTTTGAGAAACTGATCATATATCCTCCTAAGGGTAGTGTTCTTTGCTGTTTTCCTTTCTAATTTGCACTTTTTCATTAAAAAAAAAAAAAAAAGTTGAGTTTTATCTCAGAAATTTTGCGAACCACAATGGTCATTACCACAGTTTTGAGGAAAACTGATTTTAATAAAGTTGAAAACGGATATTGTTATGGCCACCACTGTTCACAGCACTTTATGTGGCCCACCACAGAACACCTGGAAGGAAACAAAATGTCGATTGTATAAAACATAACTGTGGTGTAGTTTACACGTGAGCTACTGTAGAATGGAGTAATGCTGGGGATGATGAACAGCCAGGACAGCATGGCACCACTCAGTCAGAAGCGATCTGCCCAGAAACAGCTAGCCCCAGCCCACACCTGTGCGTGTCGGCCCCTTTCCCAGCTTTGAAAATGAATGGATCACTGATTGAAATATCAACATAATGTTGAGTGGAAAAAACAAATTGCAAAGATCATATGTGGTCTAATTCTACTTAGATGAAGTCAGAGATTTGAGCACACTATAAACAGTAGATTTTAGGGATACAATAGTTTAGGGATGCAGAGGTGTGATTTGACTATTTTTAAAAGGCAAGAATAAACACAGAATTTAGGAGAGTTATTGTCTGCTGGTGGAGGATAAAGGGAGTGTATAAGGAAGAGTCAAAAGGAACTTCAGAGGTTTTAGTCATTTACTTTTTCTTTGTAAAATTGGGTATGGGCACACACAAGTTTGCTCGCTTGAAATTCTTTGTTGTTGTTCGGTTGCTGAGTCATGTCTGACTCTGCCCCCCTGGACTGCAGCGTGCCAGGCTTCCCTGTCCTTCACTACCTCCTGAAGTTTGCTCAGATTCGTGTCCATTGAGTCAGTGATGCTATCTAACCATCTCATTCTTTATATTTTGTACCTATTTAACATTTAATGAAAATAGTTTGACTCAAAAAAGCCAAGGAGGGATCAGCACAGGTAATAAATCTTCCGTGCAAATCAGGCCATTTGGGAGCCAAGTTTTCTGAACATTCACAAGCTGGAATGTGTCCAGAGGAAAACATCCAGGGTGGTGATACAGACCTGCTTGTGAGCCTTTCATTTTTCAGATGCAGGTCACGTGGATTCTGAGTGTGGGGTTTTGATTTTCCTCGGTCTGTTGGCTGGCAGAAGTAGGAGCGAACTCTCAGGTAAACTCTGAGGGTAACGTGCCTTTGCTGCGCTGTACAGAAAGATGTTCTAAAAAACACCCCACAGTTGTTCTGTGGTTTGCTAAAGGTGTTTTTTGTTTTTTGTTTTCTGTCAAATGCTATAACTGTGGGCCTGTGGCATGTTGTAATAGTATACCAGCCAACAGAAACGGGGGATCTTTTGTTGCTGGCTTCAGACAAGTCCTCTGCTGTCCATAGCTCCCCGGGCATCTCTAGATTCGGGTTGTGTCTGTCAAGGGGGCACACACACTGGGTAATTTCATCTGGTGCTTTTGGGGGGAAGGGCATTCTCCATCCTGTGATTGCTCTTTGGCTGTGCAGGGAGCCAGTATGACCAGGGTCTCAGCTAGATGTAAACATGGAGGGCTGGGCAGAGGGTGGCCTCCGTCTAGGTTGTGATTTCATGAGGTGAAGGAGTGCATTAGTGATTATTGGGTATCTGCAGTGTGCCAGCTGTTGTTGGGCATGACTTTGAACACTTCATTTTTTTAAAGCAGTTTTAGATTTACAGTAAGATCAAGGGGCAGGTACAGAGATTTCCTGTTTACCCCCACCCCCTCATACACATAGCTTACCCCATCACCAACATCCCCCTACCAGAGGGGCACATTTGTTACAGCTGACTAGCCTACAGTAACAGGTCTTTGTGGTCGAAAGCCCATAGTTTACATTACTGCTGGCTTTTGGTATTGTACATTCTGTGTGTTTGGACAAATGTATCCTAATGACATACAAATAATGATATGTATCCACCATTATAACCTCATGCTGAGTATTTTCACTACCCTGAAAATCCTCTGTGCTCTGCCCATTCATCTCACCCTCTCTGCTAACCTCTGGCAACCCCTAGTCTTTTCACTGTCTCCCTGGTTTTGCCTATTCCTAAGTGTCATATCATTGGAATTATAGTGTGCAGCCTCTTCAGATTGGCTCTTTCACTTAGTAACAGGCATTTATGTTTCCTCTGTGTCTCTTCAGGGCTTGTTAGCTCATTTCTTTTTAATGCTAAGTAATATTCCTTTGTCTGGATGTGGCACAGTTTATTTATCCTTTCATCTGTTGGAGGGCATCTTGGGTACTTTCAAGTTTTGGCAGTTATGAATAAAGCTGCTGCAAATACCCATGTGCAGGTGTTGTGTGCACGTAGTTTATAACTCCTCTGGGTCAGTACCAGGGAGAACAGTTGCAGGATTGTATGGGAAGAGTATATTTAGTTTTATAAGAAAACCACCTGACCGCCCTCTAAAGTGACCGCGTCATCTTGCATTCCCACCAGCAGTGAATGAGTTCCTGTTGCTCCACAGTCTCACCAGCATCCGGTGGTGTCTGTTCCAGATTTGGGCCATTCTAATAGGCATATAGTGGATCTTGTTGTGTTCGTTTGCATTTCCATGATGACATACAGTGTAGAACAGAAGTCTCCAACCTTTTTGGCACCAGGGACTGGTTTTGTGGAAGATAGTTTTGCCACAGACTGGGACAGGTGTCGGGGGGGATGCTTTCCAGATGATTCTCGTAAGGAGTGGGCAACCTAGATCCCTCACACGCATAGTTCACCATAAGATTCGAGCTCCTATGAGAATGTAATGCCATGCAGAACCATAGGAGGCAGAGTTCAGCTCAGGTGGTAATGCATATGATGGGCATTGGCTGTAAATACAGATGAAGCTTTGCTTGCTCAGTTCAGTTCAGTCACTCAGTTGTGCCCGACTCTTTGCGACCCCATGGACTGCAGCATGCCAGGCTTCCCTGTCCATCACCAACTCCCAGAGCCTACTCAAACTCACGTCCATCGAGTCAGTGACGCCATCCAACCATCTCATCTTCTGTCATCCCCTTCTCCTCCTGCCCTCAATCTTTCCCAGCATCAGGGTCTTTTCCAATGAGTCCATTCTTTGCATCAGATGGCCAAACAATTGGAGTTTCAGCTTCAGCATCATTCCTTCCAATGAATACTCAGGATTGATCTCCTTTAGGAATGACTGGTTGGATCTCCTTGCTGTCCGAGGGACTCTCAAGAGTCTTCTCCAACACCACAGTTCAAAAGCATCAGTTCTTCAGCGCTCAGCTTTCTTTATAGTCCAACTCTCACATCCATACATGACTACTGGAAAAACCATAGCCTTGACTAGATGGACCTTTGTTGGCAAAATAATGTCTCTGCTTCTTAATATGCTGTCTAGCATATAACTTTTCTTCCAAGGAGCAAGCGTCTTTTAATTTCATGGCTGCAGTCTCCATCTGCAATGATTTTGGAGCCCCCCAAAATAAAGTCTCTCACTGTTTCCATTGTTTCCCTATCTATTTGCCATGAAGTGATGGGACCAGATGCCATGATCTTAATCTTCTGAATGTTGAGCCTTAAGCCAACTTTTTCACTCTTCTCTTTCATTTTCATCAAGAGGCTCTTTGGTTCTTCTTCACTTTCTACCCAGCACTTACCTCCTGCTGTGCAACTCAGTTCCTAACAGACGATGAACTGGTACCAGTCTAGGGACTGGGGACCCCTGGTGTAGAGCATCTTTTCATATATTGGTTAGGCATTTTCACATAAAAACATTCTGTTTCAATGGGGAGAAAGTGGTGGTCTTACCCCATCTTATTGATGTGGAAGATAGGGAGGGATGGCTGAAATCAGTCATTTGGGGGAGAGAAGGCCTTCTAGTCAGGAGAGCCACTGCTGAGAGTGGCTCAGGAGAGCCGCTCCATGCCAGAGGCTGTGTTTGGGGGGCTTCAGAGCACAGACTGCAGTAGCAGAACTGGGCATGTGTGCTGACTGCTGTTTGCTAGCAGGGGGATGGGGGGTGTTGTGCATGGTGGCAGGGGGCTGGGTTGTAAGCTGTCTAACCACCCCATGTCTCTTACGTCATCAGAAAATCAGGGATTAAGAAAGGAAATGGCAACCCACTCCAGTATTCTTGTCTGGGGAATCCCATGGACAGAGGAGCCTGGTGGGCTACAGTCCGTGGCATCGCAAAGAGTTGGACACAACTTAGCAACTGAACAACAGCATACAATCAGCCAGATTGTGATTTGGGGAAATAGTTCTGGATAGAAATGTGGCATAAAATGGAGAGTGAAATGACCTAGCAATATGGAATATAGAGCTTTGTAAGAAATTAAAATTTGTGTATAGAATAGTAGTTGCAAATATTCAAACAATAAAGTCTGTGGCTAAAAGAAAATGAGAGATTCTTATGAATTAATGAAAGTAAATGAAATAATATGCATAAAGTACTTCGAACAGTGGCTTGACACAGAAAAGGCTGTAAACTGTTGAGAGAAACACCAGAAGAAGCAGACAGTTCTCCTGGTTTCTAGCGTGTAGTGAGCCTGCCCTCAGTCTGAAAGGGCTGAAATACTTCCACCTAGTCTGGTTTCCCCAGCATCCCAATCTGGGTTCTCCCTGCACCAGGAAGGTGGGTGTGGCCTTGATGATTGACATGCATCAGGTCCTCCTCCTCCAGGATCCTGTGGTCTTCCAATGCCAGAGGGATGTTGCCAGTGAACAGACACTCAGCTGCACTCATTCCCCAGAGCTGGCCCTGCAGATGAGACCCTGAGGCCCAGGGAGGTTCTGACTGTTCCAAAGTCACTTCAGCAGAGCTGGGGGAGGGTGTGGGCTGTGCTGCCTCTAGGACGTGCAGAGGACAAGGCCAGTTTCCTCTTTGGAGCCCTGAATTCATACAGTGCATGTGACCTTGCGCTTCTTGGGTCAGCAGGGCCATCGGAACTCCTGGATTCCATGTACCCTTTGGGGCCTTTTGAGATGCAGACTGTGCACAGCATGCCAGGGCAGCTTGCCTTTTAGGGGAGCCCCTCTGCCCTCCTAACCCAGCTTCTTTCTAAAATGTGTGGAGATGAGGTACCCATTGGCTTATTCTCTGAGTTCCCCTCGTGTCTGACCTGTGGTCATTGGCTTCTCACAACTCTGATGAAGTTCTCTGCGGCTTGCTGCTGCTTCTGTTGGCTTTAATAATTTCCCCTTCTTTATCCTCTTTCCCCTCTTGTAGCCCTTGTGTGTTTCTGCCATTTTCCACACCTGGGAGTTCATCACTACACAGCGAGCTGGTATGAACTGGAACAGGGTCTGAGTTGAATCCATCATAGGTGCTATGATCTGTGCAGTCTCCCCTCTCAGCTTTCTTTTAACTAGCCTGGAGCCACAGTGGACATTATTGACACAGCATTGTAGTCAACACCATGTGCTGTCAGCAAGGGGGGAGAGTACATCAGAAGTGGACCACAAATGTGGGAGATAGTAACTCCAAAACCAATCTAAGGATATCCCTTCTTTAAGACATTCAGGCAAGAAATGATTAGGTTTCAGAAATAGACGAAGTGTAATCCACATAAGTGCCTGGCATAAGTAGTGTTTAAACATACTCTTTTAAAAGATACTCTTTTCTTCAGCATGCTGCTGCTGTTGCTAAGTCGCTTCAGTGGTGTCCGACTCTGTGCGACCCAATAGACGGCAGCCTATCAGGCTCCACCGTCCCTGGGATACTCCAAGCAAGAACACTGGAGTGGGTTGCCATTTCCTTCTCCAATGCATGAAAGTGAAAAGTGAAAGTGAGGTCGCTCAGTCGGTCCAATTCTTAGCTTCAGAAATCAGATCAGTCGCTCAATCATGTCCAACTCTTTGCAACCCCATGAATTGCACCACGCCAGGCACCTTGTCCATCACCAACTCCCGGAGTTCACTCAAACTCACGTCCATCGAGTCAGTGATGCCATCCAGCCATCTCATCCTCTGTCATCCCCTTCTCCTCCTGCCCCCAATCCCTCCCAGCATCCGAGTCTTTTCCAATGAGTCAACGCTTCGCATGAGGTGGCCAAAGTACTGGAGTTGCAGCTTTAGCATCATTCCTTCCAAAGAAATCCCAGGGCTGATCTCCTTCAGAATGGACTGGTTGGATCTCCTTGTAGTCCAAGGGACTCTCAAGAGTCTTCTCCAACACCACAGTTCAAAAGCATCAATTCTTCGGCGCTCAGCCTTCTTCACAGTCCAACTCTCACATCCATACATGGCCACAGGAAAAACCATAGCCTTGACTAGACGGACCTTTGTTGGCAAAGTAATGTCTCTGCCTTTGAATATGCTATCTAGGTTGTTCATAACTTTCCTTCCAAGGAGTAAGCGTCTTTTAATTCCATGGCTGCAGTCACCATCTGCAGTGATTTTGGAGCCCCCAAAAATAAAGTCTGGCACTGTTTCCACTGTTTCCCCACCTATTTCCCATGAAGTGGTGGGACCGGATGCCATGATCTTTGTTTTCTGAATGTTGAGCTTTAAGCCAACTTTTTCACTCTCCTCTTTCACTTTCATCAAGAGGCTTTTGAGTTCCTCTTCACTTTCTGCCATAAGGGTGGTGTCATCTGCATATCTGAGGTGATTGATATTTCTCCCAGCAATCTTGATTCCAGCTGGTGTTTCTTCCAGCCCAGCGTTTCTCATGATGTACTCTGCATATAAGTTAAATAGGCAAGGTGACAATATACAGCCTTGATGAACTCCTTTTCCTATTTGAAACCAGTCTGTTGTTCCATGTCCAGTTCTAACTGTTGCTTCCTGACCTGCATACAGATTTCTCAAGAGGCAGATCAGGTGGTCTGGTATTCCCATCTCTTTCAGAATTTTCCACAGTTTATTGTGATCCACACAGTCAAAGGCTTTGGCATAGTCAATAAACCAGAAATAGATGTTTTTCTGGAACTCTCTTGCTTTTTCCATGACCCAGCGGATGTTGGCAATTTGATCTCTGGTTCCTCTGCCTTTTCTAAAACCAGCTTGAACATCAGGAAGTTCACGGTTCACATATTGCTGAAACCTGACTTGGAGAATTTTGAGCATTACTTTACTAGCGTGTGAGATGAGTGCAATTGTGCGGTAGTTTGAGCATTCTTTGGCATTGCCTTTCTTTGGCATAGGAATGAAAACTGACCTTTACCAGTCCTGTGGCCACTGCTGAGTTTCCCAAATTTGCTGGCTTATTGAGTGCAGCACTTTCACAGCATCATCTTTCAAGATTTGGAACAGCTCAACTGGAATTCCATCACCTCCACTAGCTTTGTTCGTAGTGATGCTTTCTAAGGCCCACTTGACTTCACATTCCAGGATGCCTGGCTCTAGGTCAGTGGTCACACCATCGTGATTATCTGGGTCATGGAGATCTTTTTTGTACAGTTCTTCTGTGTATTCTTGCCATCTCTTCTTAATATCTTCTGCTTCTGTTAGGTCCATACCATTTCTGTCCTTTATCGAGCCCATCTTTGCATGAAATGTTCCTTTGGTATCTCTGATTTTCTTGAAGAGATCTCTAGTCTTTCCCACTCTGATGTTTTCCTCTATTTCTTTGCATTGATCGCTGAAGAAGGCTTTCTCATCTCTTCTTGCTATTCTTTGGAACTCTGCACTCAGATGCTTATATCTTTCCTTTTCTCCTTTGCTTTTCACTTCTCTTCTTTTCACAGCTATTTGTAAGGCCTTCCCAGACAGCCATTTTGCTTTTTTGCACTTCTTTTCCATGGGGATGATCTTGATCCCTGTCTCCTGTACAATGTCACAAACCTCAGTCCATAGTTCATCAGACACTCTTATCTATCAGATCTAGGCCCTTAAATCTATTTCTCACTTCCACTGTATAATCATAAGGGATTTGATTTAGGTCATACCTGAATGGTCTAGTGATTTTCCCTACTTTCTTCAATTTAAGTCTGAATTTGGCAACAAGGAGTTCATGGTCTGAGCCACAGTCAGCTCCTGGTCTTGTTTTTGCTGAATGTATAGAGCTTCTCCATCTTTGGCTGCAAAGAATATACTCAGTCTGATTTCGGTGTTGACTATCTGGTGATGTCCATGTATAGAGTCTTCTCTTGTGTTGTTGGAAGAGGGTGTTTGTTATGACCAGTGCATTTTCTTGGCAAAACTCTATTAGTCTTTGCCCTGCTTCATTCCTTATTCCAAGGCCAAATTTGCCTGTTACTCCAGGTGTTCCTTGACTTCCTACTTTTGCATTCCAGTCCCCTATAATGAAAAGGACATCTTTTTTGGGTGTTAGTTCTAAAAGGTCTTGTAGGTCTTCCTAGAACCGTTCAACTTCAGCTTCTTCAGCGTTACTGGTTGGGGCATAGACTTGGATTACTCTGATATTGGATGGTTTGCCTTGGAAACAAACAGAGATCATTCTGTCATTTTTGAGATTGCATCCAAGTACTGCATTTCGCACTCTTTTGTTGACCATCATGGCTACTCCATTTCTTCTGAGGGATTCCTGCCCGCAGTAGTAGATAAAATGGTCATCTGAGTAAAATTCACCCATTCCAGTCCATTTCAGTTTGCTGATTCCTAGAATGTCAACATTCACTCTTGCCATCTCTTGTTTGACCACTTCCAGTTTGCCTTGATTCATGGACCTGACATTCCAGGTTCCTAAGCAATATTGCTCTGTACAGCATCGGACCTTGCTTCTATCACCAGTCACATCCACAACTGGGTATTCTTTTTGCTTTGGCTCCATCCCTTCATTCTTTCTGGAGTTATTTCTCCACTGATCTCCAGTAACATATTGGGCACCTACTGATCTGGGGAGTTTCTCTTTCAGTATCCTATCATTTTGCCTTTTCATACTGTTCATGGGGTTCTCAAGGCAAGAATACTGAAGTGGTTTGCCATTCCATTCTCCAGTGGACCACATTCTGTCAGATCTCTCCACCATGACCCGCCAATCTTGGGTTGCCCCACGGGCATGGCTTAGTTTCATTGAGTTAGACAAGGCTGTGGTCCTAGTGTGATTAGATTGACTAGTTTTCTGTGAGTATGGTTTCAGTGTGTTTGCCCTCTGATGCCCTCTTGCAACATCTACCATCTTACTTGGGTAAAAGCATTGGGTAAGGGCATTCCTAGCTTAATGTAGCCTTATTGCTTATACTTTTCTTTGTTTTGAAATGCCATTTATTAAAGATTAACATAATTTTGAAATAGTGCAATTTAGGAAATTAGGTAATTGTTTAAAGTGTACTTGAACATGCCAACATACTATAGTAATTTTCAGTGTTAGTAGTAGAATATTCTTTGCTCTTTTTATTTTTGTTTTTTTTAAAACACAGGCTAAAAATTTTCTACCTTCCCTTATTTTAAATGAAGAATGAAAATCATTGTCACTTGAAATTAATTCACACTATTTAAAAAAGAAATCCCTCATGTTTAGTCACTAAGTCACGTCCAACTCTTTCCAGCCCCATAGACTGTAGCCCGCCAGACTCCTCTGTCCATGGGATTCTGCAGGCAAGAATACTGGTATGGGGTTGCCATTTTCTCTTCCAGGAGATCTTATCAAACCCACATCTCTTGTGGCTCCTGCATTGGCAGGCAAATTCTTTACCACTGAACCACCTAGGTAGGGGCTTTTTAAAATTAGTTCTCTTGAGACCGTTAGGGAAAAAAATGGGAGAAAGTTTAAAACATCCATACGAACAAGCTTCTAGTCAGAACCGTCAGGTCTTTAAAAACAACCTTGGGATTTTTCCTGTTGTCTGGTAGCAGTATTGAACAGATGGTTAGTTGATAACAATCCAGCTGAATAATGAAATCTGATAAGCTAGGAAGAGGTTAACTAGATCAATCTGTAGTATTTAGGAAAATTTTCAGGGTGATTGGGGAGTGGTAGTTGAAATCAGTATTTGAGCTTTCACTTATATTAATGCAAAAATAAAGCCACAAGTTTGTTAGTTAAAAATTGTTTTCTTTCAGTTAAAAAAATTCCCCTCCTCCAGTCTCCCCCACCAGTCCTTCCTTGTAGGGAGAAAAGGAAAAGAGAAATTTGTCAGCTGGCTGCCTGCATTGCCACCTCAGGAAATAGCATGTCAAATTCCTGCTTTATCTAGACCCTCCTCCTGGCCTGCCCTTCATCCTCGTTTATTGAGTGTGCTAGATTTGGTGCTAGGTGCTGGGCCTATAAGGAAGAAACGAGACAGAATTCATGATGCAGGAGGGGCATGGGTCTGACAAATAACACAACAGACTGTGGAAGCTGCCAAAGAATCTTTTCATTGTGTTCAGAGAAATTGTTATCTGCTGATAACAATTTACAACTTTATCAGTTGTTGGTTTTTTTTTTAAACCTTTGTTAGTTTACTTCATTTAAATTAAAGGCCAGTTAATTTCTTGTGAGTTTGTGCCAGTCTTGGAGGAGTTATAGGGGTTCAGAAGGGTATAGCAATTCCACCTAAATTCTTCTGAAAATCACTGTGCCTTCCCAGAGCCTTGTACTTTCTGAGCAGTGGCAAAGACAGCTTTCTGATATGGCCTTTGCCGAAGAAGCCTGTTTCTGCTTCCTTTTCTATTCTTCAGGTCTTTTTCCTACCTAACATTTCTCTCCCATTGGTTTCCTCTTAAAATGTTAATCCAACCACGTGTTCCGCCCTAATCACTGGGCCACACCAGTCATCCTACGGTTCTTTTCTCAGTGCTCCCTTGATGGAGTTCTTTCTTGTGTCTCGGTGTCACAGTCTTCTGGTAAGTGTTCTATAGGGAAACGCAGCTTCTATCAGCGGGGTTATGTTTGTCCTTTCATCTGGATGCATTTAACAGTGTTCTTGGTTTGGGGCCAACTCAAGCTAGAGTTAAGGATCTTCAGTAAAGACACCTAGATAATTTGAGACTACTTTCTACAAACTCTGCAGTTGATCTTCTGAAAATAACTCTTCAACAGTACATGAGTTGTGAACTTCCAGATGTTCAACCTGAATTTAGAAAAGGCAGAGGAACCAGAGATTAAATTGCCAACATCCTTTGTGGGTGTGCCTTAGTCACTCAGTCCTATCTGACTCTTTGCAACCCCATGGATCATTGAAAAAGCAAGAGTTCCAGAAAAACATCTACTTCTGCTTTATTGACTTTGTGTGGATCACAACAAACTGTGGAAAATTCTTCAAGAGATGGGACCACCTTACCTGCCTCCTGAGAAATCTGTATACAGGTCAAGAAGCAACAGTTAGAACTGGACATGGAACAGTGGACTGCTTCCATATTGGGGAAGGAGTATATCAAGGCTGTATATTGTCACCCTGCTTATTTAACTTATATGCAGAGTGCATCATGAGAAATGCCAGGCTGGATGAAGCACAAGCTGGAATCAAGATTGCTGGGAGAAATATCAATAACCTCAGATATGCAGATGACACCACCCTCATGACAGAAAGCGAAGAAGAACTAAAGAGCCTCTTGATGAAAGTGAAAGAAGAGAGTGAAAAAGTTGGCTTAAAACTCAACATTCAAAAAACTAAGCTTGTTGCATCTGGTCTCATCACTTCATGGCAAATAGATGGGGGAACAATGGATACAGTGAGAGACTATATTTTTGGGCTCCAAAATCACTGCATATGGTGACTACACCCATGAAATTAAAAGATGCTTGCTCCTTGGAAAACAAGGTACAACCAACCTAGATAGCATATTAAAAAGCAGAGACATTACTTTCCCAACAAAAGTCCATCTAGTCAAAGCTATGGTTTTTCTAGTAGTCATGTTTGGATGTGAGAGTTAGACTGTAAAGAAAGCTAAGTGCCAAAGAATTGATGCTTTTGAACTGTGGTGTTGGAGAAGACTCTTGAGAGTCCCTTGGACTGCAAGGAGATCAAATCATAAAGGAAATCAGTCCTGAATATTCACTGGAAAGACTGATGCTGAAGCTGAAGCTTCAACATTTTGGCCACCTGATGCAAAAACTGATTCATTGGAAAAGACCCTGATGCTGGGAAAGATTGAAGGCAGGAGAAGAAGGAGACAAAAGAGGAAGAGATGGTTGGATGGCATCAAAGACTCAATGGACATGAGTTTGAGCAAGTTTTGGGAGTTGGTGATGGACAGGGAAGCCTGGCGTGCTACAGCCCATGGGGTCACAAAGAGTCGGACACAGCTGAGCAAACTGAGCTGTTACTTGGGCTTCCAGGTGGCTCAAGTGGTAAAGCATCCACATGCCAATGCAGGAGCCACAGGATACATGGGTTCAACTATTTAAAAGACATTAACTGGGTTCAAATCAAATTGTCTAATCTTTGTGACAATTTGTCACATCTTTGTCATCTAGGGACTTCACATCTTAATATGAAAAAGCTAAGAAAATTTACAGCAATAATACAAGTAGAAAGACTTATTTCACAAAAACTCCCTGAATATCTCCTAGGATATGAACTCTACTGTAGGCTTTTTTTACAAGTCTCTTTAATACTTCCAAAACATTTATTTGGTGGTATTACTACTACATATTGGGTTGGCCAACACAATATTAGTTACATCTCACAAAAAACTGCACAGTTGATAGAATGAAATTCATTTGTAAATTTACCTTCATAATTTCTTTACTGTTTTTTTTTTTTTTTACCATCTGAGCCACCAGGGAAGCCCCAAGAATACTGGAGTGGGTTGCTAGTCCCTTCTCTAGGGGATCTTCCCAACCCAGGGACTGAACCTGGGTCTCCTGCATTACATACAGGCAGATTCTTTACCATCTGAGACACCAGAAAAGCCCCTTAAATTTCTGCTGTATTTTAAATATAGTAAGGAGTTAGTAAATGTTTATTAAAATTGAATAATTGTTTTTATTGTTACTACCATTGCCCTCTGCTTTATAAACTAATATAGCTGATAGCCTCATAATGGATTCATTTCCATAGAAAATCTCCATCACTGTTTATGTAGTCATGTTATTGTTTTAATATTTCATATGGAATATGTAGAACCCAAGATACATTCCTTACTACCTTTGCATGTTGCTCTTAGCAGAGCTGATGATTCAAAGATGTGGGACATCTGTGAGCTTTGGTATCAAAAAGGAAAAAAAAACTGAATGTTCCTACCTTTCTTTTATTAGAAAAAATTAGGAATTTAGGAGAATTTCTGATTTTTGTATTTGTGGTTTTATTTTGTGAAAACAAAGGGATAGCACTTAGGAAAATGTGCCATCACATTTTATTTACAGTTGAATATTTACATTTGAATGTTAGATGGCTTTCTTTTTTCAATAAGAAAGAATGTGCTTTTTGAACTTTCTGGCATCTTGGAGAGTAGAGAGTAGCTTCCTTTAGGCTTTTTCTTATATCACCTGTGAGACTTGAATAGGCAGTGATAAGCTCTTTTCTGATTTCTACAGTAATAAAAATGCCCCTGCTGTCCATTTATTATCCATCCTGGTGGACCTAGTTTGGGAGAAGAGAATATATCCAACAATTAATCACCAGTTGTGCAGAGACATCTATTAATACAAGCAAATGAAGTGCCTGCCTTCTTGGGGGGAAAAAATTTTTTTTTTTTTTTTTTTTTTTTTTTGCATTTTCTGCATTCTAATGGGAAAAAAAGGCAACACCTCTTAGAAACTGGAATTTACTTTGCTCTTGAGTTATCCTTAATCATCCTGTTTTGCTTGGACTCAGTATATAGGAATTGCAACATCCTGATGCATTCATGCACAGTCACTTAATCATGTCTGACTCTTTGCGACCCCATGGGCTGTAGCCCACCACTCTCCTCTGTCCGTGGCATTATCCTGGCAAGAATACTGGAGTGGCTTGCCATTTACTACTCCAGGCAATCTTCCTGATCCAGGGGTTGCATCTCGTGTGACTTCTGCATTGACAGGCAGATTCTTTACCCTAAATCACCTGGAAAGCCCATAATATCCTGATACTGTTCATTTCTCAAGAGGCAGGTCAGGTGGTCTGGTATTCTGATCTCTTTCAGAATTTTCCAGTTTATTGTGATCCACACAGTCAAAGGCTTTGGCATAGTCAACAAAGCAGAAATAGATGTTTTTCTGGAACTCTCTTGCTTTTTCCATGATCCAGCAAATGTTGGCAATTTGATCTCTGGTTCCTCTGCCTTTTCTAAAACCAGCTTGAACATCTGGAAGTTCACGGTTCACGTATTGCTGAAGCCTGGCTTGGAGAATTTTGAGCATTACTTTACTAGCATGTGAGATGAGTGCAATTGTGCAGTAGTTTGAGCATTCTTTGGCATTGCCTTTCTTTGGGATTGGAATGAAAACTGACCTTTTCCAGTCCTGTGGCCACTGCTGAGTTTTCCATTCTGAAGGAGATCAGCCCTGGGATTTCTTTGGAAGGAATGATGCTGAAGCTGAAACTGCAGTACTTTGGCCACCTCATGCGAAGAGTTGACTCATTGGAAAAGACTCTGATGCTGGGAGGGATTAGGGGCAGGAGGAGAAGGGGACGACAGAGGATGAGATGGCTGGATGGCATCACTGACTCGATGGACGTGAGTCTGAGTGAACTCTGGGAGTTGGTGATGGACAGGGAGGCCTGGCATGCTACGATTCATAGGGTCGCAAAGAGTCAGACACGACTGAGCAGCTGAACTGAACTGACTGTGTTCATTTACATCAACAACTTCTGTTTGCATTCTTACGAGCTAATTTAAATAAAGGCTGTTTGGGTGACAGTATCTGTTGCTGCATAACAAGTTGCCAGAAACTTAGGGACTTAAGCATTTTATCTCACCTAGTTTCTTTGTATTAGGAAGTCAGGAAAATCCTAGGGGCAAGCTGGGCCTCAGGATGTTTCATGAGGTTGCAGCCCAGATTTCTTCCTGTTCTGTAAGTGGTCCACAGGAAGGCTTGACTGGAACTGGAAGATCTTCTGCCAAGGTGGTTTCCTCACAAGCCTAGCAAACTTGATCTGATTTTTGGCAGGAAGCCAGTCATGTACAGATGTGAGAGTTGGACCATAAAGAAGGCTGAGCACAGAAGAACTGATGCTTTCAAACTCTGGTCCTGGAGAAGACTCTTGAGAGTCCCTTGGACTGCAAGGAGGTCATACCTGTCAATCCTAAAGGAAATCAACCCTAAATGTCCGTTGGAAAGACTGATAAAGAAGCTGAAGCTTCAGTACTTTGGCCATCTGATGCGAAGAGCTGACTCATTGGAAAAGACCCTCATGCTGGGAGAGATAGAAGGCAAAAGGAGAAGGGAGCAGCAGAGGATGAGATGGTTAGATAACATCTGGACTCAATGGACATGAATCAGAGTAAACTCTGGGAGACAGTTGAAGGACAGGGAAGCCTGGCGTGCTGCAGTCCATGGGGTCACAGATTCGGACACTACTTGATATATGGCAAAACCAATACAATATTGTAAAGTTAAAAAATAAAATAAAAATTTAAAAATGTCAATTTTAGAAACTACTTTTCAAGTACCCACTTCCCAATTCCAAAAGACTTGCTTAAAAGCAAAGCTAAAAAGAGTGATGAGGCTTTAAAGAAAAGAAGATGGATGGGGAAAGAAATTCTGAATTAGATAAATAAGAATCCCTTTGCCAGCCAAACTACATATAGCTAGCTTCTAAGTCCAAGGTGGAAATCAGGGTGATTAGTCCATTTCACCTCTTCTCATGTGGCTCTGAATTTGCCACCCAGTTCTCTGCCAGCCCTCTCTCCCAGCAGGGTGGACCCTTCCTTGCTTTTTGGACAATGTCACAATCTGCGGACATGCTCTTTTACCAAAGGGGCGTTAGCTTCAAATCTGTGTCTGTCTTATAGCTCCTTGAGGAGGTAGGTAGGTCTTGTTGAAGCCAGAAGGCTCTAACCCATCTGATAGAAGACGATGAAGCAGGAATTCTATGGTATCTAGTTGGCTTAAAGCCTGTTCATTTTCATTAGAAAATATTTTAATGTGAATGCTACTCTTTTCTTTAAAACTTAGAAGCATGCACTAATGCACCTCTGCACTTGGAGCTGTAACACCATGGAAAAAGTAACCTGAAAATGAAGGGCACTTTTACAACAGCTATTGACTTAATATGAAGTACTCGACTAGTAACCAGATTTGGAAGCAATGTCTCCACGCAGGGGTGTAGAAGCTGAACAGGGAGAACCCAGTGCTCTCTGGAAGAGGGAAGTTTGGACTAATTTTCCCTTCCTCGGCTGTGTTTGGAATGTATATATATCTGATAGCTTGCCTCAGATTTGGGGTCCACCAGATAGTTCTATACTGTTTCTAATTTGATACTTTGTTTTATGTCATAGCTAAGACTTTAAGGACTATCAACTTTTGGGGGGTGGTATTTCCTATTCATAATAAAAGTAGTTGGGTGTTTTGGTATATTTTTAAAAAGTATCATTAGTGGAACATGGTCTTGTTACTAAAGTCAACCTTGCTATAAATAAACGCAGAAACGTCTGCAAAAGGCATAGTCTGAATGTGGCAGACATAAGAATTGCGTCAATTCCCATCTTGTGGCCAAGATTTCTTTCTTTGGCTTTCTTTATAACTAATGTCATGGCAGAGTTTCACATTCTCACAGTATTAGGCAAGTGAATGGTCAAAAGAACTGGTGCCAAGCCACCCTGTTTCTTAGGTTAGCCAGTGGTTGTCGTTTGTACTCACCAAGGAAGAATGTGGCATGTTTTTGTTTTTATTTTTTAAAGACTGAAAACCCCAAGTTCTCCCCTTCCGCTTCATTTTTAGACCCTGGCTTTAGGCAATTTTCCAAATGTCTAACTACTTAACTGCTTTCAAGAAATTATTGTGGTATTTCAGAGAACTTTGCTCAGGAGAAAAAGAAGGCACAACATCTTTCCTAGAACACCATGGGCCCATCAAATGACCTTTTAGAGAAACAAGGAAAATTCCTCTTTCAAAGGCACACTAATTGAAACCAAACCAATCTAGCCCACAAGCATTGCAGTCAGATGACCAGAGGGGAGTGCCCACGAGGGGAGGAAAAACTCCTTTTGGAAAAACCATTTGAAGCTCAAAGCTGGTGTATTTTTCTCTTTCATTAAAAGTTAAAATGGGAATGATTTAGCATGTCTAAGTTAAAAGTTAGCCAGGATTCTAAGAACACTGTGGACCTTTTCAGGTGCCTGCGTAGCTCCTCCTAGAATACCTGTCTGGTGCTCCGCCCTTCCTCAAGACTACCTCACACTGCTCCCAGCTGGGGACCCCAGCCCTAGAAGGTGAGTCGGCAAGTTTGTACTCCATTCCTGCATCCTAGAAGACTACCGCTTCCAGTGGCTTTTTAAAGAATAATTTTCAAAGTTTTGAGCGACTTTCAGAGCTTGTGTTCACTAACAAATCATTTGTACACCCTTTATTTAAATAAGTACGAAGCGTGGTTAGCAATAGTATCTTTTGTCTCACTGCCTTATAAATTCTAGATTCCAACTTGGAATCTGAGGCAAAATTTTGCAATTCTTGGGCTTCCTGAGCACTATACTATTAATGCTTTAAACTTGGCAATTTCTTTTAAAACAGATAAGTAATTTCTAACAGTCGAAGATTAGAAGATCTTGGTAAGTCTGAAATATATCCTATAGTTTGAGTTTCCATCTGAATGTGATAGTATCAATAATTGGCTTCATTAAATAACGGGGCACAAAAGCCCCTGAGGAGGGAATATACAACTATTTCCCACTTGCTTTTTGTATGTCAATGTGTATGGTCTCTTGTCTCTTGAACATTAAGGTGACTTATTGGTCTCAAGAGGGGAAATAATTTGACCTTGTTTGTAGTCAGTGAATCACTTACAAATAAACTGTTCACATGTTACAGGTGAATAAACTCTTTAAGGGCACCAACCAGCATGCTGTCATATAAATTCCTTAGTCCCTCATTTACAAAAGTTATGTGCTTGCATTTTTGCCTAGATGATGAGTTTTGAAGGTCTCCTATAAATTAATTTCCCCTTAGAGCCTTCTAGTAATTGCTAGGCTGTAGAAGGAGTGGATTTCTAAGACCACAAGTTCACATCCGCATCGGTTCAGTTCTCTTGTGGACTCTTCTGCATTGCTCTGGCATTAGCAAAAACCATGACTAGAAGGCTCCAAGAGTTGAGAATGAAGGATAGTCTGGTTGTAATAAGGTAAATTCATTATATTCATGTGAGCACTGAAAAATCCTAGTTGAGCCCTGCAATTTGTAATATAGTCAAAAGAAAAAAACCAAGAGATACAGATGTGAAGAACAGACTTTTGGACTCTGTGGGAGAAGGCGAGGGTGGGATGATTGAGAGAATAGCATTGAAACATGTATATTATCATATGTGAAATAGATTGCCAGTCCAGGTTCTATGCATGAGACAGGGTGCTCAGGGCTGGTACACTGGGATGACCCTGAGGGATGGGATGGGGAAGGAGGTGGGAGGGAGGGTCAGGATGGGGAACACATGTACACCCATGGCTGATTCATGTGAATGTATGGCAAAACCACCATAATATTGTAAAGTAATTAGCCTCCAATTAAAATTTAAGAAAATAAAAATAAAGCATATGCTTTATTTTAAAGTGGGCATGATCAAAAAAATAAAAAAGAAAAAATAATAAAAAAAAAAGCATAAGGAAGAATTGTATTGTATTATGTAGCTCCATTGACTAAAGTTCTCTCCATGATTGTATCATCACTTAAATTTTAGTTTTAGCTCCTATTACTGACAGAACTGTTCTACAGGTCTTTCTCTTACACATTCATTATTTTCTATACAGGAGGATTGATGTTTAAGTTACACCATGAAGGAACTGTGCTTCAGGTTTAACTTTTAAGGATTGTATACATTTGGATTTGAATGCTTCAATTATTTTGTTTCTCTTGGAACACTCATACTTATTTACTAATACAAATAGGACAGCAATATGAGTTGCTTGGGGTTGACTGCTGAAGACTTTTCATTTTTCACTGTTTCTTCTCAAATGCTCAGTAACAGTCTTTGATTCTTGACTTCAAGAGCAAAGAGACCCCTTTAGCATTTAGCATACTGCTCTGTTTTTCTTTTTTAAATAAAGCTTTGTTTGAACTAACAAAACTTTTTTGCCCATGCCGAATACTGAGCCAGCTTACTCACACGAACAGCATATGTGAGTTCCCTAGCCTTCTCAAATGAAGCATGTCATTTTAGTCATGTTAACTTTGATGAGCAGCAAAACCAACTTTGAAATTCTTAGTATTGCTTTATTGTAAAACTACCTCTTTTTTTTTTAATGCAGCGAGTTTAAATTTTTACTGACTTAAAAATCCGAATAACTCTACTAAATCACATTTCTCCATCACAATGCAATTTCTCCTAAGCCATTATTCTCTTAGAGAATGAGGATAGAGAATAATTCACAGTGTTATTTATCAAAAGGCATCTTTGTTAGTTTTATAAAGTTGAGGCTGTGTGAGACCTAACTATAAAATAAAGCCCATGTTTTGTGTAAAAGATTAGGTAAAACCAAGTTTAGATTTTACAGATTGCTTATTTATGCTTCTCTTTCTGTTCTAAATAGCACTGTAGTATTCCCTCACCCTCCTTCTCTGGTGCTTTCCTGTAAAAAGCATTAGTGAGGGGAAAATTATGGTAAACAAGGCTTAGCTCTATAATCTTCTTTCAAACTGCCTTGCAAGTAATTTCCCATAGTTTCTGTAATGAAGCATATGGTGGTAATACGCCCTGTGCCTCTGGTAATGGGGAGCAGTTTCAGAGTACTCTCGGCATTTTATATCTGAAGCTTTGTATGTACCTTTTCAGGTTAGGTGTCCTATCCCCTGTAGATTTAATGGAATTTATTTTTTTATGCTTGTTCTTAGTTTAAGGGTTTAGATGGGGGCATTTTTGTTAAAACTTGTAAAGAGGTGTTTTTTGTTGTTATAGATTGATCCAAACAGGCTTCAGGAGGCTTGAAATGATCTTGTGGAGAAAGCAACTTGATAGAAGAAGGGGGAATATTTTCTGTAATTTAAGTTGTCATAGTAACCTGCATCAAGGCCTGGAATCCAGGCCTGAAGAATTTCAGTGACAATAAACATTCCAGTTGCATTCATCATCATCTTTTTTTTCTAGGAGAAAGGAGCCGTCTATTGTGACCTAATTATTTCATTTCTGTTTTTAGAAAACGGTTAGCAGTTTGCATTTTTTAGCACTTTTGAAATTTCTCTGGTAGAGTAAAAATGAAAAATGTAGCTGTTTGTATTAGAAGTTGATATTTTTCTGATAATGTATCTCAAGCTATTTCAGATGGCAAGACAGATTCAGTATAATGGTTACTTAATGAAATATGAAAGAAACAGGATTTGCTGAGGATTTGAAGAGATTGCCACACACATTTATTAATGTGCAAGTCTTAAACAGTATTAGAATCTGGTTTTCATGCAGCTGTGATTTTGGGATGTTATGAATTTCCTAATATCAGATTGTTAATATTTTATGGCATCTTGAACTGTGGTCTTAAACATGAATATATGTTAAGAAAGAGGATGAAGGTAATTTTTATTAGCAGAATAGGTTTACTTTGAGAAATTTGTATCTAGATATTATGTTTAGATCTGTTATCTTTTACAAGGAACAGTACGATATTTCTAAAGAGAAAGTTTTTTTTAGGGTTTGCTTCTTTCTTGCCTTCTGCAAGATACTCATTGCTAACCAAAATTATTTGGAGTTAAAAGTGTTCTCCTGAAGCAAGAAATTTTAGAAATAGTGAGGTAAGGATGTGTGTTCCATTCAATTTAGGAAACATGGAAAATAAATTGGAAGATTATGGCTAGTCTCATCTCACAAATATATACACAACGAGCAGTGATGGGATGTAACTGTAGTTACCTAAATGAAAAGCGGTAATGCTTTTGTATATACTTCTCCACATATGTTTGAGAATCTTAAATGGATGATTTTTAAAAAACATAAATCAGTAATATTGGCATTTTAAAATATAGAAAGGTAGATTGAGAAAACCTAGTCAATAATTTACTGGGAAAATGTGAAGCAAAATAAAACCACCCCCTATCTCACTGTTGAGAGATATTTCAGCTCTTTCTGTTGTCTGGGAAGTAGCTATAATTTTATAAACAAAATTGGAATCAAGCCGTTGATAGCCAAAATACCAATAATGGTGAAACACAGGATTTTTTTCTCCTATTAGAATAAGCAACAAACTAGCTGTCAACATTACTGCCTAAAATATCTTTGAAATACCTAATCAGTATATTAAGAAAAAAGAGCAAGGGAGAAAACGGTTGGAAAGGAGGATAAAATTATTTGTAGATAATGAAAAAAAACCACAAAGACAATCAACTAAAACCAATAGACTGTAGTAAAGTTCCAATGCAAATAATGGAAATATCATGATCTATATAGTAATAATAACCTGTTCCAAAATGTGAGAAAAAAGGAACCCATTCATAGTAGCAACAAAAATTGTGCTGAGAATTAAACTTTGTGAGAACTGCAAGTAGCATATAGGAAGGAAACCATTAACCTTCTTTCAGGATGCAGAGACTCCCTATGGAAGACAATTCATTAATTCTTTTCCATCTCTTTACATCGATTTGTAAGTTTAATATAATCAATCAAAATATCAGCAGGAATTTTTTTACAGGTCAGTGATTCTGAATTTCATATTTATAAAATAAATAAGAGCCAAGAAATATTTATATAAAGAATAATAAAGGCGAACTCAGTTCAGTTCAGTCGCTCAGTCGTGTCCAACTCTTTGCAACACCATGAACTGCAGCATGCCAGGCCTCACTGTCCATCACCAACTGCCAGAGTCTACCCAAACTCATGTCCATTGAGTCAGTGATGCCATCCAACCATCTCATCCTCTGTCGTCCACTTCTCCTCCTGCTCTCAATCTTTCCCAGCATCAGGGTCTTTTCAAATGAGTCAGCTCTTTGCATCAGGTGGCCAAAGTATTGGAGTTTCAGCTTCAACATCAGTCCTTCCAATGAACACTCAGGACTGATCTCCTTTAGGATGGACTTGTTGTATCTCCTTGCAGTCCAAGGGACTCTCAAGAGTCTTCTCCAACACCACAGTTCAAAAGTATCAATTCTTCTGCGCTCAGCTTTCTTTACAGTCCAACTCTCACATCCATACATGACTATTGGATAAACCATACCCTTGACTAGACGGACCTTTGTGGACAAAGTAATGTCTCTGCTTTTTAATAAATAGTGATTCAAAAATAGCATGATGTCAAAAATAGCATAAAGTCGAACAATACTTGAAACAGAATAGACAGCCTAGAAGAATGTTATATTGATTAAAAATAACAACTAACAAATATGAAAATGTAGTAATAAATACACTAGAAGAGAATATTCAGAAATAACTGACTTGGGGTTTTTAGGGAAAGATAAACTAAAATACAGATGTAAAGATTTAAAAAGAGAATGATTTATAGATGTAGTTACATTAAAAAATTAAACTTTGCATATGTCAACTCATAAAAAGTATTCTCTCTATGTGTGTGTATGTGTATGTGTGAATATTATTACATATATATTTTTAGAGTTAATACCCGTATGTAAAGAACTCCTTCAGGTCAGTAAGAAAATAAATGCCCAGTTAAAAATTAGTTTGTAGGAACTTCCCTGGTGGTCCAGTAGTTAGGAATTCGCCTGCCAATGCAGGGGACATGTGTGTGGGTTCGATCCCTGGTCTGGGAACTAAGATCCCACATGCCGCTGGGCAGCTCTGGCTGTGCACCACAGCTGCTGAGCCCAGTACTGCAGCCAAGAGCTCATGCGCCAAAACGAGGACCCAGCGCTGCCAAAAATAAATAAGTAAATATTTTTGAAAAAATTAGTTTGTAGCTGTTTTTAGTTTTTTAAGGAACCTCCATACTGTTCTCCATAGTCACTATACAGTGTACATTCCCACAAACAGTGTACGAGGGTTCCCTTTTCTCCACATCCTCTCAAGCATTTACTATAGACTTTCTGATGATGGCCATACAGACTGGTGTGAGGTAATATCTCATTGTAGTTTTGATTTGCATTTCTTTAATAATTAGCAATGTTGAGCATCTTTTCTTGTGCCTCTTGGCCCCCTGTATATCTTTGGAGTTTGAGATTGACATGTACACATTACTATATTTAAAATAGATAGCCCACAAGAATCTCTTGTATAACTCTGCTGAATATTCTGTAACAACTTAAAGAAAACTTAGGTTGTATTAAATAGTTCCTAGTGGAAAGTTTAAACAAAAATACAAACAGGTGTAGACCTAAAGGTTTGTTCAACTTTAATATCATGTGGTATGAGTGACCTGCATGCAAAATGTAACATAAGCAGACATATGTAATTCCTAATGTTGGCTCTGGGAGAAATAAGAAAGATCACACTGCTCATGTAATGCAACTAGGACACAAACTACTCTGTGGCAGTACTAGAATTTTTTTGTCTACCTATCTACCTGTTTATCTGTAGATAGTTTATTACAGGTTCTCTAAAACAAATATATTTGTATTCAGAAATTTGAAAATAGATTGTTTTTTTTTTTTTTTTTTTAAAGTTTGACCATGACTGTGACTGTGTCTGAGATTCATCCTATGCCTTATTGAAAATTTTACTATAAAGACATATTTCTTGAGATGGACTATACACAGAATCAAGTATTGAAGGGATCATCAGTCTCTGGGCAGGGCTGAACAGACTGCATTCCCAGGCTGCCATTCATATTAGACTGTGGCATGTACCTGTGTATCTGGGATTGTGCTTTCCCGAAGTGGGACCCAGCATCCCTGGAAATGATAAAGAGCAGTGGGTCCCTATGTTTAAATCTTCTCCCTTTCCTTCTCCCTTTCCCCGTGCCTGTGGTATCAAGTGTCATGGCAGTCTAAATGTTCCAGGATTGATTGCCAGTGACATGGAATCAAACTTAATAAAATCTTTATAGATTGAATGAGAAAATTAGGGTGTTTATTTTAATTTCATAGATACTTTTATTTATGATTTATTTCAGCCCCATTTCCCCATTGACTCTACTTTGTTTACAATGATTATACCTGAGCAAGAAATTTAAGGAATTTTTAGGAAATATACGTATTCTAATCTAGTCTTCATAAACAATATTGTCGTAACCAGTCTCCCTTCTGTCCCCAGTTCCTTCTTTTCACAAAGATGCTGTACCTCTCAATGCTGAAGTATTACCTTGTTAATTTACTTGTGCTATTTTTCCTGAATATGACTCTTAATGATGACCTTATATTTTCCAGTAATGCTTATAGATTTGAGGGCACCAGAGCCCCTTTGTGACTATGGATTAACTTCTATATTGAAAGAAATTGCTAACTTAAAGTAATTCAGTAAGTACAAAATGTATAGAAAGGCATAAAGTGCAAAATAAGATTACCTCCTTTCATTTTTCATCTTTTAACTAAAAGTAACCACTGTTAACAGTTTCTTGGGTATCTTTGTATGCAAATAACATGTATTTGTATCTTTCTTTAAATTATATAACAGTTGCTGTGTCTGTGCACGTGCACACATGTGTGTTTGTGTGTATTACACAAGATTCTTTACACGTTGACTCCTGTTATCACCAGAATAATCTTAAAGGCAAATATGATTGTCAGATTACATGTTGAATATTACAATCAATATTTATTGCTGGTTTGCATTCTTCCGTTTGGCTGAGTTTGTAAAAATGAGATTAGTGTGTAATTATGTTAGATTGTCCGCATCTCCTCCTGAATGCACCAGTGACTTTTCTCTTAGTAGAGTCGTTGTCTATGACCTGGTTTCTGTCCCAGTGAATTGAGACAGTGCCTCCAGCTACCTGAATGCACCATTCAGTCTAGGTACCATTCAGTTCACAGTGTGACTGGAATCCTCTACTGCAGTTTTTTCATTTGATGTTGGGTAAGAGTAAGTTATATCTACTACTGTGGGCAGGAATCCTTTAGAAGAAATAGAGTAGCCATCATGGTCAACAAAAGAGTCTGAAATGCAGTACGTGGATGCAATCTCAAAAACAACAAAATGATCTCTGTTTCCAAGGAAAACCATTCAATATTATGGTAATCCAAGCTTATGCCCCAACCAGTAACGCTGAAGAAGCTGAAGTTGAACGGTTCTTTGAAGACCTACAAGACCTTTTAGAACTAACACCCAAAAAAGATGTCCTTTTCATTATAGGGGACTGGAATGCAAAAGTAGAAAGTCAAGAAACATCTGGAGTAACAGGCAAATTTGGCCTTGGAGTACAGAATGAAGCAGGGCAAAGACTAATAGAGTTTTGCCAAGAGAACGCACTGGTCATAGCAAACATGCTCTTCCAACAACACAAGAGAAGACTCTGCACATGGACATCACCAGATGGTCAACACCAAAATCAGATTGATTATATTCTTTGCAGCCAAAAATGGAGAAGCTCTATACATTCAGCAAAAACAAGACCAGGAGCTGACTGTGGCTCAGATCATGAACTCCTTATTGCCAAATTCAGGCTTAAATTGAAGAAAGTAGGGAAAACCACTAGACCATTCAGGTATGACCTAAGTCAAATCCCTTATGATTATACAGTGGAAGTGAGAAATAGATTTAAGGGACTAGATCTGATAGAGTACCTGATGAACTATGGACGGAGGTTCGTGACATTGTACAGGAGACAGGGATCAAGACCATCCCCATGGAAAAGAAATGCAAAAAAGCAAAATGGCTGTCTGGGGAGGCCTTACAAATAGCTGTGAAAAGAGAAGCAAAAAGCAAAGGAGAAAAGGAAAGATATAAGCATCTGAATGCAGAGTTCCAAAGAATAGCAAGGAGAGATAAGAAAGCCTTTCTCAGTGATCAGTGCAAAGAAATAGAGGGAAACAACAGAATGGGAAAGACTAGAGATCTCTTCAAGAAAATTAGAGATACCAAGGGAACATTTCACGCAAAGATGGGCTTGATAAAGGACAGAAATGGTATGGACCTAACAGAAGCAGAAGATATAAGAAAAGGTGGCAAGAGTACACAGAAGAACTGTACAAAAAATATCTTCATGCCCAAGATAATCACGATGGTGTGATCACTGACCTAGAGCCAGACATCCTGGAATGTGAAGTCAAGTGGGCTTTAGAAAGCATCACTACAAACAAAGCTAGTGGAAGTGATGGAATTCCAGTTGAGCTATTTCAAATCCTGAAAGATGATGCTGTGAAAGTGCTGCACTCAATATGCCAGCAAATTTGGAAAACTCAGCAGTGGCCACAGGACTGGAAAAGGTTAGTTTTCATTCCTATCCCAAAGAAAGGCAGTGCCAAAGAATGCTCAAACAACCGCACAATTGCACTCATCTCACACGCTAGTAAAGTAATGCTCAAAATTCTCCAAGCCAGGCTTCAGCAATATGTGAACCGTGAACTTCCAGATGTTCAAGCTGGTTTTAGAAAAGGCAAAGGAACCAGAGATCAAATTGCCAACATCTGCTGGATCATGGAAAAAGCAAGAGAGTTCCAGAAAAACATATATTTCTGGTTTATTGACTATGCCAAAGCCTTTGACTGTGTGGATCACAACAAACTGTGGAAAATTCTGAAAGAGATGGGAATACCAGACCACCTGACCTGCCTCTTGAGAAACCTGTATGCAGGTCAGGAAGCAACAGTTAGAACTGGACATGGAACAACAGACTGGTTCCAAATAGGAAAAGGAGTTCGTCAAGGCTGTATATTGTCATCCTGCTTATTTAACTTATATGCAGAGTACATCATGAGAAACGCTGGGCTGGAAGAAGCACAAGCTGGAATCAAGATTGCTGGGAGAAATATCAATCACCTCAGATATGCAGATGACACCACCCTTATGGCAGAAAGTGAAGAGGAACTCAAAAGCCTCTTGATGAAGGTGAAAGAGGAGAGTGAAAAAGTTGGCTTAAAGCTCAAAATTCAGAAAACTAAGGTCATGGCATCTGGTCTCATCACTTCATGGCAAACAGATGGGGAAATAGTGTCAGACTTTATTTTGGGGGGCTCCAAAATCACTGCAGGTGGTGATGCAGCCATGAAATTAAAAGATGCTTACTCCTTGGAAGGAAAGTTATGACCAACCTAAATAGCATGTTAAAAAGCAGAGACATTACTTTGCCAACAAAGGTCCATCTAGTCAAGGCTATGGTTTTCCCAGTGGTCATGTATGGATGTGAGAGTTGGACTGTGAAGAAAGCTGAGCACTGAAGAATTGATGCTTTTGGACTGTGGTGTTGGAGAAGGGACTCAAGAGAAGGGACTCTTGAGAGTCCCTTGGTCTGCAAGGAGATTCAACCAGTCTATCCTAAAGGAGACCGACCAGTCCTGGGTGTTCATTGGAAGCACTGGCCACCTCATGCGAAGAGCTCACTCATTGGAAAGGACCCTGATGCTGGGAGGGATTGGGGGCAGGAGGAGAAGGGGATAACAGAGGATGAGATGGCTGGATGGCATCACCGACTCGATGGACATGAGTTTGAATAAACTCCGACAGTTGGTGATGGACAGGGAAGCCTGGCGTGCTGTGATTCATGAGGTTGCAAAGAGTCGGACACGACTGAGCAAGTGAACTGAAGAGTAAGTTACATATGTAAAGGACTTTGTATGTGAAAAATTCAGTGAATGATAATGGTCATCCTTTTTATCAAAATAGTGCTGTTCTCCCCAAATGCTTCAGTCTCGTTTCAGATAAAGGCTAGATATATTTTTATGTAAGTAGATTTTCTTTCTTTTATGCTTAAGGAGACTATATAATTGTTCAAACCTGACACTTTAGAGAGTGAAAGTGAAGTGAAAGTGTTAGTCACTTAGTCGTGTCTGACTGTTTGTGATCCATAGACTCTAACCTGCTGGACTCCTCTGTCCATGGAATTCTCCAGGCAAGAATACAGGAGTGGGTAGCCGTTCCCTTCTCTAGGGTTTCTTCCTGACCCAGGGATCCAACCCCGGTCTCCTGCATTGTAGGCACATTCTTTACTCTCTGAACCATGGTGCTATTGGTAATTCTGCTAGGATACCAATGCAAACTCTGGCTATTCCAGGCAAACCTGGATGAGTGGTCACCCCAAGTGTATATATGTCCCTAGTACCTGATTTGTGGTGCAGGCTCAAAGAACTTGGGCCATTGTCCATTGAGGGAGATGGGGGTACATGGGACAAGTGAGGTTGCTTTTATCGTTCAGGGCTTATCGGAAATCATCAAACCATTAAATTGAGGTTAACAATAACTATCTTACATGGTGGCTGTAAAGATGAAGTGAAACCGTGATCTTATAAAGCATAAGTGTACATCTGGTAATTGCATACCTCTTAAATCCCCTCTCCATCTCTGTAGATTACTTTAGTGGCTCTGGTGGCTAAGTTTTGTGCATAGATGTTTCTGCTGTGCTATGTACTCACCTCTCGTACTTCCTTTCTGTATCTTTTGACCGGACATTGTAAGTGGTAATCACAACTAACTGCACACATGGTTCTACGGTTTACAGTGGGAGTTTAGTCTTGTTGTTCAGTTTCCAGGTCGTGTCCTACTGTTTGTGACCCAATGGACTGCAGCACGCTAGGCCTCTCTGTCCCTCACTATCTCTTTGGAGTTTGCCCAAGTTCAAGCACTTTTTGACCCTGAAAGGCATGAGTTGTAGTATCCGGTAACCACACCCACTTTCCCCATGAGGTCACAGTGGTATGCTTTTTGTGTGTGCGTGCTTACTATCTTTTGGATGAATCATAATCTAAATAGGGGAATTTTTTTTTTCTGGTAAATATCTGATAAGTGTGAATGTTTATATGCATTTAATAGACTGTGTGTGAATCAAAGGCACTTGTTTTAAATGTCGATTATAGAGATGTATTTCTTCCCTGGAAAAAAAAAATCTACTAGCTGAACCTTAAATTGATAGGATAATTGGTAGTATATATACAAAATTTGATTTTCTTTTTTTCAATATTTATTTGTTTATTTGGCTGTATCGGGTCGTAGTTGTGGCACGTGGAATCTTAGTTGTGATGTGCTGACTTCTCTAGTTGCAGCACATGGGCTTCTCTGATTGCAGTGAAAGGGCTGAGTTGCCCCTTGGTATGTGGGATCTCAGTTCCCCCATCAGCGATCAAACCTGTGTTCCCTACATTCATGGTGAATTCTTAATCACTGAATCACCAGGGAAGTCCCAGCACAAAACTGGAGGAAATAGCAGACTTCCAAGTTTGGATCTTTTGTAAAATGATCGGAGCCTTTCACCATTATCTTCCATCGCTGTTCTCTTTATCAGCAATTCTGTTGGACATGGTATGGCCCAGTCTTTTGACTCACAGAGAGTTTACGAGGGGCTAGATAGGTGAGTGGTTATGGTCATGTTATAAATTATGCATTGGTGAAATGAAAGGGAGAATGGATACATGTATATGTATAGCTGAGTCCCTTAGCTGTTCTCATGAAACTGTCACAACATTATTAATCAACTGTGATAGTAATAGTGTTAGTCACTCAGTTGTGTCCGACTCTTTGTGACCCCATGGACTGTACCCGCCAGGCTTCTCTCTCCATGGAATTCTCCAGGCAAGAATACAGGAGTGAGTGGCCATTTCCTTCTCCAGGGGATCCTCCCAACCCATGGATCTAACCCAGGTCTCCTGCATTCAGGCAGATTCTTTACCATCTGAACCACTGACCATACCCCAATATAAAAAACTTCAAAAAGAAAAATAGTGGAATGAAGAAGGTGCTGTGGGAGCCCATGGGGGAGCACCGCAGCTGCAGAGGTTAAGGGTGACTGTTTGTGGGGGTCATTTGAGCCGACTGTTTAAAGGTGAGTTGGTCTGCAGGGAGGCAGGAGAAGGCGTTTTCGAATAACCTGGGAAATAGCATATACAGAACCTAGAAAAGCACATAAGGAGCATGATGTGTTTGGGGATAAACAAGTACATGTTGGTCTGAAGATGAATATGGATGAGAAGCAGATGACTGATTTTTAAAAACAGTATTCTTTTTCTAGTTTGATAGAAACAAGCTTTCCTTTTAGGGGCTCTGGGCTTTATGGTAATTGAATGGATCAAAATGATATATAAGTAAATAATATTGATGGTTTGGAGTAACCTAAACTTCACATATCTCTGTAAGGGAAAAATGGGTATGGGGAACTGGGAATAGAAGGGAGACTGGTTAGGATCAAACCTGTTTATGAAGACTAGATTAGTCAGGTGTTTCCCAGATGAGCAGTATTATTTTTAATAGTGGTAGTTACTTTTCTCAGCCCTTGCTTCCTCTTCACCTCCTATCCCTCAAGCACCCAAGTCAAATAAATGTGATGACATGATTAATTAACTAATAAATGGAGACTAGCCCATGAACTTCCATTTAAATCTAGTGTCTTTAAATCTTTTAAAGTTTCATATGTGTAAGAATAGTAGGCCTTCAGGAGATCCTTTTTTTTTTTAAAGTATCAGATCAGTTGCTCAGTCATGTCCGACTCTTTGCGACCCCATGAATCGCAGCACGCCAGGCCTCCCTGTCCATCACCAACTCCCGGAGTTCACTGAGACTCACGTCCATCGAGTCAGTGATGCCATCCAGCCATCTCATCCTCTGTCATCTCCTTCTCCTCTTGCCCCCAATCCCTCCCAGCATCAGAGTCTTTTCCAATGAGTCAACTCTTCGCATGAGGTGGCCAAAGTACTGGAGTTTCAGCTTTAGCATCATTCCTTCCAAAGAAATCCCAGGACTGATCTCCTTCAGAATGGACTGGTTGGATCTCCTTGCAGTCCAAGGGACTCTCAAGAGTCTTCTCCAACACCACAGTTCAAAAGCATTGATTCTTCAGCACTCAGCCTTCTTCACAGTCCAACTATCACATCCATACATGACCACTGGAAAAACCATAGCCTTGACTAGATGAACCTTTGTCGGCAAAGTAATGTCTTTGCTTTTGAATATGCTATCTAGGTTGGTCATAACTTTCCTTCCAAGGAGTAAGCGTCTTTTAATTTCATGGCTGCAGTCACCATCTGTAGTGATTTTGGAGCCCAGAAAAATAAAGTCTGACACTGTTTCCACTGTTTCCCCATCTATTTCCCATGAAGTGATGGGACTGGATGCCATGATCTTTATTTTCTGAATGTTGAGCTTTAAGCCAACTTTTTCACTCTCCTCTTTCACTTTCATCAAGAGGCTTTTGAGTTCCTCTTCACTTTCTGCCATAAGGGTGGTGTCATCTGCATATCTGAGGTTATTGATATTTCTCCCGGCAGTCTTGATTCCAGCTTGTGTTTCTTCCAGTCCAGCGTTTCTCATGATGTACTCTGCATATAAGTTAAATAAACAGGGTGACAATATACAGCCTTGACGAACTCCTTTTCCTATTTGGAACCAGTCTGTTGTTCCATGTCCAGTTCTAACTGTTGCTTCCTGACCTGCATACAGGTTTCTCAAGAGGCAGATCAGGTGATCTGGTATTCCCATCTCTTTCAGAATTTTCCACAGTTTATTGTGATCCACACAGTTTATTATTTATCATTTTATTAGGCGGTAGAGTATTTATTAGTTCAGGGTTTGATCTCTGGTTGCTGGCTGCCTAGATTCAGGTCTTGGCTTTTCCCCTATTGAGGTATGTGATCTTGGGCAAGTTTTAAAACTTCTCTGTGCCGTGGTTTCCTCTTCTAAAAAGTAGGGACAATAATAGTACTAGTCTCTTAAGATTATTATGAGAATTAAATTTTTACATCCAGAGCACTTAGAATAGTGCCTGGCATATGGTAAATATTTAATAAATGTTAATACTTTAACAAAAGCTGTCAGGCATTTAATATTTTTAAAGTGAGAAAACCAAATCTCCACTTCTTCCCCAAATAGCATTATAACTGGCAATGAATGCTTGAGTGTTGGCTGTGTGAACTGTAGTTATTTATTCTTCTTTCAGTGGCTGTAAACAGCTTCTTGTATTTCTGAAGATGAAGGAATAGAAGTCATCTTCCCATCTGGCCTCATGTCTGTATATCACCTTTGACCTAAAAGTAACTGTGGTCATATGAGACTGAGTTGGATTTTTAAAAATTGGTGGAGATGGTGATTAACATCTTGATTTGTTTTTTTCTTAGGCCTTCAGTATCCATGATCTTTAATGTCATGTGAGTTTGTCCATCTTCCTGGTTTGTCCCTCCACCCAAATTTATAGAATCAAAATAAAGGAAACTGTATCTCCAAAATTTAAAAAAAAAGATGAGATTTCCATGAAGCCAGTAGCCTGTTATCCACTGGGTGTGTGTTGGCATGGACTCGTCCTCAGGGAGCTTGGCAGTTCTGTCCAGTAATGAGGGCAGAGTTCTTCTTGTGTGGTGTGCCCAGGGACCACCCTCCCAGCTTCCAGATTTGTTCCCAACAACCCAAGTCTGTTTTATAAATCCATGGTAAGATGTGGCTTCTCTAGCAATAGCCAGTTTTCATACAACACTTCTAAGTAGATGAGTCTAGTTTGACACTCACAGCAAACAAAGGAGAGAAATAGTCTTATCAGTATTCTACAGAAGGAGAAATAAGAATCCATGGGTTTAAAGGTGTTCAGGTTAGACAGTAAAATAAGCAGTGAGCCCCCAGGTCTGCTGACTCTTTAAATCCTCTGCCCTTCCATTTTCCTGATGTCTAGTCGAATTCACTCAGGCTCAGTAAAATCATGTAATAGTCCCAGGTGTCAAAGCCAATCCTATTAATTAGAAATCATAATCATGGGGTTAGAATTTCAAGTAATACTATTATATTTGGTACTGTTTTTAACTGTTGAAAGCTGCTTTTTATAATAAAAGGACCTAGTTTCCTTTTAGCAGTATTGTTCATTCACATATAACATAAGAATTTTCTAACCAGCTTTAAATTTTTAAAAGTCCTTTTTTATTTTATGTATATGTATGTATATAGATATATATATACTCTTTGTCTTTAAGTGGATTTCATGTTGACTGAAGTTTGTTCTCTTTCACTGTAGCTGGTATTGAGCAGGCCTAGATTAAGACTCTGAAATTCTTAGAAAAGTGTAACTACCAGTTCTTATCCTACACTGGTAGGTAGGTGAGTGGTCCCAGGAAGGGTGAAATGTTCTATTTTTGTAACCATTATTTTCCTAAGCCTCATTCTGAGTAAAAGGCACATTTCTGTATTGCGTGGACAAACCACAAACCCATAGTGTTGGTTTGAGGTATATAAGAGGGTGGCCCTGGCCGTTCACTGCTTCGTGGAGCTGTGTTCGTGTTCCTGGCATGAGCTGCCAGTGCCTCTGCTCAGCAGATGCAGCCACAGCCACCAGTGCCATAGGTCCAGTGACTTGCTGAGTACGAGCTTAGTCACCACTGCAGCAGATTTGGGCAGAGGCCTGCCTAGTCCAAGATCACATTCACTGATCAGTCACTAATGAGCTCTGAAAGACTCAAACTCCTTCAGTAATACTAATAGCAGCTATTTTTTAAAGTCATTACTACATGCCAGGTTGTATTTAAGTCTTCATAGTTATTGTAACCTAGCTCTGACAAATGTAAGGATTATTATTCCCATTTTGGAGAAAGAAATGGCAACCTACTCCAGTATTCTTGCCTGGAAAATCCCATGGAGAGAGGAACATGGTGGGCTATAGTCCATTTGGTCACAAAAGAGTCAGGCACGACTTAGTGACGAAACAGCAACAATTCCCATTTTAGAGCCAAGGAAGCTAGTAATTTGTCTAAGGTAATATACTTAATGAGTGGAGAGGTCAGCATTTGAACCCAGGGCTGTCTGAGCACTAAAATGTGTCCCTAACTAGCAGCTTCCATAGGAGAGATGGTGAAATATATCGCATGTATTTGCTGCCTGTCCATGTGTGTGCTCAATCATGTCCTACTCTTTGTGGCCCCATGGATTGTAACCCACCAGACTCCTCTCCATGGACTTCAGCACACCAGTGGGTGTGTTGAAACTGGGCTGATTTGCTTTGGGGAAGTAATATAGTAAATAATTGCTGTATTTTATCAGAAGAACAAACATGCAGTATTTTTCTATAGAAGTCTTGGTTGAAGTAGACAATTAAATTTCAGTCCAGTCTCTCAGTCATGTCCGACTCTTTGTGACACCATGGACTGCAGCACGCCAGGCCTCCCTGTCCATCACCAACTCCCGGAGCCTGCTCACACTCATGTCCATTGAGTCGGTGATGCCATCCAACCCTCTCATCCTCTGTCGTCACCTTCTCCTCCTGCTGTCAGTCTTTCCCAGTATCAGGGTCTTTTCTAATGAATCAGTTCTTCGAATTAGGTGGCTAAAGTATTGGAGCTTCAGCTTCAGCATCAGTCCTTCCAATGAATATTCAGGATTGATTTTCTTTACAATTGACTGGTTTCATCTCTTTGCAGTCCAAGGGACTCTCAAGAGGCTGCTCCAGCACCGCAGTTCAAAAGCATCAATTCTTCGGTGCTCAGCTTTCACATCCATACATGACTACTGGAAAAGCCGTAGCTTTGACTAGATGGACCTTTGTTGGCAAAATAATGTCTCTGCTTTTTAATATGCTGTCTAGGTTGGTCATAGCTTTTCTTCCACGGAGCACGTGTCTTTTAATTTCATGGTGGCAGTCACCATCTGCAGTGATTTTGAAGCCCAAAAAAATAAAGTCTGTCACTGTTTCCCCATCTATTTCCCATGAAATGATGGGACAGGATGCCATGATCTTAGTTTTTCAAATGTTGAGTTTCAAGCCAACTTTTTCACTCTCTTCTTTCACTTTCATCAAGAAGCTCTTCAGTTCCTCTTCAACAATTAAATTTAATACAGGTTAAATTCCACTTTAAATAATATAAAATGATTTCCATGTCAAAAAAAAATTTAAGACAAGTTGATTACTGATTTACGTATATTTATTTGAAATTTTTCTCATAGATATTTGAAATAAAAGAATAAATTTTGACAATGCTCATGGAGTTTTTAATGAAATTAGATTTTTTTTTTTTTACAATCAGCAGAAACTGGCTGTGGAATTCTTATTAAATTTTAATCGTAGATCAAAATACTAATCCTATAAGAATTGAATTTAAAATTGTGTTACGGTTAAAACTGTGGAAATTATTAGGATTACAGCTTTTAGTTAGTCCTTTTTCCTTTCGACCGTAGCTACTACTTCAACTGAAGATAGTAGGTCTTTTTTTTTTTTTTAATTCCACAAATGATCAGATAGACATTCCAGTGTCTTTCCTGCCCCTCTCCCCTTTTTAAGTTTTTTTAAATTAATTAATTTTTTTTTTTCTTTTTGGCTGCTGGGTCTTCATTGCTGCACACAGGCTTTCTCTAGCTGTAATGAGCTGGGGCTGTTCTTTAGTTGCGCTGGGCAGGCTTCTCACTGTCATGGCTTCTCTTGTTGCAGAGCTCTGGTTCTAGGCACACAGGCTTCAGCAGTTGCAATTCACAGACTCTAGAACACAGACTCAGGGAGCTCAGTAGCTGTGGCACACGGACTTAGTTGCTCCAAGACATGTGGGATCATCCTGATCCAGGGATCAAACCCATGTTCCCTGCATTGGTAGGTGGATTCTTAACCACTGGACCACCTGGAAAGCCCCTCTTCTGACTCCTAGATATAAAGGGGCTGCTCCCACTGCAGGATTATTGAAGAGCATCTTGGCACAGGATTCAGTGTCAGAATTCTTGAGTCAAAGATCAGTAACACCTATAATATTCAATTGTCATTCCTGCTGCTTAGTGTTCAAATTTCTAGAAAATTCATTCTTTTCTCCTCTGAAATCTGAGATATAAACTGAGAAACAGAAAACAGAAAACATATCAAAATATGTTTTTCTAGGTAGGCAATTCAATCAACAAAGAGATTGAGGGTGAGATTTAATCCAAATTAATGTGTAATATGGGGCTTCCCCTAGCTCAGCTGGTAAAGAATCTACCAGCAATGCAGGAGACCCTGGTTTGATTCTTGGGTCGGGAAGTTCCCCTGAAGAAGATCATGGCAACCCACTCCAGTATTCTTGGGCTTACCTGATGGCTCAAATGGTAAAGTATCCACCTGCAATGCGGGAGACCTGGGTTTGATTGCTGGGTTGAGAAGATTCTCCTGGAAGACTGTGTAAGGTCATGGAAAATTGCTTGTCTTTTGTGGGTGTCTTTTAAACTAAGTAACTCTAAGTACTTTAAGTTACTTATCTCAATTTGCAAAGAAATGAAATAACTGGTTAGTAGTAATTCTTCAGTCACTCTGCTTGTTCTCAGTAATACCATTTCTATTTCTTCTTTATTGATAAGGTTCTAGCTATTCATACTTTTAAAACAGAAGATAATACTTCTCTGTAAGACTGTGACCACAGACCCCACTAACTCTAATGGTTACTTTGAAGTGCTGGTGGCCAGTTGAAGTTTATAATTTGTTACCAAATTACTATTATCTTTATTTTTATCCTGTATTTTGCCTGTCAGGGAGTCATACTGTCCAAAATTGTAGAGTCAAAACCTTCAACTGAAGAGTTTGTTTAACTAGAGACAGGAAGAGCCTATTTACCCTTGAAACACATGGGAAATTCATTCATTTTCTTTTGTTTTAAACTCTTAAAAGTCTGGAAGTTATTACAGGCTATTTGGGGGTTTGGTTGGTTGGTTGATTGGTATTTTTTGTTTTGTTTTTGGATTTTGCGACACTCTTTTTCTGATGTCTAACCAGTACTTTTTCCTTGCTTGATTTATAGTGTTCCTTTAGATAAAGAATTAGCTTCTCACTAATTTTAACATCTCTCAATAACCTTGGACCATAGCTTATGTGTCCAGGATTTTTCATGTAACATTACTTTAATTAATCTGCATATTCTTGTTGCCTATTTTACAATCGCAATTTGGGGTTTGATGGGTGGCGCAGGGTGGGTGGGTAGAGACAAAGGAGGACTTTTTTTTTTTGAGTAAAGCACTGTTTATTACCTTTAGAAGAATATCCAACCTCAAAAACACAATCACCAAACCCTGGGGAGTGGATTCTGTGTGATTTTGTTCCTTAGATGGTATGGCAGTAAGACTTACAGGGGAGCACAGAGATGAGCATGCACAAGGCAACAAACGCATTCTGGGTATTCTGAAACAAACAAGGTGGTCAGTGAAAACCAATTTTAAAAGACTGGCATCACCGATCTTGCATGGTGCATTGAGAATGGTACCTCCTTTCTTGGCATGGTCATGTTTAAAGCACGGCTTGAAGTTTGGGATTTCTGATCATTGACTTCAGAGTTGCTTACTTGACTTAAAGTTTGCTCTCCTGATTCGTGTATCTTGGTATTTTCACTGGTAAGTCTTGCTCTTCTTCCATCAGGACAAATACTTCTTTATTACACTTATGTGACTGGATTACAAATGTCTCTCATCAGTCTTCAGAGTCCAGAGGCTGCAGAGTAGAACATGGGGACCAGTTCAAACACACAGGAGTACCAAGTGGCTCAGGGTTTTTTTAATGTATTAATATTTCATCAAGGTAGAAGTGACATATAACATTCGTTTTGGGTGTACAACATAAGGATTTGATATTGTGAAACAGTCACTGCAGTAAGTTAACACCATCCCCTTACAAGATGTGTTTTTTCTTAAAATGAGGACTTATTCTTTGTGTGTGGGGTTTTTTTTTTTTTTTTCGCTTGCAATGAGAGTTATGATTTCTCTCAGCAACTTTCAAATACAGTATTACTAACTATAGTCACCATGTGTGTGTATTGGTCACTCAGTTGTGTCTGACTCTTTGTGACCCCATGAACTGTAGCCCTCCAGGCTCCTCTATCCATGGGATTCTCTAGGCAACAACACTGGATTGGGTTGCTATGACCTTCTCCAGAGGTTCTTCCCGATCCAGGGATTGAACCTGGGTCTCCTGCAATGCAGGCAGATTCTTTACCATCTGAGCCACCAATTACATCCCCAGCCTTACTTATTTTGTACCTGGAAGCTTGTACCTTTGACTCCTGTAAGCCAATTTGCTCACCCCCTCCATCACCTCCTGCCTCTGGGAGCCACCACTCTGTAGCTATAAACTTGGGGTTTGTTCTTATTGTTTTAGATTCCACCTACAAGCGAGATCACATGATATATCTTCTTCTCCCTTATTTCACGTAGTATAATGTTTCAGGGTCCTTCCATGTTGCAGACAGCAGGATTTCCTGGAATAATATTTCTGTGTGTGTATATACATGCCACATATTCTTTATTTATCCATAATGGACGTTTAGGTTGTTTCCATTTCTTGGCTATTGTAAGTAATGCTACAGTGAGCATTAGGGTGTGTGTATGATTTTCTTTTGAGAATCATAGTATTTAATACATGTGCATTATACATACAAACCAATTTGAGTATTTGTTTGTTTTGTTAAAGTAATGAATCAATATGATGTTGAACCTGTCTTGAGAATGAGAGAAAATAGCAGGTGAGTTTATTTAATGCATACTCTTGATATACCTGTTTTATAAACCCTTTAATTATTTCAAAGCATTTTCTAAATTAAAAATATCTGGAATAAAAACTATTAGATTGTCCAAGTTTATCTTAATATATCTGTAACAGGTATATTTTCCAGCATATATATAATTGTTTCACATTAATCTAACAAACTACTGTTTTCACGTTTGTTACACACTTACAAATAAATGAGTTTTTACTCCCAAAAGAATCTTCTCATTGCCAGAAATTACTGACAGTTTTTAAAATTAATTTATTTTATTGAAGGATAATTGCTTTACCATGTTGTATTGGTTTCTGCCATACATCAGCATGAATCAGCCATATGTATACATATGTTCCCTCCCTCTTGAACCTCCCTCCCCCTCCATCCCACCCCTCTAGGTTGTCTCAGAGCATCAGATTTGAGTCTCTGCATCATACAGCAAATTTCTACTGACTAAGATATACATTTTTGAGTTAGCATGTTTTTTTCTTTTTTGGCTAAATATCCAGAAGTGGAATTGCTGGATTGTATATACTTAATATTTTTAATTTTCTAAGAGACCTCTGTTCTCCACCAAGTTCATTCACATTTCCACCTACAGTGCACCAGAGTTCCTTTTTCTCCATATCCTTTCCAACACTTGTTATTTGTTGTCCTTTTATAATATGCATTCTGACAAGTGTCAGGTGGTACCTCATTGTGATTTCCATTTGTATTTTCCTAATGATTAGTGCTGTTGAGCATCTTTTCACATGCCTGTCAGCCATCTGCATATTTTCTTTGGCAAAATGCTTGTTCAGGTCCTCTGCCCATTTTTTAATCTGGTTGCTTGGCTTCGGGGGTTTTTTGTTTATTTTTGATATTGAGCTGTATGAATTCTTTATATATTTTGGTTATCAACACCTAATTGAACATAGAGTTTGCAAATATTTTCTCACATTCAACATGTTGCCTTTTTAATTTTCTTGAGTTTCCTTTGCTGTGCAGGGACTTTTTAGTTTGACGTAATCTCAAACTTGTTTATTTTTGTTATTATTGCTTCTGGTTTTTGGAGTCAGATTCAAAAAATCTTATCAAAACTACTGTCAGGGAACTTACTGCCTGTCTTTTCTTCTAGGAATTTTTTTGTCTTCAGGTCTTCCATTAAAGTCTTTAATCCACTTTTAGTTAATTTTTGTGTATAATGTAAAATAATAACCTAGTTTTATTCTTTTGCATGTGTCTGTCCAGTTTCCCCAAAACTTCTTTGAAGAGCCTGTCCTCTTTACATTATATCTTCTTGGCTCCTTCATCATAAATGAATTGACCATATATGCAAGGATTTATTTCTGGGCTTTCCCTTCTGTTTCATTGACCTATGTATCTGTTTTTAGTCCAATAACACACTGTTCTGATTACTATAGCTTTATAGTATCATTTGAAATCAGGAAGTGTGACACCTCCAGCTTTGTTCTTTCTCAAGAATGCTTTGACTATTTAGGGTGTTCTGTGATTCCATACAAATTTTAGGATTGTGTAATTCTATTTCTATGAAAAATACCATTGAGATTTTGATAAGGATTGCATTGAATCTATAAACTGCTGCTGCTGCTGCTAAGTCGCTTCAGTCGTGTCCAACTCTGTGCGACCCCATAGACGGCAGCCCACCAGGCTCCCCCGTCCCTGGGATTCTCCAGGCAAGAACACTGGAGTGGGTTGCCATTTCCTTCTCCAATGCATGAAAGTGAAAAGTGAAAGTGAAGTCACTCAGTCATGTCCAACTCTTAGCGACCCCATGGACTGCAGCCCACCAGGCTCCTCAGTCAATGGGATTTTCCAGGCAAGAGTACTGGAGTGGGGTGCCATTGCCTTCTCCAATAAATCACTAGTAGTGTGGAAGTTTTAACAGTACTAATTCTTCCAACCCAGGAACACAGAATATCTTTTCATTTAGTGTGTCTTCTTCATATTTCACCAATGTTGTATTACTGCCTTGGCAAAATTTATTTTTATTTTATTTTGATGTAGTTGTAATTGGATTGTTTTCTTAATTTATCATTTTGCAGGACACTGAGTTATTATTCTTTTAAAGAAATGTTTGGATTCGTTTTTAAAATGCACTACTTAGATTTTAATACCACATTTTAAATTGTGATCTTTTAGATAATTCTCTTATGAAAGAGAATTTAATTTTCTGAATATCTATTGTTTGATAGTGATTTTTAAATTGTGTCTCTAGGGGTTATAGTTTAAAAGTTATAACTATGGCATTTGTCTAAGATGTAATAGGAAAAGTATAAAAATAAATATCATTTGATATATATCACAAGTATATTCATGTGGTAAAAGACTGAATATTACTTTATATGGAAAAGAAAGAAGTTAAGGATCTCAAATCCATATCCTGGATTATCTAGATCAGCTCTCATGCAGTCATATCTATCCTTGCAAGAGGCAGAGGGAATTTTTGAGGCCAAAGATGATGAGTCAGTGGGAGGCAGAGACAATAGTGATGTGGTCACAAGCCAAGGAATGCCTGAGCTACTGGAGGTTTGAAGAAGGATTCTTAGAACTTCTCTTAGTACCTTGGGAGGGACCTGGCTCTGCTGATACTTTGATTTTGGTTCAAAATCAAAACTGATTTTGGACTTCTGATCCCTAGAATTGTAAGAGAAAATTCTTTGTTTATCACTTTGTACATGGACTGAGTGTTTGTTTTCCCCTAAAATTCATGCGTTGTGATCTTACCCCATTGTGATGGTATTTGAAGGTGAGACCTTCAGGAGGTAATCAGGCTTAGATGAGGTCATGAGGATAGAGCTCCTATGATGGATTTCATGCCCGTATAAGAAGAGACCAGAAAGCTAGTTCTCTTTCTCTCCATCATATGAGGATACAACAAGAAGGTGGCTGTCTAAAAGCCAGAAAGTGGGCTCTCATTAGACAGCAGATCTGCTGGCATCTTGATCTTGAACCTCTCAGCTACTCAGATCTATGAGAGATAACTGTTGTTTAAGTTATCAAGTCCATATATTTTGTTCCAGCAGCCTGAACTAAGATATTTAGTAATGACGCAGATACAATAAAAAAATGTAGATATAAGGTAAATCATAGGAGAAAATATTTTACAAAGAGAATGGCAACTATTTTTTTTGTTGTTTTGAGAATGACAATTACTTTTTAAAAGAGAGTATTGTATTTAGTGATAGTGAGGAGATAATAAAACAAGCATTTTCATACACTTCAAAATGGAGCACGATTATAAAGCTATTAGAAACTGTTTTCAAAGAGTATTTAAGATCAAAATATGACTACCACATAATCCTAAGTAAACACAGAATTTTTTTTTTTAACATTATGAACCAAATATTAGGTATCTAGTTAATCTATTCCATAGGAAAAGAAATGTGAAGTAAAAAGCAACGTATGGAGCAAATCTGCCTTTATTTAATCCTTACTTTCCCACTTCTTAGCTGTGCAGTCTGGGCAAAGTACTGCAGATTTCTGGGCTTCTGTTTCCATCTACGAAAAGCATGATAAAACAACCTATGCACCTTATAGAGGACTAAATGTGGTGGTATTTTCTCAGTGCTCAAAACAATGACTAGCATACTCTTAAGTGTGCAATGCAGTGTTTTCGTTTGTGTATAATACAGATTGGAATAAAAATTTTTTAATCTAGGAGGGCTTTTTACCTGATTACTTCAAAATTCATTTCCTTCTTCCTGCATTTGAAACATCAGATACTGAAGAAAGGCTCCACTTCCACAATAGCAGACCTGCCCCACAGCAGAATACAAACATAACTGATAGAAACTATTAAAAAAATAAAAAAGTCCCTGGGTATTGCCCCACAGGTATGTACCAAGTGAAGAAAGATTTATTCAAGAAAATCTGCTCACACATGGTAAGAACAACCAATATGGCAGTCGAGTCATGACCTACTCCTACGCTGTTGCCCTCAATTCAGCATTACAATATCTCCACTCTCAACTGGTGTGGCTGAGAAGACAGGCTTCCTCTCCTTTCATCTCCCATGAACGGATACCATGTCTTACCGGGAGGGTAGGCTGCCAGCATTTCTCACCTCCTCCAATGTCAAGTTACAGAGGCTGGATTCCTGGTAAGTGCAGCCAAGAGGTCAGGAGCTCCCATCCTTCACCCAGCCCCTACTGATAGAATGAAGATGTTATTGCAGGTGTGCAGGCCTAGAATACTTGGGCCCCAGGTGCCCTCACTGCATCTTGCTTGATGGTCAGAAGTTCCACACTGGGAGAGGCAAGCCAAGGACACAAGAGCTACTGCCTGCACTCAGCTCTTGGAGCAGGGCCTCAGAGATTTTGCCTAGGGGAAGAGACAGTCCATAAGAACAGAGAGCTTCAAAGCTCTTTCCACAGGAACTGATTTTATTTCAAACAAGAGTGTGGGGAAGTTCAAGTTTCAGGATACTCTCAGAAACAATGGAAATCTCTAAAGTAAGCAAATGAAAGAAGGCTGATAGAACCTCTTAGTAAACAAAATGCTAAACCATAGGCCAGTTTCACAAAAGAGAACCTAGGAAAGAGCTAAGAAAAGCCTTCCTGAAGTCAGAACAAACCTCAAAGACTAGCTGAAAAAACTGCCACTGCCCACACTGAATTGCATCAGACTATGAAACAATTTGGACTGCAAGGAGATCCAACTAGTCCGTCCTAAAGATCAGTCCTGGGTGTTCATTGGAAGGACTGATATTGAAGTTGAAACTCCAATACTTTGGCCACCTCATGCGAAGAGTTGACTCATTGGAAAAGACCCTGATGCTGGGAGGGATTGAGGGCAGGAGGAGAAGGGGACGACAGAGGATGAGATGGCTGGATGGCATCTCTGACTCGATGGACATGAGTTTGAGTGAACTCCGGGAGTTGGTGATGGACAGGGAGGCCTGGCGTGCTGCAATTCATGGGGTCGCAGAGTCGGACACGACTGAGCGACTGAACTGAACTGAACTGATTAAACAATTTATGCCCCATAGCATTGTTTGCAACAATAGAGCAGTAAGTCAGCAATTCTTTAAGCCCAAAACCTAGGCAGATGCCTTAAGTGGGGGCAGGGTGGGGGTGCAGATAACTGGTAACAGAAACTGCTTGTGAGAGGACTCAGATGTTGAATTTAACAGAAAAAGACCTCAAAGCAGCTGTTGTAAAGATGTTCAGATAAGCAAAGGAAACCATGCTTAATGAAATAAAGGAAGCCATGATATCAGCCTCTCATCACATTGAGAGAATAAAGAAATTATCGATATAGAAACTAAAAGAGAGCCAAATAGAAATTCTAAAGTACAATGAAAAGTACAGTAACCAAAATGAAAAATTCACTAGAGGGGCTCAGCAGTTGGTTTGCACTGGCTAAAGAAACTAATGAACTCAAAGATGGATTGACAGGAGGCCATGCAATACGAATAAAAAATGAAGAAAAATGGACAGCGCCTCAGAGAATGGTACCACTAGGGCTACTGACATAGGTGTAATGGGAGTACTAGAAGGAGAGAAGAAAGAGAAAAGAGCAAGGAAAAAAATGGAATAAATAATAGCTGAAAATATCCCAAATTTGATGAGAAACATTAATCTATACATCCAGAACTTGATGAACTCCAACAAGGATAAACAAAAAGAGATTCATACTCAGGCACATCATTATAAAATGCAGAAAAACAAAGAGAAAATCTATTGTAAAAGCAGCAAAAAGAAAAAACAACCAGTCACTTAGAATGGAATCCCAATAAAATTAATAGCTGACTTCTCATCAGAAACAATGGGGGTCAGAAGGATGATAAAGAAAAAATTGTCAATTAACAGTCTTCTGTCCTATAAAACTGTCTTTCAGAAATAAAATCAAAATGACATTTCCAGATTAACAAAATTCAAGAGAATTTTTGCTTACAGATTCACCTTGCAAGTAATCCTAAAGGAAATTCTTTTTTTAAAAAATAGTAATAACATGGGATTTATACTCAACAAACTTAAGTATACAATACAGTATTGCTAACTATACACACACTGTTATATATTGCATCACTAGATCTTTTTCATTTTGCTTGACTGAGATTTTATACCCATTAAACAGCAACTCCCCATCATCCCACACCCCATCTCCTGGCAGCCATCATTCTACTTTCTGCTTCTATCTGACTGCTTTGCATTCCTCATATAAGGAGAATCTTGCAGAATTTGTCCTTCTGTGACTGCCTCATTTCACTTAATAATGTGCTCCAGCTTCATCTATGTTGTAGCTATGACAGGATTTCTTTCGTTTCTTTTTGTGATAGAATATTTGGTTGCATGTATATACTACATTTTCTTTATACATCCATCCATTGACGGACATTTAGATTATTCCCAACTCTTAGCTCCTGTGAATAATGTTGCAGTGGGCGTAGGTGTATAAATATCTCTTTGGGATCCTGATTTCCAGTTATTTTGGATAAATACTCAGAAGTGGGATTGCTGGTTCATATGGCAGTTCTATTTTTAATTTTTGAAGGAAGCTCTATACTGTTTGAAAGAGCCTGCACCATCTCAGGATCATGCACCTGCCAACAGAATACAAAGGTTGCAGTTTCTCCAAGTCCTCACCAGCACTTTCTGTTTTTGTTTTCGTAATCACTGTCCTAACAGGTGTGAGCTGATGTTTTACTGTGTTTTTTGATATTTGTTTCCTTGATGATTAGTGATGAGCATCTGTGGACGGTATGTTTTTCACCTTTGGAAAAATATTGTCTATTCAAAATTGTTTGCCCAGTTTTAACTTAGATTATTTAGTTGTTTTTGTTTTTGTTTGCTCATTTTTGCTGAGTTGTAAGAGCTGCTTGTAAATTATGGACATTAATATCTTATCACATATGTTTTGCAAGTATTGCAAATGTTTTCCCATTTTGTAGGTTGCATTTTTACTTTGTTAACTTCTTCCTTTATTGTACAGAGCTTTTTAGTTGTATGTCCTCCCACTTGTCTATTTTTGCTTTTGTTGCCTGTGATTTTGGTGCCATATCCAAGAAATTATTACCAAGCCTAATGTCAGGAAGCTTCCAGTATGTTACCCTCTTGAGAATTTTACAGTTTCAGGTCTTATATTTAAGTCTTTAATCCATTTTGAGTTGATTTTTGTATGTTTTGTGAGATGAGAGTCCAATTTCATTTATTTACTTGTGGATATATTATTATATGTTTTTAAATCACAAAGTGTGATGCCACCAGCTTTATTCTTCTTTCTCAAGATTTTTTTGTGAGGGGGGGGAACTAATTGTGGTTATTTGCAGTTCCATATGAATTTTAAAATTGTTTTCTCCATTTCTGTAAAAAATGTCATGTGATTTTGATAGGGGTTGCATTGAACCTATAGATTAGTTTTGATAGATGGGACGTTTTAACAGTACTAAACTATCTGTACCTGAGCATGGAGTGTCTTTCCATTTGTGTGCTCGGTGGTTTCTTTCATCCAAGTCTTGCTTTCAGTTTACAAGTCTTCCACCTGCTTGGTTAACTTAATTCCTAAGTATTTCATTCTTCAATGCAATCGTAAATGGGATTGTTTTCTTAATTACTTTTAATGGATGTTTTGTCATTAGTGTGTAGATATCTGATTTTTGTGTGTTGGTTTTGTATCCTGATTCACGGAATTTGTTAGTTGTAACATTTTTCGTGTGTGGATGCTTGTTTTCTACATATAAGGTAGTAACATCTGCAAACAGATAATTTTACTTCTTTCTTCCTTATTTGGATGCCTTTTATTTCTTTTTCTTGCCTAATTGCTCTGGCTAGGAATTCCAGTACTATGTTGAGTAGAAGTGGCAGGAGTGAGAATTCTTGCCTTATTCTCAATCTTAGAACAAAAGCTTTCAACTTTTCACTTTTGAATGATGATAGATGGTGGCTTTTCATATGTGGCCTTTATAAGTTGAGTTAATTTTCTGTACTCCTAGTCTGTTGAGAGTATTTATTATGAAAAGGCATTGAATTTTGTCAGATGCTTTTTTACATTGATGAGATCATGTGATTTTTATCCTTCACTTGGATATGTGGGATGTCATATTAATTGGTTTTTGTATTTTGAATCATCCTTGTATCCCAAGGGTAGATTGCACTTGGTCATAGTATATGATCCTTTTAATGTGTTTTTTAATTTGGATTGCCTGTGTATTATTTAGGATTTTTGCATCGATATTCTTCAGGATGTTGACCTATAATTTTCTTATACTATGCTTGTCTGGCTTTGGTATCAGAGTAATTCTGGCCTCAAAATAAGTTTGGATATGTTCCCTCCTCTTCAGTTTTCAAGGAGTTTGAGAAGAGTTTGAGAAGGAGTGGCATTAATTCAGTTTTTAAAAATTTCTGCTCTCATATTTATTAGTTCCCTCCTTCTGCTAAATTTGCACGTAGTTTACTTTTCTTTTTCTGGTTCCTTAAGGCATAGAGTTAGGTTGTTTATTTGAGGTTTTTTTCTTCCTATTAATATAGATGTTTATTACTCTAAACAATCCCCTTAGTACTGAGTTTGTTGGTCCATAAATTTTGATTTACTGTGTTTTCTATTTTGTCTCAAGATATTTTCTAATTTCCCTTTTGTTTTTTGACCCACTGGTTGTTCAAGAACATTCCGTTTAACTTCTGCATATTTCTGGATTTTCCTGTTTTGCTTCTACCGTTGAGCTCTAATTTCATTACATTGTGGTTAGAAAAGATACATGTTATGATTTCAGCCTTAAATTTGATAAAATTTTTTGGTTATTTAATATTTGATCTATCCTGGACAGTGTTTTATGTACACTTGAGAAGAATATATATTCTACTGTTGTTGAGTGGAATGTTCTGTGTGAATATATGTCTTTAGGTCCATCTGGTCTATGGTGTTGTCCAAATCCTTTGTTTCCTAATCTATTCTGAATGATCCATCCATTGTTTAAAGTGGGGTATGGCTGTCCCCTGTTATTACTGTATTGCTGTCTGTGTTTCCTTTCAGTTCTGTCGGTGTTTGCTTCATATATTTAGATATTATGATTTTGAGTGCATGTATATTTATAATTGTTGGGTCTTCCTAGGGAATTTTACCCATTATCATTATCTCATGACACTGACTCTAAAAATATTGGCAGATGATTGGACATGTATTTGATTAATGTCAAATATGTAAAATACTTGTCATGTTTTATTATTTACTGCCTAACCCACGTTTACAATTAACCAGCCAATTACCATTTTCAATTATAGTAGATAAGAGACTTCTGCTATGAAGCTCTGGCCTTGGAGCTAAGAACTTCCTGGAGACTGGGTTTGAAAGTTGTTAAGTCATTAATAAAATTAAACATATTAAGCATCTATTGTGTGTTTGACCTGTCAATATGTAGCTAGTCATTGATACCATGACAATGACTTTGGTCACTCAGGGAGAGGGTTTAAATGAGTGGCATAGAGGATAGAGCCAGAAATTCACTAGTTAACATCAGCCTGAAAATGAACAGCCCACAGTGATGACTAGTAGAGAATGACCAGATGGATAGAAGAAGCTATGAAAAGTAGGATATAAAAAATCAGGAAAGAGTGTTTGCAAAAGAATGATCAGCAGCATCAATGCTGTAGAAGCACCAAAGAAGATACAAGAGTAACTTGAGTGTGAAGATACGGGCCACCAAGCAGGAGATTCTTGGGAAACTTGTTGGCAATGTTTCATTGGTAAATGGAGGACAGGTTAGAATGAATTCTGTGAGATGAATGGAAATGAATTATAATTGTAAAAACTTGAGCTATGTATAAATTTAATATTTTGCATATTTGAAAATATGTTTCACTCATAACTTCATTCTCTTTTCCCATATTCTGTGGAATTATAGATGATTTTATTATCTGGAGCCTTCCTTTGGTTTTTGGAATTTTCTATAATGAACATATTTTGCCTTTGTAGTTGAGAAAGAAAGTGTCTAAAAGATATAATGTATCTAGAATGTTTCCAAAAGATACAACAATGTGCAATAGCCTTATCTATCAATATGTTGGAATACAAAAAAATGTTTTCTAAACAAGTATTTCACAAATTGCTAAAAATTTCTGGCCTACAAAAGATCCTTTTCTTTGGAATTTCCTTTAATTTTACATGGAATAATAAAAATTGTGTTTTGGAAAGTTCTGAAGCCTTGGGTAATCATAAGGGTCTCTGCTGAATTGTCTTTTGGCTTCTATAATCCACACACATGGAATTATTAACCTATTCTAACCCTTGAATTTTACTTCTCCTTGTAGCTGTAGTAGAGTCACAGCAAATTGAGAGAATAAGGCCCTCACTTAGCTAATGAGATTGAAAAAACGAGATTGAAACTTTTGATCATCACCTCCTTTCTTGTATTATATAGGAGGTGTGGTGAGTGGGAAAGTGTTTACCTACCATGTGTTTAGTGCAAGACACTGTGATGAAGTCAGGGTCTCTTTCTCTCCAATTTGTTTGTAAATATATATATATATATCGGAGAAGGCAATGGCACCCCACTCCAGTACTCTTGCCTGGAAAATCCCGTGGATGGAGGAGCCTGGTGGGCTGCAGTCCATGGGGTCACTAGAGTCGGACACGACTGAGTGACTTCACTTTCACTTTTCACTTTCATGCATTGGAGAAGGAAATGGCACCCCACTCCAGTGTTCTTGCCTGGAGAATCCCAGGGACGGGAAGCCTGGTGGGCTGCCGTATATGGGGTCGCACAGAGTCGGACACGACTGAAGCGACTTAGCAGCAGCAGCAGCATATATATATATATAGACCCTGAAGGAGCCCTGGCTAATTTCTTTTTTCCTGAAAGCTAGATTTGGTAGATAAAATGTAGCTTTGACATGCAAAGCTAGATTTAAAAAGTAATATAAATCTTTACGGCAGCCTTTAGTTGAAAATACCCAGGATTGGTTCTTTTTATAATACAGAGTAGAAAGTCTTGAAGTCTCTTTCATCCATTTCTCTCCATTCTCCCTCACTAGCATGGTAGTCATCCAACAAATCTTCTGCCAAGAAACTGCATCCCACTGTCCATCCGTCACTGCTGAGCTCAACTCTGTTCATCGTGTCAGCCTCAGGCTGTTTTCACTTCTGTTGTCCAGGACCTGCGTTTCTGCATTAAGGAGCAAGGTGGTGGCAGGGGGCGGGGGAGTCCATCCTCATATGGTTTGGCTAGGGAGAGAAGAATGTTGCAAACGTGTGTTTTTTTAAGTTGTATCCTTATAACAAATACACGAGTGCTTTTTTCTCTTTGTTTTTGTTTTTTGTCTCTCTGGGGAAGGGTGACATCTGGTGGCTGAAACAGTAAGCCCCAATTCAAGAGATATAAAGCTTGAGGTAAATCATTTCTGCTGAAACTGTGTGCATATGTTCATGTTTTATGTGTGTGTGTGTGTGTGTGTGTGTGCAATGTCCCATGTACTCATTCCAAGTAAACCGGTGTCTTTGCCACCATGTTCAAATGCTGCCTCTTTTGTTACTCATCACCTATGTTCTTTATTCATGCTTGGCCTTAATTCAAGATCCAAAATATTTCCTTAACGGAATGTTTCTTAACAAGACTATCTTCTTGATAATCTTTTATGTAATTAAAACCTAAAACTTTTCTGTTAGTTTTAAGTTCTTAATTGTTAGTGATCATTCTAATAGAAAAACAGTTTTACCTAATGGTTAAAGAAATATCCACCTGAAATTATGCTGTATGATTTATACTCCTAGCTTTATTTATCTTTGAATCAACTCTCTATCCAATATTTAATTGGGTTGCTTCATCAGAGATACTTATCCTTGACTTGTTTAGTCCATCAGTAAATGGCAACCAGAATGTCAGTTTTGTTTTCAGGTGGTTTTCATTGGTTTGGTTATTTTGCCTCACTTTGTTTAAAAAAGGAAAAAAAACGTTGCAGGAGGATTTAGGGCAACAAATGCATATTACTAAAAATATAAAAATTATTTTAAAATAAAAATGTGGCAAAAGAGATAAAGGTATCTTTCTCTTAGAGTACAGATTGCACTATTATATCCCTAAATTTTCTCAAAACTGATTTTAATTCATTTGTTTTTTAATAAGCAGTTGATAAATGTTATAGTGATCAATATAGTTACAGTTAATGATACAATAATTCTTGGTAGTTTTTCCCCATGATCAAAAGAATGCTTTATATTCACAAGAAAATAAAAGGCAGTTTTGTTAAGGAGCCATGGTTTTCAGAATTTAGACCTACATTGTTTCTCATGCCTTTATAATCCTAAGTAGTGGGATTTTAAGAAGCAGAAGTGAATCCATTCCATATAATTATGCTTGCTTTGAAAGAACTTTCTGTGGGGCGAGGCTCTATAGGATGACTTTTTAAAGCCTCTTGTCTGGAGAAGATGGATTTTATAATCCAGTATTGAATTTTTGTCTATCACACTTAGAATTATCAGCCTGTTTTGTTCAGCAGAACTGTTACTCACCCCACAGGCATTTTTGCCGAGGTGTTTGGGGCTTCCCTGGTGGCTCAGACAGTAAAGAATCTGACTGCAATGTGGGAGACCTGGGTTTGATTCCTGGGTCAGGAAGATCCCCTGGAAGAGGAAATGGCAACCCACTCCAGTAATCTTGCCTGGAGAATTCCATGGACAGAGGATCCTGGCAAAGAGTTAGACCCAACTAAGCAACTAACACTTGGTATGATACAGTAATTCCCATGTTACTCTAAATGTAGTAGAAAAGTATATTCTAGTGGATAATATTTAACCTCTTTTGTAAATCAAATAGGTATCTTTGAATTTCTCTTTTTTCCCCAGAATTAGATTTTTATAGATAAGCAACTTCAAAGTAACATCTAAAATAGTTAAGACTCAAAAAGAGTTTTTTTTAACATACAGTATACCAACAACTAATTTTCAAGGTCAATTGTGTATCACAAAATATCAAAACTATGGTGCAAAGAAAGCAATTAAGTCAAAAGCCAGACTGTGCTTAATTACTACATTTCTTGAACCATTAACCACTATTCTATTGATAATCTGGGCTTCCCTGATAGCTCAGTTGGTAAAGAATCCACCCGCAATGCAGGAGACCCTGGTTCGATTCCTGGGTTGGAAAGATCCACTGTAGAAGGGATAGGCTACCCACTCCAGTATTCTTGGGCTTCCCTGGTAGCTCAGCTGGTAAAGAATCTGCTTGCCATGCAAGAGACCTGGGTTCAATCCAGGGGTTGGGAAGATCCCTGGAGAAGGGAAAGGCTACCCACTCTATTCTGGCCTGGAAAATTCCATGGACTGTGTAGTCCATGGGGTTGCGAAGAGTCGGACACAACTGAGCAACTTTCACTTTCACTTTTGTTGATAATCTAAGACATCTTAATCTCTCAGATATATATGATATACTATTTTAATATATTAGTTTCTAGAGAAACAGTACTTCAATGTCATATAGTAATAAAGCAATATAGAGACTGTGTAACTGTTACAGAAAAAATGTACTAATTACTCAATATCTGCAAATATGTTTTACAGAGTATCAGTACCATGTAGATGATCTGTAAAGTACAAAAAAATATACTATAGCATATATAGAATCATACATCCAGTTACTGTGTTACAGAATTTTTAAATGAAGCATGATAATATTTTAATCACTATTGTTTCCTATCCTTATCAAAAATATTCACTGTTGAAACATTATTAGAAAATAATAATGTAAATATAAAGGGGGGAAAGTAGTTTATTTGCTACCACACCTCTTATGGCTGCACTTCACATCATCAAGGTTATTTATCTTCCTTTTTGTCATCTAGTCAGAGGTCTACAAACTGTTTCTGTAGAGGGCCAGGCAGTAAATATTTTAGGCTTTCCTGGCCATGTGGTAGAACCACTCAGTTCCCACACTGTAGCACATGGCAGCCATAGACAGTAGTAGGTAATTTAATGAATGTGACTCTGTTTCAAAAAAACTTTATTTACAGAAACAAGCAGCAGGCCATACATAGCTTACTGATAATCCCTTGCAATATGGTCATAGAGATAGTAAGTTGAAGCAGTATATATATCTGACTTCTGACCGGCTTGGCTGCTGCTGCTTTCAGCGTCAGTAAAGGTTCTTTACAGTGATATAATGCCTGACAAAACAATGCAGTAGGCTTTCCCAAACAGTGGATTTACTTGCAGACTTTTTTCCTTCTATATTTTGAGGTATGTGGAAGTTTATGATATTTTGCCACTCCATAAATGAAGCATTTGACAATGGCAGGATCGCTTTCATATTATTTTGCCAGCATTATAAAACTTCCTACCTCAGGTGTAGGTTTAGGGAGTTTCATTGTGCCAGATTTCTGGGTTACTTTGATTTTAGCAACTGCTAAACCTTTAAAATGTCAACACTACAGGGTGCTAGATTTGGTTAGGTTTTTTCCTTTTCAGTTGTATCCCTTACTCGAGCTTTCAGAGTATGCATTGGCTCTGTGTTACACTTGGGATCCATGCTTCCTCATCAAGGTGCTGTGAAGTTAATGCAGAGTTCTTGAGCTGGATCACCCACATTTCCTAAACCTCTGTCATTGTGCTTAGTAGAGGTGCGCATGTGTGCTAAGTTGTGTCTGACTCTTTGTGACCCTGTGGACTGTAGCCCACCAGGCTCCTCTGTCCATGGGATTTTCCGGGCAAGAATACTGGAGTTGGCGACTATTTCCTTCTCCAGGGGATCTTCCTGACTCAGGAATCAAACCCTTGTCTCCGGTATTGGCAGGCAGGTTCTTTACCACTGAGCTACCAAGGAAGCTTAATAGAGATACAGACCAGATTTGAGCCAGGCTGAGGGAAGGGTACAGTTTGGTAGCAGTGGGGCCAGGACAGCAGAAAGGCATAGCAGTTATAAAGTTATGAATGCCTGAGATAATAAAGGTTTTGAACTATTGGCAGTGAAAATGTCAATCAATTGATTGAGAAATTTCAAAATAAAGTATTGGAAAACAAATGTCTGATTCTAAAGGTGCTTTTTAAGTCTGGATAATCAGAGATGGGGTAGGAGAGCTTGAGAGAAGAGGGCTTACTAGAGTAAAAATTTACGTGTAAAATTACAGCTGTCCCCATCATTATTAAAAATATTTCTCATTTAAAGAAATTCAACCTGTATTTTACTTATAAATATGTTCCAGATAAATGTACCAAAATATCTTGTTTCTCATCATCATATGCTATTTTAATGCCGTGTATATTTGTGTGTGTTTAGTTTAAATTTATATGCATGATACAGGAGCCTACAGCACATAAAGGAAACTTCCCATATCCCAGGAGAGCAAGTAACTAAATTATGGCCTTGGGAAACTTGAAAATTTTATATCTGGAAAACTCTGGGATTGGGAGTTTTTCCACTGAGCTTGCTTCACTGAAAATATCTTTCCTCCCAGATAGTTTGTAGCACTTTCTTTTAGCTCACTTCATCCATTTTTTTGGTGATGATTTGCTAATTTATTTTCACATATAAAACTTCTAAATGTCTTTTGGAAAAACGTATGGAAATGTTTTGCTTGCTGTTGCTGCATTTTTCCTAAAAGGAAGTGGGAGAAATTTGAGTCATTAATATACAACAATTCTGCTGTGTCTGTATGCTTTTAGATTCACAGCAGGTTGTTCAAAACCATCTAGGTAAGGAACTTTGGAATGTTTATTCAAAACAAACTTCTGGCACTGTTTGTATAGAGAAGTATATCCCAAAGTCAAGTTCGCGAACTCATGGAAAATCATCAGGGCTTAGTCAAAGGTTCCCTTGGGATAGATGAATTTTTAGAAAGAAGGACGATAACAAAAAAGAATTTGGAAATTGCTACACTGGTATGAAGCAAAGAATTTTGAAAATATTTTCTGGCTGTTTTTATATTATATTTACCTGTTTTTAATTGATAAAACACATGAATTTTTAATCCATAGAAATCTCCAAATCTATTAAAAGGGGCTACATAGATTTCATTAGTATGTGCAAGGCCAGTTTCTTTACCACTCTTTGATTATTTAAAACAGGATTAGTAATAGGAATATCAGCTGAGAAATTCTGATGATGTTTGAAATGCCAAGATTGTCTACATAATTAAATGGCATATGTACACACTTTGGCTGTATTCCAAACCCAGGGATTACGTGCCTACATTAATCCCATGTGTCTACAAAAGCTGCTAGGGTAAACATCTGGAATCTTTTACTACCAAAACTAAAATATTAAACCTAGTCAGTCAAAAGAGCTTCTTACCCACAGATGTCCTACAGAGAGCAATTTTTGTGTGTGATCTTATTTTAAAGCAGATGTGTTAGGAACTAAATATATCAGATGCTTCAGCCACCCTTGAAACGTGACTTTTTCTTTAAGGTAAAAATAAGGACAGGTTAAATGTTGCTGAAGAGTTCAATTCAACCCCAAATATTCCATAATGAGACAGACAGGATCAGTTGGAGATCAAATTCTTACTAAAACTGTGTGGCTCAGTTCCCAGGCAGCTACAGAATCTATTGGAACTCCTTTGATCAAAAGAATTTGGTATCTACTCACATAAATACTGAAGCTCTAAGTAAAACTTGTGATCTTTCAGGTTGCAACAGAAAAACCACAAATTATTTATATCATTTTTTGGTTTTACAACATAAAACAACAAGAATGGTGAGCTTTCCCATATTTTTTCCACTATGCTCCTAAAGTATGCTTTTAGTAAGTTATTGTCTCTTTCATCCTAAAGCATATTAAAATTTTCCAGAATAGAAATGGTTTCTCTAGAAAAATCACATTATCCAGATTCTTATTTTAGAGGCAAAATTAATAACATGAAGGGTTGTTGGTTTTCTTATGATAGATATAATATGAAAGTGAATATTCCCATTCTCACAAAAATAAACTTAAAGAGTCATTAAGTATTGTTTTGTTTAAGCATATTTCTTTGTGGAGGTGAAATCTGGTTCTTTGCCTTTAATATGCAAACCTGCCTGGCCCATGAGGTGTTTGCAACTCTCCAGGTAAAGATTAACCACAAGGACTAGAGTCAGACTCAGTTCCAGTCCCAGCTCCAAGTACTAGCTGTATTGTATCAAGTTAATTAACCTTTTGGAATGCAGAGTTCCAAAGAATAGCAAGGAGAGATAAGAAAGCCTTCTTCAGTGATCAGTGCAAAGAAACAGAGGAAAACAATAGAATGGGAAAGTCTAGAGATCTCTTCAAGAAAATTAGAGATACCAAGGCAACATTTCATGCAAACATGGGCTCAATAAAAGACAGAAATGGTATGGACCTGACAGAAGCAGAAGATATTAAGAAAAGGTGGCAAGAATACACAGAAGAACTGTACAAAAAAGGTCTTCACAACCCAGTTAATCACGATGGTATGATCACTCACCTAGAGCCAGACATCCTGGAATGTGAAGTCAAGTGAGCCTTAGGAAGCATCACTACGAACAAAGCTAGTGGAGGTGATGGAATTCCAGTGGAGCTATTTCAAATCCTGAAAGATAGATGCTGTCAAAGTGCTGAACTCAATATGTCAGCAAATTTGGAAACCTCAGCAGTGGCCACGGGACTGAAAAAGGTCAGTTTTCATTCCTATCTCAAAGAAAGGCAGTGCCAAAGAACGCTCAAATGACCACACAATTGCACTCATCTCACACGCTAGTAAAGTAATGCTCAAAATTCTCCAAGCCAGGCTTCAACAATACGTGAACCGTGAACTTCCAGATGTTCAAGCTGGTTTTAGAAAAGGCAAAGGAACCAGAGACCAAATTGCCAACATCTGCTAGATCATCGAAAAAGCAAGAGAGTTCCAGAAAAACATCTACTTCTGCTTTATTGACTATGCCAAAGACTTTGTGTGGATCACGATAAACTGGAAAGTTCTGAAAGAGATGGGAATACCAGACCACCTGACCTGCCTCTTGAGAAATTTGTATGCAGGTCAGGAAGCAACAGTTAGAACTAGACATGGAACAACAAACTGGTTCCAAATAGGAAAAGGAGTACGTCAAGGCTGTACGTTGTCACCCTGCTTATTTATATGCAGAGTACATCATGAGAAACGCTGGACTAGAAGAAGCACAAGCTGCAATCAAGATTGCCGGGAGAAATATCAATAACCTCAGATACGCAGATGCCACCACCCTTATGGCAGAAAGTGAAGAAGAACTAAAGGGCCTCTTGATGAAAGTGAAAGAGGAGAGTGAAAAAGTTGGCTTAAACCTCAACAGTCAGAAAACTAAGATCATGGCATCCAGTCCCATCACTTCATGGCAAACAGATGGGGAAACAGTGTCAGACTTTATTTTTGGGGGCTCCAAAATCACTGCAGATGGTGATTGCAGCCATGAAATTAAAAGACACTTACTCCTTAGAAGAAAAGTTATGACCAACCTATACAGCGTATTAAAAAGCAGAGACATTACTTTGCCAACAAAGGTCCGTCTAGTCAAGGCTATGGTTTTTCCTGTGGTCATGTATGGATGTGAGAGTTGGACTATGAAGAAAGCTGAGCATCAAAGAATTGATGCTTTTGAACTGTGGTGTTGGAGAAGACTCTTGAGAGTTCCTTGTACTACAAGGAGATCCAACCAGTCCATCTTAAAGGAGATCAGTCCTGGGTGTTCATTGGAAGGACTGATGTTGAAGCTGAAACTCCAGTCCTTTGGCCACCTCATGTGAAGAGCTGACTCATTGGAAAAGACCCTGATGCTGGGAAAGATTGAGGGCAGGAGGAAAAGGGGACAACAGAGGATGAGATGGTTGGATGGCATCACCAACTCAATGGACATGGGTTTGGGTAGGCTCCAGGAGTTGGTGATGGACAGGGAGGCCTGGCATGCTGCGGTTCATGGGGTTGCAAAGAGTTGGACACGACTGAGCGACTGAACTGAACTGAATTTACCTTTCAAAGCCTCTACATTCTTACTTGTAAAATGAGCACAATAATAGCATTTCCTTAGTGCTTCTGTGTTCACAAGTGTCCTGGCATAGAGGAAGCTCTTGGCATCTGCTGGTGCCTCCTTACTACCACCACCTCATTAAGCAGGACCAGAAGGTACCTGGGGCTCACCTGGTGAGGTAGATAGGAAGGAAGAAGATGTTCCAAGCAGAGAATATTATACATGGTGGGTCACAAAGATTTGGTTGCCTCACAAAGGGAAAAATGTAGTTGAGGAAGGGGCTGGAGTGACATGGGCAACGGTAGGAATGTGGACTTTATCCTAAACGTCAGTGAGGAGCATTCATGGACTTGAGTATAAGAGGCCTAGATGTATATTAAGAGTGAATGAATGAAGGAATCAATGAGGAAATGAACTAGGTTGCTTTTGGATACATTTTTTCTGAGAAAAAGCTAAAAAACGGAGAGGTTGTCATGGTATCTGTGTTTTTTTTATTTGGCTGCACTGCACAGCCGCAGGGTCTTAGTTGCCTGACCAGGGATCAGACACAGGGTAGCATGCACATAGTCCTAACCACTGAACCACCAGGGGAGTCCAGTCTGTGCTAGTTATGCTGAGTTTGAACACTTAGGATTGGAGGAGTGAGGCATAGATGGCTCTATATATTCATCTTTTCAGTATTTTCTATTTTTTCCCCCTTCAATGAACATTTCTGTTTTTGTTAAAGAAATGTTAAATGTATGAAAAAAGCTCTTTTTCAACCCAGGTGATTTATTCTTAGCCAACTATGAAAATAGGAGTGGACTGTCGTCATTAAACCATACAACTTCTTAAGCAAGAGTAAAACTGGCAGACAGTCATGCCCACACAAGAAGGGTCATTGCTTTGGTACAGCCTAGAGAAGTTCATTAACCTTACCTCTGGGAGTTAATAATTTTTATCAATGGTATTGAACAATTGGGAAAATGCCCATTAAAGTTTATAGGGAAACCCTGGAGTTAGCTTCATGAATCTCAAAGATAGGATGAAGTTCATAGCGACTAATATACATAGAAACTAAAACCAAACTGTTTCAATACAAAGAAGGTACCTGAAAAGGTAAGAACAGTCTACAACAGACCAATTAGAACAACTCTGTAGCTTCTTGGTGAATCTGCTGTATGGTTTTTAGTCAGATGGACTTTTAAAACAGTTCTTAATCCAGTATCACAAATTTTAATGGGTATATTAAATAGAAAAGATGTAATAAATAATTTGCTGTATTTGGACCATGTCTCACCCTTATTTGACTTCACCTCCCTTTCCCGTCTGCTTTTTAATAAAGTCGCAGGAAGTTTTGCAAAATTTTCTGAATTTGAAGTGCAGACAGTAAATGCTAGAGGACCTGGAGTTACTTAGCCTATCAGAAAAAAATCATGAGTAATCTTCTAAGAAGATTGTTTGATCATTCCCACTCAAAAGTTTTATTTTTTGAAGTAGTAAGTGTGATGAAAATCCTAGGTAAGCATGGGGCTATTCCTTCCTGCCTCAGTGGACACATCTCCCATCCCCCTGCTCAGCCCTTGGCCACTGTATTCGTGGAAGCTGAGTATCCTGTCCTTGTGGTGTCGCAGCTGGAAAACAGAGAAACCCTGACCCGGATGATCTCCAGGTTCTTTCAAGTGCAAGAGGTCCACATCCTTTTAAATGTGTGTAATTGCTGCTAAAGAACTACCATAGTAAGGAAGATGGGTGTGCATGCGTACTCAGTGGATCTGACTCTTTGTGACCCCTTGGACTGTAGCTCATCAGGCTCCTCTGTCCATGAGATTTCCAAGGCAAGAGTACTGGAGTGAGTAGCCATTTCCTTCTTCAAAGATCTGCCCGACCCAGGGATCGAAACTGCGGCCCTGACTCGGCAGGTGGATTCTTTACCACAGAGCCGCCTGGGAAGCCCAAGGTAGCTGGGAGACTGCCCTAAAACAAAAGGTGGAGAAGCAGTTGTGCCTGGTGATGTAGCGTGTATGTTTCAGTGAATTCTGAACACCACTCTGGAGTAGAGCATATTAAAACAGACTAGTTAGGAGATAATGAAAAACAGTAGCCTAGCACTGTTGAGCCACCAGGGAAGCCCCTGTTTTCCTCAGAGTTTGTTAAATTCTCTTCTTTTAATTGGCAGCGAGGAAAAATAGGAAGCAAACAAAGGTCAGAAACCATTTCAGCCTCTCAATTTAATTTGGAGAAGACCAGAATGTTCAGAAAGTTGGTGTTGATTTGTATATCTACATTTAACTTGGGTTATGTCAGGAATCTTGCAAGGTTTCTGTGGTTTCCATTATATTTCTTCCTTCTTGTTTCTGTACCCACATTTTGACGAGTTAGAAACAACTGGCTTAGTGAATTTTTAGTTCGTTGGTGATAGAAACCATCTGAATATTCTTTGTAAATCATACCTCTCTGATTGCGGTGCATGTTGGGGAAATCTATGACTCGCTGTATAGATTCATCTCAAACCTTTTGACAAGGACTTCTCTTTTCTGAAGTGGAAAATTGTAACTGGGGAATAAATAAAAAATTATTTAGCAAAGATTAATGAATGTCTTATTTTTTTATTAGACAACCAGCAGTCAGGTTAGCATTGAAATGATAAGTTTAGCACAGTAAATGTAGGTAATTATTTTCAAAAGCAAATCTGTTTCAGAGCATCCACAGCCTTTGTATGGCCAGTGGACCTCCATGACTACTTCAGTGGGCTTCTCTACAACTTGTGGTGGTTGGCAGGGGTGGGAGGGAGGGGGGAGGTGTGCATGGACATGTTTATGAACACAGATTGAGAGAAGGAAACTGGATGCAGGGAAAGAGCTTCAGAAGAGTGGTTGTGTCCTAAAATCAAAAGCTACCTCTAAAGGTCACCACTTTCCCAAGAGTCAGAGACTAAAGGAAAGTAATGGCCCAGCCAACCTCAATGTAAATTAAACCGAGCCCAGCTCAATTCTTGACCTGAACTTGAGTGCCTGTGATGTGTGTATACTTAAGATCTCACTTTCTCTTTGGGATATTGTCTTTCTACCCTACATGTCTCCACTGTCACTTAACACACCAAGCCTGTGATTGTCTGTAAACAAGGCATATATAGTATTATATATGTGCTTGAGATGAATTCATGCCGCATAATAAAAGTTTGCTCTCTGAATAATGTCTTCTCTACTGTTTTAGAGTGAAGCGTTGTTTCAGGATCAGAGTCTCAAAGGAGAACTTCCTAAGCTCTTTTGGAAAGAGACCATTTTAAAAAAAGCAATGAAGACCACAAAGACAAATAAGCTAAAATATGCGGGTTTGACAGTTTCCTGAAAGCATTTACATTCTCCATTAATTTTGAGTACCCCAGACCCTGCGTAATTACTTGTGTGTTTTTTATACTTTTTGTTTAGAACTCCAGCTTCTGAGGCATGTTGGAGAGCCCAAAACTATAGAACTATTTGGTTTTTAAATATGTCTTCAGCATACACTTTCATCATTGTTACCCAGGGCATGTTAGAAAAAAAAAAAAATTACTTGTATAACCTACTCTTTAATTCCCAAAATTAATTTGGGAAAATAATTCAAAATGCTTTCTTCTTCAAAAGTTTTGGTTTTTTTTTTTTTTTTTTTTTTTTAAGCCCGTTTAAAAGGGAACATATTTAATTTGCTTCATTTCCAAGCAGATATAATTAGTGCTCAGTGAAGCCTCAGCTCCCAGCACACAAAACGAGGACATTGCTTTGTCTCTTGTTGGTTTTATTTAATTTGACTTTAATGTCTTCACACTGAATTTATTGGCCTGATAAATTACTCCTTTGTTTTCAGAGACAAACCTTTCCTATCACTCAGGTCTCTGTCAGTTTTTTCTACTTAGAGATTTGTGGAACATTCACAGATGTTCATTCTTCCTATATGATTGTAGAACTTTTTTTCCATAGAAAATATTTATATTCTTCAAGTGTGTTTTGAGTTCTTTTCTTTTAGAAACTACATTAATGGCACTTGCAGTGTGAGGTATTGGAATCACAGGACTGGGAGGAACATCTTAGGATTTCCTTGTGACTGAGCTGGAAACAGGATCCAAAGCTGTGGGTTACCTGTGAGGCTCCTCTGCCAGTGAAATTGAGCCTACTGCTCAGGATCAGGCTCCAAAGGTCAGGAAGGGGACTTTCACAGCATTTTCCAGAAGAATTAGCTTTGCTAAGTAGACAGGTCAGTCTCCATTCCTTGGTTTTGTTGGCAGATGTACAGTGGCCTTTTGATTCATCTGCTTGTAGTCCCTTGTGATAAATTGGGGGAGATGATAGGGGCCTGAATGGTGAGTTTTATGGTACATTCTATTAGGGCTGGCAGTTAGAGAACTGAAGATTAGAAACCTGAGTTCTTATTAACTTAACTCTTGAGCAGTTTAGTTAACCAGCTGTTCTGGTGTGTTTTGTTTTGTTTTTGGTGGTAGGAAGCGGTGTTAATAAAATCATCGTGATAACTGCCTTGCCTAACTTTATAAATGATCTAACACTTATCAACACTATTTGAATCTTTCAGGGCAAAAAAAGTATTATCTTGAGGTTTAATGATTCCCACACTGTGGTCAATGGTGTAAAACATCATGGTCTGTAAACAGCAGTAGTAATTAATGATTTCCTTGTCATCTGCTCCCAATTTTTCTGATAGTTTGATTTCATGTCAGTGCTCTTAGCCTGTTACCTTCAAAGGAGTCTTCCTGTGACCTGAGAGTTGAAAGGGTGCCTTTTGCTTTTACTTGCTGTTTAGTTCTTGAGTGGATTTATTTAGATAAAGATTATACATGCTCAGTCGTGTCTGTTTGCGCCCCTACAGTCTGTAGCCCGCCAGGCTCCTCTGTCAATGGGATTTTCCAGGCAAGAATACTGGAGTAGGTTGCCATTTTCCTTCTTTCCTTCAGGGTATCTTCCTGATCCAGAGATTGAGTCCATGTCTCCTGCATCTCCTGCATTGGCAGGTGAATTCTTTACCACTAAACCACCTGGGAAAAAATTATAACTACTGGGTTAATTTAGAGAAATCAACTAATTTGCCTAGATTTGCTTCCCTGGTGGCACAGAGGTTAAAGCATCTGCCTGCAATGTGGGAGACCTGGATTCGATCCCTGGATCGGGAAGATCCCCTGGAGAAAGAAATGGCAACCCACTCCAGTATTCTTGCCTGGAGAACCCCAAGGACAGAGGAGCTTGGTGGGCTACAGTCCACGGGTCACAAAGAGTCGGACACGACTGAGTGACTTCACTTTCACTTTTCACTTTAATAAGTATAAAAAGAAAAAGAATGTTTGTTATTTGTGTCTTTCCTGTATAATCCCATGTTGCTGAATGTCTGATCCCGATGGTACCATGATTAACAAAGAGCATGGGAATCACATTGTATATTTAAAATAATTTTATTTCTTTGACTTTGATTATTCTCTCCAAAAATTTGTGTTGGATTCATTTAAACAGTGGCCTTTTTGTTTTGTTTTTAGTAATGGTCACATTGTTTTTGTGTTTTTAGTTAATTTTGAATAACAACTTTAAACATATTAGTATTCTTACTCTTTTTTTCAGCATTAAATGACATTTATTGTTCCATACATCTTGAGACTCAAAAAGGAATGCTAAATAGACAAGCAAAACTCTAAAATAATGAAGAGAGAGCTCACTTCTTTCCTAAGTGATTGGTACAGAAAACATGTGGTCATATGAAAGGAAAGGGGAAATGACAGAAAGGAAAGCTCTCCAGCTTAGGGTCTATACAAGTAAGGGATATTTTCAAGCCAAAGATGGAATATTTAAAGACAGTACTTTTTTTTATATCAAATAACCCTATTTATGAATAGTATTCTTACTTTTCAAAAAGGAATTTAGCACATTGTTTCTCTCCATAATGTAAGATTTATGGTTCAGTAGCTAAGCACAAATGATTGGATTTGAATAAAAAAAAAAAAATTAGCAGTTTCATTCTCTTAATCATTTTGTCGCTATTAGGTAAATTTTGAACAGTGGGAAAATTTTCAAAGGGAGTCCAAATTTAGACTTCTACTAGTGCTTCAGCACCTACTAGTGCTGCAGACACCTCTTGACAGTGAAAACATCTGTCCTGTGTTACAATGCAGAAATACCCTTAGTCCCATCCCCACCCCGCCGCACCCCACCCCTGCCATCTGAGAGTAAACTCCTTAGGTCTTGAATCAATCCTTGATTCCCCTTTTATTAATGAGGTAACTGCTGACTCTTTATTGGGCTTTGACTTTTTATTGTTTTCTGAGCACCAAATATATAGAACTAAGAAGTGTATTTTATTTCATTTTTTAGACCATGATTAGCATAGTTTTATTCTGTATGATTTTTTCATAGTCTAAAATTTAATAATCTATCATCTCTCCTGAATATATTGTTATCCATCACATTGAACACAAGTCGTGAGATTTTTTACATTAGTTTTCATGTATACAACTTTTAGAGTATTTCATTGTTTAATTTATTCCTTAGAGGTTCACACAGTTGCTTCTTTGGAAATTCAGAATAATATTGTGGATTTGTAGAAATTTAGGCAATCAGAAATGCATAAATCTCCTGGCTTTGACATTGGATGATTATATAATTTGAACAGTTATCTACTGGGTAATTCATTCATTAATGAGCGTGCAGTGTGTTTACAGGATTAATAGTTTTGAAGAAGGGGGTATCCTGATTTATAGTTAAGCTATAAACAAAGAGAATATGTATATATGTGTACATGGGAACTTGTGTGAATGTATGTGCATATGTATTATAAATACATGTATACATACATAAATATATACACATACATACATGTGTTGTATGAATTCTCCAGGCAAGAATACTGGAGTGGGTTGCCATTTCCTTCTACAGGAGATCCCAGATCTCCCACATTGCAAGCAGACTCTTTACCAACTTAGCCACCAGAGAAGCCATCATACACATATACGTGTTAAAATATAAATTGCTAGATCTAAAATACTAATTGTCTAGGTCAGTCTTAAAATGAAAGCATAGGACAACCCAATATAAATTTTACAGTAATTCTAAAGAGAAGCTGTTTAAGGGATAATTAGCATATACATGACTGAGTTTTATAGCTTTGTGTCTCCTCTCTGATACTTTGATGTGTTGAATCTGTCTTCTCAGCATGAGGTACAAATTTGCCATTTTGTTGGATGCTCTACATAAATATGTATTGCTCTTACAAATTCAAAATACCCAGAACGTAATTAACTTTTCATTTATGGCAGAATCACAGTAAGATAATGAATTGCTAGTTATTGTGGATGTTTTGGCATTTTTAGAGTCTAGTTTTAAAAATGAGATGAGGTATATGTTAATTCTATCCTGAAATAATATAATTATAAATCAAAAAGGTCTGTTTATCTTTTCCCTACCTAAAGAAGCTAAACATAGAAATTTAAGAACTTGCTGACTGAGAAAACAAATAATGTATTTGAAGGAACAGTTGGGTAAAGAGCATGTGTTGTATTCATTCTGTATATTTACAGGCTATGAAATGGGAAAGGATATTAACCACAGCCTGTCTATGGGTTTATTTATCACCATAATCTTAAGTTATTCAGATAGACAGTTCATAAACCAGAATCTGAAAATGGCTTGAGAAGTCTGTGCTGTTTACTTTTATCAATTCCTTTGTTTTGATTTCATTAGATTCCTTACATTCTTTTTCTTAAAAACCTTCTTAGTTTGTAGGGTGGTGGTTGCGTTTCTTCTTGACTGGTGACATTTGGCCTATTTTGATTAATTTGTTTTTAGAGAAGGAGAAGCTTTGCTTAAGTGATAAGGTATTGAGAAAGAGCTGTGTCAGGAGAATGTTATACTACATTGATTTTTTTTGCCATTTCTGGACATTAGACATTTTTTGCAATTATCTTTCTATCTACTCTTTTCATAAGTGTGATTAATTGCACATTTTGTTTCACTAATTATTTTAAAACTAATATTTCTAAAATTATTTAAATGAAATGTTTTATTTGGGAGTTCCCTGGTGGCCTAGTGGTTAAGATTCTGGGCTTTGACTGCATGGATCAGATTCAATCCATGGTTAGGGAATTGAGATCCTGCAAGCCACATGGCACACCCCTGCCCCCCAAAATATATATATATATATATTTTTTTTTTTTTTTTTTGAGATCACATGGAAGCCACAAATTGTAGGTTAAAACAATAGTATTCCTTCTCTAGGTATTGACTTGGGATATATTTAAGAACTTTACAATATGGTGTAATATTCACAGTAGCATCTTTAATGATAAGATTTAACATTTATTCCAGAGTTTAAATCCATAATGCAAGGTTTTACTGACCTTGAAATGCTTGAATGCCAATTTTGTCACCTCTGGGTTCACACTGACACTTCCTCCCTAGTCCTGTGCTTTATTCCCCCTCAGTTAATGGTAAACTGTAAATTCTTCCATGTGCAGTTAGCACAACGAGTGCATGGTGCATCCTGCATGCGGCAGCCACTGTGCTGGAGTGTTCAGGAGGTAGAATGAGAGTCAGAGGAGTTAGCAGATAAACACTTTGAGAGCTGCCATGGTGAAACCAAAACAGAGCTTTGGAAGCGCAGGGGAGAGTAGCCACCTCCAGACGGGAACAGGAGCCAAAAGACTAGGGAACGATGCCCCGAAGGAGGTTGCAGTGAACTTGAAGGATGTACAGGAATCAGAAATGTTTTCCAGTGAAGGGGAGCAGTGGATGCAGGGTAAAGATGCTTGAGAGAATGATATATTCAAAGAACTGAAATATCTTGGAGCTGGGAGAGTTGCAACGTAATTAAGTGGTGGTCCATCAATGACCAGAGGGCAGCGGAGAGCTATCAAAGGACTCTGAGCAGGAATATAGAATCAAATTTGTGTTTAAGAAAGATCTTCTGTAGCAATAATGTATAAAATAAATGTGTAGAGAGAGATGGGAGGGAGGGCAGAGGGATCAGTTGGCAGGCCATCACAGGCTAGAGCAACTCCACTCCAAGCCAGGTGGCCTCGTTTGTAATAACCAAAAATTGTAAACAACCACGCTGTCCATCAAGAGAAGATAGATGAATAAATTGTGGTTTATTTGTACAATGGGAAATCCTACTGCAGTGTGAAAGAACGAAGTACCTGCTATGAACAGCAATGTGGATGAAGCCCAGCAAACATACCGTTACCAAAGAAACCAGGCACCACTTTGTAAGATAGACCTCATTTATGCAGAATCCAAAACCAGGCAGAACTAGTCTGTGATGAGAGGCCCCTTCAGGGAGGGGTCAGGATTAGGAGAAGGCATCTTCTTGATCTTGGAAGTGACCTAGTGTGTTTGCTGTGTGAAAATTCATCACACTTAATTGCTGAATTTTTCTGTAGTATGTTTTACTTTAATTAAAATGTTTCTTCAAAAATCAGCTTTTCTCAACTGCTAGGCACATACATTACCCCAGGACCATTCCCAGCCCCCTTCTATCTAGTGAAAGTGAAAATGTTAGTTATCCAGTTGTGTCAGACTCTGGGACCCCATGGACTGTAGCCCGCCAGGCTCCTCTGTCCATGGAATTCTCCAGGAATTCTTCAATTTGTGTTTCTTACAAACTGAATATTTATGACAACCCTTCATCAAGTAAGTCTGTTGGCATTATTTTTCCAACAGCTTCGGTGTCACATTTTGGTAATTCTCACAGTATTTAAACTTTCATACTGTTATTGTATTTGTTATGGTGGTCAGTGATTTTTGATGTTGCTCTTGCAAAAAGACTCAGATGGTGGTTAAAGTATTCTTTAAGGAAGGTATGTATGTACATTGTTTTTTTAGACAGAATGCTATCACACACTTAATAGGCTTTGGCATAAGTTTTATATGCACTGGGAAAGCAGAAAATAATTTGTGAGCCTCACTTTATTGCTATAATCATTTTATTGCAGTGGTCTAGAACCAAACATTCTATATCTCCAAACAATGCCTGTACTTTTAAATATCACCAAAAGATGTACCTATTTTTGCACATCATCTAGGGATTTCATTACTTAATCAACTTATATTTTCCTCAGGAAATACACAGAATAAGCAAAATAATTTTTGGCTCTTAAGGTTAAACTACCTTTTCAAATTGTTTGAATGGATACTTTTAAAATTTTCTTTCTGTGATTTGATATAGTTCTAGTTTAACAAAGATGCTTAGAGATCATGCCTGTTTAATTTTGCCAAATATAATATCTGTCTTCCACACTTTTAAAGCATTTTGTACTTTTATCAGCTGGTCCCAGGAGAAGAGGCCTGGAAAGGCCAGGGAGCCATGGGTAGCATGAGACAGTGACCACTTGTTTGGTATGAAGGGGTGTCGTAAGAGTGATGGAAACGAAGACCAACATACAGAAGCAAACAAATCAGTCTAGGTCAGGACCTCCAACAGCCGCTACCACCACCCTCTTTGTGAGCCAGTTCTGATGGCAGTGGAGAGCCATTGGAGGAATCTGAGCAGGAGTATAAAGTCGAATTTGCATTTAAGAAAGACAGTTGTTACCCTTGCTCTACTGTGTTAATTAAATCTTAAAATTGAAGTTGTAAAGTTTTATAGTCTATTAACCACTTTGACAAAGAAAGGTGCTCACCTTTTCCTTAATTTTATATACTTATTTTATTACTATTTCCTCCTCAGATTATTTTATTTTGGCCTTGAAATGTTCATATACTAATTTAGCTTTGAAATACATACCTGAAAAGGAGCGTATTTGATATACAGTGGTAGTGGTGGTGGTTTAGTCACTAAGTTGTCTGAGTCTAGCAACACCATGGACTGTAGTCCACCAGGTTCCTCTGTCCATGGGAATTTCCAGGCAAGAATATTGAAGTGAGTTGCCATTTCCTTCTAGGGGATCTTCCTGACCCAGGGATCCAACCCCCATCTCCTGCATTGCAAGTGGATTCTTTACCACTGAACCAGAAGGGAAGCCCATGTTCAGTATATAAAATCTGGCTATTTAAGTCACCATTGTAACTGTGTAGAACTTCCCTGGTGGCTCAGAGGGTAAAGCATCTGCCTGCAATGCGGGAGACCTGGGTTTGATCCCTGGGTGGGGAAGATCCCCTGGAGAAGGAAATGGCAACCCACTCCAGGATTCATGCCTGGAAAAACCCCATGGACGGAGAAGCCTGGTGGGCTACAGGCCATGGAGTCTCAAAGAGTCAGACACGACTGAGCGACTTCACTTTGTAACTGTTAGGCAAAGAGTGTTTTGTCGAAAAGTTTATGCACTTAATTCTTCATAGCTGTAAAAATGGGCCTGTTTGAAAAAAAAAATGGGCTTGTTTGTCAGAATTAATGGACTCGATGTTTATGATATTAAGAGTGAGAAATCTATACATGAAAAATACATTTACTTTTATATTAAGTAAAACTATGGGTTTCATTGCACAATGTCATTAATGCTAAATTCAGAAAACAGATTCCCTTTACCTGAATGGAGGCTATAAAGTATTGAACATGATTTAATATCATGTAAATGGATGAAAACCAACAATGAAGTAGCCCATATCTATTTGGGTATGGAGAAGAAAAGCAATTCTGCCTTGCACATTGGCTTATTGTAGTGGAAAGAAAATAGACTCCAGAAGTCTGAAAGCATTTGGATTCAGACACAAGCTCTGTCCTTGCTTTACTGAGACAAGGATGACTGGCAGGAACCTCAAGGATCATGTATTCCTTACTAAGTCTGATTGGATCAATGAACATCAGCTCCGTGCTTCTTCTCAGTTCTGTGGCAGTAATTAGGCTAAGTATGTTATTCACCCTAGCGGTGGCAGTGGCGCTAGTGGTAAAGAACTCGCTTGCCAGTGCAGGAGACATAAGAGATGCAGGTTTGATCTCTAGATCGGGAAGATCCCCTGGAGAAAAAAATGGCAACCCACGCCAGTTTTCTTGCCTGGAGAATCTCATGGACAGAAGAGCCTGACAAGCTACAGTCCATAGATCGCAGATAGTTGGACACCACTGAAGCGACTTAGCACACATACACTCAAGTCATTCAGCCCAGTGGCATTAGAATTAATAGCTCCCATGGTCCTGTCTGCCTGCTTACTTTGTCTTCTGAGCCAGAACTGATGATTACAAACGTCCTGGCAAGCTTTACTAGTAACTTTATTTCATCAGTATGAATAAATTTTTTTGTCTTTCAAAATACTTACTTACTTTCAAGCAGAAACTGGGAAGACAATCACATGTAAAATAGTTAAGTAAAAAACCTTGACGAATACACTCATTTGGTCATCAAAATATGAAGTTGAAAATAATATTGTATTCCATACTTTGAAAACAGCAATATTTTATTCCAGTGACAAACCCAAAGCAGATCCCAACTAAGAGTTAAAGCTCTTTTTTTCATACAGGCAGCCCTTAGATAGGAATCATACACATTTTTATCCAGAATGGTCTCACCTCCCCATCCTTATCTTTTTATTGTGTTACTTTTATGGAAATTATTCCATGTGTTTATGTACTTTCCATAAATAAATTTTTGTTCAGAATGCCACTAAGCAACCACAATCAACCTCAGACAGAATCTAAATCATTTTTATAGAAGCAGAAATAGTCCAATAAGGGGTCTCAGGGTAATTGAGAGGCATGGGTGGGTTACTAATCGACATGGAATGATTTGTCATTTGATCAGCACAGTGACATTACTGAAGGCACCTTGAAAATTGGCCCCACCCAATAAATAACTCTTGGGATGCAAACCTCATGGTCCTAGAATCCTTTCTCAAAGGTATGAATGAAGCACAAAGACTCACCAGGAGAAGGATGAGTGAAGGCCCTGTCTTGCCATGGGTCGGGTGTTGACCACAGACAGTTATGTCCTTGTACAGCCCGTGGGAACACAACGTGTCCTGGCATGGCCGTCCCCCACAGCTGTCCCCCAGGGCGCACGGGAGGTGGGTGTGGTGGGAGGTGGGTGTGGTGCAGGAGAAACTGACTTATTTGGATGAGGGCCACACAGCACCCCCTGGAGGGACAGAGTCGGGGACTTGACCCTTAACCGCTGAGCCACTGTGGCCTCCAGATTGCCATCCTGGGTTCATTGACCTGTCTCTGCTCTTTCTTTCTGGGCCTCCTCGAACTGGGGGTGGGAGGGCTGGGTGTCTTCCTCCTGCTACTCATTGTTGTAGAACTGAATGGTGGCTCGCATTGGGAAACTGGCTGACACCTTCTCCCTGGGACTCTGCAGATACTTTTGACACTTAGAAATGGGTAGCTGAAGTCTTTCAGGATGCTGAAACCTCAAGGCCCCTTCAAACCAAAGGTTTGTTGTTCACCCCCTGGCTCAGGCTCACTTCCAGTTCTGGTGGGTTCAGCATCCTGAGGGGTCAGGATCCAGGGTCTTCATGCAAACGGCTCTCGGGCCCGCGCAGGGGCAGTGGTCCCCGGGCACCGTCCCTGGCGCAGTGACAGACACAGCCCCGTGCCTCCCGGGCTCTGACAGCCTCCTCAGATGGATCTCCTGGTGACCTCTGAGCTTGCACCCCTCCAGCAGCGGCAGTGATTGGCCATGCCTTTAACTGCCCAGGTGAGGGCGCTCCAGTATAAATAAATTTTTTAGTAGTTATGAGTATTTTCAGATAAGGATCTGCCACATGCTGCTTTAGTGACTCTGGCCTAGTTACTGATTCCTCTATGCCTCAGTTTCCTCATTTGTTTCATAATAATTCATGCCACATAGATGAGTATCAAAAGTATTAAATAAAATTTTATATACACACATTTATTACATATATGATACATGTAAATATATACACACTTAGCTTTGCATCTCTCACATAGAGTTCAGTAAGTGTTAGCTGTTCATTATTGTTGTTGCTAGATTAAGTAACAAAGACATGCTTTCATTTGAAGTGTTTGGTTTACAATTGAGGTACCTTGATATATATATATACTTTGGTATCTATTTAAGGAGAAATAGCATGAATCTGGGCTTCCCCGATATCTCAGCTGGTAAAGAATCCACCTGCAATGCAGGAGAGCCCGGTTTGATTCCTGGGTTGGGACGTTCCCCTGGAGGAAGGGCATGGCAACACACTCCAGTATCCTTGCCTGGAGAATCCCCATTGTCAGAGGAGCCTGGCGGGCTACAGTCCACGGGGTCACAAAAAGTCAGACACAGCTGAGCGACTAAGCACAGCACACAGCACAAATCTATTTGTACTTCAATCTGTCTTTTAAAATCTCACGTTTTCAGTGACTGTTTTAGTAGAAATACATTGTTCCATTATTGCTCACTGCCGGTTTTCTAATAAACTTAAAGGAGAGCCATGAAATAGCATATGTAATAAAAAGCATGATTTAACTGATTCCAGAATTCCGGGTTTTCATATTAAGACTTGGAGAGTGTGATACCTTTCCTGGTCCTGAGAGCTCCAACAGAAGGTGGCTCTACACACATGCCTGAAGCTACCTCTAAAGTGTCACAGGCTAGACTGGGACATCTGCAGAAGGTATAACTGTAAAACAGATGACTTTTTAATTTTTTTATTTTATTTTTAATTGGAGGATAATTACTTTTCCGTATTGTGATAGTTTCTGCTATACGTCAACATTTAACAGCCACAGGCATACACTTGTCCCTTCCCTCTTAAACCTCCCCCCACCTCCCACCCGCTCCCACCCCTCTAAGTTGTCATAGAGCACTGGCTCTGGGTTCCCTGCATCATACAGCAAATTCCCACTGGCTGTCTCTTTTACATAGGGCAGTTGGAGAAGGCGATGGCACCCCACTCCAGTACTCTTGCCTGGCAAGTCCCATGGATGGAGGAGCCTGGTGGGCTGCAGTCCAGGGGTCGCGAAGAGTCAGACACAACTGAGCGACTTCCCTTTCACTTTTCACTTTCATGCATTGGAGAAGGAAATGGCAAACCCACTCCAGTGTTCTTGCCTGGAGAATCCCAGGGACGGGGGACCCTGGTGGGCTGCCGTCTGTGGGGTCACACAGAGTCGGACATGACTGAAGCGACTTAGCAGCAGCAGTGCATATGTTTCAATATATTGATTCTTTACTGTCTGAGCCACCAGTCCTAGCTATTGTAAATAGCACTGCAGTGAACGACATTGGGGTGGGTACATTTTTTTTTTCAATTATAGTTTCCTGAGGGTGTATGCCCAGTGGTGGAATTGCTAGGTCATATGGTAGTTTTATTCCTAGTTTTTTTAAAGGAATCTCCATACTGTTCTCGATAGTGGCTGTATCAATTTGCATTCCCACCAACAGTGCAAGAGGGTTCCCTTTTCTCTATACCCTCTACAGCATTTGTTGTTTGTAGACTTTTTGATGATGGCCATTCTGACCGGTGTGAGATGATACCTCATTGTATTTTTGATTTGCATTTCTCTAATGAGTGGTGTTCAGCATCTTTTCACATGTTTATTAGCCATCTCAAAACAGATGACTTTATGTTTCTTTTTTCAATAATACAGCAGCACAAAGTGGAACCCAATGGTGTATTATTTTTATATTTTTAGATTTTTTAACCAGTAAAATCAAGTTGTAAGGACACGCACCATTCCACCTTCCGTGAACATTTAAGAAAATTGGCAAAAACAAGCAACATACAGTTTTTCCATGCTAATTTTCTTATGTCAGTGGCAACCCGCATTTTATGGTCCAACTGTTTTCATTAGAGTTCTTAACAGGAGCAGCTCCCTCAACATCTTCTATATTGGGCACTTAATTTATCTCAATATGTGTTAAGTTTAATTATTTAATTTCAGCTTTCAGAATAATCTAAATTGATATTACTCCAGAGATTAGTTAGTGTCTGTCCATGTGACCTTGATCAAATGATAAAGTTTAGCCAGACCTCAGCCTTCTGTGTTCAGTGAACTGATTATACTAGTTCTTGGACAGCAGATTGCTAGCTCTGAAAAGCAAGATACCTGTGCATCTGGTTTCAGTGAACTCTCTGAAGTGAGTGCCCTTATATGTCTAGAGAATGCACTATCATGTGGCCATCCCTCGCTGGCATGTCTAGGTGTAAGGAATCCACAGCTTCCTTGGGACCTCACCCTGTACAGCCAGATTCTATTTTTGAGTGACATTGGAAGGCTTGTGACTTAAAAGGGAAAATATGGCAAGGCTGGAACAACAGACAAAAAGAAGAAAGATGCGTGTGTTGAGGTTAGTAGCATTCGTGCAGAATGGTGGCATTCCAGATGAAGCTGACTCAGGCTTACTACCACTTGGAAGATTTCAGCCATCAGGAATTGGCTTACAGTCAGGGCTGTAGAGGGTCTTAGAGGTCCCAAGACTGAATTGTTCATTTTTGTGTGTTGGTCTTGGTTCATTTCCATCATTTTGATGACATGCCTTCAGACTAACCAAGTGGCCTTTGTCTCATGCCTCCCGTAGCTCCCTGGCTTCTCCTGTGATCTTTTTCAAGATGCGAATTTCCAGGTTAAATTCCAAAGCAGAACACTTCCCTTCTGAGTATTCTGTTAGCCAGAAGTCAAAGACTTCAAGCTAATAAACATGTCTTTGTGTTTCCATGGGGTATTAGAATGATTTTACAAATGGTAACCATTTTGAGAGGATTAGGGAGTAAATTACTTTTTGGTGATGTCAGTATATTAGACTGATAAAAGGAGTTATTTAGAAGAGCTTGCTTTTGAGATGAACTTTGGTTACTGGAAAAACATCTGTTCTCTAAAATGGATAATTAAAGATTTTGCTTTTTCTTGAATTATAATTATTACATAAAAATCCTGTGTTTCTTATTCAGAGCTTCAATTCACAGGTCGAAATCTACCCAAATTGTTAGTTCATATATAAGTACTGTCCTGGCAAAGTACTGTACTCCTAAAAGATTTTCGATAACTGCTCTATGACCTGTTGGTTTACACCTCTCGGTGTGGGAGAAGTCTCCATTTCAAAATCATAGATATGGGTTTAACCTTATATTTGATTCAGAAAAATATAGTTGTCAATAAGATATCCGGAAATGAGCTTTCAATAAGAAACTTCAAATTTCATGCTAAAGAAAAAACTGAGGTTGCTAGATATGTTTATTTAAAAATTTTAATTTTTAAAAAAGATAGTTCTTAGTAGAAGGATCAGTATTTTCATATCAATGACTTTTTTTTTAAGGCATTCTATTTCTCACAAATGTCACTTGAGAAGTTATGCATCTTGGTTGAAGTGATATATTCAGGATTTGAATCTCAGTATGCTATCACCCTGATCAATGTTCCCTTGAAAAAAGTGGCTTATTCCAGGAAGTAGTTTTTAATAGTGTGAATTTAAGGAAATGCCAGAAATATCTAAGAAGCTTTGCTTTATATTTAAAGCAAGAGTTAAAAATCATCACAAACAGGCAAGCATATTTTATTTAGGGACTCTGTAAAATAAATGTCAACATAATTTTCTAAAACTGGAGGAATAATTTGTTGGCGCTGAAAAATAAATGTGATGAAACACTTATTTTGCTGAAATGCACATTTATTTACCATAGGTTCTCTGAACTAAAACTGTAGTCTCTTAGCACGGTTTATTAATAGTTAATTTGCCTCCTCTTTCTCCTGGAATGGCAGATTTGTGCCTACTGTCCCATTGTTGTTTGTTACTAGAAGTAAATTTCCAAGAGATGACAGATGAGATTTCTTAGTGTAATTTAGGACATTTTAAGAGCATTTATTTGGGTACTGCTGCTGCTAAGTCGCTTCAGTCGTGTCTGACCCTGTGTGAACCCATAGAGGGCAGCCCACCAGGCTCCCCGTCCCTGGGATTCTCCAGGCAAGAACACTGGAGTGGGTGCCATTTCCTTCTCCAATGCATGAGAGTGAAAAGTGCAAGTGAAGTCACTCAGTCGTGTCCGACTCCTAGCGACCTCATGGACTGCAGCCCACCAGGCTCCTCCGTCCAGGGGACCCTCCAGGCAAGAGTACTGGAGTGGGGTGCCATTGCCTTCTACGGTGAATCCTTTTAAGGAGACTAGCCTTATTCATTTCTTGGTTTCTTTATTCACCCCAGTTGTGAATATATGCCCCCAAATTACTAGGTTCATGACCTCAAGAGGGTTAGTTATTTAAGCTTTCTGAGACTCGGTTTTTTCACCTTTAAAAGAAGATGAGTGATACCAAACTCGGTGAACTGTGCTGTGAGGGACAAATGAGGCGTGATACACTGGGCTTGGCAGGCAGTTAGTACTCACCACTCCTGGCCATGGTTGCAGAGTGGTCACATGCCCATGTCATGTTTGGGAAGTATTAGCTCACTGCATGTGTTTGAATGCTGTGACCTGAGCATGATGAGTAATAGAGGAAAGAGTATGGGTTTATTGGATTTAATAGTTAATACACACGTAGTACTTGCATTATAAACTTTTAAAAACATACTATTAAAAAAAATTCTATGATTTAGACAGATGTCTGAAAAGAAACAATATAAAGCCCATCTTTAGAAGAGATGACTTTGTTGTGGGAATGAAGACTTTATTTTTTATAAGCAAAAGAGAAAGCAAGGGTTCTATTAAATTTTCTCATTTGTCCTTTATTGTTCCTACAAGTAAAACTTCCAACAGCGTATCCATCACCACTTCTGAGTGCCTCAAAATACATTAAAGAGTGGGCAGAAATCTTATTCTTATACATAGGCATATTTTCTAAAAGCTCGTAGTTTGCATCCTATAGTATAAAATAAAGACTTTTTATAGGCATTGTGGCCAATTCCACTGCTCACCTTCCCCCCACCCCCCATGCTAAGTCACTGAGTGAGTTTAACAGAGTTTGACTAGTTTCTCTACCATGGGTTATCAGAACCTTTGTCTCCCAGAGATGACATGTTATGAGAAGTTTCCCAAAATTACTGAACTGGAAGACTTTATTTCCCATGGTTCGTCTCTCAGGACTGCCATTCTCAAGAATTAATTTTCAGTGCAGTTCAGTCGATCTGTTGCTGCTGCTAAGTCGATTCAGTTGTGTCCGACTCTGTACTACCCCATAGACGGCAGCCCACCAGGCTCCGCATCCCTGGGATTCTCCAGGCAAGAATACTGGAGTGGGTTGCCATTTCCTTCTCCAGTGCATGAAAGTGAAAAGTGAAAGTGAAGTCGCTCGGTCGTGTCCAACTCCTAGTGACCCCACGGACTGCAGCCTACCAGGCTCCTCCACCCATGGGATTTTCCAGGCAAGAGTACTGGAGTAGGTTGCCATGTTCAGTCGCTCATTCGTGTCCAACTCTTTGTGACCCTATGGACCGCAGCACACCAGGCTTCCCTGTCCATTGCCAACTCCTAGAGCCTACTCAAAACTCCAACTCCATCTCAAGCTCCGACTATAAATGTCCATCACATCAGTGATGCCATCCAACCATCTCATCCTCTGTCGTCCCCTTCTCCTCCTGCCTTCAATCTTTCCCAGCATCAGGGCTTTTTCAGTGAGTAAGTTCTTCACATCAGGTAGCCAAGGAATTAAGTTTCAGCTTCAGCATCAGTCCTTCCAATTAATATTTAGGACTGATTTCCTTTAGGATTTGACTGGTTGGATCTCCTTGTAGTCCAAGGGACTCTCAAGAGTCTTCTCCAACACCACAATTCAAAAGCATCAATTCTTCAGCGCTCAGCTTTTTCCGTAGTCCAACTCTCATATCTATACATGACCACTGGAAAAACCATAGCTTTGACTAAGGGACTTTTGTTGGTTAAGTAATGTCTCTGCTGCTTTTTTTTTTTTTTTTTAATTGGGTGCTAATTACTTTACAATATTGTAGTGGTTTTGCCATACTCTGCTTTTTATTATGCTGTTTAGAGTGGTCATAGCTTTTCTTCCAAGGAGCAAGCGTCTTTTAATTTCATGGCTGCAGTCACCATCTGCAATGATTTTGGAGCCCCCCAAAAATAAAGTCTGTCACTGTTTGCATTATTTCCCCATCTGTTTCCCATGAAGTGATGGGACCGGATGTCATGATCTTCGTTTTCTGAATGTTGAGTTTTAAGCCAACTTTTTCACTCTCTTCTTTCACTTTCATCAAGAAGCTCTTTAGTTCTCCTTTGCTTTCTGCCATAAGAGTGGTGTCATCTGTGTATCTGAAGGTAGTAATATTTCTCTCGGCAATCGTAATTCCAGCTTGTGCTTCATCCAGAATTCATTTTGGGAGACGCTTATTTATGTTACTAAGGTCATCTTCCTTAACTCCACTCTTGACCTCGTGTACCGTTTTATAACAACCCACTTTCTGTGACACCATTTACAGAACTGCATTATAGTGAAAAAATGGGTTTGATTAAAGTAACCTTTGACTGGCGTCTGAGGCAGCTTTCCAAGGACTCTTACCTCTATCTGCCAAATCTGGCTTCCCATCACCTTCCTTTCCTCTAGTGTGTTTTCACTGTCTCTCTCTCCTCTCACATTATACTTCATCCTGTCGTGCTCTCCAGGCTGGTTTTCTCTTCAGTTCTTTTCCCGTTTCTGCAGACAGCAGGCACCCATAGACACTTCTTACATCAGTAATATTTGAACATTAAGAAGTTATTACTTTTTTAGTTGGTAGCAGTTATTCTATACAGTTTCATTGAATTCTCACATCAAATTAGTTTTAGAATGAGCCAATATGAACTCTTTTAGTTATTTTTTTTTACCAATTTTTTACACAAAGGAGAATTTTAGTATCTGCTTATTAATAGTTCTTATAAGTACTATTCAGAATATATATTGTGTTCATTGTGCTGAGTCTCTTTCTCTGTGATGCAGAAAGAGCTAGCGGCCAGCATCAGTGTTTGACTTAACTAAAGTAATTAGTTTGATCATGAAACTTTTATTGTAACCCAGTTTATCTGTATACTATTTTTACACAGAATTCTTTGATATGCAGTAATGTCAGGTCTTGAAGAAAGCTAACAAGAAAAGAAATGTTAAAGTTGGCAGTAAGCTAGTGTATGCTTGTGTGCAGTGTCCAGGGAGTGATGAGGTTTGCTCAACAGTTTGATGGTTGCTATCACAAGGAAGTTATATCATTTAGAGATGCGCCATCAGTTCTCGTCATTGGCAAGAGCCGGACAGGGAGGCCTGGCGTGCTGTGATTCATGGGGTCGCAAAGAGTCGGACATGACCGAGCGACTGAACTGAACTGAACTTGGTCACAACGGTTTCATCAACTGATAGTATATCACCTTGTTTTATGTGTTTTTCCATTAAAGACACTTTGTTTAATATATGTCATTGATTCACCAACATTGAATTCACAGTCAGCAGCACTATAATACATGCCTGAACAAAGCTTACCTAACAATGTGTATGTTTCTCTAGGTCACATCAGAGCCTTCATGCCCTTAGGAACCCTAGACAGCACTTCAGCACAGTGTGTGGGGACTTTTTTAAACAGTGAAGTCACCAACAGAAACTACAAAAATGCAAAATATGACCCTATATATAGACTGAGAAAAGGACATTTGTTGACAGAATGGAAGCTGAAATAAGACAGCACTGATTTTGCCCAACCCCAGCGGGGAACGTGTAAGCCAGGCAACTCCCAATTTTTCACCTCTTTATACATGTCTGTGAGTGACCATGAAAGTACCACACGTGTGAATTTGGGGTTACAAATAAATTTTAGTGAGTGGGTGAATTCACAAATAAGGAATCCACAAGTAATGAGGATTGAATGTAATTGTTTATTAAAAGCACTGGTCTTGGGGTCATATGTCTCCACAAATTTAGGTGCTTAGTTCCAATAGACATTTTTTAAATTGAAGTATAGTTGATGTACAATACTGTGTTAGTTTCAGGAGCACAGCAAAGTGATTCAGTGTTTTGGTTTTTTTTTTTGTTTTTGTTTTTTCAGATTATAGTCCATTATAGATCTAGGTGGTGCTAGTGGAAAAGAACCTACCTGCCAATGCAGGAGGCATAAGAGACACAAGTTGGATCCCTGGGTCAGAAAGATTCCCCTGGAGGAGGGCATGGCAACCCACTCCAGTATTCTTGCCTGGAGAATCCCATGGACAGAGGAGCCTGGTGGGCTACAGTCCAGAGGGTCGTACTGAAACGACTTAGCACACACACATAGGTCATTACAAAATACTGAATATAATTCCTTGTTCTATACAGTAAATCCTTGTTGCTTATCTATTTTATTTATAGCAGTTTGTATCTGTTAATCCCATATTCCTAATTTCTCCCTCCCTGCCTCCCTTCTTCGGTAACCGTAAGTTTGTTTTCTGTGTCTGTAAGTCAGTTCCTACTTTGTATGCAGATTTATTTGTATCATTTTTGAGATTCCACATATAAGTGATACCATACAATTATTTGTCTTTGTCTGACTTCACTAAGAATAATATTTTCCAGGTCCATCTATGTTGCTGCAAATGGCAATATTTCATCCTTTTGTTTATGGCTGAGTAATATGCTACTGTATATATGTATATCACATCTTCTTAAGCCAGTTGTCTGTTGATGGGCATTTGGGTTGTTCCTATGTATTGGTTATTATAAGTACTGCTGCTGTGAACATTTGGGGGTATGAACCTACAAAGAAAACATATGTATCTTTTCAAATTAGAGTGTTCATTTTTTTCCAGATATATACCCAGGAGTGGAGTGGTAGCTCTGGTTTTTTATGGAATCTCTATTATTTTCCATAGTAACTGCACCAATTTACATTCCCAGCAGTGTTAGACTTCCCTCATGGCTCAGATGGTAAAGAGCCTGCCTGCAGTGCAGGAGACCCAGTACCAGCCCTGGTCAGGAAGATGCCCTGGGGAAGAGCATGGCCACCCACTCCAGTAATCTTGCCTGGAGAATTCCGTGGACAAAGAAGCCTGGCAGGCTATGGTCCATGGGGTCGCAAAAGAGTCGGACACAACTAAGAGACTAACACTGCTACTACGGCTACTACACCAACAGTGTATGAAGGTTCCCTTTTTTCCACACACTCTCCAGCATTTACTATTTATAGAATGTTTGTTGATAGCTATTCTGACCCATGTGAGGTGATACCCTGTTGTGATTTTGATTTGCATTTCTCTAATAATCAGCAGTGTCGAGCATCTTTTTGCTTGCCTGTTGGCTAGCTGTTTGTCTTCTTTGGAGAAATGTCTGTTTAGGTCTTCTGCCCGTTTTCTGATTGGGTTCGTATTTTTTATATTGAGTTGTACAAGCTATTTGTACATTTTGGAAGTTAACCCCTTGTCTATTGCATCGTTTGCAAGTATTTCCCACCAATCTGTAGGTTGTCTTTTTGTTCTGTTGATGATTTCCTTTGCTGTGCAGAAATTTTAAAGTTTGATTGTTGTTCAGTCACTAAGTCACATCCTACTCTTAACACCCCAGGACTGTAGCCTACCAGGCTCCTCTGTCCATGGGGTTTTTCCAGGCAAGAATACTGGAGTAAGGTTGCTGTTGCCATTTCCTTCTCCATCGGTATCTTCCCAGACCAGGGATCGAACCCACAGCTCCTGCATTGGCAGGCGAGTTCTTTACAAGTGAGCCACCAACCTAGCCCATTAAGTTTGATTAGGTCCCACTTATTTTTGCTTTTATTTCTTTTGCCTTGGCAGAGAAAACATTGCTACAGTTTGTCCCAGAGAATGTTTTGCTTATGTTCTGTCCTAGGAATTTAATGGTGTCATGTCTTAAATTTATAATTAAACCATTTTGAATGTAGTTTTGTATATGGTGTAAGGGAATGTTCTAATTTATTTGATTTATATGTAGCTGTCTGGCTTTCCCAACACTACTTGTTGAAGAGACTGTCTTTTCTCCATTGTATATTCTTGCCTTCTTTGTCATAGATTAGTGGACTGTAAGTACATGGGTCCAATCAACTTTTAAGATAATAAATGCTTCTTAGCTGAAAGAATACTTGCTCCCCAGTTGCAAGTTACTGAATAAACCTAGTTCTTCATTATAAAAGTTATTAAAATAATAGTGGTTTGAATATAAAAACCTCACAATGAAAACAATAACAACTCTGCAGTAGAACCTTACTTCTACCTACATCACTGTTTCCATGGAAAAAAATGTATTCCAGATTCCAATTAAGATGCGATGGTCCTTCTGCTGCCTGAGTTTTTAGTTCCAATGATGACCAATCCACCACACGCACCTACAGTGTAGGACTTCCATTTTCCCCTCTAGTCTAGTTCTGGGAGCAGAGCTTAAGAGTTGGACTCAGAGGGTATAAAGGAAAGAACAGGGTTGCAGCTTTTAAAAGAGAGTACCTGGGGCTTCTGCTTGGAAGATATTTTTCAAATGACTCTCATGAGTAACCCTGATCATAAGGAAAGGAAGGGATGATTGTCAGTATAGCTCCAAACTTGAAAAAGCAAAGTGATCCTCCTGCAACAGAATTTGGGACCACATGGTTCTTTGATCTGATCCATAAGGGTGTTTCCTACCCTTCTTAAGAATCTGAAAGATATTATTAGCAGTGTTAAAAACGCAGATGCTGATCTTCGCAATGATGAGCTGTGGTAGGACGTCTCTGATCAAGAGGATAAATACCCTGAAGTTTATATTAATTAAGCAGTATTATTTATGCTCTGTGTTTTCCCACAACGTTACTGTACTCTGTGATATTTAACAGATGTATATGTCTTATGTTCATTTGTATTCAGTTAATGATTAAAAATTCAAGGTGAAAAGATAATAATGCAGAAAGGAAAATATGTGATGGTATACTAAAACTTTTATGGAACTTAATAATGAACCTCAGAGGTTTCTTTTAAACAACAGGCTTCCTGGGGTGGGAGAGGAGGACTTTTAATGAGATCTGCTGTCTTTCTTGTTAGTTTTCCCAAGTTTAATCTTTTTAAAAATAATTATTTACTTTTATAATGTTTAAAATTTTAATACTTTAAAGTTTTATTTCCACTTACAATTATTGCAAAATATTGGCTATATTCCCAGTGTTGTACAATACGTCCTTGAGCCTGTCTTATGTCCAATAGTTTATACCAACCACTCCCCATCTATATTGTCCCCCACATCTAGTAGCCACTAGTGTGTTCTCTGGGTATCTCCTCTTTTTTTCATATTCACTAATTTTATTTTTTTTTTAGATTCCACATGTAAGTGATATATAGTATTTGTCTTTCTCTGACTTACTTCACTTAGCATAGCGAGTTTGTCCATGTTGCTGCAAAAGGCAGAATTTCATTATTTTTAATGGCTGAGTAGTTTCCATTGGATATATACACCACATCTTCTTTATCCATTTATCTGTTGATGGACACTTAGGTTGCTTCTATATCTTGGCTATTGTAAATAATGCTGCTACATACATTGGGGTGCATGTATCTTTTCAAATTAGCATTTTTGTTTTTTTCAGATATATACCCAGAAGTGGAATTGCTGGGTCGTATAGTAGCTCTGTGTTTAGTTTTTTTGAGAAACCGCCATACTGTTTTTCCACAGTAGCTGCACCAGTTTACATTCCCACCAACAGTGCGTGAGGCTTCCCTTTTCTCTGCATCCTGGCCAACGTTTGTCATTTGTGTTCTTTTTAACGATAGCCATTCGGACAGGTGTGAGGTGGTGTCTTCTTGTGATTTTTGATTAGCATTTTCCTAATGATTAGTGATGTTGAGCATCTTTTCATGTGCCTATTGGACATCTCCATTTCCTCTTTGGAAAAATGTCTATTCAATTCTTATGCCTATTTTTTTAAATTGAAGTGTTTGTTTTTTTAATGTTGAGTTGTATGAACTATTTATATATGTTGGATATTAATCTTTTACCAGCCATATTATTTGCAAATATTTTCTCTCATTCAGTAAGTTGTCTTTTTGTTTTGTTGATGGTTTCCTTTGCTGGGCAAAAGCTTTTAATTAGGTCCAAGTTTAATCTTTAAATGAAACATAAGGGACTATGTATTAAATATGTTTTATTTCAGCTTTAAAAATTCAGCTGTTTTTTATTTTTAATAAAATAATTTAAATGTATTAATGTAATACAATATATTAATGTTTGACTACTTTTCATCTTAATTTATCCCAAAACAAATAATGCCTATTCTATTTTTAGGAAATAGAGTACCTACCAGAAAAGGAACTCAATCTTATTCAAGTCAGAACTCTTAGGTTTCCTTTCTATAAGTGGTCTCTAAATAGATTAGGAAGAGTAGCATATAAACCTCTTGTTTGAAATCTGGTATGTACACCAGCTTATATAATGTTCCAGGAAGTCTAGCGGCAAAGGAACTTTTCAGGCTTTATCTACTGGAATTCTTACATTTCCTTGGCTTTGGAACCCTATTTCCCCAGAAATTTTAACATCTTACATTACTTTGTAAATGAGGGAACATAGATATGGGAATCAGCTTGTTGCAGGCAAATGGCCCTTTCTCTGGGCAGAAAGAGGATTTGTGAAGCCATCTTGACTACAGTGGAGTCAGAGACCTGAAGCAGCATACTGGGAACCTCAAGTCTTTCTTCCCCTTGTTTTCAGGATGACAGAAAATATTTTGTACCTTCTCTAGAAAAACTGATTAGGTTTATTCTCCTTCATTTCATGTGTTTCTGACTCTGCCGGGTGACCAGGTGACCTAGAACTGTCTTAGGTCCTGTAAGAGAATGTGCAAGGACTAAGTTAATATTTTGTAGGAAAAGTTGTATTGTTTTTTAAATAAGTTTTTTGATAAGTAATTAATCCTGAAATGCCAGTGCCATTGTAAACCATTAAACAAATTTAAATGTTTTCTTTAATTAAATCAATCTTTATTACATGTCATAAACTTTAACATTCTTTTTTAAAAACAGCAAAGAAATAGGAAGATGACAATGGGCAAACAAATTGTAGACTGACTAAGGATTTTTATTAAACACAGGAACAGTTGAGTTTTTAAAAACTCACAGGAAAAAGAATTGCATGTGATTGATTTTTAGTAGGGTAGTAATAACTTCTAATCAGTAGAAGAAATCAAGGCATTTGATTTGACCGTATGAGAATGTAAAATTTTCTGTCTCACTTTATTTATGCAGCTAAATAAAATATCAAACACCAGGAAAGCACAACAAGTAAAACAAAAAGATTGAGGTTTACATTATTGGAATAACTTTTTAATTTAAGGCAATTATCTAACTCTTGTTAAATAAATAGGAAGAGGGCAAGTAGCTCATACACGGGAAGCTTCAGTCAAAGGATTACATAACCTTAGGAAGATATCTTTACAAATGTTGGCAAGGCCACAGAAGCTGGTTCAATTATGATTTCTAAAATGACCAGAAAAAACTTTTTTCTTTTTCTTAACCTCAGAAATTATCCTAATGAAATTTTTTTTAATTAATAGTTTGTAATTGAGCAAAAGGGCTTAGGCAAGTAAATATGATTTCTTTTAGTCAATGGAGAGTGATGTTATGAGTAATATTCTAATCGTGAAGATGGTAGTACCATGAGATGTCATGAAAGGTGGCCATGGTCGTATTTACACTACTCAATTCAGTTAAGTTCTGTGAATAAGTAAGCCCATGGTCATTAACGGTGGTAGGACTATGCTGTATTAAAATTTGTTTTGGTAACATTTACTTATTAGAAGAAATGTTAAGATTTGTTTTTTTAACAGTGTTTTTTCCTCTTTTTAGCTGACTACACAGTCTCTGCCTTTTCCGTGTTTTCGTGGCCAGAGACATGACCTGACAGCTTGATGACCAGTCTCAGGGCCCTCGGGTGACTGGCTGGGGCACCATGGAACTTAAAGTATGGGTGGACGGAGTTCAGAGGATTGTTTGTGGGGTCACCGAGGTCACAACTTGCCAGGAGGTTGTCATAGCCTTAGCTCAAGCAATAGGTAAGTGAACTCTCAGGGTGTCTGAGCTAGACAGTTTATACCGATGCTCTCTGTTTCTGTTTGTTTGTTTGAATATAGGAGTCGTGTGGGTTGTGTTCCTCTGGTCCCATGATGCATCTCTCAGGTGCACTTTTACTGACTGCTGTCCCCCACGCCCCGCTCAGGTCAATCTGTGAAGACACTTTTCTCTGCCTCGCCTAGATTTCACTAGAGTCTGCACTGTCTTGTCTTCTCCTGATGTTTATCCTAAACAACAATTTCTGGAACTGAAAATGTTTTCTTGATCCAAAACATGGATTTCAAGTTCCCAGACCCTTCATTAGGGAAAATCCAATTTACTTATTATTCCGAATACTTTTAGAAAAGAAAATACAACAAATTAAATGACATATTTCTTCCTGTAAAAAGTACAGGAAGATAACACGCACTTTTTAAATTTTACACAGGGAAGGTGAAGTTGTCAAATCCATGCTTGCTGGCTCCATCTTATCCACTTACCGTGCTGCAACTTTTCTTCTTATTTATTCTCAATTCATCTTTATCATATTTTATGCATATATTTTAGTTGCTGTAATTCCTTTTGGAACATGATGAGCGCATAAACACCTATACCAGTAAAGCCAGTGATGTGGGCTGAAGTTTGTATTTGCATCTTAAATCCATCACTTAGCAAACATGTAGAGTTGACCCTTGAACAGCACAGGTTTTAACTGTGAGGTCCACTTACATGTGGTTTTTTCCCCAGTAGTAAATCCTGCTCTACTACACAATTCAGGGTTAGTTGAATCCATGCATGTGGACGATCTGCAAATAGAGGGGGCCAGCTGACTGTAAGTTACATGCAGATTTTCAGCTGCGTGAAGAGCTGGTGCCCCAACCCCTGCATTGTGCGCCGTGCTAGGTGTCATGCTAGTCTTTATTGGAAGCATGTCGAGCCAGCCCAGGCTGAAGACAAGGCACTGTTACTGTGGCACCTTTGCATCTGGTAGAGGTGACTACAGCCCAGGATTGTGGCAGATGCACTGTTAGAAGTTGTCAGTGTCCCTGTGCAAAGACAGAGGCTTTCCTTTAATGCTGACGCCTTTTGATTTTTCCTGAAACACTGAATGTGAAGTGAAGTTGCTCAGTCGTGTCCGACCCTTAGCGACCCCATGGACTGCAAGCCTACCAGGCTCCTCTGTCCATGGGGTTTTCCAGGCAAGAGTACTGGAGAGGGGTGCCATTGCCTTCTCCGAAACACTGTATAGCACACTCATATATTAAAACAATGCTGAGAGTGCTGGCTTTCACATCCCTTGAAATTTTCTTACATTTGACACTACTGTTATGTTTGCAGACATAAATTTAGTTATTAGAGAGGAGGAAATTAAGGTATTAATTTTATCTCATATTCTTTGCAACTTAGTTATCACCCCCTTTAAAAAACTAATTTAAAAACATAATTTATTTGGAATAAATGTTTAGTATTATTGGTTTATTATCTTTCTTAGTGAAGACTAGAATTAGCAAGTATCAAATCTAAGTTTCTTTTGTTATATTTGAGAATCAAGCCATGGACAGTGGTTAAAAAACAACAAGACGGAGAAGGCAATGGCAACCCACTCCAGTACTCTTGCCTGGGAAGTCCCATGGACGGAGGAGCTTAGTAGGCTGCAGTCCATGAGGTCGTGAAGAGTCGACATGACTAAGTGACTTCACTTTCACACACTGGAGAGGGAAATGGCAACCCACTCCAGTATTCTTGCCTGGAGAATCCCAGGGACAGGAGCCCGGTGGGCTGCCATCTCTGGGGTCACACAGAGTCAGACACGACTGACATGACTTAGCAGCAGCAGCAGCAGCAGTGGTTTTTAGAAAAGTCAGAGTAGTTGAAGACTATAATAAGCTGCCTTTGTTCAATTGGTAGCCATGTTCTCTACACAGAATTTCAAGGTGAAACTGTCCAGATGTACCAGGTGTGTGTTTATCCGTTTGGACTAAAAAGGATACTTGTTTGTGGACAAGCTAAAAAGAAGCTTTAACTGAACCTATCCCCCAATTTTGCTTTCTCAGTAACTCAGGCCAGAACTATTTTGAAAAGTTGACAACTTGAGTACAAGAGGCTTTATGACATTTTTCCATACCTGGCTAAGCAACCCTTTTTCTGATTCATAAATACTTCATTGAATTTAGAATTCACCTGAGAGATGATTCAACTGTTGATCCCCGCCTCTGTTGTACCATGAGATTTTCTCAGCCTCATGTTCAGTATGCTTCTGATGCACACTTAGATATTTATCTCCCTTGTCATGAGAGTTATTGATACTCCAAGTCTAAACACTAAATGAAAATGTTCCTGTATTTTGACCTTATTTCTACTATAAAAAAATAATAGAGGACTTATTAATTAGGGAAATTTCTGCCATAACAAACACCTGGAGAAATCTCTGTGGTGTCACATAGTAAAAGTTTAGTTACACTAATAGCAGCATATGGACTGAGCAAAACTGCAGATGTTTCTAAAAAATTTATAGTGAAGCAACCTATAGAATACCTTCTTGGGTTTAAGTCCACTTATTTGCCTCATATAGGGGCACTATACATATGATTAGGGATTATTGAGTTTTTCTGGATAGGTAAAATTGCTTTCAGGAAACCATCAAGATATAAAAACATGTACACAGTTGGCAATCAGCAAATATATATAACAGTTAACAGTTTCTGACTCAATGTTGTTAATTCTGATCAATCAAATTAAGCTAGAAAAGAGCTTAAGACAAACCATAATTTGATAAAAGATTCCTTTAAAATATTTATTTGGCTGCATCGGCTCTTGGTTGCTGCAGGCAGGATCTTTCTTTGCAGCACGCAGGCTCCAAGTTCAAGGCTTCAATAGTTGGAATGCATGGGCTTAGTTGCCCTGTAGCATGTGGGCTTCTAGTTCCCTGACCAGGGATCAAACCCATGGCCCCTGCATTGGAAGGCAAACTCCCAACCACTAGACCACCAGAGAAGTCCCTTGATGAAAGATTTTAAATGTTATCTACTAGTATAGATGAACATCCTTTCTGCTCTGATATTTGACAGGTTATATTTGGGTGGTAGAAGTCGAACACTTTCTGAAATTATAAGACAGTAACTAAAAGTGAAACCACGACATACTTAATTGGCATGAAGTGATTAAACTGCCCGGCAGGAGTGCACTGTGTTTGGTCACTGTACACCCTGGGCTTTCTGAAACATTCCCAATTATAAATATTCAACCTTGGTTTTCCCATAAACTATCCCAGAAATGCCATTATTTCAGAATTCAAACTGCTTCTTAAAACTGTACATGAAACAGAAAACCTTTGACAACTCATCTGTCTCATGTTATAGTTGAGAAAATGCATTTGCTTTGATAAAATCACAAACAAAAAATATGAAAAGAAGATACGTCTCCCCTCAAGTAGCTTAGAACTTAAAGTACAGCTTACAAAAGATTAGAGAGGAAGAGAAGAGGAAGAAATCAAGGAGACTAAGGGAAAGGTTTTCTGATTCCTACTGCTTTGTTGCCTGGTGCCAGTGGAAGTACTGAAGATTCAGAGTTTTTCTCTGTTCCCACTTCTTGTCCTCAGATCTTTTTCATTTGGGGCCAGTGAAAGTGAAAGTCGCTCAGCCACGTCTGACTCTTTGCGATCCCTTGGCCTATACAGTCCATGGGATTCTCCAGGCCAGAATACTGGAGTGGGTAGCCTTTCCCTTCTCCAGGGGATCTTCCCAACCCAGGGATTGAACCCAGGTCTCCCGCATTGCAGGCAGATTCTTTACCAGCTGAGCCACAAGGGAAGCTCTTGTGGGCCAGACAGAGCTAGCGTTTAATAGAAACAAATTGATTGGAGCTGGGGGCCCAAGGTGGCATGGACTGTTCTAAGAAGCCACATTTCTTAGAGTTTGTCCCAACAGAATCAGTTCTCAAACAAACACATTTTATACTGAACTCTAGTTTTACTATTTGTTAATATTTCTCTTCTCTGAAAGTTCCTTCAAAGTGTGGAGGTCCTGCTTGTTCTTATACCATTGCTTTTCCTGAAGCAGGTGCTCAATAAAAGAGTTTCTAGAACAGTGGTGCCCCCTAGACCTTTCTGCAAGGATGGTGATGTTCTGTGCCTGCATGTCCAGTGCGGTAGCCTTGAGCCACATGCAGCTATTATGTACTTGAAGTGTGGCTAGTGTAACTGAGGAATTGAATGTTTAATTAAAGTTTAAATGTGGCTAGTGGCTACTGGCTATTGTAGTAATACGACTAATTGCTATCTAGACTAAAAATGTCAAAACCCAAGCTTTGTGTCCCATCTATTGCCCATCCTCAGATTTCTTCCTTCTTATCTCCACAAATGAGGATGCTTGCTTTTTTTTTTTTCCAAATAAAAAATTTTAATTGTAATATTAAAGGAAGAGCAAGGGGAAGAAAGAAAAACAGGAAGAAGTAAAGATAAAATGTGCATCAGCAGGCAGGCCCTCCTGCATCCCATCCCACCTTAGACTGCAGGCCGAGCCCCAAAGGCCATCAAGGGGCTCTCTGCAGAACCCTGGACAAGGTCTCACAGACCTGCCTCACGACCTTCACTTCTTCCCTCGCCTTGCAGGTCCTGCCTTCACTGTGGTGGGGCCAAAGGAGCCCAAGGGCCTCCTCAGTTCAGTTCAGTTGCTCATTTGTATCCAACTCTGCAACCCCATGAACTGGAGCACACAAGGCCTCCCTGTCCATCACCAACTCCCAGAGCCTACCCAAATCCATGTCCATTGAGTCGGTGATGCCATCCATCTCATCCTCTGTCGTCCCCTTCTCCTCCTGCCTTCAATCTCTCCCAGCATCAGGGTCTTTTCAAATGAGTCAGCTCTTCACATCAGGTGGCCAAAGTATTGGAGTTTCAGCTTCAACACCAGTGCTTCCAATGAACACCCAGGACTGATCTCCTTTAGGATGGACTGGTTGGATCTCCTTGCTGTCCAAGGGACTCTCAACAGTCTTTTCCAACACCACAGTTCAAAAGCATCAATTCTTCTGCGCTCAGCTTTCTTTATAGTCCAACTCTCACATCCATACATGACTACTGGAAAAACCATAGTCTTGACTAGACAGACCTTTGTTGACAAAGTAATGTCTCTGCTTTTTAATATGCTGTCTAGGTTGGTCATAACTTTCCTTCCAAGGAATAAGCATCTTTTAATTTCATGGCTGCAGTCACCATCTGCAGTAATTTTGGAGCCTCCCAAAATAAAATCTGCCACTGTTTCCACTGTTTCCCCATTTATTTCCCATGAAGTTATCGGACTGGATGCCATGATCTTAGTTTTCTGAATGTTGACTTTAAGCCAGCTTTTTCACTCTCCTCTTTCACTTTCAAGAGGCGCTTTAGTTCTTCTTCACTTTCTGCCATAAGGGTGGTGGCATCTGCATATCTGAGGTGATTGATATTTCTCCTGGCAATCTTGATTCCAGCTTGTGCTTCATCCAGCCCAGCATTTCTCTTGATGTACTCTGCATAGAAGTTAAATAAGCAGGGTGACAATATACAGCCTTGACGTACTCCTTTTCCTATTTGGAACCAGTCGTTCCATGTCCAGTTCTAACTGTTGCTTCCTGATCTGCATACAGGTTTCTCAAGAGGCAGATCAGGTGGTCTGGTATTCCCATCTCTTTCAGAATTTTCCACAGTTTGTTGTGATCCACACAGTCAAAGGCTTTGGCATAGTCAATAAAGCAGAAATAGATGTTTTTCTGGAACTCTCGCTTTTTCCATGATCCAGTGGATGTTGGCAATTTGATCTCTGGTTCCTCTGCCTTTTCTAAAACCAGCTTGAACAAATGGTAGTTCACAGTTCACATATTGCTGAGGTCACAATGACCCCACCCACACCTCAGAGACGAGGGGCTGAGCCCAGAATTGCAGACCAGTAACACTTTAATTGATTAGATCTAAAATCTTTGTATTATCTTTGATTATTTGTATTAATTGTATTGATTACAATTTTTATTAATTGTATTAATAAATTTTGTATTTAATTTGTATTAATTAAATAAATACAAATAAAATTTGTATTAATCTTTGATTCTTTTCCTGCTCTAGTGCCTTATAACTAATCCATCAACAAGTCCTGCCCACACTACCTTCAGTGTATATCCAGAATCATGTTGCTCCTCCCCATAGCCACTAACGCTTGATATAAGCCACCATCATGACTCACTCAGATTTTTGCAGTGGCTTTCCAGCTCATTTCCCTGTATCATTCTGATCCCCTCCAGCCTATTCTCAACAGATTTATTTAAAGTAATACTTTGAAAATGCACATTATCATCAGTGTTCTGCTCAAAACCCTTAATAGTCACCAGACTCACTCAGAAAAATTTAAAGTCCATGCACTGGTCTTCAGCACCCTATAAGAATCCCTGCTCTACCCACAATCTCACTCACTGTTGATTGCTTTCCTCTTAAATATATCAGACATTTCTGCCTTAGTCTTTGTATCTGTTCCTCTCCCTGCTGAGAATACTGTGCACCCAGATATCTTCCAAATTCACTTCCTTGGCTCACTGCTTAAATGTCATCTTTTTAAAAATATTTTTCAATAATTGTATTTACTTATTTATTTTTGGCTAGCACTGGGTCTTTTTCTTTTAACTTTTTATTTTGTATTGGAATATAGCTCAGTTGGTAAAGAATCTACCTGCAATGCAGGAGACCCCAGTTCGATCCCTGGGTTGGGAAGATCCCCTAGAGGAGGGAAAGGCTACCCACTCCAGTATTCTGGCCTGCAGAATTCCATGGGATTGCAAAGAGTCGGACACAACTGAGCGACTTTCACTTTCACAGCTGATTAGCAATGTTGTGATAGTTTCAGGTGAACAGCAAAGGGACTCAGCCAAATATACACATGTATCCATTCTCCCCCAAGCTCCCCTCCCATCCAGGCTGCCACATTACATTGAGCAGAGTTCCCTGAGCTATACAGTAAGTAGGTTCTTGTTGGTTATTCATTTTAAATATAACAGTATGTACAATTGTATCATTTCTTTTTAGATTCTATGTATAAGAGTTGTCATAGGATATTTCTCCTTCTCTGACTTACTTCTTTCAGTATGGCAATCTCTAGTATATCCATGTTGCTGCAAGAGGCATTATTTCATTTTAATGGCTGAGTAATATTCCATTATATACACGTACCACATCTTCCTTATCCATTCCTCTGTCAGTGGACATTTAGGTTGCTTCCTTGTCTTGGCTAATGTAAACAGTGCCGCAGTGAACACTGGGGTGCATGTATCCTTTTAGATCATGTTTTTCTCCAGATATATGCCCAGGAGTGGGAGTGCAGGGTCATATGGTAGCTCTCTGTTTAGTTTTTTAAGGAATCTCCATACTGTTCTCCAGAGTGTGAGTACCAATTTACATACCCCCCAACAGGGTGGGAGGGTTCCCTTCTTTCTACAGCCTCTCCATCATTTATTATTTGTGGATTTTTTGATGATAGTTATTCTGACTGGTGTGAAGTGATATCTCCTTGTAGTTTTGATTTGCATTTCTCTAATCATTAGCCATATGAAACACCTTTCATGTACCTATTGTATATGTTCTTTGGAGAAATGTCTGTTTAGATCTTCTGCCCGCTTGTTGACTGGGTTGTTTGTTTTGATGCTGTTAAGCATCATGAGCTGTTTGTAACTTTTGGAAATTAATCCCTTCTTGGTCACATCATGTGCAAATATATTCTCCCAATTTGTGGGTTGCTTTTCATTTTGTTTCTGTTTCATTTGCTGTGCAAAAGCTTTGAAGTAGGTCTCTTAATGCCATCGTATCCCGGAGCCCCTCCCTGATTGCCCATCCATGCACACCTGCGCACACATAGCCACACACATGCGCATACTCCCCATCTGCTGTACTCTTATTTTTCTCTATTGTACCCCGATACATTACCTATAGGCCACAATCCATTATCCACATTTTTGAAACCTAAAAAATTCTGAAACCCAAAAATTTAATCATAGTTAGTTTGTTAGCCATACCTGTATACCTTGAACTCATTTGGGAGTAAAAACTGGTCTGATTTGATATGAAGCTGAGGCTGTTTTTAATCTATATTTATTCAATTTGGCATGAAATTGATATATTTTACTTAAGAATTTTCAATGTTTGACTGTGGACTTGCAGGATAGCACTCTGCTACCTTTCTGTCATCCAAAAAATTCTTAATTTTTAGCATATCTGACCTTAAAGCTGTTGGATAACAGACAGTAGACCTACATTCATTCATCCACGTGCTGTGTATTGCCTGCCACTGTTTGCTTATTCTTTATTGCCATAGCTTAAAACCATGTAGTAGACACTCATACATACTTGAGAATAAATGAATGAATTTTTTAAAGGCTCTGTGAACTTGGTTGAAATTGGTGCAGGCTGAACTGTACAGTACAGACTGAACTTGGTGACCACCTAATGTCCTATTCATCCATAAGGTTATATGATCCTTGAGAAGGTAAAGAAAATAATGTATCACATTTAACTCTTAATTTCATATATAAATGATCAATTTTAGAAAATTATGAATTGGTTAATTTTGTATCTGCTTACAAAGTGGCACTATCTATTGCAGACTGTTTTGAAATTTAGCAAAACACAGGGAAGGTAAAAGAATCGCTCCTGACCTTGCTTCCTAGAAGTAAACATTACAAGCAGTGCTTTCTATGTACCTACAGATGAGCTTTAAAAAAAAGATTTCACTCTCCATAAAGCTTCATAGTTAAAGTCTCACTTTTCACTACTGAATTGGGAATTAAATTTTCCACATCATTTAACCCTCACAACAGTCTTATGAGAAGAGCCCTGTTTGACCTCTGTTTTGGAGGTGATGGAGCAAGGCACAGAGATCTTAAATGACTTGCCCAAGCTCCAGTAGCTGGTAAGGAGCATCCTGGGATCAAACCAGAAGTCTGGTTCAAGAACCCCACTGTTAACTACTGTTATACTGCGTTATTTATATCCTCTATAATCCCAGTGGACAACTGTTAGAAAATATAGTTACCGACTGAATTACATTGAAGCAAAAACTAAAAATCCTTAGTAGTAAAATATATGGCTTTTTTATAACCAAGATCATCTTTTACAGTTTTTATATTTATAGCAATAGTATAGTGTATCAGCCATAATTCTAAGTATCTTCTATATTTTCCACATCCCTAAAAGATTTTAACGAATGGGAACACATGTAATTCACAACATGCATCAGTCAGGATGGGTAAGATTACGCTGCATTAATAAACAATCCCCCAAAACTTAGTGGTTTATATTGATGTGTTAGCTGTTATTTTGGTTAATACTATTTATGTAAAGTAACCAACACAAAGCCTAGCATATAGGGGACATACTCAATGTTAATCATTATGAAATCAATAAATGTTCATTATTTTTAATGGTAGTAAGTTTGTAATAAAACTCTAAGTCCTAAATTAATATGCAATAATTCTGTGATTATGTGATAGTCTCATCAACACACTGGAAAGATATACTGTGAATGAATAACAATGTGTTGAAAGCACAGCTAGCTGCCAGGTTATACTGTGTCACTGTCATCATAAGAAATACTCTATGGTGAGTTACCTTAATAGCTGCATGCAGGACCTATAGAAAATGACTGACAAATTTGCAGAATACTTGCATATATCACTAGGAAATTTATATAATATATATTATATAAATATATATATTATATATATATATGTATATAATCCGCCTTCCAGTGCAGAAGACTCAGGTTTGATTCCTGGGTCAGGAAGATCCCTCTGTGAAGCAACCCACTCCAGTTTTCTTGCCTGGGAAATCCCATGCGGGTGCCATTCCCTTCTCCAGAGGGTCTTCCCAAACCAGGGATTGAACCCAGGTCTCCGGTATTGCAGGCAGATTCTGTACCACCTGAGCCACCAGGGAAGAGACCATATGTGAATATGTGTGTGTGTGTGTGTGTGTATGTATTTATATATATGATACAATATAAGTTCTGTTACAGAGCAATGTTTATTGTAAGAATTCTAAACCGTTATGGAATGAATTAATTAGGTTCACTAACTAATTTCAAAATGTTTATAACTCAAGGGGCAAAGTATTGTCAGAAAAACTGAGTCAGACAGCATAGATTTTTCACTACAGATATAGAATAAGTCCGATGTTAACTGAAATTACTTATAATATGTCCAGAAACAGGAGGATATGTTAGCATTAAATTCATAAGAAATCAGTACTAGGTCTCTGTCATGTTCTTTTGAAGAACATACATTATTCATATTTGGAGTAAGGAGAATTTGATACTGGAGAAAAAATCAAATGTCAGTTAAAACTAAAATTTCTGCAGAGCATTTATAATCAGGGTGTTTAATTGAATATATTCTCATGGCCTGACACTATTTCTGATAAATGTCTGTTCAGTGTATATTTGTTGAATAAATAATAAGATGTGACACTTTTAAATGATTTTACTTTTTGTCTCTAAGAAATTTCCTAAAATTGTTTCTAAAACAATAGTTGCCACTCTTTTTAAATGGTTGAAATAAGGGCATAATGCTTCTGGATGACTCATATTTGAATATTTGAGTATATATTTGGGTATATATTTCTAAAACTTCATATTACTTCATAGTCATGTATTCCACTTTAAATTCGGTGGAAAGTCATGTGTTACTCCTTTTAATGATGTCACTCATACAGTGAGATTCCCCTAATGCACTAAAATCTCTTAAATTCGGTGGAAAGTCATGTGTTACTCCTTTTAATGATGTCACTCATACAGTGAGATTCCCCTAATGCACTAAAATCTCTTAAATTCGGTGGAAAGTCATGTGTTACTCCTTTTAATGATGTCACTCATACAGTGAGATTCCCCTAATGCACTAAAATCTCTTAAATTCGGTGGAAAGTCATGTGTTACTCCTTTTAATGATGTCACTCATACAGTGAGATTCCCCTAATGCACTAAAATCTCTTTGTGATTTTCCTCATTATATGAAGTTAATGATTCTTGGGATTATACTCAACTGCTTCAACTCTTCTAAAGTGTAGCCAGTATTTTATTTTTCATTACAGATTATAGCATTCAGACCCAGGTAGCCAAAAGCTTTAAACTACAAATGCCACAGATAGATAGATATTCATTTTTATTTGTCTTAGGCTACATTGAGATAGTATACAAGGTAGAACTAAATGTATCCATTTAATAAACTGCACTAAAAGGAGTTCTGCAGGAAGAATTGGAATCTGTCTAAATGAAGTATTCAGATTCTGTAAGACCTTGCCAAGAATAGGTATTAAAAACAATGATTATGGGATTTAACTCTTACATAAACTATCTAAAACCCAATTTCTATAATAAAATCAAAGTATTAATTCATTTACCTCTTAAAAAGCTTTTTTATGTTGCTGGATGTATTTTTTTTTTTTTTTTTTTTGGCCTAATTGCACTAAATATGCATTATTTAAGAGAAAGGAAACGCTGGCAGTAAAAGTAATATTAAATAATCTACCAAGGCATTCTCATGGAGTAGCAGTACCATTAAGCATTGGAAGAATCAGCTTTATATATAATTATGACTCAGTTACAGGCCTTAAATTTTTTAATTTCGTTCATACAGTGTAATTATTCAGTTTTCTTTTTAAAGACGCTTCATGGCCTGGTAGGATTAGAGAACATTCTACTGGTCTTGTCTAACCCTTCATATAGACTGGTGAGGACATGGGGTCCAGGTGGCAGGAGAGAGATCCTAAATAAGAGTCACTGACAGACACTGGAGCCAGGAACACACAGTGCTGTGGTCTTTGAAGCAGTGCATGCATGTGGGGCGAGTGTAACCTTGAAGATTGGTCATGTGGTTTTTCTGCGGGTAATTACAGTCATTTTTAACCTGAAAATCTTAGAACATTTTTATTCCAGAAAGCCAAATCCAGGGTGCAAAGACATTTCAGTCTCCTTGTTTGCCCAGGTATTTCGACAATAGTAACAACTAATGACGCCAGTGATAAAGAATCCGCCTGCCGGTGCAGGAGGCACAGAGACGTGGGTTCAATCCCTGGGTTGGGAAGGTTCCCTGGAGTAGGAAATGCAACCTGCTCCAGTATTCTTGCCTGGAAAATCCCATGGATAGAGGAACCTGGCGGGCTGCAGTCCATGGGGTCGCAAAGAGTTGGACACACACACTGACTGTCAGAACCTGTGAGGTGCTCCTGCCCTCCCCATTGTAGAAGTGAAGGAATGCTGTTCATCCATTCAGTAATTTACCCAAAATTAAAACTCCAGTCTGTTTGCTTTCAAATCTTCCAAGTTTTCAGCTGCATCCAAAATTCAGGTTTCCTTAAAGAAGATCATACACATATACTTAGAGCAATGTCATTTTTCAGCTTTTGAATTGCATATGTGGATGTTCATATGTGACATATCCAGATTTCCATTTATTGGACCAGTAGTTGAGGAAATACTGCTACTGGTCCAGAAGTTCATGAAATTAAAAAAGAAAACACAAAAAATAAATCTGTAGCTGTATATGCCAGTATTATAATTGCTAGATGGCAGGGTGAGGTTTTCTGGTAATAATATTAACTATTAATGGATACTTTTTAAAATTGAGATATCATTAATATATAGGGGCTTCCCCGGTGGCTCAGGGAGACCTGAGTTCGATCCCTGGGTTGGGAACATTCCCCTGGAGAAAGGAATGGCTACCCACTCCAGTAGTCTGGCCTGGAGAATTCCATGGACAGAGGAGCCTGGCAGGCTACAGTTGATGGGCTTGTAAAGAGTCAGACATGACTGTGCAACTTTCACTTTCATTGATATATAACATTAGTTTCAGATGTCTAATGGACATTTTTCACAAATTAATATCCATCTGACCCACACATCTTAAATGGAAATATTTAGGAAGTGTATTCAAACTAGTGACAGAAAGTCTTCTGAATGTTTATCTTCCATAATTACTGTTATATTCAGTATATTTTAGTATAAATATTATTTTATTCTATTTTTGTTCTTTAATAGTATCATTCTGCCTTGTTAATTTTTTTTTAAAGACTCTTTGAAGTTATTATTTATCAAAAGTGAACAGGACTTCTCTTCAGGTCCCACTTTTTATATGAAATTGTTTTGAAGGGTTGTTTTCATTGAGGTGATTTTTTTTTTTTATTTGCCACAGGTGTACAGGAAGGTGAGGGCAGAGGAAAGGCCTGTCCAATGCCTGTTAGCTGAGTAGCAGGTGCTCCATTGGCTCCATGTCTCCCTTCAGGAGGAGAAACAGGGGCCCCAAGCTTCCCAAGTCCTGACGTGCAGGGAAATTAGCGGGATTCACCAAGTAGACATTTGCTCGAGTTCTGAAGTCCTTCCTGGTTCCTGGAACCAGGTCCTGGCTTCCAGCAGAACTCTCTAGTGATCTCCTTAGTTTCAACAGGAGGTCTTGCCCCAAACGAGGTCGGGGCAGTCAGACAGGAAGATAGGTTAAGATTCTCATTGAGGTTTAAAGTATAAAGATGATTTTCTAAAGCAAGTCTGAAGGGTATATGCAATTCACATCCCATATTTTATGTGTTACATATCTTAAGGAGTTCAGTATCTTCGAGTGAAGTTTTTAAAGGCATCATAGACTGGAATGTGATACTTACTGAGAAAACACAATTATCCAATAGGTCCTCTGTTTGGAGACATTATTTTAGCTATTACATATCTCATCTTGAAAATTTATTTTTGTCTTTTTTATCTAGGTCGAACTGGAAGGTACACGCTTATAGAAAAGTGGAGGGATACTGAAAGGCACCTAGCACCTCATGAAAACCCTATCATATCCTTAAACAAGTGGGGGCAGTATGCTAGCGACGTACAGCTGATCTTACGTCGCACAGGGCCATCTCTCAGTGAGCGACCCACGTCGGACAGTGTGGCTCGAGTTCCTGAAAGGACTTTGTACAGGCAGAGTTTGCCCCCCTTAGCTAAACTGAGGCCTCAGATTGACAAAACAATCAAAAGGAGAGAGCCTAAAAGGAAATCATTAACATTTACAGGAGGTGCCAAAGGATTAATGGACATTTTTGGAAAAGGTAAAGAAACTGAATTTAAGCAAAAGGTGCTGAATAACTGCAAAACAACCGCAGATGAGTTGAAGAAGCTGATCCGTTTGCAGACGGAGAAGCTCCAATCCATTGAGAAAGAGCTAGAATCAAATGAAATAGAAATACGATTTTGGGAGCAAAAATATAATTCTAACCTTGAAGAGGAGATAGTCCGCCTGGAGCAAAAGATCAAAAGAAATGATGTAGAAATTGAAGAGGAAGAGTTTTGGGAAAATGAATTACAGATTGAACAGGAAAATGAAAAACAGCTGAAAGATCAACTTCAAGAAATAAGACAGAAAATAACAGAATGTGAAAGCAAGTTAAAGGACTATTTGGCTCAAATTCAGACTATGGAAAGTGGTCTTGAAGCAGAAAAATTGCAACGGGAAGTCCAAGAGGCACAAGTAAATGAAGAAGAGGTTAAAGGCAAGATCGGGAAGGTCAGAGGGGAAATTGACATTCAAGGCCAGCAGAGTCTAAGGCTGGAAAATGGTATTAAAGCTGTGGAAAGATCTCTTGGCCAAGCCACCAAACGATTACAGGTAAGAACCTTTTTATAAAAAGAATGGTTTTTTTTTAATCTGTTTAAAAGAATATCTTTTGGCATCTTCTTTAATGATTATTCATTTTCCCTTACATTTAGAGTTAGAAACCTACCTTGGTTTATAAGTTTCTTAGAATTTCTGTGACTTATGACAATGCTAAGATAGGAGACTAAACCAAAGATGAGAGCTGGAGCCACAGGTCCTTTTCCATGAGAGCAGCTTTCTTAACTGTGGAAGTGGCAGCACTAGGTAATTGGAGACAGGAGATGAGAACCTCAGAGCAGGTGTGGACACTAATGAGGAGGTAGTGAATCTGACCTCCTCCTTTTAACGGTAGGGAAACCAAAGCTAAAGAGATCACCGAGAAGTGGTTCACAAAGGCTGTGTGGCTAGCTGTCTGCATATGTAATCGCCTCTCCTTTGTTACTAACCACGTCTTCTCTCCTCTCCAGAGGGGCAGGTTCCTCCCTGACTTTTTCCCATCTCTAAAGCACATACAGGAACGTTTATATTTCACACTCAGACCACGATCACTCAGCTTATATTTCTTGGATGCCTATTCTTGGAAAGACAATGTGGTGGTAAATGTTATGGGAGTTGCAAAGAGGTATCAGTTTCTAACAGCTGAAATGAGGAGACACAATTGATTATAAAATGGTTACTTAACATTTTTTTAAAGATTTTTTGGCGGGGGGGATGTGGACCATTTTTAAAGTCCTTTTTGAGTTTGTTACAGTATTGCTTCTGTTTTATTTATTTATTTTTAGTGTTTTGGTCAGGAGGCGTACCAGGGACAGAAGTCACACTTAACCACTGTGGTGCCAGGGAAGTCCCTGGCTACTTACATTTAAACTGAAGTTAAATAATATTCAGTAAAGCTGTTTAAAAATATTAAATAAAGTTAAATTTCTGTTTTAGTCATATTTGGCCTCTTTTCAAGTGCTCAGTAGCACATGTGTTCAGGGGCTCAGTTTTTGGACAGTGCTGGCTTAGAAGCTCTATAATCATGGATCAGAGAGTGAACCGTGAGGCTTCAGGGCACAATGGTTAGAAATTCAGACTGTGTGTAGTAACAGCATCTCCAAATAGCACCCGTGCACATTGGAGTTTGAGAAGAGATGCTTTAGAGGAGGAACAGTTCCACAAGCAGAGAAAGCTGAGGTTTCAGGAGGAACTGATAGGATTTCCTGTCTCTGCAATTCATTACGGTAAGAGGTAGAACTACCACCAAAATTTGGAAAATCAGGAATTTCTCAGTAATAGAAGGTTGTTAACCTATGATTGGTCAGTATTGTACTGTTCTGTTCAGTTGCTCAGTCGTGTTCGACTTTTTTGCAACCCCATGGGCTGCAGCATGCCAGGCTTCCCTGTCCTTCACCATCTCCCGGAGTTTGCTCAAACTCACATCCATTGAGTCTGTGATGCCATACAACCTTCTCATCCTCTGTCAGCCCTTTATTTAGACACTTAAGGGTACATTTGGAAATAATATTGCCTTGATATTACATACTAATTTATGAAAATTGTTATTAGTAAACCCCACTTCCTGTGAAAAGTATCTGAGAATCAAATTACTCAGATATCTCCAAGTACCCCCTACACTCAAAGTAGCAAAAAACAACCACTCCTTTCTCTTTTCTCTTCCCTCCTTACTGGTTCTTCAGACTCACCCAGCTTAGATGAGGCCCTGCTGCTTTTCCTTAACAGTGCCCTAAGAGAGAAAGAGAAGAAAGTCCATTTGAATAACAGAATGCCTCTCCTTGCTTTTGGAGCTTTCTGGCCATCCAAGCTTGTTCTTCTTACTTTAGAGCTCTTCAGTTCACAGACCTGCTTGTCAAGGATTTAAAAACCCCATAGTGGAAATCTTGCTTTCCTTGTGCTCTAACATAAATCTCAGTAAAGCATTTCATGAAAACTTAAAAACAGTTTAAAAAAAAACAAGGAGCCCAAATCTCATGAACCAAATGACTATTAATTTTGCTGTATATTATCAAGTAGATGGGCTTCCCTTGTGGCTCAGTCGGTAAAGAATCTGCCTGCAGTGTGGAGACCTGAGTTCAATACCTGGGTCAGGAAGATCCCCTGGAGAAGGAAATGGCAACCCATTCCAGTATTCTTGCCTCGAGAATTCCATGGACAGAGGAGCCTGATGGGCTACACACCATGGGGTTACAAAGAGTCAGACACAACTGATTGACTAACACTTATTATGAAGTAGATAATGGGGAAGTATAGTTATGAAGAGCTTAGCAAGATTGCTGTAAACACTGGGATAGATGGAATCCAGTATTTTATTCATGAAAGTCTGTAGACAAAGATTTATTTCATCAGGTCCATAGTGTACTCCTAGCAGAGGAAGGCATGACATTTAAAAGCACAAACTGAAGAAGCTGTTGTCTTTTACTTGCCTATTTTTTGGCCCATGCCTCAGAGTGAGCTTGACCTCCTCGGCCCAGTATGTCAATATAAACCGGGTTTGTTACAAGCACTCTTGTGAAAGTGAGCATCCCACATTTAAGCCTGTAGCAGGTAGACAGTGACCAGGATGTCTGTAGCTGGCCAATAGTGAATCCTCAAATTTTAGAAAAAATTTAACTTCCGTCTAGGACAAAGAACAAGAATTGGAGCAGTTGACCAAAGAGCTGCGGCAAGTCAACCTCCAGCAGTTTATCCAGCAGACAGGGACGAAAGTCACCGTTCTGCCAGCGGAACCCATTGAAGTGGAGGCCTTGCATGCAGACATAGAAAGGGGTAAGATTTGAGAAACTGTTTTTTCAAAACTTGATGTTCACTGTTAACTTTGAATAAACTGCTTACATTTGGTTGCAACATTCTCCTACTACTCAAAGCTGATTCTTGGGTCACTTAAAGAAAATTTTTTCTGGGAAGAATCAATAATATTTATGTTATTTATTTACTTAGATGGGTAGATATCCTATCATTAATTTTAAACTGTTTCCTTGCAAACTTTTCCTGAAATATGTGTGAGCCATGGTCTATTAAATTGAGTGGTAACTTCTCTCTGTTCCTAAAGCCCCTTCTTCCTCTCCTAAAAGTCTTTGTTATTAATTTGTGCTGGTATTTAAAAGACAGTTCTAAATCTGCCTATGCATATGATATGAGCAACCCAGAAAGAGAGGCACAGTGCTCACCGTTTTCAAAAGATCATGAACTCATCAGATGACTGGAAACTATTTTATCAACTGAGAGGGTCAAGCAGACTCAGCCTGTCCTCTCACCTAGAACCTATGGGGGTGCAGTCATTACTCTGTATCACTTGGTTCTTGAGAACAGGGAGAGTTCTAATTTCTCATATCCAGGTCACTGGTGCAAACATCAAACGATTTTCTCTGTTTCTTGTTTAGAGGCACCATTCCAGTCCGGGTCTCTGAAGCGGCCTGGCTCCTCTCGGCAGCTCCCCAGTAACCTGCGTATTCTACAGAATCCTATCTCATCTGGTTTTAATCCTGAAGGCATATATGTATAACATTACCTGTCTTCAGGGTGCAGATCCAGTAAAGGTACCAAGGACGGTGAAGATTATTCCTCCTTTGATTTTGTGCCAATGATGAACAGAGGATCTGTTTCACAAGCCACCGTATCTTTTTTCTGTCCTAAGTTGCATACCACTTGGAGCCATACCCTGTGCACTGATGCTAAAGAACAAAGAAACTGTGTTTTCACACGTCCACAGTGTTGATGTTTTTGTCCAGCAGCTGTAATGCCAAGCCTTCATTTTTATTTGTAGCATTTTGAGAGCATTAGGAAAGTATTATACAGTGTGCATACATAAATAAAACCGTGACTTAAGAGTGAAGAGAAATATGTGACTGACTTAGTTTATTTATTCCATGTAATCAATTAATGAGTGAATGTTGATGTTTTAATATTTTTTATTAATACTTATCCTGTGACTGAATTACATTACATACTGTGTGATAATGACTTTGTGTGCATGTCGCCAGACTCCACGCATTGCTGATTTACAGCTCCACAAGTATCATAGGATGCTCTGCCATTGTGAACCCATCCTAGCCACTGCTTAATTAGGTGAGAGAATTCAGGTTTTCTTTTTAATCTGAAGTTTAATCTTTCCTTTACAGTATTTCCAGCATAGGAATGACCGCATACAAAAATGGAAATATTTTCATGAAGTAAATTTTATATATATGTTTAAAATGTTTGCAGTGCTTCAGACACTGTTGAATAAAAATACACTTGTTGAATATCTCTCCAAACAGGCATGGGGTTTCCCATAACATGAGGTGTTTTGTTTCTGCCCTGCCTTTTATTTTAGTCTCATGGATCCTCAGAGTTGCCATAATAGACACATTAGAGATGTCTGAGGATATTTTCAGGAAGGTTGCTTTAAGTGATATATTTTTTAAAATAACCCACTTTGTATGTATGGTCTATTGCTGAAAGCACCCTGGATAAGTTATTGCTTGCACATAATTTACTGTGTACATTATAAACGGTTGCAATTTCTCCAGTCATTTAGACAGAAAGTAGATTGGAGTTAGGTACTTTTTACTAAGGAAATAAAGTTAAATTCAGTGTTCGTTTTCATTAATTTTCAGTTCGACTTTTACAGGACATGAAGCTCCCTTTGTGCATATATTTTCTTATTTATAAAACCAAAAATGAGTCAACACCCTTCCCATGAGTACTGACCTAACTGAGATGCACCAGATTATCTGGATGGATGTGGTCAGATACCTAGCCATTTTTACATTCCCTCTGATCAGAATTTGGTACAATATAATTTAGACTTTATTCTAAAATTTAAAATAGTTTTTAATTCTGAGGAAAACATATTGTCTGTATTATTGACATGCAACAGAATAACAGTGGGTTAGTATATTAATGCCATGGTAACAATAAAAAGATGTAAGTTATACGCTATGCATGAGGGCAACTTTGGATGTTTTAAACATATTTGACTTATTTTTGGTTTAATGAATGCTAAGAATGCTGCTATATTTAGGTTTCCAGTGAAAATTTTTAAGAATGGCTATGACAATATATAGAAGCTTCTGAACTGAAAGTAATAATGCATAGTTGCCTTTTCTAGTCCAGCTAAATGGCAGACCTCAACTAAAGATATTTTCTTTGGGTTCTTAGAATTATCAAGTTGACCTTGCCATTATACTGTTTTTCAAAAAAACTTGATAAATCAATGATTCTTACCTAATAACCACAACCTATACACATTTGCTCTCAGTTTGTAATAGTTATTTCATATCTATATATATTTAAAAATTAGAATTAAAAAATCAAAATAATTTGTAGATTTTCTGATAATAATGGTTTATGTATGCCCGATATATGCCTTATTTTTAAAAGGTTCCATTCTATACTGGGTCATTTTGTTATTGTTGTTCAGAGAATTGAGATCTTATTCACAAAGAAAAACAATTTTTATAAATTGATTACATTCTATTTAAATCAAAACGTTAAACTGAAGACATATTAGACTTTGCAATTTTTCATTGCAAAGATGCCTGGGCATACCATGAAAAACACAAAGTCAGGATCCAACTCAATTGTTGTCAATTATTATCAGCATTAACCTAATAACTTTAAAGAAAGGCTGGCCGGATCCTGACAGTTCATCTGAATTTTCAAGCTGCCAAATAATCTTCACAGACCTAATTACAGATAGAAATACTATTTCCTAGATAAGAAGATTATATAAATGTGAATTTGATTAATACAATGAGCAACTGTACTTTTTAATCAGTTATATAACTTCTGGAAGTACATCTCTAAGAAATCTTTTCTAAGCCTTTTTTTAAAATAGAGGAAAGAAAACTCATCTCCCTAGAACATCTTAAAAATATCTTAGTCTATTTCTGATCATTTTTATCTATTGTAAATATAATGAGTTAGATTAGGTACCACATCTTTGGATATATTTCAGAGAGGGGAAGTGGGCACTGGTATGCAAAAATGCTAAATAGAAAATTTTGCATCTGGGGGAATATTCAGTTTCTGAATACTAAATTAGATTATAAGTTTTTTAAATTATTATTACACTGAAAGTTGTTTTATTGTGATTTTCTACAGGTATTAAGTACATTAGAAGATTTTTTTCCTTACCAAGGGATAATTTAAAATACTATTAGTATATTTGACCCTTTGGAGTGTTTGTCATCCTCAGAGAATGATCTGTAGTGGGTTGCCTCAGTCCTTTTTTTTTCTGATGAAATATTTTGGTTAGCTTTTTTTTTTTTCCCTGATGCATGGGGAATTTATATGTGAGATTTCAGTTGGTGTTAATAGGAGTTACCCAATTAATTAATTCCCTCAGCCATCACTGAGCTAGTCATCAATTTCTGTAGTTCAGATTAACTGTAGATGAGAGCTAAAACAAGACTAAGATAGTAAAAACACAGAACTTACAGTGTGAAATGTGAATATTAACAATGTGTAAGAAGAACAAAAAAGCACTCGCTTCCAGAACATAAATACGTGTTGTACCTGCACTAAAAGAATATTTTCTTTGTGAATAAGAGCAAAGTGGCCTTTCAAGAAAAGAAACGTCATTTAAATCCACTTCTGTGAACACCTTTCCAAGTTAGAACTATAATAACAGATTGAGGAAGTAACATGGAAAAGGAAAAAAAAACTCTTGACTTCAGGTGTGCAAAGGGCATGAGCAGATGGATGGTTCCCTGTGTACATTGCCTTGGAAAAATTGGGCCTTAATTTATATGTAAATAACAGTGCTGTGCTCGCATCCCTCTTCTACCTAAAGTTGTCTTTATTAGTCCATATGATATTAAAATTTAGCTCGTTAAGTCTTACTTTTATATTATGTCAGTTTTTTTTTAAGTTGCATGTTTATGCTGTTTGCTGCAGTGTTTTTCAGTTTGGGTTGAAGGCCATCAGCTGTATGGAGAAGACAAAACAATCACTATTGATTCAGTATTGCTGCTTTACGTTTCCAGAATAAGCTTTCGATGCCAGGACAGTGACTGCTTGAAAGCTGCAGGAGCTCTATTCCAATGCATTTTATATATTTTTAGAAACCAAATAAATGCAGATAACTATTTAGTATACTAATTATATTAAACCAGCAGAAATATAAAGGCAATAAAGTATATACATATATATATGGGGGGAGGGGAAAGGTTAAAAAAATAGGTTTACAGCCAGACGCAGTGATAAGCCCTAAATGTATTTCTCAATCTGTCTTTCTTTATTGACCCGAAGAGGATTTGAGTTGCTGCAGCTTTAAACAGAAAATTGCCATGTTCACCTACTATGAACCCATAAGTATGCTTTTAGTACTGCTTTGCTTATGTACAAGTAAAATACCTGTAATCTGTATTATATGTAATTATTTCTTTTCTTTTGACTGTCATTTCAAAATGTATATTTTCTGATAATTATCATGAGCTGTAAAACAAAGGATCAATATCTGATATTCTCCCAAATAATAAATTTTCAGGATTCACTGGGGCATTACAATTGCTGGCTTGTTTCTTTAATATTTTAAAATATAATTTTATTTCCTTTAAAAAAAAAAATGCCCAAGAGAAAAGGTCTGCCTAGCAGTGACATAGAGTTACATTTTTCTAAAAGTAATGTTAATTATTATAGGTAAGGCATTACCTCTTGCTGCCAAGACAGCTGCTTCATCTAAGTGAAACTGAATTAAACTAATATGCCTCGCTTTTATTTCAAAAGTAAAAGAAAAATTATGTATTACTGTAGCTCTGTATTCCCAAATCTCTTTAAAACCACCAGTGAAAGGAAGAGAAAGAACAATTCAGGACTTCCCACGTGGCATGATGGGCACAGTAGGAGGTGTGTTCCACCATCCCGGAACTTTACGTAACTCATAAGTAGTTCACAGGGCCCTTGAATTTAGTCCTTCCAGATACTGAGGTACTTTCCTGTATCCCGTGATAAAACTGCGTAATCAGTTATACAGTAACCAGCCTCTACACTTTAACCACCTTATTTTTTTGACTGCGCTGCTTGACATGGGGGATCTTAGGTTACCCGTGCATCCTGATACTCAGTCGTGTCTGATCTCTGCATGCGTGTGCTGTCTCGTCCGACTCCTGGTTTAGCAAAGAGCCTTAACCACTGGACTGCCAGGAAAGTCCCTAATCGATTATTAATGTGAAAGTAACATCTGTGTATGTGTGCTCGGTCGTGTTCAACTCTTTGTGGCCCCATGGACTGTAGGGCTCCTCTGTCCATGGGATTCTCCAGGCAAGAATACTGGAGTGCGTTGCCATTTCCTCCTCCAGGAGATCTTCCTGACCCAGGGATTCAACCTGCATCTGTTGCATCTCCTGCATTGGCAGGCAGATTCCTACTAGGGCCACCTAGGAAGTAATATGGAAGTATATAAATGATCTTTATATTTTTTATAAGTAGAAGTTAGATCTTGATCATGAAACTATACATATGAATAATAGTATGTTATAAAAGCAAAGAGAAATGAGGAGTAGTAATTCAAAGTGTAAATTATTCTATGTCTTAGTTTGGAGGGCTTTTAGAATTTTAATTTCCGTCCTGTCTTCCTTACCTGGTGTCCACTCCACATGTTTGTGCTGCCTCCCTAAGGAAAGACCAGCAGAGTTCAATAAAACAGACATGCACGTGCTGGGCACATGCATGCTTTCTACAGACATTCAGAGAGCCTCTGCTGTTGGCCAGACACTGGACTGAAGTTAATATAATCTGTTTTGCACCTCAAGGAGGTTTATAGTCTAATGACCATCACTAAAGGAGGGCTTCACCCCAACCCAGGTTGTTGGCAAGCTCCAGAGGGGATGATGTAAACTGGAGAGGGCCGCCCACACAGAATGATGAAAAGGCTGGAAAGGCTAAGAGAGGAGATAGGAATCCATCCTGAAGGGCCTGGGTTGCCCTGGAAGTTTAGACTTTATCCTTAGGGCCACAAAGGAGTCTTAAGCATGGAAATGAAGTGATCGGATTAGCATATTCGAGAGATCTTTCTGACTGGCATCATGGAGAACTGCCAGAAGGGTCAAGACTCTTGGCAAGAAGGACCATTTACGAGCTCTGCAGGTGTCCGGGATACTGAACTAAGAAGGCTGTTAGGGTGTAGTCAGTAACAAGTTTTATTGAGCACCTACTATGCATCAAGAGAAGAGAAACAAACAGATGATGAACATCTGAAGTAGTAGCAAAGGATATGATGTTTAAATGGTGGAGGAGGGAAAAAGGAATCCAAGAAACCCCAGGTGTTTGACAGCGGTTTGCATCCTTAAATGAAAGGGTGGAAATGGTATTGTGGGTCTCAATGATGAGTAGTCCAGGTACTCTGTTCTGTTTGCTGAAGGGAAAAGCTGGGGACAGGAGGCAGGGAAGGGAGAGAATAAAGACACAGAGAACATACATTTGAGAGATGGGCCTTCAGGGAGCCCCTCCCAATACATATCCCCTGCAGCCTTTCCTGTGACAATGATGAGGTTTGGGGGAAAGCTCCTTGCAGCACCTAATTTAACCACCCCAGTCTCTTCCTCTGGAATGGTGAAGGCCTGTTTTCCCACATTTATACTTCACTTTCTGTTCTACATTCACCACTTTGATTCATCTGCTATGAGAACATGCCCAAGATGATGGAAAGGTCTGACTGGTCTAGAATGAAAAGAAGTGAAGATGGACAATACAAACTCACCTCTGTTTATGCCAAGTCAATATTTACAAGTTTCTTGCAACTGCTGGTGAAAAATAAATGAATTGGGATTTTATTGTTGTGTAGTCGCCATGTCGTGTCCAGCTCTTGGCAACCCCAGGGATTGCAGCACACCAACCTTCCCTGTCCCTTCACCATTTCCTGGAGTTTGCTCAAACTCCTGTCCACTGAATCAGTGATGCCATCCAACCATCTCATCCTCTGTCTCCCTCTTCTGCCTTCAGTCTTTCCCAGCATCAGGGTGTTTCCCAATCAATCAGTTCTTTGCATCAGGTGGCCAAAGTATTGGAGCTTCCGCATCAGTCCTTCCAGACTATTCAGGGTTGATCTCCTTTAGGATTGACTGGTTTGGTCTCTGCTGTCCAAGGGACAGTCAAGAGTCTTCTCCAGCACCACAGTTCAAAAGCATCAATTCCTTGGTGCTCTGCCCTCTTTATGGTCCAGCTCTAACATCCGTACATGGCTACTGGAAAGACCATACATAGCCTTGACTAAACAGACGTTTGTCGGGAAAGTGATGTCTGCTTTTTAACACACTGTCTAGGTTTGTCATAGCTTCCTGCCAAGAAGCAATCGTCTTCTGATTTCATGGCTGCAGTCAGCATCCACACTGATTTCAGAGCCCAAGGAGAGGAAATCTGTTACTGCTTCCACCTTTTCCCTTTTATTTGCCGTGAAGTGATGGGACCAGATGCCATGATCTTAATTCTTTTAATATTGAGTTTTAAGTTGGCTTTTTCACTCTGCTTCACCCTCATCAAGAGGCTCTTTAGTTCCTCTTTGCTTTCTGCCATTAAAGTGGCATCATCTGCATATCTGAGATTGTTGAAATTTCTCCGGGCAATCTTGATTCCAGTTTGTAGTTCATCCAGCCCAGCATTTTGCATAATGTGCTCTGTGTATAAGTTAAATATACAGGTAGACTGACAATAAACAGCCTTATCATACTCCTTTCTCAATCCTGAACCAGTCAGTTGTTCGATACAGGGTTCTAATTGTTGCTTCTTGACCCACATACAAGTTTCTCAGGAGACAGGTAAGATGGTCTGGTATTCCCACCTCTTTAAGAGATTTCCACAGTTTGCTTTGATCCACACAGTCAAAGGCTTTAGCATAGTCAATGAAACAGAGGTAGATGTTTTACTGGAATTCTCTTGCTTTCTCTATGATCCAGTGGATGTTGGCAATTTGATCTATGGTTCCTCTGCCTTTTCTAAATCCAGCTTGAACGCCTGGAAGTTCTTGATTCAACATAATGCTGAAGCCTAGCTTGGAGGATTTTGAATATAACCTTATTATAAGCGATCTCTAGTCTAACCTTACATGGGAGATTAAGTGCAATTGTCTGGTGTTTCAAGCATTCTTTAATACTACCCTTCCTGGGAATTGGGATGAGGACTGACCTTTTCAATCCTGTGGCCACTGCTGGGTTTTCCAAATTTGCTGACATATTGAGTGCAACACTTTAATATCATCATCTTTTAGGGTTTGAAATAGCTCTGCTGGAATTCCATCACCTCCACTAGCTTTATTGACAGGAATGCTTCCTAATGCCCCCTTGACTTCACACTCCCGAATGTCTGGCTCTGAGTGAGAGACTACAGCACCATGGTTATCCATCATTAAGATCTTTTTTGTACTAGTTCTGTGTATTCTTGCCATCTCTTCTTGATCTCTTATATTAGGTCTTTACCATCTCTGTTTTTTATTGTGCCCGTCTTTAGATGAAATGTTCCTTTGATATTTCCAATTTCCTTGAAGAGATCTCTCGTCTTACCCTTTCTGTTGTTTTCCTTGGAATTCCTAGTAATAAATGCTGCTTTTAAATGAGAAAGCAAATCATAGACACTTTAAGCAAAGAACACAATGAGCTACATGCTGTACAGCCACAAACAGCACACAGGAGGCTGGGCAGAGCAGGGGTGAGTAGTATATACGAGGAATGCCCCACTCCGCCCAGAGGAGCACTCACAGCACTGCCTGACTGCTTCCATACTATCCCCACCAAACACAGCTTGCATCAGAACCCCCAAGGACTAGACCCACCCGGGCCACCTCGACAGGTTTAAAAGGTCTCCTTTTTACTGAGCCTAAATAGATTTCCTTGCTGTTTCCAACTTTCCCTAAGGCCCAGACAGAAAAAACAATTTTTCACCAATGTGACAGCACTTCAGATACTTGAGGGCTTTGCAGGAGTGGTAGAGAATCCACCTGCCAACCCACCATCACCTGCAGGAGATATGGGTCTGATTCTCGGGTCAGAAAGATCCCAAGAGAAAGAAATGTCAACTCACTCCAGTATCTTTGTGCTATGGACAGAGGAGCCTGGCAGGCTACAGGTCATAGGTTTGCAAAGAGTCAGACATGACTGAGCAACTGAGCACACACACATCTTTGAAGGCATCTCTTATGCCCTCAAGTGTTCTCTTTCCCAAAGTTTAAATAGTATATTTTCCAGTCTCCACACTTGAATGTACCAAAGAGGACTGAGCATAAAACTCCAACGTCTGTGATCTGACCAGGTCAACATGGAGGAACTTGACTCATTGTTATGCAGCCTAAAACTCAACTGGGTGGGTGGTTAGGTTTTGATGAACCTTGTCTCATTATTGAATCATGGAGCTGAAAGTTGGCTAAAATCCTGGTTTTTGGTTTTTTGGTTTTTTACATTTTCTGCTGCTAGCCAAGTCTTTCCTGATTTGTATGTGTGTGGAATTGAATCTGGGGAAGCATGTGCAGAATCTTAATTTATCAGAATACTTATCATCCCTAAACACTCTGAAAGTAATAAATTCCAGAAGGAATATGTGGACTTTAGTCAAATTCATAACAAGGTTACTTTTTTGAAGGGCAGAGTGCTGCTGGAGCACATCAGAGGTGAGCAGAAAGCAGGAACAAGCTCCATCAAAGAGAGCGCACAGGCTCTAGAAGATCTAGTAGGCTTTCATCAGTCATGTTTGTTTGTTTGTTTGTTTTAATTTATTTATTTTTATTTGAAGGCTAATTGTTTTACAGTATTGCATTTGTTTCTGCCATACATCAACGTGAATTAGCCATAGGTAATATGGACATATTACATAGACAAACGTCCCCTCCCTCTTGAACCTCCTTTCCACTTCCCACCGCATCCCACCCCTCTAGCTTGTCACAGAGCACCAGTTGTACTTCCCTGAGTCATACAGCAATCCCACTAGCCATCTATTTTACATATGGTAGTGTATATTTTACATAGGGTAGTGTACATGTTTCCATGCCACTGTCTCCATTTGTCCCACCCTCTCCTTCCTCCCCCTCCACACCCTCCATACATCTCTCCTTTATGGTCTGCATCTCCACTGCTGCCTTAAATAGGTTCTTCAGTACCGTCTTTCTAGATTCCATACGTCAGTTCAGTCGCTCAGTCACGTCCAACTCTTCACAACTTCATGGACTGCAGCATGCCAGGCTTCTCTGACCTTCACCAACTCCTGGAGCTTGCTCAAGTTCACGTCCATTGAGTCAGTGACGCCATCCAACCGTCTCACCCTCTGTCTTCCCCTTCTCCTCCTGCCTTCAATCTTTCCCAGCATCAGGGTCTTTTCCAATGAGTCAGTTCTTCGCATCAGGTGGCCAAAGTATTGGAGTTTCAGCATCAACATCGGTCTTTACAATGAATACTCAGGACTGATTTCCTTCAGGATTGACTCGTTTGATCTCCTTGCAGTCCAAGGGACTCTCAAGAGTCTTCTCTTCTTCGTTCAGTCTTCTGAATGTTGAGTTTTAAGCCAGCTTTTCCACTTTCCTCTTTCACTTTCATCAAGAGGCTCTTTAGTTCTTCTTCACTTTCTGCCATAAGGGTGGTATCACCTGCATATCTGAGGTTATTGATATTTCTCCCAGCAATCTTGATCCCAGCTTGTACTTCATCCACCCCAACATTTCGCATGATGTACTCTGCATATAAATTAAATAAGCAGAGTGACAATATACAGCCTTAATGTGCTCCTTTCCTGATTTGGAACCAGTCTGTTGTTCCATGCCCAATTCTAATGGTTGGTTCTTGAACTGCATACAGATTTCTCAGGAGGCAGGTAAAGTGGTCTGGTTTTCCCATGTCTTAAAGAGTTTTCCACAGTTTGTTGTGATCCACACAGTCAAAGGCTTTGGCATGGACAGTAAAGCAGAAGTAGATGTTTTTCTGGAACCCTCTTGCTTTTTCTGTGGTCCAGCAGATGTTGGCAATTTTACCTCTGGTTCCTCTGCCTTTTCTAAAACCAGCTTGAACATCTGGAAGGTTACAGTTCACATACTGTTGAAGCCTGGCTTGGAAAATTTTGAGCATTACTTTGCTAGTGTCTGAGATGAGTGCAATTGTGCAGTAGTTTGAGCACTCTTTGGCAATGCCTTTCTTTGGGATTGGAATGCAAATGTATTATGTCTAATAAAGCCCATGATAAAAACCCCAGGTGGACATAAATGAAAAATCTATAGACTCTGCGGACCAAGGACAGTTATGGAGAGATTGTCCGAATGATGGTACAGCAAAAATGTCAGGACCTGGCATTTGGCTTAAGATCAGATTGACCCATAAAATTAACCATCAGAGTACGTGTGTATATTTAGATTGTAATACATATAATATCAGCCAAATAAAACCCTTTCTTCTTACTGAATACCACTATGTACAAACTTTCCAGTATGTATCTCCAGTAAACCATTGGAATCAGTATTGCTATTAGACCATATTTCTCTTGCCAAGAGCTCTGGCATCAAATAAATGTATAGGATTTAAAGAAAACAGTGGATCAACCCTTTGCACAGTCCTCCCTAAGCAAACCCTCATGAAACTTCATGTCAAGCAACCAAATGGACGTTTAGGCAAACTCTGGAAAACCTGTTTGCTAGAAACCAGTTCATATCTAACCATAAGTCTCTTGTTTCCTTGTCTATTTCTTATTTTATGACATAAGTGAATGAAGAGAGAATGCTTCTGAACCAGATTTTCACTGCTTTTCATTTCTTCTTGCCTCAAAGTTATATCCTTGATTCTTCCAAATCAGCAAACGTTGGCATGCCCCTCAGGTCCATTCAGGGCACTTGTATGCTGATGGACATCATTCTGGAATTCTGTCACTTTGAGATATCTGTCATGGGGGTGGGATCCACCGGCAAAGGAGCTCCTGAGAGGATGGTGAGTCTAGATTTGTACTTTTCCTGTTGAGATGCTGGTAGAATCTGCACTGACATATCCACACATGACATATCAAGGCCAACAGATGGGGAAACTGGGAACAGTGACGGACTATTTTCTTGGGACCCAAATCACTGTGGACAGTCACTGCAGCCATGAAATTAAAAGCTGATCGCTCCTTTCCTGAAGAGAAGCTATGACAAACCTGGACAGCGTATTAAAAGGCAGGGACATTACTTTGCCGACAAAGGTCCGTATAGTCAAAGCCATGATTTTTCCAGTAGTCATGTACAGATGTGAGAGTTGGACAATAAAGAAGGCTAAGTGCTGAAGAACTGATGCTTTTAAACTGTGGTGTCGGAGAAGACTCTTGAGAGTCCCTTGAACAGCAAGGAGATCAAACCAGTCAATCCTAAAGGAAATCAGTCCTGAATATTCATTGGAAGGACTGATGCTGAAGCTGAAGCTCCAATACTTTGGCCACCTGATGCAAAGAGCCGACTCATTGAAGAAGAGCCGACTCTGAAAAAGACCATGATGTTGGGAAAGACTAAGGGCAGGAGAAGGGGGCAACAAAAGATGAGATGGTTGGATGGCATCACCAAGTCAACGGACATGAGTTTGAGCAAACTCCAGGAGATGCTCAGGGAAGCCTGGCATGCTGCAGTTTATGGGGTCACAAAGAGTCAGACACAACTGAGAGACTAAACAACAACAACATCCAGTCAGCATTTGAATATGCAGGTCTGCAGCTTGAGCAGGAAACAAAGCTGAAGATGGACTTACAGAAACTATCCACACAAAGACAACAGTTGAAAATGCAAGAAAACACCCCATCATAAAAAAAAGTACAAATATATTTTTAATGAAAGAAGAGGTAAGATTTCTTAGGGAGAAGTATACATATTTGCTATTCCATATGATCAGAGGACCAGCAGTCTCCGGGACAGCCAGGAACTGTCTAGAAATGTAGTCTAACCACACTCCAGACTTCGTGAGTTAGAATTTGTATCTTAATGCCAATAACATGATATTCACATGTATGCTCACCTTGGAGGAGTCCTGGAATTCACCCAGGAGAGGGCCAAGGGCAGGAGTTGAGGAACCATGTGCATTTATGAAGCTGATGGACACGAGACTTGAAAGAGACGAGGAGGAATCAGAAACTGAAAACATCAAGAGAAAAGTCATTGTCTAAGGGCAGATGATAGAACGCCAGTCTAAACAAATTGCACCAGGGTAACAAGATGATAGGAGGACACATTTTTTAAATTAATTTTATTGGAGTGCAGTTGCCTTCCAATGCTGTGCTAGTTTCTACTGTACAGCAAAGTGAACCAGTTATACATGCACATATATCCTCTTTTTTTTTTTTGGATTTCCTTACCATCTAGGCCACCCAGAGCACTGAGTAGAGTTCAGAGCTGTACAGCCTGTCCTCATTAGTTATCTATTTTATACATGGTATCAATAGTGCATATATGTCAGTCCCAACTATGAGGATAAATTTAAACAATGTCTTTTAGTTTTTAGTGTCTTTTGTCTGTAGCAACTCCAGATTTTCTAGAGAATACTAACAGTATCCTCTTTGCTCTTCTGGCCTCCATGCTCAGTTAGTTAGTGTTAGTCATTCAGTCATGTCTGACTTTGCAACCCCATGGACGGCAGCCCACCAGGCTCTTCTGTCCATAGGATTCTCCAGGCAAAAATGCATGTTCAGAAGGGATGAAAATATCACCAAGTATCCAAATATCTGAGCCCTTCTTACCTCTTAAGATGGCAAGTTGCTTTTTGTGTGCTGGTGAATTAGGATGCTGCTGCTGCTTCTGCTGCTGCTGCTAAGTCGCTTCAGTTGTATCCGACTCTGTGTGACCCCACAGACACCAGCCCACCAGGCTCCCCGGTCCCTGGGATTCTCCAGGCAAGAACACTGGAGTGGGTTGCCATTTCCTTCTCCAATGCATGAAAGTGAAACGTGAAAGTGAAGTCGCTCAGTCATGTCTGACTCCTAGCGACCCCATGGACTGCAGTCTACCAGGCTCCTTCGTCCATGGGATTTTCCAGGCAAGAGTACTGCACTGGGGTGCCATCACCTTCTCTGGTGAATTACGGTAGGTGAAGTGAATTTTGAGATGGGAATAAACTGCCCTACAAATAATCTTGGTGATTTAAACCTAACAGGCCAACCTAGATGTCCATTGACAGACGAATGGATAAAGAAGATGTGGTACATACACACAATGGAATAATACTCAGCCATAAACAAGAATGAATTTGAGTCAGTTGTAGTGAGGTGGATGAACCTAGAACCTGTTATACAGAGTGATGGTAAGACAAAGAATTTTTGTCAGAAAGACAAAAATGTTGTATGTTAGACATATCTATGGAATCTGGAAAAGTGGTACTGCTGAGCCTACGTGCAGGGAAGGACTGGAGATGCAGGTGTGGAGAATGGGCTTGTGGACACAGCGAGGTGGGGAGGGGGATGAATGGAGAGTAGCACTGACCACTATCATGTGTAAAATCACATGTAAAACAGCCACTGGGAAGTTGCTAAATAACACGGGGAGCTCTGCCTGGTATTCTGTGAGGACTGATTTACACTGTTGTATGGCAGAAACCAACACACTGGGTGGTTTTGCATGCAATTTTCCTCCACTTAAAAAATAAAAATTAAAAAACTGAGATGCTTGACATTTTACGATACATGGTATGCTGACAAGTATTTGTAAAAGATTAAGAAATTGTTTTAAAAATACCTTCAAAATAATGACGTATTTCATACATTAAAAAAAAAAACCTTATTTGAACTCCCAAGTTACTGCATCCCTTATAAAGTATTTTTTAATCATTAAAAAAATAAATAAATAAAGCTAGCAGGACAACAAAAGGCAGTAGACTTGACTGGGGCTGAGAAGTGAGGGTTGAATAGGGAGGAATAACCAACACCTGGAGGAAAAGAGGATCGGCCAAGATGTGAGGACGGGAGGGCTGTGGGCTCTAGGGACATCCGCACAGGCTTCCGCAGGGCAGGGGATGCGCCAGAGTGAGCGTGGCTGAAGTAGGAGGCTCGTGCGGCTCACGTGGAGGTGGGGAGAGTGGAGCTGGGGTTCAGTCTGCTGCCTTCCAGGGCTTCTCCCCCAGGGCAGGCTAAGGACCAGGCCCCTCACCTCTTCTCTTCAACTATATAGCTCCGGGGCTCCTTGTGCTATCCAGCGGAGGGGAAGGAAAATACCAAAAACTGACCAATATAGCATATAATTATGAAAAAGAACAAATCTGATATTTATTTAACTTTTAGTGTTGTGAAGAAATTCATGCTATTTCATGTCATTTACCCTCTATGCCACCAGGGGCTTCCCAGGTGGCGCTAGTGGTAAAGAAGTGAAGTGAAGTGAAGTCGCTCAGTCGTGTCCGACTCTTTGTGACCCCACGGACTGTAGCCTACCAGGTTCCTCTGTCCACGGGATTTTACAGGCAAGAATACTGGAGTGGATTGCCATTTCCTTCTCCGGGGGAACTTCCCGACCCAGGGATTGAACCCGGGTCTCCCGCATTGTAGGCAGACGCTTTACCATCTGAGCCACAAGGGAAGCCCTTAGTGGTAAAGAACCTGCCTGCAAATACAGGACACCTAAGAGATAACAGGGACGATCCTTGGGTCAGGAAGATCCCCTGAGGAAGGAAATGGCAACCCACTCCAGTGTTCTTGCCTGGAGAATCCCAGGGACAGAAGAGCCTGGGGGGCTACAGTCTATAGGGTCACACAGAGTTGGACAAGATTGAAGTGACTTAGCACGCACTACTGCCACCAGAATTGCTTTTTTTTTTTTTTTTGTCTGATAGACTTTATTGGAAGCAGTTTCTCAGAGGTTAATAGTCATTAACTCCTAACACCTAGGATGAGGACCCCGTCTCCCCACTCAGTGTGGTTGGACAGACCCTCCTCTGGCTAAACTTTACCATTCCCAAATCCTCACTGCAGGGTGTCCTTGGCTATCAGGCTGTCCATTGTGCTTAAAGAGTGACCCGGAAGGAAGAGGGCCCTCTGTCTCCAAGTCTCCAATCCTCATACCTGCCTTCCTGGCTGTAGATAAAGAAGTTTACCTAACATACTTCCTTTCTTCTCACCCCATCAATTAGGTTCATATGCTAATAGCATCCTTTACTTCCAATCACAGAAGTTATAGTTAGATAGTGGTTTGTCTGATTATGTGATATCTATCTCCTATACATCATTCGGGCTTCTCTGGTGGCTCAGCAGTAAAGAATCTGCCTGCAAGGCAGGAGACGCAAGAGACTAGGGTTTGATCCCTGGGTCAGGAAGATCCCCTGGAAAAGGAAATGGCAACCCCCTCCATTATTCTTGCCTGGGACATCCCATGGACAGAGGAACCTGATGGGCTAGAGTCCATGGAGTCATAGAGAGTCTGACACAACTAAGCACACACACAGACCACTTAATGTCTATCTTACTATCCTGTAAGCACCACAAGGGCAGGGACCACGACCAGCACCAATCACAGTCACTGCCATTTGATATGCAGTCAGTATTAAAGAAATAGAGGAAAACAATACAACGGGAAAGACTAGAGATGTCTTCAAGAAAATTAGAGATATCAAGGGAACATTTCATGCAAAGATGGGCATGATAAAGGACAGAAATGGTATGGACCTAACAGAAGCAGAAGATATTAAGAAGACGTGGCAACAATACACAGAAGAACTATATAAAAAAGATCTTAATGACCCAGACAACCATGATGTGTGATCACTCACCTACAGCCAGACATCCTGGAGTGCAAAATTAAGTAGGCCTTAGGAAGCATCACTATGAACAAAGCTAGTGGAGGGGATGGAATTCCAGTTGAGCTATTTCAAATCCTAAAAGATGATGCTGTGAAAGTGCTGCACTCAATATGCCAGCAACTTTGGAAAACTCAGCAGTGGCCACAGGACTGGAAAAGGTCAGTTTTCATTCCAATCCTAAAGAAAGGCAATGCCAAAGAATGTTCAAAGTACTGCACAATTTCACTCATTTCACAAGCTAGCAAAATAATGCTGAAAATTCTCCAAGCTAGGTTTCAACAGTACGTGAACCGTGAACTTCCAGATGTTCAAGCTGGATTTAGAAAAGACAGAGGAACCAGAGGTCAAATTGCCAACATCTTTTTCATCTCATAGAAAAAGTGAGAGAATTCCAGAAGAACACCTACTTCTGCTTCATTGACTGCGCTAAAGCCTTTTACTGTGTTGATCACAACAAACTGTGGAAAACTCTTAAAGAGATGGGAATACCAGACCACCTTATCTTATCTCCTGAGAAATCTGTATGCAGGTCAAGAAGCAACAGTTAGAACTGGATGTGGAACAACAGACTGGTTCCAAATCGGGAAAAGAGTACATCAAGGCTGTATATTGTCACCCTGCTTATTTAACTTATATGCAGAATACATCATGAGAAATGACAGCTGGATGAAGTACAAGCTGGAATCAAGATTGCCGGGAGAAACATCAATAACCTCAGATATGCAGATGACACCACTCTTATGACAGAAAGCAAAGAGGAACTAAAGAGCCTCATGATGAAAGTGAAAGAGGAGAGTGAAAAGCTGACTTAAAACTCAACATTCAGAAAACTAAGATCACAGCATCTGGTCCCATCACTTCAAGGCAAATAGATGGGGAAACAATAGAAACAGTGACAGACTTTATTTTATTGGGCTCCAAAATCACTGCCGATGGTGACTGCAGCCATGAAATTAAAAGATGCTTGCTCCTTGGAAAAAAGTTATGACCAACCTAGATAGCACATTAAAAAGCAGAGACATTACTTTGCCAACAAAGGTCCGTCTAGTCAAACCTATGATTTTTTCAGTAGTCATATATGGATGTGAGAGTTGGACCATAAAGAAGGCTGAGAGCCAAAGAACTGATGCTTTTGAAGTGTGGTATTGAAGAAGACTCTCAAGAGTCCCTTGGACTGCAAGGAGATCAAACAAGTCCATCCTAAAGGAAATAAGTACTGAATATTCATTGGAAGAACTGATGCTGAAGCTGAAGCTCCAGTACTTTGGTCACCTGATCCGAAGAGTCAATTCATTATAAAAGACCCTGATGCTGGGAAAGATTGAAGGCAGGAGAAGGGGACAACAGAGGACAAGATGGTTGGATGGCATCACCAACTCAATAGACATGAGTTGGAGCAAGCTCCAGGAGATGGTAAAGGACAGGGAAGCCTGGCGTCCTGCAGTCCATGGGTTCGCCAAGAGTTGGACATGACTGAGTGAATGAGCAACAACAACAATTTAATGGAATGAAAAGAATGAATTTCACCTTGCGTATGAGAAGATGAAGACTTATGAGCCATGTCATAGCACTAACAAGTGAGATCCAGAAATATGGATCTGTTCTCACTGACTCCACCACCTACCTATCGTCCATGCCAGGAGCCTCCTCACCTTCCTCTAGACTTCAGTCTCCTGGTGGTCACACTGGTGCTGGACCAGGTGGTGAGGGGGATGCAGGTACAGAGGAGACTCCAGACTGGTCCTTTCTCAGTTGCCCTTCCTCTGCTTGTTCACCCACGGTCAGTATATACTTTATGAATACTAACTTGGCGTCTACCCTAAGAAGTCTGTCTGTTTGCAGAAGGTCTTAGCATCTGGCCCAGCAGCCTTAACCCTCATGTAGAAGATTGTATTGAGGAATCCAAAACCGTGACCTCTCACCTCTCCTGCACCTTCATCTACATCATGGACTTGTCAACTGGGGGATGGAGGGGAGCACAGTGGAGAACTGTGTTTTATTCAGTGGACTTTCTGAGGACTAACGCCCAAGAGGCGGCCTCAGATAGTTCTGAGGGACCACTCCGAAGAGGTAAGGGAGGAGCCAGGATGTACAGTTTTTGCAACAAAAGCTCAGGCAGTTAGAACATCAAAAGATTACTGTTAATTAAAGAAAACCAGATACCTCTCTGTGTGGGAAGCTGCAAGAGCTTGAGCTCACTGAAATCACTTCTTCGATATGCACCTTAACTAGCTGGGGCCAAACTCCTGGTTTTTTCCATTCTGAATCCCCGGGGTACACAACTGTGGACGGCTGCAGTGGCTGATGGCTTGATTTTCTGATATGGCAGGCAACATTCTTCAACCGCAGACTCCAGTACACACACACTCGGATCAACATATGGTACTTGTATTTTTTCCAATGGGCAGGATCACCTCTCATTCCTAATGCAGCAGTTCCGTCTGTGTCCCAGATACCTGGGTTATGTAACCTGAGGCTAGTCCTTGATCCACGAAGCCAAGCTCGAGGTCCATTCCCAAAGCCCAGGCGTCCTTTGCCTCAATTTTCTTTCTCCTGCCCAGAGCTACATTCCTCAACATGTCCACTCTATCTGCTACATCTGCTTACCTCCCTCTTTCTGTCTTCCATGCCCACAGCTCCCTCTTATTAAAATATTTCTTAGGAGTTTGAGATTAGCAAATACAAATTATTACATATAGAGTGGATGAACAACAAAGTCCTACTGCAGAGCACAGGAACTATATATTCAATATCCTGCAGTAAACCGTAGCAGAAAAAAATATACAGAAAAATGTATATAACTATATAACTTAATCACTTTGTTGTACAGCAGAAATTAACATTGTAAATCCTCGATATTTCAATAAATAAAATATTTCTTCAAAACTCCATTAAGCTTAATATCCCTAAGAAAAATAGGATAAACACATTCTCGCCTAATTGGAAATTAGTTTAACTACCTTTTTTCACTGTATAGTGTCATTGAAGCAAATTCTCAAAGTTTGAATGACTCGAAGTACTTTTCAATGATCCTTTTACTTGTTTGTTCTATTTATCACAACTCAGAGAAAAAGGCATTCTCTACAGACTTTCCTCTACCTCTGTTGACCATTTATTGGATTTTTTAAAAAGCCTGTCTTTCTCCAAGCAGCCTGTAGCACCGAGAACGTGTGAAGAAAGAGTGAGGACGTTTGCTCGCGTGGAGTACGAAGGTCAAGCCGGAAGTGATTCAGTTGCCCCTGGAGCGTGATTATGAATCAAAGCCTGATTTAAGTCTTCCACCTTCCCAGGGGATGCAGCGAGCTACAGCCACGCTCTCCCTGCCTGGTCGCCGGCGCCCTCTGCAGGAGGACTCTGTCTTGGTTTCACTGTAGCCAAAGCTCCCTCAAAGTTAAGTTCCTGCAGTCTTTACAAAGCCGGAAGCCTGATCTTGTGACACTGTTACCTGCTAATTGCGCCCCCCCCCCCCCCGCCAATTCCCATCTGTTTAAAATTGGGGATTTGTTTCCATGCTACTAAATTTCACTAAAAAATTTCTGTCTACACAGAAACTCTGGTGTGTGGCCGACTTTCAAATCTGGGTGGAAATTCTGACATGGATATCCATGTTCTGATTTTATTTTTAAAATCCCTTGGCATATAAAAATAATTACTTTCTTGTTTTCCCTTTGTTCTAGATCTTTAAACTAAGTCTGTATTTCATTTGATCTTCCGTATTGAAGAGAAAGTATTTGGAGCAGGCTGAGCTGAAGAGTAGAAAGGTGAGAGAGAAATTAGGCTCTAAACCTCATCTTCTCCAATTTACTATGAAGCCTTGAAAAGCCATCTCACTCCTGTGGGCTTTGGTGTTATCTTCTGTAAAATTAAAGGACATACCAGCAGGATTCCCCAAGATATCTTCCAGCTCTGAGAATTAGTCACCTTGTGCTTACTCCTGGGTCATTCTTCTCTGTCAATATTTATCACTTTTTAAAAAATCCTATAAAATCATTTCTATCCCCTACCTTGTGTTTTGTGCTATTTAATGGTCATGTTTATGAGTCTATTGCATTTGTTGTATTCTCTTAAACAGAGGTCAGTGATCATACATGTAAATTTCTCAAGAAAAAGCAATGACATAGTCATTTTGATCATGTTTTTAATTTTTTTTTAATTTTCTTTCTTTCTCCATCCTCTTTCCAATTATGTATTACATAGATATTTCTTTACTCTGTAGATTCTTTAGTATCCAGCATCAGACTCTGAAGGGATAATAGTTAATGATCTTTTATCAACCAACAATAAAAACATTTGCTGAGCACCTACTATGAGTCAGATATTCTGCTAGGTCCTATGAATACAAAGACAGACTAACCCTGGACCCTGTAAACTAAAGGCTAAGAGGAAATGTTCCTGTACTGTTTAGAAGTTAATGTGTTGCTGCCTGCTCCTCATTATTCTTGCTTTATCCCCAAACTGATTTCAAAGATATGACACTGGATCTCCAGTCCCTAATGTGGACAGATAATCTGAGGCAGAGGAATACGATCTTCATACATAAAATATGGCTTCTCTTATATACATGTGGCAAATGAAAATTCTTACATGATTGTCTCAGCTTCTCCATCTGTAAAATGTAGTTTTGTGTGTGGACTTATGGCAGGCAGTAAGACTACATGATTCTAAGATTCATTCTAATTCTTATAGATCTGTGGTTTGGACTTAGAGGTCAGTATGCTGCTGCTGCTGCTGCTAAGTCGCTTCAGTTGTGTCCGACTCTGTGCAACCCCATAGACAGCAGCCCACCAGGCTCCCCCGTCCCTGGGATTCTCCAGGCAAGAACACTGGAGCAGGTTGCCATTTCCTTCTCCAATGCATGAAAGTGAAAAGTGAAAGTGAAGTCGCTCAGTCGTGTCCGACTCTTCATGACCCCATGGACTGCAGCCTACCAGGCTCCTCCATCCATGGGGTTTTCCAGGCAAGAATACTGGAGTGGGGTGCCATCGCATTCTCCATAGGTCAGTATACAATGTTTTTAATAATTGATAAGAGACAAGACTTGACTTCTTCATAAAGTAGCAGAATGCTTAATAAACTAGAAGAAATGAAGCCAAATCCATAGACTCTTTTCTTGTAGGAAAATCAAATGCATATCTACAGTGGTAGACTAACTGGTCAAGATCACAATATCAGTGGAATCAAAGCTTCATTAAAACAGAGGCACGTGCATTCAAAAACAAATCTCATATCTGGCTGATTGTGAAGATCATTATCATCTTTTTTTAAAAAAGTAGAGATGAACAAAGTTGAAAGACTCCATGACCAAAATACCTGAAGTACAAGAGAAGTTCAAGGAAGTCCTTCAGGCAGAAAGAAAACGATACCACTTGGAAATATGGATCTACCCAAAGGAGTAAAGAGACCTGCATGGAACAAATTTCATTTGCTCATATTCCAGCCTCTACCAGATGAAAGGCAGCAAATGAAGAAATGGTAGAAACAGATCAAAGGTCTGGTAAACACATAAGCTGATCATTTGCAGAAGGAACAGCTGATAACTCTACATCCAGGGAAGAAAAGAGGGGAAAAAATTCTTGGAGGAGGAAAAGAAAGAAGAGAAGAAATAATTTTAAAATCCTAATGGGCTAATGCCAATTAGGGTTGGACATCAAGAAAAAAATCAAACTACATTCAAGATATGCTTAAAAGAGGGTGGGAAACCAAGCTATGCCTTTAAGAGATTTTTTGTTTAAACTGAGTAAGCTAAAATTTCATTACGAGACTAGTAAAAAATTTAAAACTGGCCTTATACTGTTTCTTTATAATTTTGTGGCTGCTGTTCTGATTTCCAAACCAGATGGGTCTTGGAAGGCAGGAATTCTGCCTTCTACCTCCAGACTGCCTCACTCTCATAACAGGCTCTAAGCCTGGGACTCACAGAACAAGTGCAGTGATTGCTGTGATTGAATCCTTGATACATTAATTGCATAAATTTTCAACTGAAATGTGGTCCAGATACCAGGCCTATTTAGTCACACCTTGAAAGTTTAAGCTGAAGGAGCACTACGACTAGTCTCTTCTTAAATATTATGATTTGAAAAATTTAAGTTAAGTTTGCCTCTTGTCACATAATTATGCTGAGGAGTCAGAAAATCTTCTCTGGTTTCTTTACAGCAAATATCTTTCTAGTCTTTCAGACAGAGATTCCCCAACCTCCAGGATCTACTGCCTGATGATCTGAAGTGGAGCTGATGTAATAATGATACAAAGTGCACAATAAATGGAATGTTCTTGTATCATCCCCAAACCATCCCCCCACCCCCATTTCGAGGAAAAATGGTCTTTCATGAAACCGGTCCCTGGTGTAAAAAGATTGTGTGTGTGTTAGTCAGGCAGTAGTGTCCAACTCTTTGCGACCCCATGGACTATAGCCTGCCAGGCTCCTCGTCCATGGGATTCTCCAGGCAAGAATACTAGAGTGGGTTGCATTTCCTTCTCCAGGGGATCTTCCTGACCCAGGTCTCCTGCATTTCAGGCAGACTACTGTCTAAAGGTTGGGAACTGCTGTTTTAGAATATGCCCCATTAGATGTAGTAAACATGCCCTCACAATTCCTACAATAATGATCTTTATTCGCACCTCAAAATGGTGGCGCTGAATGAAACCCTCCTCCCCCAACCGTGAGGCTTCAGTCACAGAATGTCACTTCAGCTGCCCCTGCTTGCAAGTAACTGTCGACTGGTGATTTTACACGAAGAGAAGTGCCTCCATATTCTCCCAAAGACCCTGAATTACACATTCCCATTCAGGACTGATGAAGTACGAACATGCAAAATAGATTTGGAATGTACATTTGTGCCTTCAATCTGTACAGGGCCCTGAAATTGAGGGGCCCTCCCTGTGCTTGGATTAATGCTCTGCTGTAACTGTCATGAAATTCTTGATAATTTTATTTTTGACTTTGTGATTTGTAAGTGAAGTCAAATGGGAGAGTGGAGCGAGCACGTGAGCAGAAGAGATACACAAAACATGCATGTCCATCGTTCCTTGGCCCTTCATCTGCAAACGGCATTCTCCATGTCCCATGAGCACAGAAACCCAGTGGGCCCACAATGCCAAGGAGTTCAGCAACATGCAAGGCTAGTACAATATATGTGTCTACATTGATGATCGAGTCAGTGGGAGCACTGAGAGACATTCTTCTCTTTGGAACCATAACTCACTTTCAATGCAAATAGAAGACAGTGGTGTTTTAAGAAACACAAAATGACTGAGAAACCCTATCATATTCTTTCCCCCTCCTGTTATCTATCCAAGCATTTATGCTGTATGTTTTGACATAGAAGAAAAGGGGAAAACATTGGGAAACTCACAGTCCCTTTTCCTTTCCATCCTTACATACTCGTCAGTGAGCCAAAGGTAGAGAATGTTGGTTGAATGTGTGTGAATCAAGAAGTGAAATTTTAAAAAATAGTTGAAGTACTTTTGTTTAGCATTTCCATTGTTCTGAGAAGAACAAAATGCATAAGTGTGTATGAGCTACAAAATACGAATTGTGTAGTTTCAATAATTTCACAGTGTGAGTTACATTTGTGCTTAATAGAATTATATTTATTCTTATATTTGCACTTTTCTGTTCTTAAGGATTTGCACAGAGTGAAGTAGGCAAAACTTGTCCAGGGCCTGTAACACTTTAAATGTTGTCAGAGCTCATGTGGGGCACAAGATAAGGGGCATAATATATTGCACAATATAAGAATGAAAGGCAAAATTCATCCAAGTAATAAAATTTTAATTTTTACATTATTTACATAAAATAGCAAATAAAATCACCATAAGAAGTTAAGGGAGAGGTTGAAGTAGAAAATAAAAAAGATTTTAATATATATGTTAGTACTTTTAATGGTATTCTTGTCCTATTTTTTAAACAAATGATCCCACATTTTCATTTAGCGGTGGGCTTTGCTAATGAAAGCGGGGGGCTTTCATTAGGTGTGCAGCCCTGAAATGGAAAAAGCAGAAAATGATGATGAGAACATCAAATTTGAAGCAATGACAGGAAAACATTTATAGGAATTTTTCTTCAAACAATTGCAAATAAGTGTTATAGCTACTCATTCTAAGAGAATGATACACTTTTAAAAGTTCTCAATTATCTGCATCAGTTAAACACAGCACCTTGATTTCCTGTGCATCTGGCAGTGGGCTACTGGAGATGCCTGCAGTAACAAGTTGTACACTAGGGGGCAGCAGCTACCCTTCATCAGCCTTCTGGGGCTCCAAAGCGGCAGGATTAGGAGTCCTTGAAGAGACCGGCAGAAAGTCTACCTAAGAAGTTTGCTGTTTATTTTAATTTGCCTTGTTGTATTGTTTTTGAAAATATATGGACCTCTTACCCCAAGGACTTAAAGTGTTTCTTTGCTAGAAAAGAAATAAGTAGTAAACATATTTTATTTGCTCACCCCCTGTGACTCATTTCTAAAGTGACAAAGTAAGACAGTCTGAAAGATGGATTTAAACTGTTTCTCTGTAAAACCTGGTAGCCATTGGTCATTTTTATCTCCCATGCATTTGATCAAAGGGAACAATTCATTTCACTGAGGCCACTTAGCAGCTGTCAGGTGACAATTTTGTAACTCAACAAGGGTGTGCAGATTTCAGAGAGGACTGCCAAGGATTAGTAACCATTACAAAGTCCACACTCAGTCACTCAACTCTGCTTGAATCACTGAAGAATCAGAGTGTCCCAAACAGAAACAAGAATCTACAAGTCCATATTTTTAAAGGAAATAATTTACAAAACTGACTTTATTTGTCCAGCTATGGAAAGCTATCCAGTTACCATAAAGTGGGCATAGCATTGCCCTACAGATGAGTTGGCTCAAACATAGCAGTATCATATTCAATTGCTCCAAAAAGATTTCCCAAATAAAAATTTTGTAAAAACTACATTTAAAGTTCAGTGAAACAATATAATAAGAATCATTGCCGGGTATTCCAGACTCTTTGGAAAGATTTTGTAAAAGAAAAAAATATATATGTATATATCTCAGGTTATCACCAACGTCCAGGGAGGCGCTTCTCAACAAAGACAGTTCTACCCACGAGGGGCATTGGGAGTTCTGCAGGGTATTCCTGGTGGCATCAGTGATTAGAGGCACTACCACCACATTACACAGTGGAGAGCAGGGATGGTTAACCTCCTACAATGTACAGGGGAACCGCAAACAGTGAAAAAGTATCATCATGTGTGCCTCACAGCTTTTAATACCCTGCCTTAAATTTACCAGGGCATCCCTGGTGGCTCAGATGGTAAAGACTCCACCTGCAAGGAGACCCAGCTTCAATCCCTGGTTTGGGAAGATCCCCTGGAGAAGGAAATGGCAACCCACTCCAGTACTCTTGCCTGGAGAATTCCATGGACAGAGGAACTTGGTGGGCTATGGTCCATAGGATAGCAAAGAGTTGGACATGACTGAAGTGACTAACACTTAAATTGACCAGTGGAAAACTTGTGAATAATCTTTTGATCCTGGAAATGAAGTCTATTTTATGTATAAGCACGAATCGTTTCTAGTGTGTTTTTAATAAAATTGAGCGTTCCAAGAATATAACTACCAGGTTCATCAAGGGAAACTTGTGCTTTATTTTTTCCAAACAGTCATGAACTATGTCTGAAGATCATGTCATGAGCAGCATCTCCACTTGTGGTACTGAGTTATCAGTAAAATACATTGGCAACAGTTTGTGTCAGTAACTTTTGATTTATGGTAATTCCATGTGTACATTTAAATACAGTGAGTTCCCTACGTATGAACCTTCAAATTGTAAACTTTCAAAGATGTAAACATATTATAAACCTATTTTCCTAGGCTATATTTGTCGGACTTATGATCAAATTGGACCTATGAATATGTTCTTGGTATGGAACCTGTTAGTATGTAAGACACTTACTTCCTCTTGGTCTTCATTCATAATGTCAAATACAACTTGAAGATTTTTTTACATCTCTTAAATTCCACATATTATCAGTGTAAGCATCTGACTGCATTGTGTTTTATAGTAGAGTTATATCTATGTATTTTCATATATATTAATATATTTTCCAGTTATTTCTTCTTTATATTATAGGGAAAATAATATATATAATTAGATTTTGTGTATTATAAATTATATTTTCTATGGATTTTGTTTCAGGGTAGTAAGGGAAGATACCAAAATATTTGTTATATAAAGGGGGATTTGGGTCTTATAGGTTTGAGATCCAAGGTTCTAAGGGTGTAGCTACCTCACCATCCCTACCCCCGTCCCACCATACTCTTGATGTTTGCACAGGAGGGAATAGTAAGTAATACGAAATGGTTAGTAGCTAGTCCATGAACAAATTTTTCTTCTGATTAATAGTTTTTTTAAACAGTTATAAATTGAGCATTCTCATACTATATGGGTATAAATATAGAATTGTGAAAAGTACATATTAATTAATGTCATTCATTAAGTATTATTAAGTGCCTACTAGGTGTAAGACATTTTACAGTTAAACAGATAAGTGTCTAAATAGCAACAAAAGCATTGTTACTGTAAAGAAAATCTCATTCTGGAAAAACGAAACAAAATAAAAAATATGGATTTAATATAAAGCTATTTACTATACATGACAAAATAATTGACTGGGTGAAATTTTTATCTGGATATTTTGGAAGCATTTAATTTGTGAAAAAAGTGAAAGCATTGGTTGCTCAGTTGTGTCTGATTCTTTGTGTCGCTATAGACTGTAGCCCGCTAGGCTCTTCTGTCCATGGAATTCTCCAGGCAAGAATACTGGAGTGGTTTGTCATTCCCTTCTCCAGAGGATCTTCCCGACCCAGGGACTGAACCCAGGTCTCCTGCATTGCTGGCAGACTCTTTCCATCTGAGCCACCAGGGAAGCCCTATTGACTGCATGAAATTTTCGTCTGGATATTTTGGAAGCATTTAATTAGAATCCTATCTGTATCAGGCAGGTTAGGTCACAATAAACCAAAAGCAGAGTAGATATGCAAGAAAAATAAGATGAAAGTAAGATTTCACAATAGGGGAATAAAGCAATTTTTAAGAAAACAACTCAGTAATAAAATGATACAGTATTTTTGACACAAATATAAATTTCTTAGAGTCAGAATTACATGACTGTAAAATTAGTCTAGTTTTTGAAGTTTTTTTATATGACTATTTGGAATCAAATTCTTTATAGTAAATTTAGTGATAGAAAGAAGTAGTCTTCAGCAATTAATAGGGACAAATTAAATGTTACTACAGAAATTTGTTTTTCTTTCCTCTGACTGGTTGCTAAAATCAGGTATGGACTAGCAAAGGGCAAAACAAGCCTGGGGAGGGTGGCTGTGTGACTAGAGCAAGTTGCCTAATCTCTCAGCGCCTTCCTTATCTGTCAGCACCTACCTCATAAATGTCATAAATTAGTACATACTATGTACTTAGCACAGTACCCACCAGTATATATAGTAAGCAGCACATAGCAAATAGCCACTGTCATATCCCTTTTCCACACCAGAAATACGAAGACTGTTCATGGGAACAATCACCTAACTCAGGAAAGGTCATTTTTTTTTTTTTTTAAAGCATTAACTATTCTACAAGGATACAGGGCACTACACATTCTATTTTTTTAATTTTTTTAAGCTTTTTACTTTATATTGGAAAACAGCCAATTAACAACATTGTGATAGTTTCACCTGAACAGCAAAGGGACTTAACCATACATAAACATGTATCCATTCTTCCCCAAACTCTCCTCCACTCAGACTGAGAAAAGACCATCTTGACCTGACTAGACTCACGTGACTTCCTTAGCAGTTCAGGGTTCCAGACATGAGATCTGTCTGGATGCAATTAAGGGTAGTTGACAGCCTGGGACTCCTGGGATGTTCTGACTAAGCATATATTCAGTTTTGTGCTGGTTAGAAACATGGAAGGTCCGTGTGGACTTTAAATACAGGAGTTTGTTACCCAGCAACAGACAGAAGTTCTTGAAGAACTTCTGAGTTATCTCACATCTCATTCGTGAAGCAGCTTCCTGTTCAGTGGCTATTGACTCTGACCACAGTGAACCCAAGAGCTCACGGTCCTCTGACCCAGAAAAACCCTCACATGAGAACTGATCAGATGGTGAGACACAAAGAAAACTAGTTTTACAACCTACAGAGTGGCTGAAGGTCGGTCTCATTGTCTGGGGAGCAGGAAGGGCAGGGCCACTGCCCCTCACTGCCCCCCAACAGGGGCAAGCATGGGAATGAGCTGCAGAGTGTAGCCCCAGAAAGGGCGGACCTAGCTGGGGCATGCTGATCCTTCATCCTAAGCGGAGACCATATCTGTCTCCCTGCCTTCCTGGCTTTCCACAGCATGGCCAGGGGACTCACCCAGAAAGCAAGGAAAATACAGCAAGTCTAAGATGACGTCATTTAACCCTTAATGAGCTATTTTAAATCATCCTTTTTACAGGCAAGGAAACGTAGATTTAAAAAAGTAACACCTAAGGTCATAAAGCGGATAAGTGAGACTAAAACTAGGCTGTCTCACTTCAGAGTCCATGCTCTTGACCTCTGTGCTAGACTGCCTCCTAAGAACCAACTATAGCTAACATTTGTTTAGCATCTGAACATTCATGAACCTCCAAACCCTCAAGGATCTTATACCATCACTGTTTCTTTACATCGGTAAAGAAATGGACAGAAGGATGTGTAAGCGATTCTCCAAAGTTTATGCAATTAGACAGTGGAGCCAGGATCTGCACCCCAGGCGTTTTGAACCTCAGCAGAATTTACAATTGGAATGCTCAAATGGAACAGGGTGAGCTATGCTGAGTGCCCAGCTTAAGGGGAAACAGTGCTAAGGCCAAGACCTTCGCCTATTTTTGCCTTTGCTTTGCCTGTCCAGACAACACTTTTACATGGATAGAATTACCCGATGATAACCTGTATCCTGGTTACTGCATTTGTACAGTCTAGATATAGTACAGTGATATGTAGGATTTGTATAACCTGGGAATGTCTTGTCTATTGAAGATGAGTATTGCAGAGCACACCTTGAGATTTAAGCAATATTCTTAAAGTAATAGGTCAGGAGTATTCCACTCCACATGGAAATCCTTCCAGCTTTAGTGAACAAGTACTGTCTGTCTACGCCAAAGTCTTTGACTGTGTGGCTCACAATAAACTGTGGAAAATTCTGAAAGAGATGGGAATACCAGACCACCTGACCTGCCTCTTGAGAAATCTGTATGCAGGTCAGGAAGCAACAGTTAGAACTGGACATGAAAACAGACTGGTTCCAAATAAGAAAGGGAGTACATCAAGGCTATATATTGTCACCCTGCTTATTTAACTTATATGCAGAGTACATCATGAGAAACGCTGGGCTGGATGAAGCACAAGCTGGAATCAAGATTGCCAGGAGAAATATCAATAACCTCAGATATGCAGATGACACCACCCTTATGGCAGAAAGTGAAGAGGAACTAAAGAGCCTCTTGATGAAAGTGAAAGAGGAGAGTGAAAAAGTTGGCTTAAAGCTCAACATTCAGAAAACTAAGATTACGGCATCTGGCCCCATCACTTCATGGCAAATAGTTGGGAAAACAGTGGAAATAGTGGATGACTTTATTTGGGGGCTCCAAAATCACTGCAGATGGTGACTGCAGCAATGATATTAAAAGATGCTTACTCCTTGGAAGGAAAGTTATGACCAACCTATACAGCATATTAAAAAGCAAAGACATTACTTTGCCAACAAAGGTCCGTCTAGTCAAGGCTATGGTTTTTCCAGTAGTCATATATGGATGGGAGAGTTGGACTATAAAGACAGCTGAGTGCCAAAGAATTGATGCTTTTGAACTGTGGTGTTGGAGAAGACTCTTGAGAGTCCCTTGGACTGCAAGGAGATCCAACCAGTCCATCCTAAAGGAAATCAGTCCTGAATATTCATTGGAAGGACTGATGTTTAAGCTGAAACTCCAATCCTTTGGCCACCTGATTGTGAAGAGGTGACTCATTTGAAAAGACCCCAGTGCTGGGAAAGATTGAAGGTGGGAGGAGAAGGGGACAACAGAGGATTAGATGGCAGGATGGCATCACTGACTCAATGGGCATGAGTTTGAGTAAACTCTGGAAGTTGGTGATGGACAGGGAGGCCTGGTGTTCTGCAGTCCATGGGGTCGCAAAGAGCTGGACACGACTGAGCAACTGAACTGAACTGAACTGAACTCTCTGTCTAAGATGCTAAGATTCAGAAAGAGATCACAAGATGAGAATCTTCCATCACCCTTGAGGACAAAAGCTCTCTAAATTTTCAAGCTCCCATCCCACTACTGTGATCTAATAACCTACTGCTTACTGTGGATTTCAGAAAATCTGACAGGGAAGAGTAGTTAAATCTATAGGGGATTGCTGAGCATGAGAAAGGAAATAGAAATAACAATCTTGGTTACAGTTGAAGCCCCCAAACTGGTCTTGAGCCTCTGCGGTGCCTGTCTCATAACACTGCCCGGCATCACCAGGAGGTTTTGTGAGCTCAGAGATGTCTGCAGTCACAAGGACCTTAGCATCTAAATGTAAAAGAGAGTTACGGAGATCAGTAACCTCATACCCGTTTCACCACATTTCCCCTCCCTCCCGGGAAAACTGTTTTTCAGCTGGAAAACATATCAAGTGTTTCACCAGTTTATCTCTTTAGGCTCAGTTGTAAAGTTTATTTAATGTTATCTCAAGTAACATGGGTGCTCAGGTGTGTCTGTCTCTTTTGCAACCCCATGGACTGTAGCCCACCAGGCTCCTCTGTCCATGGGATTTTCCAGGCAAGCATACTGGTGTGGGTTGCCATTTCCTCCTCCAGGGGAATCTTCCTGACCCAGGGATCAAACTCATGCCTCCTATGGCTCCTGCATTGTCAGGCAGATTCTTTATCACTGAGTCATCTAGGAAGCCCTAGTTAATTTATCAATTATCAACTTATAATAAATGTAGAATATACTATTCTCACAAGATAAAACTTTCTCAAAAATATTTTCAGCCCATGAAGTAAAAAGTAATGCAATGCTTTTCTCAGCTACATAATAAATTATCAATACTGCCAAATTTTACCTATTTCCAATATTAGAGATATTAAACTTTTAGAAGGTCCATTCATTTTATGGGTGAATGGATGCATTAACTAATTTTTAAAATATTTACTTAATGCCAGGCATGGTGTTAGGTACTGGGGCTATCCAGATTAATTAACCAAAACCCAATAGCCTACCTGGTCAATATAATCAGTATAACTTCATGAGCAGCAACAAGAAAAGTAAGTCCATCGGAAGTATTCTAAGTGAGGACATTTGAGGAAACGTCCAAAATAGAATTTAGGAGACATTGTTTTTGTCCTATTCTGGCGCAATTACTTTGTTGTCTGTGTGAGCCAGAGAGCACACATTCTCCCACTGTGAGAAGAAAGGGGTGACAAGCACTTCAAACCAACTACGTGTTTTTTGGGCAGAACCCAACAATGGTAAGACAAAACATTTGCAGTTTATTGTAAACCTAGATCCAAACTGAAGGAAAAAGATGCCTGAAATATAACCTGGAATTCTTGATAACAGTGCTTTGGAGCTCGACAGATGTAAAGATGAGCAATTCAGGAGTTTCTTGGCAGTCCAGTGGTTAGGATTCCACACTTTCATTGCCAAGGGAAGGGTTCAATCCCTGGTTGAGGAAGTAAGATCCCACAGGCCACGTGACACCATCAAAAAAAAAAAAAAAGTTCCCAGGATTAAGAATCACTCACTACTATATATAAAATAGATAACCAACAAAGACCTACTGTAAAGCACAGAGAACTATGCTCAACATTCTGTAATGACCTATATGGGAAAAGACTCTGAAAAATAATGAATTCATGTATAACTGAATCATTTTGTTGTACACCTGAAACTAACACATATTGTAAATTAACTACACCTGCGTGCTAAGTCGCTTCAATTGTGTCTGACTCTCTGTGATCCTATGGATTGTAGCCCACCAGGCTCCCCTTTCCATGGGATTCTCCAGCCAAGAATACTGGAGTGGTTTGCCATGCCCTCCTCCAGGGGATCTTCCCAACCCAGAGACTGATCCTGTGTCTATGGCATTGCAGTCAGATTCTTTACCACTGAGCCACCAGGGAAGCCCAAGTGTGTGTGTGTGTGTGTGTGTGTGTGTATGTGCACGCATGTGTCAGTTGCTCAGTCGTGTCCAACTCTTTCCAACCCATGGACTGTAGCCCGCCAGGCTCTTTTGTCCATGGGCTTTCCTAGGCAAGAATACTGGAGTGGGTTGCCATTTCCTTCTCCAGGAGGTCTTTCTGACCCAGGGATTGAACCTGGGTCTCCTGCACTGCAGACAGACTCTTTACCATAAATCAACTATTTTCCAATAAAATCAAAAAAATAATAAAGATGGGCAATTCACCTTTACCTCTGCCAAAATATCTATTCCCAACAACCAGAAAGAAAAATGACTAAAACCACAAATGTAGGGAAGGGAGCTGGGTATTAAACTTCCAGATGTCTTGCAGGCTGATGCTAAAGCCTGTGAGGAGAGCCAGCACATCTCGGCCCTTACCACAGCCAACTGTCCAGGAAAGGAGTCCTAGTCTTCACAGGCAAGTGGAAAGTTTATGACATGACAAGCCAACTCCACAGCTTGACGTCTAGTCCTTTGAAACTGGACAGTCTGGGTTCAAGCCAGGTAAGCTGTAGGAAGGTAGGCCTTCATCCACAGAGGCCATACAGTGAGGGAGATCCAACCACCATTCTGCTGAGTCGGGCTGGGTAGGAGGACAGTGGCCAGAGCACCGAATTTCTCACTGTCATGAATTACTCAGGACTCTAGAACTAGAATGGAGTTGATAAATACAGATATATCATCCTTATTTCTCTAGAGATAGATGCTATTTAAGTTAGGTAGACATACATGAAATGGCTAATACTTATCTATTTGAAAATGTATTTAAGGGAATGTGTATTTAAGGATCCCCTTTAGTTCTTAATTTGGGTTGTGAATTTTGAGTTAAGAAAATCTGCTCATCACATAGTGTCAGTGGGTACTTGATGTCCACATGACTTACAAGTGGTGATGTTGACCTTGATCTCCGAGTGCGGGTGGTACTTTCCAGGGTTCTTCACTATAAATCACTACTTTTTCTTTCCATACTAACTTTAGATGTAATCCCAGTCTACACTCAAGTGGGATGTTTTGTTTACTATTTATTTTGAAAACACTTGAAACTTCCAGAAAAGTTAACAAAAATAGCGTGATGAATTCCCATATGTGCTTCATCTAGTTTCTCCCCGAGAAACATGCTTTGTCAGTCTCTCTCACTCCCTTTACACATCTACGTATTAATACTATTTGTATTGTTATTGTTTCAATTAAACCATTTCTGGAGAAGGCAATGGCACCCCACTCCAGTACTCTTGCCTGGAAAATCCCATGGACAGAGGAGCCTGGTGGGCTGCAGTCCATGGTGTCACTAAGAGTCGGACACAACTGAGCGACTTCACTTTCACTTTTCACTTTCCTGCATTGGAGAAGGAAATGGCACCCCACTCCAGTGTTCTTGCCTGGAGAATCTCAGGGACAGGGGAGCCTGGTGGGCTGCCGTCTCTGGGGTTGCACAGAGTCGGACATGACTGACCAACTTAGCAGCAGCAGCAGCAGCAAACCATTTCAGAGTAAGTTGTAGACAGCTTTGTCCCAAATACTTCCACATGTCTATCCCAAGAATAAGGAGTTCTTTCATAGCCACACTACAGTGATCAATTCCTAGAAATTTTACATAAATGCAATATTATCATCAAATACTATATAGTTCAGCATTTCTGCTTTTGTCTATGATGGAGGATCTGGTACTAACCTTCTCACCATAACTATAAAATTAGACAAAATGTCTAAGGCAAGTGTTTTCAGACATTGGAGAAGCAACAACACAGGGTAGAGCAGGCAGAGAATCAACCCCTGAAGGCAGGGAAACCTAAGAGGGGAGCCTTATGACTCCCGGCTGTCTGCCTGGGGAAATTCGCCTGCTTGCAGTGTAGCGATCTGGAATCCAAGCCGAGAGCAGCAGTCCCTCTGAGCTGAGGAGGAGGGGATGGGGCCTTGGGCAGCTGAAGCACTGGAATCTGCAAGGCAGGGCCTCAGGCAGGAGCTGTGCAGTTTATATAAATACCATCATGAGTTCACACTGATCCTTCTAACTCTAATCTAGGATCACAAGGCTTTCCCTAGTCTTCTAGTCCATACTTCTGGCACTCTTTTAGAAACCCAGAGCAGACTGGTAAGGTAAATCACCAGTCTCATTGTCAAGTCTCTCAGCTGAAGAAGAGCTTGCCAGGGATAACGTGACAGAAGGAGGGACCAGGAGCAGCCATCACTTGTGTGAACCCCTTTGGACAAGTGATAGAAAACACAAAAAGTGATGGATTTGGGGACAGAGGGGGCCCCAAACATAAGTAGAAATTTAGAGGGTATACAGTAGCATGTCTATCTTCTAGAGTGTCAATTAGATATTACTTAACTGAAATTTCTAGTTATTTAGTGGTAGTGTATTTTTTATTTACCTCAATAATTATTTCACCGCAGCGTCTTCATTTCTGAACTCTTTCTTTTGATTCATTTCTCTGTTCTCTAAGTGTCGATCTTTCAGTAATTTTTTGCTGAAAAAGGGGTTCATGGATTTGGTTTCCCTTGATTCAATGATTTTAGTCTGAGTTGAGTTTTGTAATGACCTTGGCTGCTGCTGCTGTGACTTCAGTCCTGTCCAACTCTGTGCGACCCCATAGACGGCAGCCCCCCAGGCTCCTCTGTCCCTGGGATTCTCCAGGCAAGAACACTGGAGTGGGTTGCCATTTCCTTCTCCAATGCATGAAAGTGAAAAGTGAAAGGGAAGTCGCTCAGTCGTGTCCGACTCTTAGCGACCCCATGGACTGCAGCCTACCAGGCTCCTCTGTCCATGGGATTTTCCAGGCAAGAGTACTGGAGTAGGGTGCCATCGCCTTCTCCAATGACCTTGGCAGCTTCTGAAAAACTGTTGGCTTCTGGTCACCCTCTCAGACCAATTCAATCAAATTCTCTGAGCAAATGATCCATGCAACAGAGGTTTTTAAGAAATTCCTCAAGTGGTTCTGATTTGCAAACAAATACTTCCAATTTCAAAAAAATTACATAAATAGGCTTTCTTAAGAAAAAGAAAAACAAAGAACCAAAGAAAGCTGCAAGCAAAATGAAAAGAAGCAGCCTAGGAGTCACCCGAAAATCTGGTCAAGCACAGATTCTGATTCAACAGCTATGAAATGGCAACTGAAATTCTGCATCTCTAATAAGCTTCCCCCAACGCCAATGCTGCTGGTTCATGTATCACACTTCTGGGTAACAATGCTACGCCTCTGTCCTCTGCAGTGAATGTTGCTGTGGAGGAATCTGGAGCTACCTGAACTTTTCCTCTATTTCCCCTTTTGGGTAGCTTGATTCTTATTCCTGGATATTGATAAGATTCTCTTTGAAATTCAGATTTAGGTTATGGGTATTAACAAAGAACAGAATGAAGATTCCCACTTTGATATGACATTTGCTTCTAAATTTTTTTTCTGGTGCCCAAATGCGTAACAGTTTCAGCTCTTGCTGAAGACAGTCCATAGGATAGGCATGATACCTGGCCTGCAGAGTGGCTGAGACTCCTGTCTCCTCTTTTGCATATTCATTCTTAAAATAAAATGCCATCACTTGAGGGAACTGGAGTGAGTCTGTTCCTTGCAACCAAAAGAAATTAATTAAAACATTAGAAACCATAGATTAAAAAATACACAATATGAAAATCAAGATTGCACAGAAAGCTGTGTCAAAAAAACATGAATGTAAAAAAAAATGTACTTACAGTGATGGCTGGCAGTGGGGGACAGATATTTTCTTAATTTCAATGTGCTTCTTACAAAAAAAATTATTTGAACTAGACTGATTGACAGATAATAAATAAGAGAAAATGTAGAAAATTACAGAGCCAAAAAGGAAGGGAAGAGAGAATACAGATTAAAATGTGATCCTAAAAGATTCTGGAAGACTTAAAACCAATTAAAAGCTGAAAACTGAGAAATAAGAAACTCTTCAAGGAATAGAAGGTGAAATCTTAAACCAGGAGAATTATAAAAATTTACAAAACCGAAGTACAACTTGGACTACAAAATAAGCTGAATATAGATGAGAACAAGAAAGTAAAATTTGCAAGGATACTAAAAGGTTAAAGGAGAAGGCAATGGCACCCCACTACAGTACTCTTGCCTGGAAAATCCCATGGACAGCTGCAGTCCATGGGGTCGCTGAGGGTTGGACACGACTGATCGACTTCACTTGCACTTTTCACTTTCATGCATTGGAGAAGGAGATGGCAATCCACTCCAGTGGTTCTTGCCTGGGGAATCCCAGGGACGGGGGAGCCTGGTGGGCTGCCGTCTATGGGGTCGCACAGAGTCGGACAGGACTGAAGTGACTTAGCAGTAGAAGGTTAAAATAACTATTAAAATTAACATAAGAATGAAAGTTAATTATGAAATAATTTTAAACAGATGAAAATCAAAATTAAAAAAGGTTGAAGGTGAACAGGGTAATAAGGAAGATATAAAATAGAATATGAGAATAGGATTAAAGATAAATATAATTAATTTATACAGACTTTAAAATACCATCAAAATATATTTTTTAAAGGTTTAAAAGTTGGAGGAAAAGAGAATAGAAAAATGTCTCAAAACATATAAGAGGTAAGAAAGCTTAGTGCTTTTATAGTCTTTCTCCAGGGGACAATCTGGTAACTCAGCAGTGGTGTCCTTAGGTGGAACCCAAGGGGACAGAGAGCAATGTGACACTTTGGACGTGGAGGCTTCCCCATTGCTCTCCTCAGCAAGTGCCAGAAGCCAGCCTCACCAGCAGTAATCAGAGAAGACAAATAGGAGGTATTAATACAGCAGACTCACAGCTGGAGTCAGGGCACCGCCCTGACCCAGGAGGAACTCCCTAGCCTGCCAGCCACATTTGGGCCTGGATTATCTCCTCCAAATTTAGCCCACACTCAAGAGTCAGGGGAAACTACTGTCTCTACATCAATACACATGAAGCATCAGGTGTCAACAGTTGTCTTACGTACCTAGACAATTTTTTAGGAACTGGGCTATAGCCCCCAGATTTTAAAAAGAAAGTGGGGGTGGTTACGTTTTACTCTCCATTATTCTTGCCTGGAGAATTCCGTGGACAGAGGAGCCTGGCTGGCTGTGGTCCATGGGGTTGCAAAGAGTCAGACACGATTGAGAGACTAACACTTTCACACTTTATTTGGTAAATGTTTATTAGGCATCTTGCCTGTCCCTGACAGTGTACTAGACTCCAGGAATACAATGATGAATGAATAACAGAACTCCTTTAACAGAAATCTGGACTCACCGTGTGGAAAGGAGAGTGGTGGTTTAACAGTCATCAGTGACACAAATCGAAGGGCTGGCTCTGAACAGAAGGGTGACTTTTTCCTCTGTAGTGGCAGGAAGGAAAACGAGGGTGTGGAAGGAGGTAGGTAGGAAGGGTGAGAGCTGGGGAGATGATGCCTTATGATTTGAAGTAGGAGTTTCCCGAGACTGGGAAGATTCGCAGAGGACTTGAGGTAAGTGGGACAAAGGTCTGAGACAGAGGGTCATTAAGGAAATATGAGAAGGAGCTAAGGACAAGTCAACAGTCACAGCAGAGAGGGCCAAGAGAGGCTGGAGATGGTGCCAATCTGAGCAGGAGCAATGTTTGGGTGTGGAAGACACACCCAGTTAATTACAACACAATGTGAACAATCCCAGGGTGACAGGGTAATTTACTGAGACATTATCAATGTTCTCATTGCATTTTTCCCTTCACCCATTTTCAAGAATAGCTTCAGGGCTACTTGTATCAGGGACGTTTGGGGTTAAATGCTTGAAGAAAACCTCTCATCATGCCTTCCTCCCACCCCACTGCCACCCTCCTTTAAAGCAGACGTCTCAGAGTGACTTCCCCAGGCTAATACTTTTGACAGACATGCTTCATTTATAAGGAATAGTGTTTTGAGATTTTTAAAAATAGTTGCCAACATTCTGGGAGTAGATTTCACATTAAAATCTAGACTTCAGATTCTAAGTCCAGTGACCTGGAAGTCCTGGGCGACCTTTTCACCTGGCTACAATTAGTTGGAGTAATGTCTGCCTCTCTTACGGGGGTACAACCTCCAGTTCACTGTGACCCCTGTCATTCTCTATGGTCTTATTCTCAGCCAACATCACTCATTTAAGTTAACTGCCTGGCTCCTATAACCCTCTCCAAAGCTGGAGATTACCTTAGGAGTAGAGGCAGAAGCAATAAGGCATTGGGGTCACAGGTCTACAGTTCTTTTGATGTGGCAAAGGCCCAAGTGGGAATGGGGACTCAGTGCCCCTAAGGTCTGGATCCCCAGCCTCAGCAAAGACTATACCGAGAGTGGCAGTCTTAGACACTGACAAGTATCTCAGACGGTACGAGTATGAAGAGAACCTTTCTTTGTTATCCTGGGGTCCCAAGTCCTTGTGAAATCCTAAGGAGGGTGGAAGCAGGACGGCCCACAGTGATTGAGATTTCTTCCCACCAGCCCTTGGGGAGGTGGCTTGAAGTTAGACTTAATGAGAGAAATAAGGACATCATTTCTTGCACACGCATGCTTGTGCAGTGAGAGTTTAAACAGCCAAGTGGAGATTTAAAGAAAGGGCTAAGAGAACACAAAGCAAAGGAATGGGTGAGGTTCCCTTTTGATTCAGACAGTTCTGGAAGTTTTGACAGAGGAGATGTAATTTGGGCTGAGTTTTGACCCATGAGTAGGAGACTTCCAAATAAGGTTATTTCACCCAAAGACAAACATTTGACAGTACAAAGCATATTAAGGAACTTGTGATAGTTCAGTGCAACTAGGGCAATTGATGCCCATCGTCTGGTTGGGGGCAACAGGAGAAGGGGCAGAGTCAAGGGAAGTGAAACTAGAAGGGAAATTGAAGTTTTCATGACTTTTTCTTGTAATGGGTTGTCTCTAACTATTCTTTAGTGCCCTGTTGATATTGAAAGAGTTAACTGAGCTGGCAGTTCGGTCAATGCATGGGAAAGAAAGACTGGAAAAAGGCCACTGAGCAGGTTCTTGCAATAATCCAGGTGTGAGACGATAATACTTGGAACTAGGACAACAATTGTGGAAATGGAGAGGAGAGTTTGGATTTCATCAGCCATTTATTGAGTGCTTACTGTATGCCAGGCATTGTGCTAGATGCTGAGCATACACTGACAAATACTGACTGGCTCTCCCCATGAAGAAGCTCATTGCCTAAGGGACAAAGGTTATCACACCTGGCAAAGCCAATGAAGAATAGAAGTACTGGGGACCTTCAAGCCCTATGTACTGTAAATTCTATCATGGGTTGAAGTCTGAGGGTCGCAATCACTTCCTCGCAGGCTCAGCAGCCATCTGACAGCTGAGATAGAATCTTTGAAACTTACGTCTACAGGTTGCCTCAGGGGATGGGAAAATGCTCAGTCTAATTTTTAATTTCAAAGCAGGTATTTCAGTTTAGTGAACAATTTCTTTTAACCATAATTTGTAATCATTTGGACTAAGATGGAAATGATATTAATTCTATTGTTAGGGGAAATCTATTAATGCTTAAATACCGTATCTATAATGTTATTGCAACAATAAAATTCAATCAGCCTCCAAATCACTCCCAAGTCGTTTCCCATTTGCAGGTATCAGGCTTTAACTGCCTTTGACTCTTTACCACTTGCTGGTGGCTCTGTGTCACCCAGGTGCTCAATAAGTGTTGAGGAAATGAACTTTAACATGCAAGGGTTGCTTTGAGAGGCCGTGTTCTGTTGTCTTTAGTGAGGTAATCAAGCTGAAATGCTTGCCAGAGATGTTCATTCATTCATCCAGCAAATGTTTATCTAAGATCAATACCTGTTTAGTAAAAAAAAATAAAATAAAAGGCAAATAGGACTTTCCTGGTGGCACAGTGGATAAGAATCCACTTGCCAATGCAAGGGACTCTAGTAGATCCCTGGTCTGGGTTGATTCCACGCTGCTGAAGGACAAAGCCCCTGCACTCCACAACTACTGAAGCCTGTGTGTCCTAGGGCCAGCAAGCCGCAACTACTGAGCCTATGTGCTGCAACACTGAAGCCTGTGCACCTAGAGCCCAGTGATCTAGGAGAAGCCATCACAATAAGAAGGCCATGCAGCACAATGACCAGTGGCCCTGATCACTGCAACTATAGAAAGCCGGCTCGCAGCATCAACCAGTGCAGATAAATATTTATTTATTGCCAGGTACCATTTGGTAGTCATTCCAATAAATTATTGCCAGATACCATTCTTGGCATTAGACAAAGAGCTGCGAACAAAATAAAGTCCATGTTCATCCCAATGAGACAAGCAATGAACAAATTATATGTCTGTGTATTCATACAAATCCATACATACATGATGTCTGGGTGATTCCTGCTATGAAGAAAAAAGAGCAAAAATAAAATGATAGATAAGTGGCATTTTATATATTGCCTACAGGCTGCTCAGGGGCAACCTCTCTGAAGAAGCTGGCATTTGAGCAAAGACCTAAAAAAACGTGGGGGTGCGGTTGGAGTCAACTATCCCCCTTCTGGGGATTGAGTGTTGCAGGCAGATGTATGAGGCAGTGCACACATTCTGGGAAAAGATCAAGCTTGTCCTGTTGGAAGAACAGCAGCGAGGCTAGTAGGCTCCAAGAGGTGAGGGAAGGGAGAGGGGAGGGGAATTGATGCCTTTTGCCTGGTATCTTCCTAAGTACCAACTGAAAAAAATCCAGTGCAGTGAGAGATATGATCTCTAGAGGCCATAAATAATAATTGGTTGGCAAATGCCTGGAAACTTACAAGGCTTCATTGCAAGTTTTGAGCACCATGATGGGTGATGAATGTCTATATGAGTCACTGCTATATAGCCAATGCTTGGCATATAGTTAAGAGCTTGATAGATATTTGTTGACTGAATGTTCAAAATCTACCTTTGCTTTTTCAACTTTCAGAGTATTACTGATAACTAAGCTGTCTCCTACAAACACTTTGGGTGGTACAGAAGTGTTATTCAAATTCAACCTGCAAGACATTGCGCATACATATCATTAGGAGGCAAACAACCATGCATTCGTTTTGTGAATGTCTGTTTGCTCACAGCAGTCTGCCTCCAGGGTGGCACTCAGTGTGCCCTTTACTCTGGAGAGTTCACAACCACTCTAGCACGTCTTAGCAAATACTGGCACCTGACTTGTCCAAATATTATTGGCAACCCCCGAGCTCACTTTCCATCACATGACCCGAACCAAATCTGCAAAGGGGTAGTGAGGCTTCTCTATCTTTGTAACACTGCCGTGTGCACCCGCTTGGCCAAAGGGCCTCAACGAACTCCACATTCCTTCAGAGGAATTACTCACTTTAGATCCTTTATAAACATGCACGTTTCCAGACGTGTTACAAAATCAAGTTACTGAGATCACTTCAAAAAGCCGAAGGGTGAGACTTGCTCATTTTTCCTAACAGAAAGCGTTTCTAAGTAATTTTGGAAAATATAACATAAAACCCATCCCCCAGCCCCTGAATAATTTCCTCCACTTTACTGCACCCTGCAGAATCCTTTAGGGCCACAGAATCACTCCTTTTACTTTACACCTTGCCTGGAAAGTCCCAATATATTTATCACAAATAAATCCCCTACTGATTAATTAATGAGAATTCAATTTGCAAAACTGAGACCAATGAAAGATGCTCCCCCCAAACTCCGCCCCCCCCCCCCCAACGTTCCCCCCGCCACTGCCAGAGGTTTCTCCAACAAGACGTGCCCAGGTCAGGCCAGGGTCTGGCCCGCGTCCCGGCGCCGCCGGGTGTGTCACAGGGTGTTACCCCCACCCCCTAGCTTGTCACTTCCCCCGGCTGCGGCCAGTCCAGGCATGAAGTTCCCGCCCCCAGGCCCTCCAGGGCGGCTGTCGACCTTCCTCTAACCCGCTCCCGGCAGGGCTGCTCGGAAACTGCTGTGTCAGAATGGTTCGAGGAGCGCGGAGTCACAGCCAGCTTTAATTCGGGAGGAATGACTACCGCGGGCCGGCCCGCTAGGACTCGGAGAAGCAGGGTGCGGCGCAGCTGTCGGGAGGGCGCGTCCCCGTCCCCGTCCCCGCCCGACCGCCTCGCCCAACCCTCTGCTCTGCCCTCGGCCGGACCGCCCTCCAGTCCACCCCAGCCACCCGCCGGCTCCCTCGAGTCCGTTTCTTCTGGGGGTAGAGGGGGAGAGGGAACGGGGTCCACCGCGCACGCGCAGAAGGCAGCGCGCCGGAGCCTCCAGGTCCCCGCCCCGCCCCCTCTCACGTGCCGCACAGCGTGCGCCGCGGCATGTGCGCGTGCACGTGACAGCGCCGCGTCCGGCCCAGGATCCCTCACCCGGCTCGGCTGTACTTTGAACCCGGGCGTGGGAGGGGGGAGAGAAGGGGGAGGGGGCCCGGAGGAAGGAAAGCCAGGCGGGGACGGGAGGGGGAGACAGGCCTCCGGGAGAATGATATCATCGGCCGATTTATCGCTAGGCAACCTAAGAATGCGTCTCTCTTTCCAATCCTAGAGCTCCTTGAAGATCTGCCGGCTGATGACATTATTCCCCTCTTGCTTTAACTCCCCCCACCACGCCGCGCTCGAACGGCGATTTCATAACTAGAGTTGGTTTTCCAGTTTTTAAATGAGTACGTTTCCAACACAGAGCTCAGAAATAGGTCCTTTATCGCGCCCACTTGTATCTGCAGAGCTCGCCAGGGTGCGGGTGGCTAGTCGGGTTTCTTCACCAGTTTGGTCTCATGCGGACCACACAGCTACTTTATAGCTGTGCAGATAAGCCCCGTTAAGACACATATATACTCGAAAACAAAACTCCGCTTAAACCACCGAAAGAGAAGCCGGTGTCTTTAAAACCCCCTGTCAGAGGGAATTTTATAATTACTCGAAGTAACTGAGGTCTTCAGAAATTTAATCCAAACTGCAGTCCCCCTGTCAAAACTAGCTTTTGAAGCACTGCTTGAACCTGTAAAGCCGCATGTGAAAGCCAAGTTTTAGAGTTACCTGGTGGATACTCAGCATTTGACAGTGTATATACACGTGCATACCCGTATTTAAGAGACTTCAAATTGAAACCGTAAAGTTGTGAAGTGAAGTGAAAGTCGCTCAGTCGTGTCTGACACTTTGTGACCCCATGGACTATAAAGTCCATGGAATTCTCCAGGCCAGAATACTGGAGTGGGTAGCCTTTTCCTTCTCCAGGAGGTTTTCCCAACTCAGGGATCGATCCCAGGTCTCCCGGCATTGCAGGCGGATTCTTTACCAGCTGAGCCACAAGGGAAGAGGGAGATCTTCCCTAAAAGTACCTTCTCTTCCCTTCCCTAAAAATACCCTATAAAAACTGTAGCAAATCACCCTCTTTTCTACTTCCTCAATTCTAAAGATTCTCTCGGTCCAGATGCTTGGCTTAACTTGATCCCTTCTTTCATGGAGAAACTTTAGAATCACTAGGTACAGAGGGGTAGAGACAGAGGTGGTAAACTCACCAGATGATGTCGGGACTTCTAAACCAAGGAGGAAACCTTTCTGGATGTCTCCAAAGTGAGTAGACAGCAAAACTGTATGGTTCTATGTAGGGTATGTTGAAAATTGTTTTTCCAGAATTTCGCCATCATAATTATCGCATGCTCTTATGACATAATTTGAAAAGGCTATCACCGTGCTAATCTTCCCTTGTTCACCAAAAGCATATAGTCTGCTTCTTATGACCTCAAATGGACTGGCTTACCTCATTTAAAGAGAAAACCTCAGCCTATCGCCTCCTAATTACTATACTATAGGATAATGGTGTAAAGAACAGTGGATTTAAAACCAAAAAATCTGGTTCTAGTCTTGGTTCTGCCACTTACTGAGCTACCTGACCTCGGATTAGTTGGCTGCTTCAGCTTTGTCCCATAGGTTTGGAAAAACAGGCTTTAGGATTCTTGTTTCCCTCTTGGGCTCCTTTCTCTTATTTCCCCTTTGGGTACTGAGTGGAGAACATGGATCATCATGCCCCTACCTGTAGGGGAAGAAGTCATCCTTAGTTTCTTTTTAAGATGGATGGGTGAGGTGAGACAGAGCTGCTTGCCAGGTACTATTTTTCTCCCCTCTACTTCATTAGATATTATCAAGTTATGAATACTATTCTTTGCAGTAGGAAATATCATGACCCTGCCTCAATCCCACCAAATGGCCCAGATCCTCAGGAGATGATGGTGAGAGTCAGTATGGCAGTCAAGTTAGAAAGAGACTTGAGAAGTTAGGAAGTACTTACTCAGACCTCAAGTCAGATGTAACCAATTAAACAGTCCTGGTCCTTAGCACAGGACCAGATGGTGCCAGAGCCTTCTCTTTGGAGATGGACTTACTCTCCTATTGCTTCTGTAAAACCCAGCTACTTTTTAAGGTCTTCTCTGGTCCACCCAAATGAAGTTAGCAACCTTCACCTGCAAGTATTATAATCATGGCTACAGAGCACTTGCTATGTTGCCTTGTAATTTATTTTAGTGTAGGTCTGTCACCCCTAGTAGACTTTGAGATCCTGAGATCATTCATCTTTAATCTTCCAGCTCTTACCACAGCACCTCACACACAGTAGGAGAAAACAAATACCCGGAACCCCATGTCCACTATTTCTTGAATAAGTAGGCTCAAGGAAAAAGGAGTCTGTTGCAATCCACACACAAGGAGTCTAGAACCTCTCAAGGCTCTCCAATGGGCATGTCTAAATTCAGAGGCAGCATCAGGGCCTACGTGTCTTCCCTGTCAGTTCCCAGAGTGCTTTAGCTAGACCTGCCAACCAAGATATCCAAAACCCAGAGGCAGAGGAGATGGTACACCAGAATCAGGGGCCAGAGTCATCCATGAATCAAAATGCAGGATCAGTTTTCACTGAAGGCCATTGGTCCCCTATTCCTATCAACCTGAGGGAAAGAGTATTCATCAAATCAAATAATTGGCTTCTGGCATTGGAATTTATTTTGTAGTAGCTGTAAAATAAAACCATTTTTATGTAATAAAATGATTAAATATATAAAGTGTTTGAAGGCTTTTGCATAAGTGTTTCTGATATGGAATATTGCTGAGAATGTGAAAGTTAAAGGAAATAAATTGGCAAGATCAACATGTCATTGATTCTACAAGTTCACAGAATTTAGAGAAGTGCCCCTCAGGTATTCTGTTAGAATGTATTTATTCTCATTTTATACGCATTTCAAAGGGTGTGGTTTTGGTTAAATGGTTTCCCAGGCCACAGTAATTCAGAAGTAGCAAATTAGATAAGACTTGGAGGCAGAGGCTCTGACACATCAAGAAGTGAAGCTGGTAGCCTGACCCTGAGTAAAGAGACTGAAAAACCTATAAAAAAGCAGATATAAGGACTCAAAAAGGAATTTAGTGCAGGTGCCAGTCTTCCCAGATGATATTTGTAGTGCAAAAGTGATGTTTATAATGATGACCCTGAATTATTGAGAAAGGTTAACTACAGATAAGGTATTTCTTTCTAAGATACGTGTAACATATTTTATTAAGCTTTTCACTGAAATACTAAAGAAAAAATAAAGAAAAGATAGACAGTGTTGGCACCTGAACGCAGAAGCTTCTGTTCCTCAATCATTGTTTCATGGGGCACATATCATTCCCTGAAGTCACATAAATTGGACATCACTTAGTTCAAGATTTTAAACCATCAACTTTTATAAAGGTTTAGTTTTACATTTGTTCAGAGTTTTCAATATGGAATCACTGAACAAGTGCAAGAAACCTAATTTTAAGACAAACGTCCAATTCCTTTTCTGGAGCTTTTTTTTTTTTTAAGTACATGCTGCACATGTTTTTTTAGTATAAATCCCATCCTAATCATAGAAAATATGTGATAATTTTCCATGTCAATCCCCTGTTAAATTCTATGAAAAACTGGAACTTACACTGGACTTAAGCATGCACTGTATGGGGAGTTACGCATCCTCACGGGGGTTTCCCAGGTGACCCTAGTGGTAAAGAATCCACCTCCCAATGCAGGCAGTGCAAGAGACGTGGGTTCGATCCCTGGGTCAAGAAGATCCTCTGGAAAAGGAAATGGCAACCCACTCCAGTATTCTTGCCGGGAGAATCCCATGGACAGAGGAGCTTGGTGGGCTACAGTCCATGGGGTCACAAAGAATCGGACATGACTGAAGTGACTTCACACACATATGCACTGTATACCCATTTGGACTTATTTAAAACAGCACAGTTAGAACAATGGGTGGGCCTAAATACTGATCTGAGGGTCTAATAGGTTAAGAATTTTTGTTGAATGAAAAACATCAGATTGCTCTCTGAAGTAAAACACTATTATCACAATAATATAGCCAACTTTTGGCATTACAATGGGCTTAATTTGCTCATGAGGGCTCTGTTCATTTCTGTCTAAAGTAAAAAGTCCTGCCTAGTCTGTACAGCCTTGTCTTCTCAGAATCTCTACTCGAGTTCACCTCCCATGAAGAGGTTCAGAATTGACCTGTGACATGGGCAGGAACAGCCTGAGGCTTGACATACTTTTGAAAAAACCTCAGGTAATGGGCAATAACAAAAGTTGTGGACTGTATGGTTAGTAACAGAGAAGAAAATGAGAAATAGTTTTCACAATGCTAGAAACTAAATTCTAGCCATACTTTTGAGAGCTATTAAAATATAGTTCCTAGTGCCTTATAAATGTGCTTAGTCCTTTGGGGTAGGAAAGGATTTTTATCAGTTCAATATGAACTTTGCTAAGAGCTCTGTGTATGTAAAATTAATTGATATAATACTATATGTGTAAAAACATTATTGACTCAAGATTCGTATTTGTCATATATTGAAAAATCACATATACTACAAAGGATCTAGGCTAAACTTCACAGCAATAGGTATAGAATCCTCTTCAGCAAATTATGACGACTTGTCTTTTGGTTCATTAAAATAAATCAATGACTAAAATAACATTTTTCAGATGCAGTACAGATAATATTATTTTGCAACTCTATCCTCAGCAGCTTTATCTTATTACCATGCTAGTATAAAGGCATTTGAAATAAAAATCTAATCTCTAAAATCTGATCTAACCCTAAGGTTTTTTATTACACCAAAACTATACAAATGCCAACATTTTATTATCCTGACTTACTTTGCATCTCTTTTGGCTATAAAACAGATTATTACAACATGTCATTAACATGTAGCTCGAAGTATTCAAAATGCTATTTTTTCCTTTATTTTGGTTTAGACAGAATATTTTTTTAAAGTTCAATAAGTTAAAATGCTCAAAAATCCTACATAGTTTTGCAATGTTAATATTTGTTTCCTTTGTTCCTGTGGCTTATTTGAATGCTGCCCAATCAAATTTGGTTTATTTGGTTCAAGATGCTGCAGTGGGAAGGAGTTCACTGACTGGGGAATACAACAGATCTGGCCTCTAGTGCTCGCTCTAGGTAGCTGTGTGACCTTGGGCAGATATCTGATCTCTCTGGGCTTCATTTCTATTTAAAATGCAGGGGGCTGGACAGCTGTTCTCTGAGCTTCCTTCCGGCTCCACTTTCTATGACTTGCAGTTTGGTTGCCATAAAGTCAGCAGAGGGAGCACTTTTTCTACATCTCATAAATTTTGACTATTATTTCAATACCTCTAAGAAATCAAGGGGTTTGTGACCATTATTGAAACTAGATATTGACAATCCTTCACACAGTTGGTATCAAATCTAAATCTGATTATAAACTTGAGAAAAGTCTAGAAATAATTATTTCTCTTACTTGAATTCCATAATAAAGTCCCACGAGAGACTTACTTTATAAAGCTTAAGAAGCTAAAATATACCGAGAAATTAGCCACTCCTAAGTGGTACAGTATTTATATAGGACCCAGTGAAAGAGAAACACCAGGCCATATATCAGAGGCTATCTGGTGTCAAAGATGAAAAGGGAAACACACCTCAATCATGAAAGCATTAGAAAACTGGGTGTGACATAAACAAACTAGGTGACTGACTGATAGGTTTTTCTTTTGCACTTTTCATGTAGATACATTGGGAACAAGCAAGTAGATACAGCTAGAACCTGGAGGCTTGCAAGACATCTGAAATGTGTGATATCAAGCCACAGACAAAGTTGGGTATCTGAGAACCTAAATGACCTTCATCCCTGTATTCCTAGATATCTTACAACTAATCAAGCATCCCTTATGCCTTTTTAATTATTAGACGATCTCATAGCATACATATATTAAAGTTTTTATTCCTTAGTAAGAATTTTAAAATCACAAAATAGCGTGGCAATATTTATTTTCGGTAATAGAATTTATGGAGTGCTGAAAATACTAGAATATAAAGATGATTTCTAGTTTATCTTCACATACTAAACTTTTCTAAACCAGCTGGTTTCTTGCAGACAGTATTTATTTTTTTTAATAATTTAAGACAGCATAAGCTTGTACCAAGCATAAGCATTATAACAAAAGTGCAACTTTTCAGCAAGTCCTCCCCCAAAGATATTTGAACTCAAAATATCATTAGCACTTATTTTCTCCCTACAAAAATAGCATGTCAGACATCATTAATTGGATGTATTAACAACTATGTACATAAGAGCCACCTTGTAGGCTAAGAGTTTAACGTTGTTTAAACACAGCGTTTGAGGCAAACAGTAGCAACAGCAGCAGCAAATGCACCAAACGGACTGAACGACCCAGATATTTTCTTCACTCATAGTCAGACTGTTGTGTCTCACCCCTTACATAACATTCAAGTGAGATTTCTCACAGTGCTACCTTGGCAACACACTAAAAATATCTAGACAAGGTCTTGGTTTAAGCCTTATTAAAAAAGCTTTCTTTGTGATTATCTAGTATCTGGTTTGGTCTCCAGAAAATACATAGACTTGGGAGATAGGAAGGCCTCACAGGGCTCCATTCCACATGTTTACTGCATTTCCAAAGGAACTGTCCATTCCTTCCTCCTCCACTTTTGTGAATTAACAGAATATAGGATAAATCAGTTTGGACTTTTTAAAGTTCAGTGCACATTCTGTTTTTTTTTAACAGGAAGATGATACAAACTTAGAAACATGATGGATTAAATAATGACAGGGTAAGAACAGAGGCACTCAATTTCACATATATATCTATATATATGAAATTAAGATGAGTTAATAGATTCACGGTCAATTTCTCAATAAAGTGCTAGCAAATGTACTGAGAATGACTCTGGCCTTCCTCATCCATCTCTTTCCCTGACTTAGTTCCGACCATGGCCCAACTCCGCATCTCTTTTAAACGAGTGCAAGTACTAAGTAAGAGACACCACTCAAACTACTTCAGAATGGGTTGCAACGCGAGCGCCTGCACTCTCACCTCTTCCTCTTTGACAAATGCACGCCTTTAAAAAAGCTAAACATTATAAAATACTGGAGTAAGTCGAATTCGAAAAGGTCCTCCTTGTGCCTGTGGAAAACCTCCTAAAGCAGGCAGGACAGCTCTGAGACGCAGGCAGAGACCAGCTACCTGGGGTTCCACGTTACCTTCTCCTACCCTGGTTCAGAGAGCAGACCGTTCTCACTTCCTCGAGAATTCGGTTCTGTATTTTAAAAGAGAATGGAACGTGGCCTAAAAGAAGGCCAAACAACTTATGGGGAGTTCTTCAAAGAAAGAAAAGAATCGGTATCTAGGAGGTTCTTTGATAGCTGGTGGGGGAAAAAAGGGATGTAGGTGTGCGAAGGATAGTGGGCGGTGAGGGGTGAGCAAAACAGGAACTCCACATGTACACAAGACACCTGTGTTGTTGTGTTGGTTTTTTTTTTTTTTTTTAAAGCCTGTCGTGCATCTCTTACACTTCCTCCCTTAAAAACGTTAAGGGTGTTTTAACTTATTAATATTATTATTCCGCGTGAACCCTGGTCCCCTCTCAAGTGGAGCACGGATTCAGAGGGTTTCCTTTGCTGGCTGCGAGGGATCTTCCTGAGCAGAGCTCTCCGGGTTCCCGGGCTCGCGAGCGCCGGCGAAGGGCAGGTGGGTGCGGCCGTGCGGGTGCGCGGGGTGCAGAGCCCCAGGGGGCGCCACCTCGTGTGGCAGGAGGGTCGCGGCTGCGGCGGCGGCCGCCGCCTTCTCGGGAGGGGGCGACAACACGGAGGACAGGCAGGGGAAGGCGGCGGCGGCGGCCGCGGCCGCGGCGGCAGCGGCGGCGGCGGCCGGAGCAGGGATGCCGGGGTACAGCAATGGAAACGGGGCGGCGGCCGCCGCCGGGTACAGGTACTTCTCCAGGCCGCTCTTGTCCAGGAAGGGCTGCACGTAGGCGGCGGCCGCCGAAGGCGAGAGGAAGTAGAAGGGCAGGCAGAAAGGGGCCGCGGCGGCCGCCGGCTGCGCGAAGGGCGCGCCCCCGCCTCCGCCGAACGCCACCAGCGAGCTGAGCAGGGCGGCGTCGGGTCTCAGCAGCGCGGCCGCAGCGGTCGGGTCGGGCCCCAGGAGCGCGGCCGCCGCCGCCGCCGCGCCGCCCCCCGGGCCGCCGCCGCCGCCGCGGGTATCCAGCCTCATCCTCTTGGGCGCTGGCGAGTCCTCCCCGGGGGGCTCCTGCTTAATGGTGACGCGGCTCGCCCCCGCGCCTTTGCCCTTCTCGCGGTCCGGCCGGGCCTCGGCCTCGCCACCGTAGCCGCTATCGGTGTCCGTGTCGTTCTCGGCGGCGGCGAGCTCGGAGCTGGGCTGAGTCCGCTGGATGACCGGCACGCAGTGGGCGAGGGGCTCCAGCTTCTGCCCCGCGCGCTCCAGGCAGGGGGCGGCCCCGGAGCCGGCGGGGGCGGCCGCCGTGGGCGCGCCGGTGCCTTTGCTCAGAGGAACCTGTTGAGTCAACAGCTGCGGGGTGGGCAAGAACTGGGTGGCCACGGCGTGCAAGTGGTTGATCAGCTGGACACACCGCGGCTCCCTGGGCGTCCAGCTCTCAAACCGGGCGAGGTATTGCAAGACTTCTTTGGCGCATGTTTGAAATCCCGAGTGGAACGCATCCAAGTCGGACTGAATGGGCGATTTCAGAGATCGTTCCCCTAGGATGAGGAAGGGGTGGGGGGCGGGGGAAGGGAACAGAGGAATGAAGGCAAGAAGAAAAATACCGACGTTGAAACATCTGCTTATCACGTGGGCCCTGCACTGACTAAAGTGATCTCGGTTTTTCCTCTGTATTCGAATGATATTATCCACCGGTTGCCGAGGGGTGGGAGGAGTAGGGGGTGGCGGGGGGGGGGGGTGGGGAAGCAGGGGGGGCGCTCTAGTCCCAGCTGAGAAACTAAAGTGGAGAGGGCGCAACCACCACTTTAAATAAAAATCTGATTCCTCCGAATTCTGCTGGAAGCCTCTAGGATGCGTCGGGAAGTGGGCACTTTCTAATGAAGGGAAAGTGTAAGCAATTTAACAAATGAAAGTGAGCCCTGGGAAGGAGGTGGAGGTGGGGGAAGAATCTTAACACTGCTCCTCTGTGGGTTGCCCTGCTTCATCGGGGGTGGGTTGGCCTCCCTGAACTGACTTACCATTCTGTAAAGCAATTATCTTCTGATGTTGCTGCTCCGTTAAGGCTGTCAAAGCTTTTAAGTGTTTCAAAGTTAATTCCAGGACTACAGCTTTCTCCAGATGCCCCAGAGTCTGCAATGATGCAAAAAAGAAGGGAGCACTTGGTTACTTAAAAACATACATTTGGCTTGACTGGCTCTCCATTTGGCACAGCAACTTAAGCAAATACTTGAAAGAAGTACTATTCCTTTACTTCTTGAGTTTTCCACCATACAGGTTATAAATGATTTCTTGCCTTCAGTTGTGAACACCTACTCTTGAGTTTGCAGGAAACTCTACACTATAGCACAAGTTGTAAGGCATGTGATATTTACATTTATTCTTATATCTCTTGGGAGTGGTACCAGGCTATTAACACGACCCCCGAGAACAGCAAAGAATAAAAATGTGCATCTTACTGTCAACTTTAGATGTTCAGGCAGTAAGTCTTTCAGCTGAGCAATGCATTCATTAATTCGGTCTCTTCTTTTCTTTTCTATTAATCTGTGCGGTAATTTGTAGGTATCCTACAAATATGAGAGTCATGGAATAGAAAAAACGATAAGCTAAATATTCACTTACTGGATATAACAATACTGCCCCCCCCCCCAATACTATGTGAGAAACTATGCCCAAGACACCTCTTTCCTCTGGGCTGTTCTGAAATGCAATTTAAATTCAGGTATGATGTTTAATCTCCCCCTGAGAGTATCCAGCAAACCACTTAAAATTCACAGTTGGGGAAGCTCAAAGGCTGGAATATATTTGCGGGCAGAGCTTCCCTGTGAAATCAATGGCCCTAATTAACTACCCAGGCAGGTTATGGGGAACATCGGAAACTACACTTACCTTGCTATCGTCTCGCTTCATGCTCCTTTTGGGCTTACACATATACAAAGAGGGATAATCCAGTCTGCAAAACAGAAATCAGCATCAGGCACCCATTCGGGGAGGGGCTCTGCCCTCGCCCGCTCCATACCACTTTCTGGAGAAAAAAAAAAAAATCAAACTGAAGCCTAGACAGATATTCGCAAGGGTGCGTGCACCTTACCCTATAAAATCTCTATGTTCCAGTAACTGTCTCTCTTGCAAATGAGGAATTCCTTCGTCCATGTTCAACCGCTGTCCGTTTCCTCTGTTTCGATTTTTGGGGTTTATAATCTGTGGGACGGTAGCTTTGGGAGATCTTGGGGGATCTGTAGATCTCCAGTCTCTCTCTTTCTCTCTCTCCCTCTTCAGTGCAGTGTTGAAAGTGTGAAGCAGTTGGTCCCCCCCTCCCGCCGCGCTTGCTCTCTCGCACACACACGCACACACACGCACGCACACTCGCGCCGGCCCCACTGCGCTGGTAGTTTGCTCTCACTCCGGGCAGTGTTTGGCCACAGGGCACGCGCGTCGCCGGCCAGACCAGCACCCAGCTCACGTGCGGAACGTACCATCCGCGGTCCAGCCCGGAGGGGGGCGGGGGAGGAGGGGCCGGGCCGGGAGGGGGCGCAGGGAGCAGGCTGCGAGGGGAGGCGAACGGCGGGAGGGGGCGGGGACACCTGATCAGGGCCACCGGAAAGGAAAAACAACTTCAGCCAAGCTATTCATCTTCCCGAGGGCGGTGCAGTCAGCTGGGGAGTGGGAGGGGGCGCCGGGGGTGCGGGGCCGCCGGGGCTTCCTCGCCTCGGAAGTGCGACTCCCTCCACCCGTCCGTCATGACGGTTCAGGAACGTGAACGTGGCTTTTTGCCTTTCCACCGACTGTGCTGTTGGTTTGGACCAGAGAAAGGAAAGAGAAAGAGAATTCGCGGTGGGTCAACTTCAGTCCCAGAGGACAATTTGGAAACTTGTTTGCTCACCGCTGGGCGGCCTGGGTAGGGGGGAACCCCTTATAGCCGTGATTGGAGGTTGTCCCGAAAAGGGACAATTTGAAATCCGCTCCCTGAAAGATTTAAGATAAATGCAACTGTAGCCACTAGGACAGAATGTCGCAACCCGAGTGTCTTTCGGCCACACGGTGTCCCTGGGCCACCCAAACTTCCCGCAGCTGCCGGAATTGCGGTGCCACTAGTCACAGCCGCAGATGACGACGTTCGGGGCCTCAGGCGCTCCCGGAGGGACGCGGCGGGGAGGGAGGGGAGAGGATGGGGTGGCAAGAGAGGGGCGACGGCGGAGAAGCAATGCAGCAGTATCGTTCGCGGGCTCAACTCTGCCGCCCCTCCGCGTCTCGGGTGGCGCTGCGTGCTTTCCCCGCCCCCTCCCCCCGCGTGTGATAAGCGTCTCCGGGAGTGTGCAGAGCCCACGTTTACTACCGCTGGCACCTCCAAAGCCTCCCTCCTTAATCCTGTCTCCAACGGGTACCAGCACAGGGCCAGCAACGTGATCCGACCTGCCGCGGCTGCCACATCACTGCGCGGGGAACCCGTGCGCGCGCGCGCTCGCCCTGCAGCCGCGGCGCTCGGCGCGGGGAAAGCACAGGCCAGCGGAACAGGGCTACCTTTCCCCAGAGCCGTCCCGGGAGCATGACTCACTGCTAGTGAGAGTTACCCGGAGGTGCCCGCATTTGCGCAGCGGAGGGTCAGGGACCTTGGAGACGAAGCGTGGGGAAGCGCCTTCTGTGGGACCCCCAGGTCTCTGGCGCCGCTGCCGCCACTTGCGTCTGCCAGGGCCAGGATGGAGAGAAGATATGTTTATCTGTCTGTATACAAGTAGATCGATTTCAAACCCAACGTCTTTCCTTCCTGCATTCTCCCGGGTGATCCCCGAAACATTCGTTATTGCCAGTGGCACGTGAACCAAGGGGCGAAGCACGCTGAAATGCACGCGCACCCGGGCGCAGCAGGGACCGGGGCCGTCGCTACGTGTCCCCCGGCCCGCCCCGCCGAGCGCGGGTTCCGGGGACGGGTCTGGGTCGCGGGAAGCGGCGGCCGGGAGGTCACGTGTCTGCGGGAGTCGAGTCTCCTCCCCGCCTCCGGGAACCGCCGGGGCTGCGGCCGCGTTGCTGCAGTCTCCCGGGTCCTGGGCGGAGACGCGCCGCGTCTGGCTTCGTGACTCCGGCGGCGGCGGCGGCCCAGGCTCACCCCGGCGTGAACAGACGCTCGCGGCCCGTCCGCTCCGTTTGCCCAGAGGGCCCGCTAAGGTCTCTCGACTTCCTCCAAGAGGGAGGCGTATTTTGCACCAAACAGGCAATTTAATCATGATAATACTTTAAAAGTATTTGTTAAATACTGATCACATTTTTTATACCTAGAGCCAGCCTCTCGTTTCCAAGTGATTGGGTGATTAATTTCCTTTGGTGGGAAGGACAAATAGGTTTAAAAGCGGCATACCCTTGCGGCACTGTATCGTTTAGACAAAATAAGACCCCCCCCCCCCAAAAAAAAAGAAGGGGGGGCGGAGAATGTTTCAAAGTGAATAATTTAAAAAAATGAAATACCAGCACCCCTTATAGGTTTCTGACGGTTTGGAGAAGGAAGAGGGTGTAAATATTTGCCCTAGAGCTAATTTTTCACTTGAAAAGGATGGTTGGAGTATTTAGGGAAAACGTAGTGAAGACTGCGTCTTGGCCTTGAGGGTAGAGCGGACCAGACGCAAGGCAGACAGCTTACCAGGACAAACCTTAGGGAGCTAGTCCGGGGCAGAATCTAAGGCAATAGGAAGAATTGGGAAGGAAGTCTGGCCGATCAGAGGTGTGTTAATTTTGGATGTAAACTTCCCCTAATTCAAAGACAGACAGGCCTTGCTGCAAATGAAGCCTTCCTGTCACCACTTTCGTCTCCCTCTCTTCCCTGTCTCTTCTGTTCCAACATTTCTGTTTTCTCTTTCACTTCTTTCCTTTTCTGATAGCTCAGGCTCTAAGTGGAGTCTTTTCTCATGTTTGGTCTCTTGTTACTCTCATTGCTCCATTTCTTCCTTTTTCATGCCCACCTTTTTACTCTTGTTTCCTTTTTACCTCCCCCCCCTCCCCTTGTATTTTTCTCTTCCTACCTTTCCCCTCATTAAATGTCTGCTTTACTCTTTCCCTGTAGCTTTTGCTGTCTTACTTCCTTTTGGTCTTTAAATTTCTCACCTCACTCTTCTTGCTTTTTCACTCCCCTTAAACTTAAATCCTACTCCTTTTCTTTCATAGACTTTTGCCCACTGGAACATCAGGCATCATTTAATGCCTCTGAATGTCACTTTGCTGCAAGGAGGGTGTAACAATAGCTACAAATATATAGCACTTACAATTAGAGTACTGGGCACCATTCTAAAGGGCTTTTAATGTAGTAACTCATGTAAGGTAGATACTATTATTGTCTCCACTTCTTAGATGAGAAAATAGACACATAGGGAGATAAAATATGCTCATGGCCCAGAGCTAGGATTTAAGCAGAGACATTGGGCTCCAATGTCTGCATTTTTCACTATTACCCCTGGATGTGAACAGTGAGGACAAGATCTAAATGTTAACTAGCAGTTTCAGGGATATTTCTTAATTTACATTAAGAGGGAGTGTGCACATTTGTTATTGTGTGTGTGTGTAGAAGAGAAATGGGAAAGGGAGAGACGTTAGTATTGGAGCCCATGGTAGAGAAAGTAAAAGTTATGAAAAAAAAAAGGAAGGGTGGCAGTCTTTAATCAGTAAGCGATTTCATTGGCATCTAGCCCCAAATGTATTGATTTAAACCCAAATATCTTAATTAATTGTCATAATTTGTTATAATTTCATACAGATGGACAGAGGAAAGTACAGCTAACTGTGACCAGCTCTTTACTTCCGCTGAGCAAACTAAGCTGAACTCTAATGTGATATCTCAGGTTAGTGATAGGGAAGTTCACCTGTGGTAAGTTTAGAAAAGGAAAAAAACTCCCCTAACAAAAGAACAGAAGACTAGAATGCCCTCTTTGGGTATGTTTAAAAATAGGTTGAGTCTTATCTTTTTAGGAAAGTTTAATACTGTCCTGCTGAAAGCCAAGAAGCTACAAGATGAGCTCAAAGCCCCTTTGAGCCTATAATTAAAGAGTTTTGTGCTGCTTTACTTTCAATTAAAGATACCCATCTTTCTCCTTTTAATGGTGGAGGGAGGGGTGCTGCTGCTATTGCTTTTTTTTGGTTAAGTAGGGAAATCACTTAAAATCATTTGGGACTCTAATTAAAGAGAACACTTACTGCAGGTCCCACCCCTCTCCTGTCACCCCGGCCTAATTATTCTAAGCCCAACACTCATTATAGTCACCTTGTGACTTTGGAATGTCTTATGGTGTTTGCAAAGTCTTGAATTTCCAACAGAACGTGAACTCTCCAGAGAGGATTAGAGTTTCCATGGAGAAGAGGTGTTCTATCTTTTTAGGATTCTACAAGGTCTGCCATTCTCCTGGAGTGGTGACTACGGTGTTTGGGACAAACCACCCCTCATCTCTAATGGCCTTTAAGGCCCCAGATCTGCCCAGGGGTGCGGAGCCTCCTGCCTGTCCTGCCGTAGAGGTGCACCATCAGGTGTGCAGAGGCCTTTCTTAATCACCTCTGTTTTGGTAGTGGACAAGAATTTGGTCATTCTATATCATTTTACATAAAAAAACCTTCATGAATCAGTTTAAGAAAATCGAAAAAGCATAGGGTTGATGCTAAAATCAAAGTGGAGGCCACGGGGGCCATGGACTAGAGGGAGATGATAGATGAGGGATGTATGAAGCCCCTGGGAACTCCTCCTCTGGGCATGCACACTGCTCTCAGGGGAGAAAGGTTAGTGTTGTCAGGGACATCACAGGAAGACACACCACCTCATAGGAGCATCTAAGGAGGGAAAACACCACTGCTATTCACCAGAAGCCAAATATGACTTCACATCATTGATAATGCTCTTTTCTGAAGGCACCAGGTTTAAAATCCCAGAATAGAAGGCTGGGGTTTCTAGTTGCATCTTCAGCGAATTAGCACAAGTGCCTCTATTTAATTCGTAAAAGAACTTCAGTCTTTCCGTAGGCTACCAATTAATGTGTCTTTGTGGTTGTAAACATACACATGAATCACATTTTATATATGCAGCACCACTCAAGAAGTCTATATACTTACTAGACTTTGCTTAGCACCATGGAGCAGGTAATATTAAATATAGGAAATGAATTTTATTACTACTGAAATTATCTGCAGAATTATTGAAATTGTTGAAATAATTATATGAAATTATTTTGTGCTTCTCACAAACACTCATGCATGTGGGCCTGAATTTAACATATGCTCAATGTTCCTGGAGTTCTTACATGCAAAAGACAACTAGAAGAGAGCCAAGCCTAAGACCACTGAGGAGGATCCCCCTGGCTCTTCTCTCCTTAAGTATCTGCCTGGTTCCTCCCGTGCCCAGGGGCTTCTCATACTAATAGAGACCAGAAAAGTAGAGTGAGAAGCAGATGACATATCCATAAGAATTTTCACAAAGTGATCACTGCCCGTTTCTGGGTTCTCAGGCCAGCTGGATAGTGCAAATAAGAGAAGCTGCATGAAGAGGGGACTTTTTAACTCCTGTGTTTCTTTTGTCACTGTTGGTGAAAATCCTTAGAAATTCTTCAAGAGATATATGTTTATGCTATTGTGTAAAACACAATAGGAATAAGATATACTAAATAGCCACTTATTTCACCTGCCCATTAAGGGCGTGGTTCTTGACTCAGTCTTCAGAGGGTGTCCACCCAATGCAGAGAGCTATCTATAATAGAATCTGGCACTTTTATAAAGGCAACAAAAGACTAGATTTAACTTACACTTAGAATTATTGGTATAAATTTTATTCAATAGTTAAAGCAAGAATTCATATATAATTATGAAAAAAATCATATGTTTCTGATATTATAGGTCTCATGCACAAGGAAACTAATGGCAACCTAAGCTAGGTGTGAGTATCAGTTAAGAACTGCATTTAAGCCAAAATAATAGCAAATTATAGCAAATAGCAAAATAATAGCAAATAAACAAATGAGGAACTTCTTTCTCAATCCCTTAAAAGAAGTGTAGGGGAAAGGAGTCCAGGGGTAATGTGAAGTAGTAATAGTGTCGTCACTGTCCCAGACTTGTGTTCCATTCTACACCATCTTCAGGATTGCCTCATTGTCATAAGATGGATGCTGGAGCTCCTGCAGGGAAGGATAAAAGGGTGTTTACTAGCCGAGTCTCCTTTAAAGAGCTTTTCTTATAAGCTCCACCCATTGATTTCTGCTTTGTGCAATCCTATCCCTAGGGACTAGAAATACAGTTTTCTATTTAAGGCTCCCTTCAAAATGTAGGGAGTTTTTTAGTAAAGAGGGAGTAGAGAAGATATTCAGTTGACACTAGCCATCTCTGTGGTGGTAACAACAAAAGGAAATGGCTTGTTCGAGTCCTTTTCATTTTTTCATCAGTGGGCCTTTTTTTCCCTCCACCATGCCGTATGTGTTGGCAATGTCCCTTTATTGTATAAGGTATTTAAAACCAATTTCAGAAAAATTTCAGTCTTTCCATATGCAGTTGCACATTCTTAACTAATTCCTTAAGCACATGGTCTCTACCATCTGTATTTGTAAGTTCTATTAATTGCAGAACTCTGCTTTTCTAGGGAGGGAATTTAAAGTGTTTGCTTTACTTCCTTTAAAATGCAAATCACAGCTGCAGTGTTTTCTGGAAAACAATTGTCTTCCTTTTAAAGTAGTTGCATGTGTCCTTTTGCTCTGCCTTCTGCCCCAGGCATTTGAATTGAAGAGACTGAGAGCCACTGAACAAAAACTTCCAGCAGAAATTTACCTTCTGATGGTTCCCACCTGAAGGGAGCTAGGACTTTGCTTTTCCATCTACTTGGAGCCAAGTTGATATAGGATACTTTATATCAGAAGATTAGGAGAAGAGCTTTGTGACAGCATTGAGATTTGGAGCAGATGAGGGAGGAGAGAAGATGAGGTGAATGTAATAAGATGCGAGCAAGCAGGGCTAGTCTCTGAGACTGGAATCCGGAGGTGAATTCTGGAAGAGAATGCAGCTTTGGAACATTTTAGTGGACACGTATTAAGGCAGGTGTCTTACAAACATTATTTAGATCTCTCCGTTTTTTGAATGAGGCACCACTAACTCCACTTTATAACTGGACAAGCTCAGATATAGAGACTTTAGGTAACTTGCAAAGCCAGATAGCAGGGAACCTGGGTCCTGAGGTGTGCTCCTGGTGTTGGCACCGGCAGGAGTCTAGTGCTGTTACAGAAACCCTCCCCCTTCAGCCCTCAGGGGAATCCCCAGTCAAGACTTTCACCTCCTTTGGTAAAGCAGATACTCCAGGCTTTGGGAGCTATCCCCAGAGGCTGTTTCGAGGAGTTATTGAGAAACGAAGAAGATGGTGAAAGGGGCCATTCTTGATCCCATTCTAATTGTGGAGTGGTATTCCTGATATGGGTGTTCCTAAGTGGGAATTTTGAGTGTTTCCTCACAGATGGACACATGGATAAACATTGTGGTTAGCCCACTGGATGAAGCTGCCCAGCATCTTGAAATCTGCCATTCTATCTTCATCTGCTAAACTGATATTTATTGTGCACTGTGGGAGCATTAGGGATTCAGTAAGGAACCTTGTCTCAACAACCTTACAATTTAATGGATCATAATTTCTCAAAGAGGAGCTGTCACTAAGGAAGCTGAGTAGTTATCCTAAAGCCTTCTCATGTTCCAAAGTCTATACTCAGACACCTCCTTTTCAAGGCATTTGAGATACCCTTACAGCTATGCTTCTCTAGAAGGCACTTTAGAAGTCATTCCAGAAGGTGTAGTCAGTGACCTTTGTCTATGGTTAAGCCTTGTCCTCTTGTAAACAGAATATCCCTCAATGGGAAGATGGACAAGGAAAATACTATCTGCCCCGCTCCCACAAGCTGCCGAGACCATCATTACCCTCCCCTGATGTACCTTGACTTCTTGATATTGGTGGGAATGCCCCCTTCAACACCCACCCTCTCCAAGCATCTACAGCTTTACTTTATATGCTCTTCATCTGCTCTGTCTCTGATTCCGCTGTCTCCTGTGACCTGATCTTCTCATAGCTTAGTGTTTGAGCTTTCTCTCTTTGATATTTGAATCTCAACTTTGCCCTGTGGCTTATGAATTGGTTTGCCTCCTTGGTGTTCCGTATCCTTTGTAGTCTCCAGTACGAAGCTCCTGCTCATCCTTGTCACTCAGCCCTCACCCTGGCCCCAGCTGCTTGGCTGTTGCCCCTTCTTTTAGGGGGAGATTTGGACAGATCTTGGCTTAATTGACTTCCTCTGCTCCGCAACAAGTTGGAGCAGTTTTGAAAAAGATGATAAGCCATTACAATGGCCCTTAGCATCCAGGGTGTACATTTTCCCATCCTGTAAAAGGGCACGTCTTCCTCACCACCAGTCTGTTGACTTCCTCACTTCTTTGGCTTCAGTCTGGAAAGGAGCCTGGATAGAGCTGCCACTTGGGGCAGCCTGGTGTCCATACCCCTTTGGCTGCATGGACTGGATGGCAAATTTAACAAGATTGCTCGAACGTAAAGCCACAAACTCGGTGGTGATTTTTGACCCCTTCTTCTCGCCTATTCCCCTTATTCAATTAATAACAATACCCTACAAATGCCACTCCTTAAATCCATATTAAATTCATCCTAATTTTTTTTTTCTATCCTCACTGCCTATACCCGAGATCAAGCCCTCATAATTTCTTACTCCCAATACTGCAAAAACTTCTTAAGTGACTTTAACAGTTGAGGTTGAGTGAGGAAAACAGAAACTCTACATATCTCAAGTAGGAAGGATTTAACCTAGGAGATTGGAAGCACACATAATTTTGGATACATAAGCTGGAGCAATCGAGGTTAGGAATAGCTACCAACCTTAAGGGAATCTTGACCGTTTGAAATTTCGGGAAAGCCTGAATGCCTTTGGGCTCAGCAGTCTGCCTTGCTGAGAGGCTGACTTGCAGGGGCTTGCCTGGAAGCGAATATGAACCTCCTCTCTGCTGACGTGGCTGGAGAAACATAGTATATCTCTTCGACTTTCCTCCTGTTGCACAAGGGCCTCTCATCAGTATCATCTAAACTGAGACCCTGTGGGCACGGGAGAGTGTAAAACATCATTCCCAAACCACCTGTCATGAGAGCCTGGGGAGAAGGCAGTGGGTCTGGGGTAGAGTTGACAGCAGACAGCTCACGCCCACATCCACCGTGTAGGACTGCCTTCTGCCTCCACCACACCTAGTTCAGTTCTACACGATGAACAGAGCAATCTTTCTGTTCACGTTAGTCCCTTGATCAAAGCCTTTTGTTTCCCATTTCCATCAGGTTAAAATAAAAATAAGAAATTCTTCAGTGGCCTGAGAAACACTGTCTATGACTTGGCCTCTGCCAGCATCCTCCTTGCATCTCTCTTTTCTCTGTCTCTCTTTCCAGCATGCCAGTTTCCCTTTAATCTTTCTTTTTAAAATGTACCCTGACCTTTCAGGTCCTTCACTAATATTGTCCCAACTTCCCTACAGATTGAAATGCCTTTCCCCCACATCCCAAACTCCCTTCAACTCTTGTCCTCCTAGTCATCTTTCAGGGGTCATGTGAATTGAAGCCTTGTTCCAGGAAAAGTCATAACCCAGCCACCTAGCATTTGAAGGGGTCTCATAGGTGCAGGAGGTAGGAAATGTAGCATTGGCTCCTACCCTCCCATCCTCCTCCTGGCACCTCCCCGTATGATCTGGCTCTGATGAGCAGAAGCACTGGGCACTTCTGCATGTTTCTTTCTTGGCTTCACCAGGTATATAAAGATCAGAATTGTAAATGCTTCTAAGATAGCAGGAATCCCAGGAGCCCGGCAGGGTCTCTACTGGAGGCGTAGGCAGTTCTGTTGGGACCTAGGGTCTGGGCCTCTGGAATGGCCGTTGGTTACCGTGCCAGGGTGGACGTGTTCTGTGCCCAGAAGGCAGTCAACTCTGCCAGCATGCTTCCTACCAGTCTTGGTGAGTTGGTGTTCTCACTCAGAATAGTACTTCCTTTTGCAGTGTGCATAGACAAGGCAGAGCCTTCAGGGGCTGAAACTAGCCCAACTGAATTCCACAGGTCCTCTAGAGACTGTAGACTGGTGATGTGACATCCAGGGCCTGGCTCTCTGAGGCCAGCAGTGGGGTGGGGGGGCAGCATTTGGCATGGCAGGCTGTGTTTACAGGTCTGCTGGGCAGAGTGGATCACAGGAGGGGGTCATGGGGCAGTGCCAGCGAGCTCGGTTACCAGGAGTGCAGCGAGAAACAAGCACTGTGCCAGGGTGTAGGAGTCAATCCTCAGACTGCGGAACAAAGTGGGAGGGTTGGGAGCCAGTGAAGCCAGCCCATCAGAATGCCAAACTGGTAGGCACAGAGGAGACAAGGGGTGAGGCAACAGTGCACACAAAAGAGAGCTGGAATGAGATGGAGGAGGCGGGAACCAGGTTGGCATGACATGCTGCTAATGCGGGGCATTTTCCAGCGGGGAGAACCACTTCCACCCTCACCCCCAAACCAACTTTGCATTTACTCCTGGCACTCACATTTGCAGAAACACAGAGGTACTATTTCCTAATATATTCAGACAGACAGCATTGATTTTCCTGATCATGAGGTTGCAAAATAAAGGGCTACACATATCAAACCCAGGTTCTTGGTGATCCGGTCCATACAATTCTGAGCCTATTGTGATTTTAGATAGTAATGCTAATGATTTTTCTGGAGCCTGTGGTGTTTTTTTTTTTTTTTTAATGTTTTAGAAATTCTGCCTGAGACATAGGTAATGAAATAGACACATCGCATATTTCTCTCCTGTTTCATATTGTTTCACATGCTGTTTATGGTGACAGAACGTTGTGGGCTCTGGCTTTAAGACCAAGAGACTTGCATTAAGGTGTTGTTTTCCCCTGTCCAGCTGACCTTGGGAAAGTTATTCATGTGTCAGTTTTCTCAAGTGAAACACGGAGGTATTGGTGCCTACCTCTACCTGGTTTTTGTGCAGGTTGGTAACAATGCACGGAGAACCCCTGCAGCCTACTGGGTGAGCAGTTGTTCAGTTGCTCAGTCGTGTCCGATTCTTTGAGACCCCATGGACTGCAGCACACCAGGCTTCCCTGTCCTTCACCATCTCCCAGAGTTTGCTCAAACTCATGCCCATTGAGTCGGTGATGCCATCCAACCATCTCATCCTCCATCATTTCCTTCTCATCCTGCCTTCAATCTTTCCCAGCATCAGGGTCTTTTCCAGTGAGTTGGCTGTTTGAATCAGGTGACCAAAGAGGTGAGCAGTAAATGACAGCTATTATTGTCCTCCTTTAGCTTCCAGGTTAAAATTATGGGTATCATAGGGTATGGTTTGAAAATAATTGACAGGTTAAGTAACATATTTTAAGTTCAAGAGGTAAACCTATTGCTTTCAGTTATTCTTTCCTTTACTAATAGGTGAATAACAAGTACAATAGAAGGCCAGACCTGTCTCTGTGATTTTCCACTAATGAAGTGTAATTCTATTTCATGTCCTGGTTGAAAATGGGCACCACTCACCACAACTATATGATTTTGAATCATACTCTTCATCAGAAAGCTCTTCTGAGAGGTCCACATTTTTGCATGAGTGTGGGCAGACACTCTCAGCCCATGCTTTGTCTTAATTAAAGTCTTCTTCAGGTCTTCAATGAATGACATGACTGAATTCAGTTTCAAGGTTTTTATTTATTTATTTTGGCTGCGCCGGGTCTGTGTTGCTGCACCCAGGCTTTCTCTAGTTGCGGCAAGCTGGGGCTACTCTCTAGTTGCGGTGCTCAGGCTTCTTGTTATGGTGGCTTGCTTGTTGCGGAGCACTGGCTCTAGGCACACGGGCTCAGTAGTTGTGGTACAAGGGCTTGGGTACCCCGGGGGCATGTGGGATTTTCCTGGACCAGGGACCAAACTGCAAAGTAGATTCTTAACCACTGGACCACCAAGGAAGCCCCTCAGTTTCAAGTTCTGTTACCTGGCCGTAGAATATACATGGATTTATTTCTGCTTTATGCCATCTACCCTAATAATAATAGCAAGCACGTTTGTAGAAGTTATTTGGTATCATACTCTGTTTCAGTGTTTTACAAATGTTAATTTATTTAACTGCTAAATGGTCCTTTGAGATGGAAACTGTGATAAAGCCATTCAGAAAAGAGGGAAACTGAGGCACAAGAAGCACTAATTTGCTCACGTCACATAGCTCATAAGTGGCAGAGCCAGGGTTCCATAGTCAGTGCCCACAATCCCCTGTTTTATTGCCTCTCTGCATAATGGCCTCTCCAATATCCAGAGGAAAATGAAACATTTCTATTCACTATCCGTGACTTTTGTTTAGAGAAGAGAGGTTCATGGTGCCAGAAGAACTTGGGCTTTGGAACCTGAAACCGAGCACAAAGTTAAACTTTGCCCTGTTTGTCTGAAGGGCAGGTATTGAGCTTCTGCAAACCCCAGCATCCTCACCATTTATATAGTGAAGATATTATATACCTCTTGTGAGGGTGACAAATGCTTTGTGTGATACATAGAAGGATGCATGCCCAAGAAAGATGTCCCAACGTTGTTTACTAAATATCTAAATATGTTCAAATGCCCAATTATTGGTGGTTTCCTTTCTCCTGAATATTAAATTCTTGACTTCTTTTTAACTTCTCAGCTTAGAAAAATAGGGGAAAACTTGATCACTCAGTTAATAATGAAGCACGTCTATGTGGAAAGCATTTTCTTCATCAGTGCTGTTCAGCAGAACTTTCTGTGATGATGGAAAGGTTCTGTAATCTGTGCTGCCCAGAATGGTGGCCACTAGCCTTGTGTGGTTATTGAGCTTTTGAAATGTGATTAGTTTAACTAAGACACTGATTTTCAAATTTTACTTAATTTTAATGAATTAAAATTTGAGTTTAAATAGCCACATGCGCTTAGTGGATAATTGTATTGCTCAATGAAAGTGTAGATGGTTTGCTGCTGCTGCTGCTGCCAAGATACTTCAGTTGTGTCCAACTCTGTACGACCCCATAGACGGCAGCCCACTAGGCTCCTCTGTTCCTGGGATTCTCCAGGCAAGAACACTGGAGTGGGTTGCCATTTCCTTCTCCAATGCATGAAAGTGAAAAGTGAAAGTGAAGTCACTCAGTCCTGTCTGACTCTTAGCGACCCCATGGACTGAAGCCTACCAGGCTCCTCTGTCCATGGGATTTTCCAGGCAAGAGTACTGGAGTGGGGTGCCATTGCCTTCTCCGTAGATGGTTTAACCAGGTCCAAATGGCTCACAAGTAGATAATTCTTTCAAAAAAGTCAAGTCAGTTTCTCAGTCTGTTCTTTTTCTAAGTTATCTAAGACTTCTGTGTGGGAAAGAAAAAATATCAGTTATCAAGCATAAATTCAGGCAAATAAAGAGAAGCTATAGCCCTCAACCTCTGGGTTTTATGATATTTGACAGATCCATTTTAATTTTACTGGAATCCAAATGACATAGCTCATCAATATTTTGATCATGAATTTGCTGTGAATATTTTAGTTGCTTCCCATAAATAGACAGTAATGTAATAATTTTAATACTGCATGTAATACCATATACCTATTGGATTTGTATGTAAGAAGTAGGATGCTGGTAAACCATTAACTAGTTCTCTGGGGAAAATATGTGCATGTATGTTTGTGTGTATGTATATAGTTCAGTATACTTTTTACTGTTTTAAAGGGTATGTAGCAAAGTACACATTTACACATAACAATAAAATTACAGTATTTTCCAAACTCCACGTAGTCAGTTGATTCTCACTGAATGCTTTTATTGTTTTTTTGCCAAACTCTTTATCCCTTGCCAACCTATGGTTGCAATTAATTTACAAGTGTAATTCCTACATGAATGTTGGTTTATTTTTTTATTTGTTATGAGTTGCTATGTTAATGTTCTGTAATATTACGTTCATAACTAAAGGTGAAAGTGAAGCAATGAAGACATCTGTTAGAACCTCACTCACTCATCAACGATATGAACAACTTCTTTACTAAACCAGATAATTTCCACATTCTAGAAAAATATTTCCTGAATTTTTTGTGCTCTTCACAATATGATGACTATAGACATGACACATTTAATCTGCATGATTAACGTTTTCTCTATCACTGTCTTGAGTCTAAGAGTTGACAAAGTAGTAAACCAAGCCCTAATCTGCTGCTGCTGCTGCTGCTAAGTCGATTCAGTCGTGTCTGACTCTGCGCGACCCCATTGATGGAAGCCCACCAGGCTCCCCCGTCCCTGGGATTCTCCAGGCAAGAACACTGGAGTGGGTTGCCATTTCCTTCTCCAATGCATGACAGTGAAAAGTGAAAGGGAAGTCGCTCAGTCGTGTCCAACTCTTAGCGACCCCATGGACTGCAGCCCACCAGGCTCCTCCATCCATGGGATTTTCCAGGCAAGAGTACTGGAGTGGGGTGCCATTGCCTTCTCTGCCCTGATCTGCAGCGCTTGCCAATTTCCATGGCATACACACTCCCACCACCACCAATTTGAAGCTACTGATGCAACATGACTGAACACGGAGTTGGGAAGCTAAACAGACATAATTAATCTCAAGAGCACAGAGAATAGAAAAATGTAGTAAAACAATTAGGAAGTGATGAGTTTTGAGTATTTATTACTTTTGTTGTTAATATGATTTATTTAGTTTCTGTTTATATAATTTAATTTCTAATAATGTCTAGCCCAGAATTAGTCTTGTACTCATCAGCATTTTATTGAGGGGCTGCTCTTTGCCAAGACTAAGTGCTAGGACTATAAATATGAACACAGCCTGCCCAAAACACGTGCTTGCCCTCTCTCTACCTACTTTTTCTCCCTTGATGATCTCATCTAAGCTTATGGCTTTAATATCGTCTTTATGTTGATGACTTCCAAATTTATGTTGCCACCTTCATTCTCATCGCAAGCTCCAGACTCAAAAATCCAGCTGCCTAATTGATGACTCCCCTTGGATATCTTAAACTATTTGTCTTAAACTTGATTGTTTCAGTCTGATACATCTTAATGTCCACCTGCCCCAAAGACGCTCTTCTATTTTTCACAATTCTCAGTCAATGACACTACGGTACACCAGTTGATTGAACCCCAAATTTAAGACATATCCTTGGTCCTCCACTCTCATTGCTCTCTGTATCCAGTCCAATAGCAAGTTCTGTTCTAAAATATTTCCTGAATGTGGACAATCATCACCATCTTCAGTGCTATCAGCCTGGTCTCATCTTTTGGGACTAGGAAGAGACTCATTTGAACCTCCCTCCCACTCCCACCTCATCCCACCCCTCTAGGTTGTCACAGAGTACCAGCTTGAGCTCCCTGTGTTAAATAGCAACTTTCCATTAGATGTCTATTTTACATATGGTAATGTATATGTTTCAGGGCTATTCTCTCAATTTGTCCCACTCTCTCCTTTCTCAAGTGCATCCATGTTTGTTCTCTATGTCTGCATTTGCATTTTATTTTCTTTATAGCCTTAATCAGGGTTCAAAATTGTCTTAATAATATGTTTATTGTCTTTGTAAACCTTTACCAGACACATCATTAAAATAGAAACTTCATGAAATCAGAAATCTAATGTACCACGTTCACCCAGTAAGCACTCAGTGAGTATTTGTTGAAAAAAATGGATGAAAACAGGCATTTTGCCCCAGGATGTACACAGTAGATGGACAAGAAGATAAATGAAGCAGCATAATAAGTGTTATGAAAGGGGTTCATGGAACAGTGTAATGATGCTATGAAAGGGGTTCATATGCGGTATTCTAGGCATCTATAGGAAAAGTACCTTGGCAGTCTTTCCAGAGGAAAGACTACTGGGAAGAATCTTGACACAAAAACAGGAAAGTAAAGCCAGGTTAAAGAGAAAAAGAGCAGGTGGATTTTCAGTCAGAGGAGGTTGGTGGGGCAAGGGCACAGTGGTGTGAATTAGAAAGGTATTAGGGGCATTGCAGGTGGTTTGGCTACCTGGGAGCCTAAAGTGGAAAGTAAGAAAATGCCTCATCACAGATGACTTTGTATGACCTACAGAGAGATTTAAATTTGTACAGGTGGCAGTTAGGAGTCCTTGAAGGGTTATAATTTGTGTCACTTTTGCATTGTAAAACATTTATTTTGATGATATTCTGGAGAATAGATTGAAGGGGAGGGATGCTGAAGTAGGATATTAGTTGGGTGGATATGGCCATTGTCAAGATAAAAGACCCTAGGGAAGTAGCAATGAAGATAGAGAATGATAGGGAGAAGTAGTTTAGAAGTATATTTTATGGGATTGAAGACCAATTTGTTGCATTAAATAAGGGAGAAGAAAGAATAGGAATGACTCTCAGGTCTTTAGCTTGGGTGACTGGGCAGAGAGTGATACCACCAACAAGAATAGAGAATACAGGAGGAGAACGTGAGACAGATTTCACTATGACATGTTTGAGGTGCCAGGAGGGTGGAGGAAACACCTGAGACACCCTTGGATAATTGGATCTGAAGCTTGTGAGGTTTACATTTGAGAGTCAACTGCATACATGATGTGAGTGTCTGAGAGAATTCCACAGACATAGAGGCTAGAAGAGAAGTGGGTCAAGGGTGGAACGCTGTCAAATAGCAATTTTTATGCATTGGAAGGAAGAAGATTAATCCAAGAATGGGACCAAGGTGGAATAGTCAGAGAGGAAGGAAAAGAATCAGGAATAAACTCTCTTGCCCAGAGTTGCCTGGCTTCTTCATCTGCACCTGTGATTTAGCACCTGTTTCAAGTGTTGCCTCTTTCAGGTCATCTCAGATGAATGCCATCACTTGAGTGCAGCACTTTCACAGCATCATCTTTCAGGATTTGAAAGAGCTCAACTGGAATTCCATCACCTCCACTAGCTTTGTTCGTAGTGATGCTTTCTAAGGCCCACTTGACTTCACATTCCAGGATATCTGGCTCTAGGTCAGTGATCACACCATCGTGATTATCTGGGTCATGAAGATCTTTTTTGTACAGTTCTTCTGTGTATTCTTGCCACCTTTTCTTGATATCTTCTGCTTCTGTTAGGTCCATACCATTTCTATCCTTTATCAAGCCCATCTTTGCATGAAATGTTCCCTTGGTATCTCTAATTTTCTTGAAGAGATCTCTAGTCTTCCCCATTCTGTTGTTTTCCTCTATTTCTTTGCATTGATCGCTGAGGAAGGCTTTCTTATCTCTTCTTGCTATTCTTTGGAACTCTGCATTCAGATGTTTTTGTATTTCCTTTTCTCCTTTGCTTTTCACTTCTCTTCTTTTCACAGCTATTTGTAAGGCCTCCACAGACAGCCATTGTGCTTTTTTGCATTTCTTTTCCATGGGGATGGTCTTGATCCCTGTCTCCTGTACAATGTCACGAACCTCATTCCATAGTTCATCAGGCACTCTATGAGATCTAGGCCCTTAAATCTATTTCTCACTTCCACTGTATAATCATAAGGGATTTGATTTAGGTCATACCTGAATGGTCTAGTGGTTTTCCCTACTTTCTTCAATTTAAGTCTGAATTTGGTAATAAGGAGTTCATGATCTGAGCCACAGTCAATATGCCAGCAAATTTGGAAAACTCAGCAGTGGCCACAGGACTGGAAAATGTCAGTTTTCATTCCAATCCCAAAGAAAGGCAATGCCAAAGAATGCTCAAACTACCACACAATTGCACTCATCTCACATGCTAGTAATATAGTCCTCAAAATTCTCCAAGCCAGGCTTCAGCAATATGTGAACTGTGAACTTCCTGATGTTCAAGCTGGTTTTAGAAAAGGCAAAGGAACCAGAGATCAAATTGCCAACATCCGCTGGATCATGGAAAAAGCAAGAGAGTTCCAGAAAAACATCTATTTCTGCTTCATTGACTATGTCAAAGCCTTTGACTGTGTGGATCACAATAAACTGTGGAAAATTCTTCAAGAGATGGGAATACCAGACCACCTGACCTGCCTCTTGAGAAATCTGTATGTAGGTCAGGAAGCAACAGTTAGAACTGGACATGGAACAACAGACTGGTTCCAAATAGGAAAAGGAGTACATCAAGGCTGTATATTGTCACCCTGCTTATTTAATTTATATGCAGAGTACATCATGAGAAATGCTGGACTGGAAGAAACACAAGCTGGAATCAAGATTGCTGGGAGAAATATCAATAACCTCAGATATGCAGATGACACCACCCTTATGGCAGAAAGTGAAGAAGAACTCAAAAGCCTCTTGATGAAAGTGAAAGTGGAGAGTGAAAAAGTTGGCTTAAAGCCCAACATTTAGAAAACGAAGATCATGGCATCCGATCCCATCACTTCATGGGAAATAGATGGGGAAACAGTGGAAACAGTGTCAGACTTTATTTTTGGGGGCTCCAAAATCACTGCAGATGGTGACTGCAGCCATGAAATTAAAAGACACTTACTCCTTGGAAGGAAAGTTATGACCAACCTAGATAGCATATTAAAAAGCAGAGACATTACTTTGCCAACAAAGGTCCGTCCAGTCAAGGCTATGGTTTTTCCTGTGGTCATGTATGGATGTGAGAGTTGGACTGTGAAGAAGGCTGAGTGCCAAAGAATTGATGCTTTTGAACTGTGGTGTTGGAGAAGACTCTTGAGAGTCCCTTGGACTGCAAGGAGATTCAACCAGTCCATTCTGAAGGAGATCAGCCCTGGGATTTCTTTGGAAGGACTGATGCTAAAGCTGAAACTCCAGTACTTTGGCCACCTCATGCAAAGAGTTGACTCATTGGAAAAGACTCTGATGCTGGGAGGGATTGGGGGCAGGAGGAGAAGAGGACGACAGAGGATGAGATGGCTGGATGGCATCACTGACTCGATGGATGTGAGTCTGAGTGAACTCCGGGAGTTGGTGATGGACAGGGAGGCCTGGTGTGCTGCAATTTATGGGGTCACAAAGAGTCGGAAATGACTGAGCGACTGAACTGAACTGAACATTTACTCACATTTTAAAGAAAACAGTAATCATTTGAATAAATATAGGTGACACCAAACAGCTAAGCCAAGTATTTCTTCAAGATGACTTGAGTGTATCATGTTGAGACACTTAATCATTATGAGTTCCCAAGTAGTCATAATAGAGTATTATTTACTGAATGCTTACTGTCACAGACATTCTACAAGAACTTTATACATATGGTTTCTTTTAATCTTCATGATAACCTATAGGGTTGGTGTTATTATTCCCATTTCACAAGTGGAAGATAGGAATCTCGGAGAGGTTGAGTAACTTGCTCAAGACCACACAGTCAGTGAAAGGCTAAGATTTAAAGCTAGCAGCCTGTCTCCAGAGCTCCTATTTCTCTAGTGCCTTTCAGGTGACTTTGTAAGCAATCTTGAACCAAGGCAAGTAGAATACAAGAGCGGGTATTCAGAGACCTACAAAAGGATTTTGTAATTAATTGCCCATAAGCAGGTATGCATTTTGAATGGTTAGAAATAAAAATATATTTGCGTGTGAAACAAATAGTTGCATTTCTTTGGTGAAACAAAAGACTTGCTGATTGAAACAAATACTAGAATAAGATCAATTTGTTTAGTTAGAGATGTAGGCTGCAGAATTTTGCCATAGTATACAAAGCACGAAAATCAAATCCTGGCCAAATACTCTAAGGTAGGAACAAGTGAATCTCATGGAGTGAAAGACCTAAAGAGAGTTTAGTGCCTGAAGTAGATGAGCTTTAAGAGAGATTGTTACTTCAGCCTTAGTCGTAGTAGCCAGTCCTCCTGGTTCTTTACTGTTTAACAGTAAGTTGGGGGATGGTCTTTGTTCCTGCTGCCTGTTGAAACTGTAACCTATAATATATAAATTATGCTTTCTCAGACTTTGAACCTCTCAAGCAGAGCTCAGTTTCCCCATTATTCTGTAACAAATACAAAACAAGATCTGTCAATGGGTAGAACGCAACCTGTAGCAATTTTGCAATATGAGGCAGGTACAAACTGTAGGAGGTAGGGGCTCTGCCATTTTTGTTGACTACTGACCTTCAAGACAGATCCTGAAGGAAGAGAATATTTGTTGAAAGAATGGTTTTATAGAATGGGATAACTGTCTGACAGGTGAAATGGATTATATACTAAATCTTTCCATTTCAAAGTCTGTGATTATATTATTCAGTCTAAAATCCTATTGAAAAATTAGGAGTTGGTCACCTTTTTTCTCTGCCAAAGCCATACAAACTATTATTTTCAGTTTACTTTTCCAGATTCTTCAACATAATGATAAATTTGCTAGTATGTGAGTACTTCTATAGCCCCATATAGTATGTTTTCAACCATTATTTCAATTAATTCAATAACAGCAAATTTAAATGATTGACTCTTTTATTATATGTTGGAGCAAGAAAGAATTCTAATACTGTCAAACCCACCCACTCAAATCCATGGTCTATGAATTGTATATAGTCTGTGTTTTTGCCAGGTATTAATAAAAAACTAGAATTGACATGTCTGTCAAACTCCTGTCACATCTATATTTGTGGAATCAGAATATCTCAGACTTCACTGGTCAGATAACACCATTGTACTCTTTAGGATTCATCCCATGCAAGTGGCTGAAACCAGGTTCAAATTAGCCAAAGCTGTGAAGGAGATAAATGGTGACTGGAACCACCTGAGCAGAGGGCAAGGCGACAGAACTACAGATGAGAACATCGCCAGGTGTCCTTCTCTCCAGCTCTCATCTGAGTTCTCTCGGCAAATTAGCTTTATCTTCTCAAGCCAGTTTCTTCCCCAGGCTAAACCAGAGGTGGGGGACGGGGGTTGGGGGTGGGGGAGGTGGGGCTGTGGCTTTAAGACACATCTTCACAGATTTGTAATCAGTGAGAAGGATTTTCCAGTTTTAGCTCAAGGATTCTGACTGGCTCCTCTTGGGAGTTGATCATCTGTATGTCCTAGAAGGGCTGGGAAGGGGCTCTGATCCATTAGCCTCAGTGACAGGTTTGCCCTTATGGTTGGGAGTGAGGTGGGATCTATATCAAAGGGGCTGGGGCACAGGGCAGGAAAAACAGTGGTGTCCCCTACACCTGGGACATCAGCATTCTTTCCCCGATGGCTGTGGGCTCCCACACTGGGGACAGCAGGGAATTCTGATGTGTACAGAGCCTCTGTCCACTAATACTTCTGGGACTCCTCGGAATGCCTCCAAGTATCCAAGACTCAAGCTCAGCTTTCACTCCCTATTGCTCCCACGGTCCTAAACATGTTCCCGACAGTCTTCATACAGAAATGGGGTCACAGCCTTGGGTTGGGTACTGGTGGTGATGACTACGTGCTCCACGAGGATAGAATTGGAATGCTGCCCAGTGGCCTTCCACCAGGTGTCTGCAATTCTCGCACTTGCCTTGAGATAGTTGCCTCTAAATAACGTTCCTCTTCCAGAAACATAATCTACTTTGGTGTATGTGCTGGGATAGACAGAGGTATGACTGCGTTAGTTACCTCACTCTTAGGGTGAGTTTTGGAGCATCCTCAGTCTCATCCTCATTCTGACCTCTGTTGGGACCATTTCGGGTTAAGAGGTGTAAGGAACCTTTATGCTGTTGAATTGTATCCCCCAGGAGTGATTCTCTGATATCAGTTGATTTAATTATCTGCATAATTTCTTAAAATACAAATTCATCCTAACTTTAGTAGTAATAGGAACCTGACCCCCTCCACACACAACTATTAACCTTTTAAACCATGCAGAGAGTGAATTAAGGGAAACTTACTGTTTGTAAATTTTTTAAATAACAGTTTTATTGAGGTATAATTCACATACTACAAAATCCACCTATTTAAAGTGTATAATGGGGCTTCCCAGGTAGCACCAGTGGTAAAGAACCTGCCTGCCAATGCAGGAGACATAAAAGATGCGGGTTTGATCCCTGGATTGGGAAGATCCCCTGGAGGAGGGCATGGCAACCCACTCTAGTATTCTTGCCTGGAGAATCCCATGGACAGAGGAGCCTGGCAGGGTCGCGCAGAGTCAGACGTGACTGAAGCAGCTTAGCATATATGCACACAAAATGTACTAGTTTTTAGTATATTTGCAGAGTTGTGCAGCCTTTACCACCATCAACTTGAGACCGTTTTCATCACCCCCTAAATAACCCCTTATTCTTTATCGGTCACTCCCCATTTCCCCCTCCCCCCCAGCCTTATGCAACCATTCATGTACTTTGTCTTTATGGATTTGCCTTTTCTGGACATCTCATATAAATGGAATCATGTAACTTGTTTTCCTTTGTCACTGGCTTCTTTCACTTAGGCAATGTTTTCAAGGTTCCTTGATGTTGTACCATGTATCAATTCTTAATTCCCTTTTATGGCTGAATAACATTCCATCTTATAGATATGGGGCTTCCCTGGTAGTTCAGACAGTAAAGAATCTGCCTACAATGCAGGAGACCTGGGTTTGATCCCTGGGTCCGGAAGATCCCCTGGAGAAGGAAATGGCAACCCACTCCAGTATTCTTGCCTGGAAATCCCATGGACAGAAGAACCTGGCAGGCTACAGTCCATGGGGTTGCAAAGATATATCACACTTTATTTATCAGTTGATGGACGTTTAGGCTATTTCCACTTTTAGCTATTATGAATAATCTGCTGTAAACACTCATGTACAAGTTTTTGTGTAGACACATGCTTTCAGTTCTCTTGAGTATAGAACTAGGAGTTGAATTGCTGGGTCATATGGTAACTGAACTGCCAGACGGGTTTCCAAAATGGCTGCACCATTCACGCCCACCGGAAGTATAGGAGGATATGAATTTCTCCACATTGTAAGTATTAGATGGCATGACAAATGTCAAAGTGAGGCATGTGAAGTCATGATCTCCCTTATTTACTGGCAATAAGTGCAAATAGCTTAAAATTTTTAAGATTTGCTTTATTCAACCTAAGAAGTAGTGTTTAAAATACATATCTACATTGTATCTAAGAGAACTTTTCAGAGTTTAGAATAGATCTTAATATTTATATAATGAAGTAAAAGCCTCGTAAATAGAAATGACCACGAGATTATAAAATAATTAGCACATTTGTTTTGTGATTTGGAATTCTATTATGTGAATTTCTGTTATGGGAGGGACTCAGAGAACTTGCCTGTGGATGAAGACCTGGACATTAACACAGTCCACTTTTCAAGGACCTGTGTGATCCAGCCCTGGCTCCTTTTCCATCCTCCTACCAAGCTTCCTTTTACGCACCAAGAGTCAGGTTATCTCCGTGGCTTTGTGTATCTCAACCTTACTTTGAGGAGTCACTTAGCTTCTTCCTCAGATTCTAATAGGTGGCATGGCCCAAGTTAATGCTATTGTGGAGTAAATAAAGTAGGATACTGCCTAGTTTGTATTTTTGTTTTGGGCGCTGCTGGTAGGAAACCCTGACTGATCTGAATAAAACCCAGGCAGTTGAATGCTCTAGTTCTGATTTTGCAAGATAAATAAGTGAATGCTGTAGGCTTGTGTGATGATAAAATATAGACCAACTTGATGTGCAGCTTTATAGAGTGGATGTAAGTAAAAATTTGAGGGGTTGGAACAAGTCAGAATTCCTCTGCTTCAGGTTTTATGATTTTTGCATCTTGTATTCTATAATATTTTCATTCAATTCCATCTTGTTTCATCATGGCTTTCTAAAACTATGTCTACATCAGGCGAACACCATGAGCTCAAAGGATTGTAACATGGTGAATTTTTTTTCTTAAAAAAGCTTTCTTTATCTTATGAGATTCTCTCAGTGGTGCTCTTAAGCGACATTGCCATTCAGAAATGTCTTAAAAATAAATGAAGACTTTCCAGAATCATAGTGGACAAAATGCTCTGTCTGCCCTATCATTACTGGCTAATCTTAGTGCAATTACCATTCTCATCTATACTGTTACATACTCAGACCTACTGGGTGACCCATGCAAATTCCTGGATTTTTTTTTTTTTTAATCAGAAATTCTCTTTGTCCCCCATCAGGCATTATTCCTGTTTAAGGTTTGCAATTAGAAAAGCATCAAACGATCTTGTATTTTAAAGTAATGGTAGATTTTCCTTCTGAAACATTTATCTATTGTGAAGAAGCACTTAGTATAAATTGATCAATGTAGGGCTTACTCCCTTTACTTGGTGTATAAAAACTATTTTTAAATTGGCTTAGATGTGATGCAGTTTATAAATTCCACCTCAAAAGTACTGTGTCTATTTGCTTGTGTTGCTGCATTTGTAAGCATCCATGAAAGTTTACTCATTTGTAACTCTCAGGATTGGAAATCGTAATACTTTCTACTTTTTATACATTTACCATATGTAGTAATTAGTGACCAGATTGGTGATTGAGAGGCACTGGGACAATGGGGATTTTTAAAAAATCATCAAAGAAATAACAAATTTTGTCCCTAATGATTTCGATATTTAATTCATTTTATTTTAGCATAAAAAATCGGCCTCAGAGAAGCCAAACCTCAGACTTGAAGCCCAGCTTCATCTTTGTCTATGGGCAAGTTATCTCACCTCTCTTAGCCTCCTTTTCCTCACCTCTCTCTCATTGATAATCACATATAGCTCATAAGTTTCTTATGAGAATTAAGCAAGCCAATGCATATACTTATCTGGCACATAATTTGTCTTCAGTACGTGTTGCCTCTTGCTATTGTCAACAACAGCAATGGCAACAATACTACTCCTTTGGAAATATGTGTTATTCTATGTGGGACCTGTGTTGTAATCTTTATTAATCAAATAGTGTGATACCCTATGACTCAATTACTACACCTTTTATTATGTAGGTAATATATGTAGCTGTGCACACATGTATAAACATGTGTGCTCACACACCCACAAGTCCATACACACTGCACCTGAAGGTTTTTTAATTGGGGGAAATAGCTTCACAATTTTGTGTTATTTTCTGCTATACGACAATAGAAATCAACCATAACTATACATATATGACCTCCCTCTTGAGCTTCCCTGTCCTCCCCTTACACCACCCCTCTGCATCCTCACAGAGCTCCAGGCTGGGCTCCCTGTGTTATACAGAAACTTCTCACTAGCCATCTATTTGACCCATGATCGTGTATATATGTCGCTGCTACTTTCTCTACTCGTCTCACTCTCTCCTTTCCCTGTTGTGTCCACAAGTCTGCACCTGAAGTTTTGAAGGAGAGGTCCTAGAATTTAAATCCTCCTATGTTGGGATACATATATCCTCAAGGTCAATACTATCTCATGTCTTCTCAGATGCAGGAAGAAACATGGGCACATAACTATGCTATACGGTGCACTGTCTCAAATTTGAAGATAATTCCGGCTGACTGAACACCATCTTAACCTAGGGCACCCATGGTTTATAGCTCCCTCTTGATTGTGTCAGGAGGGCTCAAGGCCAAGCTTGCTTTAGCCCGAAGAAAGAAAAGCACTCTGCAGAGATCAAAAAGTAGATTTGACTCTGGGGCAGCGCAAGGGTGCTGTGATTGTCCTACCCGTAGTCTCACACATTCCACTTCATACAAAGCGCTGTGGCCACATCTCTCAGATAACCCTAAACAGCACATTTTAGCAAAAGTTGTTTTTTTTTTTTTTATGTCTATGTGACAGTCGCCCCCAAAAGGCACCCTCACAGTTGAGTCTATTAACCAGTTATAGTTTTACATAGTGATGCTATAAAACTGATTTTAAGCTAATGATTTTATCTTCCCAGGAATGACTAAGTTGTTTCTTTGTCCTATGCATAGAGTTTAAATATGCTTCATAAAGAGTTGTTTATAAGTGTCCTAGTTTAAAAAAAAAAGTCAAGAGAAAAGCTACATATTTTCTTTTTGTGCAAATCCCTGTACATTTTTAATTTGGGGAGTCATCAAAATTATTATAACCTACTTACCTACTGAAAAAAAAGAGTCTTAAGGGAGATTCTTGAGACCCTGAGCCGAGGACATTTTGTAATGAATGAGCATAAGGCCCAGAGCTGTGAATGCAAGTGGATTTTGGAAGGAAGTATGGCCTTTGTTTCCTCAGACCCTTCTTAAAACCTGGAAAGAGAGGCAGCATTGGGATTTGTGATGTGTTCTGCATGAGGATAGTTTTGCCTCTGGGAAAGTCAGAGCCAGGCCAAAATAACCCCTGGGATTTGAAGTCTGAAGTCACTTGTTTGGCTCTGTTACTAGAGGACTCAAGAATGCTATTCATCGGCCAATGTGAACAGTGGTTAAGAAATGATTTGCTGTAGCAGTCATTTCCACCATTTGTGAAGATACAGAAATTCATCTTCATTGTGTTTCAGGCACCGGAAAGACAAATCTTGGTGGGGTTTTCAGGTGGGACTTAGAAATAAAGGGGCTATTATACATTTAAAAATCTCCAGGACAGTTCTCTCAGAGAACTTTTAAGCGCTGTTTGTCTTTTAAACAGGTCTGTTGAATAAAACAATCGTACTGTAATGCCAGCATGAGATCAGCTTTTGTAAGAATACCCAAGTAAAACCATCGAACATTACCAAATCCTTTTGGAGGTGTTAGAAGAGAGCCCAGAGAGAAAGTGAAGGGAAAAAAGTTCAATCTGGGATATTTAGATTTGTATTTACATTATTTTCCTATTTAGCTCTTTTCTCGACCATGGCAAAATAGTCATATACATTGTGTTAATTTTTCTCTTGCTGTTACCCAACACAACTGCTTCTTAAAATTTATATATATATATATAAAAATATATATAAAATATAAACTTCTCCAAACAGAACTTTAGAGACTCAATTGAGGATTTTAATCTGGAGAAGGAAATGGCAACCCACTCCGGTATTCTTGCCTGGAGAATCCCATGGACATAGGAGCCTGCTGGGCTACAGTCCATGGGGTTGCAAAGAGTCGGACACCGCTGAGCGACTTCACTATCACTATCTATATATACAATAAAGTTTATACTTTTCATATAAACTTTCACTGTCAACATTTAGAAAATTCAACACATATTTATTAAATGCCCTGTGTGTATTGGGAGTTGTTCAAAGTTCTCAGGCTACATTGGTGAACAGAACAATCTCCCTGTTCTCAAGGACCTTGCCATTTAGCTCACACAGAGCATCTAACATCTATGAATGACAAGATCCAGACTTTAGCTTGCTTAAAGGGTCCACGTGGCCCAAAGGAGTCTATTACAAATTGCTTGTAGTGTGACTGCAAATTCACTAACGTATTATACTCAGACATGAAGAAAATACATATTTTTAAAAATTTTGTCCATATCTGATCTAATCTTCCTTATGTACCCTGCCTGGAAGAAAATAAAAACAAATATTTTCTAGATGTTTTCTAGATGTTTTCTCATCCAATGCAACAATGTATTGCTTTTGGGTAATACTTAGTCTCTGAATTGAAAGAAGAAGTGCAGCATACAGGTACTTCTGTATGCTGGAAGACCATTTTCTCAATATTTTGTGCTATTCATAATTCAGTGACTATAGACACAACACGCTTGTCTAATTGGTATGGTTTACATTTCTCCCGTCATTTTTGTAAGTCTAGACAATCAACAGAACAATGTCAAGCCCTGATTATAGCATTTACAGTTTCCATGGTGTAAATACTTTGATCGTGGCTGATTTCAAGCCACCGATGTGACGTCAGTGAATGTAGACAAGAAGTGCCACCGTTCATCATGATGTACTGTTTCCACCAAACAGATGTGTAGCCAGAGATGACTTCAAGATCCTAGATAGAGTAAACATGTAGCGCAAGTAAAATATTTGGGAAGTGGTGAATTTCTGAGAGTTCAAAACATTAAAATTAATATAATTATAAATTTATACAATATAATTTTTAGTAGTGGCTATGTTTAACAACTGGCTTATAGAATTCCTAAAAATTTAAGAATTGACTCTCACAAGTCACTGTGTCAGATCAAAATCAGAGTAAATCATAAATGATTCCTCTAATTCTTTTATCATTCTCCTTTAGTCCAATAGCAAATCATATTGACTCTCCTGAAACACACCTTGAATCACTTCCTTCCCTTTTCCAATCATACTTCTCATCACCAGCATGTCTCACCTATGTTCCCACAATGTCCTCTTCTCTGCTCTCTCTGCCTCCGCTTTTATCTGCAGTTCATTCTCCATACAGTAGCCAGATGCATACTGTTAAAATGTATCACATCATAGCAGTATCACTTCCCATCTTCAACACTCTCATTGTCCTTAGAAGAAAACCCAAGCTCTTATTATGCCGAATAACACCCTACATCATCTGGCTACAGCCTCCCTTACAACTTCATCTTGCCCATTGGCCTACTCAAGCGCTACATTCCAGCCACACTGGCCTTTCTTTTTCTAAAACATAGTTGATCTTGGGGCCTTGGCACTTGTTCCCTCTGCTGGAAATGCTATTTCTTCCTTCACAGAATTCTAGGCCTGATTCCTTCTCATTAGGTTTCTGTGAAGTCACTCAGTTCAGTTCAGTTCAGTTCATTCACTCAGTCATGTTCAACTCTTTGCAACCCCATGAACCACAGCATGATAAGCCTCCCTGTCCATCACCAACTCCCAGAGTCCACCCAAACCCATGTCCTTTGAGTCAGTGATGCTATCCAACCATCTCATCCTCTGTCGTCCCCTCCTCCTCCTGCCCTCAATCTTTCCCAGCATCAGCGTTTTTTCAAATGACTCAGCTCTTTGCATCAGGTGGCCAATGTATTGGAGTTTCAGCTTCAGCATCAGGCCTTCCAATGAACACCCAGGACTGGTCTCCTTTAGGATGGACTGGTTGGATCTCCTTGCAGTCCAAAGGACTTGCAAGAGTCTTCTCCAACACCACAGTTCAAAAGCATCAATTCTTCAGTGCCCAGCTTTCTTTATAGTCCAACTCTCACATCCATACATGACTACTGGAAAAACCATAGCCTTGACTAGACAGATCTTTGTTGACAAAGTAATGTCTCTGCTTTTGAATATGCTATCTAGGTTGGTCATAACTTTGCTTCCAAGGAATAAGCATCTTTTAATTTCATGGCTGCAATCACCATCTGCAGTAATTTTGAGCCCCCAAAAATAAAGTCAGCCACAATTTCCACTGTTTCCCCATCTATTTCCCATGAAGTGATGGGACTGGATGCCATGATCTTAGTTTTCTGAATGTTGGGCTTTAAGCCAACTTTTTCACTCTCCTCTTTCACTTTCATCAAGAGGCTCTTTAGTTCTTCTTCACTTTCTGCCATAAGGGTGGTGTCATCTGCATATCTGAGGTTATTGATATTTCTCCTGGCAATCTTGATTCCAGCTTGTGCTTCATCCAACCCAGCGTTTCTCATGATGTACTCTGCGTATAAGTTAAATAACTAGGGTAACAGCCTTGATGTACTCCTTTTCCTATTTGGAACCAGTCTGTTGTTCCATGTCCAGTTCTAACTGTTGCTTCCTGACCTGCATACAGATTTCTCAAGAGGCAGGTCAGGTGGTCTGGTATTCCCATCTCTTTCAGAATTTTCCACCGTTTATTTGATCCACACTCAGACAGTAAAGCGTCTGTCTACGATGCGGGAGACCCGGGTTTGATCCCTGGGTGGGGAAGATCTCCTGGAGAAGGAAATGGCAACCCACTCCAGAATTCTTGACTGGAAAATCCCATGGACGAAGGAGCCTGGTGGGCTACAGTCCATGGGGTTGCAAAGAGTCAGACACGACCGTGCGACTTTATTTTCACTTTCACTTTTCACACAGTCAAAGGCTTTGGCATAGTCAATAAAGCAGAAATAGATGTTTTTCTGGAACTCTCTTGCTTTTTCCACGATCCAGTGGATGTTGGCAATTTGATCTCTGGCTCCTCTGCCGTTTCTAAAACCAGGTTGAACATCTGGAAGTTCATGGTTCACGTATTGCTGAAGCCTGGCTTGGAAAATTTTGAGCATTTTACTAGCATGTGAGATAAGTGGAATTGTATGGTAATTTGAGCATTTTTTGGTATTGTCTTTCTTTGGGATTGGAATGAAAACTGACCTTTTCCAGTCCTGTGGCCACTGCTGAGTTTTCCAAATTTGCTGGCATATTGAGTGCAGCACTTTCACAGCGTCATCTTTTAGGATTTGAAATATCTCAACTGGAATTCCATCACCTTCACTAGCTTTGTTTGTAGTGATGCTTCCTAAGGCCCACTTAACTTTGCACTCCAGGCTCTCTGGCTCTATATGAGTGATCACACCATCTTGGTTATCTGGGTCATGAAAATCTTTTTTGTATAGTTCTTCTGTGTTTTCTTGCCACTCCTTAATATCTTCTGCTTTGTTGGGTCCATACCATTTCTGTCCTTTATTGAGCCCATCTTTGCATGAAATGTTGCCTTATCTCTAATTTTTCTTGAACAGATCTCTAGTCTTTCCCATTCTATTGTTTTCCTCTATTTCTTTGCACTGCTCACTGAGGAAGGCTTTCTTTTCTCTCCTTGTTATTCTTTGGAACTCTACATTCAAGTGGGTAATGGGTAGGCTGAGAAGAGATACCCCACGTCCAAGGTCAGGAGTGGTGGCTGTACTTCACTGGACTGTCCGTGAGGAGATACCCTACATCCAAGATCAGAGAAACCCCAGTAAGTCAGTAGGCGCTAGAGTAGCTATGAGGAGAAACCCCATGTCCACGGGCAAAAGAGAAGCCCCAGGAAGACAGCAGGAGGGATGAATTCACGTTTAGAATCAAACCCCATTCCTGCTAGAGATGTTCAGAGGGCTCAAACAAAACTTGTGTGCACCAGGACCCAGGGACCCCACAGAGACTGAGACAGAACTGTATTTGAGCATCTCCTGTGGTGGTATGGGTCAGCAGTGGACTGCCACTCAGGCACAGGGGCTCTGGGTGCAGCAGACTTGGGTATGGCATAAGCCCTCTTGGAGGAGATTGCCATTAACCCCACCATAGAGCTGCCAGACTTACATAGGACTGGGGAAACAGGCTCTTGGAGGGCACAAACAGAACCTTGTGTACCAGGACCCAGGAGAAAAGAGCAGCGACCCCACAAAAGACTGACCCAGACTTGCCTGTGAGTGTCCTGCAGTCTCTAGTAGAGGCATGGGTTGGTGGTGGCCTACCACAGGGGTGGGGGCACTGAGTGTAGCAGTACATGCATGGTATCTTTTGAAGGAGGTCACCATTATCTTCATTACCTCCACCATAGTTTCAGTTCAGTTCATTTGCTCAGTCGTGTCCGACTCTGCAACCCCATGAACCGCCAGCACACCAGGCCTCCCTGTCTGTCACCAACTCCCAGAGTCCACCCAAACCCATGTCCATTGAGTCGGTGAGCCATCCAACCATCTCATCCTCTGTCGTCCCCTTCTCCTCCTGCCCTCAATCTTTCCCAGCATCAGGGTCTTTTCAAATGAGTCATCATCTTCTCATCAGGTGGCCAAAGGATTGGAGTTTCAGCTTCAACATCAGTCCTTCCAATGAATATTCAGGACTGATTTCCTTTAGGATGGACTGGTTGGATCTCCTTGCAGTCCAAGGGACTCTCAAGAGTCTTCTCCAACACCACATTTCAAAAGCATCAATTCGGTGCTCTACTTTATTTATGATCCAAAAAACCATAGCCTTACTAGACAGACCTTTGTTGACAAAGTAATGTCTCTGCTTTTCAATATGCTATCTAGGTTGGTCATAACTTTCCTTCCAAGGAGTAAGCATCTTTTAATTTCATGGCTTCAGTCACCATTTACAGTGATTTTGGAGCCCAGAAAAATAAAGTCAGCCATTATTTCCACTGTTTCCCCATCTATTTGCCATGAAGTGATGGGATCGGATGCCATGATCTTAGTTTTCTAAATGTTGGGCTTTAAGCCAACCTTTTCACTCTCCTCTTTCACTCTCATCAAGAGGTTCTTTAGTTCTTCTTCACTTTCTGCCATAAGGGTGGTGTCATCTTTGTATCTGAGGTTATTGATATTTCTCCTGGCCATCTTGATTCCAGCTTGTGCTTCCTCCAGCCCAGTGTTTCTCATGATGTACTCTGCATATAAATTAAATAAGCAGGGTGACAATATACAGCCTTGATGTACTCCTTTTCCTATTTGGAACCAGTCTGTTGTTCCATGTCCAGTTCTAACTGTTGCTTCCTGACCTGCATACAGGTTTCTCAAGAGGCAGGTCAGGTGGTCTGGTATTCCCATCTCTTTCAGTATTTTCCACAGTTAATTGTGATCCACATAGTCAAAGGCTTTGGCATAGTCGATAAAGCAGAAGTAGATGTTTTTCTGGAACTCTCTTGCTTTTTC